>NC_090317.1:35353571-36624805 GCF_039906515.1 Pseudorca crassidens
CTGACTTTTATCTTTTAGACCTAAGAATAACTTAGGAAGAAAAGAGGCCAAGAAAGAGATGGCCAGGAAAAGGGATTCCTAAGAGAGGAAAACTCATAAGGAAGGGAAAACAAGAGACTGGAACAGGATACTCTGAAGTCATACTGAGAGCTGGGGAAGAGGGGGGTTCTAGGAGGAGGTCACAGGATCTCTATGAGTTTGCGGGAGGCAGTGAGATACAGAGTGTAGTACAGCTAAAGGAGACATTTAATTCTGTAATAACTCCTAAGATCCACCCAGGAATTCTAGAGTAGAACCAATATTTGGGCTGAGTCTTAAAATATCTGTAGGAATTAGCCAGGTAAAGAGGGGAAAGGGGACAATAGCATGAACTAAAGCACTAAGGCAACCCAGAGAATAGTAGGGTTGCTGAACTCCAGGTCCTTTGGTGTGGCCAGGGTTTTAGGGGAAAGTGATGAAAGAGGAAGCTGGATAGAGAGGAAGTCCCAAGGGCAAGTGATAAAGGGTCTTATGTACTTTAAGGCGGACCTTGGCATCTGTCTCCACAGAGCCTTGACTTCTCCGGAGGAAAAGCACTTTTGATCCTTCCCCCTCTCTGTAATGTGGTAAAGGACATGCGAAGAAATGGCCAGAGAGTTCATTCCAGTATCAAGGAATACATTTCAGCAATATTTTTCAGTAATATATTTCAGCAACATAAAATACAACTGATTATTGTCACTAACCTGATTTTTTTGGAATTGGGACATTTGGGTACAATCTTCATGTACTTCAATATAAAAACACACTATACAAATTGCACAGTAATTCCAATGGGAAAAAAAAAAGGAAATGCAAACTTAATGAGTGGTACTTAGAGTGTTTGATGAAGTTGGCATTATACATGATGAGGGCAGGAATGGAAAGAGACACATTAACCTCACGTCTTTCCAGGATCCCTCCCATCAGCTATAGCTGAAAATGATTGGCTATAACATCCTAGAGGCTCAAGGTACTGAATTTGGCTCTGAGGCTTAAAGTCTCAGAAGGGCAAGAGGAGAAGTGGGAAAAGCTCTGGTATGGTTTGGCCCTTTGAGGACAATGGCTTACAGGAACCACTTGAGGACAATAAGTGAAGAGAAGAGAAGCAGTGGAATTTCTACACTTCAAGTGGACATGAAGAAAGGAAGCTCATGGGAAATACCAAAAAGCATAATGTCCTAGAAGCCAGGGAGAAAGGGGGATGGAGAAGGCAACAATAACAAATGGAGAGCAGAAGGTCTCAGTGGCAGGAGACTGTGAGAAGTGAGATGGAAGAACACACCAGCTGTTGCCTGGAGACGTTTCATTCAAGGTCTCTATGAGGCCAAAACTTATTTTGGGTGCACTTAGACGTAATAAAATCATTTTCGAAAAGCAAGTAGCGCTTATGTTACTTCCATAAAACCTTCCAGAGTGGAGTATAAACATACTGAAACTCATGAACATGCTATGAATCAAAAGCCCTTAGCTTTGGGGAGCAACGCTTGGAGACAAAGAGAAAGTGTGTTGTAAAGTTAAATTATAAGAAAATATATTTGTAGCAATATCTAATTACAGTAGGCAAACCAAGGCCTGCTCAGAGATTGGTCTTTCCTGTCCTTGAATGGTACATTGATAGGAATATGGGAATGTACACAGAGCATTAAAAAGAGGTCATCTATTATTCAGCAGTCAGATCAGGTATTGAGCTTACTAGTTACTAATGAAATGAACTTCCTACGGTGTTAGCCATGTAAAAACACCAGAGAAATTACAAAGAACATGCTATATATTCCCCAAAGACTAAGGCTGACTCAAAATATTAGGGTTAAAGGTAGTGTGAGATGACAAACTCTGTAACAGATACAGAAAAGTTCGGAGGGAAAAATGGTTATTATTTCAAGTAGCCCTAGGACACACTGCAAACATTTGATCCACTACCCTCATCAACCAAAGCTCTGCCTATGTTGTGGGTCCAAAGGCGGCTTAGGCTTACCCACTCAGCAATTTAGTGTAAGAGTTATCTAGACCAGAATTTTTAAGATCACCGTACCTCCCATAATTATCGACAAAATACGTGCATGTAGGTATTTCTCTGGAGAGAATAAATGGCTTTCATCTGATTCCCAACATGGTCAAAGACCCCCCCAGAAATGAAAGACCACTACTAGACAAGTTTTATTTATAAAGAATAGTCCCAGTGAGGTTTCCCGAGTATTAGTACTTGCTATTTTATATCTATCATTCAGTTCTAGACACTGGCCCATCAAGCAACACATCTGGAAACCTAGTTTAGAGTGTGCAAACCCCCAAACTGCTCAAACTGTTGGAGTTACGGAATTTGCGCGTCACAATTTTGCTTGTTGTCTAATATGCTGAACAACCACCAACTTCACTGTGGATACTACTTCCATGTCCCAAAACTGGGAGGCTATCTTGTAAACAATGTAACCTTAGCAACAGTTTTGTGACCACGAACTATTATAATATATTGTGTGTGTATATACATATGTGCGCGCGCGCGCGCGCACACACACACACACACACACACACACACACACACACTCTCACACAATACAATAGCTATTGCAGTTTTAGTTAGATTTATTTTAGCGCCAGAAAGGGAATTAATTTTAGCCAAGAACCATCTCAACTCCCTTTGTTCTGTCCCAGGCGACTGCATGGAGACTGTTACCCCATTCTTATTAAGATTATCAAAGTTATTAGCAGATAATCTTCAGGTAATATTAGCAGATAATCATAGCATTCCAAAATTCTCATTGGAAGTGTATGATTCATTTAAAAAACTGAACGGATAATAGATACTGTGTTCTACAAAGAGTCGGCAGCTAAAGGGCAAGAATAATGCAAAATTAAAAAATTGGGGAAGATGTGTCTATTACTGGGATGCAGGCTTTCAGAATTGGGTCTATAGATGGGGGCACTGAATGCAGGCTCTCTCTGACTCAGCCAGAAGGAAGATAAAAGTTCTCCTAACAGAGAGGACAGCTTGTCACATCTATCTCTTCAGCCATCTTGCCTACATGGAGAATAATGACCATCCCTGGCATTATCTTTGAGTTAGAGAACGAGCCATAAGAAGAAGATCAAAGAGTGGCTGGAGGTCCAGATTGCCTTGTCCTTTGATTAGCAATTCTTAGGACAGAAGCTTTCAAAAGCACAATAGGAAGAGCAAAGGTGCCCTCTTTACACAGTAGATGTGTTCTTGGAAAGTCAGCTGTAACTTGGGGACTGAAAGTCAACGAGTCAATGAACAGTTGGTTCCATAAGAAGAATATTTCGATTGCAGCCGCACAGCACAGGGAGATCAGCTCGGTGCTTTGTGACCACCTAGAGGGGTGGGATAGGGAGGGTGGAAGGGAGACGCAAGAGGGAGGAGATATGGGGATATATGTATATGTATAGTTGATTCACTTTGTTATAAAGCAGAAACTAACACACTATTGTAAAGCAATTATACTCCAACAAAGATGTTAAAAAAAAAAAGAATGTTTCAATTTTCTAGTATGGTCCTTACTTTAAAAAAATACAGGCACACATGCACACGCACACACACACACATATATATAACATATTTATATATTTTTCTTTAGGTTAGTTCAGTCATATTTTTAAAAAAATACTGAGGTGCAGTTAGGTTCTGAGTTTAGCAAACTAGCATTTTCTAAAATTTTCAGCTTATGGAATTTTTTGTTTAATTGGTTTTGTAAACTAGATCCTATATTAAGTGCCTGTTTAAAGGAAACCTCTGTGCAAGGAATCATCTTTTGACAACTGTAGTGCTAAGCGCCCAAATTTCATGGTACTGTATATTCAGCTTTTTCTTATCAGGTGGTCTTGGAAATTGAAGCACATGGGTATTCAATGCGGGGAACAGGATTCAGAGGCCCTTGCATTGCTAGTCATTCTCTAGCAGCACTGTCAATTCTCCTAATTTGGGGAGAAGGGGCTACAGGGAGATACCTGACCACAGGTAGTGATTCATTCTTAAATAGCAAAGAACAGAAAAGAAACAAAGGACAACTGGGCTTCCCTGGTGGCGCAGTGGTTAAGAGTCCACCTGCCGATGCAGGGGACGCAGGTTCGTGACCCGGTCCGGGAGGATCCCACATGCCACGGAGTGGTTGGGCCAGTGAGCCATGGCCGCTGAGCCTGAGCGTCCAGAGCCTGTGCTCCGCAACGGGAGAGGCCACAGCAGTGAGGGGCCCGCATACCGCAAAAAAAAAAAAAAAAAAAGAAAAAAGAAAACAACAAAGGACAACTAAAGGTCTTCTGTCTTATATCTCTCCTTGGCTAAGAAAATAATTCTGGTCTGGGCTCCCAGCTGGCTCTCAGCTCTGGAGGGGTGGTCGGGATGAGAGCATCTTAAGTGGCAAACACATTTGGATATCTTCAGAGACTTGAACAGAGGCAAAAAGTGTGGAGAATACAGAAAATGCACATTCACTCCAGAGGTTACTGACAAGATTAATTACCTCATAACTGCTTTAATAAAATGACTCCAAGCATATTGCAACTATAATTATCCATAAAAATCCTAATGAATTCAATTTCTCCAGAAATCACCTTGCTGCAACTGGTGAGTGTAGGAGAAGTAAGGAGAGGAGGCAATCCAGCTCTTAGGGAGGGAAAGAGACAGGGAGATAGTTGATGGAACTAGGTGGTGTCTAATCAGGTCAAGTACATAGGGGCGAATGGTGTTTATTCTGGCTTTTGCCTTGTGGTGTCTCAATTGATCTGTGGACCCCCTTTCTAGACGCCAATGTTTCTGTTGAAAACAAAAACATCACTTTTTCCCTTTCCTCCCACCACCCCATCATTGTGTGCCTGTGTGCGCGTGTGCATACATGTGCCCATATACACATATCTATGCTCATGAATCTGGTTCAATTCTCTTTGCAAAATGCACATTATAAGAGACAGGGCCAATGCTCATCCTGGTCAAACTGGTCCTGGTCAAACTCAGAGGGAAGATATGTCAGTCAGTGGTGCTCTCCACACTTCCTGTATCCCGCTACCAACTTAGGTTCCTTATCCCACCCCCAGGACCTTCATGCTGCCTCTGGGCTACTTAGGGCTCTTTTTCAATCCCCTTTTCCCATGCAAGGACTCACTCAGACCTGATCCTGCCTCCCTTTTTCCTACACAGAATGTCCCTAGCTTGGGTCCTGTTCTCACAAAATCATGGTGTCACCTAACTGTATTACTGGACATGTAATGACAAAGGGATGTAATTTAGACTGGAAGTCAGAATGACCCTATATCACTGAATGGCCATGTAGTTTTGGGAACGAATCACTTAATTTCTCTAAACCTCAGTTTCTCTGAATCTCAGTGTCTTTCTCTGAAAAAAAATGTTTGAGTAATGAAACTTGCACTATCCTCTTCACAGGAGGATCCAATGAGACGTAGAAAAAAAAGAACATTTGCGGAGTCCTTTCACTATTTTCATAGCTACTATATAATTTAATTCCCAAAACAACAACTGTGCTAAATATTGTATTCTTATACTCACATTAGAAATGGCAAAATTAAGAATTACAAAAGGTTAGCTATGTGCCCAATGTTATCCAGCTAGTATGTGACAGCAGTGGTGTGTGAACCTAGGTCCACAGACTCCATCCAGTGCTCTTTCTACCACACAGGACTGAGCTGTACAAAGGGGAATGTGCAATGCTCAGGAAAAGTATTAATGCCACTGTCCTTATTTGATTACTGTATTATCAACTTGTATCGTGATTCCTTAAGATAACCCTTCCTCTTCGGTCAGGACTGTCTGTCTTGTTTGCCATCACCTCTCCATATGCCATGCCTTGGTTCATCTTTCTATCTGAAAATTTTAAATCTTCAGATTCTGCTGCTTTCATGAAGCTGTCCCTCATTATTTCACCCTGACTCAACAGCTTCCTTCTTTGAAGGCCTATGACGTTCACATCTCTACCAAGAAATTCAGTCCTTGTTTATGAATACTCTCAAATCATTCTCTGGTTACTCATTACAATTTATAATAGCCCTCGTTTTTCAGTCTCTACTCTATTCCAAGACAATAATTTCAATAATCAAAGTTTGTCTACTTCCAAAACTTCACTTGACCTGCTTCCAGCTCTATAACCTACTTCTCTCAGACATATACACTTATGCCATGTATGGTCTTGTCTTAATGTTGTCTGCATGTTCCACGCTTACCTCCAGCACAGCATGGTGATTAAGAGTACAGCCACTGGGACCAGGCTGTGTGACTTCACAAGTCATCTCCCACTTACTAGCTATATACGTTGAGTAAGCTACATAATCTCTCTGTGCCTCGGCTTTCTCATTTATAAAATGGGGATAATAATAGCACCTAACTCACCTACTTCACAGGGTTGTGGTAAAGATTAAAGGAATACACACACACACACACACACACACACACACACATCACCTTGGAATGAACATTGGAACATACATACACACAGAGAACTTAGAATTGTACAATCACGTAATAAGTGTTCAGTAAATATTAGGTATTATTTCCTGCCTGCTCACTCTGTGCTAGGTTTGTGACACACATTATCCCATTTAATATACACAGCAACCCTGTGACATAGGCTCTGTTATTACCCCCATTTCACTGATGAGTAAAATAAAACTCAGGAAGGTTAAAACACATTTCTAAAATCATACAAAACAAAGTGATAATTCCAGGATTCAAATCCAGATTGATCTTGCTCCAAGTCAATGTTCTTTCCATTACACAGTGCTGATTCAAGTTGTTTTGTTTTGGGGTTTTTTTTTGTTTTGTTTTGTTTTTTTGCGGTACACTAGCCTCTCACTGTTGTGGCCTCTCCCGTTGCGGAGCACAGGCTCCGGACGCGCAGGCTCAGCGGCCATGGCTCACGGGCCCAGCCGCTCCGCGGCGTGTGGGATCCTCCCGGACCGGGGCACGAACCTGTGTCCCCTGCATCGGCAGGCGGACTCTCAACCACTGCGCCACCAGGGAAGCCCTCAAGTTGTTTTTATTATAATATACCTTGTCTTCCCAATAGGACTATAAACTTCCAAGGGTAGAATCTATGTCTTATAATACTTAAAGACAGATCCCCTGCTCTCTCCACTGTAATCCTCAGTTTTTGTTTGCCATGAAGTTGGTTTTTAATAAACATTCACTGACTTGGAGAGCACTTTTGGAGTAAAGTCTAGACACTATAACCCCTCAAGCACAGGGGTATCACTTCTCTTACTGCTGAACTCACAAATAGGGTTTCCTGTCTAAGACTCATCAGGCTCCTTGATCATTACCTACCAATCCTGCCTCTAAGTTTCTCACACCTCTTTCCCTTTGTACTTATCAGGCTGGATAATCCTTATTTCAAGACATGAAATGAGGAGATGCTAGGGACTCGAACGTGTCTTGCACATTCAGGTTTAAGTTCCATTCATTCATTCAATAAATCTATACAGAGCACCAACTATGTGCCAGGTACCTTTCTAGGTACCAGGGCTACAGACAAGACTGTCCAGACTGGAAATGCCTGCTATGTATTAGTGTTCACTGACATGAGGATCACCTCCCTGGGGAGGGATAATGCTTCCCACCCCCAGAAGTCAGGGCTTGGGCATTTGACTCGTTTGGGTCAGTAAAATGAGACACATATTACTTCCGGGCAAAAGCTCTAACACTGCATGCTTGGTTACCTGCTATTTTCCCTCTATAGCAATGAGCAGCAATATTACTGATGGTGGCTATCCCATTAGCCTGGGCCCCAGAATAAAGATGATATAGAGAAAAGCCCCAGCCAATCTACAAGGGGAATGAAAAATAAACTTCTGCCAATTCAAGTCACTGTAATTTTTCAGGTTACTTCTTACTGCAGCATAATCTAGAATACCATGATTGATACAGAGTAAAAGGAGGAAAATAAAGAAAACAGCATCCCACTCCCCTTTACAACCGTTGCTATGGATTTACTGGTAGCTGTCTAATTGACTAATGGTGTTTAGAAAGCTGAATATGAGCATACTTGAGGGGAAACAATGCTATAAATCAGTCACGGCTATGGCAATACCCTCACCAAAGTAGTTAGCACCTTCCTTATAGAGTGTCAATAAAAACAAACACCAGTACAATGAAATTGTATACATATATCTGCATGGATCTGGTGAACACATAAACCAGGAGAGCTAACCTCGAATGCTTCTCTCACTAAAAACCTGGTAGTCAATTTCTTATGTTGCACTATTTCTTTTGGTTGTTTTTCATAAAAGTAGACTTCTAATGTTCTCCCTGGTCAACTATTCATGGTACAGCCTCCAAGTACATGTTTCTGGATGGCATAAGTCATCATAACTTGATAGTGGGCTGTGGCGGTCATGAGAATGAGTCTTACACATACACACACACCCCCAACTACAATGAGAATAACTGACCAAGGGCCCTAGCTGCTGTGCTCTGAAATCCATCACAACATTTGCTCCA
Organism: Pseudorca crassidens; assembly: GCF_039906515.1. Taxonomy (NCBI): domain Eukaryota; kingdom Metazoa; phylum Chordata; class Mammalia; order Artiodactyla; family Delphinidae; genus Pseudorca; species Pseudorca crassidens. The sequence goes on from NC_090317.1 coordinate 35,362,051, forward strand.
AAGTCACACTCCCTGCAGGCGACTCCCAACTAAGTATAGCAGAGAAATGAAGGAAGCCCCATCCCTGGGAGACAAAGGACTTCTCTGATGGCTGACTCCCCCAAGGCCTCACCCAACCTTCTTTAGACTGCTCAGAAGTCTAGAACACTTCACTGGACTTTCCTTCACTCTCTCCTTTATTCAAGGTCAGACTTAATTTGTGGTCTGAGAGCTCTCCCAGCCTTTATGGGCCCTCGCCCCATTTTCTCTCACAGGTATTTCCCCTAATAAAAACCATGGACATTAAATTCCATCTTGGTATCTCTTTCTCAGAGAACCTTGACAACCACATAGGTCAATTTGTTGACATTCCTTAAGATGTGATACTTGGGACCTGGAAGCAGGAAATTATGTCTACTTATACCATGCGTATCTCTCAAATGAATGCCCTTACTAGTATGCAGACCCCTTGAGTAGGGAATGTGAATCAATGTTGAGTCCACAATGCCCAGCCCAGTGCCTAGTATAGTCACTCAATATGTTTTTGTCAAATCAACAAGTCAATGAACGTTCCCTAGATTCATGGTTTGTCAATTATACTTCTAAGAATCTTACAATTCTAGAAGGGAATTTGTAGACCATTTAGCCCATGTGGAAACAAACCTCTTTTATATCCAGTACCTGGAAATCTCCTGTTTGCTGAATATAAGAAATGAGATGGTATTACTCTTATACCTCATTCTAGGATTTAAAAATATTTTGGTCAAGCTGTTTTTTCTTATGCCTAACCTTATTCTTTGTCGGTGCTCTAAATCACTTGTAGAACGTCGTTGGTATTCTCTTTATAATAATCTATTTTTATGTTTATATTCACTCAGTTATTCATTTATCAAACATTTAGTACATTCTATGAACCAAGTACTAGGCACTAGAGATACAAAGATAAGTAAGATTCGGTCCCTGCATTGATCTCAGCTTTCAGCCTAGTGAGATAAATAAACATTAAATAAATAGTCAAAGGAAAAAATATGTACCCACAACTTGTGATAAGTGTCATGAAGGAAAATAACAAGGAATTATGGGAGCATGAAACAGGGTTAACATAATTTAGGTTGAGGTAGGAGTCAGACAAGGTTATTCCATGTACTGATATTTAATTGGATGCAATTTCTTCAATTAGTTTCCTTGAGAAATAGTCTGTGGTCTAATTGATCCTACTATGCATTTTATTTCAACTAACATGCCTCTCTTTCTGCCAGAAATGCTCTTCTTTCCAGTCTTCACCTGAGGAGAATCAACAGACTCTAGCAATGGATTATAGCTGGGGGTGAAGTAAAAGAAAAGAATCAAGAATGACTCCTAGGTTTCTGGCTTGCTGACTGGATAGATGGTGGTGTTGCGTTTCCCTTAGATAGACAAATTCATTAGTTCTACCTACAAAATACATCGTGCCTCTAAACACATCTTAGTATATCTATTGCTATCACTTGATTCCACTTACCACCCTCTCTCCCCTGGACTTTTGCAATAGCACCCTGACAGGTCTCCCTGCTTCCACTCGGGCCCCTACCATCTATAGATTTTGATTTTTTCAAACTCTATAAATCACATTATGCTACTTCTCTCCTCAAAACCCTACAATGACTTTTTATCATACTTGGAACAAAAATCAAATTCTCCTTATCATGGCCTCCAAGCATATATATGATCTGATTCCTGACTACCTCTCTGACTCCATTTCCTAAAACTTTTCTTTTCGCTTACAGCTCTCTAGCCATTATGCTTTTTCTCAAACATACCAAGCATATTCCCACCTCAGGGCATTCACACTTGCTGTTTCCACTATGTGAAATGTTCCCCCAGATATTTGCATGATGTGTTACTTCTTTTTGTTCAGATTTTCCTTAACATGTCTTCTCAGAGGGAACTTCCTTAATCACTCTTATCAAATACATTAACCTCTCCATCATTATCTCCTTAGTATACTTTGCTTCAATATTCTCTCTCTCTCTATGTGTATATATATATTCACACACACCCATTATTTATTTGTTTGTTTTTTATTATTACTCTCTACCAGTAAAATGTAAATTCTGGTAGTCAGAAACCTGTTTACTGCTATATCACGAGTACCTAGAATTGTGTTTGCTACCTAATAGGTAGGAGCACTGGTGGGGGAAGACAATGAGTTTAGCTTTGGATGTGTTGGTCTGGAGATGATTTGGGGACATCCAAGTTAGGATGCCCAGTAGGCAGTTGCATAGTGGAGTCTGGAGCTCAGATCAAGTTGGAGATAGAAATTTGAGAGCCATAAGCATAGAGATGGTATTTAAAGCCACAAGACTGGAAGAGGACAAGATAAACTGGAAAGGAGTATACAGTGAAAAGAGGAGAGGACCCAGGACTGGGTTATAGCAACCAACAGTAGTAAAGACCAGGATGATGAATAACATTCTTCCTTAATTTTTTTCCTTCAGGCTCTCTCAATTATCCCTTGGCTCTTAAATGTCCATTTTCAGCAGGTTTGTCCTGATTTGGCAGGATGCTGGGTTAAAAAAGACGCAAATACTCCTCTACGTACAAAATAAAACCCACTCTCAGACAGCAGTATTTTTCTGGATCTTCTAAGGGATGAGCCATATTTAGGAAGGATCTATCCGTTGAAAATATGTCTGAATAATGTTTATTATGGTTCATGATTTAGAGTTACTTAAGAAATCTATTAATATAACTGTTACTGAAAATCCCCTTAATATTAAAATGCAAGCATATGTTACTATAACTAGTAGATCATCCTTGGCCTTCATTTAGTTTGCTTCCTGTGCTTGCCTCTCCTTTTTAACCACAGCACAGGTAAAACACTTTAGGAGAAGCTGAACCAATTCTCATTCTTCAGTGTCAGGAACCCAGCTGGAGGCAGATCCAAAGATACAAGCTCCTCAAGATGGATTTTCAACTTTGATAAGCAGATACATTCTGATCACCTGGCATGCTCACTGAGCCATTGTTTTTAGAGGAACTGAAGCATCCATATTTGTCATTTAGCTTGTGTGCCTTAGGTTGTAGGAGAAATGTAAAATCAGGAGCCTTCAACTCTGTTGGATGCTTTGAGAAAATGTCCTTTAAATTATTCAAGGTCCATTTGTCTCCATCTAAGAGTGCACAAAGTGTCAGATTAATTTTCAACAGTTAAGAATTAAGGTTCTGGAGTGGCTCTGTGATCAGAGTGGGCAACTGAAACATGCTACATGGATGACGCCTGGGACAGTATGCCTCTTTTGTGTTAGAGGCACAAGGAGCTGTCAGGAACTAAGCAGTGAGAGCAGAGAAGTCATAGAGGTGTGGATGCCAGGTGCTTATGAGTCACGTCCTAAAGGAAAGAAGGAAGGAGGGCACCTTCCCATTAAATAATGATTACAGCCTGACCCAGACAAAGATTCCTTTGGGCCACATAGAACCACCCAAGGCCACAGAATGGTACTTCGGCTTTTCATATTTTAAAGAACCTTGCTCACTGATCCCCAAATTTAGTATGGGCAGAGGACAGAAGATTATTGGAAGTTTACAACCACCTGAGATATTGGCACGAGAAAGTTCAGGGAGAATGAAAAAATAATAACCCCTTACCTTTGGATTCTGTTTTTTCATAAACTATAGCATGTTCCAGTTGGTAAAACTGAGACTCAGAGAGGACTAAGTAACTTATGCACAGTCATATGACCACAACCAGTGAGTGAAATTGAATCCAAGGAATATTTTTCACATCTATCAAGTCAGAAACTTTCAAATTTAATTAATTTTTTTGAAGAACTCCTTTCTCCCAAAATTCTGCTGAAAGGCCATATATATTCATCCCCACTTTTATATATAGATATATAAAAGTGGAGATTATCACGTTAAAAGTGAAGGATGCCTGGAGCTCTAAGAACTAGGCCTAAGTCCTGCCCCTCAATCCCCACTGCAGCCACCTTTTGGATTCTGAGACATCACTATGAACCTAGGATTTTCAAATATACAGAAAACCAAACAAAATATGGAATGGTTTCACTTGAGGATTTGCTCACCATTTTGAGATATGTACTAGTTTGGTAGAGAATTAAGATTAGAAATGAACGCCAAGTTCTAGAAAAAAAATATGGTCACAGGAACAGGTTATGACGTATCTAAAGGACAATAAGAGAAATTGTGTTCCAGGACAAAAAGACAGTGGATGAAAGGCATAGAGAAGGCATACACACAGAAAAAAAACTCATTAATTAGATGTAAAGCAAAAGGAGCCTTTTTTTACTCAATTTGGAGATAGTTGTGGTCTGGAGAGCTCTGCCACTAAATGGAGCCTATGTAATCTTAAAGGGCAATAGGCTTGCTATAGGAGCTTTGTTTCTTGTCAACAGCTGTATCCTTTACCTATTCAAGAAGCTTCTGATCCTGTTGGGATTACTACATCCCTGGGGGTGGGTTTGGGTCCTTTCTGTAGGGTTAAGATTTCATTCCAACTCAAAAATTGGCTATCCACTGGTATTCTTTGTTGCCCCTTCATCAGTCTGTTCCTCTAAGAGTTCTAGATCCCTCTGACACAGGAATCAGGGTTCTGGAGGAGAGAACTATTAACCTACTGCATGACAGTAGACATAAATTCTCTTACTACATCCATTTTACAGCTGGGGAAACTGCTGTCCAAAAAAGGTGAATGACTTATTCAACATAATACAGCACTCAGTGGTAGAACAGATACTCAAATTAAAATCTCCTGATTCTTAAGTACTCATTACCTACAGAAGCACTACCTCAAAACAATTCCATTTTGTCCATATATGATAAAAAATAATTTAAGCATTTTAGTAGCCAAAAAAGGTTCTATGAAAGAGAAAACCTTTTCTATTGATATACTGTTCTTTTGAATTAAGTCCATGAGCCAGAATCTTTAACCAAAATATGATCTTCAGGGCTTCCCTGGTGGCGCAGTGGTTGAGACTCCACCTGCCGATGCAGGGGACACGGGTTCGTGCCCGGGTCCGGGAAGATCCCACATGCCGCGGAGCGGCTGGGCCCGTGAGCCATGGCCGCTGAGCCTGTGCGTCCGGAGCCTGTGCTCCGCAACGGAAGAGGCCACAACAGTGAGAGGCCCGCGTACCGCAAAAAAAAAAAAAAAAAAAAAAAAAAAGAACTTGAACCTGAACCAAGTACTTAATTTTCCAAACTCTAGTACTGTTTCCTGAACCATGACCCAAACAAAATTATTATTCATTTCTTCTTTTCATTTTTAAAACAGAAGTCACACATGCACCTATTATAATAAGTCAACTAATCCTACAAGACTTGTTAGACCAGACAACAGCCCCTATTCCTCTTCCCTTACTCTATTTATCCTTCCCATTAGGAAAGCACTTCAAATATTTTCAATGATTCTTTTGCTGCATATCTCAATGTCTCTAAATTTACATGCTTGTATTGCTAACTCATGAATTTTCAGTTTTAGCCATATCTATTGATGTGCCTGTTTGGAGGATGAAGATCTGGTACTCTTTCTTTTTCTTACCTACCACAAACATAGGCATCCCCCAATCTCTCCAAATTCCCAAGATAATTATATTTAGTCTAGATCAGTGTTTACATTATTATAACCATATAGTAATCTTTGATATTTTTCCTCTGCCATCCAACTTTTCATATTCCCTGGAATTAATAATTGGGGTTTCTAAGTTAGAAATATTTTTTTCTTCGGATTTTTGAAAGCATGGCTCCATTATTTTCTGGTTTCCTGTTTTATTGTTAGAAAGTCCAAAAACACTCTTTTTTTTTTAAATACATCTTCATTGGAGTATAACTGTTTCACAATACTGTGTTAGTTTCTGTTGTACAACGAAGTGAAGCAGCCACATGCACACATATATCCCCATATTCCCTCCCACCCTCCCTATCCCACCCCACTAGGTCATCCCAAAGCACCAAGCTGATCTCCCTGTGCTATGCTGCTGCTTTCCACTAGCTATCTATTTTACATTTGGTAGCGTATATATGTGGATGCTACTCTCACACTTCACCCCAGCTTCCCCCTCCCCCTCAGTGTCCTCAAGTCCATTCTCTATGTCTATGTCTCTATTCCTGCCCTGCCCCTAGGTTCATCGGTAGCTTTTTTTTTTTCTTTTTAGGTTCCATATATAGTGTTAGCATACGGTATTTGTTTTCCTCTTTCTGACTTACTTCACTCTGTATGACAGATTCTAGGTCCATCCACCTCACTACAAATAACTCAATTTCGTTTCTTTTTATGGCTGAGTAATATTGCATTGTATATATGTGCCACATCTTCTTTATCCATTCATCTGTCGATGGACACTTAGGTTGCACTCTAGATGCTTTGTTTGTGAATTTTCTCTACCCCATTCTAAATATTTGGAAATGATGGGGTCGACAAGGGCTTAATTTCCAAAATATACAAACAGCTTATACAACTTGACAACAAAAAAACAAACAAACCGATCGAAAAATGGGCAGAAGACATAAACAGACATGTCTCTATAGATGACATATAGATGGCCAATAGGCACATGAAAAGATGCTCAGCATTGCTAATAATTAGAGAAATGCAAATCAAAACTACATTGAGGGACCACCTCACACTGGTCAGAATGGCCATCATTAAAAAATCCACAAATAACAAATGCTGAAAAGGATGTGGAGAAAAGGGAACCCTCCTACACTGTTGGTGAGAATGTAAATTGGTGTAGCCACTATGGAAAACAGTATGGAGGTTCCTCAAAAAACTAAAAATAGAGTTGCCATATGATCCAGCAATCCCACTCCTGGGCACATATCCAGAAAAAAACTGTAATTTGAAAAGATATATGTACCCCTATGTTCATAGCAACACTATTTACAATAACCAAGACATGGAAGCAAACTAAATGTCCATCAACAGATGAATGGATAAAGATGATGTAATGTGTCTGTGTATGTGTATACACAACACACACACACACTCACACATACAATGGAATACTACTCAGCCATAAAAAAGACTGAAATAATGCCATTTACAGCAACGTGAGGGGACCTAGAGATTATCACACTAAGTGAAGTAAGTCGAAAACAGAAAGTCAAATACCATATGATATCACTTCTATGTGGAATCTAAAATATGACACACATGAACTTATTTACAAAACAGAAACAGACTCATAGACATAGAGAACAGACTTGTGGTTGCCAAGGGGGAGTGAGGGCAGGAGAAGGATGGATTGGAAGTTTTGGACTAGCAGATGCGAACTATTATATATAGAATGGATAAACAACAAGGTCCTACTGTATAGCAGAGGGAACTATATTCAATATATTCAATATCTTGTGGTAAACCATAATGCAAAAGAATATGAAAAAGAATATATATATATATGAATATATATATATGTATGTATATGAATCACTTTGCTGTACACCAGAAACTAACAAAACACTGTAAATCTTGGGGAGGATGGCAGTAACGGCTGCTTCTTCTAGAGCTAGGGAATGCAGCTAGACCTGGATCCAAAGAAGGCTCACCATATAGACCAGGCCTGGAGGACAACACTGGCTAGAGGACTCAACAGAGTGCAGGAGGCTGGCCGTGTGGCTGACAGGATCCTGGTGCTCTGGCTGGGTGTCAGGCCTGAGCCTCTGAGGTGGGAGAGCTGCGTTCAGGACACTGGACCATCAGAGACCTCCGCGTCCCACATAATACCAGTTGGCGAGAGCTCTCCCAGAGATCTCTGCCTCAACACTACGACCCAGCTCCACTCAACGACCAGCAAGCTCCAGTGCTGCACACTCCATGCTAAACAACTAGCAAGACAGGAACACAACCCCACCCATTACCAGAGAGGTTGCCTAAAATCAACTAAGTTCACAGACACCCCAAAACACACCACCGGATGTGGTCCTGCCCACCAGAAAGACAAGATCCAGCCTCATCCACCAGGACACAGGCACCAGTTCCCTCCACCAGGAAGCCTACATACACTGAACAAACCTTAGCCACTGGGGGCAGACACCAAATAAAATGGAAACTACAAACATGCAGCCTGTGAAAAGGAGACCCCAAACACAGTAAGTTAAGCAAAACGAGAAGACAGAGAAATACGCAGGAGATGAAGGAGCAAAGTAAAAATCCACCAGACCAAACAAATGAAGAGGAAATAGGCAGTCTACTTGAAAAAGAATTCAGGGCTTCACTGGTGGCACAGTGGTTGAGAGTCTGCCTGCCGATGCAGGGGACACGGGTTCGTGCCCCAGTCCGGGAAGATCCCACATGCCGCGGAGTGGCTGGGCCCGTGAGCCATGGCCTCTGAGCCTGCACGTCCGGAGCCTGTGCTCCGCAACGGGAGAGGCCACAGCAATGAGAGGCCCGTGTACCGCCAAAAATAAAAAAGAAAAGAAAAAGAATTCAGAGTAATGACAGTAAAGATGATCCAAAATCTAGGAAATAGAACGGAGAAAGTACAAGAAACATTTAACAAGTACCTAGAAGAACTAAAGAGCAAAGAAACAATCATGAACAACACAACAAATGAAATTAAAAATTCTCTAGAAGGAATCAACAGCAGAGTAACTGAGGCAGAAGAACGGATAAGTGACCTGGAAGATAAAATAGTGGAAATAACTATCACAGACCAGAATAAAGAAAAAAGAATGAAAAGAATTGAGGGCAGTCTGAGACCTCTGGGACAACATTAAATGCACCAATGTTCGAATTACAGGGTTCCCAGAAGAAGAGAAAAAGAAAGGGACTGAGAAAATATTTGGAGATTACAGTTGAAAACTTCCCTAATATGGTAAAGGAAATAGTCAATAAAGTCCAGGAAGTGCAGAGAGTCCCACACAGTATGAATCCAAAGAGAAACATGCCAAGACATATATTAATCAAATTATCAAAAATTAAATACAAAGAAAAAAAATTAAAAGCAGCAAGAGAAAACAACAAATCACACACAAGGAAATCCCCACAAGGTTAACAGCTGAGCTTTCAGCAGAAGCTCTGCAAGCCACAAGGGACTGGCAGGACATATTTAAAGTTGGAAAATGGAAAAACCTACAACCAAGATTACTCTACCAGCAAGGATCTCACTCAGATTCGACAGAGAAATTAAAACCTTTATAGACAAGCAAAAGCTAAGAGAATTCAGCACCACAAAACCAGCTTTACAACAAATGCTAAAGGAAGTTCTCTAAGCAGGAAACACAAGAGAAGAAAAAGACCTACAATGACAAACCCAAAACAAGTAAGAAAATGGTAATAGGAACATACATATCGATAATTACCTTAAATGTAAATGGATTAAATGCTCCCACCAAAAGACATAGACTGGCTGAATGGATACAAAAACAAGAGCTGTATATATGTTGTCCGCAAGAGACCCACTTCAGACTTAGGGACACATACAGACTAAAGTGAGGGGATGGAAGAACATATTCCATGCAAATGGAAATCAAAAGAAAGCTGGAGTAGCAATTCTCATATCATCATATCAGACAAAATAGACTTTAAAATAAAGGCTATTACAAGAGACAAAGAAGGACACTACATAATGACCAAGGGATCAATCCAAGAAGAAGATATAACAATTGTAAATACATATGCACCCAACATAGGAGCACCTCAATACATAAGGTAAATACTAACAGCCATAAAAGGGGAAATTGACAGTAACACAATGAGAGTAGGGGACTTTAACACACCACTTTCACCAATGAACAGATCATCCAAAATGAAAATAAATAAGGCAACACGAACTTTAAATGATACATTAAACACAATGGACTTCATTGATATTTATAGGACATTCCATCCAAAAACAACAGAATACACTTTCGTCTCAAGTGCTCATGGAACACTCTGCAGGATAGATCATATCTTGGGTTACAAATCAAGCCTTGGTAAATTTAAGAAAACTGAAATCATTTCAAGTATCTTTTCCGACCACAATGCTAGGAGACTAGATATCAATTACAGGAAAAAAGTGTAAAAAAATACAAACACAAGGAGGCTAAACAATACACTACTTAATAACCAAGAGATCACTGAAGAAATCAAAGAGGAAATAAAAAATACATAGAAACAAATGACAATGAAAACACGACAACACAAAACCTACGGGATGCAGCAAAAGCAGTTATAAGAGGGAAGTTTATAGCAATACAATCCTACCTCAAAAAACAAGAAAAATCTCAAAAAACAGCCTAACCTTACACCTAAAGCAATTAGAGAAAGAAGAACAAAAAACCCTCAAAGTTAGCAGAAGGAAAGAAATCATAAGGATCAGATCAGAGATAAATGAAAAGGAAATGAAGGAAACGATAGCAAAGATCAATAAGACTAAAAGCTGGTTCTTTGAGAAGATAAACAAAATTGATAAAACATTAGTCAGACTCATCAAAAAAAAAAAAAGAAGACTCAAATCAACAGAATTAGAAATGCAAAAGGAGATGTAACAACTGACACTGCAGTAATACAAACGATCATGAAAGATTACTACAAGCAACTATATACCACTAAAATGGACAACCTGGAAGAAATGGACAAATTCGTAGAAAAGCACAACCTTCTGAGACTGAACCAGGAAGAAATAGAAAATATAAACAGACCAATCACAAGCACTGAAATTGAAACTGTGATTAAAAATCTTCCAACAAACAAAAGCCCAGGACCAGATGGATTCACAGGCGAATTCTATCAAACATTTAGAGAAGAGCTAACATGTATCCTTCTCAAACTCTTCCAAAATACAGCAGAGGGAGGAATACTCCCAAATTCATCCTGCAAGGCCACCATCACCCTGATACCAAAACCAGACAAAGATGACACACAAAAGAAAACTACAGGCCAATATCGCTGATGAACATAGATGGGAAAATCCTCAATAAAATACTAGCAAACAGCAAACACATTAAAAGGATCATACACCATGATCAAGTGGGGTTTATCCCAGGAATGCAAGGATACTTCAACATACACAAATCAATCAATGTGATACACCATATTAACAAATTTAAAGATAAAAACCATATGATCATCTCAATAGATGAAGAAAAAGTTTTCGACAAAATTCAACACCTATTTATGATAAAAACCCACCAGAAAGTACGTATACAGGGAAGTTACCCTAACAATAAAGGCCATATATGACAAACCCACAGCCAACATCATTGTCAATGGCGAGAAAATGAAACCATTTCCACTAAGAACAGGAACAAGACAAGGTTGCCCGCTCTCACCACTATTATTCAACATAGTTTTGGAAGTTTTAGCCACAGCAATCAGAGAAAAAAAAGAAATAAAAGAAATCCAAATCGTAAAAGAAAAGTAAAATTGTCACTGTTTGCAGATGACATGATACTATAAATAGAAAATCCTAAAGAGGCTACTCGAAAACTACTAGACCTAATCAATGAATTGTGTAAAGTAGCAGGATACAAAATTAATGCACAGAAATCTCTTGCATTCTTATACACTAATGATGAAAAATCGGAAAGAGAACTTAAGGAAACACTCCCATTTACCACTGCAACCAAAAGAATAAAATACCTAGGAATAAACCTACCTAAGGACACAAAAGACCTGTATGCAGAAAACTATAAGACACTGATGGAAGAAATTAAAGATGATACAAACAGATGGAGAGATATACCATGTTCTTAGACTGGAAGAATCAACATTGTGAAAATGACTATACTACCCAAAGCAATCTACAGATTCAATGAAATCCCTATCAAACTATCAATGGCATTTTTCACAGAACTAGAGCAAAAAATTTCACAATTTGTATGGAAACACAAAAGACCCCAAATAGCCAAAGCAATCGTGATAAAGTAAAACAGAGCTGGAGGAATCAGGATCCGTGACTTCAGACTATATTACAAAGCTACAGTAATCAAGATAGTGTGGTACTGACACAAAAGCAGAAATATAGATCAATGGAACAGGATAGAAAGCCCAGAGATAAACCCACACATATATGGTCAACTTATCTCTGATAAAGGAGGTAAGAATATACCATGGAGAAAAGACAACCTCTTCAGTAAGTGGTGCTGGGAAAACTGGATGGCTACATGTAAAAGAATGAAATTAGAACACTCCCTAACACCATACACAAAAATAAACTCAAAATGGATTAAAGACCTAAATATAAGGTCAGACACTATAAAACTCTTAGAGGAGAAAATAGGCAGAACACTCTATGACATAAATCACAGCAAGATCCTTTTGACCCACCTCCTATAGAAATGGAAATAAAACCAAAAATAAACAAATGGGATCTAATGAAACTTCAAAGCTTTTGCACAGCAGAGGAAACCATAAACAAGACGAAAAGACAACCCTCAGAATGGGAGAAAACATTTCCAAATGAAGCCACTGACAAAGGATTAATCTCCAAAATATACAAGCAGCTCATGCAGCTCAGTACCAAGAAAACAAACAATCCAATCCAAAAATGGGCAGAAGACCTAAACAGACATTTCTCCAAAGAAGATATACAGATTGCCAACAAACACATGAAAGGATATTCAAAATCACTAATTATTAGAGAAATGCAATTCAAAACTACAATGAGGTAACACTTCACACCAGTCAGAATGGCCATCATCAAAAAATCTACAAACAATAAATGCTGGAGAGAGTGTGGAGAAAAGTGAACCCTCTTGCACTGTTGGTGGGAATGTTAATTGATACAGCCACTATGGAGAACAGTTTGGAAGTTCCTTAAAAAATTAAAAATAGAAATACCATACGACCCAGCAATCCCACTACTGGGCATTTACCTTGAGAAAACCATAATTCAAAAAGAGTCATGTACCACAATGTTCACTGCAGCTCTATTTACAATAGCCAGGACATGGAAGCAAACTATGTGTCCATCATCAGATGAATGGATAAAGAAGATGTGGCACATATATACAATGGAATATTACTCAGCCTTAAAAGGAAACAAAACTGAGTTTTTGTAGTCAGGTGGATGGACCTAGAATCTGTCATACAGAGTGAAGTAAGTCAGAAAGAGAAAAACAAATACCATATGCTAACACACATATGAGGAATCTAAAAAAAAAAATGGTTCTGAAGAACCTAGGGGCAGCACAGGAATAAAGACGCAGATGTAGAGAATGGACTTGAGGACACGGGGAGGGGGAAGGGTAAGCTTGGACGAAGTGAGAGAGTGGCATGGACATATATACACTACCAAATGTAAAATAGATAGCTAGTGGGAAGCAGCCACATAGCACAGGGAGATCAGTTCGGTGCTCTGTGACCACCTAGAGGGGTGGGATAGGGAGGGTGGGAGGGAGACGTAAGAGGGGGGTATATGAGGATATATGTATATGTATAGCTGACTCAGTTTGTTATACAGCAGAAAGTAACTCAACATTGTAAAGCAATTATACTCCAATAAAGATGTTAAAAAAACTTTGTAAATCAACTATGTTTCAATATAAAATTAATTTGAAAAGTAAAGCCTCCCCTTACTCTCAAAAATGTCCTATTTTGCATGATAATATATATGGTCATCCTAAACACAGGTGGTCTGCCTGGGTCATTTGCTAGGAAACTGGATGTCAGTATCTTTAGGTTTTTTCTCTTTGGCTAGTCAAATTTCCCGGGTAATACTCTTTCATTTTCCTACCTAGAGGTAAAGGTCTGACTGCCAACATTTGAGAAACTGCCAAATAAAATGTTAATAAAATTAAAAACATGAGTCTCGTACAAAGCTAGGGTCAAGCAGATTCAAAGAACATTTTGAGGAACTAGACGTTACTTAGAGTCATATAAGAAGCAATTTTAGAATAAGACTGCTAGATTAGATACACAACTGATTAATATCTAACAAGGCAATAAAAACTATAATTTTGAAGTTATATTTTCTTCTGGACAAAAATTATTTGTGTTTCTACTGGGTAAGATCTGCAAGTTAACATAAAACTCCACAGAGTCAGAGCCCTTAATATAAATAGCAAAGTCAAATATATGTATATTTCCCTAGATAATTAAATCATCATTGGGTGGGCTTATTAAACAATGTTCCCATGACATCAAAAGAACATGCTATACTCTTTTATTCTTCTTTCCAACTTTTGGATAATTTTTTTGAACAGACCTAGAGGGAGGAAAAGCCCAGGGTTTCAGCATTCAGGATTCATTTCACATAATCCCATGTTACCTATGATATTCAAGCTGTCAGCTGTTCATGGTATCACCCAGTCCAGAGACCCAATGTTTCACCATCTCTAGAGAATAAATCTCTAGTTTCTGCTGAGGTAGAGGCGGGGCAATGACCTAGAAGTTTCGAGGCGAGGGAACAGATCTAGTGTTCTACTTCTTTAACAGCTTTCCATCAATCTTCCTTTAATAGCTTCTACTTTATGGCCAGTTCCAGAGCTACAGGGTGCCTCCAACTGTTATCATTTTGATGACTCTGCAGGGTAAACCAGGTGGACTCTAAGCTTTCCCCACTGCCAGTCTAGAATTTATCTTTCTTAGATTTGCTAATTCAGTTAACCTTGATCTATCTGTTTTCCATCTTCCGAAATATTATTGTTATCTTCCTTGTATTTCTCTCTATCCCAGTGGGCTTTACACCTCTAAAAGGTAATTCTTTTATTGTAGTTTAGAGGCATTTCAGGAGGTCTGGTGAACTTTCCAGTGTCAGTATCTTTGGGCCTTTCTTCCTAAATTTTTTGAGATTTCCCAGAAAATATGATTCCAATCTGCTGTCTGCAGAGTAAAGCTCTGGCTGCTAACATTCTAAGAGTTGAGTAGAGGGAAAAGAAAGGTGGCTTCTGACTTTAGTATGCATAGATTCACTCATTTCCCCTGGTTTTAATACAGTACCCTTGCCCTTGTCTGAATTACACCAGAAGTTTTCACTGGACCCAAGAAATGGGGAAAACTTTCGGAGTGAAATTAAATGCATGTGTCCAATCCACCACCAGGTTGACACCCAAAGTCTGATCATTTATTTCCTTTTTATTAAAATCTATAGCGATGGCTGTAAATAAGAAAATTTAGGTACTCCAATCATTGACGTAGGACAAAACCAAGTGTGCGTTTTGTGAACTGAACATTTTATTCACTTCCCCACCACAAAATATGCAAAACTAAGGCTGTGTTAAGTATATATACAAACAATAGTACAGTGTCTAACACTCAATGTGTCAATTATGTTACTGTAATCTGAGGGGGGATGGTGAGGGAGGAAGGGATAAATTGGGAGATTGGGATTGACATATACACACTACTATATAAAATAGACAACTAATAAGGACCTACTGTATAGCACAGGGAACTCTACTCAATACTCTGTAATGACCTATATGGGAAAAGAATCTAAAAAAGCGTTGATATACGTATATGTATAATTGATTCATTTTGCTGTACAGCAGAAAGTAACACAACATTGTAAATCAAGTATATGCCAATAAAACAATTTTTAAAATGTTACTATTATCTGAAAATAACTAGTTTAATAGGCAAATTTTAATGAACTGATGAGCTGTATCAGCAGCCCCATATCCTATGCATTAAGACATCCATCTATTTTCCTTTGCTTTTCAATGTACTTTTTTTTTTTTTTTTTCAGTACGCGGGCCTCCCACTGTTGTGGCCTCTCCTGTTGCGGAGCACAGGCTCCGGACACGCAGGTTCAGCGGCCATGGCTCACGGGCCCAGCCACTCTGCGGCATGTGGGATCTTCCTGGACCAGGGCACGAACCTGCGTCCCCTGCATCGGCAGGTGGACTCTCAACCCCTGCGCCACCAGGGAAGCCCTCAATGTACATTTTAAATTGATTTAATAAACCATATGATTCAAACATCTTAATTCAGTCTATGAGCCTTTCTGCCCCATGACCTCTAGGATACCTTGCCTGGTAGCATACTTGGAGATGACCATTGAATCAAGGTAATTTCCCACTCTGAAAGGTTCTGAGGTCAAATTAATGTTTAAGTGTTGGATAAGACAAAGTTAAACAGATTTAAGTATTATAAAATTATTTAGAGCTTTTAACAGACTAGTGTGGAGTATGGCTCTCTAAGAAGGAGATATAGTATGCTCTATTTCCCAAACTTTTTGACAATGCAAACCTTGTTTTTTTTTTTTTTTTTTATTCTCCCAGGAGCATCTCATGAGACTAACGTTCCACAGACCACACTTTGGAAAAGGCTTCATTAAAAAAAAGGTCCTGCCATCTTGGTGCCTTTTCAACATCAATCTCTTGTTCATGTTTCTTTTCACTTCTGCCCCTGAGCAAAATGATTGGATTTACTGACACATTTTAGCAAAGAATATGGTCGAGGCTGTCAAAAGGTTGACTGCTTTGAATAAATGTCCTCTTCCTTTAAATCAAAAGCCAAATGTAGGGGAAAGAAAATCCATAAAGACTAATGAATGAAGACCTCAGAGACCTTCTGAAAGACGACCTGAAAAGGCAAAAATGCCTTGAGTTAGGCTCAGAATGAACTACTCAGGCTCCCAAAAGCTCCCCAGAGGGAATAACTGCCAAATGAACTGAGTGCTTACTCTTTTTTTTTTTCAAACATTGATCATTTCATTTCTCCTTCCAACAATCATGTGAGATTGGTCCTAGTTTTCTCCTCGTTTACCAGTTTTACCAATACACAGAAAACTTAATTTACACAAAGTCACACGGTTAGCAAATTTCAGAGCCTGCATTTGAACCCGTTTGTATGCCTCCATGGGTGGTGATTTTAAACACCGTATTCAATTCTCTCATTGAAGAAGCTACTAAAAGAGTATCATGACAATTCCAGGGGAAGGGCCACAATTAACTTTAGGGTTAGTCCAAGGCTGGTCTAACTGGCATACTCCCATCTTTAGCCACAACACATCCTCCCCTGGAGGGAGACCCAGAACTTTATTCAGCTCTGTGTCTGGTTCCCACATATGAATTTGGTGACTTCAGGAATTTTTTCTACCTAGCTCTTGGACAGTGATCATACTGGAAAAAAAGCAGAAAAACTAGATCAAACTAACACGTTAGTGGCAAATAATGGTCCAATGAAGCAGTATAATGTGATGAGTAACATGCAGATGCTGATGCCAAAGTACCTGGGTTTGAATCATGGCTCTGCTATTTATCAGCTATATGATTTTCATAAATTCCTTAATTTCTCTATGCCTCAGTTTTCTCATCTATGAAATGGGGATAATAATAGGATCTTTCTCACAAGATTGTTGTAAGGATTAAATGAGTTAACATATGTAAAGCACTTAGAACAGTGTCCTGCTCATGATACACGCTCTATTAGTTTTAGCTATGATTATTATCCCACTATCAGGGCTATCATTATTTGATTATGGGAAACTTATAGAGCTAAAGAAATAAATCTCAAAAAGTAGAATTTCAGATTGCAAGCCCTCTAAAGGAAAGCAGAAAAACAGGATTACTCTGTAATTAAAGACCATGTGGAAAGGGAGATCCTAACCAAGTACTGTCAGGTGGTTAATACTCTAGGATCTTTCCTTTCTGCTGCTGCCCTGCTTCTTGAGTCCTACTCTGTAGCTGTGGATGTGACTTAACGAGATTTTTTTCCACCCACCTCAGCTCTTTTGTGTTCTTAACCTTGCTTCCTGTTTGATTCTTAATACTTTATTCACTTGGCATAACTGACCTTTCTCAGTTAGGAGGGTGGCTCTTCATTCTACAGCTACTCTTCATTAGCTTTTTGCCCTTTAAAGTAGAAGTTTGCATTATTGCTATTTTAAAATAGGCCCAAGTTTTCTAATTAAGCACCACAAATCTCCCGAAGTGTTTTACAGCATGGTCTCAGAACAGACTGCTTGCTTCTAAAGGGGACACGTCTTTCTACAGAAAATAGCAAGACATCCTCCTGTGAAAGTCCCCTCCAGCCTTGCAAATTCAACGATTGTCACATCAAATTTACCTTCCTGCCAGATGAGTCCCCTTCCCTTCTCACTGGCCCCTGGCATACCACATCTGAACTGCTCCTGAAAAAAGCAAGCCTTACTATGGAGCAGTGGTTAAGAGGCTTACAGGGCTTTAGAGTCAGACAGACCTGGATTTGAGTTATTTACTAGTGGTGTGACCTTTGACCCATTACTAACTAGAACTCATCTGAGCCTCAATTTCCTCTTCTATGAAATGGGGATAATAATATCTCCCTCCTCGTAAGGCATCTGAGGATTAAAGGAGATGAAGCATGAAAAACCTTCAGCATATAGTGCCTGGCACATAATAGTAGCTAACATTTTTTGAGGTTTGCTATGTGCCAGGCAGTGTTCTAGCACTTTTTACATGTATTTACTTATTTAATCCTCATAATTCTATGGCATAGAAGATGTGGCACATATATACAATGGAATATTACTCAGCCATCATTATTATACTCATTTTGCGGATGAGAAGATTCAGACATAGAAAGCTTAAGTTATTTGCACAAGGTCACAGAGCAGAACTGGTGTTCAAGTCAAGGCAGCTTAGCTCCAGAAGCCATGCCCTTATCTTAACCACCCCACTCCTCCACCTTCCATGCTGTCTGCACTCAGAAGCCTCAACACCACTTTCAACAAATGATGACACTTAGTGAATGCTGAAGGCCATGTGCCAGAGACTCTGTACTGAAAGCTTTGAATGCACGATGTTAATTAATCCTAAACCTTTTGAGATATGAATGCTTGTTTCCATTCTAGAGATGAAGAAACTGAGGCTCAGAGAGGTAAAGAAACTTACTTAAAGTGACCCAGCTAGGAAGTGACAGTCAGATTCCAACCCTAGATCTGTGTGGCTTTAAAAACCCTGTGCTCCTAGGCACTACTATTCACCTTCCTGAAAGCTCATTCCTCATATGATAGGGGGAAAAGAGTGTTCCCATTTTTAAGGTTATTGTGTAGTTTGTTATAACCAGATGGTGATTGTCCATAGATGTTGAAACTGGTTTTGTTAAATGGAATGGTTCTTTTGTCATGAAATTTCACCTGGGTACAGAAATGCCAGGGTGGCACACTTAGGTCCGGGAGAGCATCACACCTAATGCCTTCAACTGTGAATATTAATTTTAGGCTCTAAATGGCCACATGGATCCTGGAAGACAAAAGTCTGGGAAACAGTCCTTAATACCTTATTCTTACTTAACTGTTTCAGCTTAAAGTACACTCTTTTCAAAGACTCTATGGTGTGTGAAATAGACATGCTATACTGTTAAGTGACCAAAGAAGAAATTAGAAGCAATCATGCCATTCTTCTACTCAAAAGCCCTATAGAATTCAAATCAATACTTTCAGATTGACGTTCAAGAGACTTCACCTTAACAGCCTGACTTATCTCCTCAACATGAAACCTAGATTCCAATCAAACCTTACTATTTACTGCCACTGAGTGCACCTTTGCAACTCTGGCCTCTGGATCTGTGCCTATTGCTTTCCCCCTCCTCCGTGGTCATCCATCCAGGCCCAGCTTAACATCCGTGTCCCTGATGAACCCCAACTCACAACGACCCCTTTGCTTCTAAATTTACAGCTTGGAGTCAATTTCCCTACAGAAAATAATGTTAGACATGATCATTCATTCAGGGCTAGCGTACCAAACAAACTATTTAACTCACAAATTGTGAATTTCTTGACTTCTTTCAAGAACATGTCTGCATAATCATGATTTTTAAATTGTTTAATGATTGAAAATCTTGCCCCCCAAACAATATCATAAACTCCTCATAGGCAGGAAACATGTATGTCTCCAATTCTTTTTTTTTTTTCTTAAGTGTTTATAGCTTCAACCTCAGTTCTAGGTACACAAGAGGTTTTTATTAAATGCTTAATGAATAAATGAATGGAACAAAGTACTGCTATGTGCAAACATCTAAAAGGCACAGTCAAAAGCAATTAATCAGATGGATGAGTAGTCTCAGAACAAACGAAGTAAATTAAGCAGTTGGCTGGGGGCAATTTGGTCTATACCAATTCCTGCCAAACCTTCAAAATGTTCAAACTTTCAAGGACTTATTTTCTGATCTTGCTCCTTTCAAAAGATTGATCTCAAAACAGCTCAGGCTTCTGACAATTTTTTAGTCATTGCTAATCTCACGCTCTCTCCTGTACATGAATCATTCAATTTTTCCACCTTATCCCTTTGTCTCTGAAAGCCCTGCTTGTTCTCCTTAATCTCATCAGAGTAGCAAGTTAGCTCCCACTGTGCTGTTCTTATCTCTTTTCTGCAAACCCTAACTGATGTGGACTACTGTTGTTCCATTCTGGTTTCTGCTCTCTCTTGGACCACATATTTCACAGCAGTTCCACGGCTTAGAGTGGGTGCCTCACTGATTCTTGATTCTACTTCTCTACCCCTGAGGAACTACGATCGCTGATAGACACAGCTGGCCTATGCATTGGTTACCTCTGTGTTACTGAAGGGCCTTTTATAAAAAGCTCACTGCCCCTCAAATGCTCCTTCTTTACAGCCTGGGATACAGAAAGGAAGTGGCATTTCACATTACTCACTTCTCTAAATTAAGCCTCGAGAGAGCCCCATTCTCTTCAGGTATACCCTACTTCCTCCAAGCAGGCACCAAACATCATCATGCCACCTCCTAACTGCCAATCCATTTTCTCTTCAATGAATGGCACAGGCCTGCCTGCTAGCTGTCTAGATGAGGACTTAGCCCTCGAAAGACAGAAAAAAGAATGAAATTATAGGCTAATTCAGTTATAGCAACTGAAACCGTTGCCCAAACTCTATAACCTCTCTTCTTCCCATCAAAATTTACCTGTTCTATGTCTCTCTCCCTAGGAGTCCTGCTGGATAATGTTGCTGTCATAAAAATTAATTTGTGCAAAAGCACTAATGGCTAATATCTCTTAAAGTACTCCACTCCTGCTTATGTTTATCAAAATAGTCATTTGTTTTCAACAGAATTGAAAAACCGAACTCCAGATACGTAACTACATTTTTAAACTAGTAAATGTTTTGTGGTTTTGCAATATTGTAGAAAGAACTTTAATTCATCATTGGTAATTTAAAAAAATCATCCAAATCAGTCATGGCACCTCAAGAGATTCCAATGTGCCTAGCCAACAGGTTGATTCTTTCACTTTCCAACTGGTAGATGTGATCCCAATGGATGTGGTTAAACTTTCTCACCTAAAGGTGGACTTTCCCAACAGAGTTCTTCCAGAGTATCAGAAAAAGGGGACTTGATTAGAGCAAAAGAGGGAAGGGAGTGGGTCCTCTCTAAGGATACTGCCAAGAATTTGACTTGAATGATATTATAAATGATCTCGCCTAGCATTCTAATTATGCTTCTTCATAATTAATCTTGCTCACGCCACAAAACTATGCATGATTATGTTTTTCCCTGGAGGAACACCATGCTTCAGGATTACTGCAATATGTAGCTAGACGTGAACTGGACAATCAGAGGAAGAGAAGAGTGAGCTCCAGAGTTCACCTGACTGTAAATGATGCTTAGACGATTGGTTCAATGCACTTGTTTTTTCTTTTTTTTTTAACATCTTTATTGAAGTATAATTGCTTTACAATGGTGTGTTAGTTTCTGATTTATAACAAAGTGAGTCAGCTATACATCACATACATATATCCCCATATCTCCTCCCTCTTGTGTCTCCCTCCCACCCTCCCTATCCCACTCCTCTAGGTGGTCACAAAGCCTAGGGGCAGGACAGGAATAAAGACACAGATGTAGAGAATGGACTTGAGTGCACTTGGTTTGAAAACAAATTGTCTTCCAGCTTGGGATTAAAGTAAGGCAACTAAGTGAAAAATCACAGGAGCAAATTCTATGTCTATATCTGGGAGATAGGCTTTCAAGGCAAAGACACCTGAGGTCAAGCCCAGCCTCTATCAAGTGTGTGACCCTAAAATTTTTATTTAACTTGGTTGAACCTCAGTTTTTTCAACTGAAAAACAGGCATAACAGTATCTACCTCACAGAATTATTAATTATTACTGAGTATTAAGTTGCATAATGGATATAACAAGTCTGGTACATATGGGAAGTACTTAATAAGGACTAATCCCCCTCTTCTTTTTCCCTGATATGAAGTGCCTGTTTCAGCAAAAGTCTTGGAAACTTGGACTATTAGAGCAAGGGGAAATTGAGAGTTCATCTTATTCAATTACCTCATTTTTGCAGACGAGAAAACAAAAGTTCAGAATATTTGAATATGCCATAGTGGGTTGTATTATAAAATAGGAATGGGGCTACGAATTCCCACCTCAATATACTGAGAAAGTCTATAATTCCCTCTGCATTAACCATTCCTGTCCAGATCAGGAACATGGAAAGGAGGTATTCTTCTCCAATCTTTTCTTAGATTTTCTACTTAAACCAGGTTTATAGTTTAAATGGATAATTACTCATCTGCAACTCACAAATTCCATAGCTATTTGCTAAGTAAATTTCCTAAACAGCTCTTAGAATTACTTAGGACAGGATTAGACTCAAGTGGATACAGTGAGGTCTCAGGATTCCAGAGACAGGAAATATCATGGAAATGGAACTGACAGAACCTGAAACTGCCTTCAAGTGGCAGAAGGTAGTGGGAGGAAGATGTCTGAGGTTTGGAGCTTAAATGACTGGGAAAATGATGATGCTAACAGACATTTGGAAGTCGAGAACAGGAGTGGATTCACAGTGGAGATAGAGAAGATGAGTTCATTTTTGGACATGTTGTGTTTGAGGTGCCAGTGGAACATTTAGGCAGTGATGCCTGGGAGGCAGAGTTACAGCTAGTCTTTTTGGAGCTTTTGTGTGAATATTTAACAAGGCGACCTCTCCAGGTAGACAGTCCTGAGCACAAGACTTGGTCAGTGGACAGTCAGCACCTTCATGTGAACAAAAAGCACCCCTTTACTCAGTCTAATGCAGCCTGGTACAGGACTTGGTGAGCAGAGCACCAAGCTAGATTAAGGTCCCCACTTCCTCCAGAACCATTTGCAGTTGCTCTGCCAGCAGCCAACTGAAGATGTGAGTCTGAAGTTCACGGGACATATCTGGACTGGATAGAGAGATTTGGGAGTCATGACCTTATAGGTGAGAGCTGACTCTCTGCTCAAAGAGAGTATATATAAAGACAAAGAAGAATGGCCTTATAGCCTTGGGTGTTTGAGGGAGGTTTCAGGAGGTTGTTTATCATTCACTAATTGTTTTGGTTCTTTCCTTCATTGACAGAACAAGTCATATATATACATGGGGGAAAATCCTTCCAGGCAGAAGTAACAACAAGGAAAAAGACCCATAAGCAGGAATATGACTGACATGTTCTAGAAAGATCCAGGAGACTTGTGTGGCTAGAGCAAAGTAAACAAAAGGGGAGAATGGTTGGAGATGAGATCAGAGTAGGTAAAGGATGGGGATCACTGCCATGTTAGATAGGATCTTACAGGCCATTATAAAAGCTTTGCTTCTCCTCTAAGTGAAATGGGAGCCATTGGAGGGTGTTGAATGGAGGAGTGATATGACTTGACTTAGGTTTCAAAAGGTTCACTCATACTTCTGTGTGGAAAATAAAATGTAGGGGTATAGGGCAGAAGCAGGGAGTCTAGGTAGACAAGGCTTCTGTAATGATCCAGGCTTGAAATCATGTTGCCTGGACCAGGATGACAATGGAAATGGTGAGAAGTGGTTAAATTCTGTATATATTCTGAAGGTAATGCTAACATGGTTTCCTTAAATATTGCATGTACAGGGAGAACAAAAGAGAGAGAGGAGATTCGAGGATGGAGTTGACATTTACTGAGATGGGAAAGGCTATGGAAGAAACAGGTTTGGAGGTGAAGAAAAGGAACTCTGTTTTGGAAGTATGAGTCTTCAAGTTAGAGAAGAGGTCTGGGCTGGGGATATCAAATTGGGGGTCATAATTTTATACTTAGTATTTAAAGCCATGAATCTGGATGAGATCACTAAGGGAATGAGTAGAGACAGAAAAGAGTTGTGAGATGTAACCCTGTGGATCACAGAGATTAGAGGAAACAGAGGAAAAGGAATCAGTAAAGGAGACAGAGGAGGAGCAGCCAGTGAGGTAGGAGGATAACCAGAAGAGCTCCAAGTCCTGGAAGTCAAGTAAAGAAAGTATTCCAAGGAACTAGAGAAAGAAGAACAAGCAAAACCCAAAGTTAGTAGAAGGAAAGAAATCATAAAGACCAGAGCAGAGATAAATGAAATAGAGACAAAAGAAAAATAGAAAAGATCAATGAAACTAAAAGCTAGTTCTTTGAAAAGATAAACAAAATTGATAAACCTTTAGCCAGACTCATCAAGAAAAAAAAGGAGAGGGCCCAAATCAATAAAATCAGAAATGAAAAATGAGAAGTTATAACCAACACCACAGAAATACAAAGGATCATAAGAGACTACTACGAGCAACTATATGCCAATAAATTGGACAACCTAGAAGAAACAGACAAATTCTTAAAAAGGACAATCTACTAGATTGAACCAGGAAGAAATATAAAATATGAATAGACCAATTACCAGTATTGAAATTGAATCAGTAATTTTAAAACTCCCAACAAACAAAAGTCCAGGACCAGATGGCTTCACAGGTAAATTCTACCAAACAATTAGAGAAGAGTTAACACCTATCCTTCTGAAACTATTCCAAAAAAATTGCAGAGGAAGGAACACTTCTGAACTCATGCTATGAGGCCACCATCACCCTGATACCCAAACCAGACAAAAATATCACAGAAAAAGAAAATTACAGGCCAATATCACTGATGAACACAGATGCAAAAATCCTCAACAAAATGTTAGCAAACCGAATCAAACAACACATTAAAAGGATCATACTCCATGATCAAGTGGGATTTATCCTAGGGATGCAAGAATTTTTCAATATCTACAAATCAATCATTGTGATACACCACATTAATAAATTGAATAAAAACCATATGATCATCTCAATAGATGCAGAAAAGGCTTTTGACAAAATTCAACATCGATTTATGATAAAAACTCCTCTCCAGAGAGTGGGCACAGAGGGAACCTACCTCAACATAAATAAAGGCCATATATGGCAAACCCACAGTTAACATCATATTCAACAGTGAAAAGCTGAAAGCATTTTCTCTAAGATCAGTAACAAGACAAAGATGCCCACTCTTGTTACTTTTATTCAACACAGTATTGGAAGTCCTAGCCACAGCAGTCAGACAAGAAAAAGAAATAAAAGGAATACAAAGGAAGGAAGAAGTAAAACTGTCACTCCTTGCGGATAACATGATACCATATATAGAAAATCCTAAAGACACCAACAGAAAACTACTAGAGCTCATCAATGAATTCAGTAAAGTTGCAGGATACAAAATTAATATACAGAAATCACTTGCATTTCTGTACACTAACAATGAACTATCAGAAACAGAAATTAAGGAAACAATCCCATTTACTATCACATCAAAAAGAATAAAATACCTAGGAATAAACCTACCTAAGGAGGTAAAAGACCTGTACTCTGAAAACTGTAATATACTGATGAAGTAAATTGATTAACCAACTAGCTAACCAGATTAACCAGAAAAATCTTGAAAAAGAAGAACTGAGCTGGAGGAATCAGTCTCCCTGACTTCAGACTATGCTATAAAGCTACAGTCATCAAAATAGTATGGTACTGGCACAAAACAGAAATATAGATCAATGGAACAGGATAGAGAGCCCCGAAATAAATCCATGCACATATGGCCAATTAATCTATTATACGACAAAGGAGGCAAGAATATACAATGGAGAAAAGACCATCTCTTCAATAAGTGGTGCTGGGAAAACTGGACAGCTACATGTGAAAGAATGATATTAGAACATTCTCTAACACCATATACAAAAATAAACTTACAGTGGATTAAAGACCTAAACGTAAGACCAGAAACCATAAAACTCCTAGAGGAAAACATAGGCAGAACATTCTTTGACATAAGTTGTAGCAATATTTTCTTAGATCAGTCTCCCAATTCAAAATAAATAAAAGCAAAAATAAACAAATGGAACCAAATTAAACTTAAAAGCTTTTGCACAGCAAAGGAAACCACTGACAAAACAAAAAGACAACCTACTGAATGGGAGAAAATATTTGCAAATGATATGACTGATAAGGGGTTAATATCCAAAATATATAAACAGCTCATACAACTCAACATCAAAAAAAAAAAACTGATTAAAAATAGATAGCTAGGGCTTCCCTGGTGGTGCAGGGGTTGAGAGTCCGCCTGCCGATGCAGGGGACATGGGTTCGTGCCCCGGTCCAGGAAGATCCCACATGCCGCAGAGCGGCTAGGCCCGTGAGCCATGGCCGCTGAGCCTGCGCGTCTGGAGCCTGTGCTCCGCAACGGGAGAGGCCACAGCAGTGAGAGGCCCACATACTGCAAAAAAAAAAAAAAAAAAAAAAAAGATAGCTAGTGGGAAGCAGCCACACAGCACAGGGAGATCAGCTCGGTATTTTGTGACCACCTGGAGAGGTGGGATAGGGAGTGTGGGAGGGAGACGCAAGAGAGAGGAGATATGGGGATATATGTATATGTATAGCTGATTCACTTTGTTTTAAAGCAGAAACTAACACACCATTGTAAAGCAATTATACTCCAATAAAGATGTTAAAAAAAATTGGACAGAAGACCTGAATAGACATTTTTCCAAAGAGGAGTTCAGATGGCCAACAAGCACATGAAAAGATGCTCAATATTGCTAATCATCAAGGAAATGCAAATCAAAACCAAAGTGAGCTATCACCTCACACCTATCAGAATGGCTATCATCAAAAAGAATACAAATAACAAATGCTGGCAAGGATGTGGAGAAAAGGGAACCCTAGTACACAGTTGATGGGAATGTAAATTGATGCAGCCACTATGGAAAACAGTATGGAGGTTTCTCAAAAGGCTAAAAATCGAACTACCATATGACCTAGCAATTCCACTCCTGTGTCTATATCCCCCCAAAACCAAAAACACTAATTCGAAAAGATCCACATAGCCCAATGTGCATAGCAGCATTATTTACAACTGCCAAGATAATTGAAGCAATCTAAGTGTCCATCAACAGATGAATGGATAAAGAAGATATGACACACACAAACAAACACACTGGAATACTACTCATCCATAAAAAAGAATGAAATTTTGCCATTTGCAACAACATGGATGGACTTGGAAGGCGTTTTGTCAACTGAAATAAGTCAGAGAAAGACAAGTACTGTATGTTATCACTTACATGTGGACTCTAAAAAATACAACAAACTAGTGACTATAACAACAAAAAACAGACTCACAGATATAGAGAACAAAATAGTGATTACCAATGGGGAGAGGGAAGGGGGAGTGTCAAAATAGGAGTAGGGGAGTTAGAGGTACAAATTAATATGTATAAAATAAATAAGTTCCAAGCATATATTGTACAGCACAGGGAAATACAGCCAGTACTTTACAATAACTATAAATGGAGTATAACCTTTAAAAATTGGGAATCACTACCTTGTACACGGTAACATGTATAATACTGTACATCAACTATACTTCAATTAAAAAATACTAAAGTTAAAAAATAAATATATCACCTATACTTCAACTTTTTTAAAAAGGAATGCATTTCAGGAAGTATATTCATTGTATTAATTGCTGCTGATAGGTCTAGCAAGGTAAGGAATAGGAATTGTCATTTATCTAACAAACTAGAGGTCATTGGTGACTTTTACAAAGAACAATTTTGGTGGAGTGATGGAGGCAAAAGCCTGATTGGAGTGAGCTCAAAAGAGCATAGGGGACAATAAGGAGAGACAACTCTTTTGAGGAGTTTTGCTAAGAAGGTGAGCTGAAAAATTAGGCCACAGATATAGAGTCAGGTGGAGTCAACAGGAGGATTCTTTTTTTTTAAGATGTAAGCAGTAACAGTATGTCTATACAGTGGTAGGAATGAACCAGTAGAGAGTGAAAACCACTGATGCAGAAGATCAAGGGGAGAAATGCTAGAGCAATAGCCTTGAGTAACCTAGAGGAGTTGGGATGTAGTGTAGAAATGGGGTAGTTGGCCTTAGATAGGAGCAGAGATTGTTCTCCCACAGTAACAAGAGAGAAGAGAAACAATATGGGTATATTTGCAAGTAGGTGGGTAGATGTGGGAGTTGTCTTCTGACTGCTTCAGAAGGTCAGCTGCTGTGAGGGGGCTTGAGGGAGGGAGTGTTGGGATGTTGAACAAGAAAGAAAATTATAAAGAGTGAGAGAGTAAATGAACCATGGGAATGTATAGGAGTGGCAGTCAGCACCAAGGGCCCAGCTGAGATTAGTGGTTGTGAATATGAAGTGAAATCAGTTAACACAAAGCTTCCTCTATATTCCATCCAGCTCTCTAGGCTTCACCCTTATTCCTTTCTCCTCAGCTTCAAAGAGAGAGGCCTGGTTCGTATCCTCAAATCCAAACCATCTCCCTTTCTGCTTCTTAGGTTATCTCTTCTGCATGGCTCAAGCTGAAAGAGAAGCAGCAGGTTTGAAGTGGGAAGTCAGATTGTGGACAGGGTGAATGTGCGGCACCTATAGGACATCCAAGTGGTTTCAGATCCAGAGCTTGGGTCAGAGCTCTTGACTGCAGGCACAGATTTGAGAAGTACCACTCAAGGCTGAGAGAATGGATGGGGTTATGCAGGGGAAGAAGGGAAGATAAAGGAAGGAGAGAGCGTTCAGAATAGAGCTGTGGGGACTGACTACCCTGCAAGGAGAGGAAGGTTTACTAGGGAAGTGAACAGAGGACAAGTGTCCTGCCTTTCACCTGACTGCCATTAGCCAGGCAATGTTTGAAGAAACACAAGTAGAACTCCACCATATTTCATCTATTTTTCACTCTGCCATGAGCTGGTTGCTGCCTCACTGCTTGACAAATTCTCCTGTCCCTGAGGATCTCAAAGGACAGAGCGTTCCACATGCAGTACCAGCTTGCATCACGGATGCTGGGTAAAGAGGAGGAAAACCAATTAAAGCCCCCATATGTCCAGGTTTCAGAGGGTCCCTCCCTTTCTGTCTTCTTCTGAGTCAAGGTCTGGCCCTGGGAATTAACATCCCTTCACATCTGCACGCTTTTCACTTTGCAAAGAGCTTTCATGATTGTCATCCAAACTGTTCCTTAGAGAACCTCTGTGAAGTAGGCAGAACAAAACTTATGACCTTCGCTCCCCAGGTGAAAACCCTGAGGCCCAGGCAATCAGGGAGGCTGGCACGGGGTCATCTGGCCAGTTGGTGGCAGAACTGCATCCAGGATGCAGGTGCCCCGTCCCTAGCAGGGCGCTGCCGAGAGGGCTGCTACCGGGTGGCTTGGGCTGCTGCTCTCTGTGCTCCGGAGAAGCCAGGAGCCCTGACTCCAAGACCTGCTTCGGCAATTGCTGAAAACTAGGACCTCTGGAGCTGAGCCCAGACTAAGCCGTGTGCCTACCGCTGAGCCGGTGCTTATGGGGGCCTTGAACAGGGGTCCAGCATAGCCCCTGCCCTCAAAAACATGACAACCTGAATGGACAGACTAAGCTTAGACACCAAGTCCAAAGGCAATTCAAGGGCTTCACTCTTTTCCACTAACCAGTCTGTTACCAGGGACCATGATGCAGAGACACCTTCTGCATTCACCTTTCTCCTGCCCCAGCCCTGTGGAATGATGGGTAGCAAGGGCAAAGGGTGAAGGATGGGGAATATGTGGGAAGAAACGAAAAACTAGAGTTTCCGCTGGGTGTCAGACACAGTGTGGAATATATATGTTATACATATGTCAGCTATATGATGTTTATTTTACATACACACACACACACACACACACACGCACAATTTCCATGGATTAACCTTCTTAGCTAACTCTCATCCATGTAAAGAGCTTAAAACAGTGTCTGGCACTTATGAAACACTGAATGAATGTTAACCATTCTCCCTGATCATCATCATTATTATCTTCAGGCATATTTCAAAGTTTGGGGACTTGTAGTATGTATAAAGCTGTTTACAGAGGAAGATAGGAAGGCTCTGAACATGAATCGAAGCTACCTCAATAACCCAGCTGAGACCCGGAGCTAAAGAAATTGCTGAGCTTTGCTTGATGATACTGCATCTCTCTACACACTAGTCTAAAAATCCCAAACCGTTAGGGTTGTTGAAATTCCAAATATTTTATAGTATTAGTAGTAGTTTTTATTTTTCCCCATATTCTCTCCTGGGCACCATAGTTTCAGCCAGATACCTGACAGTCATAAATCTTACTCTGCCACCTCTCCTATCACTGTCTACAGATGCTTCAGCCTCTTGCTTCACTGAGAAAATCAAGGCCATCAAGGGAGACTTTCCCATGCAGCAACCAACCCCACTGTTGCCTCTTTTTCTCTAGTCCCAAAGAGTGAGCTGTCACTCTTCCTGTTCAAGGCTAACTCACCTACTTGGATCCTATTGCCACCTCTTCTCAGGGACACTGATTGTTTAAAGCATCCTCTCCCTCTCCTTATCCTCAACTTCACTTTCTCCTACTGATTCTTCTTCCACAGCATAGGAACGTGCTCAAGGCTCTCCTACCTTAAACAAAATTATAAACATTCTTAAACTTGCAATCCTTTTTAGCTGGCATCCTCTTATTCCTTTTCCTTCCCAGCTAAATTCTTTGAAACGATAGCCTACACTCACCATTTTAACTCTCTGATCTCTCATTAATACCTCTACTTACTGCAAATTGTCTTCCTCTCTCATAATTCCACTAAAACTGCTCTCCCTGAAGTCACCAATGATCTCCATAATTCCAAATTCAATGGATACGCTTCGGTCATTTTCTTAAATTGATCTCTATGTTCCCTTTGACATTACTGACTATTCCCTGGAAAACTCCTCTCTTTCTTTGACTTCTTTGAAATCATTCTCTCCCCATTTCTCTCCTTTTCTTGCCATTCATCCCTGGTCTCCTGGTCTGGAATCTCTTTCTCTGCTCAAACCTCAAATGTTGTTGTGCTCCAAGGTTTCTACTTTACCACTCCCTGGGTGATCACCTCTGTACCCAAGGCCTCAGACCCTGTGCTTCTCTCTACCACTGCATTTAGCCCCATCTTCCTATTCATCTGCAATCTTCTTGAGAGCAGAGCCCATGCCCTGTTCATTCTTGTATCCTCAGTGTTTTGCACAGTGCCTGATATGTTATGGACATTCCATTACTATCTGTTTCATAAATGAATTAAAACTAAGGCTTGACCTTAGTTATGCCTTATCAAATTGAAAGTCCCCCAGGATCAGTTGCCAGGGATACAACTTATACTTTAGATCAAGTAACCACTTGATATTCTGAATGAAGCTATATAAGCCCATTAGCCTGCTCATGCCCCAAAACAAAGTTCCTTACCTAAAAGTATCAATAGATATTCATGGGGTTCTTTATGCTCCTGAGGCACAAATCTGCAAAAGCTTTCTGAGATTGTGCTTAGATTCTGTACAATGTAAGTGAGATAATGTATATGTATAGTTGTATTGAGGCAAGAAGGACGGAGCTTAGATAAATGGGAAAGGAGAGGCCTTATATATAGATGCTCATTTCCTTCAGACTTGCAGGTGGTCATTTAGATGGATATATAAAGCTAGTAACACTGAAGTCAGGATATAAGAAGGATGGCGATTGTGTTAATTTGGCTATTAGTGTATGAAGTTTGGCAATAAGGAAATTTGCCTTTAGAAGACCGAACTCTCCCTTTCAGAACCACTATCAACACTCTGTAGTAACATTTCCCCAATATAATACCCCCTTCTCCAGACATTCAAGGCCTTCCTCTTATAAAAGTTAGCCAGCTAACACAAGTCTTTCCTTTTGAATTAATAGCACGTCACCGCAATCTTTTTCCCATGGACTTACTTCTCAATTGCAGAATAAAGGGCCAACATGATCTGACAGAGAAGGATTCCAAAGGGTGGTGGGACCAGCTTGGAACCCCCCAAATCACAGAACATGTACCAGTCTTAAAAGCTATACTTGCTTCCAAGACCCAGATCCATTTCCTGTAAGGGACTCCTATGAGCTGGTGCTGATATGCATGAATGGGTTGGATACTGCAGCCAACAGTCCTAGATAAATTGTTCCTCCTTCCAGCCAATTATGATTCTGTATCCTACTGTAAAAGCCCCAGAGCTTTCCATCCAGGTGGGTCAAAAGTTGAGATTTTATCTATCTCAAACTTCAAGAATTGGCCTCATCAGAGCCAAAAGCTCAGACCACTAGGAATAACTGACAAGGTATTTATTCCAAGGCAGAAAGCATCTGCCCAGCTCACCAAAATTCCTTTTATTATCATCTAATGCTAACCACCCTAGAAAATGTTTCCCAACCATAGCTAGAGATTCCACACTATTATCTTGTTTCCCAACCATAGCTAGAGATTCCACACTATTATCTTGTTTCCCAACCATAGCTAGAGATTCCACACTATTATCTTGTTTCCCAACCATAGCTAGAGATTCCACACTATTATCTTCTCAGTAATCAGGGAAGTTTGGGGTGGGTATGGAGAAAATATACTATCTGGTATTTTATTAGGCACTCAGGACAGAAAGATAGAAACACAGAGAAGAGAGTTCCTGAAAATTGCTTTGATTGCTGGTGGTTAGAGAATTAGTCATTCTCATCAGTAGCCACCACTTTTTCTTGAAATGGAGATTGGAATTGCTTGCCCCAATTTCCAGTGGGGATACCAAGGCATACAGAGTCTAGATACTATGGCAAGGAAGCAGATATCTGGGTAGCACTGTACTGTATACCCCTGGTAGGTTCATTACATAATGTCAAGGAATAAATTCTCAGACAAATATTGAGTGGTTATCATGTATCAGTCACTGTGCAAAGTGCTTTAATACGTTATTTCCTTCAATCATTGTAACATCTCCAGGAAGTAGCAACTATTATTATCATCACTAACTTACAAATGAAGAAACCATTAACTTTCATATCATTGGAAATTCTAATGGAATAAAAATTCCAGTTAGAACATATTAAAGAAAAACATAAAAGATTTCTATGAAGACCACTTTATTGCTGAGAGGAATAAAACAAAATTTGTGCAAATAGAAAGATACAGTGCTCTTGAATATAAAAACTCAATATTGTAAAAAAGCAATTTACATATTAGTCTAAAATTTGGTCTATTAACTTAAATGTGATCCAAATGAAAATACTAACAGGACTTTTTGGATTTAGACATAAAGGTATTAAGTTCATGTGGAAAAATAAACACGCAAGACTGGCCAGAAAAGTACTGAAAAAAATACTATAAAACTCTGGTAATTACAACAATACAGGATTGGCTAATAAGAAAACAAACTCGTCAATGTAACAGAACACAGTGCCCAGAAGAGCCCCTATACACATAGGAGTTTTATACTCTATGGACGGCATTTAAAATCTGTCAGCAAATGAGTTATTCAATAACTGATGTTACTGAATTGATAACTGATAACTCACGTTATCGATTGTTATTAAATTGGCTCTCCCTAACCAAAAATACATTCCAGATAGAAGATTTAAATATAAAAAATAAGATAATAAAAATACTAGATGGAAATATGGCAGAGTATTTATAAAATAATCTAATATTGAGTAAGGCCTTTCTAAATAACACACAAAACCTAGGAGTCATGCAGGAAAAGACTGATAGATTTGAATACAGAAAAATGTTAAACTTCTGACAGCACAAACTATCCTAAACATCAAAAGAAAAGTGAAACAATATTTACAACATAGGGCAAAGGCCTAATTCCATTTATATGTAAAGAGTTCTAAGGGAATTCCCTGGAGGTCCAGTAGTTAGGACTCCACGCTTCCAGTGCAGGGGAACCGAACTGGTGGGGTACCGAAGATCTCACAGGCCATGCAGCGAGGCCAAAAAAACAAAAAAAACAAAAAAAGAGTTCTGAGAAATCTGTCAGAAAACACAAACAACTCCATTAAAAATGGACAAACAACATGGACATGCAGTTCCCAGAAATATTTAAAAGTGGCTTTTAAATATATGAATGCTTAACCTCACCCATAATTACATGCATAATATATTTTATTTTTCAGAGCAGTTTTCGGATCACAGCAAAATTGAATGGAAGCTACAGGAACTTCCCATATACCTCCTGTCCCCCGACACGTACACAGCCTCCCCCATTATTGACTGCCATCCCCCACTGTAGTGGCACATTTGTTACAATCAATGAGACCACACTGAGCTGTCATAATCACTCAAAGTCCACAGTTTACGTTAGGGTTCACACTTCCTGTTGTACAATCTATGGGCTTGGGAAAATGTATAGTGACGTGTATCCATCATTATGGTATCATAGAGTATTTTCACTGCCTTAAAAATCCTCTGTGCTCTGCCTGTTCGTACTCACTCCCGCCTCCTCAACCCCCAGTAACCACTGATCTTTTCACTGTCTCCAAAGCTTGGCTTTTCTCATTATACAGAATGCCTTTGCATTAGACAGATGCATAATAACATGTACCCACCATTGTAATTAAATGCATTTTTTAGTGAGAATATTTTAAACCATCAGAAGAGAAGATTATGAAGAGCTTTATGCTAATCAAATTAAATTTAGGGAAAATTCTCTTCAAACCAACCCATAGAGAAACAGACCGAACAAGCCCTACAATTATTGTTTAAAATTTGAACAGTTAAAAATCTATTCCTTCAACCAAATTTCAAAAAACAAACTTTCAAAGAACATATCATCTCTAATTTACATAAATGTTACAGAAAAAGTACTCAGTTCTCTAATGAGCCTAGTTTAGTTTTGACAGAAATATTTAGTTTGACATCAAAAGCAGAAAAGGAGAGAATGAATATGAACAAGTATAAGCCAAACTGAATTATGAACATAGACACATAAACACTAAAGAAAATATTACAAAATGAATCCATCTGTGTATTACATCATGAACAAGTGTGGTATATCTGAAAACTGAAAGAATGGTTTAGCATTCAAGAAAAAAAAGTATTTAATGTCTGTTAATGCTATAAGAGCAAACAGAAAACTAATTTGATGAAATGCAGGAAAAGCTTTTGATAAAAATCAACACCTTTTCAGCATAAAAACACTCAGAAAACTGAAAATAAAAATTAATTTCCTCAAAGTCAAAACTATGGCGATGAAAAGATCAGTGACTGCCCGTCGGGGATGGGGATGAAAAGGCAGAGTACAGAGGACTTTTAAGGCAGTGAAAATGCTCTGTATAATATTATAATGATGAATATATGCCACTATGCATTTGATCAAACCCATAAAATGTACAACACCAAGAGTGCATTCTAAGGTAAACTATGGACTTTGGGTGATTATGATGTGTCAGTGTAAGTCCATCCTTGGTAAAAACAAAAAAATGTACCATTCTGGTGAATGATGTTGATAACGGGGGAGGCTATGCATGTGTGGGGTATATCTCTGTGTCTCCCTCTCAATTTTGCTGTAAATTTAAAACTGCTCTAAAAAAATAGTCTTTTAAAAAGTTAATTTGCTAAACTTGATAAAAGTTAACTACTGGAAAATGTATAACAACTATAATTGATGATACCTTTGAAATACTTATTTGCCTTAAAGTCAAGAATAAATAAAGAATGCCTAGTACCACTGTTTTTATTCAATATTATATTGGGAGACCTGTCCAACACAACTACACAAGGAAAAAAAATCTAGTATTTCAGTATAGAAAAGAAAAAATAAAACTGACGTTATTTAGAGATAATATGATTGCCTACACAGAAAACCCAAGAAAAAACTACAAGTTTTTAAAACTAAAATATTGCTGGGTATACAATTAATGTACAAAGTTTGTGTTTTTATATATCAGGAACAAATAATTTAAAAGTAAAATAACAAATATAGACACTATTTACAACAGAAAAAGAAGGCTACAAGTATTAAACAATAAATCTGACAACAGAAGTATAAGACTTTTATGGAGAAAATTATAAAATATTATTAAAAGCATAAAAAATATATAAATAGATGGAGAATTGTCGATGTTCATGTGCCATGTTCATGGATGGGAAAATCAATATCACAAAAATTATAATTTCCTCCAAGTTAATCTATAAACCCAAAATACAATTCCAACAAAATTTTTCCTTCAAAAGTTTGTCCTAAAATGTATATTAAAGAATGAAAGGCCAAGAGCAGTCAGGATAATAATGATGAAGATGAAGATGATGATGATGATGATGATGATAATGATGATAAATGGAGGATTTACCTACTATGAAATAAATATTGATTATAAAGCAGGGTTTTGTACAGTGGTCCCCCTTTATCTGTGAGGGATGTGTTCCAAGACCCCCAGGGGATGCATGAAACTGCAGATAATGAACCCTATATATATATGATGTTTGTTCCTATAATACAGACCTATGTTAAAGTTTATTTATAAATTAAGGTATTGCAAGAGATTAACAGCAATAACATAATAAAATAGAACAATTGTAACAAAAACTATCATTTTTTAAGTGTAGTATCATTACATGGATAGACTAATAGAATGTAAGAGAAAACCCAGAAACAGACCCATTTTACATATCTGAGCTTTATCTCTGAATAGATTTCGTTATAAATCAATTAAGAAAAAAATGGGATGAACTATTCAATAAATTTGGGGGGCAACGAGCTAGCTATATGAAAAAAAGACAAAAATTAGATTCATGCTTCATCCTGCTGAATTAAAAGAGTTAAGTATGAAAAGCAAAACTTCAAAACTTTCAGAAGGAAAGAGGGGAGAAGAGCTTTGATAGTGGGGTAGAGAAAATGTTTTAAATAAAACACACTGAAAAGCACAGATTAGAAATGAAGAGATGGATGAATTTGACCACATTAAAATTATATTATAAATTTCTATGTGACTAAAAGACACCATAAACCAAACGAAGAGGCCAGACACAGACTGAGAAGATATTTGCAATGCATACAGCCAACAGAGGTTTTTCTTTTTTTAATGAAGAATATATATTCTATAAATTAATAAAGAGAAGGCAAACTACCCAACAGAAAATTGATTAAAGGATATGTACAGGTACTTCACAGACGGTTAATAAACATAGGAAAACATACTTGAGTTCACTAAGAATCAGGCAAATGCAAGTTAGGATAATGAGGGACCATTTTGTACCCATCAGTATGGCCAAAAGGAATAAATTTAACTAACATTGAGCAGGGCTGGGACTAGGGTGAGGTGAGTGAGGCACTCTTTCCTTAGGCACAAAATGTAAGGGGATGCCAAAAAATCTCAGCAGTCAAGATAAACAATATTTTAATGCAATATTTTCAAAACTCAAAATTTATGCCAAAAAAATCCATGATGAACAAAGTATCAAACTTTTAAGCAAAGATAGAATCTCACCATACACTCGCATGACTCATCTTATTTGCCTTGACTCTAATCTGGGTCTGTTGGATCAAAGCCCTGGTAAGGATTTGGGGAAATTGGATCATTTATGCATTTCTGGTAGGAATATAAAAAATTTGTACAACTATTTTGGAGAGTCATTTGATGACACTGAAGATGCCACACCTTACATCATAGTAATTCCAGTTCTAAGATTCTACCCTTTTTTTTTTTATGGTGGGGGGACAGTTTCTGGTGTGGACAGGAAAACCTGCTAGATAAATTCTAAAAGATTCTATCTTAAAGAAACTCTCACACCAGTACACAAACGTACAAGGGTTTGCTCTGCAGCACTCTTCTTGCAAAAAAGGAGGTGATCGTTGACAAAGATTCTCTCCTTGACCAAACTCTATCCAGGCTTCTCTGAGCCCTTTCTTGACTACACCTCAACATTGGCCTATGAAGGCTTGAAGAAAACATTAACATCATTTCTAACAGCACAAAGTCAAATCCCTAGGATGACCCTAGATCCCCTTAAAGTGCCTGCCTGAGAAAACTCAAGTCTGCCATAAGAATTCAGTTTGTTCCAGCCAACATCTGAAGATAGCACCCCTGTCTCCCAGTCTCTGTGGGAGGATAGGAATCTAACTTCAGTAAGGGCTAGTTAGCAAATCCAGATGGGTTTCACATGGACCAAGACCTTCTTCCCACTTTTTGTAATTTTTCACTTCCCTGACTCTACTGAGTCCCTACTCACTCCCCTTCCTATTCCCTCATTCTCCCTTTAAATCTTCCAGTCACCTCTATACAAATCAAAGTTGAGTTCAGTTCACACTGGATTCTTGTCCCTGTTGTGATAGTATATTACTGATTAAACTCTGTCTTTTCCACTTTAATTAGTGACCAGCTTTGTTAATCTTTGACATCTTTTAACTGTCCCACAGGAGGGGAATGGATAATTAAACTGTGGTTTCTTTGTACAATGGAATAGTACATAATAGCTAAAATGAATGAACTAGATCTACATATAGCCATATAAATCACAAACATAATTTTGAATACATAAAAGCAAGCTGAATAAACCTCAAAAATAATTTTAAACTGAAAAAGCAAGTTGCAAAAAGACAGTATGATACCACTTATGTGAAACTTAAAAACACAGAGAGATACATATATTAATGTGGGTATACATATTATATATATGCATACACACATATATGGAATGATATATAACTTTCTATATTATTATATACCACTATCCATATACATATTTGTTATATATATTCCATATTATTATATAATATACATATATGTAGTGATACACATCAACTTCAATGTAGAAGTTACCTCTGAGGACGGAGGGAGAGGGAAAGGGTAGGAAGTGGGATTCTAGCTATATGAATAACATTTTATTTCCTCTTTAAAAAGAAAGAAGAGGGAGAGATGTGCAGAACATAAAGTAAAATATTAGCATCTATTTAATTTTTGCTGTGTCTGTTATACGATTTTCTGGGCTTTTTGTATGTTTGGATGATTTTAAAAATAAAAATGAAAATGAATGATCACCTAGTTTTCACCTCCTAGATTAGCAGAGATGAAAATTTAATAATGCACAGCACTGAGAGAGTGTAGAGAAGCAGGCAATGTCATACACTAGAGGTGGGAGCACAAATTAATGCAATCTCTTGAGATGGCAATTGTGCAGTACCTGTTTAATTAAGAACCCCTGTTCTCTTTTACTTGGCCATTACAATTTAGGAAGATGTTTTTAGACAGGTGCACAAAGAAAAGTGTTGCTCATTGAAACACTGTTACAGCATTGATTATAATAGCAAAAGACTATTAATCTAGAAGAACATAAACAGGGGTCTCATTAACAAATTTATAGTACACCCATATGATGGAATAGTATGCAACTGTGAAAAAGGCTAGATTGATTTGTATATACCAGGGGCCAGCAAACTATAGCCCACAAAACAAATCTGATTCACCATATGTTTTTGTAAATAAAATTTTATTGGAATACAGTCACACCTATTTGTTTATGTATTATCTGTGGCTGCTTGAGTAATTGT
Source organism: Pseudorca crassidens (assembly GCF_039906515.1). NCBI lineage: Eukaryota > Metazoa > Chordata > Mammalia > Artiodactyla > Delphinidae > Pseudorca > Pseudorca crassidens. The sequence continues at coordinate 35,401,459 of NC_090317.1, forward strand.
GACAGATACCATATGGCCTGCAAAGTTTAAAATATTTACTATCTAGTCCTTCATAGAAAAAGTTTGCTGATCCCTGGTATATGCTGATATGGAAAATCTCCAAATATTGCTCAGCATTCAACAAATATTTATGAAGCCTCTAGTACATGTCAAATATTTTTCTAGATGCTAAAAACAAACAAAATCCTGCCTCCCTAGAGCTTACATTCTATTGGAATTATTAATGTAAAGGACAAAGTGCAGACTACTGTGTATAGTATGCTGTCTTTAGTATTTTTAGTTGTACATTTACTTGTATAGAAATAGATTTTTGAAAGGATTTACAAGAAAATGGCAATCGTGGTTGCTTCAGGGGAAGGAGAATAAGAGACAGTATATCAATGGAAGAAAACATATTGGTCATTGGTATACAGTTCTGTGATGTTTGAATGTGTATATGCTATGTGTGTATGTATATATATATATGTATATATATGCTAGAAGGCTAGTTCAAGATTAACAAAAATGAAATTTAGTGGATGAAACAAAACCCTATCTGTACGTTAAAAATGCCGTTGAGTATATTCTAAATAAAGGAAAATTCACTTAAACAACTGTTCATATGAAAAATAAAAATACCTGGGCACTTTAGTTATCTGTAGGCTAAAAATGAACCAATCATATGACATGGTTGCTTAAAAAGGCTAATGCAATTTTAGGCAATATAACAGAGTTTTATTATCCAGGCCAAGAGAACTGACTGTTCCACTTTACTATATACTATCTCAAGCATACCTGGAGTATTATGTTAATTTCACTTCTGCATGCCATAAGTTAGGAGGGACATTTCATGTAGGGGAGAATAGCAGGGAGAGAGAGAAAGAACTATGAAGTAGTTGAGAAAGAGTAGTTTCAAAAAGGAAGACTTAAGGGAAATAAGAAATCTATCTTCAAATATGTGAAGGCAAGAGGGGTTATCCTTAATTTATATTCTTTCAAATAGCACAGCTAGTATCTCCACAATCACAAGGGTTAAGGGAAACAAGTTTGGGCTCATTATAAAAATGTTCTAACAGTTTGGTAACATTTGGTTACTCTGCAGAGCAGGAGCAGAGTAAAAGGAAACTAATATTTACTGTCTACAACATGCCAAACCCACTGCATACCTCACAGCAATCCTGCAAGGAAGATATTATTCTTCACTTTCCAGAGGAGAAAGTGGAGTCTCAGAATGGTTGAGTAGCTTCACCTAAGTCTCTACAGCTAGTAGAAGCAGAGCAAGGATTTGAATCCAAGCTTACAACAGGCTCCTAAATTGGTTTCCATACATCCAATCCTGTCCCTCCAATACCAATGTAGCCAGAATGCTCTTTTTAAAACATAAATCTGATCATGTTACTTCTCTACTTAAATTTTTTATGAAACCCTTCATGATCTGGCCATAGCTTACTTCTCTATAACCACTCACCACTTGGAACTATACCATGGCCACATTGAATATCTTTGAATTACTCAAATATACATAGAAGAAAATTGTGTTTCAGTGGAAAACTATGCATCCTCTATAGCCCACTTTTCTAGGTTATCAGATTCTATCTCTTCATTGTCATTGAGCCATTTTACAATTCTTTGTAAGTTGTAGATAACTGAGAGACACGTAAGTTATATCCTACCCAGTAGTGATTTAGTTGATACCTCCCCACCCTTGTGAAAAACCAGTTTTGTCTTTATTTACAATTCATCTCAATATTCCTTTACTCCATATAAATCTGTGCTGTTTTGACTTTTCTTCTTTTTTTTTTTTTGGATTAAAAAAAAGTGTGTTGGATTTCCAATACTAAATAAAAACATGAAATTGTTTTTTAAAAAGCCATAGAGTTTACAGCATCAACTACAGAAAAGGCCAAACAAGTGTGTACAGAAACTAGTCCCCAGCAGCCCTCCAGGTCCCCTTCCAGCAGGCGACAAAGCAACAGACACATTTGCTCCAAAGCCTTCTGAAGGAAGCTGCTGGTCAGCAGCTCAACTAGGACATTACACGACACACAATGGTTTAATTTCAAAAATCACAGGAAAATGTATTAAACCGTGAAAAGGTGCAATACAGAATAGCTTTCCTTTTTCTTAATTTTAAAAAATCCCCCAACTTTGAACAGTTATTTAAATATAGGCCCCTCCTCCCACCCCAGTTCTGTGACAGTATCCAGGTACTAAGGCCCTGAGGTAACAGAAGTACCAGGGTTCATGGGATCCCGAATACCGAGCATGTTTCTTTGGGCAAAAGGTAAGACAGTTTCTGGGGAATCTAGCCCTCCTGGCGTCCAGAGTGTTCTGAGTGCTCTTTTCAGGATCAGTTTAAGTGCACTGGGTTTCCAGAATCCGGCCTGGCACTATCCTCCGTGACCAGCTAGCAGGGCAGCAGGAGTTCCAGCATTGCACTTTTCATTGCCCACAGTTAAGAAATAGAGTTCATCTTCTAGAAAAGCAAATGTGTGGTAAGATCTAAATAGGGGAAATAACCAAGGTACAAAGGCAAGTGGGGCGCCTGTGTGGCCAGGGCAGAGCGCAGGCCCCGGGGCAGGCGGGTCCGAGCACCCACTGGTGTTCTCAGCAGCTGACCTCTTCTTGGCTACAGAACCAAAGCTCAATCCGCCTTCTGCACTGCCTTCCACACTCTCTTCTGGGGATTTGTTGGGGAGTAGGGGAAGATGCCTGAGGGTCAGTCCTGTATTTTTTCTTAATAGATTCTTAATATTAAAAACAAAAATCTCAGCTCCTTACCTTTTTAAGAAAAAGCACACCAGAACCTCCTGCAAAGGCAAAGGCAAAGGCTTCTTGTGTGGCCAGCCTCTCAGCACACCTCAGAGACCTCCTGCTGCCCTCTTCAAATCAGGGGCTTAGCTGAGCTGCTGGGATGGTGTGGGGACGGGAGAGGCCGCTGTCCCTGTTCCTGTCCCCTGCTACGTACAGAACAATGTTCAGAAAGAAGTGGGGAGCCTCACTGGTGCTGCAGCCCCTGCCTGCTTCATTCCTGCTAACGCCTTCCCCACGGGGCTCTGAGGCGTGGAAGTGAGAGCTGGACTGACTGAAGAGAGGAACTAGGGAGAGGCAAGGAGTCCTACATGGGAACAAAGCTCCCTCCTTAACCTCTGACTTCCCCGAAGGGAACACATGGTAACAGCAGGAAAGGGTCTCTATCCTCTTCCCTGATTTCCCAGGAACTCGGCCAGGCTCGTGCCCTATCCTGCATCGCTCCTGCAATACAGCACCTGACTCCTCAGCGTGGACATTCTTATCAGGATATGATCAAGACACCAGGGCAGCTACATCCTCGAACCCACCTATTGCACAGAAGAAATTTTTTAACTAGATCCAAATGAAACTCCAGTTGCAACTTAGTGACAATAGAGATGAACATGCCAGGGCAGTAAAGAAGATGCTTCCATTCTCTGCAGGCTTCTGGCAGAAAGTACAATGACTGAAACATTCACAGGACCTCAGCAGCCCCTCCATTTCCAGTTCCCAACCCCCCCAACGCCCCCCACCCCAATACTGCAACTGCACAGAAAGCAACAAACAAGTCTTTTCAATGTTACATTTCATTCAGATAGATCTGTAATCTCACAGTGATGAGAGGAGAAAGTCAGGCCTTTAATAATTATAATAAAAAAAAAAAAAAGCTTACAAACAGTGATGCAACATTCCCCCCCCCCCCACAAAGTGATGGATTAACAGCTGGTAGAGGATGCAATGACTCAGAATCAAAAATAAAAACAAAAACACAAAACAAGCCAACCCCTGGAACAACCTACACTGTCAATGACTTTCCAGACATAATTCAAACAAGTAGTCAAACGTCAACCACTTGTGGAGAACACCACAGACTTCCTTGGTTTTTGATAGTGTTTTTCTTTTGAAGGTAAAATAAAATAGGACACAAATAAAATTGTACATAAATGCCAACTTCTACACTCCATAAAGGCGATGCCGTCGCAGCATGAAGACACAGCCTGACCACAAAGTGAAACAGAGGTTGCACTTCTTGCCTCTTCCCTGGACACAAAATTTTGGCCCATGGTGCCCAGTCCTGCAGGGCATCGGCAGGCAAAAGGAAGCTGCCTTGACATGGCGTCTTCCAGGCTGACCAGGAGGAGGCAGGTTTTGAACCAGTTATAACATCTGCCTGGTTCACTTATATCTTATGAGTAAAATAAATTCTTTAACACATATTCATTTTTATACATGTGTAAGCACCATGATTTTACCTCTTTCTGAAAATTACTTTTTAACCTATGCCATGCTCTCTTCTTTCTTGCCTATTTCTTCCCTCTTGGCCTTCACATAGCCTATTCCTTCTATCTAGAACAGATTCCTTACCCCATCTTCCCCTGTTGCCAGCAAAAGGTTCATAAAATGTTTGTTGAATGAAGGTAAAAGGAAGGTTACAAGGAAGAAACCAACTAATCAAATCAGGCCCGTCTGACACCAAAGCCTATGCTCTTTCCAATAAGTTGCTGCCTTTTCCATCTTTCACGTTATCTAAACAAGAGAATGGTCTACCTCAGAGTAATGAACTCCATGTCACTGGAAGTATTCAAGTAAAGCCTGAGTTATCATCCCATTAGGGGTGCAGTAAGGTGGGATTCTGACACTGGGAATGTTAAAGAAAAAAATATTTTGATACTTGCTTAAACAGTAAGGCAAACTTTACCCCAAAACTGCTGCAATAGAGGTACTGAAACAGGGAAGAGAGATTGGGCTCATCTCCGAATACAGCAAAGACAGCTGGGAATTTATAGTCAATGTGCAGGGTGAGGGGGTCAATGGCTGGAAAATTACTAAGAGGAAATATCAATGGTAGGAGGCATTCTTACTAAACTGGTCTAATAAGATTCCTGCTAAAAGCAGGCCAAGGGCTTGGACATCAAAGATGGGGGATGAGGAAATTGATCATATATCAAGGATGATCAGATATCAAGGAGGGGAATTACTTAGCAGGATGTTTTGCTAAGACTGGGCTGGGCAGGCCAAAGAGAGGGCAGGGGCCAAGATCAAGGTCTAGCTGAGGAGAGGTCTCAGAGTATTCCGACTAAAGACTGGTCAAGGGGACAGTCTTTGTCAGTAGGTAGGTTGTAATAGATAATCTCTATGGTTTTTTCCAACTCTATGGTCACTGAGATGTAATATACTAGAGCCAAGACCTACATCATAAATCTTTGAACACTTCAAGAGAAAGGGAGCCTAGGACAAAAACAGCTCTACCTCTGTGCGTCACCCACAGGCCTCTGATACCAGCCCACCTGACCTTTTTGTTTTGGGCATATTCAGTTCCAAGTAGAATCTAGGAAGCAAAGCATAAAGATGGCTGTGTTTTCTAGAGTGTTCCTCGTTGGCTTCCCACTGTGAAATTCTTAGGAAACAGCCCCATGCATGTTTAATTGGAGCTGCTTCTATTTATGTGGGCAAGTCATATCAGCGATTTGAAAAAGAGAGAGGATAGAAATGAGCTCAATGAAATGGTGAAAGCAGTTCGCAATGGACTCATATCTTCCCCAGGAGCCACTTCTTTGACGTCCGTCAGAGAAGGTACCAGAGGCAGTTCCTATGGCAAACAGCATAGAAGCAACCAGCTAGGATGACATGCTCACCTAGCACAGGGGCCCATGCTTTGCACCTCAGGAGATAGGAGCCAAATCAGTAGCAGAAAAGAGGGAAAGACTTCTCACTGAAAGCCTCAAAATGGCTCAAAACCTTTTCTTATCTTATTGTTCCACACCAACCGTGGAGTAATTTCACCATTAGAGTCAAACCTTTGAGCTGAAGCATTAACTCCAGAAGCTGACAGTTAAAATAAGACATGGGAAGGGTAACCTGTCAGCTTTCAATAACCAGCTGTGTGACTTTGGTTGAGGTAATTTCCATCTCTGGGCTCCAGGATCACCAAGGTAAAAATGCGGGGTTTGGACCAAGTCTCATCCAGCTCTGATCTTCTATGCTTCTATATTTCTTCAGCCCAGAAGGGTACTCATTATCAGCTAGTAAATGCTACCTAATTAGCAAGGTTCAGAATAGGCAAATTGTGATAGAACAGGGAGAGAGAAATATACAGGGCAGGAGGCACTGCACGGGGCCAAGTCTGGTAGGTGCACGAGAGCCAGGGGACTCGGACAGCTATGGGACAGAGCCAGCAGGAAAACTGGGGCACCCACCGTTGTTGGCGTATAGCGTTTACTAAATCACAAAATGTACTTACTTCATAATTTCTTAGTGCTCAGGCCCAATCCTCCATATTCACACACAGACCCATGTATACACACACACTCTCTCTCTCTCTGTCACTCTCTTTCTCACACACACACTCTGTCTCTCCAAATACAATACTTCACAATTGATTCTACCTTTATTTCAGTAACCAACCTGGCATTGGAGGTTATAAAACAAATATTTCCCAAGCTCATGTTATCATAGCAGTACTTGTTAGGAGATTGAGCTCAGAGAAAAAAATGAACTCATAGCTTAGGAGAAGGGTGTTTTTTTTTAATTGCCTCATTTTATTTAATAATGTGACTCCTAATAAGACACCTGAAACAATTTGGGCCAGGTAAGAAGTTATGAACCAGTTTACTTCAGACTCAGTTCATTTTAGGTAAATTTCATTGCACCTAGAGATGCTCTTTGTTTATCTTTTAGGACAAATAGGGCAGCAGCTGATAGTATGGAAAAAGTTCCACTTAAATCATCTCCCAGACCTTGGATGGCAGAAAGCTCAGAGATTGATCTTTCTTTCTGTGTGCACTTTGGTTTATATCCACTTTCCATGCTTCAGTGTATCTCATTTTCATAAGGTTCAAAGACACATTTTTTTATTAAAATGCTTACAACTTTACCAAGTAAATCCTTTGAAGTCAAAGTGCACCTGTTTTCCTCTTAGGCGTGGGGCATTTTTTAAAAAAAATAAGTAAAGCTGTATATCTGCTTTAAAATGAAAAGCTATTTCATCCTGGCTTAACATCACTAGGTATTTGAGGGCTAGAGACTAGGAGCTATGGCTGTAAAGCGTTGTAAGTGGAGTGCCAGCCTGCAAGTTCAATATAGAGTCATTTCTAATCTTTTATCCACAATTCGAACACATACACCCACACACACATTATATATTGTCTACGTAAGTGTGAAAAATAGTCAAAGATAGTCAAAACTAATCTGATACATAACTTGGTTGATCAAGACTTATTTACTCTGAACATTGTGAACACTGAAAAATTCCCTCAGTAATCCAGAAATTTTCAGATGGCCTGATGTAGAGTGTTACGTTTTGCAGGATATAAACAGTGCCCACAACGAATAAGGAATGTCTTTTATCTTTCTATAGATGGCCAAGGAAGGAAGGAAGGAAGGAAGGAAGGAAGGAAGTGGAGGATGAAAGGAAAGAAGGAATGGGCAGAGGGGAGGAGGCAAGGACATAAAAGACAGAAAGAGCTTGATGTTGGTCAAAGCACCAAGAAGCAGAGATCTAACACATTGACTTTTTAAAAGAAAATAATACAATCTTTTATATTTTAACAGTAACTACAAATGGACAGAATTTAATTTCTATTTAAAGTTTAGCAGTACAGGCACTTCTAAAATGCTTCCTTTTTCTCATTTAAGGAGCATCCCTAAATGAAGGTCTGTAGCTGAAGGTAGTTTTCTGAAGATTAAATGAGTTGTTATATGTAAAGCACTTAAAGCAGTGTCAAGTACTTAGTAAATACTCAGTACATGGTAGCTACTACCATCACCATCATCATAGTCAACCTTACAGTCATCGTAGTCCTTACATTTTGACCAAGATAAAGATCTTGCCCAGAAAACGATTCCTCTCATTGTTTTTTAAATATATCCACAAAATACTTTAAATGTCATGTTTATGTTCCCAGCTACACACATAAATGGGATCATATCCTAAAGTCTGACCTGTGGGCTAAATGAAAATAAGCCACATATCTGATCTTCCCCCTCTGAGGGCTAAATGTTCCCCACTCCTGATAACAATCAAACATTCTGAAGACCAATCGCATTTTTCTTTTTGACTTTAAATATGTTTTGTCACGTAGATATAACAGTGCTTCTGGTTAGTCTTTCTCCTGAGAGATCTGCATACAGAGGGCAAATTATCAATTATTGTATCATCAAATAACTCCAATGAAGCCTCCATGTGCATGTGGCACTACTCTGGACATTGTACAGACAAAACAGCAATGCAGTCTCGGCCTTGTGAATACTTAGAGAGGTAACATCCCCAGACATAAGTAATGTACAGTCTTGGGTCTACTTAACATTTCCATTTGGCCAGTCAATTCAGCCAGAAGAGCTGATCCCATACAGTTATAGCTATAGACAGTCAAGCAAGCACAGGACTAAATAAACCAACAACCACACAACTTTATCTCAGATCTCAAATTTTAGGTCTACACATGCATCTTTGTAATTATATGGAAGAAGATGGTTGTGGGTTTAGGCAGGAGAGAATTATTTCTTCCTCTGATAGAAACAGTGAAAGAACATTCCTCTCTGTTATCCCAAGAAGGTTACCTGTGGGAAAATTGGACTGATCATATGTGAAGTCCGGGGCAAGCAATGGGAATTCGGTATTATATTAAGGTTCTCCAGAGAAACAGAACCAATAGGATATGTGTGTCTGTGTGTGTGTGTGTGTGTGTGCGCGCGTAGAGAGAGAGAGAAAGAGACTGATTGATTGATTATAAGAAATTGGCTCACACCATTATGGAAGCTGAGAAATCCAGACCTGGGAAAGCCAAGTCTAAAGACAGGAGAAGACCAAAGTCCAGCTTGAAGACAATGAGGCAGAGAGAAAGTATTCTTTCTAACTCAACCTACCCACATGGGGAAGGGCAACCTGTTTTACTCAGTCTACTTATTCAAATGTTAATCTCATCCAAAACACCCTCATAGACACAACCAGAAACAAAATTTAATCAGATATCTAGGCACCACGTGGCCCAGTCAAGTTGACACATAAAATTAACCATCACAGGATCTAAGGTTGACCCAAATGGTCAGATGAAAGAGTAAGCTGCTCACATGCTCACACACTGACCTCCATTCCCCAACTCCCCAAATCTTTATCCATTGGCATCAGTATAACACAAGGCTTGCCAACTATCAGCACCATCTGTTCCCCCCAGCAAGTGTCCATAAATAGATTATTTAAGGTTAGGAGGGTGAGAAGATAAGACTGTTTCCTTAACCCACTCACTAACCTCACTCTGACCGGCTGCACTGAAAACTGCTGAGTATCCCAACTTTGTTTCTCTTCCTAACCACTTGATAATGCTGGGCTCTGGTTAATGCCTTAAAGACAAACAGCAGTTCAGCATAGAAGGGATGCTCCCAGGTCTTTAAAAATAAGCCTGTGCCAGCAATAGGCTATCAGGCAGGATAAAGTTAGACGGGCTTTATCTGATTTTCCACTATGATTCTATTGCTACCTTTATAGATAACCTAGGTTCTTATTCATGACTCCACCTCCGATATTAACTCTACACAGCTAAAATGCCCTCCTGATCTGCAAATCATTGCTTTGAAGAGCAAATAAAATAAAGCACCCAATAAGCACTCATTGGTGCTTGGCCCTTTAAACTCTCTACTTGATTTGGGTCTGGCTTTGACTACACCTTAATCCATTTTTAACATCACTCCACATATTCAAAGAATGGACTGCCATGGGACAGTTATCCCGCTACAGCAGAGAAACTTTGTAGAAATATATTGAAGACTCTAGTTCTACCTTCTTTCCTTCTTCCCTTTCCCAATGTCAGGATTCCTTCTCCAAACAGCCTGGCTCCTCCAGGAGCTATAAGAATGATAGGGAGATACTGTGTTCAAAATAGGCACTCTCCTAACAGATGGCTCAGAATGGTGAGTTGAAGGGAGAAAGCCATTGTTAGGCAACATTTCAAACAACAAAAATAAGTTGTGGGGGCTTGGGGAGGAAATTGTGTTTTGGTTCAAAGCAGCAAATTACCTGGATGGCTTACAGTATCTGACAATCTAAGAATATCAAATTAGCCACTGAAAAATCTGGCTACCTAAGCGGCTTTTCCCAACTGCACATTATTTGCTCAACAAATTTTCTTCTTGCAAGTCTCTGAGAGGAAATTTCAAAATGCTCTTTTCACCACTAAAGAAAAATAGATATTTTTTAAAGTGACTATAGAACGGATCTAGAGAATGAAATACCAAATTTCCCTGGAACTTGCAAGTTTCTCTTGGAAATAATTATAGCTATCTGTAGCAAACAATGTCTTCCACTTATATTGATTAAGCATGATAACCTAGATAAATCAGTGCTCACTATAGTATAAAATAAATATATATTCTTTCATCTAAAACCTCAAAGGTTTAAAGATGCTTAACCCTTTGTTATAAATGGGGAATAATATTGGCCAAATCTGTTTACATACAGCGGAATTGGTCACAAATGAAAGATGTGGGAGGACCAGTTCTTCAAGACCAGCTTTCATGGCTGGAGGGAACAAGTCTGTCCTGTTCTCAAAGGCACCAACTCAAGTCAAGGCTAATAGAATCCTTAAATATTATTGTTATGGCCAAGCCATAATAATCACTGGTCATTGAGCATATTCCAAGTTGTCTTCTGATATAGATCCACCTTTTCTTGAACAGTGAAATGACATGGCATAGTGTAAAGGACATGGGCTTTGGCATCAGACCTTGTTTAATTTCTGGTTCAGCCATTTACTAGCTGTGGGACATTGAGCAAATTATTAAACTTTTCTGGATTTCACATTTCTCATCTATAATAGAGATAATCTTATTTATCTTCAAAGATCAAACAAAATAAAGCACTCATTGAGCCTGGCACCATGTTATGTGTCCAATAAATGATAACTTAAAAAATGAGGGGGGCATGCTACAACATGGATGAACCTTGAAAACATAATGCTAAATGGAAGAACCCAGTAACAAAAGATCATATGTTATATGATTCTATTTATAGGAAACGTCCAGAATAGGCAAATATATAGAGACAAAAAGTCGACTGGTGTTTACCTAGGGCTGGGGATGGGGAGGGAGGAAATAGGGAATGACTGTTAATGGGTACAGGTTTCTTTTTGAGGTGATGAAAATCGCAGTCTTTTAAATGCTATATTTGGACCATTTACATCTAAAGTAATTATTCATATGTAGGGCTTAAGTCTGCTATTGTATTATGCATTTTCTATTTGTTTGTTCTATTTCTTATTCCTCTGTTTCCTTTTCCAGGCCTTCTTTTGGGTCACTTGAACATTTAACAGAACTCCATTTTGATTTATACTTAATGTATTTGAATTTTATAATTTATAGTGTATTTGTATAGGTTTTATAGTGGTTGCTCTAGGTATTACAATACATATGCTGAATATATCAGAGTCTACTTGTACCAATGTTTTACCACTTTAAGTGAAGAAGCTTTACATCCATGTAAGTCCCTTTACTCTCACCACTTTTAAAATATAAATATCTGAAGTATTTCCTCTACATACATTGGGCACCACAATCAGATAATGTTATAACTTTTGCTTCAACCATCAAACAATTAAAAACCTGATGAGGAGGAAACAAATCTATATTTACTCCTATTTTTACCCAGTCCTTGTTTTACTCCTTTCTGGAGTCACAGCCTTCTTTTGTTATCATTTTATTTCTTTTTAGAAAACTTCCCTTAGCTATTCTTTCAGGGTAGGTATGCTGGTAACCAATTCTTAGTTTTTCTTAATTTGAGACTGTTGTACTTTCCCCTTTATTCCAGAAGGGTATTTTTGCTGCATATAGAATTTGGTGTTGACAGTTACTTTAGTGCCACTTACTTCTGGTTTCCATGGCTTCAGATGATAAATTCACTGATATTTGTATCATTGGTCCCCTATAGGTATTGATAGTGTGTTGTTTCTCTCTAGCCTCTTTCAATATTTTTTATTGTCTTCAGTTTTCAGAATTTTGATTATCATGAAATCTTGGCACGGGTTTCTTTGGGTTTATCCTGTTTGTGATTCACTTAGCTTCTTAAATCTGTAGGTTTATGTCTCTTGCCAAATCTGTGAAGTTTTTGGCCACTATTTCTTCAAATAATTTTTCAGTCCTCACTATTTTTTCTCCCTGTCCCAGACTCTGATAACACAAATGTTAATTTTTTTGGTATTGTCCATTGTCCCCGAGGCTCTGCTCATTATTTTGTCAGCCTACTTTCTCTCTGTTGTTCACAGTGGGTAATTTCCATTGATCTGTTGTCAAGTTCACTGATTCTTTCCTCTGGCATCTGATCTACTACTGAGCCTGCATAGGAAGTTTTTATTTTTAATTTCAGTTATTATATTTTTCAGTTCTATAATATTCCTTTGATTCTTTATATTTTCTATTTCCTTACCAAGATATTTAATGTTTCATTTGTTTTAAGAGTGTTTGTTATTGCTGTTTTAAAATGTCAGATAATTCCAAAATCTGAGTCATCCCATTGTTGATGTCTGTTAATTATCTTTTCTTATTCAAGTTATGGCTTTCCTGATTCTTGGTATATAACAAGTGATTTTTAATTGTATTCCAGAAGATTTGGGTATCATGTTGTGAGTCTCTGGATCCTAGCTAATCTCTTTATTGCAGGCAGTCACCATGTTTAATCATAATTTGTGGGCATGGGTGGAAGTGGATGTTTAGCCTCTGTCTTGGCCTGTTAATACCACCTTGGGAAAAGTGGATGCTAAATCATACTGTCCGGTTGTAGATGGTCAAGTGGAAGTTCAGTTCCCTTCTTCTTGCCATTGTCTTAGTGAATGTGGGGTACCAACTCACACCAAGTGGATGTGTAAGCTCAGCACCTCTCTGGGCTGTACTGACACCAAGGATGGGGGAAGAAACAGAGGGCCAACTCTTACCACCTTGCACAGCCATGTTCTGCCTAGTTGCTGCCATGTGTGAGTGGAAGTTCAGCTCTCAGCTCCCCTCTGGGCCTAGCTGACACCAACAAGGGGAAAAGCACAGTGTTCATTTTTCCTGCCTTATGCCCTGTCATTCAGTATCATTTTTGCTGCCTGGGGATGGAAACTCAGCTCTCCACTGGTCCCCCTACTAGGCTGACGTGGGTCGGGGCGGTGGGGGGTGGGAGTGCCTACCTTACTAGACCCATCTTGCTCCTCTTCATCCTACCTTGTTGATGTTGGGCAGGAGTAGAAGCCTACCTCCTCACTGAGCCCCACTGACTCTCAAAGTAAGGACTTTGAGTATTACCTGCTCCTGCCAGGTGGGGGGATGTAAAATAAGCTCCCTAATGCTTAGCCCTGCCAACACCATCCCAGGAAGGGAATCAGAATATCACCTACTTCCATGGAGCAAGAGGTAACAGAGAGAAGGAGTAGGAGAGTGGAAGTTCAGCTCCCTACTCTGCCTATCAATACCACCTGGGTGAGGTACTCAGAGTACCACCATCTGCTTTCAGTAGGTGGAGACAGGTTGGAAGATCTGCTTCCCAGTGGGGGAATTGGAATATAATCACCTATTTCTGTAAGATGGGGGGGGGGGGTGGAAATGGTACAGTTTTTCCATTGGTGTTTAGCTGGAGTAGGACAGGTATTGCCAAAAAGATTTTTCGTTGTTAGGTCACCTTTTTCCCAGTGCTTTGAATAGGAGTAACAGGCTTTTTTTGGCTGTACCTGTTGGTTCCAGGTTGGAGGCTAATATAGTACCCTGTCTGGGATAGATAAGAGGTAAAAAAGAAAGCCCAGCAGAATTATTGCTGTGTTGTTACTCAAGTCCTGAGGTTTCTAAAGCAGTCTGCCTTCTTATTTCATCCTTTTGGATATTTCTTGTTTGTTTGATGTGTTAAGACGATGTTTTTTTATTTGTAAGAGAGAGAAAGTGGGAGGAATGAGGCTGCTCCATCTCGTCTGAAAAAAGACATTCCAATGCCCTTTGCAATAGCAGTGAGAGTGAAATAAGGAAGAAAATAGAAGGAAATAAGATAAAATGCTCATAGTTAATTATAGGACTGGGCTGGGGGATATGGGTGTTATTTTTCTTTGCACTTTTCTGTATTTTAATATGTCTCAATAGAAGGCAAAGGATACATTTGCTTTGTTGTAGGAGCCATGTTAGGGAAATAGAACTTCCTCTGAAGTGGTCATCATGCAGTCTGTAGTGAGTCCACCTTCCTTACTCTAGAAAAGCATGACATACTCTGATAGATCATGACATTTAGTCTTTCTCATGTCCCAAACTTACTGAGACCGACTCAGCCTCATTTGACTCACTGAACAAACTGCTCCGCATTCATTCAAACAATGTAGTAAGTGCTGCCCTCTATGCTAAGTGCTGAGCATACACTGGTGAATAATACAAAGGCAGCATTTAGAAACAAAATATATTATACAAGAGCTATAATAGAAATGTATACAGAGTATATACCTCCATTATAGAAATGTTCAGACTAATTTTCCCTTAGAGTTCGGTAAGATATAATAATTGAGCTTTAAAAATTGGAAGGAGGAAAAATCTGTTTCCTTTCCTTATTTTGTACTTAAACTAGCATAATGTAGGACCTAATCCCTAGAGAATTTGCCAGTTAGTAAACTGTAGCCATCTGTTCTGCTGCTAGCTCCAATTATTCATTTGTGAACTTGCCCTTTGGAGGCCACTTCAAAGGAGATCAAGATGGAGGTCACTACCTTGATCCTCAGGGAATTTCCAAGGCAAAGGTCTAGCCCCTGTGAAGTGTATGAGTGGAGTGGCTGTGTGGCAAACCATTCTACTCCCATCGGCTGCTATCTAATTGTCCTACTTCCTCAATAAAACACACAAGTCTTCCCTCCATGATTCTAATGTGAAATCTTATGAGCAAGGCAGCCCTTTTAGATGCCCCTGACATAAAACCATCTTGGCAGCTGACCTCACACTACAGAATGTTAGTCCTGATCAAAAGAAGAGGAGACTGTTCTGAAATCTAGGATTATTTAATAGAGACCACTTAATTCTGGGGCTCTTTGGTTCCTTTCTGGAGGCTCTAAGGGAGAATCTCTTTCCTTGATTTTTCCACCTTCTAGGGGATGCGCACTTGTCTCGGATCATCACCCCCTTCCATTTCAAAGCCAGCAGTGGCATCCCTCCAACCTCTGCTTCTGTCATCATATTGCCTTCTTCTACATTTGATCCTCTGGCTCTTGCTTATAAGAACATGTGTAATTATATTGGCCCAACCCAGGTAATCCAGGATAATCTCTCCATCTCAAGATCCTTAATTTAATCACATGTGTAAAACCCCTTTTGCCATGTAAAGTAACGTATTTATGGATTCCAGGGATTAGGATGTAGATATCTTTGGTTGAGGTGGGGCATCACTCTGCTTTGCTTCTTTATCCACCTTGTGGTCTGGACTCCTGATCCAAAATTTGTCTCTGGTGTCTACTGATTTCTGGTGTTGACCCTGGTTTGAGTCTGGACAGTGTGAATTTCCCTATCTTTTGGTTACTCTGAAAGGATAATATATATAAGCGAGTACCTGGGAGAATGAGGAGTAGCCACTATACCATAGAGAGGGGAAAGGAAGGACATTTCATCCTTACAATGAACTTATAAGGTAGATACTATTTTCCCCATGTGTAAATGAGGAAATAGGCTCAAAGGGGTTACATCACCTACTTAGATCACACAGATAGGAAGTGGCAAACCATAGATGAGAGAATGCTGTTGTGACACTGGGTTCCCTGAACGAATTCATCAAAATTAGGCAAAAATAACCTGATAGGTGAGCTACTAGGTTCATTCAAACCATTCTCTTCCCTTCCATGGCACTTGAGCCAACTCTGCAGTCTAAACTGTTTCACACTTTCCCTCCTCTCTTCATCTCTTTCCACCCCGCCTCCAAAGCAATAGCTTCCTCCACTGCCAAAAACATTTGGTACAGCCTGGGA
The DNA here is from genome assembly GCF_039906515.1 of Pseudorca crassidens. Taxonomy (NCBI): domain Eukaryota; kingdom Metazoa; phylum Chordata; class Mammalia; order Artiodactyla; family Delphinidae; genus Pseudorca; species Pseudorca crassidens. The sequence goes on from NC_090317.1 coordinate 35,417,394, forward strand.
TGCGTGACTCTGTATGAGTACTTGTAAGGAGCTATTTCCACAAACATTTACAGCCTTAAAATGGATCATTTCCTCAGCCTTACTCATGAGTAGACTCTTGGGAGCTGAGATTGCCCAATATGCTCCTGATAATATTTCTCAGATTTAAACAGCCAAGGACAGGGTGGGAGCAAGTCAGAATCCTTGCCTTGGGAATGACTCCTTCCATGATGCATCAATAAAGCCAGTCTGTTGACCTTCTGGGAAGGATGCCAGGCCCAACTTTTCAGTGAGACCTTGACTAGACCTTACAGAGTTCTGAATTGACTTGGCATTTTTATTGGATGCAACTAATATTTATACTTTTTCCTAAGTCATAATAACGAAAACGATATTGCCCAATAATTAGAGAAGAAATGTTTTAGAGCTCTGGGACTCAATTCTATGACAGGCTGTGTGACCAAGCCCCGCCTTCACAAAAGACACAGTCAGGCAGACAATCTATCTGCCTCTAAGGCAAACAACAGTCCTGGCAGTGATGCCAATTACAGGCATTGCTTTGGGCCAGAAGCAAAGGAACATAGCTGTTGTGAAGCATTAAGTCATTCTGGAGACTTAGCAGAGGTAACCTAGAACTTCAGACCTAGATACTGAAGTCCACTTTCCTTTATCAAGTAGGCTGCAGGCTCAGGTCTGACTCACATTGGGACTGTGGTCATGTCACTTGCTGCTAAGAAGACCATATTCTGGCCTAGGGTAGCTAGTTGTCATTTGTCCTTGACTGAATCCACTAATATAAGTTGGCTGCCGGGATAAGTGGTAGGTTTTAAAGAAGCCCAAACTGAACACATATTTATTCAAGTTTGATACCATCTGTGGCAAATAATTCTATAAGCAGACCTTGATGATATTTCTCAGTTTTGCTGCCAGAAACAACTTAGAGTAGAAAAAGGGAAGGAAAGTTACCTGAATCCTGAAAAAGGCAAGTCTGAATCATAAACTCCAAAAGCAGAAGCAAACACATCTAAGAAGCCAAGCCTACCCTCCCCCTTGGTAAATACTAGCCAAACTCAAGGCCAGGGTGAATATAATCAGCTACCAGGCCAGAATCATAAAGCTCTACTGAGTACCACCCCCCACCTTTTTGCTCCATGAAGCATAAAGTGATCTTAATGAAACTGTTGGAGAGAGAGAAATCAAGCCATCCATGTTTATATTTACGGGAGGCAGTGATGTTGACCCCACGTGCCTGAAGTAGAGATTCAAAATCAGATTTTTCTGGAGTACAGAAAGGAGGTCATCAATCTGGCTTCTCTCCAGCCACTCATTTGCTCTGGCAGTGGGAGAGGAAAAGGAGGAGTGAGTACAGGTGGGTGGGTGGGATTCAAGGATGACTCATGGCTTGCAGCCTTTGTCCCAACTGCAGCCTGTGGAAATCACAAACTTTGGCAAGTTGACCACTAGTTCTAGAGCTGACTGTAACCATGGAGACAGCACTCCTATATTTAGATCAAAGACCCAGGGGTTCCCAGTCCCTAGAATATATGGTGTGAATGATGGTATCACTGCAGTGGAGGGCCCCAGGCAAATCAACTCTTACATCAACCCAGGTTAGGGTTTCAGACTTACTGGTTTCTGTTTTTCATGGCTATGTCCTACTTGTACAGGGCTGATGACCCAACAGAAGGAACAAAGGGGTAAGTATATATAAGGCGACATTCTGGCCCTTAAGTTCTGGAAGATAAAGAATTTATTGGTTAACAAACCAACCACTTACTATTTGTGGCAGAAATTTTTTTTTAAGGCAAATCAGTACCCATGTCTCCTTGCCAAATAGTGCCAAAACAATGAGGGCCATGGAATTGGTACTTGTTTCATGTCTACTATGTGACAGGTTGCTACGCTGGCTGCTTTACCTATGGTATCTCACTTAATCCTCATTGCCTATCTGTGAGGAGAGCATCACTAGCCCTGTGGACAGGGCAAAAACGATACTACAGTTCAGAAAGATTAGGTGAATTGCCCAAGGTCACACAGCCAGTAAGGGTTTTATCTGACTCCAAAGTCAAAATCAATGGTTCATCATGACTTTTGAGAAAAATCTTCCAATAAATAAAATCAAAGTTCTACAGTGACAATAGAAAGATTTAGAAAGTCCAACGGCATTCTTTTTGCTGCTACTCCTTCAGTAACAAACAACTGACTCCCTATGAGGTGTCTAAGAGCTCAGTCATGCCCAGACTGAGATCTCTTTGCCTCAAGGGCTATAATAGAACTCAGCTCCAAAATCAGTTGACTCTGGGCCACGACCATGTGTTTTAGCTTCTCCTGAGCTCTCCCCAGCATGAAAAAAACACAGCCCCAAAGACAGGTTCAACTCAGTTATAACCACAGGATAAATCAACTAACCGATTTGAAGGAGACGGATGCTGTTGGCTGTTCCTTGGGCTTCCTTTCTGCCACATGTTCCCCTATGCCCACTGTGACCTTCCTGTGAGTTCACACTCTGTTGGCAGGTACATGGTTGGTGAGTGACTGAGATGACCAGTGAGAAGAAGGGGTAAAGCCTGTTTCTCCCCTCTGTGCCCACCAAGATGCATTAATGTTCTTCTGAGTCAAAATGGGTGATTCAGTACTACTACTGTTACTACTTCTTGGTCCCAAAGAAGCTGAGGACCATATGACTGGCTGGCCATGCTTCCTGCTGCCCTATGAATAGTGGTAACAATGGCTGTAATACTGAAACGGGAGGGAAGGGGTCAGGGCACAACCTTTAAAAGAATGACATAGCCCGAGGACATGACATAAACTGATTAGAACCAAATAGGTCCAAAATGGCAGACAAGTCACTTCCACTAGTCCTTGAGCTTCAGTATGTGCTCACTGTGACACATTAACAAGCTAAATGACACACCCACAGGTGCCATGACAGTTCCAAGGCTAACCATAAAGGTCAACAAGTGGGCAGTGGTCCAATTCCTGGAAATCCCCACCCCTTCTCCAAAATAGCTGGAATACTCCTCCCACTCATTAGTCTATGAAATTACGCACCCCTATAAAAACTGACAACCCCATACCCTTGGGCTGCACTGGCCTTCTGAGATGGCCCACTCTCTGTCTGTGGAGTGTGTTTCTCTCTAAATAAATCCACTTCTTACCTATCACTTTGTCTCTCACTGAATTCTTTCTGCAATGAGATATCAAGAACCTGAGCCTCATTAAGTCCTGAGACCAGGTGTGTGATCTCAGTTGAAAGACCGTGGGTTCAAGTCCCAGTCTGGGATTTGGCTGGGTTCTAGTCCCGGGCTGTGGGTTTAAGTACCAATCTGAGATGCACGGTTTCAATACCACAACCCCCTTTCCTGAGAATCAGGTTCAAAATAGGGAAAGGATTTTAGGCCTTAGCTTAGTTCCCCTCAAGGAGTAAGGAAGGTGGGGAAGAGGGTAGGGGATTAAGACACAGGGAAATTTCCTAGTGTCTTAAAATTTGTAAACTGGAGGAGGTCGCAGGAAAATCCCAGCTAATGGTTCAAGAAACAAAGAAAGGGTGGGGGATTTTCTGTCAAATTCAGGGAAGCCCACTCCAGTGTCCTCTGCCTTAATCAAATGAGCAAGTTGAAAAGCTAAAAAGTCGATAGTAAAAGTGACTGGAAATCAGCTTGGGCCCATGCCCAGATCTCTCAGTGTGAGATCCCAGGGAAACACCTATGGAATAATAGTTGACTCTCATTTTTAGATATGTCTAAAAGCAATTGGGGGGACTTGCCTGGTGGTCCAGTGGTAAAGAATCCACCTTACAATGCAGGGGACGTGGGTTCGACCCCTGTTCAGGGAACTAAGATCCTACATGCCGTGGGGCAACTAAGCCCACGCGCCACAACTACTGAGCTTGTGTGCCTCAGCTAGAGCCTGCATGCGGCAAACTACAGAGCCCACGCACCACAACTACAGAGCCCATGCACCCTGGAGCCTGCACGCCACAACTAGAGAGGAGAAAACCTGCATGCCACAGCTAGAGAGAAGCCCACGCACCACAGTGAAGATCCCGCGTGCTGCAACTAAGACCTGACACAGCCAAAAATAAAATAAAATAAAATAAAATAAAATAAAAGCAATTGGAAGGTTCATTTGGAATCAGTTAATCACCAAGAGTCAAATTCAGGTGGTGCTTACATGATGCAAAGACATAGAAAAATGGACCTAATTACTCCAAAAATGAATTTAATAGAAATGAAAACGTTTGAACAGCCTATTATTTTCTTTTATCCTCACACTATCCCTGTAAGATAGACAGAGTAGGGACTCTAATTTGGATTTTACTGAAGCTCAAAGAGACCTAGCTTGCCCACTATCACCCAGGGAAGTGAGAGTAGGGCTCAGACTAGTGTGCAAATCTCCAGACTTCTGTGAAAAAAACAGATATGACCCCTTTGCTGAATACAGTTGTGCTACTACCTGCCTTAGCTGACATTTCTAGGCTTCATCTCCTGTACCTGAACCTAAGTTACCTGGTTTTTTGCTCCTTGTAATCTTGCTGGTATTCCATTGGTCCACCTGAATTAAAATACCTGCCAATTCCAAGTTATCTCCTGGGCTTCTAGTTCTAGTTTTCCCTGTCTTATTGCCACTGATATGTCTTCTTGACCTCTTTGTCTTCATGTGATAATCACAGATTGCTTTCAAGGAGGCAGTAGAACATAGCAGTTAAGTACATGTGCTCTGGAGTCTGACTACCAAGACTTAAATCTTGTCCCCACCACTTATTCCTCATATGAACTCGGGCAAGTTAAATAATCCCTCTCAGTCTCAGTCCCCTCATCTGTAAACTGGGAATAATAATACTTACCTTACAGGGTTTTTATGAGTATCACATGAGATAAGGTAAAGACCTTATCACAGTAATATACATGATAGAATAAAAGCTTTCACTGTTGAACCAGAGAAAACTAGGTTTAAAGTTTTACTTCTACCACTCGTGACCATGAACAAGTTGCTTAACCGCTCTGTGTATCAGTTTGCTCATCTGTAAAATGGGAACAATAATAGTACGTATCTACTAGAGTAACGGGGAGGATTTAAGAGAAAACCCGTCTAAAGTATCTGGTACATATTCAGTACTCAGCAAGTGGTAATTATTGTAACTATTGTAATTATTTACATTTTCAGCCTCAATGCCTCGCATGGTGCCTGATACATAATAGACACTCAGTCAATATTTATGGAGTGGAAATAAACAGCCTACCATTTGCAACAGGAGGGACAAAAGAAACAAAACATCATCCCTCGAGAGACTGGATAGGAGTGGACAAGATAATTAGTGGGCTGAATGAGGATTAATGATGTTGAATCCTTGTGGAGGTACTTTTTTCCCCTGGAGGGGACACCTTCTTTGGCATAAATGTCAAGCATCACTCATCTCATAGAGGGTTTGGGTGTCTGGTGTTTTGTCTTTATTAGGAAGTCAGCGAGGAAAGACTGAGTGTGGTTGCTTGGTTTTAGTAAATTGATTTGAAATTTTCTTCTGAGATAATTCCCAGCTAACCAGATCTTGAGACAAAATTATAATTATATGGAAAAAACCCCCACATCCCTCACAGAATTCACTGTGCTACAATTAAAATAAAAACGGTGCCTTTGAACGTCTGGGTATGGCCGGGAGGAAGTCAGACCGAAGCCAATCCTGATCCTGGGCCCTTGTCCTCACTGGCTACCCCTCTCCTCAACTAGGACTCTTCCAAGAAATGCAATCAGCACCGGCTCCCCTCATTGTTATTCAAATCCTTACTTCTGACAGACTGAGATTCCCCAGGATCCCTGCATCCACAGGTAGGGAGAGTGAGCAGTGAAAAAGGCTGTCGAAATATAGCTCTGCAACCGGAGTCCCTGGGCTGTCAGCAAGTGCATACAAGTATGTCCAGGTATCGTCACTGCACTATCTTCTGTTTCTCAGTGCAGGATAACAGTGAGTGAAGTCATTTGCTGCTTGGCAACTCAGGGAGCTGCTCTAAGTCTGGGACCCAGAATCAGCCTGAGCAAGATGGCAAAGTCTGGCGAATTTGTTCCTAAACCGCAAAACTCCCATTTCTGAATGGCTAAGTTTACTTTCAAAACTACTCCAACATTCCCCCTCCTCTCACACCCTACTATTCAAGTGCTCTGTTAGCCCCTGACCAGTTTTGATAGTGAATCAGCCCATCCTGGCCACAACTGTAAACCTCACTTGCCTGAATCTTACTCAGCGTTACTGAATGACTGACTAAACTGATAAACTGATTTCTGCACAGGTGTCCATATCAGATAGTGGCCCCACTCACAATTATTACACTTTGAAATCAGCCTTCAATAATGCCTTTAGTTTAAAAAAGAACATTCCAGAAAGTCTTTAGACACCACAGAGTTGTGTAGAGTTGGATATTCTCCAGCACGCCAGCCTGGCGGCAATCATCCTGTAGGATTCAGGCCTAAGCTTGTGAACTCCAGACACATTTGGCTCTCTCCTGTCTGTAGGCCAAAGGCTGACTTGATGGATTGGTATCGGCTGTTTCTTCGACAACCACTTCATCACTTCTTCAGCCCACTGAGCCTGGCTGCCACTCAAGCAGTGCACGGAGAGTGAGTTTTGATACACTGATACTGTAGTACATGGGCTCCATCGCAACCCCAACTTTATCCCTCCTGACTCACTCATAGCACTGAAAGCCATAAAGAAGATGAGGCAGGAGAGGAGAGATGGGTATCAGGCAAGCCAGCCATTTACAGGTGCAGGGCAACAAAGGACATAGCTTTTGCGTGGATTGGCAGCCCTGACCAAAGCTCAGGGCGAGGCTGAGAGTCACCAAAGACAATCTCAAATACTATTCTTTTTGTTGGGTGTGTTGGAGAGTGCTATTCAGAGTTGATAAAGGGAAAGCTACACTGTAGTCTGTGCCTCTGGTATCAAATAATGGATGATGCAAAGTCAGGAGTAGCATTTGTTGGTATAGGGCAATTACATGAATAATAATAGCCACAATTTGTAAGTGTTTCCCATAAATTATTACTAATATTTATAATGATCCTGCAGGGTCACTCTTATTCCCATTTTACATCTATGTAAACTGAGGCTTAGAGGGGTGACTAATATTGGAGCTGGGGTTTGAATTCATCTATGTCTAGCTCCAAAACCCCATGCTCTTGTCACTATGCCCCATTGCTTTCCTGCACCGTGCTGCTCTGTTTAATCAGGGTGGGTCTGCTGAAAGAGCATGCCTCCAATAAAGATGTCTCTCCATTACCCATCCCATAGCAACGGGGGAGGACACATCTGCTGGGAGTGGGGAAATGATACAGGGAAGGCTTCAAGGAGGTGGCTGCAGCTGAACTGGGCCTTGAAGGATGGGTGGAATTTTCATAGACAGAGCTGGAAGGAAAGAATATTCCTGAAACTGGCTATAGTGTGCACAAAGACATAGAAAATGGCAGGGTTAAAGGCATGGACTTTGGAGTGAGAAAGAGCTGGGTTTAAATCGAGCTCTGCCATGTACTAACTGCATTTAATAGCCTCCGCCTTCCTATGTTACCCGCCAACTTCCTACTCACACCCTCTCACATTCACCCATCCAGTGTGCAGGTGCCAGCTTGCACTGGCTTGCAAGAACCGACTGTGCACATGTCTTCCCAACTCTGAGGTCAGTGCCCTCACATATGCAGCTGGAAATAAAACCTGGTGGGAATATTTACACCATGGAAATTGGCAAACGCCACAAATCAGACTTTATTTTTCTTTTAGAGAGATGGTTGTTAAACATTAGCCAGCACACCACTGCATAAACTCTCCAGCGGTGGAGCCAGGGTATTTGCATTTTCTCAAAAGCTCCACATGAACTCTGCAGGCTGGCCACTCACAAAGCTTCTTGGGGTAGTAGATCTCAACCTTAGCTGTGCATCAGAATCACTGAAGGGGGAGCTTGCTAATATGTGTGCTAGTATGTGCTATTCCTGGATCGCCTTCCTAAAATTCTAATTCAGTGGGTCGAGTGAAGCCCAGGAATCCGTCCTTTTGCAAGATCTCCCACTCCCCCATGATTCTGTTGGAGGTGATCTAGGGCATTTTGTTTCACCTCAAGTTAATAGGCACTGCAGGTAATAGAGGAAGAAACAGCAAAATGCAGGACTCTCCGCCTGTGTGAATCACAGACATCTGAGAAATTAAGAGAATCACCAAAATTTCTTACCAGCTTTTCCCTTTTTACCATTGAGAAAGTAATTGATTAAGCATCTGGAGACAAAACTCTCATCATAATGCAGGTGGCAAAAAAGCACAGGAACAAAATGCACAAAGTGAAAGAAAGAGAGCTTACCATCTAGGCAGGGCGATTTCTCTTGGCCATCTCTCTCCCCAAATCATGCACTATGTACATACGTAATACACCTGAGAAAATTGCTGGAAAAACGACAGTTTGGGAGACATCAAAGTCCCATCTTGGAAAAAGGATGAGGTTTGGAGGGTGGAATGAAGAAGAAAGTCAAAAAGGCAAAAAGAGATAGTAGGTAAGCAGGCAGGTTCTGGAATCAAACTGCCTGGGTTTAAATCTCTGTCCTGCCACTTATTCATGGTGTGACCTCAAGTTATATATTTACTCTGTGCCACACATTCCTTATGTGTAAAACAAGGTTATCGTTAGTAACTACCTCCTGGGATTGTCATGAAAATTACAAGAATTAATATTTGTAAAGTGCTTAGAACACTGCCTGGCACATAAGAAGTACAGTATGTATTTGTTAAACAAATAAATGGCCAGTTAGAAAGGAATACGTTCCTGAGGGCTATGAGCCAGACATTGTTTTCACGGCTGAATTAGAGTCTGCCCACTTGCTTAATGAAAATAAAATGGGTGGGAAGTGCAACATGGATCCCCTCCATTAAACTCTCACTTGCCTGGGAATGGAAACCACTGGGATTGTTTAATGTGAGAGCTTGCCTGACATTGAGGTGACATATGAGTGAGGGGAAACATAAACATCTCTGCTGTGCGTGGCTAAACTATTTTTCTGAAAGAATGTGGAAGATATGTAATTATTTTCATAATTCATCATATAAATAATGCAGTTCTCCAAGCTCATTTGGTGTTACCTAAAACACGGAGTTGCACGATTTCACTTTGTGGGCCACGTCTCTCCTGGCATTTTTCTTAGTCAGACTATTTATCCCTTACTGCCCAGCGGTCCCAGTGCACACCTATTCTGGTTGTAACAATAGGGACCAGGTCTGGGCTCCACAAATTCAGCACGTGTGGAGACCTAAGTGGCGGCCAAGGAGAGCAGATAGCTAATTAACAGATATTGTTAATATCTGAGGCCTAAAAGAAAAAAAATAAAGGAAATGGAACAATTTTATCAGGGAAGACCAAAGAGTGATTTGACTGGTTTCTAGGAACTGTAAGGCATCGCTAAATGAAGAGGAAGATGGTATCGTAAATCTCCGTTAAGGAAAAATGAGAGCGAAGTTATACTGTCAGTAACTTAGACCAGATATAAAGAACTTCCTGAGAGAAAAGGGTAATAGGCACTGCTGTGGATTATTGGGTAGGGCAGAGAAAGGCCAAAGGACCTGGCTCAAGCAGTTTTCTTTTTTAATTTTCTTTGTTTAATTTTATTTATTTATTTATTACACAACAGGATCTTTTTTTGAATATTTGAATTTTATTTATTTTTTTATACAGCAGGTTCTTATTTCAAGCAGTTTTTAACAGGGTCTCCTGGAATAGTCCCAATGTAGTTCCTCCTAGAGGGATGGAAATGAACTAAACGTTGCCTCAAGACCTCTTCCTATGAGTATGTAACTGGAAATACCCATGGGAATATCCTGAAGCCACCACCGATGTCCCTAGGGATATGAGGATGCAGACTTGGGGGCTGTGGCCTCTTTATTGACACAGATTACACAGAAGATGTGGTCTCACAGGGGAGGCAAAGGAAGAAAGCACCTTAGCCCATCCCCAGTTTATCCTTTTGTCTTTAAACTATCTGTCTCATTTAAGATAGTCAGGTCCAAGTTAGATTAGATTACAGCAAGGAAATAGGATTCTTTTAAGTAGATAATAGAAAACATGTCTAAGGAAACTCAATGATAATTGCATTATCTCTGGCACACTGTCAGGGAATTATCTGTATTGTATTAGGGGGTGGAAGGATGCCAAAAAGCTATTTAAAATGCAAACCCAGTTGTGCTAGTCAATCAGTCATTGGTTACAAATGAATTAAAAGCTGGAAGGTTTCATATTCATAATTCCAGTCACCCTCCTTTACCAACAGTGACGAGAACTGAATACAATTAACAGGTGACAGCTTGAACAGGAAGAAAAAAATCCTTGTGATGATAATCTCATCTCCTGACCCTTCTTCCTCTTTCCTGCACCCAGTTCAGGCTGTTTGCAAAATGTCAGCCAAAGGAGCGGTGTTCAGCATCCTGTGCACACTTCAGTCACTGCTGAGAATTGTCAATAATTCTGTTTTCGTGATACCTTAACACTTGTATCATAATATGTTCAACCTGGACTAGATGAGGGTGAAACATTGGTAATGATTTCCCTCCCCCAATGCTCACTTCTTTTACTGGTGACTAGTTGGAAAGCCCAAGACAGTTGTCACTAGTATACCAGGGCAAGGGGACCTTCTTGTCAATTACATGGCATCAACCCCATTCAGCATTTCTTTGACTGGATCCTACTGAATGACAGGAAAATCTTTACTATTAAAGCTGATTTAAAAAGCCCACTGACTGGACTATTAAAGCTGGGCCTATTTCTGCAGTGCTAGCTGATCTAGACTTTAGAATGTTATTTCCTGTCCCTAGTTGTAAGAGGACCTACTGTAATGTGTGGGGTGGGAGGAGAGATGGGGAATTTCTGGAGAGATGGTAAAAATAATATTTTTTGTCTCCAAGGCAACATAGGAGAGTATTGTCTTCCCATAATTTTTTTTTCCAGTCATGACTACAGATCTCATGGGTCTGATGAGCCTCTATATATTCAAGAAAAAAAATTAAGTCCTTGACTACTTAGGATACTATACAGTTGCCACAGTGATAATCTTAGAACTCACCCTCCATTATGACAAATAAGCTGTTTCCTTTAATATTTATCTTGTAAAGAGTAAGAGAATGAGGAGTACAGAATGAATGCAAGACGAGCTCAAGATGTTTTATTGTTTCACACTCATTGTTTTTGTTGTCTAGGACACAATGGAAGCAAGAAGAGCAAGGCTCTATTTTCAACAAAAGCTCAGAATCTCACAGGAAACAGGACCATCTGAATAATGAAAGCAATTGACTAACCCCAAAGGAGTTACATTCAGCCCAAGAGATGCCATAATAGGAAAGTCAAATCTTTGCTTTTGGTAGGCCACTGCGCCTTCCTTTGATAATACCCTAAATCTCCTTTGGAAAACAACTCCTTCACCACTCTCAGTTCATGTGGCTGACCTCATCCCCCTGACTTCACAGAAAAGCAGGTGACTCAGTCCTGGTGAATAAATCTCAAGATATTAACTGAAATTATTGGAAAAGAGAGTTTTCCTACTAGGACTGCTAAGCTAATAGGATGTAAATCTAGAGCTGTCGGTACCCATCTTGGCTGATAATAACACCGAATTAGAGAAAAGCAGAACCAGGTGATAGAAACAGATTCCTAATGATCTGGCTGTAATACTTTGATCCAGCCATGCCTGATGCTAAATACCTCTCTGGATTGTTTACTTACATGAGTCAATTTTTCTTCCAAAACCACTTTGAGTTATTTCCTTTCTTATACACAACTAAAAAAGTCCTAATTCATGTACAACCAAACTATGATATCTGTTATTTGGAGAGCACTTTGGAGTCCTTTGGAATCCAATTAATTGCATGATTACTGCCTTTACTGTTAACAGTGTCACTATTCCCGCAATTGTGCCATTGCTTGAATTTGACTAGACTCCTTTAAAAAAATTATACAGTGAGCCCACAAGAAAAAATATCTTTCTATTCAGCAGATACAATCTAGACTAGCAAAACAACTTGACCTACTTCTTAGTTCAAGAAGTCACTATTTTATAGGATTATTTTAAAATCTGATTACGTTCCTGGAAAGAGGGGCAGTGTCTCTCTGAAGAGAAATATTAGTGTCAAGAGCCAAGCTATAAATCTGCTGAGAGTTTTCAATGAGTAAATATAACTGATTATATAGAGAGGGAATTACTGATTTGACAGTACAGGTGGAGGTAGGGATAGGAATATTGGAATGATTTGGATTTTAGGAACTGGGGAAACAATCAGAGAGGGAAGAGGTAGAGTGAAGGCTAAGGAATAGAAGGAGAGAAGGTGTGGAGAAATAAGAATTTCTCTATCCTAAGTTATCCTTAGGATTAAGCCCCCAATAATCTAACCAGAGTTATACCTAGCATAAGGGCAGAGATCATGTACCACATTACAAAAAAATTTTGGAGAAAATGTCTAAATATATGTAAATTTACTTATCTCTAAATTATGTACATAATCTATTATAATTCACTAATATCTCAAGGCAAAATATACACTTAGGATGAGATACAATCAACAATAATAATGGACATAAAGAGGTTTTTTTTAAATTGTCTTCTCAATAATTTTGTTTTGTTTTGCTTGGAAAACTGCTTTTCTAAATTAATTAGATCACCACTGTTTTTACCTGATAATTCAATAGCTGATGAATAGCTCATACCACAAAACAGGAGAGGGGTCAGCTCTGCCATTTTATTCTTGTTCATTTGTGCTTACATGATGTGTATGATCTTCAATCCACAGTTGCTTCGAAGGAATATTTATTAAGCCAAGTGTTCATTTTGTGAGTTTATTTAATTAAAATCAGATAATATAATTCATAAATTCACTGATCTGGAATACATAAACTGCAATGCATTGCAATGTTCTGAAGGCAGATCAATGAGTTTCTAGTTGTGAAATTCTTACCCTTCCCTCAGGATATCTTGTGAATCAGGTGGAATGAAACCCTCTAACATATATACTAAATAAGGGTACAAATGTCAATCTGAATATCAAATGTAAACATAACCTAATTCCTTTCATATGATGAAAGTTAAGATAACACTAGAATTTCTAATATTTTCTTCCAGCATGCCATTTTGGAGACTCTACCACTCTAGAATCCTCTTCAGCACAACACATAGACATGGGCCATCATAAAAGACCCAAGTCATGTTTCATTTATTATCTACTAGATGGGTCTTATGTGGTATCAGGAGTTACCATGCCAGCATTATAGAGCCAAAACCGCCCTTTAGTCTTTGTGACTCCTAAAATGAATTTTAAAAACTGATTTTCTTTTCTTATTTGTTGATAAAGGACTTATAATGTAAATGCTGATAGAAGCAAACTAAATTTCAGATGCTGTCAATCATCATCAAGCCTGACTATGGCAATTTCCAAGCACTTAGGTCTTCATACCATAGCTGACAGCCAAGCAGCACTAATGTCTATACAGTTGTGGCTACTTAAATTGCCGGTAGAATATATGATCAGAAACCGATAGCCCTGTGGACTTTTTTTTTTTTTTTTTTGGCCGCACCGCATAGCATGCGGGATCTTAGTTCCCTGACCAGGGATCAAACTCGCGCCCGCTGCAGTGGAAGCACGGAGTCTTAACCACTGGACCTCCAGGGAAGTCCTGGCCCTATTACCAACCAAGAACTAGAAAGTGCTAATCACACCACACCCAGAGTTGTGTTTGAGAGTGTGGTGAGGGAACAGAAACTAGCAGGAAAAGTTCGCTGAGGACTTAAATGGCTTAAACTACTTGATCTTCATCTGAAGGGAACGGAAATGGGTGCAGAGGGACTTGGAATGCCAGCTGCCAGTAGGCAGACAATGGAAAACTGGGGAAGAAGTAAAGGACAACAATGTTCACAGAAAGACACCCTATGAGGTGAAGCCCTCAGGCAGCCTAATTATAGACTGAGTCTTGGGCTTTGCAATGTGGTCTTGGGACAACTACCTCCTTCTTTGCCCAGATGGAGAAACATGAAAAGACACTATTTTTGGTACCAGCTAGCAACACAAGTTGGCAGCTTGGTAGATGGCCTAATGCAGACCAGCATCACAGAGACAGGGAAACAGACACTGCGAAGTTAGTTCATCTCAGCCAAGAAATAGACACAGGGTCGGAAGTTGTATCCCTTGCTTATACACAGTTTGTTGTTTAGTTTGATCCCTACCAAAATTACCACCTTTGCTAAGTATCCTTAACTCCTGATGAACTACTGGGTAAATTGTACCTTTGGCAATATTGGTTTTTAGTAACCCCCCTCACTTCTCTTTTAGTTTCCCTTGCCCCTTTCCTGGTACTCCTGATTCATCCTACACTTAACCTAGATGTTGTCCTCAAAAAGCTAGTGCCAGTTGGCTGTCAATGAACTCTCAATAAGAATTGTCTATTAATTGCCGAATTGTCTAGTAATGGCTTACAGCATTCCCTTACACAGAGGTTCTTTCCTCCCCTTTTTTTCTTTCCATTTTTGCAAGACACTCCTGAAGACTAGAAAGTCTTCCATAGACAAGTAAATTAAATCTTAAATGAAATTTCAGATGCCATGAAAGGGAATGAAGGAAATATTTCATGTAAGGGACTCACCCAATAATTTTTAATCATACTACCTAGGCTCCTTTAAGGCCAGCTCTGTGTTAAGCAGAGCAGTTAGATATTTATTGTATATATACTATTGGCAGGAAATACTATTGGCATATTCTTTTCTCCTTATCCAACATCTGGTTGTTTGTTATGTGCATTATCACATTTAATACTCAAAACAATCATACGTGGCCTGTGCTGTTATGACTTCCCCCATTAATAGATGAGTAAATTGAAATCTGAAAAGGTTAAGGAATTAGATGAGAGCATAAAGATAGTAATTGGCAGAGCTGACACTGAAACCCAGGTTGTCTCTGGAGTTGGTATTCTTAAAACTACTTTCAACTGCCTATTGGGAAGTAGAAATGAAAAAGGGTTGTGAGTGTCGTTGACCTCAAGCCACTTATAATGGAAAAGGCAGGGTCCTTCCTGGGTTCATGAAGTATTATGCTTTCTCCGGTCACCATCTCCTGTATTCATGTGCACCATGGACTGAGGGCACCCTACATCTTACTTTCTAAGAATACTCAGGACACTTCCTGTTGCCACTGTTCCAGACCCTTGCAGAAGGGCAGAATGGCAGGACAGATCTGCAGGGTTAGTGCATACATTGCTCAGCTTCCCTGAGATCACAAGATATGAGAATTTTGTATCTATTCTCCTCTCTCTCCCCATCTCATTCTCTAATCTCCTTTCACGCATGGTAGCATTGACCAGTGTTAACCTTTGGCCAAATAATGTCAATTTTTCTAATGTTATGAGAGCTATTGATTCCAAGGCTCATAAAGTCCTGGAGGATCCCTGTTGTCAAGAATGGATCATTAACTCTTCACATATCTAGTGAAGGACTGCTAGATTAAATTTCTCATTAAGTATGCAGAGGTCAAAGACTTTGGAATAAGCAACAAGATGCCCTCAATATATGGATGGATGTTAACGGGCTGTTCCATTGCCACTGGGGGAAATGGACCAATTTATCATCCTACAGATGCTGGAGAGGACTTCTTATCCCCTTTGTACTAATATAAACATACTCAAGAAATCCTATCTCAAATCTCTCTCAGCCAATCATACTTCCCATCTTTACAAGTCCATTAAAAATAGGGGCCATCCATCACTGTAGGAAAGCTATTCATGGAGAAGCAAAGGAAGCAGAGGAAGTGGAGAGCACAGATTCCAAATTTAACCTGGAATTTTCAGATAGGTTTCATATAAGCTCCTGCAACCAGAACTTATAGCCAAAATAAGTAACGGGCTAAGGCAGACAAAATATTCCTCTGAGTCCTGATACTAATACCTAAAAACTCTTCCTTTAGAGATAGGTTCATTATTGGGGGGTTTATTTAAGGCTACAGCAGCTATTAAAATACAAATATCCTATGGTTAGGAGTATGGTGATTATAAAGTCATGATGTTCTAAGGCGTTCATGGCAATCACTCTTGTTGCTTAATTGTAGTGTTTAATATGGTGGAATATTTGATGTGAATATGTCCAAAGAGGCCTTCTATTTCAATCTTTCACTCAGCGGTGAGTGAAATCACCGCTAGTGATTGGTGGAATCTCCTCTACAACGTCCCTGACAGATAGGGTTCCAAGAGATGACTGGGAACTCTTTACTTTCCAAGGCAGCCCACTTTGCCACAAGTGTTTCAAATTGAGTCCAGATTGACCTCTCTAGAAGCTCTACTCCTTAGCATTGGTGCAGTCCCCTAGACCCTCAATCTGAAATTAAAGCAAATAACACCCCCTCTCTCTAGCCTTTTACATAAAGGAAAATAGTGTTGACAGGTGAAATCTCCTAATTTTTAAGTGTTGGCAACTAATTTGAAAGTCTCCAAACTACTCAGTGGAGAGAAATTGGAACTCTATGCATTACTGGTAAGGTGTAAAATGGTACAGCCACTGTGGAAAACTGTATAGCAGTTCCTAAAAAAATTTAGCATATAATTACCATATGATCCAGCAATTCCACCTCTGAATGTATACCTGAAAGAATTTAAAGTAGGGATTCAAAGATATATTTGTACACCCATGTTCATAGGAGCATTATTCACAATAGCCAAAAGGTGGAAATAACCCAAATGTTCATCAACAGATGAGTGGATGAACAAAATGTGGTATATCCATACAATGGAATATTAATCAGCCTTAATAAGGAAGGAAATTCTAACACATGCTACAACACGGATGAACTTTGAAAACATTAAGGTAAGAGAAATATACCAGAGACAACAGGACAGATATTTTATTATATCACTTATATGAGGTACCTAGAGTAATCAAATTCATAGATGCAGAACGGTAGTTGCCAGGGGCTGTAGGGAGTAGGGAATGCGGAGCTATTTTTTAATGGGTACAGAGTTTCACTTTTCGAAGATGAGAAAGTTCTGGAGATGGACGGTGGTGATGGTTGCCCAACAATGTGAATATCCTTTATGTCACTGAAGTGTACACTTAAAAATGGTTAAAACGGTAAATTTTATGTAATATAGATTTACCACTTTAAAAAATGGTGAAATCTGAACATGAAGCTTAATAGTAAAAAATACTCAATTGTACAAGTAAAACATGTCTACATGGCACCAGAACTGGACCCAGGTGTCTAACTGAGGCCTAGCCAGCACCAAGTATAATAGACTTTATCACCTCTCTTGATCTAGATCAGGGATTTTTAATAAGCACAGACTTATTCTCATACTAAGACGATAACACTTTCTCAGTGTTACACTATGAAAGGAATTGCTCCAAGCACCATTCATTTATTAACTCATTTAATCCTCCCAACAATCCTGTGAAGTGATTTTTATTAGCCTTATTTTATTGAGGAAGAAACTGAAGCCTGCCAACAGCATTATGTGGTTTCTAAAACATTCAATACATAGTAAGATTGTGGTCCACTACAAACTTCCAGATATGTTTTTCCTTTCCATGTACTTATGCATAGTCAGTTTTCCCCCACTGCCATGATTATTCTGTTTTCTGTTTTACTGGCTATTTCTCCCAACTTGGAATAAAGACATAGAAGTGAGCTTATCAGGTTTTCCTATAGGACAAACTTACTGAAGCCAGCAAATATTGCTACTCACATAGCTAATTTATCCCCACTCCAGGGTCATTTGGCACCTAAAGTCAACATTGGGATAGGGGTTGGGGTGTGGTCAGCCGGTTTAAACCCACATTGTAGGCCAATTTGTTCACTTATGCATCACTGTAATTAAATGTAGCAGCTCCTATGTAAGTAGATTTCAGTAGGTAGAGATAATCTTGGTTGAACTTGGAAAGGAAAACATCCACTGATCAAATGAGGGACACTGAAAGGTGACTAGTGGAAGTACTGAACACTGAATATCTCACTAGCTATTCTGCCTCAGCCCCCTCACCCCTTGCCAAATTGTTTGCACTTCAACTTTGCCACTAGCAACCAACTCTCAGAACCTCAGCTGAGTCCTCTCCCAGTGCTAGTTTATGAGATTATGGAGAGATTACTCGACACCCCAGCATCGGTGTCTGGAAAGAAGAACCAAAACAGCAAGAGATCAGGGAAGTATTTTAAATGAAGAATGCCCAAAGGACCTGGGACGTTAGTTTGGAGAAGACAACGTTTAGTGCCACTAAGCCTTGTTTCTAATAGAAGAGCAGTAGCAATGGTTGTACTCAATGCCAAGAACTGATCTAATAAGCCCTGCCTACACATCACTTCATTTAATCTTCACAAAAACTCCATAAAGAAGGTATTATTGTTATCCTTAGTTTACAGGTGAGATAATTTTAGGTTAAGAGAGGGTAAGTTAACACAGTGAGTAGGTAGTAAAGTTTACCACACTACCTGATTATATACTCCCTGTTCACCGCTATCACCAAACCTTGTTTGTTTCTTTCACAGTAATTCCTACAATTTGTATTTTGTTGTTGTCCATTCCCTAACTAGATGCTAAACTTCAAAAGGACAAGAACCATATCTAGTATTATTCCACATTACATCTCCACAGACTAGCATGGTGCCTATATATTACTTAGCACTCAATAAACACTTACGGGAAGGAGGGAAGCAAAGAAGAAGGGAGAAACTAAAACCCAGGCAGATTTAACTCCAGAGCCTGTGCTCTTAACTACTAAATGACACTGCTGAATTGTTGTAGGCTGCCAGCACCAAATTTTGGCCAATACTCTGGTTCAGTCATCTGCAAAGTTCACAATAAACCCAGATCCATGTGCTGTATCAAAGCAGCCAAATCAACAGCAGGCACAGCTCATCAGACAGTCTATTAAATGCTGTCTTACTCTGTTTGCCACCCCCATGGTCCAATTCTAGGCAGCACTGTTCTAACTGGAATACACATTCTAACAAATCGTCCTACCATGTAGGGCTGACCCGGGTTGTGGTTCACACGAGCAGCTCCACAATTTTCTTGAGAAGCAAATATGCCAATGCACTTTTCCCGCACTGCAGCAACCTCGGTACAAGAATCATCTATTTCACCCTCTGTCCCCCTGTTTTAATTAGTCCTCTTTCTAAGCTCCTCAGTGGCTTTGCTATGAAAAACCGTTAAAATTAAAAGAACGTTTTCATGATTAAATCCCCTCCCTGCACTTCCAAACCTTCAGTTGTCTATTTATGACTGTGAGATTCATTTTACCAAGTTCTATTTCTAGGCCACTAATATCATCTCATGCAGAGAGAAAGATGTATTCAGCATTCCATGTGGTGTCATTTTCTGAAGGGGGTGAAGTCTCGTCTCCAAGGCCTTCCTATTCTTTTTTTACAGAGTTTTAGAATATATAAACCAACTGTTTTGAAGAAATAGCTCCCTTATGTCCTTGCCATTCATATCACTGGTTTCTAATGGTGAAAAGTGAATGTATATCCCATGACATAGTGAAGGCAGTTCTCAAGGAAAAATAACTCTCCTTCAGGGAAGACTTGATGTTCTCTAGGACTTGGTGAAATCCAAGCTAAAATGCAAATTTTTTTTCTCAAGTCCTCCCAGGAGCTGAAAAATCGAAGACCTGCTACCAAAAGGCTTTTTCCTCCTTGGATGTGATACCCTGAAACCTATCTGAAAATGTCAATTGAAACTTTAGCAAATGCAAATCAACTGACTAGGTCAGTGGTTTGTGTTGCTCTCTTTGTGAAATCCCCACTGGCTTAGGAGACCTCAGTTGAATCTGGGAAGAAAAGACACAGGGATTTTAGATCTTTAGGAAAGTTATCAACATGAATTTTGGATAAGATATAATGAAAATGTAGTAATGTACAAGAAACTAAAATATTAGCTCTGTATGTCAATATCTTCAATGTTCTTGTTATCGCTGAACTAACTCATACAGAATCTGTCATGACTGCATGTTTGTAACACAATCCGAGTTACTTCATATACTATAGCTTAGATATAATAAAAGCTATCATTAAAAAGCACTTAATATATGTCAGGCACTATGCCTTGTGTTTTCATTTTTTCAATTATTCGATCTTCACAACAACTATACAACACAGGTACTACTATTATTCTCATTTTATACATGGGGAAGCTGAGGTACAGAGAAGTAACTAACATGCTCCATGATCACAGAGCTCATAACTGACAGAGCTGAGATTACAACACAGGTCTGTCTTTTTCCAAATATCACTCTCTTAGCCACTATCCTATAATATCTCTCAGATAAGACAAGGAGTAGGGTTTAAGAGGGCTAGATGAAAAATAAATAGCATGAAATGATCATGATTGGGCTGTTTCAACAGTAAAACAAACTCTAAGAATCTACTTATTCTGGAGATTGATTTAAGATGGCAGCGTAGAAGGATGTGCTCTCACTCCCTCTTGCAAGAGCACGGGAATCACAACTAACTGCTGAACAATCATCAACAGGAAAAAACTGGAACTCACCAGAAAAGATACCCCACATCCAAAGACAAAGGAGAAGCCAAAATGAGATGGCAGGAGGGTTGAAATCAAAATAAAATCAAATCCCATAACTGCTGGGTGGGTGACTCACAAACTGGAGAACACTTATACGACAGAAGTCCACCCACTGCAGTGAAGCTTCTGAGCCCCACATCAGGCTTCCCAACCTGGGGGTCTGGCAACAGGAGGAGGAATTCCTAGAGAATAAGACTTTGGAGGCTAGCAGGATTTGATTGCAGGAGTTCGACAGGACTAAGGGAAACAGAGACTCCACTCTTGGAGGGCACACACACAGCAGTGTGTGCATCGGGGCCCAGAAGAAGGAGCAGTAACACCATAGGAGACTGAACCAGACCTACCTGCTAGTGTTGGAGGGTCTCCTGCAGAAGCGGGGAGTGGCTGTGTCTCACTGTGAGGACAAGGACACTGGCAGCAGAAGTTCTGGGAAGTACTCCTTGGTGTGAGCCCTCCCAGAGTCTGCCATTAGCCCCACCAAAGAGCCCAGGTAGGCTCCAGTGTTGGGTCGCCTCAGGCCAAATAACCAAAAGGGAGGGAACCCAGCCCCACCCATCAGCAGTGGACTAAAGTTTTACTGAGCTCTACCCACCAGAGCAACAGCCAGCTCTACCCACCACCAGTCCCTCCCATCAGGAAACTTGCACAAGCCTCTTAGATAGCCTCATCCACCAGAGGACAGACAGCAGAAGCAAGAAGAACTACAATCCTGTAGCCTGTGGAACAAAGACCACATTCACAGAAAGACAGACAAGATAAAAAGGCAGAAAGCTATGTACCAGATGAAGGAACAAGAAAAAATCCTGGAAAAACAACTAAATGAAGTGGAGTTAGGCAAACTTCCAGAAAAAATAATTCAGAATAAAGATAGTGAACATGATCCAGGACCTCGGAAAAAGAACAGAGGCAAAGATCGAGAATATGCAAGAGATGTTTAAAAAAGACCAAGAAGAATTAAAGAACAAACAAACAGAGGTGAACAATACAATAACTGAAATGAAAACTACACTAGAAGGAATCAATAGCAGAATAACTGAGGCAGAAGAACTGATAAGTGACCTGGAAGACAGAATGGTGGAATTTACTACTATGGAACAGAATAAAGAAAAAAAGTATGAAAAGAAATGAAGACAACCTAAGAGACTTCTGGGACAACATTAAATGTACCAACATTCGCATTATAGGGGTCCCAGAAGGAGAAGAGAGAGAGAAAATATTTGAAGAGGTTACATGCGAAAATTTCCCTAACATGGGAAAGGAAATGGCCACCCAAGTCCAGGAAGCGCAGAGAGTCCCATACAGAATAAACTCAAGGAGAAACATGCTGTGACACACAGTAATCAAATTGACAAAAATTAAAGACAAAGAAAAATTATTGAAAGCAGCAAGGGAAAAATGACAAATAACATACAAGGGAACTTCCATAAGGTTAACAGCTGAGTTCTCAGCAGAAGTTCTACAGGCTAGAAGGGAGTAGCATGACATATTTAAAGTGATGAAAGGGAAGAACCTACAACCAAGATTACTCTACCCAGCAAGGATCTCATTCAGATTCAATAGAGAAATCAAAAGCTTTACAGACAAGCAAAAGCTAAGAGAATTCAGCACCACCAAACAGGCTCTACAACAAATGCTAAAGGAACTTCTCTAAGTGGGAAACACAAGAGAAGAAAAGGACCTACAAAAACATACCAAAAACAATAAAAAAAAAGGTAACAGAAACATACATACCGATAATTACCTTAAATGTGAGTGGATTAAATGCTTCAACCAAAAGACACAGGCTCACTGAATGGATACAAAAACAAGACCCATATATGCTGTCTACAAGAGACCTACTTCAGACATAGGGACACATACAGACTGAAAGTGAGGGGATGGAAAAAGATATTCCATGCAAATGGAAATCAAAAGAAAGCTGGAGGAGCACTACACTTATCAGATAAAATAGACTTTAAAATAAAGAATGTTACAAGAGACAAGGAAGGACACTACATAATGATCAAGGGACCAATCCAAAAAGAAGATATAACACTTATAAATATATATGCACCCAACATAGGAGCACCACAATACATAAGGCAACTGCTAATAGCTATAAAAGAAGAAATTGACAGTAACACAATAATAGTGGGGGACTTTAACACCTCACTTACACCAATGGACAGATCATCCAAACGGAATATTAATAAGGAAACACAAGCTTTAAATGACACAATAGACCAGACAGATTTAATCGATATTTATAGGACATTTCATCCAAAAATAGCAGATTACACTTTCTTCTCAAGGGCACATGGAACATTCTCCAGGACAGATCACATCTTGAGTGACAAATCAAGCTTCAGTAAATTTAAGAAAATTGAAATCATATCAAGCATGTTTTCTGACCACAACGCTATGAGATTAGAAATCAATTAAGGGAAAAAAGTGAAAAAAACACAAACACATGTAGGCTAAACAATACACTACTAAATAACCAAGAGATCACTGAAGAAATCAAAGAGGAAATCAAAAAACACCAAGAGACAAATGACAATGAAAACACGACGATCCAAAGCCTATGGGACGCAGCAAAAGCAGTTCTAAGAGGGAAGTTTATAGCAATACAATCCTATCTCAAGAAACAAGAAAAATCTCAAATAAAAAACCTAACCTTACATCTAAATGAACCAGAGAAAGAAGAACAAACAAAACCCAAAGTTAGCAGAAGGAAAGAAATCATAAAGATCAGAGCAGAAATAAATGAAATAGAAACAAAACAATAGCAAAGATCAATAAAACTAAAAGCTGGTTCTTTGAGAAGATAAGCAAAATTGATAAACCATTAGCCAGACTGATCAAGAAAAAGAGGGAGAGGACTCAAATCAATAAAATTAGAAATGAAAAAGGAGAAGTTACAACAGACACTGCAGAAATACAAAGCATCCTAAGAGACTACTATAAGCAACTCTATGCCAATAAAATGGACAACCTGGAAGAAATGGACAAATTCTTACAAAAGGTATAACCTTCCAAGACTGAATCAGGAAGAAATAGAAAACATGAACAGACTAATCACAAGTAATGAAACTGAAACTGTGATTAAAAATCTTCCAACAAACAAAAGTCCAGGACCAGATGGCTTCACAGGTGAATTCTATCAAACATTTAGAGAAGAGATAATGCCCATCCTTCTCAAACTCTTTCAAAAAATTGCGGAGGAAGGAATACTCCCAAACCTATTCTATAAGTCCACCATCACCCTGATACCAAAACCTGACAAAGATACTAAAATAAAAAGAAAATTACAGACCAATATCACTGATGAATATAGATGCAAAAATCGTCAACCAAATACTGGCAAACAGAATCCAACAGCACATTTAAAGGATCATACACCATGATCAAGTGGGATTTATCCCAGGGATGCAAGGATTCTTCAATATATGCAAATCAATCAATGTGATACACCATATTAACAACCTGAAAAATAAAAACCATATCATCATCTCAATGATGCAGAAAAAGCTTCTGACAAAATTAAACACCCATTCATGATAAAAACTCTCCAGAAAGTGGGCAAAGAAGGAACCTACCTCAACATAATAAAGGCCATATATGACAAATCCACAGCAAACATCATTCTCAATGGTGAAAAACTGAAAGCATTTCCTCTAAGATCAGGAACAAGACAGGATGTCCACTCTCACCATTATTATTTAACATAGTTTTGGAAGTCCTAGCCACAGCAATCAGAGAAGTAAAAGAAATAAAAGGAATCCAAATCAGAAAAGAAGTAAAGCTGTCACTGTTTGCAGAGGACATGACACTATACATAGAGAATCCAAAAGATGCCACCAGAAAACTACTAGAGCTAATCAATGAATTTGGGAAAGTTGCAGGATACAAAATTAATGCACAGAAATCTCTTACATTCCTATACACTAATGATGAAAAATCTGAAAGAGAAATTAAGGAAACACTCCCATGTTATCACTGCAACAAAAAGAATAAAAGACCTAGGAATAAACCTACCAAGAGAGACAAAAGACCTGTATGCAGAAAACTATAAGACACTGATGAAAGAAATTAAAGATGATGCAAACAGATGGAGAGATATGCCACATTCTTGGATTGGAAGATGCGATATTGTGAAAATGACTATACTACCCAAAGCAATCTACATATTTAATGCAATCCCTATCAAATTACCAATGGCATTTTTTACAGAACACAACAAAAAATCTTAAAATTTGAATGGAGACACAGAAGACCTCGAATAGCCAAAGCAGTCTTGAGGGAAAAAAACAGAGCTGGAGGAATCAGACTCCCTGACTTCAGACTATACTACAAAGCTACAGTAATCAAGGCAATATGGTACTGGCACAAAAACAGAAATGTAGATCAATGGAACAGGATAGAAAGCCCAGAGATAAACCCACACACCTATGGTCAACTAATATGACAAAGGAGGGAAGGATATACAATGGAGAAAAAAGAGTCTCTTCAATAAGTGGTGCTGGGAAAACCGGACAGCTGCATGTAAAAGAATGAAATTAGAACACTCCCTAACACCATACACAAAAATAAACTCAAAATCGATTAGATATCTAAATGTAAGAGTGGACACTATAAAACTCTTAGAGGAAAATACAGGAAGAACACTCTTTGACATAAATCACAGCAAGATCTTTTTTGATCCACCTCCTAAAGAAATGTAAATAAAAACAAAAATAAACAAATGGGATTTAATGAAACTTCAAAGCTTTTGCACAAGAAAGGAAGCTACAAACAAGATGAAAAGACCACCCTCAGAATGGGAGAAAATATTTACAAACAAATCAATGGACAAAGGATTAATCTCCAAAATATATAAACAGCTCATGCAGCTCAGTATTAAAAAAAACAACCCAATCCAAAAATGGGCAGAAAATCTAAATAGACATTTCTCCAAAGAAGACATATAGATGGCCAAGAAGCACATGGAAAGCTGCTCAACATCACTAATTATTAGAGAAATGCAAATCAAAAGTACAATGAAGTATCGCCTCACACCAGTAAGAATGGCCATCATCAGAAAATCTACAAACAATAAGTGCTCAAGAGGGTGTGGAGAAAAGGGAACCCTCTTGCCTTGTGGGTGGGAATGTAAGTTGATACAGTCACTATGGAGAACAGTATGGAGGTTCCTTTAAAAACTGAAAATAGAACTACCATACAACCCAGCAATCCCACTACTGGGCATATACCCTGAGGAAACCATAATTGAAAAAGAGTCATGTACTACAGTGTTCATTGCAACTCTATTTACAATAGCCAGGACATGGAAGCAACCTAAGTGTCCATTGAGAGATGAATAGATAAAGAAGATGCGGCACATATGTACAATGCAATATTACTCAGCCATAAAAAGAAACGAAATTGAGCTATTTGTAGTGAGGTGGATGTACCTAGAGTCTGTCATACAGAGTGAAGTAAGTCAGAAGGAGAAAAACAAGTACCGTATGCTAACACATATATATGGAATCTAAAAAAAACGGTTATCAAGAACCTAGGGGCAGGACCGGAATAAAGATGCAGACCTACTAGAGAATGGACTTGAGGACATGGGGAGGGGGAAGGGTAAGCTGGGACGAAGTGAGAGAGTGGCATGGACTTATATATACTACCAAATATAAAATAGATAACTAGTGGGAAGCAGCCACATAGTACAGGTAGATCAGCTCAGTGCTTTGTGACCACCAAGAGGGGTGGGATAGGGAGGGTGCAAGGGAGGGAGACGCAAGAGGGAAGAGATATGGGGATATATGTATATGTATAGGTGATTCACTTTGTTATAAAGCAGAAACTAACACACCATTGTAAAGCAATTATATTCCTATAAAGATGTTAAAAAAAAATTTTGCAGAAGATTAGTCCTGGGGCTGGTTGTAGAGGAGGGCAGGAGAGAAATAGGGAAAAGTATTAAGGAGACTATTATAATAGTTCAGTTGAGCGATGATGATTACTAACTAGAGTGGTAATAGGGATGACTGAGAAACAGATATATGTGGGATATACTTTTAGAGGTAAAGGTGAGAGCATGTGATATTGAATTGAATGTGAGTTATGAATGAAAAAGAGAAATCAAGGATGATTCTTGTGTTTTAGGGTTAGACATTTGGGTGAATTGTAGTACCATTAAGTGAGATGAAAAATACTATGTAATGAACACATATGTTTGACCAGGGCAGAGGAGGGGACTAGGGGACAGAATCAACTGAATTATTTTTTGAGCATATTATGTTTGCTATACCTATTAGACATCCAAGAGATATCAAGAAGCCAGTTGGAGATGGGTGTCTGAACTACTAGGGAGATATAACTTTGGGAGTCATCAGCACAGAGACAATATAAAAGCCATAAAACTAAATGAGATTACCTACTTAATGAATATAGATAGAAAAGAGAAGGCATGACACAATTCAATTCTGGGGAACCCTGAATTTTAGAAGACAGAGAAAAAGGGAGCTAACAAAATAACAGAAAAAGCACTCTGTCAGGTAGGAGCAAAACCAGGAGAGTGTGGTATCATGAAAGTCTGGAGAAAAGAGTGTTTCTGAAAGCAGGGTGTGGTCGCCTGTGTCAAAAGTTTCTGAGGGATAGAGTAAGATAAAGACAGAGAACTGATGGTGGAATTTCAGTCTTCAGCCAATAAATAGAAAGATTTAGGGAGGAGCAAGTCATTACAGTCTTGCTACTCTTTCTGAAATACTGTCACTAGGCTAGTCGCCTACTTTGTAGAGGTATAAGAACAGCCACAGGCCAAAGAAGACCACATAAAAGAACTAGAGAGGAAGTTATCAAGAGAAACCATTGCAAACAAACATCTTCTTGCCAACTGTTGCTTAAAACTCTTGCTGGGAATGAGATCTGGCCCAATAAAATTTAACAGATCAAGTCTTTGATTTGGCGGTGGTGGGGGATAAAGGCAAAAACATGACCACAGATGTGCCTAGAGAAAGATGTACTTCCTCTACCACCCCAGGAGAAGACCAAGAGTCAATAAAGAGAGATTCCAAATGTGCAGAGGGAACTGCCAATATTAACCCTGTGCAAAAAACATTTAAATCATTTCAGCAGAAAGATGTGTAGGGAATTTAAAACCACTATCTAAATTTAAAGAAGAAATCCTACAAGTCCCAGTCCCTAATGAATATTGCAACATATAATCATCACACCCTCCTTTGATGCACTGCCTATCTTGCTGGCCCATGTTTAACCAGCTCTTTCTCCATTGATGTGGTTGTTTCACCAGTATATATCTTTTAAGACATGGTAGAGATAGGGCTTCTGATCCAAACTGGTGAAATAGACTTATATTACCACTGGACATTCAATACTGGCTAGTTTAAAAATAAATGGTCCTTCTATAACTGTTGATCTAAGTCCCTCATGTTAAAGTTAATGCAGACCAATTCACTCTTTGCAGTGTGAAGGGGTTTTGTGTGTGCGTGTGTGTATGCACGTACATGTGCATCTATGAATCTAAGCACATGGTATATTTACGAAATGAGTTATTCAGGATTATTAATTCAGTTGTATTTACCTCCATTAAAGGACCTAGAATGTGATTTAAACTTTATTTTGTAAAAATATTTTTTGAAAATTATCATGTTCTTTTTTTTAAGTAAAATACATTTGTATAGTTTCAACATTTTTTTCCTTAAGTATATTAAGAATGTCATTTCATGACCTCTTAGGACAGACATGGCTTCTTAATGACCTCTTAGGTCATCAAGAACCTCAATTATACAAGGATGTTTTGAGGGAGTATAATTTGTATGCCTCTTTGCCAAAGGGCCCCTAGAGTCCTGTGCTTTGGGAGTTATGTCCACTAATTAAATTGTATCCCTCCTCCCCTCATGTCAACTTTCATATTGTACTGCTGTAAGTGCATGTGCCTGAGGAAATCCCTCTCCCTCTTAATTAGTAACAATCTTGGAAACCAGGTTCAGGAAGCTGTTAGAACTATGAGAAAAATATAAGTAAATAAATATCAGCGAGGTTGTAGGATACAAGAGCAATACAGAAAAATCCATCACATTTTTTATACTAACAATGAACACATAGAAACTAAAATTAAAAACACAATGCCGTTTACCATTGCCCCAGTGAAAATGAGATACTAAGGTATACACTTAAAAAAATATGTGCATGATATGCATACTAAAATTTACAAAATGCTGATGAAAAATCAAAGAAAACCTACTAAATGGAGAGACATACCATGTTCATGGATTGAAAGACTCAACATAGTAAAGATTTTCCCCACATTAAGTTGGGTTTAAGAAACTCCAATCAAAATCATAGCAAGATTATCTGAGACATAGACAAGGTTATTCTAAAATTTATATGGGAAGGCACAAATCCTAGAATAGCTAAAACAACCTTGACAAAGAATAATAAAGTGAGAGAAATCATCCTACCTGATATTAAGGCTTACTATATAGCTAAAGTAATCAAGATGGTGTTGTACTGGTGGAGGGATAGACCTATCAATCAATGGACCATAACATAGAAGCTAAAAATACACCCATACAAATATGCCCAAATGATTTTTGACAGAGATACAAAAGCAAATCAATAGAGGAAGAGTAGTCTTTTCAACAAATGGTACTAAAGTACTTGGACACTTGTAGGCATAAAAATGAACCTTGACCTAAACATCACACCTCATACAGAAGATTTCTCAAAATGAATGATGGACTTAAACATCAAACTATAGCTACTTTTTAAAGAAAAAAATAGGAGAAAACTTTTAGGTTCTAGGGATAGGCAAAAATTTCTTAGCCTTGATACTAAAAACATGATCCAGAAAAGGAAAACTGAATAACTAGACTTGTCTAAAATTTAAAACATTTGATCCATGAAAGACTCTGTTAAGTGAATGAAAAAGGCAAGTTATAGACAAGGAAAAATATTTGCAACACATATATCTGACAAAGGGTTAATATCTAGAATGCATAAAGTACTCTCAAAACTCATTAGAAAAAAAAATCCAAGTACAAAATAGGCAAAAAACATGAAGAGATATTTCCATAAAGGGGATATAAGGATGTCAAATAGGCACAGAAAAAGACACAGGCATACTTCATTTTAATGCACTTCACAGATGCTATGATTTTTACAAATCGAAGGTTTGTGGCAACCCTGCATCAAACAAGTCTATAGGCACCGTTTTCCAACAGCATTTGCTCATTTTGTGACTCTGTGTCACATTTTGGTAATTCCCAACATTTATTTCAACCTTTTATTATTATTATTATACTTATTATGCTGATCTGTGATCAGTGATATTTGATGTTACTATTGTAGTTGTTTCGGGGTGCCACAAACCACACTCATATAAGTAGGTGAACTTAACTGACAATTGTTGTGTGTGTTCTGACCACTACACTGACAGGCCATTCCCCCATTACTCTCCTTCTTCTCCAGGCCTCCCCATTCCTCCCTATAAATATTAAAATTAGGCTAATTAATAACACTACAGTGGCCTCTAAGTTTTCAAGTGAAAGGAAAAGTCACATCTCTCACCTTAATTCAAAAGCTAGAAATGATTAAGCTTAGTGAGGAAGGCATGTTGAAAGCCGAGATAGCCCAAATCTAGGCCTCTTGTGCTAGTTAGCTAAGTTGTAGATGCAAAGGAAAAGTTCTTGAAAGATGTTAAAAGTTCCAGTGAACACATGAATGATAAGAAAGTGAAACAGCCTTATTGCTGATATAAAGCTTTAGTGGTCTATATAGATTAAACCTACCACAACATTCCCTTAAGCCAAAGCCCGATCCAGAGCAAGGCCAAATTTTAGGTCCTTTAATGGCCCTAACTCTCTTCAATTCTATGAAGGCTGAGAGAGGTGAGGAAGCTGCAGAAGAAAAGTTCAAACCTAGCAGAGGTTGGTTCATGAGGTTTGAGGAAAGAAGGTGTTTCCATAACATAAAAGTGCAAAGTGAAGCAGCAAGTGCTGGTGTAGAATGATGTAGAAGATACAGCAAGTTATCCAGAAGATCTAGCTAAGAAAATTTATGAAGACAGCTACACTAAACAACAGATTTTTGATGTAGGTGAAACAGTCTAATATTGGAAGAGGATACCATCTAGGACTTTCATAGCTAGAGAGAAGAAGTCAATGCCTGGTTTCAAAGCTTCAAAGGACAGGTTGACTCTCTTTTTAGGGGTTAATGCAGCTGGGGAC
Source organism: Pseudorca crassidens (assembly GCF_039906515.1). Classification (NCBI taxonomy): domain Eukaryota; kingdom Metazoa; phylum Chordata; class Mammalia; order Artiodactyla; family Delphinidae; genus Pseudorca; species Pseudorca crassidens. The sequence goes on from NC_090317.1 coordinate 35,448,148, forward strand.
TTAAACTTGAAAAGCCAATGCTCATTTACCATTCTGAAAACCCTAGGGCCCTTAAAAAATATGCTAACTCTACTCTGCCTGTGCTCTATAAAAGGAACAACAAAGCCTGGATGAAAGCACATCTCTTTACAACGTAGTTTATCTAATATTTTAAGTCCACTGTTGAGAGATACTGCTCAGAAAAAAAAGATTCCTTTCAAAATATTACTGCTATTGACAATGCACCAGGTTACCCAAGAGCTCTGATGGAAATGTGCAATGAGATCAATGTTGTTTTCCTGCCTGCTAATACAGCATCCATACTGCACCCCATGGATCGAGGAGTCCTTTCAACTTTCAAGTCTTATTATTTAAGAAAGGCATTTCATAAGGTGATAGCTGCCATAGACAGTGATTCCTCTGACGGATCTGGGCAAAGTAAATTGAAACTTTCTGAAAAGGATTCACCATTCCAGAAGCCATTAAGAACTTTGGTGATTCATGGGAAGAGGGCAAAATATCAACATTAACAAGAGTTTGGAAGAAGCTGATTCCAACCCTCACAGATGACTTTGAGGAGTTCAAGACTTCAGTGGAGGAAGTCACTGCAGATGTGGTGGAAATAGCAAGAGAACTAGCATTGGAAGGGGAGCCTGAAGATGTGACTGAATGTCTGCAATTTTATGATAAAACTTCAATGGATGAGGAGTTGCTTTTTATGGATGAGCAAAGAAAGTGGTTTCTTGAGATGGAATCTACTCCTAGTGAAGACGTTTTGAAGACTGTTGAAATGACAACAAAAGATTTAGAATATTACATAAACTTAGTTGGTAAAGCAGCAGCAGGGTTTGAGAGGATTGACTGTAATTTTGAAAGAAGTTCTATGTGGGTAAAATGCTAGTAAATAGTACTGCATACTACAGAGAAATCATTCATGAAAGGAAGAATCAATCAATGTGGCAAACTTCATTGTTGTCTTATTTTAAGAAATTGCCAGAGCCACCCCAACCTTGAGCAACCACCATCCTGATCAGTCAGCAGCCATCAACATAGAGGCAAGACCTTCCACCAGAAAAAAGATTACGACTATTGAAGTCTCAGATAATGGTTAGCATTTTTTAGCAATAAAATCTTTTTGGGTATGTACATTGTTTTTTCAGACATAATGCTATTACACACTCAGTAGCCTACAGTACAGTGTAAACATAACTTTTATATGCACTGGGAAACCAAAAAATCATGTGACTCACTTTATTTTAATTTTTGCTTTATTGTGGTGGTCTGGAACCGAACCTGCAGTATCTCTGAAATCTACCTATATTTAGCATCATTTACCATCAGAGAGATGAAACTTAAAACCACAATGATATATTATGACACACCTATTAGAAATGCTAAAATAAAAAATAGAGACAACACCAAATGCTGGAGAGTATGCAGAGGAATAAGATCATTCATATACTGTCACTGGGAATTTAAATGGTACAGCCACTCTGGAAAAAAGTCTGGCAGTTATTTATAAAACTAAACATGCTACTACCATATGACCCCAGCAGTTGCACATCTGAGCATTTATCCCAGAGAACTAAAATTTCCATGTACACAAAAACATGTACACAGATATCAATAGCAGTTATATTCAATTGCCAAAAACTGGATTCAACCCAGAGGTCCTTGAACAGTAAACAATTAAATGATTAAACAAACCATGTTACATCCATACCATGGAAAACTACTCAGCAGTAAAAAGGGAAAGACCATTTGTAGAAGCAATGGCTTGGATAAATCTCTAGAAAATTATGCTGAGTGGAAAAAAAAAAAGCCAATCACTAAAGTTTAACATACTGCATGATTCCATTTATATAACTTTTAAAAATGATAAAGTTACAGAAATGGAGAATAGATTTGTGATTGCCAGGGGTTAAGGACAGGTTTGGGGGGGGGGTTCTGTAGGGAGGTGAGTTTGCTTATAAAGGGCAACACAGAGGACCCCTGTGGTTACTGAATGGTTATGTATCTTGTCTGTGGCAGTGGTCACACAAATCTGCTCACGTGACAACACACATACATACATACAACCAGTAAAACTGGGGCAATCTGAATAGGATAATAGGTTTGTAACAATATTAATTTCTTGGTGTGATGTGCTCCATAGTCATATATAGCTGTCATCATTGGGATAACCTAGGTAGAGCATACTTAGGATATCTCTGTGATATTTCATACAACTGCATGTAGCAAAATTAGCTCAAAATAAAATGTTTTAAAAGTCAGTGCAGGGAGACCTTTAAGATGGCGGAGGAGTAAGACATGGAGATTACCTTCCTCCCCACAAATACATCAGAAATACATCTACATGTGGAACAACTCCCACAGAACACCTACTGAATGCTGGCAGAAGATCTCAGACTTCCCAAAAGGCAAGAAACTCCCCACGTACCTGGGTAAGGCAAAAGAAAAAAGAAAAAACAGAGACAAAAGAATAGGGACAGGACCTGCACCTCTGGGAGGGAGCTGTGAAGGATGAAAAGTTTCCACACACTAGGAAGCCCCTTCGCGGGTGGAGACTGCGGGTGGCAGATGGGGGGGAGCTTCGGAGCCACGGAGGAGAGCGCAGCAACAGGCGTGCGGAGGGCAAAGCGGAGAGATTCCTGCACAGAGGATCAGTGCCGACCAGCACTCACCAGCCTGAGAGGCTTGTCTGCTCACCTGCCGGGGTGGGCAGGGGCTGGGAGCTGAGGCTCGGGCTTCGGAGGTCAGATCCCAGGGAGAGGACTGGGGTTGGTGGCGTGAACACAGCCTGAAGGGGGCTAGTGCGCCACAGCTAGCCAGGAGGGATTATGGGGAAAAGTCTGGACCTAAATAAGAGGCAAGAGATGATTGTTTCAGCGTGCGGGAGGAGAGGGGATTCAGAGCACCGCTTAAATGAGCTCCAGAGACGGGCGTGAGCCGCGGCTACCAGCACGGACACCAGAGACGGGCATGAAACGCTAAGGCTGCTGCTGCAGCCACCAAGAAACCTGTGTGCGAGCACAGGTCACTATCCACACCTCCATTCCCGGGAGCCTGTGCATCCCACCACTGCCAGGGTCCCGTGATCCAGGAACAACTTCCCCGGGAGAACACACGGTGCGCCTCAGGCTGTTGCAAGGTCACGCCAGCCTCTGCCTCCACAGACTCACGCCGCATTCCATACCCCTCCCTCCCCATGGCCTGAGTGAGCCAGAGCCCCCTATTCACCTGCTCCTTTAACCCCGTCCTGTCTGAGCAAACAACAGATGCCCTCCGGCGACCTACACACAGAGGCGGGACCAAATCCAAAGCTGAACCCCAGGAGCTGTTCGAACAAAGAAGAGAAAGGGAAATTTCTCCCAGCAGCCTCAGGAACAGCGGATTAAATGTCCACAATCAACTTGATGTACACTGCATCTGTGGAATACCTGAATAGACAACGAATCAGGCCAAAATTGAGGTGGTGGATTTTAGGACCAACAGGAGACTTGGGGTTTGCTTTCTGCATCTAATTTGTTTCTGGTTTTATGTTTATATTAGTTTAGTATTTATCATTGGTAGATTTGTTTATCATTGGTAGATTTGTTTATTGATTTGGTTGGTCTCTTCCTCCTTTTTTTTATATATATACATAAATATATTTTTTCCTTATCTCTTTTTGTGAATATGTATGTGTATGCTACTTTGTGTGATTCTCTGTATAGCTTTAATTTTACCATTTGTCCTAGGGTTCTGTCTTTTTTTTTTTTAGTTTAGTTTTTAGTGCTTGTTATCATTGGTGCATTTGTTTTTTGGTTTGGTTGCTCTCTTCTTTCTTTCTTTCTTTGCTTTTTTCTTATTTTTTTAATTTTTAATAATTAATTTTTATTTTAATAACTTTATTTAATTTTTTTCTTTCCTCCTTTCTTTCTTTCTCCCTTTTCTTATGAGCCATGTGGCTGACACAGTCTTGGTGCTCCAGCCGGGTGTCAGGACTGTGCCTCTGAGGTGGGAGAGCCGAGTTCAGCACACTGGTCAACCAGAGACCTCCCGGCTCCACATAATATCAAATGACAAAGGCTCTCCCAGAGATCTCCATCTCAACACTAAGACCCAGCTCCATTCAACGACCAGCAAGCTACAGTGCTGGACAGCCTATGCCAAACAACTAGTAAGGCAGTAACACAACCCCACCCATTAGCAGAGAGGCTGCCTAAAATCATAATAAGGTCACAGACACCCCAAAACACACCACTAGACGTGGGCCTGCCCACCAGAAACACAAGATCCAGACTCATCCACCAGAACACAGGCACAAGTACCGCCCACCAGGAAGCCTACAGAACACACTGAATCAACCTTAGCCACTGGGGACAGACACCAAAAACAACGGGAACTACAAACCTGCAGCCTGCAAAAAGGAGACCCCAAACACAGTAAGTTAAGCAAAATGAAAAGACAGGGAAACACACAGCAGATGAAGGAACAAGGTAAAAGTCCACCAGAGCAAACAAATGAATAAGAAATAGGAAGTATGCCTGAAAAAGAAATCAGAGTAATGATAGTAAAGATGATCCAAAATCTTGGAAATAGAATGGAGAAAATACAAGAAATGTTTAACAAGGACCTAGAAGAACTAAAGAGCAAACAAACAATGATGAACAACACAATAAATGAAATTAAAAATTCTCTAGAAGAAATCAATAGCAGGATAACTGAGGCAGAAGAATGGATAAGTGACCTGAAAGACAAAAGAGTAGAAATAACTACTGCAGAGCATAATAAAGAAAAAATATATAAAAAGAATTGAGGACATTCTTAGAGACCTCTGGGACAACATTAAATGCACCAACATTCGAATTATAGGGGTTCCAGAAGAAGAAGAGAAAAAGAAAGGGACTGAGAAAATATTTGAAAAGATTATAGTTGAAAACTTCCCTAATATGGGAAAGGAAGTAGTTAATCAAGTCCAGGAAGTGCAGAGAGTCCCATACAGGATAAATCCAAGGAGAAACACGCCAGGACACATATTAATCAAGCTATCAAAAGTTAAATACAAAAAAATATATATAAAAGCAGCAAGAGAAAAACAACAAATAACATACGAGGGAATCCCCATAAGGTTAACAGCTGACCTTTCAGCAGAAACTCTGCAATCCAGAAGGAGAGTGGCAGGACATATTTAAGGTGATGAAAAGAAAAAAACTACAACCAAGATTACTCTACCAAGCAAGGGTCTCATTTAGATTGGATGGAGAAATTAAAATCTTTATATACAAGCAAAAGCTAAGAGAATTCAGAACCACCAAACCAGCTTTACAACAAAAGCTAAAGGAACTTCTCTAGGCAGGAAACACAAGAGAAGAAAAAGACCTACAATAACAAAGCCAAAACAAGAAAACTGGAAATAGGAACTTACATATCAAAAATTACCTTAAATGTAAATGGACTAAATGCTCCAACCAGAAGACACAGACTGGCTGAATGGATACAAAAACAAGACCTGGGGCTTCCCTGGTGGCGCAGTGGTTGAGAGTCCAATTGCCGATGCAGGGGACACAGGTTCGTGCCCTGGTCCAGGAGGATCCTACATGCCGCAGAGCAGCTAGGCCCATGAGCCATGGCCGCTGAGCCTGCGCGTCAGGAGCCTGCGCTCCACAACGAGAGAGGCTGCAGTGGTGAGAAGCCTGCGTACCACAAAAAAAAAAAAAGAAAAAACAAGACCTGTATGTATCCTGTCTACAAGGGACCCACTTCAGACCTAGGCACACATACAGACTGAAAGTGAGGGGATGGAAAAAGATATTCCATGCAAATGGAAATCAGAAGAAAGCTGGAGTAGCAATTCCCATATCAGAAAAAAATAGACTTTAAAATAAAGACTAGGGCTTCCCTGGTGGTGCAGTGGTTGAGGGTCCTCCTGCCAATGCAGGGGATGTGGGTTCATGCCCCGGTCCAGGAGGATCCCACATGCCACGGAGCGGCTGGGCCCGTGAGCCATGGCCGCTGAACCTATGCGTCCGGAGCCTGTGCTCTGCAGCGGGCGAGGCCACAACAGTGAGAGGCCCACGTATGACAAAAAAAATAAAATAAAATAAAGACTATTACAAGAGACAAAGAAGGACACTACATAATGATCAATGGATCAATCCAAGGAGAAGATATAATAATTGTAAATATTTATGCACCCACCATAGGAGCACCTCAATACATAAGGAAAATGCTAACAGCCATAAAGGGGAAATCGACAGTAACACAATCAGTAGCGAATGTTAATACCCCACTTTCACCAATGGACAGACCATCCAAAATGAAAATAAATAAGGAAACACAAGCTGTAAATGATACATTCAACAAGATGGACTTAACTGATATTTATAGGACATTCCATCCAAAAACAAGAGAATACACTTTCTTCTCAAGTGCTCATGGAACATCCTCCAGGATAGATCATACTGTGGGTCACAAATCAAGCCTTGGTAAATTTAAGAAAATTTAAATCGTATCACGGATCTTTTCCAACCACAACACTATGAGACTAGATATCAATTACAGAAAAAAGTCTGTAAAAAATAAAAACACATGGAGGCTAAACAATATGCGACTTAATAACCAAGAGATCACTGAAGAAATCAAAGAGGAAATCAAAAAATACCTAGAAACAAATGACAGTGAAAACACGACAACCCAAAACCTATGGGATGCAGCAAAAGCAGTTCTAAGAGAGAAGTATAAAGCAATACAATCCTACCTCAAGGAACAACAAACATCTCAAGTAAACAACCTAACCTTACACCTAAAGCAATTAGAGATAGAAGAACAAAAAAACCCAAAAAGTTAGCAGAAGGAAAGAAATCATAAAGATCAGATCAGAAATGAAGGAAAAAGAAATAAAGGAAACAATAGCAAAGATCAATAAAACTAAAAGCTGGTTCTTTGAGAACATAAACAAAATTGATAAACCATTAACCAGACTCATCAACAAAAAAAGGGAGAAGACTCATACCAATAGAATTAGAAATGAAAATGGAGAAGTAACAACTGACACTGCAGAAATACAAAGGATCATGAGAGATTACTACAAGCAACTCTATGCCAATAAAATGGACAACCTGGAAGAAATGGACAAATTCTTAGAAAAGCACAACCTTCTGAGACTGAACCAGGAAGAAATAGAAAATATAAACAGAACAATCACAAGCACTGAAATTGAAACTGTGATTAAAAATCTTCCAACCAACAAAGGCCCAGGACCTGAAGGCTTCACAGGCGAAGTCTATCAAACATTTAGAGAAAAGCTAACACCTACCTTTCTCAAACTCTTCCAAAATATAGCAGAGGGTGGAACACTCCCAAACTCATTCTACGAGGCCACCATCACCCTGATTCCAAAACCAGACAGATGTCACAAAGAAAGAAAACTACAGGCCAATATCACTGATGAACATAGATGCAAAAATCCTCAACAAAATACTAGCAAACGGAGTCCAACAGCACCTTAAAAGAATCATACACCATGATCAAGTGGGCTTTAACCCAGGAATGCAAGGATTCTACAATACACGCAAATCCATCAATGTGATACCCCGTATTAGCAAACTGAAGGAGAAAAACCATATGATCAACTCAATAGATGCAGAAAAATCTTTTGACAAAATTCAACACCCATTTAAGATAAAAACACTCCAGAATGTAGGCACAGAGGGAACTTACTGCAACATAATAAAGGCCATATATGACAAACCCACAGGCAACATCTTTCACAGTGTTGAAAATCTGAAAGCATTTCCACTAAGATCAGGAAAAAGACAAGGTTGTCCACTCTTATCACTATTATTCAACATAGTTTTAGAAGCTTTAGCCCTGGCAATCAGAGAAGAAAAAGAAATAAGAAGAATCCAAATCAGAAAAGAAGAAGTAAAGCTGCCACTGTTTGCAGATGACATAATACTATACATAGAAAATCCTAAAGATGCTACCAGAAAACTACTAGAGCTAATCAACGAATTTGGTAAAGTAACAGGATAGAAAATTAATGCACAGAAATCTCTTGCATTCCTATACACTAATGATGAAAAATCTGAAAGAGAAATTAAGGAAACACTCCCATTCACCACCGCAACCAAAAGAATAAAACACCTAGGAATAAACCTACCTATGGAGACAAAAGACCTGTATGCAGAAAATTATAAGACACTGATGAAAGAAATTAAAGAGGATACAAACAGATGGAGAGATATACCACGTTCTTGGATTGGAAGAATCAACATTGTGAAAATGACTATACTACCCAAAGCAATCTACAGATTCAATGCAATCCTTATTAAACTACCAATGGCATTTTTTACAGAACTAGAACAAAAAATCTCACAATTTGTATGGAATCACAAAAGACCCCAAATAGCCAAAGCAATCTTGAGAAAGAAAATCGGGGCTGGAGGAATCAGGCTCCTGGACTTCAGACTATGCTACAAAGCTACAGTAATCAAGAGAGTATATGGTACTGGCACAAAAACAGAAATAAAGATCAATGGAACAGCATAGAAAGCCCAGAGATAAACCCACGCACATATGGTCACCTTATTTTTGATAAAGGAGGCAAGAATATACACTGGAGAAAAGACAGCCTCTTCAATAAGTGGTGCTGGGAAAACGGGGCAGCTACATGTAAAAGAATGAAATTAGAACACTCCCTAACACCATACACAAAAATAAACTCAAAATTCATTAAAGACCTAAATGTAAGGCCAGACACTATCAAACTCTTAGAGGAAAACATAGGCAGAACACTCTGTGACATAAATCACAGCAAGATCCTTTTTGACCCACCTCCTAGAGAAAGGGAAATAAAAACAAAAATAAACAAATAGGACCTAATGACACTTAGAAGCTTTTGCACAGCAAAGGAAACCATAAACAAGATGAAAAGACAACCCTCAGAATGGGAGAAAACATTTGCAGATGAAGAAGCTGACAAAGGATTAATCTCCAAAATTTATAAGCAGCTCATGAAGCTCAATATCAGAAAAACAAACAACCCAATCCAAAAATGGGCAGAAGACCTACACAGACATTTCTCCAAAGAAGATATACAGATTGCCAACATACACATGAAAGGATGCTCAACATCACTAATCATTAGAGAAATGCAAATCAAAACCACAATGAGGTATCACCTCACACCAGTCAGAATGGCCATCATCAAAAAATCTACAAACAATAAATGCTGGAGAGGATGTGGAGAAAAGGGAACCCTCTTGCACTGTTGGTGGGAATGTAAATTGACACAGCCACTATGGAGAACAGTATGGTTGTTCCTTAGAAAACTGAAAATAGAACTACCATATGACCTAGCAATCCCACTAGTGGGCGTATACCGTCAGAAAACCATAATTCAAAAAGAGTCCAGTACCACAATGTTCATTGCAGCTCTATTTACAACAGCCAGGACGTGGAAGCAACCTAAATGTCCATCGACAGATCAATGGATAAAGAAGATGTGGCACATATATACAGTGGAATATTACTCAGCCATTAAAAGAAATGAAATTGAGTTATTTGTAGTGAGGTGGATGGACGTAGAGTCTGTCATACAGAGTGAAGTAAGTCAGAAAGAGAAAAACAAATACTGTATGCTAACGCATATATATGGAATCTAAAAAAAAAAAATGTTTCTCACGAACCTAGAGGCAAGACAGGAATAAAGACGCAGACGTAGAGAATGGACTTGAGGACACGGGGAGTGGAAGGGTAAGCTGAGATGAAGTGAGAGAGTGGCATTGACATATATACACTGCAAATGTAAAATAGGTAGCTAGTGGGAAGCAGCTGCATAGCACAGGGAGATCAGCTTGGTGTTTTGTGACCACCTACAGGGGTGGGATAGGGAGGGTCAGAGGGAGACGCAAGAGGGAAGACATATGGGGATATATGTATATGTATAGCTGATTCACTTTGTTATAAAGCAGAAACTAACTCACCATTGTAAAGCAATTATACTCCAAGAAAGATGTTAAAAAAAAAGTCAATGCACATTTTAAAAAGTAAACAGGTAATGCAAAATCAATGTCCTGAAATGAATGCATTTCTCACACAGAAGGCGGCTCTACTGCAGGCTCTTGTTTCAATCTAATTTGATTTTTCAGAGGCTCTTTTCCTCCTTATTGCCTGGATCTCAACTGTGCTCCCAATAGGTTAGGTGATTTTCAGTCTCCTCTCCTTCTTTCTGTGTATTACTTGTATTTCTCTGGTCCTTGACATGTTTCGAGTGCATTATAACCACTGATGAAAGGCACTTACTCTCTTAAAGATGCCTGTGGGATGCAGGTGAGTGGAGAATTCCTTTTGAGGAAACTGGGAGTGCACGCAAATGATTTTTACAACAAAGTAGAGATATTACAATGGTACCACAAGGAGATGGTGAGACTCAAATAATGATAATTGGGACTTCCCTCGTGGTGCAGTGATTAAGAATCTGCCTGCCAGTGCAGGGGACACGGGTTCGATCCCTGGTCTGGGAAGATCCCACAAGCCACGGAACAACAAAGCCCGTGTGCCACAACTACCAAGCCTGCACTCTAGCGCCCATGAGCCACAACTACTGAGCCCACGTGCCTAGAGCCCGTGCTCTGCAACAAGAGAAGCCGCTGCAATGAGAAGCCCACGCACCGCAACGAAGAGTAGCTCCCGCTTACGGCAACTAGAGAAAGCCTGAACACAGCAACAAAGACCCAACACAGCCAAAAGTAAATAAATAAATTTTAAAAATAAAAAACAATAATGATAATGGAAGAGATCCTTTTTCATCATGCCTTTCCCTTCTCTTACATTGAATACTCTCTCTATTCTACCACTCTTGAGTCTCCATGCTATCCCTGAAAAATGCAAAAGCCTACCTTTAAGTTGGGCAGTTTGTTGAGGGGAACAGACAACAGGCTTTCAAAGGGAGCATATGTTCCAACCACCAGAGCCAATCAGAATGACTGCAGACTCATAAATGATGTTCCCTCCCTAATTTCTGGTTTGCTCCTGTTGGTTTTTGACTCAGGATCACCCCACAAACTTTGGTGCTCAAATTAATTCCACTCAGGTTTGTATGTGGTGGGTAACTGAACCCAATATCTGAGCTTGTCTTTCTTTCCAATTCCTAATTCACTAACTGGATTCTGGTGTCTATCTGTTGGCTTCTGCCATTTTTGATCCCTTTGTATCTTGGCTCATGTTGGCTTAACTCATTACACAGCAAAACAGTTGAATGCCCAATCTCTGGAGTTAGACTGCCTAAATTTAAATTATTAACTTCCTACTTGATATCTGGGGGACCTTGAATAGCAAACGGACTCCTCTAGATTTTAGTTTCACCTGTAAAATGGGCATAATAATGGTTCTTGCTTCTACGTTGTGGTGAGGATTCAGTGAGTTATGTAAAGCACTAGAATAGTGCCTGGCACATAATAAATGAAATAATGCATGGAAAGTCATTACTTATGTGCTTGCCACTAGTAAATGCTCCATAAATTTTAACTATTACCACTACTACTACTACACTACTCTTCTTATAATTAAGAAAGGAATTTTTTTAAAAAATCTGAGGAAAGATGATCTGAAATAGAACTTTTCTGTGCAATGTGATTAACAGCCCTTTCTGGGAAGTATACAGCATTTATTTTTAAATGTTTGAGCAAATTTTTGGTAGAATTTGATGAGCCTAAGGGCTCTTCTGTGAAGTTAGATTCATCCAAATGGCCTTCTGAGAAATGACCTACATAGTAGTCAGTCTCGTGTCAAGTATAATAATTTTAACTAGATATTCCGTTTTTGATTCTAACCTAACAATGTTATTAACTACTCTTTCATTCTATAAAAAGTCTCCAAGAAAGAAATATAAATGCAGAGAGGGGAGCTGAGAGGAGGTTAATGGAGCCTCCCCCATCCACTACCCATCCATTCTTCCTCAAGGGGCTGAAAGGAGACAAGATATACACATAGATGGTCTCTGAGCACTCTTTTAAGGACTCACATGTACCTGTTTACTTCTTGAATTTTATCTTGCACCCACCACGCCCTTGGCTCACTAAACTCCATGAACAGTTCTTTCTTCCCCTGACACAGGTAAAGCTCTTTTCTGCCTCAGGGCCTTTGTATCTATTGCTCCTTCTGCTGGTAATGCTATATCCACTTCTGCAACCCATGCTCTCACCTAGTTTCAGCACAGAGCCCCACCTAGCCCCTCAGCTTAGAGGTTATACACAGTTATACAGTCCATGGTACTCCACAGTTATCCACGGTAACATACTGCACAACTTTAATTGCCTCTTTACCTCTGACACAAATCCTTGTATATCCTGAAGTCCTCATCACACAGTCATTATTCAAGAAATGTTGGATGGATGGATGGATGGAAGAATGGAAGGGGGGATGGATGAATGAATGAATGGATGAGAAAATGGATGAATAGACATCATAGATATGTTACAGAAAATAATAGAAATATTTACAGAACTACTGAATAATAGAGGACAAAAGAACCTGAATGAACTTTTAGTGCAATTTTCATCTTTCATAAATTTAGAAACTGAGCCCAGAAAAAGGAATGTGGCCTGGTTAAGATCTCTAGTTAGTGGCAAAGTCAGGACAAGAATCTAGGTCTCCCAACTCCAAGATATTGCTGAATTTGTTGAATGAATATTCAACCCATATCTATTGAGAGCCAACACATGCCAGATGCCACTCCAGGCTCTGTGGATATGTTAGTAAACAAATCAGACAAAAATTCCTACCCTCTTGGAGCTTACATACTAGTGGGGAGAGAGAGACAATAAATAAGGTTAATAAGTAAATTATGTTTTTGAAAGTAGCATATCCATATCTGTTCCTTGAACACACACTGAGCTCATTTTTTATTCATCTGCTATTCTTTAAGAATTTTTTTAAAAAGAAAGTAGCATATCCGAGGTTCTTTCCTTCTGCCCCGTTTTTCTACACATGCACATATCTTCTTCAGAGCATGCTCCCCTCCCTGTGGACCATCACAACACTAGATCTCTTTAGTACTTCATTTTCTGGCAAGCCACATTTTTCACTGAGTCCTAATCCCCCACCATGTGCTCAGCATCAGACCCTCAGATAAGGCCTTCTGCTCTGAAATTCTCTTCTTCTGCTTCTCTGTACCATGGAAAAGCAGTTAGGGATTAGCTATTTATGAGGCTGTGGAGAGAAACGGTCATAAAATTGACATTTACAGAAACTAATTTGGGACTTCTGCTTCCAGGAATATGTGACAGACATACTTCTCCCTACTTCTCCCACTAAGGACAACTAAAATCATGAAAATTACATTAAAAAACAAGCATAAGAAGATTCTGAAGGGTGAAGAGGGAAAAAAGCACACCATCTAGGGACCTCAGGACCCAGGGAACAATGTGGACATGAGGTTCCTGTGTTTTTATTTTGCCTCCTATAACTCAGACTTGTAGCTGAAGAAGCTGATAACCTGGTAGTGCCAATAGGTGCAGACAAAAAAAGCCCCAACAAATCCTGCCCTCTCTAGCCAGAGGATCAGGAAAGAAGAAGCCTAACAAGAAAGAAAACTTTAAAACAATACTGCAATACAATACTGCATTACTGCTGTACTCCACCTATACCCTACAGAAAAAAGTGTGACCCCACCCCCAAGAGTAAGGCCAGAGTGGACAGCTTAGACTTCCACAGTCACAACATTGTAATGAGGCAGCCAAACCTCCATGCTGGGGTAGGACCAGATAAGGCTAAGCAAGAAGCTGATACTTTCATCACTGTATGACCAAGAATGAGCTTACACCTCCACAGTGTTAGTGGAGGCCCGGTGGGGAACCTGGATTTCCACCACCACCCAGCATTAGCAGGGGCCCGTCCCTGTCCACATTCCAACTAACAACTGCAGAAAACACATTCTTTCCAAGTATCCATGTACATATGGGAAGATAGACCATATCCTGAGTTATAAAACAGACCTCGAAATCACACGTAATGTGTGCTCAGATCACAATGTAATCAAACTGGAACTGAATAACAGGCAGATAAAAGGAAAATATCTGAACATCTTGGTAACTAAATAACAACCTTCTAAATAATCCATAGCTGAAAGAAAAAGTCCCAAAGGGTTAAAAAAAAATACATAGAAATGAATGAAAAGGAAAATACAACATATCAAAATTTGTGGGAAACAGCCAAAGCTGTACTAGGAGGAAATTTTATAGTGATAATGTACCCATTAAGAAAGAGGAAACCTCAAAATAATAATATAAGCACTCACCTTAAGAGCCAGGAAAATAAAAGAGCAAAACAAATCCAAAGTAAGCAGAAGGAAGGAAGTCATAAAGATAAGAACAGAAACCAATGAAATTGAAAACAGAAAAACAATAGAGAAAAATCAATGGAGTAAAAGAGCTAACTCTTTGAAAAGATCAATGAAATTGACCACCCTCTAAAAAAACTGAGGAGGAATAAGAGAGAGAAGTCACAAATTACCACAGGGGACGAAAAGAAAGTTTATCACTACAGACCCTGCAGACCTCATAAGGATAACAAGGGAATACTATGAAAAATCCTACACACATGAATTTGAGAACTTAGATGAAATGGAACAGTTCCTGAAGACACAAAATCTACTATAATTTAACCAATATGAAACAGATAATATGAACAAGTATAGAACTATTATGGAAATTGACGTTGTACGTTTAAAACTGCCAAAAAGGAAATCTCCAAGCCCAGATGCTTTCACTGAAGAATTCTCCCCAAACATTTAAAAAATTAACACCAATTCTACACACTCTATTCCAGGAAACAGAAGAAGAAGGAATACTTTTTAATTCATGTTATGAAGCTAGTATTAACCTGATACCAAAACCAGGCAAAGACAGCACAAAAAAGAGAAAATTTCAGACCAATATTCCTCATGAACACAGACACGATAATCCTTCACAACATATTAGCATTTAGCATTCAGCAATACATGAAATAAATTATAAATGATGACCCAGTAAGGTTTATTCCAGGGATTCAAGACTGGTTCAATATTCAAAAATCATTCAATATAATCCACCACATTAACAGGATAATGAAGAGAAATCAGACAATCATATCAATGATGCAGGAAAAGCATTTGAAAAAATTGAACACTCCTTCATGACAAAATCTCTCAGAAAAATAGGGATAGACAGGAACTTCCTCAACTTGATAAAGATAATCTACAAAACACCTACAGCTAATGCTATAATTAATGGTGGAAGACTGAATGTTTTTATTCCCAAGACTGGGAACAAGCCAAGGATTTATGCTCACACTACTTTTATTCAACGCAGTTCTGGGAAGTTCTAGCCAGTGCAAAAATAACAAGAAAAGTAAATAAAAGGCATACATATAGCACAGAAAGAAATAGAACTATCCCTATTTACATATGAGAAGATTGTCTATGGAGAAAATTCCAAGGAATCTATAAAATCTGTAAAGGACTGTCTAGAACTAATAAGTGAGTTCAGCAAGATTGCAGGATACAAGATAAACATTTTTTTAAATTGTATTTCTTCACACTAGTGATGAAAATATGGATGATAAATTAAAAATACAGTTTGTGCAAAATATGAACTACTTAGGTTTAATCTAACAAACATATACAAGACTTGTATGCTGAAAAATACATAACTGATGAAGGAAGTCAAAGAAGATCAAAATAAATGGAGAGATATACCATGTTCATGAACTGGAAGAACAATAATTTGGCATAGTAAAAAGATGGCAGTTCTTCCCAGGTTGCCATAGGGGTTTAATTCCTATCAACCTCTTATCAAAATGTCATCAAGATGTCTTACAGATACAGACAAGATTATTCTAAAATTTTATGGAAAGGCAAAGGAACTAGAGTATCTAAAGCAATTTTGAAAAAAAAAAAAAGCAAAGTAATAAGAATCAGAGAAAAGTGGTAAGAATTATTCTACCTGGTTTCAAGAATTACTATGTAGCTATAATAATGAAGACAGAATTGTATTAGCAGAGAGATACACATAAATCAATGGAACATAATAGGGAATCCAGAAATAGATCCCAAATATGCCCAAATTATTTTATTTTTACAAAGGTGCAAAAGAATTCAGTGGAGGAAAAATAGTTTTTTCAACAAATGGTAGTGGAGCACTTTGACAGTGATAGGCAAAAAACAACCAAACAAAAACAAACAAAAAAGCCTTGATCTAAATCTCCTGCACAACTTACACCCCCCCAAAAAAAGTCTCAAAATGGATCACTGATTTAAATGTAAAACCTAAAATGATATTTAAAAGAAGATGGACACTTCAGAATTTAGGAGTGGGCAAAGAGTTCTTAGACTTGATACTAAAGGCAAAATCCATAAAAGAAATTATCAATTAATTTGAACTCATCAAAACTAAAAACTTCTGCTCTGTTAAAGACACTGTTAAGAGAATAAAACGACAGTTTAGAAATGGAGATAAAATATTTGGCAAAGGGCTAGTATCTGGACTATATAAAGAAATCTCAAAATTCAACAGTAAAAATAAACAAATCAGACCATTAGAACATGGAAAAATGACGTGAAGAGATATTTCACTGAAGAGGATATACATATGGCAATTAAGCACATAAAGTAATTATAAATCTATGTTGATGAGGACACAATGTTTAAAGATGTAAGTTGTGACAATACTGGCATAATGGAGGGGGGAACAAAGCTATGGAGAAGCAAAATTTTATATACTATTGAGATTAACTTAGTATTAATCTGAAATAGATTGTTACAATTAAAGTGATAATGGCTGTTCCCAACTCAACCACTAAGAAAATAACACAAAAATAAGCAGCAATAGAAACTACAAAGAATGAAAATGGTACACCAGAAAATATCTACTAAACACAGAAGAAGGCAGTACTGGAGGAACTGAGGAATAAAATAGACATGAAGCACATAGAAAACAAAGAGCGAAATATCAGACATAAATCTACCTTATCAGCAATTACATTAAATGTAAATGATGCCAGAACAATTTGTGGATGGACAGTCTTTTTAACAAATGTTGCTGGGACTAATGAATATCCACATACAAAGAAACATAATGTTGGACTTCTACCTCACATTATTTATGAAAATTAACTCGAAGTGGATCAATGACCTAAATATAAGAGTTAAAACTATAAAATAATTGAAGAAAAACATAGTTGTAAATCTTTGTGACTTTGCGTTAGCTATGGTTTCTTAGATATGACATCAAAGGCACAAGTAATCAAAGGGAAAATAGATAAACTGTACTTCATAAAGATTTAAAACTTTTGTGCTTCAAAGAATGTTATAAAGAAGGTTAAAAAAAAAACAATGCAAGGAATGGGAGAAGATATTTGCAATTCATATATCCGATAAGGGCCTAGTATCCAAAGTATATAAAGTACTCTTGTAACTCAATATTACACCTGAAACTAACACAATATTGTAAATCAACTATAGTCCAATATAAAATAAAAATGTTTTAATTGAAAAAATATAAAGACAATCTAATTTTAAAAATGGACAAAGGATTTGAATAGCTATTTCCCTTAATAAGATACACAAATGGCCAAGACAAACATGAAAAGGTGCTTTACATTATTAGTCATTAGGTAAATGCAAATCAAACCACAATGAAATTCCACTGCAGTAACCACCAAGCACACTATAATAAAAAATATAGACAATAACGAGTCTTGGTGAGGATGTGGAGAAATCAGAACCCTGGGGTACACTGTTGGTAGAAATGTAAAATATTACAACTTCTATGGAAAACAATTTGGTTGTTCCTCAAAAAGTTAAACATAGAATTATAAGACTCAACAATTTCACTCCTAAGTATATACTGAAAAGGAGTGGATATAGGTATTCAAATAAATACAGGAATGTCAATGTTCATAGCAGGACTAATCACAATAGCCAAAAGACAGAAACCCAAATGTCTATCAAACGGTGGACAGATAAACAAAATGTGGTATATCTATACAACAGAATATTATTTGGCCATAAAAATAAATGAAGTAGTGATGCAAGCCACAACATGGATGAACCTTGAAAATGTTATGCTAAGTGAAAGAAGCCAGACACAAAAAGACTCATATTGTATGATTCCATTTATATGAAACATCCAGAATAGATAAATCCATAAAAAGGAGACTGTGGGCTGGGATCAAGATGGTGAAGTAGGATGACATGGAGCTCACCTTCCTCCACAAACATATCAAAAATACATCTAAATGTGGAACAGTTCTCATAGAAAACTAACTGGAAAGTGGCAGAAGAACTCCTATACAACCAAAGCTGCAAGAAAGATCTCCATGTAACCAGGTAAAATGGGAAAAAAAAGGCATTGGGTTGGGACTTGCACCCCAGGAAGGGATATGTAAGGAAAAGAATATTTGCATAGGTAAACCTTTGCCCTGGAGAGGGAGCAGGGTGAGACACAATCTGGGAATCCAAGTCCTGGGGTCCTATGCAGAGGAAACAAGCCCTCTTGCTTGCTGGGAAATCTGCTGAGATAGACAGCAGGGCTGAAGAAGTCTAGAATACTCACAAGGAGTGTGCATGTTCTGGCTTGCCAACAATCAAGGTGGAAAGAGTCATGTACTGGTGGCTGCCACTTCACTGTAATTTCAAATCTAAACGGGCGAACACCCTAACCCTGCTCACTCCACACCACAGCCTGGCATGAGATCTGGGCCAACTGAGCCCTGGGAAAAGACTCAGTCTAGCTATACAGAGACAAATTGGGGCATCCAGAGTATGAGCCAGGTGGAGCTGTGATGGCCATTGTCAGCACACAAACAGGGTGGTGGGTGGAGCCACAGCAGTCACTGTCAGCATGCATGTGAGGCAGTAACACAAAAGCACGCCTCTGCTAAGACCTGAATCTCAGGCAGCAAGGCACTGGGAGAGGGCTTGATTTAGCTATGTAGAGAGAGTCCAGAGGGCCTGAGGTGTGGTCCTAGTGGTTCTGCAGCAGCCATGGTCAGCAAGCACATAGGGCAGCAGGTTGGGCTACAGCTGCCATTATCAGCATGCTCAGGAGTACACAGCAGTACATCTCCCAGCAAGAGCACCCCGGCTCCACCCACTCCACACCACAGTTTCGTGCTAGATCTGGGGCAGATAGGTCCTGGGAGAAGTCTGCCACAGAGGGAGGCCAGGATCCAGGCAGCAGCACAGCCACCTCAATTCCTGTAGCCACAACACCCCGACCCTCAGCCCCAGCCTACACCACACCACAGCCTTGCACTAGATCTAGGACGAACACAACAGAAAAAGGGTTGTGACCTTGGGCAGCTGCTGAGTAGAATTGCAGATGCCTACACAAGCAGTACCTAGGTCCTCTGTGACCACACGGGCCTCATTTGCTTTAGCAACCACCTCCTTTGGGGAAGGGCACTCACTCAAGGGCAATGGAGCCTGATCAAACCAACCCTCAGGGCTTCTACTCCAACAGCTGGGGAGCAGACCCCACCCCTGACTGGGTGGTGACAGCCATAGAGAGGAAGCCCCACCTCACACCCTACAGGGCTTTAAATCCCCCAACACCAACCACACCCCATATCAAGGAGATAATGGTCAGCACACCCTGAGGAAAGACATGGCTGGTATCGATACCAAAACCAGCCCAGCCCTCACACCAAAAACACAGGACACACACAGTCTACACAGAGATGCTCCCACATAAAAACACCCCTTCAAGACCACAGTAGGTAACTGTTCCTCCTAAATTCATAGAGACAGAGAAAATTAAGTAAAATGAAAAGGCAGAGGAATCATTCTCAATTAAAAGAACAAGAGAAATTCACTGAAAGAACAAATAATAAAACAGAGCTTACCTGTCTACTAGAACCCAAGTTTAAAAAGGAGGTAATAAAAATGCTAACTGAACTAAGAAAGATTATTGATAGAAATGCAAATCACTGTAACAAGAACTAGAAACTGTAAAGACAAACCAATCAAAAATAGATGATTCAACTGCTGACATAAAAACCAATCTAGGGCTTCCCTGGTGGCGCAGTGGTTGAGAGTCCGCCTGCCGATGCAGGGGACACGGGTTCGTGCCCCAGTCCGGGAGGATCCCACATGCCGCGGAGCGGCTGGGCCCGTGAGCCATGGCCGCTGGGCCTGCGCGTCCGGAGCCTGTGCTCCGCAACGGGAGAGGCCACAACACTGAGAGGCCCGTGTACCGCCAAAAAAAAAAAAAAAAAAAATCTAGAAGCAATGAATAGCTGACTAAATGACACAGAATAATGAATAAGTGATCTGGAATGCAGAATAATGGAAATGACCCAATCTGAACAGCAGACAGAAAGATAAATGAAAAAAATGAAAGCAACATATGAGAGCTATGGAATAATATAAAATGTACCAGCCTATCCATAATAGGGGTTCCAGAAGGAGAAGAGAGAGAAGGGGATCAAAAATGTATTTGAAGAAATTATGGCTAAAAACTTCCCAAGTCTAAAGAAGAAAACAGATATTCAAGTTCAGGAAGAACAGAGAGTCCCAAACAAGATAAACCAAAACAGACCCATACCAAGACATATCATAATTCAAACAGCAAAAGTTAAAGAGAGGATTCTAAAGGCAACAAGAGAAAAACAAAGAGTCAGTTACAAGGGAACACCCATAAGGCTATTAGCTGATTTCTCTGCAGAAACTTTGTAGGCCAAAAGGGAGTGGCATGATAAATTCAAAGCCCTGAAAGGGAAAAACGTGAAACTGAGGATATTCTACCCAGAAAGATTATCATTTAGAATAGAAGGAGAGATAAAGAATTTCTCAGACAAGCAAAAACTAAAAGAATTCAGCAATACTAAACCTACACTTCCTCTCTATATTTAAGGGTCTTCTCTAAATAAAAAAGAAGCAAGACTCTATAGGAAAGGGAAAATCACAATAAGAGAGGTAAATATATAAAAGGATTAAGATCACTTAAATAAGCCAGCATGTAGATTTAAAAACAATAAAAAATAATGCAAAAGTGATTATAACTATAACAAACAGTAAAAAGTTAAGTACAAAGATGTAAAATTGGACATTAAAATCACAAATTGTGGGAGAGGGAGTACAAAAATTTAGATCTTTTAAAATGTGTTTGAATTTGTATGCCTCTCATCTACTAGTTTAAAGGAAGTAGATGTATTCATGGGTCAACATACTTGAACTCCATGGTAACCACAAATCAAAAACATACAACAGAGTCACAAAAACTGAAAAGAAAGGAACTCAAGCATAATACAAAAGAAAATCATCAAACCACAAAAGAAAAAACAGAAAGAAGAAGTGAACAAAGAAGAAACACGCACACACAAAGGAACTGAGAAATGGCAGTAAGTACACACCTATCTACCTATCAATAATTACTTCAAATGTCAATGGACAAATGCTCTGATCAAAAGACACAGGCAGATTGGATTAAAAAAAAGCAATAAGCTGCCTACACAAGACTTACTTCAGGGTCAAAGACACACACAGACTAAAAATGAGGGGTTGGAAAAATATATTTCATGCAAATGGCAATGACAAGAAAGAGTGGGTAGCAATACTCATATCAGACAAAATAGACTTTGAAACAAAGGCCATAAAGAAAGACAAAGAAGGGAATTATATAAAGATAAAGCGATCAATAGAAGAAGAAGATATTACACTCAACCAATATGCACCTAATACAGGAGCACCTAAATATATAAAACAAATACTAACAGGTATAAAGGGAGAAACTGACAGGAATACAATAACAGTAGGAGGTTTAATAACCAGTGACCATCAAAGGACAGATCATTCAGACAGAAAATCAATAAGGCAACACAGGTCCTAAATGACACATTAGACCAGTTGGAGTTAATTGACATCTATAAGACACTACATGCAAAAACAAAAAACAAAACTAAAAAGAAAACCAGAATACATATTTTTTCAAGTGCAAATGGAATGTTCTCTAGGACAGACCACATATTAGGTCAGAAAACAAGCCTTAACAAATTTAAGAAGATAGAAATTATTTCAAGCATTTTGCTGACAACATTTGGTATGAAACTAGAAATCAACCACAAAAAAGAAAAATGGGAAAAGACCTACTAGAGAATGGACTTGAGGATATGGGGAGGGGGAAGGGTAAGCTGTGACAAAGCGAGAGAGTGGCATGGACATATATACACTACCAAACATAAAATAGATAGCTAGTGGGAAGCAGCTGCATAGCACAGGGAGATCAGCTCGGTGCTTTGTGACCACGTAGAGGGGTGGGATAGGGAGGGTGGGAGGGAGGGAGATGCCAGAGGGAAGAGATATGGGAACATATGTATATGTATAACTGATTCACTTTGTTATAAAGCAGAAACTAACACACCATTGTAAAGCAATTATACTCCAATAAAGATGTTAAAAAAAGAAAAAGAATGAACACATGGAGACTAAACTTCATGCTACTAAAAAACCAATGGGTCAATGATGAAATCAAAGAAGAAATCAGAAAATACCTCAGAAGAAATGAAAATGAAAGCACAACCTCACGAAATCTATGGGATACAGCAAAAGCAGTTTTAAGAGGCAAGTTCATAGTGACCTTCCTCAAGAAACAAGTAAAATCTCAAACAACGTAACCTACCACCTAAAGGAATCGGAAAAAGAAGAAGAAAAAAACCCCCAAAGTTAGCAGAAGGAAGGAAATAATAAAGATCAAGAGGTAATCAATAAATAAAATAGTGATAAAAACAATAGAAAAGATCAATAAAATCAAGAGCTGTTTTTTTGAAAAGATAAACAAAATCAACAAACCTCTAGCCAGGCTCACCAAGAAGAAAAGAGAGGACTCAAATAAACAATATAATAAATGAAAGAGTAGAAATAACAACTGATACCACAGAAATACAAAAAAATCATAAGAGAATACTATAAAAAGTTATATGCCAACAAAATAGACACCTAGAAGAAATGGACAAGTTTCTAGAAACATACAGCATGCCAAAACTGAATCAAGAAGAAACAGGTAATTTGAACAGATGATCAAAAGTGAATTTGAATCTGTAATTTTAAAAATCACTGCAAACAAAAGTCCAGGACCAGACAGCTTCACTGGGGAATTCTACTAAACATACAAAAATAACCTTACACTCATCCTTCTCAAACTCTTCCAAAGGACTGAAGAGGAGGGAACACTCCCAAATTCATCCTTGAGGTCACCATCACCCTGATACCAAAAGCAGAAAAAATACACTACAAAAAAAGAAAATTAGAGGCCAATATATTTTATGAATATAGATGCAAAAATCCTCAAGAAAATATTAGCAAGCAGAATCCAACAACACATAAAAAGGATAATACACCATGATCAAGTTGGATTCATCCCAGTATCACAAGGATGGTTCAACATACACAAATCAAACAATGTGATATACCACATTAAAAAAGGGAAAGACAAAAGCCACATGATCATCTTCATAGATGCAGAAAAAGCATTTCACAAAATTCAACATCCATTCATGATAAAAACTCTCACCAATGTGGGTATAAGGGAACATATCTCAACATAATAAAGGTCAGTTTTGACAAACCCACAGCAAACGTAATACTTACTGGGCAAAAGCCAAAAACCTTCCCACTGAATTCAGGAACAAGACAATGATACCAACTCTCACCACTCATATTCAACATAGCATTGGAAGTCATAGACACAGCAATCAGAAAAGAAAAAGAAATAAAGGTTATCCAAATTGGAAAGGAAGATGTAAAACTGTCACTATTTGCAGATGACATGCTACTCTATACAGAGAATCCTAAAGTCTCCATGCAAAAACTATTAGAACTAATTAGAATACAGAAATCTGTTGCATGTCTTTATATTAACAATGAAATACCACAAAGAGAAAGTCAAAAAACAATCCCATTTAAACTTGCATAAAAAAAGAAAATACCTAGGAATAAACTTATCCAAGGAAGTGAAAGACCTATATGCTGAAAACTATAAGACATTGATAAAGAAAATTGAAGATGATTAAAAGAAATAGATATCCTGTGCTCTTGGATTGGAAGAATTAATATTGTTAAAATGTCCGTACTACCCAAAGCAATCTATAGATTTAATGCAATTCCTACCAAATTACCCATGACATTTTTCACAGAACTAAAACAAATAATCCTAAAGTTTATATGGAACCACAAAAGATCCATAATTGTCAAAGCAATCCTGAGGAAAAAGAACAAAGCTGGAGATATAGGCCTTCCAGACTTCAGACTATACTACAAAGCTTTAGTAATCAAAACATCATGGTACTGGCACAAAAACAGACATATAGATCAATGGAACAGAACAGAGTCCAGAAATAAACCCATGCTCCTACAGTCAATTAATCTACAACAAAGGAGGCAAGAATATACAATGGAGAAAAGACAGTCTTTTCTACAAGTAGTGTTGGGAAAGCTGGACAGCTACATGTAAATCAATGTAATTAGAACACCCCCTCACACCACATACAAAAATAAACCCAAAGTTGTTTAAAGGCCTAAATATAAGACGATACCATAAAACTCCTAGAAGATAACACAGGCAAAACACTCTCTGATATAAATCATATCAATATTTTCTTAGATCATTCTCCCAAGGCAAAATAAATAAAAGCAAAAATAAACCCATGGAACCTTATCAAACTTAAAAGTTTTTGCATGGCAAAGGAAATCATCAGCAAGACGAAAAGTCAACCTACAGAATGGGACAAAATATTGGCAAATGATGCAAACAACAAGGGATTAAGATCCAAAATATACAAACAGCTCATACAATTCAATTTCAAAAAAACAAACAACCCAATCAAAAAATGGGAGGAAGATCTAAATCAACATTTTTCCAAAGAAGACATATAGATGGCCAAGAGGCACAAGAAAAAATGCTCAAAATCGCTAAGTATTAGAGAAATGCAAATCAAAACCACAATGTGGTATCACCTCACAACAGTCAGAATGGCTATCATCAAAAAGTGTACAAATAATAAATGCTGAAAAGGCTGAGCAAAAAAGGGAACCTTCACGCACTGTTGGTGGGAATGTAAATTGGTACAGCCACTGTGGAAAACAGCATGGAGGTTCCTTAAAAAACTAAAACTAGAGCTACCATATGATTCAGCAATTCCACTCCTGGTTATATATCCAGAAAAAATGAAAACTCTAATTCAAAAAGGTACACACACTCCAATGTTCACAGCAGCACCATTTATAATAGCCAAGACATGGAAACGACTCAAGTGCCCATCAACAGATGATTGGTTTAAGAAGACATGGGGTGTACACATACACACAATCATACACACACACAAACACACCACACACACACACACCACACACACACACACACACACACACACACACACACACAGGAATATTACTCAGCCATGAAAAAGAATGAAATATCGTCACTTGCAGAAACATGAATGGACCTAGGAACATTATACTTAGTGAAGTATGTCAGAGGAAGAAAAATACTATATAATATCACTTATATGTGGAATCTAAACAAATAATACAAATGAATCTATATACAAAGCAGAAACAGACTCACAGACATAGAAAACAAACTTATGGTTACCAAATGGGAGAGGGAGGGGGGAGGGACAAATTAGGAGTATGTAATTAACAAATATAAACTACTTATGTATAAAATAGATAAGCAACAAGGATTTACTGTATAGCACAGGGAAATATATTCAATATTCTGTAATAACCTATAACGGAATATAATCAGAAAAAATAATCAGTATGTTGTATACCTGAAATTAACAAAATATTGTAAATCAGCTATACTTCAATAATTTTTTTAAAAAAGCAGACTATGGGGCTTCCCTGGTGGCGCAGTAGTTGAGAGTCCGCCTGCTGATGCAGGGGACACGGGTTTGTGCCCCGGTCCAGGAAGATCCTACATGCCGTGGAGCAGCTAGGCCCGTGAGCCATGGCTGCTGAGCCTGCGCACCGTGAGGGGAGGGCCTCCGCAACGTTGCTCCGCAACGGGAGGGCCCACAACAGTGAGAGGCCCACGTACCACAAAAAAAAAATAATAAAAAAAAATAAATAAAAAAGAAGACTATGGATTGCTAGGGGCTGGGGGGCAAAGGAAAATGGGTAATGACTGCTTAATGGGTATGGGATTTCTTTTGGGCTTGATTAATATATTCTGGAATTAGACAGTGGTAATGATTGCACAACATTGTGAATGTACTAAAAGGCTCTGATTTGTACACCTTAAAATGGTGACATTTATTGTATGTAAATTATATGTGAATTAAAAAAGAAAGAATCCAAATTGCCTCATTTTGTGTCTTTATGATCTTTGACAAATTACTTAATCTATTTCTGTGTCTATTTTGTTTCCTCAAGTATAAAATAGGGATATTAGGGAATTCCCTGGTGGTCCAGTGGTTAGGACTCTGTGCTTCCACTGCAGGGGGCACCGGTTTGATCCCTGGTCGGGGAACTAAGATCCTCCATGCCTCACGGCGAGGCCAAAAAAAAAAGTGATAGTAGTAGTGGATACCTCATAGGGCTGTTCTTAGGAATAAATGAGGATAAAAATCTAATTCCCCTAACGTAGTGCCTGATTCATAGTGATCATCCATTGTGTTATTACTATTATCATAATAATAATTATTATTGTTTGCTAGTAGAGTGAGGATAAGTTATACTCCCCACCCCCCAAGTTTAAGATGTTGCAATCCGCATTTAGCCTACCTTGATGAGTATTTCCTCTCTTTTTGTTCTCCCTGAAGCATATTTTTCTAATTTTCTAACACACTGCATTTTCTTATCCATGGATATGGCTGCTCACCAACAACCTGCTTTCTTTTTTCTTCCCCCATTTTATTGGTAAAATTAGCACCATCTTGAGTTCTTCTTATCAATTTATGCTGAATATTTGGGAAGACACACATGAAGCTAATTAATATCCCTAGTACCAAAATCTATGGAGCACTCAGCACCTTCTCTCTCTTTTTCCATGAGAAGAGAAGGCAATGAGAGGCAGCTGTATGCTACAAGATGCTAAAAACCATTCAGTAATCACTTGATGAGATCACTGATGATAGCATGTCTGAATTGGAGGTGACGGTCACATTTGCAGGTTTACCCCTTCCATTGGTCTTTCAAATTGCCTATGCCCCTCTTCTTTGTTGACAGGAGAAAAGAGCTGAATTGGAAGGAGATCCTGAAAATCTTAAACAGTGGTAATGAAAGAAAGATTAACTTTATAAAATGCAGCCAAAGAGTTCTACTTTGATTTGTGCTTAAGATACATTAATGCCTAATCCCATGGTTACAGCAATGCATTAAATCTACAATGTTTCTAAAATTCTTTCAATCAAAACTGGTCTAGGCTTTTCTCTATGATACCCTAGAATTCTAGGAAATCCACAGATACCAAAATGGTGAGAGGAAAGGGAGAGGGTGGAAGGAAAGAAAAGGGTTTCTAGTAGCCATATAATTTACTAGGTTTTAAAGTTAATGAAGAATCTAGATATGCTGAATCCAAGTCCATTGCTCTTTCCACAGCATTCATATACCTTCTAATGTGAATGTGTCAGAGATCAAGACTATTTTGATGGGAAAGAAGTATTAGGAAAGGACACATGCAATTTTCCAATAGAACAGTCCAAGATGGGGCACTTGGAGATTAAATAGAGGTTACAAGGAGGCAGAAACAGCAATCAGTAGACCATGAAGTCTACATTTCACTTATTTTTTTTCTTGCAATTTTTCTACCTAATAGTTCACCATCATGTACCATCCCTACCTTCCAAGACACCCCCCTTCCCAATCGAGGGACTGGGCATTATGGCATTTTGCTTAGCCTGCTCCAGGTGGTCTTACCAGCACATTCTTAGAGTGTGGGGAAAGGGATTTCTCTACTTTGTTAGAAGGTGAGTTGTGACCCTCTAGCTTAGGAACCTTGCCCGAAAATCAGTGCATGGACACTACAGCCATAGCACTGAGTTATCCATCATCAATGACCATATCAGAGGGACTAACCACATAGAGAAAGTTGATCTCAAAAAGGCAAGAGAGGTCCTCCCATGAGATGCAGCTATTTCATTTCCAATGACTCTGGCAGTGCTTCTAAACCACTCTCAGACTTTCTAGCCCCAGGAAAAGAGAAACACACTGATATCATATCTAATCATGGATCCTGATGAGAAAAGACAGAGAAGTTGAGTTGTAAAGTGTTAGCATTCATGAATTTCCCACATGAAAGGAAAAATAAGGAGAGGTTCCTGTGGTATATAATTTATGAGAATGATTCTCCAGTGAGACTTTATCAACTCTTAGGTCTAAAAGAAAAAAATGAAATCAGGCTTTCTTAGAAAGTTTGTTTCTGAGGAGTTTTTCTAAGGATTAGGATTAGACAATGTCCTTTGGGTAGCTGGGCCTGTTTTGATAGGCCTTTTGTCCAGTGAAAAGATTGAACTTGCCTTTCCATTGGACCAAGATGAAATTAAAATGGTAAAGATGATTTCAAACTGACCCAATGCCCCAAACCTGTGACAGATCTGTTTTGCTCCAACTATGGTCAACAGAAGAAAAAAAAGTTTAATTAACAGACATTCACAGAGAACCCACTGTATTCCAAGTACCTTTAAGCATTTCATAAGCATACAAAAGAAATATAGAATGGATTACTTTCTTCAAGAGCTTACACACTAGCTGTAAAAAATAAACCATGAATAGATACTAAAAAAGATCAGGAAGGGGCGACTGACCAAGAGGTCAGGAGACATGGGCTCTAGTCTTGGCTCTAACATTAACTTACTATATGACCATGGGCAAGTCCTTTCTGCTCTATGGGCCTCAGTTTTTCCATGTGTAAGCTGAAGAGGTTGGACTAGATACTCAAGGGCCTTTCTAACTCAAACATTTACTTAAAAATAACAAGTGAGGGGAATTCCCTGGTGGTCCAGTGGTTAGGCCTCCACACTTTCACTGCTGAGGGCCCAGGTTCAATCCCTGGTCAAGGAACTAAGATCCCACAAACTGTGTGGAGTGGTCAATAAATAAATAAATAAATAAGAAATAACAAGTGAGTATATGAAAGTGGGGAGAAGATAATTGAACATCCCATGCTAATGAGGGTTTAGTTTTTCTGAAGATGAGTTTCTTTTCTATTCCAAAGGCACAAGGTATCTTCCCAAAGCTTTGGGGTCACTGGAAGCTAAGGTTCATAAATGTCCCTTGCCAGAGCTAGATAATATTTCCTCTCCAAAGATCAGTAAATGCAGTCAGGAAAGTTAGTGACTCATTCTAAGACCTCCTCAGGGCATCTGTAGAGGGCAATTCCAAAGTCAGCTTTAAAGTTTCCAGACTCTCCTTTCTCATCATCTGCTATCCAAATGTAGGAGGATTGGACGAAGATTTCTATCAGGGTCATTACTTTGGCAGAGAGCCCAGTATCTGCCTGAGAATGAACGCAGTATTTGGTGCTCATGAATAAAGCTGGTAAATTAGTATCCTTTGTAATATTGCTGAGGGGACAGTGCCAACTTCAAGATAAAAAGGCCATAGGTGGACTGGAGATAAGGAGAAGACAACAGAATGGGAAACTGGGATGGTCTATTTTTAGAGATTATAAGCACAGGGTTTGGAGCCATTCAGTCCTAGGCTCAACTCTAGCTCTAGTACTCTAAGCAAAATGTTCAACATTTTTTGAGCCTCAGTTACTTCATATGTACAATAAGGATAATAATAATACTGACTATACAAGAATTATTTCAAAGATTAAATAAGACATTGTCTATAAAGTGGGGGGCATGTGCCTGACACCTAGTATGTGCTCAATAAATGACAAATGCTATATCATTATCATCAATTTCTCTCATACCGTCAGTGAAGACATCCCTAAATCATTAACATAACAAATCATTTTTCAAAGGTCATTGACATTAAATGCTAAAAAGCTATCAATCTCATTATCCCCTACAGTTCCAAATCCAAACTCCTTTGTTTGGCACTAATGCCCTTCACAATTTGGCCTCATCTAATTCACTATTTAGCCTCTCCTACTTCATTGGTCTTTGAGACTATTTACTTGCAACTCCAGGTCTGCTTGATTACCCTACAAATCCTAACCATGGCTGGGAGTGTATTGGGAGCTTTATCTCCTCCAGTGGGCAGGGTTGGCCTTAGTTGTTCTGCCCCACTCATGGTATCCAACAAGCCCAGAGTGACTCCTGGACTCACGTTCCTGTGACATGTCTGCTCCTTATTCCATGGTGATTCAGTGTTGATGACTGATCTTCAGCCTTAGTTTCCTGGTGAGAGTAAAGGTTACCTTGTCTGTCTGCCTAGATCTAACCAGTTCTTTCTCAGGAAGCTGGTTCTGTATCATGGCATGCTCAGCTATAGTGGGATTCTTACTACCATAATTGAGAACCAGGATGCCGCCCCACACCAGACTTTGAGTGTTGTCTGTCACCTAGACCCTGTTGTTCCCATGCCTCACAAACCTCAGTACATTCCTTTGAGTACTATATTAGACTGATGAAGTTTCCATAAGGGTTACAGAAGGAAACATAAGGCACATTCAGAAGGGTAACTGAGAAGAGTTTAATGAAGGGGCTATTTAAATGGTGTGGGAAAGGTTAAGAGAAACCAACAAAGGATGATGGGGGACCCTAAAGTTAACAATAGCAATGGGGCCTTTACCATCTTTAATCCTAAAGGAACAAGTAGAGGGAGCAGTTACTGGGACCTAGAGAGAGACCCACAGCTATGACTAGGAGATTGAAGCTCCCCCTCCCCCAACAAATTGTGGCCTTTGAGGGAAGTATTCAGCCACTGACACCAGTATCAACCTCGGGGACTAAATATCCTGATCTCCATCTCTTCCCATCTTCTGCTGTTGTCTTTCACTGGCTGTACCCAACTGAGAAGTCAAAAGGCAAAATAACCTAGTGAATATATCATAAAGGTCAGCCTCCTGGAGTAAAGAACAGAGTGCAAAGGGTAAGGACTGTAGGCAAAAATGGAGAATACTCTGCATAGGTGGACTACACTAACAGGTGGACCAGTTTCTGCTATCACTAGCCCTGCCTTACTCAAACTTCCTTATGCTACTGAGGTTCCTGCAACCCCAATGTCCAATTTTCCACTCTTCAACTGCAAGTTATGATAGAGACCAGACCTTATACATATATTTGCATTCCCCATAACATCACAATACTTCCTGATAGATTGTTTTGCAAGTGTTACATTTTCTCCAAACTGTTTTCTTTCTGCCTGACTTTCTATTCATTCAACAAATATTTTATGAGTTCCCACCCTGTATCAACAACTATGCTATGCGGTAGGATACAACAGTACACAAAAACATACATTCTCTCCTCCCATGACACTTGCAATCTCGTAGAAGAGAAAAACACTCATCAAAGAACCACACTAGCAAGTATAACAGCTAATATCTAGTAAGTGTTTATAATATACCAGGCACTGTCTGGTGGCTTTATATTATGTCGAATTAGTTATAATCTAGAGCTATGCTTCCCAGAATTACTTTCCTGTATGGTTCCAATTTAGGGTTGGCCATAAGAGGAATTTGCACGTAAATTCTGAAAGGTGAAAGTGAAGGAGCAGACATTTTTAACACTCTGAATGGCATTTTGGGGCCCATCTCATTGGCATGGAACAGGAAGCAGACCTGCAGCTCCCCAAGCTCCTGCAAGATATCCTCCTTCAGCTCCTCTGAATTCTGGACCAGGTACATGCGCAGCTCCACATCACCAAGGCTGGAGGCAGTACAAGATAGGCACAGGTTCTAGACTGTCCTTGCAGGATTGATTATGTTCTTTGGTTCCAATTTGTTCTCCCACTTCCCCTGCTGACTTCAGGCTCAACATTAAATGCTGAAATGAGTCTTATGGAAACTAATTAGATCTCACAATTACATCATGTCTAACCCTTATAATAAAATTCCTTATTCTCTGTCACCTCTAGTGGTTCCGCTTCTCTGATTGAACCTTTATTGACACTGAGGTGGGTACTATTGTTATCCCTGTTTTAAAGATGAGGATACTAAAGCATGAAGACATTAAGCATCTTGCCCAAAGTCAAACAGTTCACAAATGGGGAGAGCCAAGTTTTGAACCCAAGCAGTTTGGCTTAAGAGTATGTATGCAATTAACCACCATGCTATCTTCCTCTCAAACCTCAGTCTGAAATTATGCACACAGAGGTAAATAAGTACTGTGATAAAAAGAACACAATTCTATGACAGCACTTAACAAAGGAGCCTGACTGAGATTATATATCTCTCTGTTTACTTAGCCATCTGAGCAGTCTATCTACTGAGAAAAATATGTGTTCAACAAAATAGCTGATGCAGGAGGGAAGGTGACTAAAATTTGGGCAAAGGTGAAGAAAAGACAGGGGCACGTCCCTTCTCCTAACATCACCATTGGGATACAGTGGCCGTCGAATGCACCACAGAGAAAGCAGCCTACCGGGAGCATAACCACGCAGACGATGTTTACAGTGCTGAACTCATGAGAGGATAGTTTAAAGTGCACCAGATTGGGAATCAAGAAAAATTGCCTTATAATCCTAGCTCTACCACTGACTGTTGTATAACTGTGCAACTTCCCTGCTCTGGGCCTCAGTTTTCCCTTTCTAAGGATGGTATGGTTGGACTTCATAATCTCTAAGATTCCTTCTAGTTCTAGGATTCTATAACCATTAGCCTATGAAATTAGAGTCTGTCCAGGTTTTCAGCACAGTTAAGAAAGCACTTGGGTAATGAGCTTGGGATTCCGGGGTGATTATTTGCAGGCTCTTAATCAAAAACAAGATAGCTAACATTTAGGTAGTTTTGCTGGAGCTCCTGAAGCGAAAGAAGGGATGGCTTGGCCAGCTTACCTGGTCACAAACCAGTCTTGCAGTCCCTGGCTATAGTCTATAAGCCATTTCTCCCACCAAGATCTCAAATGAATTCTTGTGTTGCAATAAAAAAAGATGAACACGTTCATTCTGGAGAGGTGATCTCTTCATCCAAAAAGTCTCCAGGGAAACTTTTATCAAATAGCTGAATGTGAAAGCAAAGCATGACTCAAGGAAACCACATGACCTTCTGCCCAGAGAATGATGAATACCTTCTGCCTTGGCCAGGAAGGAAAACATGAACTAGAATTGATTTGTTCTCTTCTCTCGGGAGAAAGTGGGAGTGAGGGCATTAGAAATTCCATTTTGAAGAGCCTAGATTCAAATCTTTGTATTTTCTTGATATGTGGGAGTTAAGAGAGAGAAAATACTTCTCCTGTTCAATTATGTTTGTTGTTCTGCAATTTGAACAGAATACATTTTTCTGATTAAATTCTAAAATGATAGCATTTTTAAGTAAATGAGCAGTTCAAGTACTATGGCTAAGATTATCATTTAAGCAGCCATCATTAAATGAAGAAAGAGAGAAAGATAACAACTACAGATTTAACATCATATTCTGAGGCATCTGAATAGGATAAGTGAAATACTGGCAGGCAGGGGGGATCTTCCTTCTATCTTTAAAGAGAATGAGGTGATTAAGAGATTGCTCTTAGGTCCATGAATATAAAGGTCCTGAAATTATGTGGATACAATGAGATCACAGTGCTCTGAGCTGTAAGTCCATAAGGTACATTAACTAGTTCTCTAAATAAGAGAAATGAACTGACCTCATTTAATTAGCATGGAGTGGTTTTTAAAGGCAAAAAAAGAGGTTTCATTAACTGCTTATAAATGGCCCTATTTCAAAAGATGCAAATCCACAGACGAACTTACGTTTGGAGAAAACGTCTATCTCCCATCACAAGAAGCCATTTTTTATCCTTTTGCTTCCAGTTTTTCCTTTTGTTATGGCATTTGTTCAATTCATTCATTCATACATTCAAACATCTACTAAGCACAGATTTTACATCAAGTACTGTATTATTGTACTTTGGCACTGTCAAAGTACATTGTCATATTTTTTGGCTTTTAAGAACTGTTCAGATGTTAAGCCTCCAAGGCCAAGATTTTAATGCCAATTTTAAGATTTTCCACCTTTCTTTGGAATTTCTTCCCTTTCTCATTTTACTCCAACCCACCCCTTTAATCCAAGCTGTAGGCTATCAGGAAAGTGGAAAGTGGGTGTGGCATGCAAGGTAGCGTAAGTGCAAGCCACAGTTGGCCTATAAAGGAATGTTTCCAAATGTCAAGACATTTTAATGATGATATATAAAACTCTACCCCACCCTCAATCAGAGGCAAGATATGTCCCTGTTCTTTAGACTCCTTTAGGATTCTGATCAATACCTGTGGAGCGAAGTCTGCCACCTCCAACAAAGGAAAAACCAAAGTAGAGAACAAACAGTTCTGCCCAAGCGTTAGCAATTGTCTTTAGCATCTCTTGTTCACTAGTGCTGGCTTGCTGCTACACTGGATTTTTCAGCCTCTATATCATGCTCACCTAGTTCTGGGACAGCACCCCGACCTCCCATCATCACTATTCCCTTATCCTGATTTTTTTAAATTTCATAGCACTTACTACCTCTTAACATATTATATATTTGTTTACAAGCCCTAAGAAGACAGTGAACTGTGTCTGTTTGTTCCCTCAGTACCTAGAATAGTACCTGGTTCATAGTTGAGCACTCCAAAAAATGTGTTTAATTAACTAATGAATGAGTGATACTTGCCTGTTCCTTTTTGCCACAGCTCACTCTCTGCGCCTCAATCTCCATGTCTTAGGTCTTCTGAATCAACCTAATTTTCCTGTTCCTAGGGCATCAATCCTTTGCTTGCCCTACCTGATATATGGATGGTGAACTGGACCCACATTTAACCCAGGGAAGAAAATAGCTAAATCAAGCATTTTTGCATATAAAAGGGCCCAACCACAAAACCATTTATTCATCTTTCCTTAAGGCTATTTTTATGTTACTGTACATGTCAGTACTTAAAATAGTTTTGACCGGAACATATGAAGCAGAAACATAACTACACACCACAGCTCCCCTGCAGGTCCTCATACCCCTCCTAGGCAACATTTGCATTTTAATAGGGAACATTTTAAAGCCCTAGGCCTAGCTCATAGGAGTGAAGAACTCTGGGCCACATTAATTAGGGGGCAACAGAAACTGGGGACCTTTTTAACCTCCTCTCAAGTCACTCTATCTGGCCCCCTCTTCCACCAGCACACTGGATAGGCAATCCTTGAAAAAGAATTTAGAAAACACTGAGTATTGGGAATCTGTTCCCTAAGGAGGGAATCAATCCAACCAACCACTTTTTTCTTTGCCAACTGTTATAGCTTACGTCCTCTAGACCAAGAACCCAAAAGGATTCTTTTTTCTATTGACAATTCAAGAGACTCTTCACACTCTCTTTGCTCTCACTGTGTATTAAGGATCTATTTTCAAAGAAGTACATAGCCAGAGGGGAGAAATATGACTGAAGCGCATTCCCAACTACTCCAGAAGTGTCCTTGGTGTATGTTATGTTACCCCAGGGAATCAATGTGGGGATTGGGTTTGGGGAGTTGCACTTTGCACCTGCTGTCACGGATGAGATTGTCATAATACCTAGTAATGAAGTAAGAGGGGTGAGGGTAAGAAATCAATTAAGCAGGCAGTTTTTTTAAAAAATAAACTATGTCTTTTGTCATATTTATATATATATTTTTTGTGGTACGCGGGCCTCTCACTGTTGTGGCCTCTTTCGTTGTGGATCCCAGGCTCCGGACGCGCAGGCTCAGCGGCCATGGCTCATGGGGCCCAGCCGCTCCGCGGCATGTAGGATCTTCCCAGTCTGGGGCACGAACCCACGTCCCCTGCATCGGCAGGCAGACTCTCAACCACTGCGCCACCAGGGAAGCCCTGTAATAATTTTAGATTCACAGAAAAGTTGCAGAGATAACACAGTGAGCTCTCATATACTCTTATTTTTTAATTAATTTTTATTGGAGTAGGGTTGCTTTACAATGCTATGTTAGCCTCCACTGCACAACAAATGAGTCAGCCATACACATACAGATATCTCCTCCCTTTTGGACTTCTCTTCCATTTAGGTTAGCACAGTGCATTAGGTAGAGTTCCCTGAGCTATACAGTATGTCCCCATCAGTTGTCTATTTTATACTGTTCCCTCAGTTTCCCCTGATGTCAACATCTTGCGTAACTATAATACATTTGTCAAAAGTAAGAAATTAATATTGATATATTCCTATTAACTAAACTATTGGATTTCATCAGTTTTCCCACTAATGTCCTTTTGCTGTTTCAGGGTCCAATCTAGGATTCCACATTTCATTTAACAGATGGCTTTTTGGTACAAAGTGAGAAGATCTAATCAAGAGGCCAAGCCTAGGCCAAGCTCATTAAGGGAAAGCTGCTCCCTCGGGCCTCTCTTTTACTGACTACGAATCCTGGTTAGCCCGCACTGCATGGTACAGTCAGGCGGAGTTTGGCTAAACAGCAAAATCAAAAAAGGATGTTGCAAGGAGAAGGACATCTTTCAGATAATGGAAAAGCATGAAGGAAAAGAAAGAAAACAACCTCAGGTGCCAAGTAGAGATTAGGTAGACAAAAAGGAATTTGATGGCCATTCTCCCAGAAACTTCAAAGTCACTAATCAGAGTTTCTGAAAATTCAGCAAGGAGAAGAAGCCACCAGGAACTCAGTAGGACTCCATGACGACCACAGTGGCAGAAGCGTGCTCAGGGGTAAAAAGGCATTACGGTCAGGCATTCAGGCTGACACACTGAATGAGTTCCCTGCCTCCAGCTCTATTAAGAATGGCAAACTGGTATGATCAAGTAGCCATGTTAGGGTTATTAAATCAAAGTGTGTCAAACACATGGAACGCTCTAGATGTTGCAAACTACAGTCCTGTGGGCCAAATCTGCTACCTGTTTTTGTCAATAAAGTTTTATTGGAACACTTAGCTACCTCCATTTGTTTAAGTATGGTCTGTGGCTGCTTTTGCACTACAAAGAGAGAGTTGATTAGTTGCAACAGGACCACAAAGCCTAGAAGATTTACTAGCTGGCCCTTTATGGAAAGTGATCTAGATTGAATCAACAGGTAGAGAAATAAGAGGCTAAATGGTCTTTACCAAGTGGAAGCTATTAGTGTGCAGCTATTAGTCAGAATGCACAACCTACATCAGAGGTCTAGTGCATGGCCAAGGGCATATTCAGCCATGAGTGAGGCTTCCCTGGAGACTCTGGGAATACTGGACTGCTGAGCCTGTCTTCCACTCCAGGCCCCAGCTGCTGGAATCTCGAATTAAGTATAGATCGCAACCATAGAAAGGCTGGAATGGCATGGTAGTGGGAAGGGGGAAATCAATCCTGACCAATGCTCTGGGAGAGCTTTGCATCAGTACAGTGATATTGAGAAACAGGAATAAGGGAAATCCTTGGGTAGAATCTATTTAAATATTTTAATGTTTTCCTTTCACAAGGTTGTAACTTCAGGATGACTAAAACATTAGATTACCATCAGATAAAAGAGTATTTTTATCACTCAAGTCTTTATTGAATACTTACTGCATGGACTACGGGATTACAAAGAGGAGTTACCCCCCTATGATTTTAGTGAGGGAGAAAAGACATGCACCCAACCACTTCTAAGAAAAGTACAATACAGAAAGGATCAAAATGTCTAAACGCCTTCATTTAGTCCCAATCCCCTTTCACTTCTAGGACTGCTCTGCACTTCCTTTCCCTATATCCTCCTTCCAACCTTTTCCACCTGTGCTCTCTGGAATCAGCATTTCAAGATAAGCAAACTCTCCAACATGCCCAACTTCTTCACATAACACTTGTTTCCTTAACTGAAATCTGGCTCTACCACAAGCCCCCTGCTTCCCCACAAGCTCTCTCAAGAGCAGGCTGAGATCTATACTTAGAAAAAAAAAATGCAGGCTGCTCATTCCCCTACACTTCAGAAATCATACAACCATACTGCTTTTGTTGTCTTCATTTCAGAGATGAGAAAACAGGCCAAGTAACTTGCCCGAGGTCACACAGACAGTAAGTGGCAGAGCTGGGATCGGAACCCAGCTTGAAATGATTGGAGCACCATGCTCTTTACCATACTAGACAGCATTTCATATCCTCTATAATCCTCCATCATCACTTGTTGCTGAAAGTGAAACATCAGAAAAACAATAGACTTTAAAAAAATTTTTTTTGGATCAGGTACTTTCCTAGAGTACCTGGTGTATTACCTGATGTTTCTGTAGGGGCAGTAGGGATTTCACAGGCTCACTTTACGTTCTTGCAGCACCTGTTACCCACCCACTCTTCTTTCTTGGAGCCAAAACATTGTCACCAGAAAACTAACAGTCTGTAGGCCAATTCTTATCTGATAGAACATCTGCCAGAAGGCATGAGGAAGTCAGAACCAGGAGAGTTTGAAAGAGATATAATCAGGAGAACTATGTGAGGAGAGGTGGGGAGAATGCTGTTAACTAGCAGTGCTTCCTAATCAGTCTGCCCCAGCACTCTGGTGTGCTGCAAGCTACAGATTGGTCTATGCATTGATGATATATTGACCCACTCAGTCTCGGTCCCAGCGCTGATCGCCTCTGGGAGCTACAAGTCTCACCTTTTTACACCAGAGTTCCATAGAAATGTTTTCCACTTATGTCACAGTTGCAGTGCAGGGGTTTGGAAAGCACAGACCTTGAAGATGATGAAAATTGACGTTCTGGCCACCAAAGATTTCATGCCTTATACCTAATGTGGAACCTCTTCTTTCCTCCTGGTCTGCTATGATGTCAGAGATTCAGGGTGCCTTTCAGAGGCCTTGGGAGAGTAGGGTATGAGAGGAAGTGTGGAAGAGAAGCAGAGTCCACCCAGAGTGAGAGGAACTCATGGCATTCAAGGTGAAGTGGTGTCTGGCCTTTTAGAACAAGTCCAACTCACCTGATAAATCTTTTGCTTAGCATGCAAGATAGACGCACAAGCAGAAATGGCCTATTGACAAACAGGTGAACCTTTTTGCAATACTTGTGTCAGTCAGATCAGCCCTGATTAGATATGAACTGATATCTTGACAATTCCCCAAATACAAATGAAGTGATAGAGAAATAGATATGTACAATTATATATGGGGAATCTAAAATATGATACAAATGAACTTATTTATACAACAGAAATAGACTCACAGACAAAGCAAACAAACTCATGGTTACCAAAGGGGAAAGGGGCAGGGAGGAATAAATCAGGAGTTTGGGATTAGCAGATACAAGCTACTATATATAAAATAGACAAACAACAAGGTCCTACTGTATAGCACAGGAAACTATGTTCAATATTTAACAATAAACCATAATAGAAAAGAAAAAAAAAGAAATAGATATGTAGATAAAGGGAAACAGTCTTGGAAGGCTAGATACCAAAATGTTGATAGTGGGTTTTTTTTCTCATTTTGTTAGGCCTTTCTGTATATTCTCATTTATTTCAACATTGTGTATGCATTTTTCCTACCATAAAAAATAATAGCAATAAAGCTATTACCATTTTGGAAAATGCCACTACTACAAAGTACTACATGACCTTGGATACCTCCAAACCTCACTTAAACTCAGTTCCCCTATAAAGCAAATACCAGTGTGTTACAGGTTGTTACAATGCTCAACAGAAAAATTAGCAGACATGTAGCAGGAACTCAACGCATATTTCTTTAAAAAACAAACAAGCCTTCTGAAAGGAGGATGTCAGCGATATAAATATGAGGTTAATTCTGCAAAAAATGAAAACAACAGAAGACTTTGAATTCAGGGTCAGACTGCTTAGCTTTTGTGCCTCTAGAGGTCAAGAAAAAGCAACACATGAAGCAAGTTAAGTAGAATGAGGAACCTCATTGCCAAGGAAGAAACTTACCCAAAATCTACTAACACACTTTCTGTCCCATTGTTCACTCCTCTCTTGCTTTAACTCCTCTAGTTTTCCTTTCCCTAGTGATATGAAAGTCTTAATAAACCTAACAGGGTCCCCAAGCATGTTACTGGAAGACACATATTCTTAGATGTAAACCTAACCCATGGATGGAAATGTGCCCCTTCTGTCATGGACCATAATGATCTGAGATTTTCTAAATGGACACATGATTCAGCTCAAGCCAATCTGACTTACTGCACCTACAAACTTGTGGTCTGTGGTATATATTTTTGCTCTAAGGAAGCTTTTGTCTCATCTCATTACTTTCTGTCAAGTACACATAGATAGAGGCTTTCAGTATGTTTACGTTTAAAAACAAGAAATCAAGTAAGAGAACAGAGTAGGGACTGCCTGCCAAGCTTAAAGCAGAAGATGGGCAGCCGTAGCAGAAGGAGATTAGACTCAAAAAATCATCCTAAACCAAAACACATATTCAAAATTACTTATGTAATACTGTGCATCCGACCCTGTTCTTAATACTTCACATATATCAACTCATTTAATTTTCACACAACCTCATGAGATAGGTACTTTTACTATCCCATTTTACAGATAAAGAAACTGAGGCACAGACTCATTCATGTAACCCAGCTAGTAAGCGGTAGAACCAGCCCAACTCCCGGGTCTCTGCTTGTAAACCCATTGCTATGTTGTCCCTCTAAGAAACAAAGCACTTTCAAGCACAGGCTGCAATTAACCCAAGTAAAAGATAAACCCCCTAAGTGTTCCTTCTCTATTTCTCCAGGCAGTTTTTCTTTTCAAACGTCCATCTTTTTTTTTTTTTTTACATCTTTATTGGAGTATAATTGCTTTACTATGGTGTGTTAGTTTCTGCTTT
Organism: Pseudorca crassidens; assembly: GCF_039906515.1. Lineage (NCBI taxonomy): Eukaryota > Metazoa > Chordata > Mammalia > Artiodactyla > Delphinidae > Pseudorca > Pseudorca crassidens. The sequence goes on from NC_090317.1 coordinate 35,488,923, forward strand.
ATAACAAAGTGAATCAGTTATACATATACATATGTTCCCCTATCTCTTCCCTCTTGCGTCTCCCTCCCTCCCACCCTCCCTATCCCACCCCTCTAGGTGGTCACAAAGCACCAAGCTGATCTCCCTGTGCTATGCAGCTGCTTCCCACTAGCTATCTATTTTACATTTGGTAGTGTATATATGTCCATGCCACTCTCTCACTTTGTCACAGCTTACCCTTCCCCCTCCCCATATCCTCAAGTCCATTCTCTAGTAGGTCTGTGTCTTTATTCCTGTCTTACCCCTAGGTTCTTCATGACATTTTTTTTCTTAGATTCCATATATATGAGTTAGCATACGGTATTTGTCTTTAAGAAAATGTTCAAACATCCATCTTTATCCCTATTTATTCACCTCCTCTAGCCTGCAGTCATTGTCACCCACACTTATTGAAAATTAAGATCTTCAAAAAGGTATTTCAGCAGGACATTGTTTCGGCAGGTCCTGAAAATTAACTACTTACCTCTTCCCTGCCTTGTCATTCATCTGAGCTCACTGGCTCTTGTCCCGTTCATAGTTGCCAGTGTACAAAAAATGATCGTCTACTGCACACTTAACTACTCTCCCACCTCCTGCCAATTCAGGTCATTCAAGAACATGGTCTTTTATAGGAAATGAGAAAGGGAGCTGAAAGAATAAATACCCAAAGAATGTACTGCACCCTATCTTCATGTTCGCAATTAGTGGACACAGCAGCTACACTGGCACTGGGAATGTTTTCGTTGGACAGAGCCTCTGAAAGACATTGCTGAATAATACGGATCTGTAAGCCATTACTACTCAGCACTTTGTCAAGAACACAATATTAATTACCCTCTAGAGCTTTTAAGAAATGGCTGATCCTTTGGAAGGAGGTGATTTCAACAAGTCACTTATTCCTCAGGTGGCAAATATGCTTAATTTCCTTCTTTGTGAAGAGTACTGTATTTTTCTATACGAACTGATTTTAACGAAGATATTTTCCATTTCTAAAGAACATGTTCTCCACTAATGGCATTTGAGTGGAAAGCAAAATGCTACAATACCGGCCAGAAAGGAAACCTTAGGAGGTCCCTGATAATACACCTGCAGGACCCTGCCATCTTGGGGCTGGAAGGGCACCTAAAGGCCAAGCAAGGATATAGTGATTGCGGCAGCTCATTCACAGTCCTCTCTGAAGGGGCTTTCTTGGTTGTTACCTGACTGGAGGAGGAGTAATATGAACACAAAGCCAAAGTAAGGCAAAGTGCAGAAAATAAATTAGAGTCAACAATATTAAAAATAAAAGAGAACAGATTTAAGCCAGTGACCTCTGTCTGCAGGGAATTCAATTTCACACTGGTCTTGGCCCAGCAGGAGACAGATGATTCAAGGTGTATGGATTTACTCAATCCACTTCTCCAAGGATTTGCTGAGAAACTACTGTGTGCCTAGCTTTGTGCTCAAAACCAAGACAGGAGGGAAGAGTGAGGGTTGATCTGAAGGGAGGATTAAAAAATAAGAAGAAATAAGAAGTCCTTCCCTCCAGTGGATGAACCACTTAATTTGGGAGACAAGACACATTGACAGGAGACAGAGAACAGTTCACTGAATCTATAAGCAAGTGTAGAATAAGATGGTACATGTGCCATAGTTTCTCAAGGCTAAGACCCATGTGATTCCTTTGGAATTTTAATGGTTCTGAAAATGAAACATGTTTTACAGCTGCTGGGTACATATCATGTAGTGCTTCATTGTTTAATTTTTTTTAAACACCCCTGTGTTTACTAAAAATTGTGTCCACTAATTGCGAACATGAAGACAGGGTGCAGTACATTCTTTGGGTATTTAATTCTTTCAGCTCCCTTTCTCATTTCCTATAAAAGACCATGTTCTTGAATGACCTGAATTGGCAGGAGGTGGGAGAGCAGTTAAGTGTGCAGTAGACGATCATTTTTTGTACACTGGCAACTACGAACGGGACAAGAGCCAGTGAGCTTAGATGAATGACAAGGCAGGGAACATGTAAGTAGTTAATTTTCAGGACCTGCTGAAACAATGTCCTGCTGAAATACCTTTTTGAAGGGACAGGTTGCTTCCATACCCTGGCTATTGTAAATAGAGCTGCAATGAACACTGTGGTACATAACTTTTTTTTTTTTTTTTTGCGGTACGCAGGCCTCTCACTGCTGTGGCCTCTTCCGTTGCGGAGTACAGGCTCCGGATGCGCAAGCTCAGCGGCCATGGCTCACGGGAGCAGCCGCTCCATGGCATGTGGGATCCTCCCAGACCGGGGCACGAACCCGTGTCCCCTGCATCGGCAGGCGGACTCTCAACCACTGCGCCACCAGGGAAGCCCCATAACTATTTCTGAATTATGGTTTTCTCAGGGTATATTCCCAGTACTGAGATTGCTGTGTCATATGGTAGCTCTACTTTTAGTTTTGTAAGGAACCTCCATGCAGTTCTCCATAGTGGCTGTATCAACTTACATTCCCACCAACAGTGTAAGAGTGTTCCCTTTTCTCCACACCCGCTCCAGCATTTACTGTTTGTAGATTTTTTGATGATGGCCATTCTGGCTGGTGTGAGGTGATACCTCATTGTACTTTTGATTTGCATTTCTCTAATGATTAGTGATGTTTAGCATCCTTTCATGTGTTTATTGGCAACCTGTATATATTCTTTGGAGAAATGTCTATTTAGGTCTTCTGCCCATTTTTGGATTGGGCTGTTTTTTTGATATTGAGCTGCATGAGCTGCTTGTATATTTTGGAGATTAATCCCTTGTAAGGTGCTTTGTTTGCACAGATTTTCTCCCATTCTGAGGGTTGTCCTTCCATCTTCTTTATGGTTTCCTTTGCTGTGTAAAAGCTTTGAAGTTTCATTACATCCCATTTGTTTATTTTTGTTTTTATTTCCATTTCTCTAGGAGGCGGGTCTGAAAAGATCATGCTGTGATGTATGTCATAGAGTGTTCTGCCTATGTTTTCCTCTAAGAGTTTTATAGTGTCTGGCCTTACATTTAGGTCTTCGATCCACTTTTAGTTTATTTTTCAGTATGGTGTTAGGGAGTGTTCTAATTTCATTCTTTTACATGTAGCTGTCCGGTTTTCCCAGGACCACTTATTGTATCTTCATTGTATATTCTTGCCTCCTTTATCAGAGACAAGCTGACCATATGTGCATGTGTTTAACTCTGGTCTTTCTATGCTGTTCCATTGATCTATATTTCTATTTTTGTGCCAGTACCATACTGTGTTGATTACTGTAGCTTTGTAGTATAGTCTGAAGTCAGGGATCCTGATTCCTCCAGCTCCATTTTTCTTTTTCAAGATTGCTTTGGCTATTCGGGGTCTTTGGTGTTCCCATACAAATTGTGAAATTTTTTGTTCTAGTTCTGTGAAAATTGCCATTGGTAGTTTGATAGGGATTGCACTGAATCTGCAGATTACTTTGGGTAGTATAGTCATTTTCACAATGTTGATTCCTCCAATCCAAGAACATGGTATATCCCTCCATCTGTTTGTATCGTCTTTATTTCTTTCATCAGTCTTATAGTTTTCTGTATACAGGTCTTTTGTCTCCTTAGGTAGGTTTATTCCTAGGTATTTTATTCTTTTTGTTGCAATGGTAAATGGGAGTGTTTACTGAATTTCTCGTTCAGATTTTTCATCATTAGTGTATAGGAATGCAAGAGATTTCTGTGCATTAATTTTGAATCCTGCTACTTTACCAAATTCATTGATTAGCTCTAGTAGTTTTCTGGTAGCATCTTTAGGATTCTCTATGTACAGCATCATGTCATCTGCAAACAGTGACAGTTTTACTTCTTCTCTGATTTGGATTCTCTTAATTTCCTTTTCTTCTCTGATTGCTGTGGCTAAACCTTCTGAAACTATTTTGAATAATAGTGGTGAGAATGGACATCCTTGTCTTGTTCCTGATCTTAGAGGAAATGGTTTTAGTTTTTCACCATTGAGAATGATGTTGGCTGTGGAGTTCTCATATATGGCCCTTATTATGTTGAGGTAGCTTCCCTCTATGCCTACTTTCTGGGGAGTTGTTATCATAAATGGGTGTTGAATTTTGTCAAAAGCTTTTTCTGCATCTACTGAGATGATCATGTGGTTTTGATTCTTCAGTTTGTTAATATGGTGTATCACATTGATTGATTTGAGTATACTGAAGAATCCTTGCACTCCTGAGATAAACCCCACTTGATCATGGTGTATGATCCTTTTAATGTGCTCGTGGATTCTATTTGCTAGGATTTTGTTGAGGATTTTTGCATCTATGTTCATCAGTGATATTGGCCTGTAGTTTTCTTCCTTTGTGACATCTTTCTCTGGTTTTGGTATCAGGGTGATGGTGGCCTTGTAGAATGAGTTTGGGAGCGTTCCTCCCTCTGCCATATTTTGGAAGAGTTTGAGAAGGATAGGTGCTCTTCTCTAAATGTTTGATAAAATTCGCCTGTGAAGCCATCTGGTCCTGGGCTTTTGTTTGTTGGAAGATTTTTAATCACAGTCTCATTTTCAGTCCTTGTGATTGGTCGTTTATATTTTCTATTTCTTCCTGGTTCAGTCTTGGAAGGATGTGCTTTTCTACGAATTTGTCCATTTCTTCCAGGTTGTCCATTTTATTGGCACAGAGTTACCTGTAGCAATCTCTCATGATCCTTTGTATTTCTGCAGTGTCAGTTGTTACTTCTCCTTTTTCATTTCTAATTCTGTTTATGTGAGTTTTCTCTCTTTTTTTCTTGATGAGTCTAGCTAATGTTTTATCAATTTTGTTTATCTTCTCAAAGACAAAGCTTTTAGTTTTATTGATCTTTGCTATTGTTTCCTTCATTTCTTTTTCATTTCTTTCTGATCTGATCTTTATGATTTCTTTCCTTCTGCTAACTTCGGGGTTTTTTTGTTCTTCTTTCTCTAATTGCTTTAGGTGTAAGGTTAGGTTGTTTATTTGAGAGGTTTCTTGTTTCTTGAGGTAGGATTGTATTGCTATATACTTCCCTCTTAGAACTGCTTTTGCTGCATCCCATAGGTTTTGGGTCATTGTGTTTTCATTGTCATTTCTTTTAGGTATTTTTTGATTTCCATTTTGATCCCTTCAGTGATCTCTTGGTTATTTTGTAGCATTTTGCTTAGCTTCCATGTGTTTGTAATTTTAAGTTTTTTTCCTGTAATTGATATCTACTTTCATAGCACTGTTGTTGGAAAAGATACTTGATATGATTTCAACTTTCTTAAATTTACCAAGGTTTGATTTGTGACCCAAGATATGATCTTTCCTGGAGAATGTTCCATGAGTGCTTGAGAGCAAAGGGTATTCTGTTGTTTTTGAATGGAGTCCTAAAATATCAGGTAAGTCCATCTTGTCTAATGTGTCATTTAAAGCTTGTATTTACTTATTTATTTTCATTTTGCATTATCTGTTCATTGGTGAAAGTCGGGTGTTAAAATTCCGTACTGTTACTGTGTTACTGTCAATTTCCCCTTTCATGGCTGTTAGCACTTTCCTTATGTACTGAGGTGCTCCTATGGTGGGTGCATAAATATTTACAACTGTTATATCTTCTTGGATTGGTCCCTTGATGATTGTGTCCTTCTTTGTCTTCTGTAATAGTCTTTATTTTAAAGTCTATTTTGTCTGATATGAGAATTGCTACTCCAGCTTTTCTTTGATTTCCATTTGCATGGAATATCTTTTTCCATCCCCTCGCTTTCCGTCTGCATGTGTCCCTAGGTCTGAAGGGGGTCTCTGGAGGACAGCATATATACGGGTCTTGTTTTTGTATCCATTTTGCCAGTCTATGTCTTTCAGTTGGAGCATTTAACCCATTTATATTTAAGATAATTATAGATATGTATGTTCCTCTTACCATTTTCCTCATTGTTTTCGGTTTGCGTTTGTAGGTCTTTTCCTTCTCTTGTGTTTCCTGCCTAGAGAGGTTCCTTTAGCATTTGCTGTAGAGCTGGTTTGGTGGGCTGAATTCTCTTAAGTTTTGCTTGTCTGTAAGGGTTTGATTTTCTCTGTCAAGTCTGAATGAGATCCTTGCTGGGCAGAGTAATCTTGGTTGTAGGTTTTTCCCTTTCATCACTTTAAATATGTCCTGCCACTCATTTCTGGCTTGCAGAGTTTCTGCTGAAAGATCAGCTGTTAGCCTTATGGGGATTCCCTTGTATGTTATTTGTTGCTTTTCCCTTGCTGCTTTTAATATTTTTTCTCTGTCTTTAATTTTTTATAGTTTGATTAATATGTGTTCGTGTGTTTCTCCTTGGATTTATCCTGTATGGGACTCTCTGTGCTTCCTGGACTTGATTGACTATTTCCTTTCCCATGTTAGGGAAGTTTTTGACTATAATCTCTTCAAATACTTTCTCAGAGCCTTTCTTTTTCTTTTCTTCTTCTGGGACCCCTATAATTTGAATGTTGGTGCATTTAATGTTGTCCCAGAGGTCTCTAAGACTGTCCTCAATTCTTTTCATTCTTTTTTCTTTATTTATAACTACTGCTCTGCAGTAGTTATTTCAACTATTTTATCTTCCAGGTTACCTATCCCTTCTTCTGCCTCAGTTATTCTGCTGTTGATTCCTTCTAGAGAATTTTTAATTTCACTTATTGTGTTGTTCATCATTGTTTGTTTGCTCTTTAGTTCTTCTAGGTGCTTTTTAAACGTTTCTTGTATTTTCTCCATTCTATTTCCAAGAGTTTGGATCATTTTACCATCATTACTCTGAAATCTTTTTCAGGTAGACTGCCTATTTCCTCTTAATTTGTTTGCTCTGATGGGTTTTTACTTTGCTCCTTCATCTGCCGCATATTTCTGTCTTCTAATGTTGTTTAACTTACTTTGTTTGGGGTCTCCTTTTCGCAGCCTGCAGGTTCATAGTTGCCTTTGTTTTTGGTGTCTGCCCCCAGTGGGTGAGGTTGGTTCAGTGGCTTGTTTAGGCTTCGTGGTGGAGGGGACTGGTGCGTGTGTTCTGGTGGGTGGGGCTGGATCTTGTCTTTCTTGGGGGAAGGCTGTGTCTGGTGGTGTGTTTTGGGCTGTCTGTGAACTTAGTATGATTTTACGCAGCCTCTCTGCTAATGGGCAGGGTTGTGTTCCTGTATTGCTAGTTGTTTGGCATGGGGTGTCCAGCACTAGGGCTTGCTGGCCATTGGGTGGAGCTAGGTCTTAGCATTGAGACAGAGGTCTCTGGGAGAGCTCTCGCTGATTGATATTATGTGGGGTCAGGAGGTTTCTGGTGGTCCAATGTCCTGAACTTGGCTCTCCTACCCTGGAGGCTCAGACCTGACACCAGGCTGGAGCACCAAGACCCTATCGGCCACACAGCTCAGAAGAAAAGGGAGAAAAAAAAGAAAGAAAAACTTTTTTTAAGTAAATAATAAAATAAAAATTATTAAAATGAAAAAAAAATAGAAAAAAGAAGAGAGCAACCAAACCAATAAACAAATCCACCAATGGTAACAAATGCTAAAACCTATACTAAGATAAACATAAAAATCAGAAACAAATCAGTCACAGACAGCAAATCCGAAGTCTACAGTTGCTCCCAAAGTCTACCGCCTCAATTTTGGGATGATTTTTTGTCTCTTCAGGTATTCCACAGATGCAGGGTATATCAAGTTGATGGTGGGCATTTAATCTGCTCTTCCTAAGGCTGCTGGGAGAGATTTCCCTTTCTCTTCTTTGTTTGCACAGCTCCTAGGGCTCAGCTTTGGTTTTGGCCCACCTCTGCTTGTAGGTCGCCCTCAGGTGTCTTTTCCCTACCCAGACAGTTAAGAGATTAAAGCAGCAGCTGATTAGGATGTTCTTGCTCACTCTGGCCCTTGGGAGGGAGGGGTATGGTAGTCATAATTGGAATGCGGGGTGAGCCTGCGGTGGCAGAGGCTGACATGACTTTGCAACACCCTGAGGTGTGCCATGGGTTTGCCTGGGGATGTTGTCCCTAGATCACAGGACCCTGGCAGTGATGAGCTGCACAGGCTCCTGGGGAGGGGTGTGTGTGTGTGGATAGTGACCTGTGCTTGCACACAGGATTCTTCGTGGCAGCATTAGCATTAGCGTTTCATGCCAGTCTCTGGGGTCTGAGATGATAGCTGTGGCTCATGCCTGTCTCTGGAGCTTGCTTAGGCAGTGCTCTGCCTTGTGTGGGCATGAGGGAAAGGAATCCCCTCTCTTTGTGCACCCTGAAACAATGGTCTCTTGCCTCTTCAGCAGGTCCAGACTTTTTCCTAGACTCCCTCCCAGCTAGCTGGGGCACACCAGCCCCCTCAGGCTGTCTTCATGCAGCCAACCCCAGTCCTCTCCCTTGGGTCTGACCTCTGAAGCCCGAGCCTCAGCTCCCAGCCCCCACCAGCCCTGGTGAGTGAGCTGACAAGCCTCTCAGGCTGGTGAGTGCTGGTCAGAACCGATCCTCTGTGTAGGAATCTCTATACTTGCTCTCTGCACTGTTGTTGCTTTGCTCTCCTCTGTGGCTCCAAAGCTTCCCCCCCCCCACCCACCCCCCATCTGCGCCAGTGAAGGGGTTTCCTAGTGTGTGGAAACTTTTCCTCCTTCACAGCTCCCTCCCAGAAGTGCAGGTCCCATCCCTATTCTTTTGCCTCTGTTTTTTCTTTTTTCTTTTGCCCTACCCAGGTATGTGGGGACTTTCTTGCCTTTTGAGAAGTCTGAGGTCTTCTGCCAGTGTTCAGTAGGTGTTCTGTAGGTGTTGTTCCACATGTAGATGTATTTTTAATGTAATTGTGGGGAGGAAGGTGATTTCCACATCTTACTCCTCCAACATCTTGAAGGTCCCCCAGTTCAACTGATTTTTACACTTCAAATTTAGAGAGTAAATACAAATTGTGAGTGTAGCATTTCTGTTTTCATCTAAAGCTTGAAAATTGTAATATTAAAAAGGTTATCCAACCCTCTAAACCTGACCTTGAAACTCAAATACTGTGACAACTCTTCACCATACTTACTTCCAGTTTAATCTACCCTAAAATTTGCCCCAGCCATCGATTCAATTTAGAACCTATTCTGAGTTCTATCTTCATGTTAATTCACATGAAGGATTGTTTGGAACTTCAGTGCTGGGAACTTATAACAGTTGAGTTTCAAAAACCATTTTAGAGTTTTACAGTTGCCAACTAGAGTACTTCAGCTTAAGGAATCATCCATCACACAGCTTGTTGTCAAATGTATTCCCTGTGCATTTCACCTATCGTCTCTCTCCTTCTTATGGGGGGAAGAAGGCAGAGTGATGGAGAGTCTGGTTGGTGTGGCTCAGATCACCATCAGGCATTGTTCTTGCCAGGACTACTCTTTCAGTTTACTCTCCTCCCTTTTTTATATTGAGGAAAAATCTATTTAATGTCCCTCTCCTTTCTGATCAATACTACCTTTTTTCCACATGCAAACCATGACTTGCCAAAGTCATACCCTTATAAACAGCAACTTTTATAACTGGCTTCAACAGGATAGATTTTTAGAGATAACTTGTATTTCTTCTAATTAAACATAATTACATTTGCTGTTTACAAAAGAGGGTTTTAGAAAGAAATTTTAGACAGTTGTATCACAGGGAGTGTCGGTATATAGTCTATGGTTAACCAAATCAACCTCGTTTAACAATAACAATGACAAAAAACAACAATAAAACTGCATGAAACATTTGTTTCACTTGGAGTCAGTGCTGACTGAAGAAAATCTTTTTCAGTCAAAAACTGGCCTCCAAGGAGACACATTTTCTTATAATATGTACAAAAACTCTCCTTTCCATTTTTCTCACTCTTCTCACTGGTAGATTGGTGTTTGGTATGGATGTTGTAGGGCAATGTTTGCATGATTGGTTATAACACTAACAAAAACTGTGAGATATCCTTTTTCAGTTGAGAAGATATTAGCCTTTCACATATTTCCATTAAGGAAAAGAGAAAGGATTTGCCTGATATCATTAGTGATAGAATTTGGTTTAGAACCCCTGACCATGGTATATTACACTAACACTATATTTCCAAGCAGACCTGGCCCAGCTCTGAAATAGTTCTTCAGACAAAATTATATGGGAGAGGGCAAACCTCAGGTCAAGAAGTGACCCTAGCACTAAGCCACTAGAAGACCTTTATTACAGTTAATTGTCATTGACCCCATCTCAGAAATTCATGGGTTCACTTCATCTCCTTTGCCTTCTAAAGTAGACAAACCTCCCCTAGATGTAGTTTACTCGGGAATTCCTACTGCTGACTTGTTTTCTGCAATTTTGCTCAGTATTTTCTGCTCTGGAGGATCCTAAGGAGATAAAGTTTCATCTTGAAAAGTCAGGAGAATTTATTACTATTATTGTCATACCAGGGAAAGGAGATGAATTTATTTAGCAGCATCTGAAAATAGAATTGCCTCAGCGTTGACGCCTGCTGCTGATGCTAAATGATGAATACTAAGCACCTGGCACACAATTTGTGCTTCTCTTCATTTATCTGTTCTTCATATTCCGGTGCTTAAAGATGCATGTAGCACATTTTCACTGTGCTCTACTCTGGGTTGGGAGCCAAGCAGTAGATGTCACTGATTATTTGTTGAGCATCCATACCACATGGGGAACTGTACAAAGCACAGCACGGAACTGTAGGAAAAACATAAGTGTGTAGAATCCAGCCAGGAATCCTGCATTTGAATGCTAGCTCTGTGAAGCTCCCAGCTTGGTGACCTTGGGCAAATTACTTAACTTTCCTTAGATTCACGGTCCTTAACTCTAAAATGGGAGTAATAACAGCTGTCCTATATTACTTAGAGGGTTGACGTGAGGTTCCAATGTGTTATTACTTGGGGTAGAGTTCTGCAAAAGGTGGTGTGTCTCTGCGTGTTGAAGGCCAAGGACAGCCCTTACCATAGCTATAGTGGGCAGCATCCTCATTGCTTCATGAAGTACCTCCCAATACATCTACCATGGAACCCTTGAGGCCTACGTTTCTTTTACTTGAGGATAAAACCTTTCATTACACAATCAGAGGTCTGCTTCAAACAGTGGTCCCATGTAGAGTGGAAAGTGTGTATTTGAACTTTGGAGCCAGACCCATTCAGTTACTAACTCTGTGATCCTGGAAAAGATGCATAACATCTCTGAGCCTCTATTTCTTCAACTGTAAAGTGGAGATGAGCAGTAGTACATACTTTCATAGCATTTCTAGGAGGTTTGAATGAGATGAAGTCTGCCAAGTACCTAGCAGATGCTAGGCTCACTAAATGGTAGTTCCTTTGAGAAACAAGGGAGTAGGGTGGGTGTCAACAATGCTCTCCCACTCTTACGCTTTAATCTATTACCTTAAGGTTGGCAAGAACACACCTAAAACAGTTAAGAAAATGATAACAGGAACATACATATCAAAAATTACCTTAAATGTAAATGGATTAGGGGCTTCCCTGGTGGTGCAGTGGTTAAAAATCTGCCAATGCCGGTGACATGAGTTCGAGCCCTGGACCGGGAAGGAACCACATGCCATGGAGCAACTAAGCCCATGCACCACAACTACTGAGCCGGCGCTCTAGAGCTTGTGTGCCACAACTACTGAGCCTGAATGCTACTACTGAGCCTGCATGCCACAACTACTGAAGCCCACAAGCCTAGAGCCCATGCTCTGCAACAAGAGAAGCCACTGCAATGAGAAGCCTGCACACCACAATGAAGGGTAGTCCCCACTCACCTCAAACAGAGAAAGCCTCTGCACAGCAACAAAGACCCAACACAGCCAAAAATAAAAATAAATAAATAAATAAATTTATTTTAAAAATATGAAAATGGATTAAATGCTCCAAACAAAAGACACAGACTGGCTGAATGGATAAAAAAACAAGACCTATATATATGCTGTCTACAAGAGGCCCACTTCAGACCTAGGGACACATACAGACTGAGAGTGAGGAGATGGAAAAAGATATTCCATGCAAATAGAAATCAAAAGAAAGCTGGAGTAGCAATTCTCATATCAGACAAAATAGACTTTAAAATGAAGACTTCCACAAGAGACAAAGAAGGACACTACATAATGATCAAGAGATCAATCCAAGAAGAAGACATAACAATTGTAAATATTTATGCATCCAACATAGGAGGACCTCAATACATAAGGCAAATGGTAACAGCCATAAAGGGGAAATCGACAGTAACCCAATCATAGTAGGGGACTTTAACACCCCACTTTCATCAATGGACAGATCATCCAAAAGGAACATAAATAAGGAAAGACAAGCTTTAAATGACACATTAGACAAGATGGACTTAATTGATATTTATAGGACTCCATCCAAAAACAACAGAATACACTTTCTTCTCAAGTGCTCATGGAACATTGTCCAGGATAGATCATATCTTGGGTCAAAAATCAAGTCTTGTTAAATTTAAGAAAACTGAAATCATAGCAAGTATCTCTTCCAACCACAACGCTATGAGACTAGATAACGAGTACAGGAAAAAAATCTGTAAAAAATAAAAACACATGGAAACTAAACAATACACTACTAAATAATCAAGAAATCACTGAAGAAATCAAAGAGGAAATCAAAAAAATACCTAGAAACAAATGACAATGGAGACACAACGACACAAAACTTATGGGCTACAACAAAAGAAGTTCTAAGAGGGAAGTTTATAACAATACAATCCTACCTCAAGAAACAAGAAAAAACTCAAATAAAAAACCTAATCTTACACCTAAAGCATTTAGAGAAAGAAGAAAAAAAAAAAACAAAGTTAGCAGAAGGAAAGAAATCATAAAGTTCAGATCAGAAATAAATCAAAAAGGGGCTTCCCCAGTGGTGCAGTGGTTGAGAACCAGCCTGCCAATGCAGGGGACACGGGTTCAATCCCTGGTCCGGGAAGATCCCACGTGCCGCGAAGCAACTAAGCTCGTGTGCCACAACTACTGAGCCTGTGCTCTAGAGCCCGTGAGCCACAACTACTGAGTCCGTGTGCCACAACTACTGAAGCCCACACGCCTAGAGCCCATGCTCCACCATGAGAGAAGCCACTGCAATGACAAGCCCACACACCACAACAAAGAGTAGCCCCCACTCGCTGCAACTAGAGAAAGCCCGCGTCCACCAACGAAGACCCAACACAGCCAAAAATAAATTTAAAAAGAAATGATGAAAACAATAGCAAAGATCAACAAAGCTAAAAGCTGGTGCTTTGAGAATATAAACAAAATTGATAAACCATTAGGCAGACTCATCAAGAAGAAAAGGGAGAAGACTAAAATAAACAGAATTAGAAATGAAAAAGGAGAAATAACAACTGACACTGCAGAAATACAAAGGATCATGAGAGATTACTACAAACAACTATATGCCAATAAAATGGACAACCTGGAAGAAATGTACAAATTCATAGAAAAGCACAACCTTCTGAGACTGAACCAGGAAGAAATAGAAAATATAAACAGACCAATCACAAGCACTGAAATTGAAACTGTGATTTAAAATCTCCCAACAAACAGAAGCCCAGGACCAGATGGCTTCATAGGTGACTTCTATCAAACATTTAGACAAGAGTCAACACCTATCCTTCTCAAACTCTTCCAAAATATGGCAGAGGGAGGAACATTCCCAAACTCATTCTACAAGGCCACCATCACCCTGATACCAAAACCAGACAAAGCTGTCACAAAGGAAGAAAACTACAGGCCAATATCACTGATGAACATAGAGGCAAAAATCCTCAACAAAATACTAGCAAACAGAATCCACGAGCGCATTAAAAGGATCATATGCCATAATCAAGTGGGGTTTATCTCAGGAATGCAAGGATTCTTCAGTATATGCAAATCTATCAATGTGATACACCATATTAACAAACTGAACGATAAAAACCATCTGATAATCTCAACAGATGCAGAAGAAGCTTTTGACAAAATTCAACACCCATTTATGATAAAAACTCCCCAGAAATTAGGCATAGAGGGAATCTACCTCAGTAATAATAGGGCCATATATAACAAACCCACAGCCAACATCGTTCTCAATGGTGAAAAACTGAAAGCATTTCCTCTAAGATCAGGAAGAACACAAGGTTGCCCACTCTCACTGCTATGATTCAAGATAGTTTTGGAAGTTTTAGCCACAGCAATCAGAGAAGAAAGAGAAATAAAAGGAATCCAAATAGGAAAAGAGAAGTAAAACTGTCACTGTTTGGGCTTCCCTGGTGCCACAGTGGTTGAGAGTCTGCCTGCCGATGCAGGGGACACGGGCTCGTGCCCCGGTCCAGGAAGATCCCACATGCCGTGGAGTGGCTGGGCCCATGAGCCATGGTCGCTGAGCCTGTGCGTCCGGAGCCTGTGTTCCGCAAAGGGAGAGGCCACAACAGTGAGAGGCCCGCATACCTCAAAAATTAATAATAATATAAAAATTTTAAAAACTGTCACTGTTTGCAGAACATGATGCTATACATAGAGAATCCTAAAGATGCTACCAGAAAACTACTAGAGCTAATCAATGAATTTGGTAAAGTAGCAGGATTCAAAATTAATGCACAGAAATCTCTTGCATTCCTATACACTAAGGATGAAAAATCTGAAAGAGAAATTCAGGAAAGATTCCCATTTACCTTTGCAACAAAAAGAATAAAATACCTAGGAATAAACCTACCTAAAGAGACAAAAGACCTGTATGCAGAAAACATTATGACACTGATGAAAGAAACTAAAGATGACACAAGCAGATGGAGAGATATTCCATGTTCTTGGATTGGAAGAACCAATATAGTGAAAATGACTATACTACCCAAAGCAATCTACAGATGCAATGCAATCCCCATCAAACTACCAATGGCAATTTTCACAGAACTAGAAGAAAAAATTTCACAATTTGTATGGGAGCACAAAAGACGCCGAATAGCCAAAGCAGTCTTGAGAAAGAAAAATGGAGCTGGAGGAATCAGGAGCCCTGACTTCAGACTATACTACAAAGCTACAGTAATCAACACAGTATGGTACTGGCACAAAAATAGAAATATAGATCAATGGAACAGCATAGAAAGACCAGAGTTAAACACATGCACATATGGTCAGCTCATCTTTGATAAAGGAGGCAAGAATATACAATGGAGACAAGACAGCCTCTTCAATAAGTGGTCCTGGGAAAACTGGACAGCTACATGTAAAAGAATGAAATTAGAACACTCCGTAACACCATACTCAAAAATAAACTCAAAATGGATTAAAGACCTAAGTGTAAGGCCAGACACTATAAAACTCTTAGAAGAAAACGTAGGCACAACATTCCTTTACATAAATCACAGAAAGATCCTTTTGGACCCACCTCCTAGAGACATGGAAATAAAAACAAAAATAAACAAATGGGACCTAATTAAACTTAAAATTTTTGCATAGCAAAGGAAACCATAAACAAGATGAAAAGACAACCCTCAGAATGGGAGAAAATATTTGCAAATGAAGCAACTGACAAAGGATTAGTCTCCAAAATATACAAGCAGCTCATGCAGCTCAATATCAAAAAAAAAAAAACCCAATCCAAAAATTGGCTAAAGTCCTAAATAGACATGTCTCCAAAGAAGATATACAGATTGCCAAAAAACACATGAAAGAATGCTCAACATCATTAATCATTAGAGAAATGCAAATCAAAACTACAATGCGATATCATCTCACAGTGGTCAGAATGGCCATCATCAAAAAATCTAGAAACAATAAATGCTGGAGAGGGTGTGGAGAAAAGGGAACACTCTTGCACTGCTGGTGGGAATGTGAATTGGTACAGCCACTATAGAGAACAGTATGGAGGTTCCTTAAAAAACTACAAATAGAACTACCATATGACCCAGCAATCCCACTACTGGGCATATACCCTGAGAAAAACATAATTCAAAAATAGTCATGTACCAAAATGTTCATTGCAGCTCTATTTACAATAGCCTGGAGATGGAAACAACTTAAGTGTCCATCATCGGATGAATGGGTAAATAAGATGTGGCACATATATACAATGGAATATTACTTAGCCATAAAAAGGAACGAAATTGAGTTATTTGTAGCGAGGTGGATTGACCTAGAGTCTGTCATACAGAGTGAAGTCAGAAAGAGAAAAACAAATACCATATGCTAACACATATATATGGAATCTAAAAAGAAAAAAAATGGTCATGAAGTACCCAGGGGCAAGATGGGAATAAAGACGCAGACCTACTAGAGAATGGACTTGAGGACACAGGGTGGGGGAAGGGTAAACTGGGACAAAGTGAGAGAGTGGTAGTGTATATATGGACATATATATACTACCAAATGTAAAATAGATAGCTAGTGGGAAGCAGTCGCATAGCAGAGGGAGATCAGCTCGGTGCTTTGTGACCAGCTATAAGGGTGGGATAGGGAGGGTGGAAGGGAGATGAAAGGGGGAGGAGATATTGTGATATATGTATATGTATAACTGATTAACTTTGTTATAAAGCAGAAACTAACACACGATTGTAAAGCAATTATACTCCGATAAAAATTTTAAAATAAATAAAATTATACAACAAGGACAATACTACTGTAAGGCTTTACAGTTTACCAAGCTCCTTTACATACACACACCACAGAGGCACCATGCGATATGGCCATTCCACTTATATTGAAATTTCTTAAAGAGAACATGCGTTCTTATTCACTCCTATTTATCATTTCTTTTCTCCTTCCACACAGTGAACA
Organism: Pseudorca crassidens; assembly: GCF_039906515.1. Lineage (NCBI taxonomy): Eukaryota > Metazoa > Chordata > Mammalia > Artiodactyla > Delphinidae > Pseudorca > Pseudorca crassidens. The sequence goes on from NC_090317.1 coordinate 35,505,612, forward strand.
TAGCAAACCTTTGTCTCTTTCCTCAAATTCTTTAGCATGGCATTCAAAGCCCTTTGTAACCCATTCCTAACCTAACTCTCCAAGCTCTTCTTCCCCTCTCTCACCGCCTCCCAACATACATCACAAGACACACATAGACATACACCCCTTAGTTCCTATAACATATTCTTAACAGTCCTGCTCTCTCTCTCCCTCTACCCTCTAAAAGTCAGTAACAAACTTATCCAGTTCAAATGTCCAGTTCTTCAAAGCCTTCCCTTAAACTCCCTGCCTCTGTGCCCCACCCCTACCTAAGCTGAGAGCATTTACATAGATAGTACTTGCCACCTAGCAAGCCCGTAAGTGTGACTTTCCCTCCTGTTCCAGTTCCCATAGCACTTTGTACATACTTTAACTACAGCACTTCTCACACTGTGTTATAAGGAACTGGGAACACAGATGCTTTTGGAGGCAAAGATTGATCTCGTTCAACTCTGTATTTCTAAGCGCCAAGCACACTGCCTGACACATAGGGAAATGCCTGTGGAATGAATAGATGAGATGATTATGTGACATTCCCAAGGTAAACTATTAAATTGCTGGCAGAGACAGATTTAGAACCTAGGTCTACCTCCCCCAGTGGACTGTGACTTCCTCAAAAGCACACACCTTTCAGCACTTAGCCAAGTAGAGGCACACAGTAAGTGCTTAATATAGGTTTCAATGAAAAGGTCAACTCCACAAATGCCAATTGGCACCTATCAATTTATAAGCCTCTGTTCCAGATTATTCCAGATTATATACATAATGATAGGCAAGATGTATTCAGGTTCTGTCCCACATACTCCCCCGCCCCAGATACGTTCTTCCGTTTGGGGGACAGGAGACAAAACCACATGCAGCTTTAAGAGATAGGACAGTACAGGAAAGACTACAGTAAATCAACTGTATGTGGTCAGGCTTTAAAATATGTGAGAAGGAGGGAATTCCCTGGTGGTCCAGTGGTTAGGACCTCACGCTCTCACTGCTGAGGACCCGGGCTCAATCCCCGGTTGGGTAACTAAGATCCCACAAGCTGCACGGCACAGCCAAAAAAAAAATTGTGAGAAGGAAACCTACATACATATATATAAAAGCTGAGATGGGAAGGCTCCATGGAAGTTGTTCTCTATCTGGACTCCAGAGGACAGGATGTATATACATAGGTACAAGAAAGGGAAGGAAGAAGACCAGTGCAGATGTGGAGAACAGCAGTATCACAGGGATTGCTACATAGAATGTCACATGTGACATCACCGAGGAGACCAATCTGAATGGACTGTATTTGGGGAGAGAGAAGGGCACGGAGCTGTGCAGAAGCAGATTACCAAGGGGCTTAGATGCCAAGCTGGGGAGTCTAGACGTGCCTGGAGACAACGGAGAGCCACCGGAGGTTTATGTGATAAGGAATAAAGTGATAAAATTAATGCAGTGATAAAATGTTTGCCTTACCTTGCCCAGTCAATTATTAAATAGCCCATGTAAAACTGAGCTTCTGGATTTATTTGAATCTAAAGACATTGGCGTCAAGAGAGGTATTTTCACTATTTCCCCTCTGGATCACTTTGGAACGTGAGATCAGTAACAACATGACAGTATTTGGGAAGTTGGGCATCACATCTCAGGTGCTGGGTAAGCCACTGAACCTCTCTAGGACTTACTTTCATGCTCCCAAACATGTCTATCCTGCCCCTGGGCTCCAGTCCTGACGTACAATGATGCTGAAACAATAAATGAGCAAGATTCTATTCCTGCCTGTAACTAAAATTGCCTAGGAAGGTTGCAGTGAAGCCACTTCACATCTCTGCTTTAAAATAATGTCATTAGAAGATGTTACAAATCAATGTGACAAAGACAAACACACTAATAGAAACATGAGCAGAGGACACAAAGAGGCAATTCATAAAAAAGAAATACAAGTGGCCAAGAAGCATGTGGTAAAATAAAAATCTCAGTGGTAATCAAAGGATGCGAGTTAAAGTAAGAATGAAATAGTAATTCTTTCCTAACAAATGGTTAAAGATTGAAAAGATCGGTAATATCCAGTTTGACAAGATTTCCAGAAACAGACTTTCTCTTATATGCTGGTTAGAGTATATATTTGTGCAAACTTTTTGAAAGCCAGTTTTGAAAGCCAGTCCATAGTTTACATTAGGGTTCACTCTTGGTGGTGTACATTCTATGGGTTTGGACAAATATATAATGATATGTATCATGATTAACTAGAATCATGTATGTATTAAATATAATACATGATATTTTCACTGTCCTAAATATCCTCTGTGTTCTGCCTATGCCTCTCTTCCCTCTAACTCTTACCAACCACTAATCTTTCTACTATTTCCATAGTTTTGCCTTGTCCAGAATGTCATATACTTGCAATCACATAAGGTGCAAACTTTTCAGATTGGCTTCTTTCAATTAGTAATATGCATTTAAGTTTTCTCCATGTCTTTTCATAGCTTGATAACTCATTTCTTTGTAGTGCTAAATAATATTCCACTGTCTGGATATGTCATAGTTTATTTATCCATTCACCTACCGAAGGACATCTTGGTTGTTTCCAAGTTCTTGGCAATTATGAATAAAGCTGCTATAAACATTTGTGTGCAGGTTTATGTGTGGGTATAAGTTTTCAAGTTGTTTGGATAAATACCAAAGAGTGCAATTACTAGATCACGTGCTAAGAGTATGCTTTGTTTTACAAGAAACCACCAAACTGTCTACCAAAGTGGCTATACCATTTTGCATTTCCACAAGCAGTGAATGAGAGTTCCTGTTGCTCCACATCCTCACCAGCATTTTGTGCTGTCAGTACTCTGGATTTTGGCCATTCTATTCAGTGAGTAGTGATATGTCATTGTTTTAATTTGCATTTCCCTGATGACGTCTGATGTGGAGCCTCTTTTCATATGACAATATCTTGTTGAGAATATTTGTATGTATGTTTTTGAGAGATATTGGTCTGTAGTTTTCTTTTCTTAAAATGTCTTTGTCTGATTTTAGTATTAGAGTAATGCTGGCCTCATAGAAATAGTTAGGAAGTATTCCCTCTGCTTCTACCTTGTGAAAGAGATTGTAGAAAACTGGTACAATTTGTTCCTTAAATGTTTCATAGAATTCACCAGTAAACACATCTGGACCTGGTACTTTCTGTTTTGGAATATGATAATTATTGATTCAACTTCTTTAATAGATACAGACCTATGTTGATTATCTATTTCTTCTTGTGTGAGTTTTGGCAGGTTGTGCCTTTCAAGGAATAGGCCCATGTCATCTAGGTTATCAAATTTATGGGTATAGAGGTATTCATAGCGTATCTTTTTTTTTTTATCCTTTTAATGCCAATGAGATCTCTAGATCTCAGAAATGAAATGCCCTCTCTTTCATTTCTGATATTAGTAATTTTTATCATCTCTCTTTTTTCCCTAGTTAGTCTGCCTAGAGGCTTTTTGACTTTACTGATATGTTCAAAGAACCAGTTTTGGTTTTACTGATTTTCTCTATTGATTTTTTTTTAATTTCATTGATTTCTGCTCAAATTTTTGTTATTTCTTTTCTTCTGCTTACTTTGGATTTAGTTTGCTTTTCTTTCTCTAATTTCCTGAGGAGGAAGCTTATATGTTTGATTTTTAGCTCTTTCTCCTTTTCTAAAATATGCATTTGATGCTCTAAATTTCCCTCTAAGCATTGTTTTCACTGCATCCCACCAATTGATAAGTTGTGTTTTCAATTTTATTTAGTTAAAGTTAATTCTTACCTTCTTTTGAGATTACTTCTTTGACCCATGTGTTATTTAAAAGTGAGTTGTTTAATCTCCATGTATTGGGGGATTTTCCAAGTATCTTTCTGTTGTTTATTTCTTGTTTGATTGTACTGTAGTCTGAGAGCAGACATTATATGATTCCTATTCTTTTACATTTGTGCAGGAGTATTTTATGGCCCAGAGTATGGTCTATCTCGCTGAATGTTCCAACGTGAGCTTGAGAAGAATGTGTATTCTGCTGTTATTGGATGAAGTAGTCTATAGATGTGCATTATATTGAATTGATTGATGGTGTGGTTGAATTCAACTGTTCTTAATGATTTTCTTCCTGCTGGCTCTGTCCATTTCTGACAGAGGGGTATTGAAGTCACCAAGAATATAGTGGACTAATCTATTTCTTGCAGCTCTAACAGTTTTTGTGTCACATATTTGGTGTTCTTTTGTTAGATGCATACACACTAAGGTTTATTATGTCTTTCTGGAGAATTGACCCTCTTTATCCCTGATAATTTTCCTTGCTTTGAAGTCTGTGCTGAAATTAATATAGCTATTCCTGATTTCTTTTGATTAGTATTAACATGGTGTATCTTTTTCCATCCATTTACTCATAACCTATATGTCCTTAAAGTTTTTGTGGACAACATTTAGATGGGTGTCTTTTTATCCACTCTGACAATCTTTGTCTTTTGATTAATGAATTTAAACCACTGGCATTCAAAATAATTATTGAGATAGTTCAACTTATGTCATATTTATACTATAGTTTTCTATTTGTTGCCTCTGTTCTTGTTTTTGTCTTCTGCTCTGTTTTGCCTTTTGAGATTTTAACTGAACATTTTGTATGATTCCATTCTGTCTCCTTCCTTAATGTACCGGTTATACTTCTTTTTTTTTTCTAGTGTTTACTCTAGAGTCTGCAATATACAATTACAACTAATCCAAGTCCACTTTTAAATAACTCTGTACCACTTCACTGGTGAGTGCTTTATAATAACAAAATAATCCTAATTTCTCTCTCACTTCCCTTGTATCATTGCTGTCATTCATTTCACTTATATATAAGCATACATAAGCTTATATATACATACGTATACAGATATATCCATAAGCATACATAATCATATACTTTGCTGCTTTTATTATTTTGAACTATCTTTTTTGTTAGCTCAATTAAGAATGATAAAAATAAAAGGTTTTTATTTTATCCTCTCTTATTCCTTCTTCAATATTTTTCATTTCTATATGTAGATCTGAGTTTCTGACCTATATATTTTTTAACATCTTTATTGGAGTATAATTGCTTTACAATGGTGTGTTAGTTTCTGCTTTATAACAAAGTGAATCAAATATACATATACATATATCCCCATATCTCCTCCCTCTTGCATCTCCCTCCCACCCTCCCTATCCCACCCCTCTAGGTGGTCACAAAGCACTGAGCTGATCTCCCTGTACCATGCAGCTGCTTCCTACTAGCTACCTATTTTACATTTGGTAGTCCATGCCACTCTCTCACTTCGTCCCAGCTTACCCTTCCCCCTCCCGTGTCAAGTCCATTCTCTACGTCTGTGTCTTTATTTCTGTCTGACCTATATTATTTTATTCTCTTGAAAGAATTTCTTTTAACATTTCCTGCAAGGTAAGGCTACTGGCTACAAACTCCTTCAATTTTTGTAGGTCAGAGAAAATATGTCTTTACTTTTGAAGGATAATTTCACAGAATACAGAATTCTAGGCTGTTGGGGTTTTTTTTCTTCAACAGTTTAAATATTTTACTCCACTCATGCTTGTATGGTTTGTGATTAAGTAGTTTAAAGAGGTTTTGTAAGTGGTAAATTCTCTTAGTCTTTTGACGTCACAAAATGTCTTTATTTGTCCCTCACTCATGAATGATAGTTCATCAGGTTATAGAACTCTAGATTGGTACTTTCTTCAGCCATTTGAGTGGAAATCTGCCTTCTGCTACTATTTGCAGCCTAGAATTTATTCCATTTATTTAGCTTTTTTATTTTAACTTCTGTATTTTCTTTTATCTCCAAGATTTCTAATTATGTGTGTTTCTGTTTAGTTTATACCTGGTCTAGTTTTTGTTGTTTTTTTTTAATGGATATCTCAAATATACAGAGCATTAAAAAACATTTTAATATCATTTTCTGATTACTGTTATTTTCATTTGGTCTGCATTCAATTCATTTCCTGATTTTTATTAGTTACCTTCCTTACACTTATTTTTCTTTAGTTTTACAATATTAGTTTGCAGGATCAACTTGAGTGAGATCAAGCTTTCACTTTTATCAACCGTCTCTGTCTAATACATTTTTAGTTGCCTCTGCTCACAAAACCAGCCACTTTTGCCCTGCAGTTCAGAACCAGGTGGCTTAGACCCCCATCCTGATATGATATTGGTGATAATGCAGACATAATTTTTGAGCTAGCTATGGATTTCACTCAAGTCCTAGATGCTAGAATGTGTCTCCGTCCTCCCACTTCCTTGGTATACACAAGTCATAACCTGAAGCTGTTTTGCAACCCTCCTTTTCTTTTTCTTTTTCTTTCTTTTTTTTTTTTGGCCACCCTGCACAGCTTGTGGGATCCTTAGTTCCCTGACCAGGGATTGAACCAGGGCCCTCGGCAGTGAAAGCACTGAGTTCTAACCACTGGACCAGCAGGGAATTCCCTGCAATGCTCTTTCAAATGCAGAAAAATCTAACCACCACCACACCCTCAATGCAGAAAAGATTAATACCAGACCCTGATTCTGAGTAGCAAACATAGTTCTAGTTCTTCATTCTCCAATGAAGAACTTTTAGTCTTTGCTATTCCAAAATAGTTGAACACCCATCCACCTCTGCCTACATCTAAACCAGGAGTGCAACAGACACATGATACTAAACTTGTTTTCCGTTTTTCGTGTTTCTGTCCATTTTCCTATCCGTGAAGATGTTTATATTATTTTGAGTATAGCTGTGTATTCTACATTTCCTCTGTCTATATTTTATCTGTCATTGCTGTGTGTTAGAAAAGGAAGGATTCTCTAAGCATGAACTAACCATACCATTTTGATTGAATGACTCTTCACGTGTCTTTCATTTACTTTTTATTTGTTACTTGATTTTAAAATAATTTAGCTCTTTGACTTGCAAGTCACAGGTGATATATCAAATAACTCAAAGAAAAAAATTCACTTGGAGTTTTTTCCAGAGAGGGTGACATTGCTGCCTCTCTTTTCAGGAAAAGTTAAACAGATTGAAAAGAATGCCTGAAAACAAGGGAGCTTAAACCATTGAGAAATTATTTCAGAATAGCCTTTACATGAGGGCAATATCCAGATTTCTTGGACTGAAACATAGTAGCCAACCCAATGACCAATAGCCACAAATCTTATGAGCAAAATGAAATGCTGAACTGCTGGAAATTTGGCCTAGAACTCCCAGAGCCATCCAGAATAAATTAAAAGATGCATTTTTCTGAAGTTTGAACTTAAAACTCTAGATATGTTAACCAGATATTCATAACAGGATTAGTAATTATGGTCCCTAGGGGAATGATGTCAGTGAGAATGCGGAGTAAGGACCTACAAAAAGCTACTCCTCCATAAAACCAATGAGAACAATGGCCAAAAAAGGAGGCAAAAATCAACTTTTTCAGAACTCTTTAAATTAATCACAGGTTTGCAACAACCTGACCAACATTTACTCAAGAAAAATGGTTGAATCTTGGAAAGAACAGTGAGCTTTGTGGTACTGTACTTGCCCTGTTCATAACCCCCACCTCACATCCCCACAGTAACCTTAACAACCAACAGCCCCACAATCATGGTGAAAACCAGCAGTCTAGTAGCCATTCGTCAGGGCAGAATGGTTTTGAAGCTTCCCAAAACTACGATTTGCAACACTGTCATTATTTGACCTGTCTTGCAGTTCCATTAAAACCTCAATTCACAGTGCTTGTCTTTATTTGACCTAACTCAGACATTTCTCAGTGTGAACAGCCTTTTCCTGGAGTTTTGAAAACAATCAGTGGTAATCATTTAATATCATATCTGCCTAAGACAGCAAAAAACCTTGGGGCAAATAAGAAGGTAATCTAAAAACTTACAAGGAAAAACTAGGGAATGAGATGCACATCGAGGGGGTTGAAAAGCTCCAACACATTTCTAGGGATTTAAAAAGTCATGCATTGAGGATATGGGGAGTGGGAAGGGTAAGCTGTGACAAAGTGAGAGAGTGGCATGGACATATATACACTACCAAACGTAAAATAGATAGCTAGTGGGAAGCAGTCACATAGCACAGGGAGATCAGCTCGGTGCTTTGTGACCACCTAGAGGGGTGGGATAGGGAGGGTGGGAGGGAGGGAGATGCAAGAAGGAAGAGATATGGGAACATATGTATATGTATAACTGATTCACTTTGTTATAAAGCAGAAACTAACACACCATTGTACAGCAATTATACTCCAATAAAGATGTTTAAAAAAAAAAGTCATGCAAATGGGTAGGACTGTATGCTTGCCCAGGAAAGACTTAAGGCTGTAATCTCCCACCTCTACATGACCTTGAGGCTCTGCATTTGCAAATAGGAGGTAAAGGGTAAGGCAGAGTTATAAACTGCTGGAGGGCTGAAGGCATGCCCCAACGATCACACAGAGACCCTCTGCAAAAGGTGAAAGACTTTTTGGTTCAAATCGTTTAAGGAAATCTTTGTCCAATAATTAGTTGACCACTAAGATAACCAAGCAGAGACTGCAGCGACCATACATGACAAATACAGACTTTACAGAGTTAATCCAGGAAAGTCATTAAATAAGCAAACAAAAACAACATGGCTACAACAAAAACAAATGGCAACAGTAAACCCTGGGGCAGTGGGAATCTGATATCCAAATTTGACATATTATTTTAAATGTGCAGTTTTCAACAAAAAATTACCAGTATATGCAAAGAAACAAGAAATTATAACCTATTCATAGGATAAGAAGCAGTTGGTAAAAAGTATCCCTGAGGAAGCTCAGGTGTTGGATTTATTAGACAAAAACTTTAAATCAGCTATTTTAAATGTTTTTAAAAAATAACTAAAGAAAAACATGTCCAGAGAACTAAAGGAAAATATGAGAATGATGCCATCAATAGAAAGAACATCAATAAAGAATTAGAGATTATAAAAATAACCAAGTAGAAATTCTGGAATTTAATAAAAGTACAATAATTGAAATGAGACATTCACTAGAACGACTCTTTCTGAGAAGGCAGAAAGAATCAACAACCTGATAGGTAGGTCCATTGAAACTATCCAGTCTGAGGAACAGAGAGAGAAGAAAGAAAAGTGAACAGAGCCTCAGACACCTGTGGACATTATTAAGTATACCAAAATATACCTAATAGGAGTTCTAGGAGAGGAGAAAGAAAAAGGGGCAGAAAGAATATTTGAAGAAGTAATGACTAAAACTTTGCCAAGTCTATGAAAAACCTTAATCTACACATACAAAAAGCTCAATAAATTCTAGGTAGGATAAAGTTAAAGAGATCCATAACTAGACACTGTTAAAATTAAACAAAAAATGGAGACCAAACTTGAAAATTCCCCGAGCAGACAAAACCACTTAAGCCACGTAGGTGAAACTTAACTTGGGCCACTTGTTGTAAATGCCTCTGATAATCATGAAAGACAATTAAGTCATCTCCCTAAAAATAGTATAAGATTATCACTTTTAATCAAGACTTGCCGTCTGGAAACCCCCACTGTAATAACCAATCATTATAAAGTTTAAACAACTTCGTCATTTTCACTTTATAAGCCATCCTATAACATCATGCCTCTGACCTTCGTATCAGTCTTTGAATTTAAAAGCTCCTAGCTTGTGAACTGTTCTTATAGGCGCAATAAATACTTACTAAATACTACTTATTGATTTGGTGATTTTAATTTTGATATTTCTGGATTTGTGACAACACATCATAATCAAGCTGTTTGAAAGTCAATGAAAAAAAGAAAATCTTGAAAGTATAGTACCTAGTTGTCTCTATTTTTTGTTTTAAAATGTATGCTTTAGGACTACCTATGTCACCCTATATTCAAACAGCCAAACACATGAATTAGATCTTCATTTTTATGGAAATGAATACTTGTATGGGAAATTGTACTATTTTCTGTTATTATATTAGCTTACAGAAAGCCTGATTGTTTGGATCTAGGATCCATAATCAAAATACTTGCAGGCAAATTATCTCAGAGGAAAAAAAAAACCTTGATTAAATAAATCAAAATATAGAAACCATTAGAGAAATATCTCAACCATCAACTTTCATTTATTCAGTTTGATTGGGGAAATGGCGTATTTCTTAATTGATCACTCTGGGCAACTAAAAGTTGTCAGCCCTTTTCTACTTTACATAAATTGCCATTTTTCAAATAATGAGGACATAACAATATGAAAAACAGAAAATCTACTCTAGTGAGAATAACCATGTTTTCTTCAGTGATTGAACCTTGTTTACAGCTTTAATGTCCCCATGGAGAATATGATATCTCATCATCCAGTACTAGAGATGTAACTGGTTTTGGAAAACTTGGGCTGAATACACACCAAGTCTTAACCAGTCCTTTTATGTTGCTTTAAAAAAAGTCAATTCCTTATGTTGGTTTGCTTACCCTTTCTCATCAGATAGTGGGCAGAAAATGCCAAAGAAATCTGTTTATTTGATCTTTTCCATAGTCTGGCCTTCAGATACATAAACAAATTTTGCACCTGACGTAAATTAAGTACTCTGGAAGCTATTGAATGCTTTTGGAAGACTGGGGCAATGTTTAGTAGGCTTTTTCATAGGATCTTTAAGGATCTCTAAGGACATGAATAAGTTAATCCAACTTCCTAAGGTATCTTTCTTTTTTTTTTTTTTTTTTTTTTTTTCCCGGTACGCGGGCCTCTCACTGTTGTGGCCTCTCCCATTGCGGAGCACAGGCTCCGGATGTGCAGGTTCAGCGACCATGGCTCACAGGCTTAGCCGCTCCACGGCATGTGAGATCTTCCCGGACCGGGGCACGAACCCACGTCCCCTGCATCAGCAGGCGAACTCTCAACCACTGCGCCACCAGGGAAGCCCCCTAAGGTATCTTTCTTAAAGCCAGTAAGACTTTGATGTAACAGAAGAATCTGCCTCAAACAGTTTGAAAGGACTATGAACTTGACTGAAGAAAAATACAATAAAGAGCCAAAGTCTTGTTTTCATTTACTCTAACTCTCTAGTGGCGATAAGAGTAGTATAAACGTGTTGGGAAAAGACTTCAGAAAGTTTACAGGACATGGAAGGGGGCAGAGGCTACTTCTTCCAAACTTCTTTCACAAGCCTGCTACCTAGCCGGGTTAATCTACAGAGCAGTAGCTTTCTTTCCTAAATGCCTGTATGGCTGTGCAGGAGAGAAGATAAGGTCAAGTTGCTACCAGGGCAGTAAGTCATTCATTCATTCAACAAATATATAATAGAAAGCTATCATGGACCAGGCACTGTAATAGGCCCTGGAAATATAATAGTGAACATAAATTGACACATGTCCCACCCTTACAGTGGTTAGGCAGGTGAGGAGTAATTTTTCTTGTCCAAGTTCCGAATTATACAAACTTCCAATAAGAGTTCTTAAGTGTCTTTCAAAGTCCACTCCAAAGAATAATTTTTTTCAGCATATTCCAAATTGCAGAACATTGGGCAAAAATTAGAATTCTCTACCCCTACCCAGGCCCCATTTACAGCCCTAAAGACCACAGAACTATCTCCTGCAAAGCTGTTAGTGGCACCTATGGCCTTTTCTGTTGTGTTTGTTCTTCTTAGGCCCAGTCTGAAGATAGCATTCTCATTCCAAACAAAAAAGGAAATACCCTGAGCAAGATAGAAAGATAAATATGGTATAATATCACTTTTATTCGTAATGTAAAAAAAGGCTACAAATGAACTTATCTACGAAACAGAAATAGAGTTACAGATGTAGAAAATAAACATGGTTACTGGGGGGTAAGGAGAGAGGGATAAATTGGAAGATTGGAATTGACACATACAAAATACTATATATAAAATAGATAACTAATAAGAACCTACTGTATAGCACAGGGAACTCTACTCAATACTCTGTAATGGCCCATATAGGAAAAGAATCTAAAAAAGAGTGGATATATGTATATGTATAACACAGAGGTCCCCAACCTTTTTGGCAACAGGGACTGGTTTCGTGGAAGACAATTTTTCCATGGACCGGGGGCAGGGGTGGGAGGATGATTTCAGGATGATTCAAGCGCATTACATTTACTGTGCCCTTTATTTCTATTATTATTACACTGTAATATACAATGAAATAATTATACAACTCACCATAATGCAGAATCAGTGGGAGCCCTGAGCTTGTTTTCCCTTGCCACTCACTGATAGGTTTTTGATATGAGTCTGCAAGCAATTGATTTATTATGGTCTCTGTGCAGTCAAACCTCTCTGCTAATGATAATCTGTATTTGCAGCCACTCCCCAGCGCTAGCATCACCGCCTCAGCTGCACCTCAGATCATCAGGCATTAGATTCTCATAAGGAGTGTGCAACCTAGATCCCTCGCATGTGCAGTTCACAGTAGGGTTCACGCTCCTATGAGAATCTACTGCTGCCACTGATCAGACAGGAGGCGGAGCTCAGGCAGTAATGTGAGCGATGGGGAGCAGCTGTAAATATAGATGAAGCTTCGCTCACTTGCCTGCGGCTCCCCTCCTGCTGTGCGGCCTGGTTCCTAACAGGCCATGGACCAGTCTGGTCCGTGGCCTGGGGGTTGGGGACCCCTGGTATAACAGATTCATTTTGCTGTACACCTGAAACTAACACAACATTGTAAATCAACTCTACCCCAAAAAAATTATTTAAAAAAATATATACTATATTTTTATATAGTATAAAAAATATACTGATACTATAACCTTATCTCCTTGTTTCTAACTGGTCCTTGGAAGCCTAGAAGTCTGAAAGGAAGAACAACCCCCTCCCAAATGGTGTTTTGTTTTATGGATTTAGTCAAAGGCTCAATAAGCACATTAAAAACTGCGTTGACCCACAGGGTCTACTTCCTTCTCCTTTGTTTCCCTCCAGCATTCCATTTATAAACCTGCATGGCTGTTAACGTGGAGATTTTGTGATCAGAGGAGCTATAGGGTCAGGGCTTAGAACAGAATTGCTGCAAAATGGTTTGATTAGTCATTGCTCTGAACAGACTAAAGCAGCATGAACACCTGCCTTGCTGAGGAGGACAAAAGGTGAGACTGTAGAAATGAATTAAAATAATTTGCTTCCAGGGGACAGTATAGGGCATACACCATCAAATCTGTTTCTTCCTTTTCCCAGCAGCTAATAAAAGGAAACAGTGAAAAGACATTCAGCATTGACATGAAATCACCAGACTTCTAACTTCAGTGCTGGGGAAGTAGCATAAATGGCTTCATTACTGATATTTCTCTACCTAATGTAGAAGTGATAAAGGCAAACCTTGATAATAAGCGAAGATCAACTGAAAAGACAGTCCACACCAGGTTGTGGGGTGGGGCTGGAGAGAGTGGTGAAGAAGAAAAGAAAGCAAAGCATCTCCAAATAATTACCACTTGCCAGTCTCCAGCTCTATAAGTGCTTCATAATTGCCTTTGGCTCAGCCCTGAGCTTTTTCCATTGAATATCTGCTGAAAGGCTTAAAAATCATGAACAAAAAAAGGAAGCTTCCAGACAAAGAAAAATATCCCCAATGGGACAAATCTCTGTGAGACCACGCACTGACATCAGCATTCACAGCCAGCCTAAACCTGGTTGAAAAGAACATTCTTCCTTTTGGAAGAATTAAAAATGAAAGGAGATTTGGACCCCTTAATGTACCTGACTGCTCCTCTTTTTTCTGACTTTATTTCGAACATAGTGGCCAGAACCCTTTCCCATGGGAGGGTGAGAAAGCAGAGGGATACTCAGAAGTCCCTGCCTGATGTCCCTCTGAATCCCTTGTGTCCACCAGATGGTTAGCACTGAGAAGGGCAGAAACAAAGAGTGCTTTTCAGAGCCCAGAGAAAATGAGTAGGTGGGAAAATAACCTCAATTAATGCTATCAGAGTAATGGTTCTCCACTCTTTCCTCTCGTAATCCTCCACGTCCCACATTTGCCTTTATCAAAACAAAAGCCCTGGTTGATCTCTTAGCACAGAGCTATTTAACCTGAACTCATGTTCCCCTCGAGCACCCATGGATGGTTACCAGGGAGCCCAGGAGCCTATGGAAATATGCAGAATTTCACATTCATGTGTCTAGAGAACTTTTTAAAAAGATATTTCATAGCTTTTATCAGACTCTCATCGGACCTTTTACTCTAAAAGGTTAAACATCACTGTTTTTGATGTTGCCGCTACTGAACATCTGTATGTCTGCCCTCTTGAATTTCAGCAGATTCAAAGGGAAGAGAGAGGTAAAAGAAAAGTGGCTATGTCTGGGCAGGTGGTGGGGGACAAATCATTTCAGTCAGGAGAAATTGGTTGGAAGAGCTAAAAGGAGCTCCACTGCCTAGGTCTCTGCCCATGTCCTTTAATCTCTTCAAGATTATACCTGCTTTCTCCATGCCACTGCTCCTTCCGGAAGTGAAGAAATCTCAAACTCCAATTTGAAAAATGCTACCTGATTAAAAAATCTCTTCTAAGAACCTCATCCTGGGCCTCAAGATTTTTTAAATCATTTACCAAGACACTGTCCACACTTGGAATTCTTCTCGTTTCATGGTCTTTATATTCTTTTTCATGTGTCAAATTGGAATTTCCATAAGAAAAGCTACCAACCTATATTCTGACAACTTCTAAAACATGGATGACTTAGTTCTGGCCTAGCATCATTCTAGCTTCCTGGGTAGTGCACATACCCTTTGCTTCATAGGGACAGTAGAATGGTCCTGCCAAGTTTTGGATATAGTATTTTCTTAAAGGATCACCGTCATTTCTCTCAAGAAGATAAATAAGAACCAGACTCCTAGCAATGGACCACAAGGTTTACATGATTGCATCCACCAGCCCCATCCACCCTGCCACCAATCTCACTACTTTACTGGCCTCATCTGCCATTCTCCTCCTCTCTGATGTTGCTCCAGCCACACCGGCCTCCTCACTGTTCCTCAAACACACAAGCACACTCTAGCCTCATATCCTGTGGACTGGTTGTTCCCTCTATCTAGAAACAATCTCCTACTAGAAACCACCAAAGCTGGCTCCCTTGCTTTCTTCAGGTCTCTGCTCAAATATCACCTTCTCAGAAAGGTCTTTTCTGATCACCTCATTTAAAAGAGTGACTAACCCCCACTTCATCTTTCTCTTTCCCCTTTACTCTGTTTTATTTTTCTTAGTATATTCTCACCATCTGAGATATATTTATTTTCTCCCCTCCGCTAGACTGTAAGCTCCATGAAGGCAGGAACTCCACCTACCTTGCTCCCTGGACCTTATCCCAGCACCTAGCACAATGTCTAATGCATAGTAGGTACTCAGTAAATATCTGTTGAGTGAACAATGAGCAGAGAATGATGAGCAGAGAGCTCAGTATCAAAGCTCCCATACTGAGTTTCTCATCGGCAATTCAGGTAAAAAGAAAATAATCTATATTAACCATGCACTTCATTTCTATTCCAAAGTCAGATGAGACCTTGAAGTATAAGTTTCATTGCCAAGTCCTTCAATCTAAATTACAATATTCGTTATTCTTCTTCGTCAAAGCTCCCTGCCCTTTTCTTTCACAGCACCATTCAACATGTGTAATGATCATGCATTTATTTTTTAAAAGATGTTTAACATATGCTTCCTTCCATTAGAATGAAAGCTTATGAGGGGTCTGGGACCAGGCTGGCCTCGTTGGCTACCTGTAGCTAGTGCCCAAGTGCACTAATGGGGACCTGATGGACTCAATAAACGCGTTGAATGAGTAAATGAACAAACAAGAAGACCTTTATAGAAGTTAAGTCCTCTTTGTTCTCAACTACACTATCCCAATACCAACGCCAGGGATGCAGTTTAAAAAATGAATAACTCCCTCAAAACCACTATTTGAGGATTTGAAGTAGAAATAGGGACATAAAGGAAAGTAAAACCCCAGTTAACATGAATATTCTACTTTCCATTTTTGACATTGTGTGGTCACTATTCATATGGTATCTGACCACAGATTTTGAGAAAATTGGTGAACAGAAGGAAGTGGGAGAAGGATGCTTTCTCATATTAATTTGGTACAGGAGAAAAGATAAGTACCATCTAAAATTGCTTATGTTCTAGTCTCCAGATCTATGAAAGAAGCAGACATGTAGTACAGTCTCCAATTTGTTTTGGATTTGACAATTTTGCTGAATGACTTGGCTCTTCAAATCACTCAAGGCTCATTGAAACTTTATTTTCATATATAGAGCAGATGCATGAGAACAAACATAAAACTTGCTCTCGTTGTTTTCTTGAGTTTTCTTTGAAGCCACCATCAAATAAAACCTCACATTTGTAGAGCTGGCCACAATTTAGCATTTTTACCTATGTGGATTATTTCATTTAATCCTTACTGCACTGGGAGATAGGTACTATTAATATCACCATTTTCCACATGAGTAAGCTATGACCTAGAGAGAAGCAATGACATTTCCCAGGTTACACAGGTGGTACATGAGTCAGGATTTTAACCTAGATTTTTAACTTCAAGTCCAGTGCTCCTTCCATGACATCCTTCTGTTTCCATATTTTGCCCCCAGGAAAGATTGGTTGTCCAGGGTGACAAACTTGTCCTGGTTTGCCTAGGTCTTTCCTGGTTTTAGCACTGAAAGTTCTGTCTCTCAGGAACCCTCTCAGTCCCAGGTAAACCGGGATGGTTCATCACCCTCGTTGTCACTCAGACCATATCTTATAAACTCATCCTTCTTTCTACCCTACAATATCCATACTTCAACCCAAATCTGATATCACCAAATTTGATATTTGTTTTATCCCTGTGCTCTTATTTGTCATATGAGAACAAAGATTTAGAGAAAACAAGTTTATGTACTTTTTGGTTTTGTTTCATGCCTAATTCAGCATCCAGTATAAACAGGCACTTAATAAAGTCTGGTTACTAATTCTGTGACAGGCACTGTGATTCATGTTTAGGAAGGAGCAATAAAGACTGGATTCAAGGTATGGGTCTGCTCTTTGGTTACAGGCAAAAGCTTTCCCCTCTTCTGGATCTCAATTTCCTCATCTGAAAGTAGGTATAATAATCCCTGACTTGCCCATCCCATAATGATGCAATAAGATATATATGAAAATAACCTGGAAAGGGCTAAGTATATTAGTAACATTGTATCAGAAAGCTGGAGGCAGATAATGAGCCTAGCATCACTGTACTGTGTGGGAGAACAGCCTGATTCAAGTCAGCAGTTTTGTACTCAACACTGCGCTGCGAGGCAGGCAGTGCATCATTAAGGCAGTGGAAATCAACAGATTAGCTCTGCCACAATCACATCATTTGGCCTTAGCTTTTCCCTTATTATGGCCACCTAATGGCTAAGATCATAGCCCTCTTTCATCCCTCCTGGAGCCTATTTACTTATTTGCTAAATTTGCCAAATGTGTTCTCTGCCTCTGGGTTCAACCAGCAACAGGCAGGATGTGACATTCTGCCATTAGTACCTAGACCACTTCTTGAATGACAGGAAACTTAGAAATAGCCCCATGCTCACTTTTCTAGATATTCAAAGTAAATGTCATTTCAGAAAACTGACAGTATTAAAGTCTTGAACCTTAGAGAGCATGTCACCCATGATTTCCTCATCCAAAGAGGAAATGACGTATGTAATCACTTTCCCAGACACCCAGTTGCTTATACTAAGGAACCTGGTGCTGAGTGCCTGGCAAAAGCATAAGGTTAAACCTGAGGGGGGCGGAAAAAAAAAACATGATGAAAAAGAGACATACCGAGGAAGAGGCAATTGCAGTTTGGCATTTCACCGTGAGTTTGGGCCTTCTTCCAGAGCCAGAGTGAGACCCAAGATGAGCCTGTTGTCACGGTGACCATGACAGCTGAGCTGAGGCAGTGCCTTGAGGTTGGTGAGCCCTCCCAATACACGATGGCCAGGAAAAAACAGATAACAGAACAACTGTTAAACCAGTTGGGGCTTTGATACATTTCCACCTTCCATTTTCATGCTCCCCAGCTACATCCTCAAGCAGTGATTGTTTCAGACTGACCGACTGGCCAGGGGCCTCCTCTCAAAAAAACCTTTTTCTTTTTCGTTTTTTTGTTTTTTTGTATTCCTCTTATTTCTTTTTCTTCTCTGATTGCCATGGCTAGGACTTCCAAAACTATACTGAATAATAGTGGTGAGAGTGGACATCCTTTTCTTGTTCCTTATCTTAGAGGAAATGCTTTCAGGTTTTCACCATTGAGAATAATGTTTCCTGTGGGTCTGTCGTATATGGCCTTTATTATGTTGAGGTAGGTTCCCTCTATGCCCACTTTCTGGAGAGGTTTTATCATAAACGGGTGTTGAAGTTTGTCAAAAGCTTTTTCTATATCTATGGAGATGATCATATGGTTTTTATTCTTCAATTTGTTAATATGGTGTATCACATTGATTGATTTGCATATATTGAAGAATCCTTGCGTCTCTGGGATAAATCCCACTTGATCATGGTGTATGATCCTTTAACTGTGATGTTGGATTCTGTTTGCTAGTATTTTGTTGAGGATTTTTGCACCTATATTCATCAGTGATATTGGTCTGTAATTTTCTTTTTTTGTAGTATCTTTGTCTGGTTTTGGTATCAGGGTGATGGTGGCCTCATAGAATGAGTTTGGGAGCGTTCCTTCCTCTGCAATATTTTGGAAGAGTTTGAGAAGGATGGGTGTTAGCTCATCTCTAAATGTTTGACAGAATTCACCTGTGAAGCCATCTGGTCCTGGACTTCTGTTAGTTGGAAGATTTTTAATCACAGTTTCAATTCCACTACTTATTACTGGTCTGTTCAAATTTTCTATTTCTTCCTGGTTCAGCCTTGGGAGATTATAACTTTCTAAGAATTTGTCCATTTCTTCCAGGTTGTCCATTTTATTGGCATAGAGTAGCTTGTAGTAGTCTCTTAGGAGGCTTTGTATTTCTGCAGTGTCTGTTGTAACTTCTCCTCTTTCATTTCTAATTTTATTGATTTGAGTGTTCTCCCCCTTTTTCTTGATGAGTCTGGCTAATCAATTTTGTTTATCTTTTCAAAGAACCAGCTTTTAGTTTCATTGATCTTTGCTATTGTTTCCTTTGTTTCTATTTCATTTATTTCTAATCTGATCTTTATGATTTCTTTCCTTCTGCTAACTTTGGGTTTTGTTTGTTCTTTCCTTTAGGTGTAAGTTCCTTTAGGTGTAAGGTTAGACTGTTTATTTGAGATTTTTCTTGTTTCTTGAGGTAGGCTTGTATAGCTATAAACTTCCCTCTTAGAACTGCTTCTGCTGCATCCCGTAGGTTTTGGATCGTCATGTTTTCATTGTCATTTGTCCCTAGGTGTTTTTTGATTCCCTCTTTGATTTCTTCAGTGATCTCTTGGTTATTTAGTAATGTATTGTTTAACCTCCACGTGTTTGTGTTTTTTTACGCTTTTTTCCCCTGTAATTCGTTTCTAATCTCATAGCGTTGCGGTCAGAAAAGATGCTTGATATGATTTCAATTTTCTTAAATTTACTGAGGCTTGATTTGTGACCCAAGATGTGATCTATCCTGGAGAATGTTCCATGCACAGTTGAGAAGAAAGTGTAATCTGCTATTTTTGGATGGAATATCCTATAAATACCACTTAAATCTATCTGGTCTATTGCATCATTTAAAGCTTCTGTTTCCTTATTTATTTTCATTTTGGATGATCTGTCCATTGGTGTAAGTGAGGTGTTAAAGACCCCCGCTATTATTGTGTTACTGTCGATTTCCTCTTTTAGAGCTGTTAGCAGTTGCCTTATGTACTGAGATGCTCCTATGCTGAGTGCATATATATTTATAATTGTTATATCTTCTTCTTGGATGGATCCCTTGATCATTACGTAGTGTCCTTCCTTGTCTCTTGTAACATTCTTTATTTTAAAGTCTATTTTATCTGATATGAGTATTGCTACTCCAGCTTTCTTTTGATTTCCATTTGCATGGAATAACTTGTTCCATCCCCTCACCTTCAGTCTGTATGTGTCCCTAGGTCTGAAGTGGGTCTCCTGTAGACAGCATATATATATGGGCCTTGTTTTTGTATCCATTCAGCAAACCTGTGTCTTTTGGTTGGAGCATTTAATCCATTCACGTTTAAGGTAATTATCGATATGTATGTTCCTATTACCACTTTCTTAATTGTTTTGCGTTTGTTTTTATAGGTCCTTTTCTTCTCTTGTGTTTCCCACTTACAGAAGTTCTTTTAGTATTTGTTGTAGAGCCTGTTTGGTAGTGCTGACTTCTCTTAGTTTTTGCTTGTCTGTAAAGCTTTTGATTTCTCCATGGAATCTGAATGAGATCCTTGCTGGGTAGAGTAATCTTGGTTGTAGGTTCTTCCCTTTCATCACTTTAAGTATATCATGCCACTCCCTTCTGGCTTGTAGAGTTTCTGCTGAGAAATCAGCTGTTAACCTTATGCGAGTTCCCTTGTATGTTATTTGTTGTCTTTCCCTTGCTGCTTTCAATAATTTTTCTTTGTATTTGATTTTTGCCAACTTGATTACTATGTGTCTCGGCCTGTTTCTCCTTGGGTTTATCCTGTATGGGATTCTCTGTGCTGCCTGGACTTGGGTGGCTATTTCCTTTCCCATGTTAGGGAAGTTTTCTACCATAATCTCTTCAAAAATTTTCTTTGGCCCTTTCTCTCTCTCTTCTCCTTCTGGGACCCCTATAATGCGAATGTTGTTGCATTTAATGTTGTCCCAGAGGTCCCTTAGGCTGTCGTCATTTCTTTTCATTCTTTTTTCTTTATTCTGTTCCACAGCAGTGAATTCCACCATTCTGTCTTCCAGGTCACTTATCCGTTCTTCTGCCTCAGTTATTCTGCTATTGAGTTCTTCTAGTGTAGTTTTCATTTCAGTTATTGTATTGTTCATTTCTGTTTGTTTGTTCTTTAAATCTTCTAGGTCATTGTTAAACTTTTCTTGCATCTTCATGATCTTTGGCTCCATTCTTTTTCCGAGGTCCTGGATCATCTTCACTATCATTATTCTGAATTCTTTTTCTGGAAGGTTGCCTATCTCCACTTCATTTAGTTGTTTTCCTGGGGTTTTATCTTGTTCCTTCATCTGGCACATAACCCCCTGCCTTTTCATCTTGTCTATCTTTCTGTGAATGTGGTTTTTGTTCCACAGGCTGCAGGACTGTAGTTCTTCTTGTTTCTGCTGTCTTCTCTCTCGTAGATGAGGCTATCTAAGAGGCTTGTGCAATTTTCCTGATGGGAGGGACTGGTGATGGGTAGAGCTGGGTGTTGCTCTGGTGGGCAGAGCTCAGTAAAACTTTAATCTCCTTGACTGCTGATGGGTGGGGCTGGGTTCCCTCCCTGTTGGTTGTTTGGCCTGGGGCAACCCAACACTGGAGCCTACCTGGGCTCTTTGGTGGGGCTAATGGCAGACTCTGGGAGGGCTCACACCAAGGAGTACTTCCCAGAACTTCTGCTGCCAGTGTCCTTGTCCTCATGGTGAGACACAGCCATCCCCCGCCTCTGCAGGAGACCCTCCAACACTAGCAGGTAGGTCTGGTTCAGTCTCCTATGGGGTCACTGCTCCTTCCCCTGGGTCCCGATACACACACTACTTTATGTGTGCCCTTCAAGAGTGGAGTCTCTGTTTCCCTTAGTCCTGTCGAAGTCGTGCAATCAAATTCTGCTGGCCTTCAAAGTCTGATTCTCCAGGAATTCCTCCTCCCGTTGCTGGACCCCCAGGTTCGGAAGCCTGACGTGGGTCTCAGAACCTTCACTCCAGTGGGTGGACTTCTTTCGTATAAGTGTTCTCCAGTTTGTGAGTCACCCACCCAGCAGTTATGGGATTTGATTTTATTGTGATTGCGCCCTTCCTACCCTCTCATTGCGGCTTCTGCTTTGTCTTTGGATGTGGGGTATCTGTCAATGACTGTTCAGCAGTTAGTTGTGATTCTGGTGCTCTTGCAAGAGCAAGAAAACCTTTTTCTTTCTACCACCTTCGTTGTTGATGACAGTGAGTAAAATGGGCAATAACCTCCCAAATTGATATCCTGGCCTGATTTTTGCTCCGTCACAGAAGTCTAATCCTCACACAGCATCCAGAGAGATCCTTCAAACTCCTCCATAGCTCTCCATCTCATACTGAGCCAAAGGCAAAGCACAAGGCCCTCACTATCTGCCCTCTAATACCCCAGTTACGTCTCTCACCTCATTTCCTACTACTGTTCTTCTTGGTTGCTCAACTCCTGCTGTCCTGGCCCCTTTCCTACCCTGTGTCCACATCAGCCATTCCCCTGCTTGAGGGCCTTGGCACTTGTCCTGTACCCTCTGCCTAGAATGATTTCCCCCAGATATTTGTGTTTCTTCAGCCCTTTTCCGCAATGTCAACTTCTCAGTGATCCTTTCCCTGGTTTCTCTGTCTCAAACTGAAACTCTGTCACTTAAGATACCTCTAATACTTCTTATCAACTTCTCCTCCTTTATTTTTCTTCCTGGTACTCAGCATTATCTAACATATGATGACATATTTTACTTATTTTTTTATTGTCTGTCTCCCTCAGAAAGATTGTAAACTCTATGAAAGAGAGGATTTCTGTCTGTCCTGTATCCCTAGCACCTAGGAAAGCACCTCACTCCTAGCAGGCACTTGTTAAATATTTAAATATCTGTTAAAGAACTAGGAAGTGAGTGAATGAATGAAAAAGATTAATCTTATAGGGTAAATTGTGCTAAAGTAATCATCAGTTGAGCTTTTTCTGTTTTGTTTTGTTTTGTTTTTTTCTTTCCAGGAGAAAAGAATGACTGAATGGGGCTTCCCTGGTTGGGCAGTGGTTAAGAATCCACCTACCAATGCAGGGGACACAGGTTCGAGCCCTGGTCTGGGAAGATCCCACTTGCCATGGAGCAGCTAAGCCTGTGCACCACAACTACTGAGCCTGCACTCTAGAGTCTGCGAGCCACAACTACTGAGTCCGTGTGGCACAACTACTGAAGCCCGTGTGCCTAGAGCCCATGCTCTGCAACAAGAGAAGTCACTGCGATGAGAAGCCCGTGCACCACAAGGAAGAGTAGCCCCACACTCGCCGCAACTAGAGAAAGCCCACGTGCAGCAATGAAGACCCAATGCAGCCAAAAATAATTTTTTTTAATTAAAAAAAATGACCGAATGGCTTAAACATGAAAATACATATGCATCTATTTGCAGACAGATGCAGGAGATACTGAGATGCTTGAGGGCAGAGAGACTGCCTTCCCTACCTGCCCTCAGACGTGCCATCCCCACCCCCCACTCCCTACCTGAAGTGCTTAGCGGATAAGACACATCAATAGGATGAGATGCAAGAACAATTTCTGGCACAAGTAAAACTATCAATAGTTTAATTTTTTAAGCTACTGTGTATTGAGAATTTACTATGTGCCAGGCCCTTTATATAACCACCTAAAATCCTCACACAAACACATCAAAGTACATATCATTACCCCTATTTTATAGAAGAGGAGACTAAGACTTAGAGAAATTGAGTAATGTGCCAAAAGTCACATGAGTAGAAATACACAGAACTGGTTTTCAAAACCAGGTCAATAGCATGCAGAGACTCTGCTCTTTCTGTACCACCATACTACTCTAGCTGAGGGGAGGGAATGTACCCTCATCCAAAGTTTTCATTCTGACAAACAGGTCAAAACCCTCAGACTTGAAATGACTTGGCATTTGCAGTACTGACTATATTTGCCTGTATTTCCCTGACTATATTTCATTTCCATTAGCAGACCTAGAGCTAGAAGACCAAAACCAGAATTTTGCACTGTAATTGTCACATAGCAGTCTGATCACATTGGGAGAAGTGGAACACATGTAGTCCTCCTTGTTTATGGCATACTAATGGGCTCTAAGGAATTCCAAGCCTATGCCACTGTACAGAGCAAGTTCCCAGAGACAAAACATTCCACTGAACACCAGATGAGTGGAAGGCACCAGGTTTCCCTGCCAAACAATTTTTCTTCCCTTTCTTATAGCCACCCTTTCCCAAAAAGGAGGGTCTGTTATGCATTCAATGTACGTTAGGTGAGCACAGCGACCAGGCCCTGTGCTAGGCGCCAAGGACAGAAAGGTGATTGTGATTCCATCTAGCAGGGGAGAGAGATATGTAATCAGATGATAAATGACCACCCAATGTGGCAAAGACTATAATGGGGTGTAGGAAGAGGGTTCAGGAGACACATAAAGAGGGGGAAATCTGACTTTTACTAGAGGATGTAGAGAAAGGTTTTCCTGACGACATTACAAAGAACCACTCAATTCTTTTTAAATCAACCACATATTGAACAACGAATTTTTTCTAGGTATGGTGTTAGGACTTAACCATCCAGATGTTTACTTCTGTAAAGTAAGTGAGGAGCTTTCATCATGGCCAGTTCACTGAAGTGCAAGTGGTCATGACTTCATCCCACGTGTACTGATGGCTCCGTGATGTGTGGCCCAGAGACACAGAATTTCTAACACTGACCAATAAACCTGTAATGTCAACCCTTGGTCACAAGGGGGACAGGTGAGAATCTGAATTCTGAAGTTTTAAAAGCCGAAGGACATATAGAATCCATCCAGTTGAGTGGTTTGCAAAACCACAGGGCAGAGAGTAGCGGGTGGGCAGAAGCCCAGCGTATGGGCCTACAGACTCTATACCCAAGCTTGAAACAATGCACCTCTGCTGTTTTATATATTGAATTTCTGTGTCTCCTTTTGTTTGAGATGAGGGTCCTGTTGCTGAAAAGAATTTAAACTGATCCACTCACTCATTTTAGAGATGAGGGAAATTAAAGCGCAAAGAAGGAAAATAATTCACCCCAGGTGACACTGTGTCACACGGAGCAAATGATTTAGAAGAGAGAAAAGAAGAGATGTGAAGCAAATGATTTTACCTCTATGAGCCTCAGTTTCTCCATCTCTGAAATGGGAATGACAATAATGTATATCTATATGGTTGCTTTGAGGATTCATTGAGCTAATGCATTCATATACTTAGGCCAGTACCTGAAACATACTAGATATAGGAAAAATATTGACTACTACTATTATAATGATGATGATGCAGTCAGTTCCAGTTACTTCTTAAAACTCAAGTTTCCTGCTTTGCAAACCAGCATTCTGTTCTCTGTATTACACTGTATTACACTGGCTCAGGACAGGCACTGGTCAGTGTGACTTGACACAGTTGACACAGTTGACCATTCCTCCCTCCTGGATTCACTTTTTTCATTTGGGTTTCTGAGAAAGGCGCTCCCTCACTGGGTTTGCCCTCTTACTTCACTAGTTGCCCCTTCTTAGCCTCCTCTGCTGCCGCCTCATTTCCCTGACCTTTAGATTGCCATGGCACTTAGGCTGCAGATCTCTTTTGTCTTCTACACTCATTCCCTAGGGCATCTCATTCAGGCCCAGGGCTTTAAATTCCCTCTGTCTGTTGATGACTCACAAATTCGTATGGCCAGCTCAGACCTCTCTCCCCTGGGCTCCAGAGTCATGATACCAATCCAGCATCTCCATTTCAATGTAGACTTCTCAAAGTAAATGATTTTCTTACCAGGTTTGCTCTTACTCCCACTATTCTCCATTTCATTGAATGCCTCCAACATCCTCCCAGTTGTTCAAACCAAAAACCCAGGAACCTCCTTTCTTTGCCTCCGATCCCATATCTAATCCATCAGCAAGTCCTGTTGGCTATGCCTCTAAAATTCATGACATTCATGATATTCACAAATTCATCCACTTCTCAACCCTGCATTGCTGAAAGCCTAGGCTAAGCTACCATTATCTTTGGCCTAAATTACCACAAAAACCTCCAGTCTGATCTCCCTGCATTCACTCTTGCTGCCTTATAGACCATTCTTTATGCAGCAGCCAGAGTGAGCATTTTAAAATCATCATTCAGATAATGTGATTCCTCTGATTAAAACTTCCTGCAATGACTTCTCATTGGACATCCCTGGGTAAAGCAGCATAGCCCTGCCAGTGCACTTTCTATCCCGCCAACCCACTTCTTTCCTTCATAGCACTTTTCACTATTTGAAACTGTATGTGCGTATATATTTTTACTTGTTTACAATTTTAAATGTCTTACACACACACGCACACTAGCCAGTGGAATGTCATTTCCATGAGGCAGTAACTTTACCTTTAGCCACTGCTCTATCCCTAGCACTTAAAAGAGTACCTGTCACAGTAAGCCCTCAACAAATATTTGTTAAGTACATGAATGAAAATGGAAATCTCACTGGAGACTTGACTGGGTCCCAACATGTCCTGCCTGTCTCTGTGAAGTCTCCTTCCAAAATAAAGTCCACATCCTAGATAAGACCATAGGGAGTCTGTGAAGAAACTGCTTTCCACCCCACCTTGACCTTAACAGGTAAATTAAGCATCCATATAGCTCTCTAAAAGTCTTTTTTTTTTTGTGGTACGCGGGCCTCTCACTGTTGTGGCCTCTCCCGTTGCGGAGCACAGGCTCCGGACACGCAGGCTCAGCGGCCATGGACGGGCCCAGCCGCTCCGCGGCATGTGGGATCCTCCCGGACCGGGGCACAAACCCGTGTCCCCTGCATCGGCAGGCGGACTCTCAACCACTGCGCCACCAGGGAAGCCCTGAAAATCTTATTTTAAGGGCAAAACTGTGGTTTCTCCAGTCTACAATACTTTAATGAGAAAGGATCCATCATGATCAAAACTACTGTTCCTAACCATGGTTGTGATGAATGTACAATAATTAAGATATTCCAACTAGTGTCACTTGATTGGCACATTCCAGATAAGGAGGATGCTATAAATAAAGAGGTTAAAAACATCACCTGTTGCAAATACTGTATGGGAGAAGAACAACTGCTCAGAGCCCTTCAGGATAATAGTTCTGATTATGAATGGCTTATTGCTACAGAAAGATACTGACTTGTAGAACCAGAGACACAGGAAAGAAAGGGAAGAGCATGCTGATGTGCAAACTCGCTCCAAGTCAGGATGGGGAACCCTGGAAATAGGTCAAAGGAGGCATTAAAGAGCAGGATTGGCCCTGGGCAACACTGTACGATGAGAGAAGTTGTCCAATGGAGGAAGCAATAAGTGAAAGGGATTTTCACTAGTTCCATTCGTTATTCAGCTACACAGGAGAGAAGAAGTGGAGGAATAGAAGGGAATTTGGCCTGTACTTTGTAGCACAATGATTCACATTAGAATCAACTGTGAATATTAAGACATACCTAGGCATCACTCCCAGAATTCTGATTTAATTAATCTGGAGTAAGTTCCAGGCACTAGTATGTTGTTTAAGCTTCCCATGTGATTGCAATGTGCAGCGAGGTTTCAGAACCATTTTTAGCTGATCCAAATCCTAAGTCGGTTTTTTTAACTCTGGTTCTCCAAGTGTGATCACTAGACCTGCAGCAACAGTATCACCCAGGAACCTGTTAGAAATGCAAATTATGGGCCTCCAAATCAGGTCTAGGGAATCAGAAGCTCTGGGGGTGAGGCCCAGTGATGTGTGGTTTAACAAGCCCTCCAGGTGACATATTAAGAAAAGTGAATATACCCCCACCGACTATAAAAGAGTTAATTAGGAGGTGCAAGAAGCAAACTAGATATACTTTGAATCCCAACTGAACAGAAACACTAAAGCTGATACTGTTTTTGTAGGACTCTCATCCCCAAGAGAAGATGTTAGTGAGTTAAACACAAGCACTGAACCAAAATACAAATATAAGATGAAATCCAAGGTTAGAAGATTCTACATCTGGGAACATTTAAGGATTAACACTAAAGGTACTGATTTGTACTTAGGAAATTCTTTCCTTTAAATAATATTAGTTCTGTAGAAGTACTTTAAAAAAAAATTATCAGAGTGCCATGGAAACCTCTGGGCAGCTTGTTAAAAATGTAGATTCCTATGCCCCACACCCAGAGATTTTGATTTAGTAGGTATGGAGTGAGGCCTGTAAGTTTACATTTTTAATTACCTTTTTAGATCATTCTGAGGATGACAGGAGATAATAGCCTCTTGGGTGCTGAATCCACACATACAGAATTACAGAGTAACAACAATAATGGCAAAAGCAAGACCTAAAAAGTAGACATGTGGAAGCTGACTGCAGCCTGTTTTATATTTTCTACTTAATTCTTGTTTGGGACTGAATTGTTTTAAATCTGTAAACAAATTTCCCAAGTTTATCTCAGAATAATTTTGGGGTGTCTTTAACCACCAATCTTGGCATGTAAAGTCATAGAGAGTTCACAGCTTTCTGACTGACTTATCCTGCATCAGCCCCATACCACACATCCCATCATAACCACTAAATATTCAATAATGGTAATAACATCTAAAGCATTCTCCTCTATTGCCAGAATATGCCTTCATGTATGTTAACATAAGCCATAATTGGAAGATGAAGTCATCTACTATTCAGCTTAAACAAGATATAGTGCTTACACACCAATTATATACATACATACACAGAAACACACACTAATCACTTTCAAACTCCAATAGCTTTTTAGTCTCCTATTCCATGGTCTGGTTGAACTGATTAGAACAAGGAAAACTCATTCATTGCCTTAAAACAGGGCCATTGTTTAGTCTCCTCAGAACCCTGCCTTGGGCATGGCCAATCCAGGCAATTGCGCAGACCCTGATCTTTTACTGACAGAAGGGTCTATCTTTAGTAGTGGGAAACAATTAGTCCTAGACTGAATATAACTCCAGTTCTGCCTAACAAATCCTAAAAGACAGACCTGCAAGTATCATTTTCTTCCTAAGTGATGTAACTACATTCCAAATCAAAGCTGAAGAATATGTATAAGAATACAAATATATATATGTATGTATGTATCCAACACCCGCAAAGTAAAACTCACAATCTGGCATCCAATAAAAAATTACCAGGTATGCAAAGTAGCAGGGAAAGATGACCCATAATGAGAAAATAAATCAACTCACCAAAACTGACCCACTACTGAAACAGACCTTAGAATTAGCAGAAAAGGACATTTAAAAAGTTATAATAACCGTATTCTATATATATTAAAGTTAAATAAAGATATGGAAGATATAAAAAAGACCTAAATCAAATTTGTAGAGATGAAAACTACAATGTGCTACACAGAATATTTTACTAGATATAATTAATGGCAGACTAGATACTGAATACAAAAAGATTAGTAAATCTGAATACACAGCAATATAAAGTATCCAAAATAAAACACAAAAAGAGTAGAGGAGAGAGAGGAAGTGTAGAGAAAACATTTGAAGGTAACAACCAAAAACTTTCCACATTTGTCGAAAACATAACACCATATATCCAAGAACCTCAGGGAAACTCAAACCAAAAAAAAAACAAAAATACCAGACCAAAATACATCATAATCAGATTGTCAGGGGAAAAAAAGACACGTTATGTAGAGAAACAAAAAAAACAATGACAGCCAAACAGTGGAGTGTCATCTTTAAAATACAAAAAAAAAAGGAAAAAGAAAATATCTTCCAAAAATAAAAGGAACAAATCCATATACTCCTGGGTATGTACGCAAAAGAAACAAAAGCAGAGAATTGAACAGATTTTTGTACACCCAGGTTCATAGCAACATTTTATATATATATATATAAAATGGAATATTATTCAGCTTTAAAAAGTAAGGTAATTCTGATACATACTATACAACACGATGAACATTGAGGACACTATGCTGAGTGAAATAAGTCACTCACAAAAAGGCAAATATTGTATGATACCACTTACATGAAGTATCTAAAGTAGTCAAATTCATAGAGACAGAAAGGTGAATCGTGGCTTCCAGGGGCAGATGGAGGGAGTGGAAATTTAGTGTTTAATGGGTGCAGAGTTTCAGTTGAAAAAGATGAAAAAATTCTGGATATGGATGGGGATGACGGTTGCACAACAATGTGAATGTACTCAATGCCACTGAACTGTATAGTTAAAAATGGTTAAAATGGTAAATTTTACGTTATGTATGTTTTATCACAATAAAAAATCTTAAAATGAGGGGAAAACAAAGATGTTTTCATGCACACGAAAGCTGACACAACTCATCACCAGCAGACCCACACTACAAGTAATGTTAAAGAAAGTCTGTCAGGTAGAAGAAAAGCTATACTAGATGGATATCTGGATCTACACAAAGAAATAAAGAGCACCACACCCCACACTGGTCAGAATGGCTATCATCAAAAAGTCTACAAGTAAGAAATGCTGGAGAGGGTTTGAATAAAAGGGAATCCCCCCACACTGTTGGTGGGAATGTAAATTGGTGCAGCAACTATGGAGAACAGTATGGAGGTTCCATAAAAAAAAAACTAAAAACAGAGTTACCATATGATCCAGAAATCCCACTCCTGGGCACATATCTGAAGAAAACTCTAATTCGAAAAGATACATGCACCCCAATGTACATAGCAGCACTATTTACAATAGCCAAGACATGGAAGCAATATAAATGTCCCTCCACAGATGAATGGAAAAGAAGATGTGGTATATAAATACAATGAAATATTACTCAGCCATAAAAAGAATGAAATAACGCTATTTGCAGCAACATGGATGGACCTACAGCTTATCATACTAAGTGAAGTCAGAGAAAGACAAATATCATATGATATCACTTATATGTGGAATCTAAAAAAATGATACAAATGAACTTATCTACAAAACAGAAATAGACCCACAGACATAAAAAAGAAACTTATAGTTACTAAAGGGGAAAGTGGAGGAGGGTTAAATTAGGAGTTTGGAATTAGCAGATACACACTACTACATAGAAAATAGATAAACAGGGACTTCCCTGGTGGCGCAGTGGTTAAGAATCCACCTGCCAACGCAGGGGACATGGGTTTGAGCCCTGGTCCAGTTCGAGCCCTGTCCTGGTCCATGATTCCACATGCCACGGAGCAACTAAGCCCATGAACCACAACTGCTGAGCATGTGTGCCACAACTACTGGAGCCCACATGCCTAGAGCCCATGCTCCACAACAAGAGAAGCCACCGCAATGAGAAGCCTGCATACTGCAACAAAGAGTAACCCCCACTCGGCACAACTAGAGAAAGCCCGTGCGCAGCAACAAAGCCTCAACACAGCCCCACCAAAATTAATTAATTAATTAATTAAAAATAGATAAACAACAAGGTCCTACTGTATAGCACAGGGAACTGTATACAATATCTTATAATATAGCATAATGGAAAAGAATATGAAAAAGAATATATATATATGCACACATATATATATATCTGAATCACTTTGCCTTACACCAGAAACTAGCAAAACATTGTAAATAACTATACTTCAATTGTAAAAAAGGAAAAGAAAGGACTGTGATTAGTTAAAGATGTATCCTATAAACCCCAAAGAAATGAATAAAATTACAAAGAGTTAAAGTAAGCCAATAAAGAAGATTAAATTGAATTTTAAAATTTCAAGTAATCCAAAAGAAAGCCAAAAAACAAACAGAGAAAAACAGGAAAGGAAACAAAGAATACATATGACAAATGAAAAACAAAGAGTAAGAGGAGAGGTTTAAACTTAGCCATATCAATAATCACATTAAATGTAGATTGTCTAAACATCCCAATTAAAAGGCTGCGATTATAAGATTGGATACAGTAACAAGACCCAACTGTATGCTGTCTTCAAGAAAAACTCTTCAAATTAAAAAAACCCACAAATAAGATAAAAGTACAATGATGGATACACCTTGCTAACAATAGTCAAAGCTGGAGTGGCTGTATTATATAAGACAAACCAAAAAAAGTAAAACCATATGATCATCTTAATCAATGCAAAAATATTTACAAAATTTCAACATCTATACTGAGGAAAAGTCTCAACAAGTTCAGAATAAAAGGAAAACTTACCCAACTCCTCAACCTGATAAGGACATCAGTGTAAAACTTACAACTAACATCATACTTAATGGTGAAAGACTGATATTTTTTCCCTGAGATCAGCAATAAGAAAAGCATATTCATACTCTCTGCTTCTTTTAAACAGAGTACTGGAGGTTTTATTAACTACAATTAGAAAAAATGCAATAAAAGTTATCAAGATTGGAAAGAAAGATGCAAAACCATCTTTTATTTGTGAATGACCTGATTACCTATGTAGAAATTTTGATGGAATCTACAAAAAAGCAACTAGAACCAATGTGTGGGTTTAGTAAGATTGCAAATAAAATATCAATATAGAAATTGCCTTTTCATAGATTAACAATTAACACACAAAAATTGAAATAAAAGTAGAAATACCATTTGCAAAAGCATCAAAATATATTAAATACTTAGGGATAAATCTGACAATGTATGTGTAAGAGCTGTACACCAAAAACTGCAAAACATTGCTGAGAGAAAACAAAGACCTAAATAAATAGAAACATATACTCCGTATATGGGTTAGAAGATTCAATATTTAGATGTTGATTCTCCCTAAATTGATCTATAGAGTACATGCAATCACAATCAAAACCCCAGTATGAGATTGCACGTGTGGAGAAGGAATTTACTACAAAGACACAACACTGTGCTATGACTGTTCTATACCATACTGTGGGGGTGAATATATAACTATGCATTTCTCAAACCTCATAGAACTGTACATCACAAAGAGTGAACACATCTCCCAACTCTGTTTGCTCAGAGGAACTAGAAGAAGTGACACCCAATCAGCAATGAGCACACCTAGAGCCCAAATATTCATTTCTAATATTCCCCAGTCAAAGGAACCAGGGCTCCTTGGAGAAGTGTCTGATTTTAGGGCTGGGACAGGGAAAATACAAGGTGCCTGGATCATCTTATTGTGCAAAAAAAGTAACAAAGTGCTTAGAAAAACAAAAGATAGGGCCATGTCAAAAGGACACAGGAGATGACACGAAAGAGCTTTCAATGGCCAAAATTTGGACAACTTGAGCAACAAGCTAAGTAATGATAGTGTTGGATTATAGCCCAAAGAATACAATAAATATCTATGAGTCCAGACTAAAATATATAAATGACTGAAAAAGTAAATGGAAGAGAAGTAACGGCTCTTCCTTACTGAATAATTTAAATTAAAAATGTAGAAGTGATAAGGGAAATAGAAAATAACAATTATAACACAACAGTAACAACTTCTGCAGGCAAAATCTACTGATTAATTAGTGGGTAAAACTTTGAGAAACAAGATATTTACATAGCCTCCAAGTAATATTTATTAATTACTGTGTTGGTTTTAACATATGCCCATAATTTTTTGATACTCCTCCCTCCTGGAGATAGAAGGAGCTTAATTCCTATACCCTTGAGTGTTGGCTGGAATTAATGTTTTTCTTTTAATTAACAAAGTATGGAAACAGAAAAAAAGTACCTTTCAGTGGAGAAATCTATCACACACCACCTTACCCAAATGATCAAGGTTAACATTACCAATGATAAGTCATTTTGATATCATGTAACCCTTGATATTGCATGATGAGAAAAGCACTTTACCTCTCTGGTATTCTTTCCCCAAATCTATTACCTTGGTCTAATAATGTGAAAATATCATACAAACTCAAACTGAGGGGACATTCAACAAAATACTTGAGAAGTACTCTTCAAAAGTGTGAAGGCCGTAAGAGACAAGAAAGACTGAGGAACTACCATGGACTGGAAAGACAACAAAATGCAATATGATATCCTGGTTGGGATTCTGAAACAATAAATGGACATAAGTAGAAAACAGGATAAATCTAAATAAAGTCTATAGTTAATAGTATTGTACTCACATTAATTTCTTAGTTTTGACCATTGTATCATAGTTATGTAAGATACTAGTAGAACCTGGGCAAAGCATAAATGGGCATATTATGAGCCATTTTTGCAACTCTTTTAGTAAGTTTAGAAGTATTTTTTTTAATAGTTGGAATATTCTTGTAATATTTATTGTAGATAGAGCTGATTCTAAAGTTAATTTGCAAATGAAAACTTAGAATAACAAAAAGACTTTGGAAAAAAAGAGCTAAGTTGGAGAATAAACACTGTGTAACTGTAAGACGTTTTATACAGTTATCAAGACAGTGTGATATTCATGTAAGAATGCATAAATGGGTCAATGGAGCAAAATATAAAACCAAGAAATAGACCCACACATATATGTTCAATGATTTTTGACAAAGGTTCAAGAGCAATTCAATGGAGAAAGATAGTGTTTTCAGTAAATAGTCCTCATATAACTGAATGTCTATATGCAAAAAAAAAGGAACATCCATCCCTATCGCATACCGTATACAAAAATTAACTCAAAATGGATCAGAGACTTAAATGTAAAAACCTTTAAAACTTCTAGAAAAAACATAGGAGAATATTTTTTTTTGACCATGGGTTAGGCAAAGATATCTTGGATACAATACCAAAACGACAGTCCACACTAAACAACTGATAAATTAGATTTCATCAAAATTATACCTCTCCTTCTTAAAAAGATACTGGTAAGGGGATGAAAAGACAAGCTATAAACTGGCAGAAAATCATTGCAAAGCATATATGATAAATAACCCTCAAAACTCCATAATGAGGGAAACATTGACTCAATTTTTTAAATGATCAAAAAATTGAACCAGCAGTTCAACAAAGAAAATATACAAATGACCAATAAGCATACGAAAAGATGCTCAACAACATTAATCACTAGGGAAATGCAGATTAATAAGATATAATTTCACACATATTAGAATGCTTAAAATTAAAAAGGTTGACCTTACCAAGTGTCGGTGGTGATTTCAAACAATTGGAACTCTCATACAATGTTGCTGGAAATTTAAAGTCTTAATACTTTTGAGGATACTTTGGCAATTTCTTAAAATGTAAAAAGTTAAGTATACAACTATGATACAATTCAGCCATTTTATTCCCAGGTATCTACCCAAGAGAAATGACAGCAAGTGTCCATATAAAAATTTGTATATAAATCCTCATAACAACTATATATGTGATAGTTAAATAGTGGAAATGACTCAACTGTCCATCCACATGCGAGTGGATTAACAAACTGGTAGAGCCATACAACGGAATACTGCTCATAAATAAGAGTAATAAATTGCTGACTGAGATTGGTTCAAGATGACAGAGTAGAAGGACGTGCGCTCACACCCTCTTGCAAGAGCACGGGAATCACAACTAACTGCTGAACAATCATTGAAAAGAACACACTGGAAATCACCAAAAGACATACCCCACATCCAAAGACAAAGGAGAAGCCACAATGAGATGGTAGTAGGGGCGCAATCACAATAAAACCAAATCCCATAACTGCTGGGTGGGTGACTCACAAACTGGAGAACACTTATACCACAGAAGTCCACCCACTGGAGTGAAGGTTCTGAGCCCCACGTCAGGCTCCCCAAGCTGGGGGTCCAGCAACTGGAGGAGGAATTCCTAGAGAAACAGATTTTGAAGGCTAGCAGGATTTGATTGCACGACTTCGACAGGACTGGGGGAAACAGAGACTCCACTCTTAGAGGGCACACACAAAGTAGTGTGTACATCAGGACCCAGGGGGAAGGAGCAGTGACCCCATAGGAGACTGAACTAGACCTACCTGCTAATGTTGGAGGGTGTCCTATGGTGGGGGGGGCTGTGGCTCACTGTGAGGACAAGGACACTGGTGGCAGAAGTTCTGGAAAGTACTCCTTGGTGTGAGCCCTCCCAGAGCCCACCTTTAGCCCCACCAAAGAGCCGGGCAGACTCCAGTGTTGGGTCACCTCAGGCCAAAGAGCCAACAGTGAGGGAACCCAGCCCTACCCATCCCATCAGCAGACAAGTAGATTAAAATTTTACTGAGCACTGCCCACCAGAGCAACACCCAGCTCTACCCACCACCAGGCTCTCCCATCACAAAAAGTATACAAGCCTCTTAGATAGCCTCATCCACCAGAGGGCAGACAGCTGAGGTAAGAACTACAATCCTGCAGCCTGTGGAACAAAAACCACATTCACAAAAGACAGGCAAGATGAAAAGGCGGAGGGCTATGTACCAGATGAAGGAACAAGATAAGACCCCAGAAAAACAACTAAATGAAGTGGATATAGGCAACCTTCCAGAAAAAGAATTCAGAAAAATGACAGTGAAGATGAAACAGGACCTGGAAAAAAGAATGGAGGCAAAGATCGAGAACATACAAGAAACGTTTAACAAAGACCTAGAAGAATTAAAGAAAAAACAAACAGAGATGAACAATACAATAACTGAAATGAAAACTACACTAGAAGGAATCAATAGCAGAAAAACTGAGGCAGAAGAACGGATAAGTGACCTGGAAAACAGAATGGTGGAATTCACTGCCATGGAACAGAATAAAGAGAAAAGAATGAAGAGAAATGAAGACAGCCTAAGAGACCTCTGGGACAACATTAAACGCACCAACATTCTCATTATAGGGGTGTCAGAAGGAGAAGAGAGAGAGGAAGGACCCGAGAAAATATTTGAAGAGATGATAGACGAAAACTTCCCTAACATGGGAAAGGAAATAGCCTCCCAACTCCAGGAAGTGCAGAGTCCCAGGCAAGATAAACCCAAGGAGAAACACACCGAGACACAAAGTAATCAAATTGACAAAAATTAAAGACAAAGAAAAATTATTGAAAGCAACAAGGGAAAAATGACAAATAACATACAAGGGAACTCCCATAAGGTTAACAGCTGATTTCTCAGCAGAAACTCTACAAGCCAGAGGGAGTGGCATGGTATATTTAACGTGATGAAAGGGAACAACCTACAACCAAGATGACTCTACCTGGCAAGGATCTCATTCAGATTTGACAGAGAAATCAAAAGCTTTACAGATAAGCAAAAGCTAAGAGAATTCAGCACCACCAAACCAGCTCTACAACAAATGCTAAAGAAACTTCTCTAGTGGGAAACACAAGAGAATAAAAGGACCTACAAAAAAAAACCCACAACAATTAAGAAAATGGTAACAGGAACAAACATCTCGATAATTACTTTAAACGTGAATGGATTAAATGCTCCAACCAAAAGACACAGGCTCGCAGAATGAATACAAAAACAAGGCCCATATATATGCTGTCTACAAGACACCCACTTCAGACCTATGGACACATACAGACTGAAAGTGAGGGGATGGAAAAAGATATTCCATGCAAATGGAAATTAAAAGAAAGCTGGAGTAGCAATTCTCATGTAAGACAAAATAGACTTTAAAATAAAGACTATTACAAGAGACAAAGAAGGACACTACATAATGATCAAGGGATCAATCCAAGAAGAAGATATAACAATTATAAATATATATGCACCCAACATAGGAGCACCTCAATACATAAGGCAACTGCTAACAGCTCTAAAAGAGGAAATCGACAGTAACACAATAATAGCGGGGGACTTTAACACCTCACGAACACCAATGGACACATCACCCAAAGAGAAAATTAAAAAGGAAACACAAGCTTTAAATGACACAATAGAACAGATAGATTTAATTGATATCTATAGGACATTCCAACCAAAAGCAGCAGATTCCACTTTCTTCTCAAGTGCACATGGAACATTGTCCAGGACAGATCACATCCTGAGTCACAAATCAAGCCTCAGTAAATTTAAGAAAATTGAAATCATATCAAGCATCTTTTCTGACTACAATGCTATGAGATTAGAAATCAATTACAGGGAAATAAACATACAAAACACAAACACATGGAGGTTAAACAATACGTTACTAACTAACCAAGAGATTACTGAAGAAATCAAAGAGGAAATCAAAAAATACCTAGAGACAAATAACAGTGAAACCACGACAATACAAAACGTATGGGATGCAGCAAAATCAGTTCTGAGAGGGAAATTTTTAGCAAAAACTCTTACCTCAAGAAACAACAAACATCTCAAATAAACAATCTAACCTTACACCTAAAAGAACTAGAGAAAGAAGAACAAACAAAACCCAAAGTTAGTAGAAGGAAAGAAATCATAAAGATCAGAGCAGAAATAAATGAAATAGAAACAAAGAAAAAAATAGCAAAGATCAATAAAACTAAAAGCTGGTTCTTTGAGAAGATAAACAAAATTGATAAACCATTAGCAAGACTCATCAAGAAAAAGAGGGAAAGGATTCAAATCAATAAAATTAGAAATGAAAAAGGAGAAGTTACAACAGACACCGCAGAAATACAAAGCATCCTAAGAGACTACTACAAGCATCTCTATGCCAATAAAATGGACAACCTGGAAGAAATGGACAAATTCTTAGAAAGGTATAATCTCCCAAGACTGGACCAGGAAGAAATAGAAAATAGGAACAGACCAATCACAAGTAATGAAATTGAAACTGAGATTAGAAATCTTCCAATAAACAAAAGTCCAGGACCAGATGGTTTCACAGATGAATTCTATCAAACATTTATAGAAGAGCTAACACCCATCCTTCTCAAACTCTTCCAAAAACTGCAGAGGAAGGAACACTCCCAAACTCATTCTATGAGGCCACCATCACCCTCATACCAAAACCAGACAAAGATACTACAAAAAAGGAAATTACAGACCAATATCACTGCTGAATATAAATGCAAAAATCCTCAACAAAATACTAGCAAACAGAATCCAACAACACATTTAAAGGATCATACACCATGACCTGGGATTTATCTCAAGGATGCAAGGATTCTTCAATATATGCAAATCAATCAATGTGATATACCATATTAACAAATTGAAAAATAAAAACTATATGATCATCTCAATAGATGCAGAAAAAGCTTTGACAATATTCAACACCCATTTATGATAAAAACTCTCCAGAAAGTGGGCATAGAGGGAACCTACCTCAACATAATAAAGGCCATATACGACAAACCCACAGCAAACATCATTCTCAATGGTGAAAAACTGAAAGCATTTCCTCTAAGATCAGGAACAAGACAAGGAGGTCCACTCTCACCACTATTATTCAACATAGTTTTGGAAGTCCTAGCCACGGCAATCAGAGAAGAAAAAGAAATAAAAAGAATACAAATTGAAAAAGAAGAAGTAAAACTGTCACTGTTTGCAGATGACATGATACTATACATAGAAAATCCTAAAGATGCCATCAGAAAACTACTAGAGCTAATCAGTGAATTTGGGAAAGTTGCAGGATACAAAATTAATGCACAGAAATCTCTTGCATTCCTATACACTAATGATGAAAAATATGAAAGAGAAATTAAGGAAACACTCCCATTTACCAATGCAACAAAAAGAATAGAAGACCTAGGAATAAACCTACCTAGGGAGACAGAAGACCTGTATGCAGAAAACTATAAGACACCAATGAAAGAAATTAAAGATGATACCAACAGATGGAGAGATATACTACGTTCTTGGATTGGAAGAATCAGTACTGTTAAAATGACTATACTACCCAAAGCAATCTACGTATTCAATGCAATCCCTATCAAATTACCAATGGCATTTTTTATGGAACTAGAACAAAAAATCTTAAAATTTGTATGGAGACACAAAAACCCCAAGTAGCCAAAGCAGTCTTCAGGGGAAAAAACTGAGCTGGAGGAATCAGACTCCCTTACTTCAGACTATGCTACAAAGCTACAGTAATCAAGGCAATATGGTACTGGCACAAAAACAGAAATGTAGATCAATGGAACAGGATAGAAAGCCCAGAGATAAACCCACACACCTATGGTCAACTAATATGACAAAGGAGGGAAGGATATACAATGGAGAAAAAAGAGTCTCTTCAATAAGTGGTGCTGGGAAAACCGGACAGCTGCATGTAAAAGAATGAAATTAGAACACTCCCTAACACCATACACAAAAATAAACTCAAAATGGATTCAAGACCTAAATGTAAGACTGGACACCATAAAACTCTTAGAGGAAAACATAGGCAGAACACTCTTTGACATAAATCACAGCAAGATCTTCTATGATCCACCTCCTAGAGTAATGGAAATAAAACCAAAAATAAACAAATAGGACCTAATGAAACTTAAAATCT
Organism: Pseudorca crassidens; assembly: GCF_039906515.1. Taxonomy (NCBI): domain Eukaryota; kingdom Metazoa; phylum Chordata; class Mammalia; order Artiodactyla; family Delphinidae; genus Pseudorca; species Pseudorca crassidens. Next base: position 35,545,597 of record NC_090317.1, read on the forward strand.
TTTGTAAAGCAAAGGAAACTGTAAAAAAGATGAAAAGACAACCCTCAGAATGGGAGAAAATATTTGCAAATGAATGAACAAAGGATTAATCTCCAAAATATATAAACAGCTCATGCAGCTCAATATTAAAAAAACAAACAACCCAATCCAAAAATGGGTAGAAGACCTAAATAGACATTTTTCCAAAGAAGACATACAGATGGCCAAGAAGCACATGAAAAGCTGCTCAACATCACTAATTATTAGAGAAATGCAAATCAAAACTACAATGAGGTATATCACCTCACACCAGTTAGAATGGGCATCATCAGAAAATCTACAAACAACAAATGCTGGAGAGGGTGTGGAGAAAAGGGAACCCTCTTACACTGTTGGTGGGAATGTAAGTTGATACAGCCACTATGGAGAACAGTATGGAGGTTCCCTAAAAAACTAAAAATAGAATTTCCATATGACCCATCAATCTCACTACTGGGCATATACCCTGAGAAAACCATAATTCAAAAAGACACATGAACCCCAATGTTCATTGCAGCACTATTTACAATAGCCAGGTCATGGAAGCAACCTAAATGCCCATCAACAGACAAATGGTAAAGAAGATGTGGTACATATATACAATGGAATATTATTCAGCCATAAAAAGGAACAAAATTGGGTCATTTTAGAGACGTGGATCGATCTAGAGACTGTTATACAGAGTGAAGTAAGTCAGAAAGAGAGAAACAAATATCGTATATTAATGCATATATGTGGAACCTAGAAAAATGGTACAGATGAACCAGTTTGCAGGACAGAAATAGGGACACAAGTGTAGACAACAAACGTATGGACACCAAGGGGGGAAAGTGGTGGGGGTTGGTGGTGGTGGTGTGATGAACTGGGAGCTTGGGATTGACATATATACACTAATATGTATAAAAATGGATAACTAATAAGAACCTGCTGTATAAAAGAATAAAAATAAAATTCAAAGCAAGAAACAAAAAAACAAGGACCTACTGACTCTACAGCACAGAGAACTCTACTCAATATTTTGTAATAACTTATATGGCAAAAGAATCTGAAAAAGAATTGATATATGTATATGTATAACTGAATCACTTTGATATACACCTAAAACTAACACAACATTGTAAATCAACTGTACCCCAATATAAAATAAAAATTAAATTAAAGAAATTTTTACAGGAAGGTAATAAATTGTTGATACACACTAAACGACATTTAGATGTATCTCAAAATAATGACAATCGAGTTAAAGAATCCAGACTCCCCCCACAGAAAAAAAGAGTACATACTGTATGATTCCATTTATATACAAATTTCGGAAATGTAAACTAATGTATATTGACCAAAATCAGTTTCCAAGGACTGGGAGGGTATACCAAAGGGGCCTGTTGAAACTTTGGGCGATGATGGATATGTTCACTATCTTTATGGCAGTAATGGTTTCACGAGTGTAGACATATGTGAAAACATATTAAACTGTACACTTTTAATATGTACACTTTATTGTATGCCACATACACATCCACAAATCTGTTATTTTTTAAAGTATTATGGGAGTTCAGAGTAGAGAGACAAGAGAGATCACAGTAGTAGGACAGGGAGCCCTCACTTTCTCATTCAATGGGTGTAAAAATGGTCTGTATTGTCTAGAATCTGTACTTTCCTTGAAATGATGGGCATATGAAAAACCTCAAATTGTATGTCCAAGTCTAAAATAAATTAGTTCCAGAGAACCTAAGTTTTGGAAGTCTCTTAGTGTTTCAGCGGTTTTCAGACATTGCTCCACAAGACACTGGAGTTCCTCTGAGTTCTCCAGAGTGTATGTGTATATGAGGGGGATGGTGTTGTCAGTGTTGAGAAGACATAGAAGGTAATGGTTCCTCTTCCATTCTGCTTCAATTAGAGTACCTCCACTCATTTGCTATATACTGAATTTCAGAGTAATATTTCATTTACAAAAGTAAAAGCACTCCACAACTTAAAAAAAAAAGGAAAGTCTACAGTTATAGCTCAGTCTGCTATGTGACTAATTTTTCACTACATCCATTTATTATAGTTATTATAGTTTAGCTAAAACATTAGAGAGATTGGGAAGTCCTTTTTACCAATCTCGTTACATCAGCTCTAGCATGGAATAGGAAGAAAGGTGTTATTGAGCAAGAGAGCAGAATGGGAAATTTGGATGGCCTAATTTTTCATGAGCCACACCTTTCTTTAAAATCATATAGATCAATAATAGTAATAAAAGCAAACATTTATTGAGCACTTACTGTGTGCCAGGCACTGGACTAATCACTTTACATGTATTAACTCATTAAATCTTTACAATCACCCTATGGGGTAAGAGCTATTTATCATCCTCACTTGTCAGACAAGGAAACTGGGGAATAGAGAGGTTAAGTGGTTTGCCCAAGGGCACAGAGCTATTAAGTGGTAAAGCCTATATTGGAACCCATAGGTGCTTGACTCCAAAGCACGTGCTCTTGACCATCACATGCTGTTGCTCTCTAGATCAAATGTTTTCAAACTACACTCTGTGGAAATGTTTCATGGATGTGTTGGTGGTGTAGAGGGTGAGAAGGTGGGAGGAAGTCTGACCCCTCATCATCACTATCCTCACTTTTTTGATCACAGCAGCTCTACTTTTATTTGTTTACATATCCACATTCTGCACAAGATTTCAATGCAAAACGTTTTCACTACTAAAAAAAAAATGTAAGAGGTTTGAAAAGCTCTGATAACAGTACAATCCCTTCATGTTGCAGATGAAATTACAGAGAACACAAAGGGAATGTGCTTTACCTTCAGTAACAATAACAGCAAGTTAGTGGCAGGTCCTGACTCTTTGTCTAGTATTCTTCCCTGTAGGCCACTGCTTCACCATGAACCCCAAAAAGATTTCATCAAAATTTTAGTGGAATACATGAGTTTTGAAAAATCAAAATTGAAAGTAAACAATGCCTAGAGAGAAGACCCTATTCTGAAATTCAGAGTGAGCTATCCTCCTCCAGGAAGTAACAGTCATCTTCAATATCCAAATACTCAAGAAAAAAGATTTTTCCTTGACCACCAGTGGACAGTGGAGTGTACAAAATACATAATGCTATGATGGAACTTATCTTTCTTAGCGCAAATCAGGTAGGAGTCCAGGTAGGAATTTAAGCTTAAGCTTCTTGCATCAAACTTTTTATAGTAATATGCCTTAATATGGAAGAGAAGACAACCACAGGCAACCCCACATTTGAAAAGGACTCATCAAATTTCTGTCAGAGCCAGGGTGCTAGGCTTGGTGCTCACCCTGTGTCTCAGATTTCACTGTCACTTTCTTTGCAGTGCCAGACCCTAATATTTTCATCTCAGATGCAAACCTCAGAACTTTAAAGGGCCCTATGAAACTCTTCCATTTTTGTGCAAAATTCTGCAGGTATGTGCAGATTTCTGGACAGTGAGTCTAGCTTTCTTTAGAATCTCAAAGGAGCTCACAACCCCCATCAGGTTAGGAAACTCTGGTTTGGACGAAGTTTTTATGACTGAACTGGGCATTAGGCCATTTGTGAGATCAGAGGGAGGTAAGCTGTCTGCTTGACCTGAAAGCCCCAGTAAAAGTGAAAACTGAGGCTAGGGCTTTATTTTTCTGCCTGCCTGCTTATCTGCCTGCTAATCTTATAGGGAGCATGAGGAGAGGTGACGAAGAGAAAAATGTTAGGTATTTTGTGCTGTGTGTTCTGTTTATATGATGCCAAATAACCTGTTGAATACAAGCTTTTGCATTTTAACCTGTTTCATACAGAGGTAGCCAGATACAGTGGGGGCAAGTATTGGTTCTAGGGACAAAGAGACCTGGATTCAAATGCAGACTCTACCATTCTGGGGCGTTACCTAACTTCTTTAAGCCTCTGTTACCTCATTTATAAAATGAGAATAATAGGAGCTACTTCATAATATTGTTGTATGGATTAAATGATACTGGTTGTAATAACCCAGTTTGGGTTGACAGCAACATTTCTAGTGACATGGATTTACTGAATTTTCCCAAATCATTTTAGTATTTTTAACTTTTATTATTAAATATATCATACAAAAATTATATATAATGTATATGTAAGATGTAAAGGACAAACATTAAAAGAGCATCCATGTACTTACAACCAGTTTAACAAATACATCATTACAGATAGCTTCGAAAGCCCTTGTGTCAAGAACTGTGAAGTGTCTGAGATTTTACCCTACTTGCAAGCTGACAGCTTGGCCTGCCAGTTTCATGGATGCTGAAAAAACTCAATCTAGTTATCTATCTTTATGCCAATACCACACTGTTTTGATTACAGTAGCATTATAAGACTTGAAAATCAGCTAGTGCAAGTCCTCCAACCTTGTTCTTTTTTGAAGTTGTTTTGGCTGATCTAGGTTATTTATATTTCCATGTAAATGTGAGAATCAGGTTGTTAATTTCCAAAAAAATCATACCAGCATTTTGATTGGGATTGTGCAGAATCTGTAGATAGAATTGTGGAGGGAAGAGATCGAGATGGCAGAGTAGGAGGACATTTAGCTCAACTCCCCCCATGAACACATCAAAAATACATCTACATGTGGAACAATTCTACAGAGAATAAACTGGAGACTGGCAGAAAGACTCTTATACAACCAAGGCTGTAAAGAAAGATACACACCGAGTCAGGTAGGATGGGAAGAGAATTGATCAGGTCAGGAACTATGCCCATAGGCAGGGACACAGAAGAGCAGGGGGATTACACAAGCTCAGAGATCCTCCCTGGGTAGTAAGCAGTTCAAACCACATATTGGGCACCCCAGCCCTGGGGTCTGACACTGGGAAGACGAGTCCCCTTAACTGGTTTAAAAACCAGTGGGACTTACAGGATGGCTGTAAGAAACATAGACTCCACTTGTGAAGAGCACACACATACTTGCTAACTCCCAGAAACAAGGAGGAAGAAGCATATGGAACTGCCTGGGACTCTGGCCAGTTTCCCATGACCATCACAGCACATAGCCCAACCCATGCCCAGTGCCCAATCCAGCATCTCTAGCTATGGAGCAGCTCCACAAAGGGAGAAGGCTACCATTGCTGAGGAGAGTGTGCACTTGGTGGGGAGGGGGCGGTAGCAGAGTCAGCTCTAACCCAGTATGGCATCCAAAGGGGGTGAGGGCAGCCATTAATAGTGTTCACGGAGGCAACAGATGGGGTGCAGTCTGAAACTCTGACTGCTGTGCTGGGATCACCCCAGCACATGCCCCAGCCTATGCCAAATGCCTACTCTGGCCCCATTTTGCTCCAGTGCTGCTCCCCTCTGTGGTAAAGATGCTGTTGCTAGAAGAGGAGAGAGAGTACACTTAGAGGAAATAGAGGGAGCTCAGATCAGACCTTCAAAGATTCTGCTCCAGCATCTTGGGACCTGAACCTGTCCCTGATAGGTCAAAGACAGCCACTGAGCACAGGAGAAACCCCAGCACACACGTAGCTCTGGTTCCTCCATCTCCAGACCCACCTCCCACCAAGGTGATAGACAACAGCACATCCCGATGAAGATGCGAACCATGCTCACTTCAAATCTAGCTCTCCCACAAAAGCCAACAGACACACACAGACTGAATAGAGATGCTCCCAAACAAGAATACCCCTTCAAGACTGAGATAAGTAATTGCTTCACCTAATGTCACAGTGAAAGAGAAAGTTAAGCAAAATAAGAAAACAGAGGCATTTTTTGCAAACTAAAGAACAAGAAAAAAACCCTGTCAAAACAACTAATGAAACAAAGATAAATAATTTGCCACATAACAAGTTCAAAGCATTAGTAATAAGAATGATAGCTAAACTTGGGAAAAGAATAAATGAACACAGTGAAAATTTTAACAAAGAACTAAAAATAGAAAAATGAACAAGTCACAGCTAACGAATACAATAACCGAAATTAAAAACAAACTAGTAGGAATTAACATCAGACTAGGTGATATAGAAGAATGCACAAGTGATCTGGAAGACAGAATAATGGAAATCAATGAATCAGAAGAGCAAAAAGAACAACAAATTTTTTTTAAATTGAGAATAGTTTAAGGTACTTTGGAGCCAACATCAAGTATACTAACATTTGCATTATAGAAGTCCCAGAATGAGAAGAGAGAGATAAAGCGGTAGAAATAAGCTTGATGAAATCATGGCTGAAAACATATCAAAGAAGAAAAGAGATATTCAGGTATAGGAATCAGAAAGTCCCAAAAAAGATAAACTCAAAGAGATCCAAACCTATATATACCACAATTGAAACAGTAAAAGTTAAAGAGAGAATTCTAAAGGCAGCAAGAAAACAACAAAAACTCAGACACAAGGGAACCCCAAAAGGCTATCAACTGACTTTTCTGCAGAAAATTTGCAAGCAAGAAGGGAGTGGCATGATATAAAGTGCTGAATGTGGAAAACCTTCAACCTAGGATATTTTACCTAGGCAGATTATCATTTAGAATTATAGGAGACATAAAAAACTTCTCAGAAAAGCAAAAACTAAAAGAGTTCATCAATACTAAGTCACATCTTAAAAAAAGTGTTAAAGGATCTTTTCAAACTGGAAAAGCAAAGACTACAAAGAGCTGTACAACTTACAGGAGAGGAAAAAATCCCATACATAAAGAAAAATATATGATGAAGGCTGTGGTTTACCCACTTAAATAAGCTAGTACAAACATTAAAAGACAAAGATTATAGAATCAACTATAACTATAATAAATAGTAAAGGAATAAACATGAAGATGTAAAATATGACATCAAAAACACAAAACGAGGGGGAGGGGAGTAAAAATGTAGATCTTTTAGAATGTTTTTGACTTAAATGAATATCCATTTAAAATAAGTAGATATAGTTATAAGTCAACATATATGAAGCCCACAGGTAACCACTAATCAAAAACCTAAAATACAGATATGCAAAAACTAGAGAGAAAGGAACACAACTGTAACACTAAAGAAAATCATCAAACAACAAGAAAAAAAGGAAAGAACAGCGAAGAACTACAAAACTACCAGAAAAAAAATAATAAAATGGCAATAACTGCATACCTATAATCACTGTAAATGGCAATGGACTAAATGCTCTGATCAAAAGACAAAGGGTGGCTGATTGGATTAAAAAAAAAAAACACCCATCAATATGCTGCTTAAAAGACACACTTGAGAGCTAAAGACACACACAGACTGAAAGTGAGGAGATGGAAAGAGGTATTTCATGCAAATGGAAATGAAAAGAAAGATGGGGGAGCAACCCTCATATCAGACAAAGTAGACTTTAAAACAGAGTCTATAACCAAAGACAAAGAAGGGCATTTTATAATGATAAAGGGATCAATACAAGAGAATATAACATTGTTAATATGTATGAACCTAATATATGAGCACCTAAATATATAAGGCAATTATTAACGGTTATAAAGGGAGAAATTGACAATAATACAGTAATAGTAGGGGACTTCAACAGTCCACTTTTTTTTTTAAACATCTTTATTGGAGTATAATTGCTTTACAATGTTGTGTTAGTTTCTGCTGTATAACAAAGTGAATCAGCTATATGGACAGATCATCCAGACATAAAATCAAAAAGGAAACAAGGGTCTTAAATGATACATTAGAACTGTTGGACTTAATAGATGTTTACAGGAAATTCACCCATATACAGCAGAATGCACCTCCTCTTTAAGTGTACAATGAACATTCTCCAGGATAGACCACATGCTAGGCCACAAAACAAGTCTCAAAAAATTTAAGAGGCCAAAAATTGTATAAGGCATTTTTTCCAACCACAATGGTATGAGACTAGAAATCAATCAGAAGAAGAAAAATGGGAAAAATACAAACACAGAGACTGAACAACATCCTACTAAAACACAATTGGGTCAATGAACGAATCAAAGTGGAAATCAGAAAACGGATTGAGTTCCTCATGTTTCTAATTAGATTATCTCAGCATCTTCCCAGCCCTTAAAAAAAAAGGTAATGAAAATAGGTTGAGACAAATGAAAATAAAAGCACAATTTTCTAAAATCTATGGAATGCTAAAAAATAGTTCTAAGAGGGAAGTACATAGTGATACAGGCCTTCCTCAAAAAATAAGAAAAATCCCAAATAAACAACCTAACTTACCACCTAAAGGGTTTAGAAAAAGAAGAAAAAACCAAACTTAAAGTGAGCAAAAGAAAGGAAATAATAAAGATCAGAGAGAAAACAGATAAAAGAAAGATTTTTTAAAAATAGAAAAAATCAATAAAACCAAGAAGTAGATTTTTGAAAAGATAAAAAAAATTGACAAACCTCTGGCTGGCCATGCTCACCAAGAAGAAGACATAGGACTCAAATAAACAAAATAAAAAATAAAAGAGGAGAAATAATAATCTATACTACAGAAATACAAAAAAAATCATAAGAGAATACTATGAACATATGTCATATGCCAACAGAATGGACAAACTAGAAGAAATTGACAAGTTTCTAGTAACATACAGACTGCCAAAACTGAATCAAGAAGAAACAGATAATTTGAACAGACCAGTCAATATAAGTGAAACAGAATCAATAATTGAACAAACTCCCTGCAAACAAAACTCCAGGACAGGATGGCTTCACTGGGGAAATCTACCAAACACACAAAGAAGAACTTATACCTATCCTTCTTAAACTCTTTCAAAAGATTGAAGATGAGGGGAAACTCCCAAATTCATTCTATCAAACCACCATCACCTTGATATCAAAACCAGACAAAGACACTACCAAGAAAAGAAAAATATAGGCCAGTATGTTTGATAAATATAGATGTAAAAATCCTCACCAAAATATGAACAAATCAAATCCAGCATTACATAAAGAGGATCATACACCATGATCAAGTTGGATTCATTCCAGGATCACAAGGATGGTTCAACATACTCAAATCAATTGGTGTTACACACCACATCAACAAAAGAAAAGACAAAAATTACATGATTATCTCAATTGATGCAGAAAAAGCATTTGATAAAATTAAACATCCATTCTTGATAAAAACTCTCACTAAAGTGGGTATAGAGGGAACATATCTCAACATAATAAAAGCCATTTATGACAAACCCACAGCCAACATGATACTCAAAGGTGAAAAGCTGAAAGCCTTCCCCCTAAATTCAGGAATAAGACAAGGATGCCCACTCTCACCACTTCTATTCAACTTAGTGTTAGAAGTACTAGCCACAGCAATCAGACAAGAAAAAGAAATAAAAGGTTTCCAAATTGGAAGTGAAAAGGTAAATTTTTTTTTTTTTTTTTTTTTTTGCGTTACGCGGGCCTCTCACTGTTGCGGCCTCTCCCGTTGCAGAGCACAGGCTCCGGACGCGCAGGCCCAGCGGCCATGGCTCACGGGCCCAGCCGCTCCGCGGCATGTGGGATCTTCCCAGACCGGGGCACGAACCCACGTCCCCTGCATCGGCAGGCGGACTCTCAACCACAGCGCCACCAGGGAAGCCCGAAAAGGTAAAATTTTTACTATATGCAGATGACATGATATTCTATACAGAAAACAGTAAATACTCCACATAAAAGCTATTAGTACTGATAAATGAATTCAGCAAGATAGCAGGACACAAGATTAATATACAGAAATTTTACACTAACAATGAAATATAGGAGAAAGTAAATAAACAATCCAGTTTAAAATCAAATTAAAAATACTATCGAGGAATAAACCTCATCAAGGAGATGAAAGCTATATATGCTGAGAACTCTAAAACACTGATAAAGTAAATAGAAGATGACTGAAAGAAATGGAAAGATATCCCATGCTCTTTGATTGGAAGAATTAATAAAGGTAAAATGGCAATACTAACCAAAGCAATCTACACATTTAATGCAATCCCTATCAAATTTCCTATGACATTTTTCACAGAACTAGAACAAGTAATCCTAAAATTTATATGGAACCCCAAAAGATGCAGAATTGCAAAAGTGATCCTGAGGAAAAAGAACAAAGCTGGAGGCCTAACTCTTCCAGACTTCAGACAATACTACTAAGGTACAGTAATCAAAACAGCATGATACTGGCATAAGAACAGACATATAGATCAATGGAACACAACAGAGAGCCAAAAATAAACTCACACACCTATGGTCAACTAATTGTTGACAAAGGAGGCAAAAATGTACAATGGAGAAAAGACAGTCTCTTCAACAAGCAGTGCTGGGAAAGCTGGGCAGCTGCATATAAATCAATGAAGTTAGGACACTCCCTCATACCATTCACAAAAATAAACTCAAAACAGCTTAAAGACTTAAACATAAGACATGACACCATAAAACTCCTAGCAGAGAACATAGGCAAAATATTCTCAGACATAAATCATAGCAATGTTTTCTTAGGTCAGTCTCCCATGGAAAAAAAAACAGCAAAAATAAACAAATGGTACATAATAAAACTTACAAGCTTTTGCACAGCAAAGGAAACTGTAAACAAAATGAAAAGACAACCTATGGACTGGGGAAAAAATATTTGCAAACGATGAGACCAACAAGGGCTTTATTTTCAAAGTGTACAAATACAACTCAATATCAAAAAAACCCAAACAACCCCATGAATAAAATAGACAGCAGACCTAAATAATTATTTCTCCAAAGAAGACATACAGATGGACAATAGGTACATGAAAAGATGCTCAACATTGCTAATTATTAGAGAAATGCAAACCAAAACTGATACAATGAGGTGATACAATGAGGTATCACCTCACACAAGTCAAAATGGCCATCATCAAAAAGTCTTTAAGGGCTTCCCTGGTGGCGCAGTGGTTCAGAGTCCGCCTGCCGATGCAGGGGACACAGGTTCGTGCCCCGGTCTGGGAAGATCCCATATGCCGCGGAGCGGCTGGGCCCGTGAGCCATGGCCGCTGAGCCTGCCTGTCCAGAGCCTGTGCTCCGCAAAGGGAGAGGCCACAACAGTGAGAGGCCCGCATACCGGAAAAAAGAAAAAAAAAAAGTCTTTAAATAATAAATGCTGGAGAGGGTGTGGAGTAAAGGGAACCCTCCTATACTATTGGTGGGAATATAAATTGGTGCAGCCACTATAGAAAACACTGTGAAGGTTTTTCTTAAAAATTTAGAATAGAGTTAAAATATGATCCAGCAATCCCACTCCTGGGCATGTATCTGGAAGAGATGAAAACTTTCATTCAAACAGATACACGCACCCCAATGTTCATAGCAGCACTGTTTACAATAGCCAAGAGATAAAAGCAACCTAAGTATCCATCAACAGATGAATGGAGAAAGATGGTGTGTGTATATATATATATATATATATATATATATATATATATATATATACACACACAACAGACTGTTACTCAGCCATAAAAAGGAATAAATTTTTTCCATTTGCAGCAACATGGGTGGACCTAGAGGTTATCATACTAAATGAAGTCAGACAGAGAAAGACAAATATCATATGATATCACTTATATGTGGAATCCAAAGAATAGTACAAATGAACTTATTTACAAAACAGAAAGAGACAAACAGACATAAAAAACAAACTTAAGATTATCAAAGGGGAAGGGTGGTGAATGGATAAACTAGGAGTATGGGATTAACAGATACACACTTCTATATATAAAATAGATAAACAACAAGGATTTACTGTATAGCACAGGTAACTATATTCCATATCTTATAATAACGTATAATGGAAAAGAAACAAAAAAATTAAAAAAATATAAACATAAATATATATATTCTTTGAAATATATATTTCCAAATCATTTTGCTGTACACCTGAAACTAACACAATGTTGTAAATCAACTATAGTTCAGTTAAAATAAATAACAAAATACCTAGGAATAAACTTAACCAAGGAGATTAAAGACCTATACTCTAAAAACTATAAGACATTAATCAAGTAAAGTAAGATGATACAAAGAAATGGAAAGACATCTCACGTTCACGGATTAGAAGAGTTAATATTGTTAAAATGTCCATAGTACCCTGAGTAATCTACAGACTTAATGCAATCCCTATCAGAATACCCATGGCAATTTTCACAGAACTAGAACAAAGAATCCTAAAATGTGTACAAAACTACAACAGACAGAGAATAGCCAAAGCAATCTTCAGGAAAAAAAAAAAAAAAAAAAGCTGGAGATATCATGCTCCCTGACTTCAGACTATACTACAAAGCCACAGTAATCAAAACAGTATGCTACTGGCACAAAAACAGACACATAGATAATAAAACAAAATAGAGAGCCAAGAAATAAACCCACACAAAATATGGTCAATTAATCTACAGCAAAGGAGTCAAGAATATAAAATTGGGAAAAGACAGTTTCTTCAATAAGTCATCCTGGGAATACAAGACAGCTACACATAAAAGAATGAAATTAAAACATTTTCTCAAACCATGTATAAAAATAAACTCAAAATGATTAAATACCTAAATGTAAGACCAGAAACTATAAAACTCCTAGAAGAAAAGAGGCAGAACAGTCTTTGACATAATTCTTAGAAATATTTTTAACTCTGTCTCCTAAGGCAAAGGAAGCAAAAGCAAAAGAACCCAAAAACCAAAACAAAACGAAAAAACACCTTTGCACAGCAAAGGAAATCATCAACAAAATGGAAAAACAATCTGTTGAATGGGAGAAAATATTTGCAAATTATATGATTAATAAGAAGTTAATATCCAAAATATAGAAAGAGCTCATAAAACTCAATAGCAAAAAACCAAACATCTCGACTAAAAACTTAGCAGAAGAACTGAACAGACATTTTTCCAAAGAATACATACAGATGGGCAACAGGCACATGAAAAGATGCTCAGCATCACTAATCATCAGAGAAATGCAAATCAAAACCTCAGTGAGGCATCACCTCACACTTGTCAGAATGGCTATCATCAAAAAGACCACTAATAAACATTGGTGAGGATGTGGAGAAATGAGAACCTTTGTACACTGTTGGTGGGAATGTATATTGGTGCAGCTATTATGAAAAACAGTATGGAAGTTTCCCAAAAAACTAAAAATAGAACTACCATATGATCCAGCAATTCCACTCCTGGGTACATATCTGGAAAAAAATGTAAACACTAATTTGAAAAGATGCATGCACCCCAGTGTCATAGCAGCATTATTTACAATAGTCAAGATATGGAAGCAACCTAAGTGTCCAGCAAGATATAGATGGATAAAAAAGGATGGGTATATATAAAAATGAATATTACTCAGCCATAAGAAAGAAATTCTGCCTTTTGCAACAACATGGATGGACCTGAAGGGTATTATGCTTAGTGAAATAAGTCAGATAAAGACACATACTGTATGTTATTACTTACATGTGGAATATAAAGAACAAACACATGAATGAATATAACAAAACAGAAACAAACTGACAGGTATAGCAAATTTACCCAAGCTGATAATCTCTCCCTTTTAAATGTGATGTTCAGATAATTTACATTTAATGTGATATTTGTACATTATAGGATTCCAAGTTCATCCATTTTTTTTCTTTCAGTACTTTCAGGATGTTTTTCTACTGTTATCTTGTTTGCATTTTTTTCTGGTAAGAAATCTTTGTCTTCCGTTCTTTGTTCTCTGTGTGTAATTTCTCTTTTTCTCTGTTGCTTTTTTTTTTTTTTTTTTTTGTCTTTACATATATATATACATAATACAATAAAAATAATCTGTATTTTGGTTGTTTGGTGGAAGTATACTACAATAAGCTAAATAAACTTTTTAATTTTCAAGGTCAAAAACTATTTTACCAATAGCTTACTAAAATGAAATATATTAAAATTTCCTACAATAAGTGCAGAAATAAAAAGACTTATAGACACCTAAATGGCCACCAACTTATCTACTATGGAAGCGAACTAGAGGAACAGCAAAATAATATCTGTATGTGTGGATGCTCCTTCTGTAGATAATTGGACCCAAACAGAAATAAAATTCACAGTTCAGTAAGATCCCTAACCCTGACCTTTTCGTTTTTCTTTTTTTTCTCCTTTTTTTTCATACATTCATACAGTATCATGTAAGCTGTGCAAAACTTTACTTAGACTGGCAGTATGCCATATCAGTTGCATTTGTCTTTGGTACAAAAAATAAAACAATCGCAATAATGTGCAAGTATTTGTCTTCTTCCGGTCAAGTACCGAAATATGAGTTTTCTAGGGCCATCTTTTTTTTGTTTGTTTTTTTGTTTTGTTTTTTATACAATACACAGACTCTGTGGCATATATCTACATTTCAACATAGTCCTATATACATTCAAAAAATTTGAAAAAGAGTTGGAACAAAAAAACATTTAAACCCCATAATTTTTCCATCTATATATCTTGTTTTTCCTCATTAGGGTTTTCATCATACAAAATATTACCAGTTTTATAGTTTCCCCAAAATACAAGGCACAAAGAATATGCTTTTTTTTTCTTACTTGCACAGACATTATATATATATTTATATATATATTTATATATACCATATTGAGCTCGGAAAATGAACATCTAATATGGCACATGGGCATGAGTGCTGGGTTGTGCCATGTACAAGTGAGATTAATGGTTGTGGAAAATTAGAATAAAAAGCAATAATTCTAAAAACAATCTAAACTGACTGTTTAAAAAAATGCTTCCTCAATTTTTTTGTGGTTCAGAGCATAAACCTGCCACAATATTTGGCATTTACTATTATCTTCACTCTTCCAAAATGTTTTGCTTTAACAGATTTTGTAATCTGTATCTAAACATCTACTTAAATGTATGAGTTTCAATTCTGATGCCAGTAGCAGTTTTAACCAACGGTTTATGCTCTGAAAATGTAATAATCAAGTATTTTGGATCATGCTTCACTTATGCTACTTAGTTCTTAAAACAATGTAACCTAATTGTAAATGTTTACATAATGCTAAACTGACATGCAAAACAGAATGAAAATTTACAATGAATAACGTGACAAACACAGACATTTCTGACCAGTGGTCCAATGAGGCTGATTACACTTTTGATGTTGGTATCCTTAGTCCTACAAGGCCTCCGGTGGGATTGCCTTCCGCAGTCTTCTCTAACACTTGGTTAACAAATTCTGAGGTTTGCCCAGCAACTGGGAGACCAAGAGTATCTTTAATGAGGATTTCAAGCTTCTGTCCCATGTTGGGTCCTCTCTCCTCTCTTGGATTCTGTACTCGGTTTACAATCTCTTGCTTGATGGAGTTGATTACAAACAATAAATTATCATATTCTGTGTTGAGGCCCCATAATTTCACTTTATTAGCTTCATACTGCGCTTTTTTCTTTAACCGACAAGCCCTGGAAGCCAGCTTATTTTTTTCCTTCCTTGACCTTGGCCGGGCTGTTAAGGGAAGCTCACTGACTGGAGTCAGATCACTAATCACCTTATTCAGTTTCCGTAGTTCATTGCCTATCTGGAGTAGTTTTTTAGGATTTGGAGTCAGGTCTTCCACATCCGTTCTCCGTGACTTCTTTACTGCATATTTTCCATGATGTAAGCCATTTTTCTGATACATGTTACTTGGCAAGGTATCTCTGTTCCATTCAGATGGCCTTAGCATCCTCTCTTGCTGTGATGGTGTGAGTTGTTCACTATACTCCCAGAAGTACCTTCTTTTACCTCTCTTCCGAGAGGTAATTGAAGTCATCTCCTTCAAATCTTCCACAGAATCATTTTCATAGCCTGGTTCAGAGAAAGTGTCACTGATGTCATCATCCTTGTCATCTTCATAATCCTCTTCCTCTTCTTCCTCTTCCTCGTTTTCAGAAAGTTCGTGCTCGCTGCCAAATCCTTCATCATGGTCCTCATCGTCAACATCTTCCTCGTCCTCCTCCTCTTCTTCAGGACTGCATTTGGTTGGCTGTTCACCCAAGTTGTCAGAGACAAAAAGGGAATAATTGTGCTCTTCTTTTTTCTGGGATGAATCTGAGACCGATGTGCTGGCAGAAAGGCTGCTACTCTCTCCTGCTGCAATAGACACAGGCCCCTCCTGGGGCAGGGGACTGAGTAATAGTTCCTGGGTTTCTTTAAAAGGCAAAGCTGGAGTGGCATGGCCCTGCAGAGGCTCCGTCCCTTTTTTCTCTGGTCTTTTGGCTACGGCACCACAGTAGCAGGTGTTCTCCTTTGCTGCATCTGCATGAACCTGGCTCAGTAGAGGCCGGCTCTGCTGCACTGGGTTGATCTTTACCTTTGCCTTTTTCACATAGTCTTTACATTCAACATGAAAGTTCACTTTTTCATTATGATACATGTTGGTCTTCACCATGATTTGTGTGCTTGAAGTGGGTTTACTTGCTTTTTGGACACAGTCTGACAAAGGGACCTCAGCCTGAAGAGTCTTAGAAGAACACACAGGAGCAGCTGCTCTACTTGCGATCTTTTTACCAGGGAATGATGAGGGCAAGGGATTTTGTTTGACACTGAAAAGTGAATCAGGGTAATAAAGGGAATCAGAAACAGACTGAGAGTCCTCGCTATTAAGCTGGGCCAAAGTTGGAGTTTTACTTATGACCTCTTCATCTTGGTAAGGGCTAGAAAAGTCATCGAGACCCAAGTAATCCACTTCTTTTGTTCCCCAGATGTCACAGCTGGTTAGTTTGGTGTACTTCGTTAAGTCTTCACAGTATGTATCCCACTGTTCCCAGTTTGAGGTTAAAGTACCCTCGTTATCCAGGACATCTGTGAAAGACTCCAGATTTTCAATGTCTTTGCAGTCCTCCAAAGAAAGGAAGTTGTCTCTAGGATTTTGCTGGTAGTTCATCTCTCTATCCAGTTCATACATGAAATCTGGATCTGAACTGTTTGCTAAGAGATCTGTGCTCGTCAGAGTCTGTTCTGAAAAGGTGTGGCTTCGAAAGGCATCCCCAAAAGGCGGATCCATTCCGCTTACACTAGGCTGAGGCATTTCCAAGCCCAGATCCTGTGAGTCCGATCCCAAACTTCTTTTTTTTCTCGTTTGTAAATTCCTTTCCAGCTTTACTTTTAATTTCAAGATCAAAGATGATTTTCACAATAAACAGTAGGTTTCCCAGAATGCCTTCAATTCAACTGCTTGTATCACTGTTGTTTTTTTAATAATTCTGTGCGAATCTGTGGGAGTGGGGGCGGCTCAGGGGCTGGGTCCGGTTCCGCTGCAGGGGCCGCGGCCCCTCTCCATGCTTCCTCGGGTTTGTTTTGTTTATTGTTGCTACTTTTAAGATTTTCTCTTTATAATATCACTAGTTTAAACAATTAACTGTAATATTTTGTGTATTACTTATTATTACATTAAAAAAATTACCTCCCAAACTCAGGAGCTAAAAAAATGGTTTATTATCTCATGATTTCTGTGCACCCAGAATTTGGATGTTGCTTGTCTGCATCTGTGTCTCAGACTGCCCACCAAACTACAATCAAGTGGTTGGCTGGGGCTACAGTCATATCAAGGTTCAGGTGGGCCAAGTTCTGATTCCAAGATCACTTAGTAATTCTTGGCAGGATTCATATCCTTGTGGATTGTTAAGCTGAGGACTTCATTCAGTTCCTCACTGGTTGTTGGTCAGAAGATACCCTCAGTTCCTTGCCATATGGGTATCTCTATAGGGCAGTTTACAACACTGCATCTGGGTTCATCAACGTCAACAAGAAAGTACCAGCAAGTTAGAAATCAT
This sequence comes from Pseudorca crassidens, assembly GCF_039906515.1. Taxonomy (NCBI): domain Eukaryota; kingdom Metazoa; phylum Chordata; class Mammalia; order Artiodactyla; family Delphinidae; genus Pseudorca; species Pseudorca crassidens. The sequence goes on from NC_090317.1 coordinate 35,563,291, forward strand.
GGTCATTCATAACTGAATGTCAGAAATGACACCCCATCACTTTTTTTATATTCTATTCATTTGGCCCAACTTACATTCAAGAGGTTGAGATTATACAAGGGCATTTATATCAGGAGGTGGAAGTCATTGTGGTATATATTTCAGAAGACTGCTTACCATACTTGTAGTTTTCTTCATGTCTCTTGTGCTTGGGTTTTGTTGAGCTTCTTGTATAACTTTCTTCAAATTTGAAACTTTCAGCCATTATGTATTCAAATATTTTTGACCCTCCTTCTCTCTCCTGGAGATCCCAAATACATATATATATACTGAGGTTGTTTAATTTTTGAGGAAATACCAAATTGTTTTCCACAGTGCTGAATCAGTTTATATTCCCACCAACAATGTACAAGAGTTCCAGTTTCTCCATATCCTCACCAATAATTATTTTGCATTAAAAAAATAGTTATCCTAATGGTTGTGAAGTGGTATCTCATGGTTTTGATATGTATTCTCTAATGGTTAATGATGTTTTTTAATTGGATTGTCATTTTGTTGTTGAGTTGTTAAGAGTTCTTTATAAATTCTTGACCCTTATTAGACATGATTTACAGAAAATTTTCCCATTATATACATTACCTCTTCCTCTTCTTAATAATGTTCTTTGGTGCACAAAAGTCTTTAATTTTGATGAAGTCCAATTTATCTATTTTTCTGTTGTCCATGCTTTTGGTATCATCTCTAAGAAATCATTGCCAAATCAAAGGTCATGAAGAATTACCCCTAAGTTTTATTCTAAGAACTTTGCATGTGGGTATCCAGACACCCCACCCCTTCTTGCTGAAGAGAGTATTCTTTCCCCACTGATGACCTAGGCATTCTTGCCAAAAATTAATTTGTCATAGATGTTAAGATTTATTTCTGGATGCTCAATTCTATTATATCTACCTATGTATTTGTCCTTAGGCCAGTGCCATATTTTTTTATTACTATAGATTTGTAGAAGGTTTGAAATTGGGAATGTTAATTCTCCAATACTTTTCTTCTATGCAAGAGTGCTTAGGCTAATCAAGGACCCTTGTTATTCCTTAACAACTTGATGATTACCTTTTCTATTTCTGAAAGAAAAAAGAAAAGGCCAATAAAATTTTTATATTTACTGCATTGAATCTGTAGACAGTTTTGGTTTGTACTAACATTTTAACAATATTAAGTCTCCCAATCCATGAACATGTGATGTCTTTCTATTTATTTAAGCCTTTTTTAATTTCCTAAGCAATATTTTATAGTTTTTAGTATACAAGTGTTTCACTTTCCTGGTTAGATTTTATTCCTACATATTCTATTGTTTGGTTGGTATTTTAAATTGGTTTCTTAAATTACTTTCATATTGCTCATTGCTGGTATACAGAAACACACTGTTGATTTTTTTTATTAGCTCTAGCAATTTTTTATGGATTCTTTGGGATTTTCTACATATACAATCAAGTCATCTGAATAGGGATGGCTTCACTTCTTTCCAGTTTGAATGCCTATTATTTTTTGTCTTGCCTAATTGCTCTGTCTAGAACATGTATCACAATAGAATAGAAGCAGTGAAAGCAGCAATTTTTATCTTGTTCTTGATCATAGGAAGAAAATTTACAGTCATTTACCACTGAGTATAATTTCAACTTTGGATTTTCATAAATATTTTTTATCATGTTGAGGGAATTCCTTTCCACTTTTTGTTGAGTGTTTTTTTTTTTTATCATCAATGGGTATTGGATTTTGACAAATGCTTTTCCTGCATCAGTTGAAATGACCATGTGGTTTTTTCCCCCTTCATTCTATTAATGTGGTACATTACATTGATTTTCTTAGATTGAACTACCCTTGCATTCCTGGGATAAATTCCACTTAACCATAGTGAATAATCCTTTCAGTATGCTGTTATATTTGGTCTGCTACTTTTTGCTGAGGATTTTTACATCTATATTTATAAGGGGTACTGGCCTGTAATTTTTTGTGTGTGTGATATCTTTGGCATTGGTAGGAGGGTAATGCTGGTATCATAGAATAAACTGAAGTGTTTCCCCCTTCGTTTATATTTTTTAGAAGATTTTAACAAGGATTGGTGTTAATTCTTCTTTAAATGTTTGGTATATTCACCAGTGAATCAATCTGTTCCTGGACTTTCCTTCTGGGGGACATTTTTGATAACTCTTCCAATCTACTTTTTATAGGTCTGTTCAGAATTTATATTTTTCTTGAGTTAGAATTGGTAGTTTATGTGTTTCTAGGAATTTTCCTATATCATCTAGGTTATCTAATTTGTTGGTGTTACAACTGTTTACAGTGTTCTTTTATAATTCTTTTTAGTTATTTAAAGTCAGTAGTATTGCCTCCACTTGCATTTCTGATTTCAGTTATCTCCATCTTCTCTGTTTTTCTTAGTCTACTTAAATGTCTGTCAACTGTGTTGATCTTTTCAAAGCGATTTCTGGCTTCATTGATTTCACTGTTTTTCTATTCTTTTTTATTTAATCTCTGCTCTAATCTTTATTATTCCCTTCTTTCTGCTATCTTTGGATTTAGTTTGCTCTTCTTTTTTTCTGATTCCTTGAGGCATGAAGTTAGTTTATTTATTTGACGTATTTTTTAATGTAAGTTTTTACAGCTATAAATTTTCCACTGAGGACTGTTTTTGCTGCATCCCATAAGTTTTGTTATGTTGTGTTTTCATTTGTAGACATTATTTTGGGGTTAAGATGAAGGTACTTTCCTCCAAAGAGTATTTGTGTTTGCTTCTGCCAAGCACCTAGGGACCTGTCTATTAAGCATAACCTTAATTACATTCATTTCTTGAAGATGTTTGTCCAACCAGGTGATAAATGTTGACTATAAATGTATGTGAGGTCCAGCTTGTGTTAACAATTTCTTAGGGACTAGTCCTCTTATCCCCATATTTTGCTCAGTGCCAAGGCAACTTCTCATGCACTTTTTCTCAGCAGGTGGAATTGGTGGTATTTCCTTCTGATTTACCCTTACTCAAGAGTATAGTCCTTTGAGGTTCACTTTTATAGGAAAAGTCACCTAGTAGTCTCCTCACCTTAGGCATGCCCTGGATAATAACTTCTGCCCCACCTGTTACCCTGAGACTGTCACCTATCTTGGCAAATTCCTAAAGGATAAAAAATGGCTTTGGAGCTCAGCTAATATCTCCCTTTTCCCACTATTATCTTAGACTTTGGCCTTGTAATTTATTAATATCTAGTAATCTCTTGTTTGCCTTTAAGAAGATGTTAAACAATATTTTATTCACAATTGTTAGTTCTTCGAATGGAGAGGGGGTTGTTTTAAGTAAATTAACCCTTCCTATAGCACAGGGAACTGTATTCAATATTCTGTGATAAACCATCATGGAAAAGAATATGAAAAAGGATGTGTGTATATATATATATATATATACAGCAGAAATTAACACAACACTGTAAATCAACCTACCTCAATAAAATAAATTTTTTTAAAAAGTGTCACATAATAATACACAGGCATATAATCTGAGAAAGTGACACAAAGTCATAACACCTTAGAAAAAATTATCGTTTTTTTCTTCCTTTTAAATCCTTATAAGTTCCATTTCTTTACCTTGTCTCAGTCTTCCGGCTTAGATATTCTATAAATAATAAATAGATATGGTGTTCATAGGTATTCCTATCTCTAATTTCAAAGGGACGCTTTTAAAATTTCAACCTGAAGTATGATGTTTGCATTAGGGGCATTTTTAGGTCTTCTTTATCAAATTAATTTCCTTCTATACCTGATTTTCTAAGTGTTTATTTTTATCATGAATACATGTTAAAGTTTTATTAAATGCTTTTCCTGTATCTACTGAGATATGTTAATGTGCTGAATTACATTAACAGATTTTCTAATCTATTATTGCTTAAAAATTCTCACAGAGGTACCTAAAGTTTATTTTCATAGCATTTCTGAAATAAACCCTTGCGTGTCTGAAATAAACCCATCTGGATCTTAATGAATTATGTTTTTAAATATTGCTAGAATATATTTTTAAATATATTTACTAAAATTTTGTATCTATATTCATGAGTGAATTTGACCTCTAATTCCCCTTCCACATATTACTGTCTGGTTTGGTATCATAGTTATATACTTATCTGATAAAATAATTTAGGGATTGTTTCCTCTTTTTTCCTCCCCTAAAATACTTTGTGTGAGATGGTAAAACTGCCTGGGTCTGGTGTTTTCCAGTAGAGATTTTCAACTACTGGAGTAAGTTCCTTGAATATTATCACAGTTAATTAAGGCATCTCTTTTGTTTTATTGAGTCACCTTTGGTAATTTATATTTTTCTAGAAATCTATTCATTTCATCTAATTCTTCAACAGTATTAGCACAAAATACTTTAATATATGCTTCTTAATCTCTGTTATATCTCTAGTTAAGTCCCTTGCTTTATTCCTAATATTGTTCAGCCAACTTGGTTTTTATAGAAACAATAATTTTATTTTTGTAGTCATGCTCTGACTGGTTTTCATAATATAAAAGTTAAACTATGGAATTACAATAGCAAGTTCGATTGGCCTAAACAGGTATGAAAACAAATACAACCCTGTCTTGACTCTTATACCTCTCAACTGGTGGCAGCAAGAGTATTCTAACTTAAGAAAGAGGAGGCTATTAGCTGCAAGCATTCAGTGAGTCCTAGGCATCAGTCAACAGGTTTTACAGAGGGACTGGAATGTGAATATAATTTTTTGTGTATACCAAATTCTCCGTCTGTATGTAGGATGAAAAGAGTTTCATTTCAATTTGCTGAAAGGTGTTTTTAATGCACTTTTCAGCTCCTGTGCTCAGGTATATAGTGTTTTTTTGTGTTCTCCAGTAAATGGGGTTTTGGGGGTTTTCTTCAGAAAAAGGGAAACTGCTAATACAGAGGGCTTCTCTTAAATGTTAATGAACTTCCAAGTTCTACAAACCCTAAGCTTTATGTATCTATGTGCAAACTCTTGACCTATATAATTTTTCTACCTAAAAATCATTCATATTACCTAGATAAAATATCCTTGCAAACATCGCATTTTGATGGCGGTAGCCATTTCAGAAAGAAGACCAAAATTTTGCTTTTGGTTTGGCCCATAAATAGGGACTGATAACTGTCACCCTAAAACTGAAGCCAGGTACATCATGGGATTTCTATAAACATAATTCAAGCAAGCTAACTTAACAAGAAGTAAGGAGAAATGCTGTGAAAACAAACTCATTATTTTTTAATTTTTTTTTTTTTTTGCGGTACGCAGGCCTCTCACTGTTGTGGTCTCTCCCGTTGCAGAGCACAGGCTCCGGACGCGCATGCTCAGCGACCATGGCTCACGGGCCCAGCCGCTCCGCGGCACGTGGGATCTTCCCAGACCGGGACACGAACCCGTGTCCCCTGCATAGGCAGGCGGACTCTCAACCACTGCGCCACCAGGGAAGCCCTAACTCATTAGTTTTAAAGAGATGTAAACTATGTAAGAGGCTGGCCAATAACGTGTGACATAAGATACATATTTGGTCTCTGCCCTCTGTTTCTGACACAGAGCTCTTGCAACTTGTAATTTCCTGACTGATGGGGGTGATAGGAGTATCTTACAAAGAGCTCCTAAATTCCTTGGAATTGCCTGAGTGATAGGAGCATTTTTTTTCTAATAAGGAGACTTTTCATGGGCTCCCAGATAGTTTCAGGATGGGAACTGATCACCAGAAAGACTAAGCCATGATTAGAAACATGGAACTTTCAGCTCCATCCTCATCCTCTTGGGAGGGGAGAGGGAGTAGAGATTAAGTAAATAATTGATCATGCCTACATGATGAAGCCTCCATAAAAATCCCTAAACCATGGGGTTTGAAGAGCTTCCAGGTTGCTGAAGACATCCATGTGCCAAGAGTGTGGTAAACTCTCCGGGAGACAGAAGCTCCTGCACTCACGACCCTTCTAGACCTTGCCCTAACGTACCTCTTCATTTGGCTTTCCATCTGTATCCTTTATAATCAACAGTAAATGTAAGTAAATATTTCCCTGAGTTTTCAGCCATTCCAACAAATTATCAGATCTGTGGAGGGTTCTGTGGGAACCCCCAACTTTGTAGCCAAGTCAAACAGAAGTGCAGGTACTGTAGGGACCTACATTACTTGCCAATGGCATCCAAAGTGAGGGCATTCTTGTGGAAATGAACTCTTAAGCATATGAAGTCTGACACTAACTCTGGGTAATTAGAATTGATTAATTTAACTCAGAATTGAGTTAAATTATACAATATCCACTTACTGTCCAGAGAATTGGAAAATTGGTTGATGTCAAAGAAAAAACCATATATTTGATGTAAGAGTGTTGTGAGTAGAGAAACATTTTCCTTTAACATGAAAGGCAGCATTTTAATGATCAACAGATAAACATTATTACACATTAGAGCTGGTAATGCCATTCTTTGTGTTTAAAGATGACACAAGAGACCACAGATATTATCATCTGGGCTCTCAAGCTTTCTCCACAATCCTTTTCCCTGGTTGGCCCTTTCTCATTCCAAACAACAGGTGTTTTAAACTTGTATAACCCTCTCCAGGTCTTTTACCCTATCACAGACAGACTCAGCAGAATGTCTTGCTGCCTTTATCAGAGGAATAAAACCTACCATTAAGTGTGAACTCCATAGAATTTCTTGTCTTAATACTCTAATTAATTTCTAATAATGGCACCCATCTTTTCCTCCTCTCATATTTCAGAGGTCAATGTTTCCCCACTCCAACTCAACTTTATTCTTAGCCAAAGCTAATATATTTTGTCCAAGGCTTACACATTCTCACGTCCAAGGCCAACTCTTTCACATATCTACACTTCCATTATCATTCACTGTGATTGTGACAATGACCTCCACCTCCACACTGCAGCTCACTTCCTTCCACATCCACTAGAGCTTCATCAATAGTCCCTTCTCTCTCCTGTGCCTCTGATCTTGACCTTTCCTCCAGATTCTTCCTCTCAGTCTACAAACATATTTTCCTATTAAAAAAAAAAAAACCCCACATTCCTCAATTACGCCTATTCCTAAAACTAATCGCTCTACGTTACTTTGACTACCAAAATTGTCGAAGGAATAGTCTATATACAGTTTCTCTATTTCCTCAACTCCCATTCATTCCTTTAATAAAATATATTGATTGGTTTCTGATTTTATCAAATATCAGTAATTGAGTTCCCTATAAAAATTGCAGAACAGATAAAAAAGAAAAATATATTTTAAAAATACCTGTAATCTTACCTCCCAGAGATAAACATTCTTGGTACTTTGATGTCTGTATTTTTCATCAGTATCTCCCTATACACAAATATATGCGTATTTGTTCTTGGAGCCAGCCTCCAAGATGGTCCCCAGTGATTCCTAACCCCTGGTATTCACACCCTTGTGTAGCTCCTTCCTACATTAACACAGTTGGTCTGTGTGACAAGTATCAGATGACAGAAGTGATGGTATGACATTTCTGAGATTAGGTTACAGAAGACTGTGACTTCCTTGTCTTTGTCTCTACTCTCCTTTGAATCACTTTCTCTAGGAGAAGCCAGCTGTCATGTCATGAGGACACTCAGGTAGCCTATTGGTTTGCCCAAAGGATAAGAAAAAGAGGCCTCTGGCCAACTCCCAGGAAGAAACTGAGGCATGCCAAAAAACCATGTGAGTAAACCTGGAAGTGAATTCTTCAGTCCCCGTCAAGCCTTAAGAAGACCATAGCCCTGGCCAATGTCTTGTCAGAAAATGCATGAGGGACTCTGACTCAGAACCACCCAGGTAAGCCACCTCCAGATTCATGAGTCTCAAAACCTGTATGACATAATAAATGTTTGCTGTTTGAAACTGCTAAATTTCGGTGTAGTTTGTTAGATAGCAACAGATAATTAATACAATAGTGTTCTGGAAGCAGCTTCTATCAAGAATATACAGTTGAACAACGTGTGTTTGAACTGTGCAGGTACACCTATACTTGGACATTTTTTCAGTAGTAAGTAAGTACTACAGTACTACACATCCATGGTTGATTGAATCCACAGATGCAGAGAAACCACAGATACTGAGGGCTGACTATAAATTATGCATGGATTAACCCCTGTGTTGTTCAAGGGTCAGCTGTATTTCTATATATGATAAGATCACAGCTAACATTATATTCAGTGGTGAAAGGCTGAAAAGTTTTTCTCCAAGATCTAGAGAAGACAGGGATGCCCACTCTCACTGCTCTTATTCAACACAGTACTGGAAGTCCTAGCTAGAGAAAGTAGGCAAGGAAAAGAAATAAAAGGCAACCAAATAAAGAAAGAAGTTAAATTGTCTCAATTTGCAGTGACATGATATTATATATAGAAAATCTAAAGACTCCATCAAAAACTGTTAGAACTTATAAATGAGTTTGGTAAAGTTGTAGGATATGATATCAATACACAAAATTAGTTGTGTTTCTATACACTAACAGAGACTATCCAAAAAATACATGAAGAAAACAATTCCATTTACAATAGCATCAACAAGATTAAAATACTCAGGAATATATTTAATCAAGGAAGTGAAAGAGCTATACACTGAAAACTATGGTTTTCCATCTTCACTCTAATTTATCCTTTTGGAAAGTTTCACACTTTTGTTTTTCAGGATACTGTTTTCTTCTGGTTTTCTTCCTGAAGCCCAGAGCCATATTTCTATCTAGCTGAATGCCCTACAACCATCTCAAAACTGAATTAATCTTATTCCCCCTTAAGGCTGCATCCTTCGGTCTACCTCATGTTGGTTAATATCTAGACAGCCAACCTTAATATGATCCTTCATGCTTCTTTCTGCCTCACTCTGTATTTCCAATTAGTTACCAAATCCTGTCAATCTTACTTCAGAAATGTCTCTGCAGTTCTATCACAGACACAGCTTCAGTTCAGATGCTCACTGTCTCTTGCTTGGACTATTCCAACAGCTTCCTAGCTCTATGCCTCTCTAGTCTCTACCTCATCCTCCATAAAGCTACCAATCCCAGGCTCTGAAAAATAAAAACAAGCCTATTTGATCACATATCCACTTTGCTTTTAAAAATCTCTATTGATTCTCTACTGCCAAACTCCTTAGTATGCTGTAAAACTTCCTTAGCAATCTGAGACACTCCCTCTTCTACTTCATCTCCTGCCACACCTTCCCCACACACTTTCTATGCTGTAGCTATAGTAGAGTTCTCACACCACTAGAAAATACGCTTTTAGTAAATCCTTTTATGGATCCATGTTTTTGCACATGTTGTTCTCCCTGCATAGAATATCTTCCCTTCCCTATATTCTTCCTCCAGGACATTCATTCATCCTTCAAGTCCCATTTAAAATATCACCTCGTCCACGAAGTCTTCCCCAAGTCCCACAGAGAGGGTTAGGAATTAGTCAATCTTTTTCCTCTAGATTGCCATTTTGCCCACACCACTGATAACGGTACTAATCATGTTGTGATTGCGTTTTACAGTGTCTATTTCCCTCCTATAGATCTTGAGCTTCTTGAAGTCAGGAACTGTCTTATTCAGATCTAGGATGTAGCACAGTGTATGGCTCAAAAAATGGACCAATAGTCAGGGCCAGATTGAAGAGAAAGTTCCTGGTCCTCAAAACATCTACCCCCTCTCAGCTCACTAATGCTTAAAATTCCACCTTTCCACCTTTGACGTAAGGCACTCACCATTGAACAATGTGTCTCTGGGAATGGGCCATAAGTACTCATAATCATTTTATCAGATCTTTTCCAGAGAACACATTGTGAAAGAGGGGTTATAAAAAGTGCATTTTCAGTGCTAGGCACTTACTGTGGAAATGGAGGAAAAGAGAAAACATGCAGAAACCATCCACCCTCTTACCTCCCTACTCACATCCTTTCCTTGCTATGTAAGGCAAGGTTCTCACACTGCGGGACTGGCTGTGGTTTCCAAATAGGAAAACGGCTACTGGGAATGGTTATACCACATTCTTTAATGTGACTCTAAAGGTGCTCATGAAGCTCTTGCCAGGTCACTCTGCTTTCAGTAAGTCTAATATCCCTCATTACTGTTACAGCCTTTCAGGACACTGCTGATCTATTTCCCATTAGTCTTTTTCTCAACAAACTGGCTTCCCTGCTGATGACCCAGATGAGTCCAAGAACCTAACTACTAATAGATCACAGATGATAGGAATAAAACCCCTCAAGCAGATAAATGGGATATCTATAGTTGGTTGAGATCTTACTTATGAATATAATCATAGATGGGCACCCAGCCTTCTGTAAAAAAGGACACTACAGGGCTTCCCTGGTGGCGCAGTGGTTGAGAGTCCGCCTGCCGATGCAGGGGACACGGGTTCGTGCCCCGGTCCGGGAAGATCCCGCATGCCGCGGAGCGGCTGCGCCCGTGAGCCATGGCCACTGAGCCTGTGTGTCCGGAGCCTGTGCTCCGCAGCGGGAGAGGCCACGGCAGGGAGAGGCCTGCGTACCGCAAAAAAAAAAAATTTTAAAAAAAGGACACTACATAAAAATTTACACTTAATAGCAATTACTATGGACCAGATGCTGTTCTAAATATTCTTCAGCTATTAACTCATTTGATATTCTTAACAAGCCTATGAGGTATTATTATCGTACCCATTTTACAGATAAAAAATTGAGGCACAGAGGTCAAGTAACTTGACGTCATCACTCTGGTGGAATCAGAATTCAAGTTCAGGCAATCTGTCTCTGGATTCCATATAACCCCTGCTACTTTAAAGCTCACACCATTTAGCTAAATAGCTTTCTAACCATTCTTATTTTCAGGTACCAACTTTCCAGTCACTTTCTCACCACTGCTCTCCACCACCGTCTCCATCCTCTGCCGTTCATTGAAAACTTTAGGTCCTCAACTTCCTCCACATACCAACTCCTGCCATCAACTTGGGTGACATCCATGGCTGTATGGATGATCCAAACAGCACCCTGACCTTTCAGTTCTATTTCCAATTATCTTCTCCTACTCCACTGTAGCTCAGCCATCCACTCTCACAGCTACACTCCTGACTTTGTCAGTACCAGAAATTGCTCATTCTCTAAAATTACAACTTCTGACCCCACTCCCTTACCAAAATTTGCTATTTTTCTGTTGCATGCACGCTATCACCCTCAAGAAAATGAGGTCCTTCAACCTCACTGGGACCACCTGTCCATGGAACCCTCCTTTTTACCCTATCCGTAGCTTCCACCTGCCTTCACTCCTCTCTGTGGCAAGCTTGGATTCAGTGACACATCATACCTCCAGCTCTCTGGATCCATTGACCTTCTATCACACCCACCTGGTAAAACCCTGGATAAATGAACCATCCCCTTTCTCCACATCTGCACTCAGTCTGCTGAGCAGTGTTAGAAAACCACTAACCTGCTCTCAACACAGCCTGGTAGTTCTAGTTTACTTACTTAGCTGGAGCTCCCATTCTCAAAATTATTTTCTCCACTCTCCTCAAACTTCCAAGCTCTCACACCTTGAGCCCTCCCTCTCAGCAAATGGTCTCATTTCCTAATACTCCAAAGAAAATATAAGTGTCAGAAGGAAACCATCACACCTTTATACCATGAAATCTACAAACTTATCTGAATCTACACTGATACTTTTGCTCCTTCATTTATGTTACTATGAAAAAGATGTTCCCCTCCTCTCTAAGGCTAATCCTGCCCCCTTTTAGGGCACCCCCACCATATTGATTACCTCTTTTCTCCTTCTTTCCTTTCCTATTGGTCCTTTCTTGTCAGTATTTAAACAACTCAAAGCCTCTCCCATCTTGAAAATAAAAAGAAACCCAACCTCACTTGATGCCACATGCCCTACCAACTAGTCACTCCTTTCATTTCCTCTTTTCTTCCAAATACCTTGAACAAGTTTTCTGTACTGTTTCCATTTCCTCACTTCTCTCTTACTCATCAATCCAGTGCATTCTAACTAAAATCAAGGAAGCCATGACTATCATGTCATTAACCTCACTAGTCATTTGTTTTGCCTTTCACAGCAGCATTAGATAATGTTGATTATTCCCTCTTGAAATATTTATCCCTTGGCCACCATCTTCAGCTGTCTGGAATACCACACTACTCCTATATTTTTTCCTCTCTCTCTAGTACTTTCAGTCTTCTTTGATGGCCTTTACTTCACTTTCTGATGTATTTATAAATTTTGGAGGACTCCACAGCTCAGCCCTCTGCCCTCTTCTATTTATACTCTCTCCCTGGGTGATATCATTCAATCACGTGTTTTTAAATACCATCTACATGCTGACAACTTCCAAATCCTGTCACCAACCTTGAGCTCTCTTTTGACCTCCAGATTTATATGACCTACTCTAACATCTCCCCTTGGATGTCTCACAGGCATCTTATACTCTTCCTATCCTACCTGAACTCATGTTCTTCCCATCAAATATGCAGTCTTCACTTTCCCCATTTCAGTAAAATGGTATCATTATTCACCTACTTGTTCAAGCCAGAAACTTAGAAGTTATCTTAGATACATCTCTCTTTCTCATCAACCACACTCAATCTATCACTGTCTCATTAACTATATTTCTTAACTATCTCATGGTTCTGTCCTCTTTTCTACATCCTGACTGTGACTACCTTATTCTAGGCCACCATTACTTCTTTCCTATATTATTTCAACACACTCTTAGCTCGTCTCCCTGCTTCTAGTCTTTTCCCCTCTAACCCATTTTCCATAGACAGAGTGATCCTTCTAACATGGATTGCTGGTCATGTAACTCTCCTTCTTCAATGGCTTTTCATTTTTCATAGGATGAAATTCAAAGTCCCTAGCATGACAAGTCCTCACATGATTTCACATAACTGCATAACCTAGTCCCTGACTGTTCTCGCCACTCTTTCTCCTTGGAATCTACATGACAGCTGTTTTTATTTTCTTTCACTTCCTAGAACATATCATGCTTTTGCCCAGGAGTCTTCACATGCTATCACTTTTGCCTGGAATTTTGCCCTCAAAATCTCCCACATTCAAGGGACAAGGAGAAATTGCATAAAAACCTTAGTGACTTTATGGAAGGGGGACTAAAGGAGAGTGGAGAAGCCAGGATAATCTTAAGTCCAGAAGACTGGGATAATAAAAGTCCTGATTATATTTTACTTATTAAAACAAAATGGATTTTATGGGGAGAGGTAGTCAACTTCAGAACCACTGAGCTTGAACTGATGGCTGAACATTTAAGTGGATAGGTATGGGAGTGAGTGGTAGGGACCAGAGAGGCTCATTTGTATGCCTATGGGAGAAGATGAAGAAGTTGGTATAGAGGGAGGTGAGGGTCTTCTATTTTATAGTCATTGCACAAATGTATGAAGAATAGGTTTATAGCTTTCCCATACTGGTCCTTTACCAGGAAGAATCCCAAAGTTGAAGGGGAAATCCATCAAACACAAAAGAAGACAGAAATAGAGAAAGTGGGGGACAAAAAACATATGATGTATAGAAAAAGAATAGCAACATGGCAGAAGTAAGTTCTTCCTTAGCAGCAATTGCTTTAAATGTAAATTATTAAAATTTTTAATTCAAAGACAGAGACGGGCAGAATAGATTTAACAAAAAGCATGATCCAAGTATCTGCTGTATACAACAGACTCACTTTAGACTCAAATATACAAATAGGTTGAAAGTAAAAGGATGGAAAAGAGATTTGATGCAAATAGCAACAAAAAGAGAACTGGGATGAATATACTACTAACAGACAAAACAGACTTTAAGCCAAAAATTGTTATAAGGGACAAAGAAGAATAGTATATACTGATAAAAGGGCCAATTCAAGAAGGTATAACAATATAGACATATATACACCAAACAACAGGGACTCAAAATATATGATTCAAGAATTGAAGGGAGTTATAGATAGTTCTACAATAATAGTTGGAGGCTTCAATACCCAACTTTCAATAATGAATAGAACAATGAGACAGAAAAGGTTAATGAAACAGAGGACTTGAAAAACACTATAAGCCAACTAGATGTAACAGGTATATGCAGAACACTCCACCCCAAAACAGCAGAATAAACATTATTCTCAAGTGCACAAGGAACCTTCTTCAGAACAGACCATAGTTTAGACCACAAAATAATTCTCATTAAATTTTATTTTATTTTGTTTATTTATTTTTTGGCCATGCTGCACAGCATGTGGGATCTTAGTTCCCTAACCAGAGATTGAACCTCTGCCCCCTGCAGTGAAAGCACAGAGTCTTAACCACTGGAGAGCCAGGGAAGTCCCTCAATACATTTTAAAATATTAAAACCGTACAAAGTATCTTCACCAACCAAAATGTAGAGGAGCTAAGAATAGAAATCAATAACAGAAGGAAGACAGGAAATTTCATAAACAGAAACTAAACAGCAAACCTTAAACAACAAAAGTCTTAAAGAAGAAATCACAAGAGAAAATTTCAAAATACTTTGAGAAGAATGAAAATGAAAATGCAACATACCAAAGCTTATGTGATACAGCAAAAGCAGGGCGCCAAGGTACATTTATACTGTAAACAACTATGTTAAAACATAAATCAGTAACCTAACTTTACACTTTGAAGAACTAGAAAAAGAACAAACTAAACCCAAATCTAGTAGAAGGAAAGAATTAATAAAGATTAGAGAAGAGATAAATAAATCAGAGAATAGAAAAACAAGAGAGGAAATCAATCAAATAAAAAGTTATTTTTTGGAAAAGATCAACCAACAAGATTAACATTTGCTTAGATTGACTAGGAAAGAACAAAATGAAAGCTCAAATTACTAAAATCAAAAATGAAAGTGGGTACGTTACAACCAACAGTACAGAAATTTAAAAGATTTTAAGAAAAATTAAGCATCTGGGGGCTTCCCTGGTGGCGCAGGGGTTGAGAGTCCACCTGCCGATGCAGGGGACACGGGTTCGTGCCCCAGTCCAGGAGGATCCCACATGCCGCGGGGCGGCTGGGCCCATGAGCCATGGCCACTGAGCCTGTGCGTCCAGAGCCTGTGCTCCGCAATGGGAGAGGCCACAACAGTGAGAGGCCCGCGTACCACAAAAAAAAAAAAAAAAAAAAAATTAAGCATCTGTATACCAAGACATTAGAAAACCAAGATGAAATGGAAAAATTCCTAGAACACACAAACTATCAAAACTGACTCAAGAAGAAATAGAAATTTTGAACAGACGTATAACAGGCAAAGGGATTGAATCAGTAATCCAAAAGGTCTCAAGGACAGGCTCTGCACCAGATGACTTCACTGCTGAATTCTATGAATATTTAAAGAAGAATGAAAACCAATCCTTGGTAAACTCTTCCAAAAAATTTTTGGAAGTCTTTCCTAACTCGTTCTATGAAGCCAGCATTACTCTGATACGAAAGCCAGACCAAGACATAAAAACAAAGCTACAGACCAGTATCCCTTTTGAATATAGATGCAAAAATCCTCAGCAATATATTAGTAAACTGAATTCAGCAGTATATTAAAGGAATATACACCATGACTAAGTAGGATTTATCCAAGGAACGTAAGACTGGTTCAAGAAAATTATCAATGTAATACACCAATTAACAGAATGAAGGAAAAACTATACGATTATCTGTTAATGAAGAAAAAGAGCATTTGACAAATTTCAACACGTTTCATGATAAAATCACTCAACAAACTAGTAATAGAAAGGAATTTCGTCAACCTGAAAAAGGACATTTATGAAATACCCACAGATAACATTATACTCAATTATGAAAAACTGAATGCTATCCTCCTAAGATCAGAAAGAAGATAAGGATGCCACTTTTTTTTTGTTTGTTTTACTTCTATTCAACATTGGAACAAAAGTTCTAGCCAGTGTAATTAGGCAGGAAAAAGAAATAAAAAGCATCCAAATTGGAAAGGAAGAAGTAAAACTATCTCTATTCACATATGACATGATCTTATATACAGATAAAATCCTAAAGAATACACAAAACAACTAGGGCCATTAGATGAATTTGACAAGTTGCGGGTTGTACAAGGTCAATGTGCAAAAATCATTCACACTTCTATACATTAGGAATGGGCAATCCAAAAATAAAATTAAGAAAACAATTTAATTTTCAACAGCATCAAAAAAATAAAATATTGATACTTTAACCAAGGAGGTATAAGTCATATACACCAAAAACTACAAAACACTGCTGAAGGAAATTACAGAAAACCTAAATGAAAAGAAAGACATCAAGTGTCATAGACTGGAAGACAATATTGTTAAGATTGAAGTACTCCCCAAAGTGATCTACAGATTCAATATAATCACTATCAAAATCCTAATGGCCTTTTTTGAAGAAATGGAAATGCTGGCCTTTTTTGAAAAAATGGAAATGGAAATTTATATGGAATTGGGGGACCCTGAATAGCCAAATCAATCTTGAGAAAGCAGAACAACGTTGGAGGCCTCATACTTTCCTATTTCAAAACGTAATACAAAGCTACAGTAATCAAAAGAGTGTGGTACTGGCACATAGATAGACAAACTGTATCAGTGGAATAGAATTGAGGGTCCAGAAATAAACCCACACATCTAGGGCAAATTGATTTTTGACAGGGTGCCAAGACCATCCAATGGAGAAAGAACAGTGTCTTCAACAAACGGTGCTGGAACAACTAGATATCCACATGCAAAAGAACGAAGTTGGACCCCTATCTCACATAATAAAAAAATTAACTCATAATGAATCAAAGACCTAAGCATAAGAGCTAAAACCATAAGCTGTCTGGAAGAAAATATAGGGGCAATCTTCATGACCTTGAATTTATGTGATGGTTTCTTAAATATGACACTAAAAGCACAAGCAACAAGAACAAGAAAAAAATAGATAAATTAGACTTCATCAAAATTAAAACCTTTTGTGAATCAGAGGATACTTACCAAGGAAGCAAAAAGACAACCTACAGAATGAGATAAAATATTTGCAAATCATACATTGATAAGGGTCTAGTATCCAGAATATATAAAGAAATCTTACAACTCAACAAACAACAGAAAATTGACTCAATTTAAAAATGGGGGGGGGGCTTCCCTGGTGGCGCAGTGGTTGAGAGTCCGCCTGCCGATGCAGGGGACACGGGTTCATGCCCCAGTCCGGGAGGATCCCACATGCCGTGGAGCGGCTGGGCCTGTGAGCCATGGCCGCTGAGCCTGCACTCTGCAACGGGAGAGGCCACAACAGTGAGAGGCCCGCGTAAAGCAAAAAAAAAAAGGGCAAAGAACTTAAATAGACATTTCTCCAAAAAAGATATACATTGGCCAACAAGCACATGCAAAGATGTTCAACATCACTAATCATTAGAGAAATTCAAATCCAAATAAGATACCACTTCACACCACTAGGATGGTTGTAATGCAAAAAAAAAAAAAAAAAAAAAGGAAAATAACAAGTGTTGGCCAAGATGTAGGGAAATTGGAACCATTGTACCCTACTGGTGGGAATGTAAAATGGTGCAGCCACGGTGGAAAACAATTTGGTGGTTCCTCAAACAAACAAAGAATTACCTTATGACCCAGAAACTCCACTCCTAGGTACAAAGCCAAAATAACTGAAGACAGTTATTCAAACAAATATTTGTACACAAAAATTCAGAGCAGCATTATTCATAATAGCCAAAAGGTAGAAACAACTAAATGTCCATCACTTGATGAATGGATAAAACAAAATGTGGTTGCTATGGACTGAATTTTGTATCCCCCCAAGATTCATCCCCAATGTGATGGTATTTGCAGGTAGAGCCTTTGGGAGGTAATTAGGTTTAGATGAGGTCATGAGAGTGGAGCCCCCAGGGATGGATTAATGCCCTTATAAGAAGAAACCAGAGAGCTAGCACGCTTGTACGCTTGCGCTCTCTCTCTCTCTCTCTCTCTCTCTCTCTCTCTCTCTCTCTCTCTCGCTCTCGCTCTCGCTCTCGCTCTCGCTCTCGCTCGCTCTCTCTCGCTCTCTCTCTCTTTCCCTCCCTCCCCCACCCCTTGCCATGTGAGGACACAGCAAGAAGACAGCCATCTGCAAACCAGGAAGAGGGTCCTCACTAGACATAGAATCTGCTGGCATCTTGGTCTTGGAAATCCTGACGTTGACACTATGACAAATAAATATTTATTGCTTAAGTCACTCAATCTATGGTATTGTTATAACAGCCTAAACTAAGACAGTCCATATAATGATATCCACATAATGGAATATTAGTTGGTCATAAAATGGAGTGAAGTACCTATACATACTAGAATATGGATAAACCTTGAAAACATTATGCTAAGTGAACAAGCCAGACAGAAGAGTTTAGATATTGCATGATTCCATTTACACAAAATATCTAGAATAGCTGAATCCATAGAGACAGAAAGCAAATTAGCTGTTGTCAGTAGCTAGGGGAGGGAGGAATGGGGTGACTGATTAATGGGTACAGGGTCTCCTTTTGTGGTGATGACAGTGTTTTGGAACTAGATTGAGATGAAGGTTGCACAACATGTGCATGGACTAAATGGCACTGAATTATACAGTTTAAGATCGTTAATTTTATGCTATATGTGTCACCTCAATACAAAAAGGGCAGAGAGGGAAAAGAAAGGAAATTAGCAATTGCTGGGCTATGCCATATGTTAGGCTCTGTGCTAAGATTAGGTATTATCCAATTAAACGCACTAAACAACTCTGTGAGTCATTATCGCCATTTCACAGAACAGCAAACCAAGGTTCACGTAAGTTAATATCCATAACTAATAATACATGGAGCTGTAATTCAAACCCAGGTCTGTCTGACTCCAAAGCCTACACTCTCTAGCACAGCCCACTCTCCAAGAACCTTCCACAGCTAGCCCCTCAGTACTCTGTCCGTAAGGACCTGTGTTATTGACCACGAATAAAGCACAGCTCACCGGATATTCCTTCACACCAACCAACCCTGAAGAGAAAAATATTCAAATTAAAATTTTATTTTTGTATCAAGCCCTCCCTGAAATTAAAAAAACCTGTCCATTCTTGAAAAGGCAGGAGAAACAAACAGCCTTCACAGATTTACAAGGCCTGACCTGTAACTGGGGTGATTTCGGGGGCTTGGGAAGTCTTTATCCCAAAGAAATACCTGCCCCCTCATGCTTTAATGCTCTTTACTAAGGAGATAGAGTCTTGGGTTCACAATTAGAAAAAAGGCTGAAGACAAAACTACTCCTGGGAGAGGAAACACACTGGTATTTTGATTAGGGCAGATCACATCATTTCATGAGGGCAGATTTTAATAAGCTGAGGAGGGAGCAGACAGAATAAAGACGAAACCTTCCCTTCCTTAGGCCACATAAAGAGTCAGTCACAGAGCAGCAAGACTTGTCTCGGTCGCTTGTCTCTGTCACTAACCGTTATGCGGCCTCGGGCAAGGCCCTTCTCACTGGCCCAATGTTCTCTAATCTTCTGTGATTCTGAAATCCCACTTAATAAATTTGCCCAGGGCCAGCCCCATTTGTATTCTTATTAGTGGTAAGCACAGCCAAGTCCTTAGCTAATCCATGATGTGTGACTTTGTTTACACTTCTTTTATTAAGATTAATCACCATTTAAGGCCTTATGCCTTGATTACAGGGATTCTGTTGCTATGTAAGAACTTAAACTTACTTTTGAAATATGAAACATGTTTTCAGTTACAGCCACTCATGATCCCAATTCAGACAAACTTTTATTTAAATAAATCATTAGCCTTGACAAGAAAATCATAATTTATGAATACACAAAGTTTTAATGTACTGATTTGTTGGTCCCTGCATTGGCCTTTATAAGTGGCATGTTGCTATACATATGCATGGTGTTGGGTTAGGAGTTATTCAAAGTAAGTGACACTGATATAAGTCTGGCTCACTGGTAACTTATTTTCTAAGGCAGGAGTTTACTCTGCTGTTTTCAAACAGATATTCCACACTTCCTCCTGCATTTCCTTTGCTGAATTCCTGATCAGGATCCCACAACTCACATTAGTGTTGTTTGACTTCCTGGGGCAGAGATACTGCTGAGTGTTAAAACCCACAATCACACCAAGACATTTTTTCAACACTCTGCAGTATTTTAAGAATCATGTCTTGTTCCATTCCATTCCAGTTCATTCCATTTCCTTTGCCATCGCTGAGTATTTCTCTAACATGCGGGTAACTGGAAGTCCCTTCCTTTGTACTGTGAATGAAAAATGTTGCCCGCCATATCAGCAAACAAAGGATGCTTCCGCCATCAAGCCATCAGCCACTACCACGGCCCCAACAGTTAGCCCTGAGGGAACTCAGGATGGAGACAAACGGGCTGCTACCACTGCCAAGCCCTCAGCCACCCCCCAGTGGTGCACCCTGAGGGGACTCAGGATGAGAAAGAACAGGATACTGGCCCTAGCTAGCTGAGGTGCATATCAAAGGAATGATTTCAATGAGCCCAGACTCTTGCATCTTCCCATACGTAGAAAAGCACTAAATTCATCAAGTTGAGATATCTGGGTTTCTTTAATTAACAGTAATATTTTGCTGTTCCAACTACCTGGTGTTTGTTGCAAAAACCCCTATGTATCCTGGCCCCTCCCTTACCTCTTTGGAGCCAGTCCCTCAGAGCTATCTGAGAGGCTGCCTCCAGTCTGCCAAACAAAAAATAATTCTCAACTTTTAGGTTGTGCTTTTTTTTTTTTAGTCAGCAGTAAATAAAAACCTGCCTTCAAACTGCTCAATTTGTTAAAGCCTTTATGCTGTTGTGGTCATTTCGACACTGGACACATTGTTATGGCATGAGTGCCTCATATAGAGAAGTCACAAAAAATCTCAACATAGAGCTATGGTAATTAGCAATACAAAGGGCAATCTCCCTAAGGCAGAACCTTAAAGAATAAGTCACTGTTTGGGGACAAATGAGAAATAAGAGGTAGAAGGCTAGATTCAATCCAGAAACTGGTTTTCCATGAAAACCTGCAAACATTTCCCTTCGGGGATGAAAAAGTCAATAGTTTCTTAGTGCATTGAAAGCTGGGATTATGCCTTGTAGATCTTTGCTATAATCAACACCCTACTCACAGCGAGTGCTCACCACAAGTTAGATGGTGATAGGGAAGTAGCAATGATTATAAGAATGAATTCAATCACTTGTCAAAATTTATTAATTTGTGAGGACTCCTTTTCATGTTGTTTCCTCACAAAATACTTCATATTTTCTGAGATTCTGTTCCATACGACACCTGGACAATCCCAGGTGGGTAAAGTTAAGAGAACATCCCATCTTTGAAATGTGACACTACATTAAATGGCAGTGGTTCTCAATGGGGAGGGTGATTCTGCACCACAGGGGGCATTTAGCAAAGTCTGCAGACCTGTTTGGTTGTCCCAAGATGGGGGTGAAACCAAGCAGCACCCTGTGGGGCCCTCCCAGGTACAAATCCTTTCTGTGCGCCCCACTAACCCCCACCCCCATTCTTGTTTGTAGGAAAAATAGGCTTCATTCAGCCTCCTAGAACTTCCGTGAGTTCCAAAGGGCAGATTCACAGTTGCTAATCAGGGAAGTAAGGGGGATGCAGAGACAAAGGAGGAGCAATCAAGAAACAATAGTACAGCCTCAGGGCAGCGTCCTGGTTCTCCTGAAAGGATATACATAACTATATCTTTGAGTTCTTCTGCAGGAAGAAGTGGAGGATGGTAATTTCAGGCTGAGCTCAAGATCCCTGGAGCACTGCCCTGTTACCTCAACACCAGGCAATCAAAAGAAAAGTCACACACCCTGCAACCCTCACCCCAAATTTTGCCTATTAAAAACTTCTCCCTGAAAACCATCAGAGTTTGGGGGTTTTGAGCATGAGCCAACCACTCTCCTTGCTTGGCCCTGCAGTAAAACTTTTTCTGCTCCAAACTCCGACGTTTCCGTTTTTTTGGCCTCATGTGAGTCGGGCCCGTGAACTTGAGTCCTGTAATAAGGGGTGTTGCTGGCATTTAAGTGAATAGAGGGCAGGGATGCTGTTAAACATCCTGCAATGCACAGGACAGCCCCCCACAATACGGAATCATCTGGCCCAAAATGTCAATAGCACCCAGGTTGAGAAATCCTGCTTCATGGGGAAAAGAAAATGCCTTTGTTAGGGGAACCACTGACGGAAAACACCTGCTCTGGCCAGGCCCGACAGTAACCACTTGCATGAGTTATCTTACGAGGGAAGGTCCTGGTAAGGAACGCAGAACTAACAAGCTACCACCAGAAGAATTCGGGAAAGGTCAAAAGGAGAGAAGAGACGCCAGTCTGTATGTCCTACCAACCTCCCAGAATCCTTCTCGGTGAAATCCATCTTGGCTGAGCCATGTGCAGGCCACCAGGAAGGACCCTGAGTCAGAATGACTGGCCAGAGACAATCCGGAAATTAACCCCATTACCATAAAACCCAAGACTGCCAGCCACGTGGCAGAGCAGTTCTCCTGGGTTCCCTGACCCTGCTGCTCTCCTCCCAGGCGCCCCTTTCCAATGAAGTCTCCTTGCTTCGTCAATGTGTGTGTCTCCTCAGACAATTCATTTCTGAGTGTTAGACAAGAGCCCACTCTCGGGCCCTGGAAGGGGTCCCACTTCCTGCAATACCTTTCCTCTCTGGGTTCGTCATATCAGTCTCTCTTTGCCTATTACACTAAACTTCAGTCTACACATCCCACTTACTACTCTGGTCAAGGCTGTTAAGAACAGAGAAGAGACAGGGCCCCTGAATGCTTCTGTCTCAATTGCATTTTGACAGTCGTTATCTGGATGGTGTTTGGGTAGGGCCAGGGCATGTGAATAAAGCTCGCCTAGAAGCCAAATAGATTTGGACTTAAATTATCCACAGTCACTTCCATTTTTGGCTTTGAACCACTTTTGCAGATGTGGCCTCTGGTTGCAATGTGCCCTGGGAGAGTTCAAGCAAACATACACTCTTAGCCACCAAGTAGAAAACCTGAATATTTCCATATACACAGAGAAGATGAGTTCCCCCAGCCCACAAGGCTGACAAGCAACCCAGGCAAGCTTAGGCTCCTACAGAAGTCAGCTTCTTAATTGCACTAGGAGATCCACTAATAGGTTTGTCCTGGAACTCGTATGGTAATGCCTCACATCTTCATGGTGCTTTTAGCCTTGGAAAGGGTTTTCCTTTATACAACCTCAAGCTCTTGAAGAGGCAGGAACACGCAGAAAAAGAAATGGGTCTTATCCACCATGCACTGGGAAAGCCCCCAAATTCAAAAACACCCAGAATACCCCTACGTTAGAGACAATTGCATTATACACATAGGGCCTTTGAAGGAGACAGCTCACAAGCATAGCGCTTTCTTTCCTTCTCCCTGGGCATCGCTCCTGACTGCATCCTAGGCTTGAAGTAGAAGCGTCAACTGAGCTGCAGTTTAGTCAGAGAAAGGGAGATGCCCCAGAGTCTTGTCCAGAGTCACATTTCCTCCTCACTCCTCATGCCAAAAGAGGGACCAGCTTAATCACAACACAGACCTCTTTTGTTTGGGAGGCTGTACATTCGAGCTGGCTGACCACAGCAGAACTGCATTTGAATGGGAGAAAGGCAGCAAGGTTCCAGAATCGAGTGATTTTTTTTTTTTAATCTATATCATGGGCCAATCTTTAGAAACACTTCTTCAAGTTGTTTAAAGAGTATGGAAACGGAGACTCCACCCTCACCCCTGCCCCCCAAACCCCCTCTGCCAGGAACACAAACTCTTCGTTCCCCAAAGCAATACTTTTCTCCAGCGCCTTGCTCCCACACAAAAGCTTAATACTCTCCAGAATACTGGGCCACCCGGGGCTTAGGGAACCGAGGACAACAGATAAACTTGTCTTGCTTGGTGCCTCGAGGGACTTTCTCAGGGTAGCCTAGGAGAATTGCTAGGGCTCCCGCTGAACATAAGTAAGCCAGCTTCACCGGCACAGCAATGGGAACACTCGGCCATTTAGGGCAGACGGTTCTTTCTGGAGCTCGACTCAAGCTCGCAGTTCGTGCTCAGGGGGTTAAGGCGACAGCGGCAAGCACAGCAGAGCTTTCTCCGAGCTCTAGGTTGTTCTGAGAACGGGCAGGGAAAAGGGTTTCAGGTACCAGCCCAGCGGCCAGAGAGGCAGAGCCCCCGCACCCGCCTTTCCGGAGAGAGGTAGTGAGGGAGATAAAAGACAAAGCCGAGCTTTGGGGCTGTGTGGCCGGGCCAGGAGATGCTGCCAGCTAGCGGACCTAAGCGCCTGCAGGTTGCAGGTATGAATCTAAGTCATTTCTTCCCAGGAAGTTTCAAGAGGGTTCAGGGCGCCCGAGTACAGCGTGAGTGGTGGCGGGTGGGGAGGTGCCTCACGTGACCCGAAGGTGCAAAGATCAAGGAGGGGTCCAAGTGGCCGGTGACATCCACCCCTCCACACACACACAGTCGCCACTGCCACCGCTAAGCAACTTACTCCCTCCTAAAATACCGCTATCCATCCCCACTCCTCTTCTATCTAGGTTGGGTCTTGGATGACCGACCCTAACCCTACGGGTGAGAGGGGCAAGGATGTGAGAATTGGGCTGCGCCCCGAGGCTGCCTGCACTGGGTTACACTAGAAGGGTCAGGGATCCAAGACCCCCACGTCAGCTCCTGGCGACTCAGGGTCCCGCGCTCGGTGCCGAGGGCCTGCTGTCCACCGGCCGCTCGCCCGCGCTCTCGCTGGCTCAACTCCCCTTCCCTCGGGATGACCCGTGACTGCCCATGCAGCCCCGCCACCAGCGGCTCAGAGCCCGGTCTGACGGGGGGCGGGGGGGGGGGTCACAGTCCAAAGGAGGGGCACTCAGGACAAGGGGCAAATAGAGTCTGCCGGCCAGGCGCTCCGAGCTTCTCCGGTCCCCTCTACCCGAAACCGCGCTCAGCCCCCCAGTCTCTGTCACCACCTAGGGGAGGGGGAGGCCCGGGGAGAGCAAACGAATGAAACAGAAAATTCCGTACCGAGGGGGGAGAGATGAGACGGTGGGACAGGGCAGCGCGGGGGCTGACTTGGGGTTTCATCTGCGGCTTCCTTCCACCCCTGGCTACGGAGCTGCAGAGAAGGCAGGAGCTGCTGCCCCATCCTCCCTCTCGCTCTTTCCCTCCCCCTCCCCGCCTCCCCCGCCCTGCCCCGCCCGCCCTGCCTTGAGCTCAGAGTGTGTGAGGCAGCCGGTCCAGGTTGGGGGAGGTGAGAGGTGCTTTCGCCAACAGCAGCGGTCTCCCCCAACGCCCCCCCGCCACACACACATACACACACCTCACAACCGCAACGGGTTCTCCCAGCTCGCAGCCACCCAAAGGAGAGGAGGAAGAGAAAAGGAGCAGAGGGAAGCGGGGAGCAGATAGAAGGGAAAGGGAAGAGCTCAGGGTTGGACATTTTTGGAGCTGGGGTGCGGAGGAGAAAGGGAGCGCGCCTCCTCGATTTTCCCCTCCCCACCCCTCTTTGCTTTTCTCTCCCCTTCGTTGTATAGCATTTTCCAGAAGCGGCAGCGGAAGGGGACAGAAACCTCTAGTCTAGAAAGATTTGGAAGGGTGGCCAGGGCTCCCGCCAGCCACTACCTAGCAGCTGGAGCTGGAGTGTGTGTGTGTGCATGTGAGAGTGCGGATGCGGGTCTCTCTGTCTCTCTCCGTGTCTCCTCTCTCTCCTCCTCACACTCTCGCATCAGCCACCTCTGTCAGTTCCCCGTGTCAGTTTCTTCCCCTGCTCTTATTGTGTGTCAGGCTGCGGGAAGGAGTGTGTGCCTTTGAAGCGGCCCACGTTGGGTCAGATAGCCGGGAGAAGCAAGCGAGGACAAGGCAGGGGCGCGGGTAGAGCAGAGAGTTTCGGGGTGCTGACGAAGGCGAAAGGTGAGCAGAGCCGGCCGGCCACAGGGAAGTTTGGGAATGACTGAGAAGCAAAGGGAGAAATCACGGTAGGAGCCGGCACTTGCGCTTCTTGCCACGCCCCGCCCCTTTCCCGGTGCCCATCCGCCCACCGGCCAGGCAGCCTTGAGGCCCCGGCTGGGCTGTCCCAGGCGGTTGCTGTTGGCGCGCCGCGGAAGAACCGGTAAGGCGGCAGCACCGAGCTCCTTGGCTCTCGGACGCCAGACGACGCACATCCGAACAAATCGCTTGGCCTGGGGTAAGTCGACAGGCGGCCCAGAGCCCTCTGCTTTGCTGCCGGAGCGCAGCCAAAAGGCGGCGAGGTGCGGGCTGAGTGAAGATGCCGGGATGCTGAGGGCTGGGAGGCGCTGGCTGGCTGTGGGCTAGGGTGGTGGGGAGCAGAGCGAAGCAAGCAACAGATTGTTTTTTGGACACAGGGAGAGAGATATGCTGGGGCTCTAGGGGTGTCAGGACAAGGTGGCTCTTGGCAATGTCCAAAAACATCCTTTTCATTTGGGATGTTCTCCTAAACCAGAGCTTTGCCCTACCCCTGGACAGTGATCTGAGATCAATATTGACCAGGGAGATGGGCATGGAATAAGGACACTGGCCCTTTGGCCAAAAGCCACTTTAAGATGCCGAGAGCCGGAGGTGAGCTCACAAGGGCTCAGGGACCAGAGCCCCCATTGACCTTCTTTCTGTTTTGTATCCTTCAAACTTATGAAATGGCCAGATTCATTTCCCTGGATCCTTAAAGGAACCAGGAAATACAAATAGGGGGACATCAGTCAGATCTCTGCTCCAAAGTGGACACCCCCTCGCTCCCCAAACACACACACTGACTTGGACAAACAGTCATGATCATGATTGTTCCCCCACACACACAGGTACTGAGCTGTATTTCCAGATTCTGATCTTTCTCCATGGTCTCTAAGAGTGAAACTAGGAAAAGGGCTCTTTACCCCTTTGCCAGTTTGGGATCTTCTTGCCATAGTCAAGTATGTGGTGATGGCTACCGCAGGAAGCCAGGAAAGCGGTCTGGAAGACAGGATCTCTGAACTTTACCTGAGTTTATCATATGAGTAGGAGAGACACAGGCTAATCAGTAATGCTCCCTGCATGTCAGCCTTGGCTTCAAAGGAAAAAATATTTACTACATTGACATGGCACCCAGATCCACTTGTCTATTGCTATATATTTATCTTCATGGCATTTAGCAAATAGGGCAAGTTTATATAGTAGCGTTTGTAATTGTCTATTGTCGGTCTCGGGCATTTTTTTTGGTGTTCTACAGATGTTGGTGTTTGGTGTTATATGATGTTTCCTTTCCTACAGACTCTTAAAAAGCTGAGATAAATGATGTCAAATGGTACCTTTCACCCAGTCTTTAACATCTGCTTATTCTAAACCAGAAGGCATGGAAATACATTTGCATAGTACCAAGTTGGTCTCAAAGCAAATGTTTAGCCCAGGATAAAGAAAACCCAAAGGGTCAAGCTCTGTCTGCCAGGTTGAAGGAAAAACTGAATGCCACTTGAAATCTGTTTTGGTCCCTGGAAGATGATGTTTTCATGAAGTTTTACCATAGATAGATAGATAGATAAGTTTTACCACAGATAGATAGATAGACAGAGAGGCAGATAGATAGATAGAGTGAGTGTGACACTGCTTTCATAAAGTTGTAATATATGTGGTGTGTATGTATTTTTTCTAGAACTCAGATCAACTCCCTACAATCTGGGCTCTGTGCTGCTGTAGCCGAGTGGGGGGTATTTGAATTTGTGTTTCCAAAGCATCCAGGCTCCTCTGTTAAACTTCCTATTTATTATTATGTTACCAAAATACAATGAATTACCTCTTTCCAACTCAGCAAATGAGAGAAACAGATTTTGCATTAAGCGAACTGTTTATGTTGCATCAGGCAATTTGTTCTAATGCTCACTGCCGAGAGACAGGATAGAACAAGGATTACTCAATAGGAACTGAAAAGGTGCCTGTTCTGTTACTTTTTTAGGCAGTCATAAGCAAATATCTTCTTAGGTTAAAATTACACTTTCCCATAAATAGCAAAGACCAGGTTGCAGACAGGTAGGAAAGAATCAGCAGCTTCATACTAGGGGAAGAACTGAAAGTGTCAACAGGCATGAAGCCTAAAGTATAGGTCTTTGCTCTGTTCTTGGTGATGTGAGTATCTGGCTGCTGCCGTGGGTCCTGGTCCACGGTTCCTCAGGGGACAAGGAGATGGGCAGTTCAGGGATACAGAGCCATGTAGTCCTCAGCTGTGTTGACACACATTCACCTGGCTTTAGTGTATGCTCTAACGCAGAGACCTGGACCAGATAACATCTGCCATTTCTACCAGCTATAAGAGCTATAGCACTATGAGTCCATTCTTTCTAGAATTAACAACTGAAACCAGAATGACAGAACCACAGTGCTTAGAGAAGGCCAGGCCAGAAAATTACAGATGCAGTGGGGATGAAGAGGAAAAGGATAGGACAGAACCCGAAGATGTTTTGAAACACGGAAAGAAAACCATCCAGGTGTTTGCTTTCTTTTGCTTCGGCTGGGGATGGAATTAGTCCAGGAAATTGATTAAGAAGTGAAGCACCCTAAAATTGCCTACGATTTGCCTTGTAAACACTGCAAACAGTGAGAGAATTCCTTAGAACCTGAGAATGGGGAGCACTGAAGTACAGTTTCACTTTTGCCATCGCATTTCACTCCTTGGCATATTCAATTCCAATCTATGAGCCATTCAGGTGCTTAATTATCGAATGGATAATTTCAAACATGTCATGCTATTGCCCTCCAGCCTGCTTCCAAATATTCTACTTTGTCTTTTGCCATGACTCCATCACTGAAAGAGAGGGACCAAAATATTTCTGCCTGCTTTACTTCTGCCAAAGTTTCTTGTTTTCAGCTAAGTACACAAAGTCGTTCAGAAGCCTCCTGTGAGCTGGTGGGGAATAAGAGGAGCAGGACCTTTCTCCCCAGAGTGCCCTGTGCCACCGGCCTGATCTGGCCTGGCTAGTTTCCAGATTTCTGGGGAGGGGTACGACAAAGTTTGCAGCCTGCAGACAGAAATGATGCCTCATTCTAGGCAGAAGTTGTAGCTAATCAACCCCAGACCAGGGCTAAGCTGAGGCTCGCCACTGAGTCCAGAGCTTAGTAGCTGAGGTTTCCATAGTATCATCCTTTCTAAACTCACAGATCTTCACTTCTGTTGGTGGATCTCTCAAGCCCTTTGTCCAGTGAGACCAACCAACCCATCCCAATAGCAAGGAAGGAGTCCTGAATGACCCAGCTGTGGTCAAACATGTACACCATACTCAACTGAGCAAGAAGAGATCATTTAAAAAATAACAATAATAAAAGCTGGTGGGACAAAGCAAAAATTGCAGTTTGCTGGGTCAGGGAACTCTGCAAGTTCCCTAGGTTTGGTTGTCCATCACTCAGTGTGGAGTTGATGCTGGTAGCCCACGCAATTGCCCCAGCTTTTTGCCTTAGCAAGGGCAAGGAAAGAGCTGATGGTAGGAAATAAGCAGGGATCTTGGCAGGGTCCAATCCCCTCATTTCTCCTATAAAGAAATTGAGGCCCAGAGAGTAGAAATGACTTCCCCAAAACATAGAACCAGCTAGTGACAGAACCAACCCAGGGCTGCCTGCTGGTACTGAACATATTTCCTAAAGCTCTCTGAAGATCTTTCCAAAAAATTAAGAGGTAACAAAGGCCAAGTTTATCAAGATCACAGACCTCTACTTCCATCCCGTATTTATATATTCATACTTATATGTTTATTGCCATATCTTTGTGCCTTGCCTTCTCACCCACCATCTGCCCCCAGCGCGCATGTGCGTGTGCACGCGCACACGCGCACACACACCCCTATCTTGCTAGCTAAGAAAACATGGCATATGCCTATAGCCAGTATATTCAGGTGGAGGGCAGAATTAAACATGACAGAGATCTAGCTGCTCACACCTATCTGATTGATATGGCTCACACCACCAACAGCAAGACATCTACAAAACCCAGTCTGTGCTGCTCGCTTTTAGCTTTGAGGAACGGAAGCTGGTAGAATCTAGTAACTATGGTTTAGGCTTTGTATACTCAGAATCGGCGCCCATAAATATGTATGCATACACACACACACACACTTCCTGAAAAATTAAAACAAAGGAAATAGAAAAGAGAAGGCAGATGATTTTCATAGTAAAGTATGAGAAGAAGGAAGGTTTGCAGGGAGGCTGTTTCCTGCCTCCATTCTTTAGCCCTGATGCCTGGTTTCCATTAATCCCACCATAGTTTCTTTTAGGATCTGAGAAAAGACACCAATGAAGACATGTCTATGACAGCCCAGAAGAATGATATGAAAAACTTTCACATTATAGGGAGAATATCACAAGGATAGGAAAGAGGCTAGAATGAGTGGGCTAAGGCCTTGCTACTCCAAGTGTGGTCCCCACAGTGGTAGCACCACCATCCCCTGGTAGCTATTTATAAATACAGAATCTCAGACCCTTCCTCAGACCTACCGAATTAGAATCTGACATTTAAGAATATCCCCCAGTGATTTTTTTTTTTTTTTTTTTTTTTTTTTTTGCGGTATGTGGGCCTCTCACTGTTGTGGCCTCTCCCATTGCGGAGCACAGGCTCCGGACGCGCAGGCCCAGCGGCCATGGCTCACGGGCCCAGCCGCTCCGCGGCATGTGGGATCTTCCCAGACCGGGTCACGAACCCGTGTCCCCTGCATCGGCAGGCGGACTCTCAACCACTGCGCCACCAGGGAAGCCCCCCAGTGATTTTTTTTGTATGCTAAAGTTTGAGAGGCACTGGCTAGAGCTTATCCCAAAAAGCATCAGAAAGTCATTTGAAAATAAACAACTACCTACTGGGCATGTAGGGACAATTCATGCAGCTTATCATTTAAAAAACTAAACGTATGAACTTTCCCCATGTCCACTTCTCTCTGTATTCAGTGTAAAAGCCTTAAATGTGGGCAAAAGAGTTGACTGAAAGGAAGCCACCAGGGCAGGTTGAGTCCCTATCACAATTTGAATCTCTCCTGCCTCTTCTTCCTTTGCATCTCTGTCTGTTTTCCTCTTCTGCTTTTAAGAGCCCACGTGATCATACTGGGCCTACCTGGATCATCCAGGATAATCTCCTTATTTTAAGGCATTCTAATTAGCAACCTTAACCTAACACATTGTCAGGTTCTGGGGATGTGCTGACATATTTACAGGGCCATTATGTTGCCTACCATAATCTTCTATGTGTTGAGTGCTACAAATACATTATCTTAAGTAATCTTCACTACAGTCTCTAAATGATAGGTATTATTACTCCCATTTAACAGATGGGGAAACAGGATCAGGCAAGTTAAGTGGTATGCCTGATATTGTACAGCTAGTAAACGGTGGAGGCACAATGGGAACGTAGGTGTCTCTTCCTCCAAATCCTGCATTTTCCCCTTGGCCTGCTCATTATCAGAAAGCTCTTTCAATTGTTATTTTTGTTTTCCTTGTTGCTGTTTGTTGTTATTTTGTTCCGTGTTTTCTCTTTTTTATTTAAATTTTTGAATAGATAATTTATGCCCATTGTTTGAAAATCAAAATATATAAAAGGGTATTGAGTGACAAGC
Source organism: Pseudorca crassidens (assembly GCF_039906515.1). Classification (NCBI taxonomy): domain Eukaryota; kingdom Metazoa; phylum Chordata; class Mammalia; order Artiodactyla; family Delphinidae; genus Pseudorca; species Pseudorca crassidens. Next base: position 35,594,827 of record NC_090317.1, read on the forward strand.
CTTGCTTCCACTGTTTCCCATCTACTTGGTTGCCATCACCCCTGCCTCATTTTATGTTTTCCCCTCTAGAACTTCTGAATGAAAATGTAAGAAACTATGAATTGACGTGCAGAAAGGTTTCTACATCATAACAAAACCTCTCAAGCTACAGCCCAAATCCATTTTGTCCTTTTGCTGCATTCTCAACACAACACAACTTTGGAAGAACTAACACCTGTGTTAAGGGACAAATCTTCGGGCCAATCAGTTATGCAAGCAATTGGTGACCACGCCCACTTTCTATACCGCTTTATAGTCCCACTGACCCTATGGTGCTCACCTGAATACTCTGTACATCATATAACCCTAATGCCTCAATATTTTTATATATCCCACCAATTTTATCTGAACATTCCAGAATCCAGGAATTCCAGGAAGCACAAACACAAGAGGGGAGGGGTGGGGGAGGGAGATAGAGAAAGGAGAGAAGTGTTCACAGTGCACACTGGGAGAAAAAACATTAAAAATTCATGAAATATAGTTATCATTACCCCACAGAGTAACAAGGGGATCATATTTTAGTATAAATAAGCCCAATGTCTTATTTATAAATAATCTTTTAAAAATTGACACAGCTTTCCATCTAACTTGCAAAAGAACGTGGAACTTTTGCATAGTTGTAAACACTGAAACAGACTACCATATAGTTGGGTGGAATGTAATATATCAACAGGCAGAGAAAAAGATGACAAGTTTGGTTTAAACAAAGAATTGAGTAAAACTGATAACAAAATCAATACGCCACAGTTAGTTATTTCTGTTATCCCTGCTATGGACATTGTAACTTAAGAACTGCTTCTTCCCAACATATCAGTTGCATGCAGTATATACTTGCCTTCTCATAGCACAAAATGGAACATCTTATCATCCTTTTCTTGTTTAAACCAGTGTTTTTCAAAATGTGGGTAATGATTCATTAATATACTGTGAAATCAGTTTAGTAGTTCATCACCACTATTTTTAAATAAAATAGATTAAAAGAGAGAAATGTGAATCACATGTAGTAAGAGTAAACATTGTTTCATGAAACTTTTGTTCAGTACCGTATGTGTGTGAGTCTGTGCGTGTGAGTGTGGTGAATGTATGTGTGAGTATGTGCACGTTTGTGTGTCTGTTGGATCCTATGTAAATTTTTTTTTGGCTGTGGGTTACTGTCAAAAAGTTTGATAAACAGTGCTTTGAATTATTGGAACCACGGGCCAGATATTATAAATAATCCTTATAAATAAATGAATCTCTGCCTAAACATAAAAACCTTGGTCTTCCTGAACTATTAGGGAACTCTATGCTACCCTTTGGCATTGTAGTACCAAATCTGTGGCAATGCCCGGAAAGCAACAGGGATCCAAAGAAAAACTTAAAAATCCAATAAAAATGGGAATGCTTTCTCTCTGTGATGCAAGAACATCTGGGGATTTATGACATCTGGATTTGGAACTGAGCTTCCCAGTTGGCACTTCCATTGCCATCTCTTAGATACAGTGGCTCAGGGGCCCTGGCCAGTACTGAACATCACCTGAAAGTCTGCAGCTTACATAAAATATTTTACCTCAAAAGCCACTTGATGCTATAGACTGTGCTGACATCTTCACAAAGTGGTCATCCCCAGAAACATTTCCTAGATTGGTACCATTTAGTCTAATAAATACCAAGCAATAAAGAAAGGTACGTTTGGGGCTAAATCAAGGAAAGAGCTGATGAAGTGGTAATGTATGAGTAAAGGTTTTCCTAGGACCGCAGAAAAGAGGATTTTCACGTTTGTCATAGGATAATTATACCAGCGAAGAGAAAACTGAGAGAGCGAATGGGGAGGAAAGAAAGAGGAGAGTGTTAAGTAGTAATTAAACAGTCAAATCCTCCAAGGGTTAACTGAGCCCCGACTGTCAAATCACTTGACAGATGTTCACTGAGTGTGGACCAGGTGGAAGGCACTGTGGGATACAAATGCGCATGCCCACCCTTTCCCTCTAGGAGCTTACAACATGATCAGGAGTGAGTTGGATGAAGTAAAATTGTGGTATGGCTGAGTAGGATGCTGTGGTTTAATCCATTCATGGAAATCTACGCAGGCACATCTAAGAGACAGAACTGGGGAATTAGGTTGTGGTAGGTCTGTGGAGAGCTTTATATGTTAGGATGTGGCTAGATCTAATTTAATGTATGAAACAGAGATAGCAATGGATTTTGAGATAAGAAATGAAATAATGATAGCAATGTTTGGGGATGATTATCCCGGAAATCGTATACAGGAAGGATTGATGGAGGAGCAAGCAAGGCAGGCATACTGGTTAGGAAGCAATTATAGAAATCCAGGCATGAGGAGTAAGTGACACTGTGGTTGAGTATTGAATCTGAGTCCAAACCCAGTGTGATGTGATTCTAGCTCTGCCACACTGAGCCTTAGTTTTCTCGTCTATGAAGAGGATACTAAGAAGACCTACCTCATAGGAATGATATGAGGATAAAATGAGTTAATACATATAAAGCACTTAGCCCAGTACCTGGCCACAGCAAGCACTTGATCCATGTTAACGGTTATAGATTTTATTACTGTTATTGTTACTGTAGTAGTGGGCCTGGAAAGGCGGGGCAGTGAAAGACACCATAAGGAACAGTAAATATATTATGGTGAACAGTTGTATATATGCGATGAAGGTAGTCAAAGATGACTGCAAGTTTTGTCCAGGTAACAGAGAATGATGATGCCATAAGGAAATGTGAAGGTGGGGTGAGATGGGAAGATGATGAATTGAGATTTTGATATAGTATTAAGTTTGAAGCCAGACAAGGCATCCTTGTAAAAATGTCCACCAAGAAATTTAGATGTGGGAATGGAGCTCAAGAGAGAGGTTAGGAAATGAGATGAAAATCTGGGAAGTCATAGATATACATATAAAAATTTTATCTCTAAAAAGTAGATTTACAATGTCTAAGGAAGAAAGTCAGAAGAGGGGGAAAAGCAGATAAAGTAGAACCTGATGGTCCACGTTAACTGGAAGGAGAGGCGCCAGAGAAAGAGTGATGGAAGGCAAAAGGATAACTGTGCCAAGCATCATGGAGAATTCAGAGGAAGAACATTCTATGCCTTGTGAACTTAAGATGCTTATAATCCCGATGAAACAATATGACTTTGAGACTTGTGACAGAGAGCATTATAAAGTATGGAATATGTAATAATGACATTCGATTTAAAAATATAAGCTCTTGGTTCCAAAATATACCTTATTTTATTGACTAGAGAGGTGAAGAAATTTTCTTGGGTGTTTTAGCCCTTGAACGATGGATGACATTTGGAGATATATGGGGGGATGCATTTCAGATGAGAGGAATCATGTGATCAAAGTGAGGAGTTAGAAATTGGCACATCAAGGTTAAGGGAGAGAGAGGAGATACATCTGACAGGAGTGAAGAGAAGATTAGGAAAGGGAAGAGAGGAAAACTTTTTTCAAATCAACCACATAGTTAATCTCCAGTCCCAACTAAGGAGAGATTTAAAACGTTCAGTCTCATCTTCACTTTAAAGCTAGATGTTTCACGTCATTTTTTTCTAACATGAAACTGGACTTCCAGTTTTCTCAATTAAGCGACTGAGTGAACAGTGTTGCTGTTAAGAAGAACAAGGAATGATGGAGGGAAAAGAGCAGGTTAGGGTGAGGGGATACAGGGGTAGGAGAGAGATGATGAGTTGGGTGTGGGACATGTTGAGGTCAAGGTGCCAGTGGACATCCAAGTACAGATGTTAGATATGTGGGTCTAGGACTCAAAATAGAAGTCTGAGCTGGAGACATAGATTAGGAAATCAACATCCCATCATAGTGATAACAATGATGATGACAACTATTTTATTAAATATACACTACATTAAAGGCATGGTTGCGAGAGTTTTCCTAATAATGAATCATTTAACCTTCACGACAAACCTATGAGGTACCACAAGCAGTATCTATTAGAGCCAGGATTTAAACCCAGGCAAGTAAAACTCCAAAGCCCATGCGCTGAGCTACTATGTTAACAGCAGGTGTTAGTCATGGAACTAGAATCAATTATTCTAGCAGAGTAGAGTAAACAAAGAAATAAGTTAACTACTAATCCTTGGAAATGCCAACATTTGAGAGGTAGGTGGGAGAAAGGAAGCTTTCCGAAGAGGCTGAGAGATCATAAAGGTAGGAGAACTGGAAGTAAGTGTTGCCTTCAAAATCATGGGGGGAGAAAGAAAGGGGGTGTGTATTATCAGCACTGAGAGCTGTAACCATTGGATTTGACAGTTTGAGGAGCGCTGAATAATGTAATGGCTAGAGCTGAGGTCAGCGAACCACAACCATGGGACAAACCTGGCCTACCACGTTTGTGTATGGGCTGCAAACTAAAAATGATCTTCACATTTTTAAATGCCTGGGGAAAAGTCAAAAGAAGAAGAAGATTTCATGACATGTAAAAATTATAGGCAACTCAACTTCAGTGTCCATAAATAAAGTTTTATTGGGAATGCAGTCACTCTCATTCTTTTATATATCCTCTACGGCTGCTTTCAGACCACAATGGCAGAGCTGAACAGTAGCACCGGAGACTATATGGCATGCAAACCCTAAAACCTTTATTATCTAAGCCTTTACAGAGCAAGTTTGTGGGCCCCTGAGTTAAAGAATGGGCTCTAATGTCAAATCACCTCTATTTAAATCCTAGCTCTACCACTCACTAGGCTATGTGACCTTGAACAAGTCACTTAGAAGCTCTAACCAACACCGTCTGTAAAATGGAGATAATAATAGTACTGACCTCATAGGATTGTTGCGAGGATCAAATAAGACAATTTGTATAAAGTACCTAACAGTGCCTGGTTCATATTTAGAACTTAATGTGAGCTGCTGTTAATGTTGTGATGTGGTAGAAATCAGTCACGGAGACAGAAGCCAAACTGGAGATGAAGACTAAACAAATGGAAGCTATGATTTTGAGAATTTTCACAGCAGAGTTGAGAATGGGGAAGGAAGTAGCTGGGGTGGGGGGGGATTCTTATTTTTGATGGAGAGACGCAAACACATTCAAGGGCTGAGAAGGGGAGAATTGGGTGAAGAAGACTGAGCATATGGGAGAAAAGAAATGGAACAACACACTGTGGAGGTAGGAGGTGGAGGACCAAAAGCAGGGGTGGGGAGATTAGCCTTAGAAAGGCGTGGGAACAGCTGAAAAACGAAAATAAAGTTAGATACAAATATAAGATTTGCCGTGGAGTGGTGGAAGTTCATATCTCAAAGACCCTTTCTTCTGTGAGGCAGGAGACAAGCTCTCCTGCTGTGAGGCAGGGGGCAGTGGAACAGGATGGATCCCTGGATGTGGGACTTTCAAAAGGAAGTAGACTCAGGAGATGCAAAAGGGAGGTGTGTGTGGAATGGCACTGGAGGCTCGGCCTAGCTCGGAAAATCAGAACGTGGCGGCACCAATCTGCACAGTCATGTAACTTTCTCTAGAGGTATTTCAAAGTCTGGGAGAAGAGATCTAGGAAAGGAAGAGTTGAGTTGGGTCAGGATTTGCAGATGGGTTGAAAGACTTGGAAAATGCGGCACCACCACTGGCAACCACTTGATCCCGCACCAGCCTGTCCTCGGAACCACTATCTTATTAGCAGGCCCTGCAGCTTGCTCAACTTCATCCTGCCTGGTTTGGCATCGAATTTGCACAATGGTACAGCCTCCCCAGACATTTCTAGATTTTCTTCCCTGAAATCTCTTTGCAACGTGATAACAGACAGACGGTAGGCTGGAAACTCGGAGGAGGAACGTAAACTGTGACTTTTCGGTGAGGGAGTGGTACAGCTGAAGGGTGAGGGCTAGTGCCAGAGGTAGCTTGAGTACCGATCAGGACTCCAAGAGCCCAGCGATAGAATCCCTTTTAATTTGCAAGAGGCAGGATGCAAGCTTTATGGTGTCCTGACATGGATCCAAATAAAATACTACAGCAGATAGTATGTTAGGTTTGGTTCCCTTGAGACTCCAGAGGTACAGTGACAGGGCTCACAGACCAACTCCTGTCTGGACAAACTAAAGACAGAGCAGGGGTCGGGGAAGGAGACGTGTGTCCCTACTTGCTGGAAGAGGCCGGAGATACAGGAAACAAATGCTTTGGCCAGGAGTCAAGGTGGCAAGGAAGAAATGGAACAACGCGTGCTCCCAAACAGGTGCCCACTAGGTCCCCTTGAGATGTGCAGTCAGCTGACACTACAACAGGGTAGTTCTCAAGATTCTGTGCCACGCTACCTTCAGAGAGCTCGAGCCTGGAGAAAGTGAGTCTCCTGAAGGCACGTCCCCATCCTACCTTGACCTTCTGGCCTGGGGCCCAGACAAGTATGTGTTCCCCTAGAGGCTGCCAGGCACATCGGTGGGTCTGATAACATGATGGAGGGGACCAGCTGGCCTTCAGATAGCACCGCATATTTCCAGAGCACTTTCTTATCTAGCCTTTTAAGTAGACTAGTGTAGTGTGAAGAGCACTACCCTAGGAGTCAGGAATTTAAGCACTAGCTCTGCCACTTACCAGCACTATGACCTTAAAGAGGACACTTAACCACTCCGGGCCTCAGCTTTTAGCATTTGTAAAATGAAGATAAGAGTATTACTGTTCTTACAGAGTTGTTGTAAGGATGAAATAACGGTGCTTAGCACAGAGCCTGGCTTATGATAAGCATTCGTTAGCTTCCTCCGCCTCCTCCCCCATCATCCTCATCCCCATGTAACATATAAAGATTTGAAGTGTGACTGCCAACAAAATTAAGCCTGAACCTCGGCTTTACCACTTACAGGTCATAAGACCTTGGGCAAGTCGCATACCTCCCTGAGCCTGCTTCCTCATCCTCAGTTTAAAGCAAACTTGCCGATTAAACAAAATACAGTGTGTGGAAAGTATACAGTACCACCCAGATGCTCATTTTCTGTTTGAAAGAGCATCACCCCATTTTTACAGACAGGAAAAGGGACCCGAGAGGTAAAGGCGTTTTATCCAACGAAGCAATGGCAAACCAGGGATGAGAACCCAAGACCCCTCTACTCCCAAGCCAGGGCTCTTCCCACTCATGTCCTCTGGGAGCAGTAGGTCCTCTACCCAGAAGAGAGGGTCCCATCTGGTCCCAGCAGTGGAGACTGCTGATGTGTGTGCATCCCTGCTGCTCACCAGCCAGAAAGGCAGCAGCACAGACTGAGCCCCTTTCAGGCAGATGTCAGAAGAGAGAACTTCACAGCCTTCTCCTAACTCCTGTAGCAACTGAACAGTATTTGGAAATGGCGGGCTCCAGCTGTCCTCATACCCGAAATACTTTCCTATCCCCACTACCAGCCGACCTTGGCATCTGAACCTCCAGCAGGTCAGCACTGTTCCTTTAAGCCTCAGTCCTTATTCAAAAGATGAACTCCCCAGGACCTGCCTACAAGGCCTGCTACCAAGGATCAGTCATCAGCTCAGTAGTAGGAATCAGATTCTCCAGCTCTTTCTCTCTCTGGGAGGGGGGAAGAGGGAGATTTAAACTACAGGACACTGCTCAGGCCTCCTGTACAGCTAGAGAGCACTGGGAACAGCAGAGAAGACATGATAAACAGAGAGAGGGACACAAAAAGGGTAGGCTGATAAAGCAACTCATCTGTACCCTGTCTGGGGATGGAGGGACAGGAAGGACTGAAGAGACATCCCTAGAAGGTTAAAAAGAGCACGGATTTGAATGCAAAGGTCAGGGTTCCCATGCTATCAGCTAACTTCTTAACCTCTGTAAGCCTCAGTTTTTTCACCTGTAAAATGGGAGGATAATACCATCTACCTCACCAGATTATACTGTAAGAAGAAATAATGTGTATGAACATGCTTAGAAATCCCTACCCAGACATAAGGGATTATTAGGACTCCAGCACTAAAGGCACCCAGTGAACCTCCCAAGGGAGGCTTAAGGGTACAGTGACCTTGACAGCTAATGACCAGATGAGATGCAACTGGCGTGCCTCCCAGCCCCTCTGCTGTTAAGTGGAGCGTGTCATGCACCTGCCATGCTTCATCTCTCAGTCTTTCTCCAGCAAAAGGGGAGTTTACCAGCTCTCCCAGGGGCCAGCGGTAGGGCTTAAGATCTCTGATCCCAGAGCAGAGGAGGTGGGCAATGGGCAGAGGTTCCTGAGACTACGTGTCTTTCTGGCCACAACCTCCAGACAGACGTAACACCCCTGGCACAAGCTGGGGAGGCAGAAACAATTAGGTTGACCTCTCAGAGACATGGCTCTGGAGTCATTAAAGCAGTGACATAATTAGCCTGCCAAATCTGAGACCACAGACACACATTTCAGCAATATGGCAAAACAGTTGTCTCAGGAAATAAAGCAATATATAAATAATTACTGAGACTATTAGCTATTTTTTCTCTCTCTCCCTTCCCCATCCCTGACACTACTGGGATCAAAGGCCCCACAAGGGTGACAGTCAGAGGAAGAGAGGTGACAGCGGAAGGAATAGCTGGGGCCAAGGACTCCGTTTGGCCAGAGGCTGAGAACCCTGCAAAAATGTCTGCTGCAAAGCCCCAAGGGGCGCCACAGTCTTCTCTGTGAGGACAGCAGGCAGGGATGAGCTACCTCCAGTAAGAGATGGAAAAGAGATGAGACTGGTGATAGGACAGAGAGGTACCTAAGGCCCTCTTGTCAGGACCCCATGACTCAGCCCCAGCCCCAGAGAGGTGACTGGCCCCAAGCAAGGCTGAGCTTCCCAGTGTGTGAGATAGGGAAGTAGAGAGAGTGGCAGGATGCTGGGCTGTGCATTCCACCCTGCACGGGCATTCCCACCATACCTTCCTCTTTTCTTTTCCCAAATAAGCCCTGCACCTAAAGTGACAGGAATGGGGACAGTCATTGTACAGAGGTGAAATCACAGTTGGTAAAGAGGGAACAAGCCGGCCACATTGGCCCTCAAGCCAAGCAATTTAAAGTTCTTTGTACTCTCCACTAGAATTTGTTTAATTTATTTTATTAAACACTTGCTTTATGCCAGATACTATTATACAAATATTAACTCATATAATCTTCATAACAGCCCTGTAATGTAAAGACTATGATACTTCCCATTTTACAGATGAGGAAAGCAGGATATTAGATAAATTGCCTAAAGCAACACAGCTAGTATATGGTAAACTCAGGATTTGACAAAACTACAATGAGATATCATCTCACACCGGTCAGAATGGCCATCATCAAAAAATCTACAAACAACAAATGCTGGCGAGGGTGTGGAGAAAAGGGAACCCTCTTGCACTGTTGGTGGGAATGTAAATTGATACAGCCACTATGGAAAACAGTATGGAGGTTCCTTAAAACACTACAAATAGAACTACCATATGACCCAGCAATCCCACTACTGGGATATACCCTGAGAAAACCATAATTCAAAAAGAGTCATGTACCACAATGTTCACTGCAGCTCTGTTTACGATAGCCAGGACATGGAAGCAACCTAAGTGTCCATCGACAGATGAATGGATAAAGAAGACGTGGCATATATATACAATGCAATATTACTCAGCCATAAAAAGAAACGAAATTGAGTTATCTGCAGTGAGGTGGATGGACCTAGAGTCTGTCATACAGAGTGAAGTAAGTCAGAAGGAGAAAAACAAATACCATATGCTAACACTTATATATGGAATCTTAAAAAAAAATGGTTATGAAGAACCTAGGGGCAGGACAGGAATAAAGATGCAGATGTACAGAATGGACTTGAGGACACAGGGAGGGGGAAGGGTAAGCTGGGACGAAGTGAGAGAGTGGCATGGACATATATACACTACCAAATGTAAAATAGATAGCTAGTGGGAAGCAGCCACATAGCACAGGGAGATCAGCTCGGTGCTTTGTGACCACCTAGAGGGGTGGGATAGGGAGGGTGGAAGGGAGACGCAAGAGGGAGGAGATATGGGGCTATATGTATATGCATACCTGATTCACTTTGTTATAAAGCAGAAACTAACACACCATTGTAAAGCAATTATACTCCAGGAGGGAGGGAGACGAGACGCAAGAGGGAAGAGATATGGGGATATATGTATATGTCTAACTGATTCACTTTGTTATAAAGCAGAAACTAACACACCACTGTAAAGCAATTATACTCCAATAAAGATGTTTTAAAAAAAAATCAGGATTTGAACCCAGGCTAGCCCAATTCCAGAGAAGAGACCATGCTCTTAACCTCTGTGTTATGCTTCCTGACAGCTGAAATTCAAACTGTACACCTGCTATGTTTTGCTGGAATTCTATAGTTGTTTGTGGGCATCCTCTACCAGTCTAAGCATTGATGGTGGGTTCCATAAGGGCCAGGCCAGGCGTTGCTGGGTCACTGCCAAATTCCTAGGGCCTAACATAGGGGCTCAATGATTAAATGAAGTTATTCATGAATTACAGATTCAATAAGTATTCTCTGAAAACCAACTAAATGCCAAATACTATGCAAATGTTTAGGTTGGGGGAGAAGTAGATAAGACCCACCTCCTTACCCCCAAGCTTGTTTTATTTGTGGAAAAACAAATAACTGCAATACCTTGAGACAGCAGCTATTTTCAATGTATGGACAGAATTACAGACAACTCTGGGACCAGGAAAGCACAGAAGCAGGACTGTTTCGTTCTGCCTGGCGAAGTCAGGGAGAGCTACTGAGAGGGGAGGTAACATTTGAGCTGCAACTTGAAGGAGAAGTAGGTATTCACGAGCAGAGAACAGGTGTCAGGTGGCAGCATCCCAGGCAAAGAAAAAGCATGAGGGAAGTTAGCAATGTGCTGGGGACAAGTAGTCTGGTGTGGCTGGAGTCTAGGATATGTGAGTGGGAGTAGCAGAAAGATACCTCTGGATAGCTAGGTAGGGGCCTACTGATCAATTCAAACTTGATCCTATAGCCAGAGGAAAATCAGCAAACTCTTAAGTATGGGAAAGATATGATCAGATTTGTGTTCTGGAAACCTCATAATCACTGAGTGAATGACAGAGAAGAGCATGAAGTCAGGGAGATCACACAATAGGAGGTTACAAGAGTCCAACAGAGTGATGGCAATGTCTCAAACTCAGACAACAGCTATAGGAATAGAGAGAAGGGAATGGAGGTGAGAAACGTTTTCGAGGCTGTATTGACAGCACTTGGTGATGGGATGTGGGAGAGTGATGGAAAAGGGGGATTCAAGGATGACTCCCACTTTCCTGGCCTGGGAAACTGCATAGATGGTGTTGCCAAAGACTAATATAAAATATGTGTGGTAGATTAAGATGGGAGTGGTGATGAATTTGGTATTAGATCTGTTACATTTGAGGTATGTGTAAAGGGATTACATACCAGTGGTGATGCCCAGTAGGCAGTTGGACACATAAGTTCAGCAGGAAGGTAGAAAGAGATTAGATTTGCTATTCGTGGCTATACAATTCAGTCATAGAAACTATGTGTGTGAGTGTGACTGATCTTTTTTAAAATGACCCGGACCATAACTTGATCCATCCTATGTTGAAAGGGAACTCTCTAGGTCTTCAGATGAAAAGATACGGCTTGCTTTTCTATGACCCCATTATCTAAACTTTTCAGTAGGAGGATTATTCCCATACAACATTTCTAGATGATTAAGGAAAATCAATCACTGATATGGACAAAGCAGAGGGTTGGCTCCCATTCTGAGGGCATTGAGCCAGAGACCCTGGGCACTTCCTTCCCATTTCCAAAGCTGGCTGTCTGAGATGTGTGGGCTGCCATAGTGGAAGCCCATAGTGCTCCATGGACTCTCCATTACAGAAGGGGCTTCATCTTTCTTCCAGTTGTCCCCTGCCCCTGATGACTCATTGACTAGAGGCCCAGAGCAAAGCCTGGCAATAGCTTTTTCTCTTCTGTGGAAAATTTAAAAAAAAAGAAAAAGGGCGTTGATGGTAAATTGCTTGGTGACTTTGAGTAATTTATCCTCTCTGTTGCCTGGGAAATAATGGTATTTAGCTGATCTATTTCACCAGAAAGCTTTGAGAATGAAATGAGCTAAAGAGTATGAAAATGCCTTTTAAAATATATTGCATTGTAGGTGAAATAGATCATAATTTCAAGCACCCAGATCCTTGGACTGTACTTTACAATCTATCATTGTTCCAATCAAAAGTGATATTTTTACTCCGCCTCCATTTACTTTCCTATATATGAAAGAAGTGACCGTGGAACTTTGTTGTTTTGAAGTGTTTGTATATTTGGGGTAGGGTGGGGAGTATGTTGGCTTGTCAACAAACTAAATTTTTATAAATGGCTTTGGCATAAGTAAGCACTTAAAATGCTAAGTATATTTTTTACACTACCTGACATTATTCTTTTAATCTTTCATATATCTTCCTCCAGTATCTCTTTTGCTACAAGGAATTCATTCAGGCATACACTACTGAACCCAAGCCCCTGTAAGGAAAGGGAAAAAAAAAAACCAATCTCCCTGTGCCTCTGTGCCTGCTCTACAGGCAGAAGGGCTCCTTTATTTAAATTAATAAAATAAAAATTAAGGCGTCATTAATTTTCTAGGGCTGCTGCCTTCAGGTGCATTTTAAAAAAGGAGCAAGCATCAATCCCTGAGATGTCTATAGTTCTCAAAAGCCAAAAATGAGCATGAAGACGTGCTAATATCAAGCAGAGACAGTACTGCACAGGTGAGGAAGGAGGAAGACATGCCAATGAATAAGAGTTCTTCAGCCCATAAAAGGTAAGCCTGGATAAAGCCAACAGACTTGCGATCTGAATGAAATAGCAAGAAAGGTGAATCAGGACACAGTGAAATTAATGTCATAATTTTGGTTGGCCCTGCCTACAGTCCACAGTTCAAACATGCCAGTCTAGAATCTCTAGGTCTCCTCAAGCCCCAGATTCCCACAATACAACAAAATGAAATGGACTTAAACAGCCTGAGACTTGTCCTTTTGCAAACTAGCCTAAGACATCAGTAAACAACTTCTAAGCAGAGAAAACATTTCCGGTGATGCCACCACCGTTCTTCAGTCTCATGGACTAAAAGCCTGGGTCATCTTACCTTCCACCTTTCCTTTGCCCCACATGGTGAAATCGAGTCAATAAGCCCAGTTTATTTATCTTCTACGTGGTGTTGCTGCATATCTTACTGCATTTTCCCACTGCTATTAGCCTAGTTACAGCCCTTATCACTTCCTGTCCAGACCACACGGTAGACTCCTGGCTGGTCCAACTGCTTCCAGTCTCTCCATCCTGCACACTGTCACCAGATTCATCCTCCCTCGACATTATCCTTTGCTCAAAACCTCCAGTGCTTCCTCACTGTGTACAGGATAAAGCTCAAACTCCTCTCCCAGGCCTCCTAGGCCTTTCCTTAGTTGGCCCTAACCACATTTTCAGTGTTATCTCCTCCATAAACCCTTCACTCTAAAACAGCTACTTGCAGTTTCCCCCGGCACAACCTATGCTTCCCCCACATTTGCCTGTACCATGTATTCAATCAAGAATATGTTGGGAGATTGGTATTGACATGTATACACTAATATGTATAAAATGGATAACTAATAAGAACCTGCTGTATAAAAAAATAAAATTTAAAAAATATATAGTTCCTGCTCTAAACTACCTCTCTAAATATTACCCATCCTTCGAGATCTAGCTCAAATTCTACCTCATCCAACAAATATATTGGGTTGGCCAACCCAATATATTGCATGTCTAGTATGTACCAGACATTTTAAAGCCTTTGCTAGCCTTTGCAGTCTTTGATGACTGCTCCCTTCCCTGAGTCTGAATAATTCCCTTACATTAGTATTAGCCATGGTTTTCTGTCTATACATTTTTTTCTCTTCCCAAGTAGATTAAACTCCTTGAGAGCAGGGACTCAGTTCTGTATTTCTTTCTATCCAACCCTCACTCCACACCCTGCAAATAACACATTGCCTTGTATAGGATAGGAAGGCAATAAACATTTCTTTCAATTATTTTTATAACAGCGTATTTACAATCAGAAATCTTATTGCTCTGGGAGGGAAATTCTGTCAGGCAGCATCGAAGCAGTCTAAATGAAGCAGGGCAAAAGTAAAACAAGTTGGTTATCTCAGCCACAATACAATTGAATTCCAAGTCTAGAAGGCAAATAGATCTTGCTGATTAAATGGAATGGCCTGGAGATATAAAGAACGCCTATAAAAAACATTTAGGAGAAAGATATATAGGAGAAAGAGAAAGATGACTGTAACTTACAAAGGAAAATCAAACCATTATATCATTGGGATAAACTGTTCCTGGTTTTAGTCAGAAGAACTAATTCAAAACTCTCAGTAACTTCCAGTTAGGAGTTAGTTTTCGGCTTCCTTACAGACCGTGGATTAGTGCAGAGAAAAAACACGGAGATGGGCTGGCACAAGAAGAACCTGCTTCTGGACTTTTTCCTTTACTCTGTCTTTCCCTCCCTCTCCTGTTATTTCATCCCTGTTGGGGTCCTAACCACCACTAGAGCCCATATATGCACACACGTGCACACACACACACAGACACACACACTCAGGTTTTGAACACTAGAGTGTGGGTATGTGTGCGAGAGAGAGAGAGCGCGCCATTTATTAGCTGCCTTAGTAAATGTTACTCCTCCCTGGCCTCCTTGGAAGACTCAGATTAAATTGGTGAGTGTGGGACTACAGTCCTAACCTGAAACCAAATGCCAGAGACTCCGGAGCCTGCTTCCTGAACCGCTCTGCCTTACTCAGTACAGTCCAAGAAACCCTGTGGGTGCTTAATTAATAAACAGTTGTAGAGCAGCTTTGATGGCTTACAAGCTGAATCAGACACAAATCAGGATGGAGTTAACCCAACAAATGTTTTCCTCACTAATGGAAGGAGGTTTCTAAAGAGGAAATAGAACATTAAGGTCTGGGAAATGGTCCATTGTTGGAGAGTCCAGGGAAAACCAAGATTAAGTCATCAAGCATCTTCATCTGAGTCCACAAAGTAAGAAAACCAAGAAAGACAGGTTTTCACCTTCTCCACTTCACAGGGGAACTACAGAGGCATGAACTTAGAGAGAAAGCAAATTGCAGCTAACAAACTAACTCTTTCTTGTGAAGCCTTTCAAAATAGGCTTTGTCACTGATTCACAACCATTTTTTTTTACCCCTCTACCATTCATACAAACAACATCCTCCAATCAGCAACACATCTCATTGCACAGCATAATTTACTGTGGGAACTTCCCCTGGAAGGTTCTAATATGTTTATGGGCACCCCCAGTGGAGAACCACTGAGCTAAACTAGGGTGATCAATTCATCTAAACACAGGAATCAGAAAGCACCAATGTCTTTGACACAGGGCCTCAGATAAGGTTCTTTATTTCAAATATATTAATGTCCAAGTAATTGATTCTGCTAAATATATTACACTGATAGGAACACCCTCAGTGTATCAACATTGGAAAATGTTAGATCTTAAATCCTTCAAAAGACATATTATGAGTATTATTCACAATCTTGCCTGAATTTGTAAAAGTAATATCTTTTATTCCCTCTTGCTTCAAATTCTGAATGGTTGTATATGGCTCTGGGTGGATGCCCCTCCCTATACAGTATATAATTTCATCACTCTGAAGTAGTTTGGCAGCGGTTGTAAATTTAAATGTCTTCAGGGGCCAGAGGCAGATAACGTTAAGTGTGTAGAATGGGTGGATACAGGACAATTGGGAGTGGTGAGAATTGTGGTGATCAGGAAAGGATGTGCTCAACCAAAGGACTTAAATTCAAAACTTTGTAAAACTACACGCTGGCTAAACATAGGTTTCTAAGGTTGGGACTCAACTTTTGGGTACCTCATTTCCTGCCCCTAGTTAGGACTAGAAGGGAAGTGGGATGGGCTTGATGAGTCCTCAATGGCTTTCAAGTAGAGTATTTGGTCATGCTGTACTTAATGTTGCAAATCAACCAGAACTCTTTAAGGATCAGATACTTTTTTTTTTAATTTTATGGTCACTTACTTTTTATTTATTTATTTTTTAGATTTATTATTTTTCTTTTCTTTTTTTTCCACTTTGCTTTAAGGTTTAATTAGATATCACCTACTTCTGTGATAGCAACATCTATATAAATAACATGAGGCCAGTAAAATTGCATAGGATTCTGAAAGTCAAACTAGTCTCTATCTCCCTGGTACTGTCACAACACTAAGAAGCCAAAAGGAGAAGAAACATAGTATCAGGAGCAATTTGATTTGTACGTCTCACACAGTACAGTTTGTAATAGGTTCATGGAAAAGTCAGGTTGCCCTTTCTTTATTTGACATTTGTTTTCTTTTATCAACATAGATGTCAGGGTTTTTTTTATACAGCAGGTTCTTATTAGTCATCAATTGTATACACATCAGTGTATACATGTCAATCCCAATCAACCAATTCATCACACCACCATCCCCACCCCCCCACTGCTTTCCCCCCTTGGTGTCTATACGTTTGTTCTCTACATCTGTGTCTCAATTTCTGCCCTGCAAACCGATTCATCTGTACCATTTTTCTAGGTTCCACATATATGCGTTAATATATTTGTTTTTCTCTTTCTGGCTTACTTCACTCTGTATGACAGTCTCTAGATCCATCCACGTCTCAACAAATGACTCAGTTTCGTTCCTTTTTATGGCTGAGTAATATTCCATTGTATATATGTGCCACATCTTCTTTATCCATTCATCTGTCGATGGGCATTTAGGTTGCTTCCATGACCTGGCTATTGTAAATAGTGCTGCAATGAACATTGGGGTGCATGTGTCTTTTTGGATTATGGTTTTCTCTGGGTATATGCCCAGTAGTGGGATTGCTGGGTCATATGGTAATTCTATTTTTAGTTTAAGGAACCTCCATACTGTTCTCCACAGTGGCTGTATCAACTTACATTCCCACCCTCTCCAGCATTTGTTGTTTGTAGATTTTCTGATGCCCATTCTAACTGGTGTGAGGTGATACCTCATTGTAGTTTTGATTTGCATTTCTCTAATAATTAGTGATGTTGAGCAGCTTTTCATGTGCTTCTTGGCCATCTGTATGTCTTCTTTGGAGAAATGTCTATTTAGGTCTTCTGCCCATTTTTGGATTGGGTTGTTTTTTTAATATTGAGCTGCATGAGCTGTTTATATATTTTGGAGATGAATCCTTTGTCCGTTGATTCGTTTGCAAATATTTTCTCCCATTCTGAGGGTTGTCTTTTGGTCTTGTTTATGGTTTCATTTGCTGTGCAAAAGCTTTGAAGTTTCATTAGGTCCCATTTGTTTATTTTTGGTTTTATTTTCATTACTCTAGGAGGTGGATCAAAAAAGATCTTGCTGTGATTTATGTCAAACAGTGTCCTTCCTATGTTTTCCTCTAAGAGTTTTATAGTGTCCAGTGTTACATTTAGGTCTCGAATCCGTTTTGAGTTTATTTTTGTGTATGGTGTTAGGGAGTGTTCTAATTTGATTCTTTTACATGTAGCTGTCCAGTTTTCCCAGTATAGATTTATTATTTATTTATTTTATTTTTGGCTGTGTCGAGTCTTAGTTGCGGCGCACGGGATCTTCCTCGAGGCATGTGGGATCTTTCGTTGTGGCACAAGGGTTCTTCATTGTGGTGCATGGGCTTCTCTCCAGTTGTGGCGTGTGGGTTTTCTCTTCTCTAGTTGTGGCACTCGGGTTCCAGATTGTGTGGGCTCTGTAGTTTGTGGCACACGGGCTCTCTAGTTGAGGTGCGCAAGCTCAGTATTTGTGGCATGCGGCCCTGCAGCATGTGGGATCTTAGTTCCCTGACCAGAGACTGAACCCATGTCCCCTGCATTGTAAGGCGGATTCTTTACTACTGGACCACCAGGGAAGTCCCTAAGGATCAGATTCTTAATGAGGTTCAGTAAAAGTTAATTTTCACACCTTAATACCACTCTCCTTATTCTATCCTCCGGGACAAAAGTTTTGCATGGTTCTCCTTTAACTGAAACATCTCCATAAAATTTCTTTCATTCACCATCAACGTTGTCTCTAGCTATTTTCTGGAGAGCTACTCTGGCATTTTGGACAGTATGGAGCTACTGCCCTAGCTTGGCCCTGTTCTGAGATCAACACAGGTGAAAACTCCAAGAAACAGTCACTTTAGCCTGAGTTTCTGATGGTAGGGATGGGCATGGAGCTTTAGAGTTAGCAAAATAAATCACTGGCGTGGTCGTGGGGCTCTCTTTTCTCACCTTCTTAGCCTTCCATCCTTTAAACTACAGCATGAGATAATTCAGGAAGTCCAGATAGGTACCTTGTCCACTGGGTGAATACCCTGAACCACAGTCTTTAAATGGGTTTTACATCACTAATTTGAACAGTCCTAGAAATGGAACTGCATCATGTGGCAGAGGCCGTAGCGACTAAAATAATAGTATGCAACGAGAAGCTGTGCTGCCCAGGGCAGCTGCAGAGATGCTTTAGATGTAACGTTTCTTAGAGGCCAGAGGTCATTCCAGGTGTTGTGCATAGAATAGTACCAAACACATTTTAGTAATGCTAAAAAAAACCAGCTGGGGAGGGGGGAGGGATGAATTGGAAGATTGGGATTGGCATATACACACTACTATATATAAAATGGATAACTAATAGGGACCTACTGTATAGCACAGGGAACTCTACTCAATACTCTGTAATAACCTGCACGGGAAAAGAATCTGAAAAAGAGTGGATATATGTATTGATATATGTATGACTGATTCACTTTGCTGTACACCTGAAACTAACACAACATTGTAAATCAACTCTACTCCAATAAAAATTTAAAAAAAAACCACCCAGGAAAACAAAATGGGTTTGAGAGATGATGGAGTCCATGAGTAGTAATGCAAGCTGTGGTTGGTGAGTTGAGGTTCTCATTTCAACATGGTTGGAATTCCTCAAACAGCAGTGAAGCTAGTCAGGATTCAGTATTGTTGCAAGCAGAATCCAATGTGGGTTTTGAGCCGGGAATTGACAGGATGGGGAGAGTTTGATGAAGATTATTTTGGTAATCCTACCGCTTGTGTTTGAGAGGCAGGATGTGTACTGGTTAAGCTCATAGTTTCTGGAGTCAGACTCTCAGCATTCTAATCACAACTCTAAGGCTATCTGTGAGGCCTTGGGCAATGTGCTTAATTTCCCTGTGCCTAGTTCCTTCATCTATAAAATGAGGATGGTAATAACACTATCTACACCCTACAGTTTTGCTGTCGGGATTAAATATGAAGCACATAGAATATGCAGTGAATACTCAAATAGATTAGCTATTATTAATACACTTTCCTCTTAAAAGCTATTTTAAGAGTAACAATTGAAATCAATGCTGAATATTTAAAAGTTTGAAGAGATCTTAAACAAGTCATGTCTGCTCTCTAGATCTTAGTTGACTCATCTGTAAAATGAGGCGGTGGGATGATATCATAGATTTTTCAAGCATTTTTTGGTAGCACAACTTTTATTCAAGATCAGTTGATGCTTCTTTTTACCTACATCTTGGTATATGGGTATGGTATCCAACATATGCCTTAGGTTCTCTTAGTGCCCAAGACTAAGAGTCATCCTTTCCATGCTGCCTTAACTCCACGAGACCAAAACTGTGGAATCAAAGGCTCCTGCCCCCAGTTCATCTGCTCACGCCAGCTGCCAGAGGACGGTAGAGATCATCCTTTAGCAGTGAAAGCTGCAGCCAGCATCTGAGGGCAATGTGTTATTTATCAATGGTTCCATTTTGTTCCCCATCAAACCTAACTGGTCAATGGAATTACCCAGGCCAGCTAGTAGGTAAAAGGACTAACGTTATTGCATTGGCTTGCTTTCCATCCTGGCCTGTTCTTATGCTGAAGAACGTAAGAAGCAATCTTAGGGTAAGATTGCTCTAAGAAGTCTGGCCTAGGAGATCAGCTCCAAGCTGGGAGAGGAAACTCCAGTACTGTTCCTTCTCCACTGGCTGCGGCCTCTGGAGAAGTCACATCACCTCTTTGAACCTGAAGAAAACAGAATTTGCTATCACCGTCCCTGCTTCTCTCACAAAGACACTGCATGAGGGGCAGAAACAAGATAGTCCAGGGGCCAGAGAAATGGAAAGCAGGGACTACCATTAGGTGATAGCCTCTCTCCATTACCATCTTTCAAGTGAAGTGTTTCTCCAATTTTGGACCACTGATCACTTGTAGTGAAGTCATCTGGAGTGCATGTTAAAATATTAGATTCCTAAGTGCTACCCAAACCCACTGGAGCTGAATCTGTGGTAGTGGGGCCCGGGAATTTCAATTTTAATAAGCTCCCCAACTGATTCAGTTGTCCACTAAACTTGCTTTAAAGCCTCTGGTCTAACCAATCACTAGCTCCCTGAATACACCTTGAAAGACTGATTAGCTATTTGTGGGGGGCATCTCAATTATGGACAAGTTAGTTATGGACTGGAAGTAGGTGTTAATTGTTGCTGAAGAGAATTGAATTTCTGGCAAAGTGGTTAGGCACATAGGAATATGAAACCAATATAAGCTATGTAAATCTTAGCATATATTTCTGTTTTTAAAATAAGGTGACTAGGTTTGGTAGTTCAGGGAAAAGCTTGAACCATATGAAGCCTGAATTACCTGAAGAGAGGGTCATGTTTCTGTCTCCAGGAATAATAATAAAATAAGTGAAAAAATTCCTCTGATTGTGCTCTGTACATTTCTTGAGCTCCTCGAACTCAAATGAACTTATTTTACAACTAAGGAAACTGGGGCTTAGAGCGTGGAAGTCATTTTTCCAAGATCACACAACTAGTTAATTGGTTATAAGTATTAGATGCCACTGTTGGGAAGACCAAACTTCCTTTGCTTGTTTGCCTATCTGCCCACACTCCCCTCCCCTCCCCCAGTTTTGAGAAGAAAGCACTATTTCTCCCACTATATTTTTGCCTTCCAATTAGGGTTTATTGCTTGTCAGCTGAAGCAGAAACTCTTCTGAGAGTTTGGGCAGAGCATCTAAAGGAGATCTGATGACACTTTGTGACTGAAAGCGAAAAAGCTCAAAAACCACTTTTCACAGATCTTTAGCTGCTCTGATCAAGCTTCCAAATTGTTGAAGCTAGACCTTCGGCTTCACAGCTTTCTACTGGAGCAGGCAGGAAAGAAAAGTTTTTGAATAATTTACAAGATATAGGAGTAAATATGGTATTCAATTAAGCGTATAGTTATATGAAGGATAATCAAACAATTGTACTTGCCGTTCTGGTTGGCTGTAAATGCTGCCTGTACTGCAACCCTACTTTAGAGATGCCTGCTAGACGCTTGCAAGAGGAAGACAGTGCAGTTAATGGGTAAAAATGGCCCCTCTCTAAAAACAGAGTTAAAGTGAACATATGCCTTCAACCCTCAGGAAAATGAGCCAAAGCCAGCCAGTAAAATGTAGCTACACAGGCTGCCTGTCAGAGAATTTTCATGCATCGATAAGCAGCAAAATGCATTGAACATACGGTGCTATGGCTGGAAAGGAGCTTCTAGATCATCTAGTTCAACTCTTTCATTTTATAACTGAAGAAACTGAGGCTCAGAGAAGGAAAGTGATTAAACCAGGGTCACACAGCCAGATCATTGGTTATAAACATTCCCTAAATCAAACGCATTGGTGGCAAGGCAAGTTTAGTGAGATGTCAGAATTATAGACCAGTTTTTAAAATGCATTTCTCTTAAGAATTCTACAAAGTTTATACAATAAATAAGTAAACATAGTATTATGTAAGCTAGTAGTTCATAACTTCGGCTGGTCATCAGAATCATTTGGAAAGACTCCTGGGCATATAGCCAGAGAAAACCCTAATTTGAAAAGATATATGCACCACAATGTTCACAGCAGCACTATTTACAATCACCAAGACATGGAAGCAACCTAAATGCCCAGCAATGGATGAATGGATAAAGACGATGTGGTACATATACACGATGGAATATTACTCAGCCATTAAAAAGAATAGTGCCACTTGCAGCAACATGGGTGGACCTAGAGATTATCAAACTAAGTGAAGTAAGCCAAAGACAAATATCATATGATATCGCTTATATATGGAATTTAAAAAATGATACAAATGAACTTATTTACAGAACAGAAACAGACTCACAGAAAACAAACTTTTGGTTACCAAAGAAGAAAGGTGGGGGCAGGATAAATTAGGAGTTTGGAATTAGCAGATACAAATTACAATGTAAAACAAATAAACAACAAAGTCCTACTGTATAGCACAAGGGACTATATTCAATATCCTGTAATAAACTATAATGAAAAAGAATATATATGTGTGTGTGTATATATATATATATATATAAAACTGAATCACTTTGCTGTATACCAGAAAGTAAGACAACATTGTAAATCAGCTATATGTCAGTAAAAAATAAAATAAAAATAAAAGGATCACTTGGGGAGGCTTTTTAAGTGAATCTGCCACTTATTAAGTATTCTCATGCAGGGCCACTGTATACAGTTGTGCAGGTTATGCATTGCACGAGAGTGCCCACCAGTGGGGGCCATGAACCCTGGTATGGGCTGCGTCTGCTTGGAGGAAGGTGTACCTTTTTCTAAAATTTATACAAAGACACAATATGGATTAGCATCAGCCCCATCTCCATGGCTCCCACCTCTCTCAGGTATTACTACCACTCCCTGCTCTACCCCTGCTCTACCCCAATATTCTTGAACCCTCTCCCAATCCTAAAATAGGCTCAGTTTGGTAGTTGCCTCTTCTGTGTCTCTGGGCAGAAAAAGCCCTTTCAATGGGTAGTAACCTTTCCCCATGCTCCTCACTGAAACTAATGTAGTTGCTTAATGCAATGGTTTTCAAGTTATATTTATAATTAAATGTGCTACTGTACTACTACATTTTGTATCTTATAAAACAACACAAAAAAGAAATCTGAAAGTGTACCAAAAAAAGATGAACTTGACCATGTTTTAAAATAATGTATAAATATACTCCAAAATCTTTTTGCTCTCCCCCCCAAAAAAAGTAGTAAAATCATGCCTTTACAGAGAGCAAGTGATTTAATAAACTTTGTTAAATCTTAGTTTGATTCTTCATTCTCTAGCTATCTGAAGTTCCAATTCTAAGTTCAATTATTTCAATTCTTGGTATTAATGGCTGTCATAACCCAAAAAAAGATACTTCACAAAGACTTTTGGCAAATTTTTTTGGCCCACTTCTTATCAGTTTATTAATTAGATTGTTGCTGTTTTGATTTGGTGATATGACTGACAACAAGCTTATTCTAGGAATAGAACCTTCTAGGAGCAGAATGGCTTTAGTTCTGCCATTTTCTTATTGTTCTCTTGTGTGTACAGTATGTTTCTCCTTAATCCCTGGTTTATTTGCAGGAAAAATTTTAAACTATTTGCTCTTTTTGTTTTAGGTTGATTAAAACTAGAAAACATAATCTGTAATTCCACATAAGCAGACACACACAAGCTCCAATACGTTTCAAGAATGTGAAGAATAAATGAAGGAATGAGGATGATATCATCAACCTCTTCTTGTTCTGTAACTTCCATTCTGCCCTTCAGATCCTTCCCTTATTATCATGTCCTGTGATTGGCTGAGTTCCTCCAATTCCCTTCTGAAATCTAGTCCTATGGTCTCTTCATATCCTGTCTCATACTAATCACAGGAGAGGTCACAGCAGTTGGGAGGGAGACATGGACCAGGGAGGGCTTCTCAGGGAAAGGTACAGCTGAGTTGGGCCTTGAATAATGGGCAGAATTTTCAAGGAGATGGAGAGAAAAGGTATCCCAGGAAGAGGCAACAATATGAGAACTGTCAACACGAGTGGTGGTTATGTTCATAGACTTTGGACACAAGCAGGTTTCTGGACTTTGATCCCTAGTTCTGGCCATGAACCTCGTCCGTCTCACATGTCACCATTGACTCCCTATGCCCACCTTTCTCAGACCTATCCCTTGAATCAGAATTTTTGGGGATGCCACCTGGGCATCTGTATTTCTCAAGCTAGGTTTGAGAATCACCAAAGTAAACCATGGCCATGACCATGGTTATATGGTATTTTTACCCACATCCTGTCACTCCCTATTGCAATATTGCATAGTGGTACCCTATGGCCTTCTGAGTTAAATCCATGTGCCTTAGTCCAGCCTCTAGCACCCTCACCTCACCCATCTCATCTTGGTGTGCTAAGATATTTTATTGAGCCAACCCACACATCTCCCATTAGCATTTTTTAACACGACATTCCAATCCCTTGATGATTCATCCCCCATCACTCTCTTCAAGGCCCAGCTCAAAACACATAGCCTCCAGGAGGTATTCCCCATATTCTTCTTCCCCACCCTGCTTACCTTATAGTCCCGCATCACCTCCAGCTGTAATCTCTTTGTACCACAGTCAAACCTCACCTATTTTAGATCAGCTCAGCATTCCAGTGAATGAAAACAAAAATCAAATTTGAAGAATGTGGAACTTGCAATACTTTTTAAGTGCATGTATCCACCTAAACCGTTTACTCATAGAGTACTACCAAATGGCAGCCAGGCCAGGTCTGCTTTATTAAGATTTGGGTAAAATTGTAACTAGTACAACAATTAGATACATTATAAGTTAGATACATGTGAGCTAATTCAGTACATGTGAGCTAATGGGTTACTTAAAAACAGTTTTATTAAGTACATTAAGCACTCTCATATATGGAAAGACACATACCTGGTGCTATGTCCCCTCACCTGCCATATCCTTTCTCCAACCTCAGGGAAAGTGTGCACTTAAAGTACTCCCCATTTTCCTCCACGTAGTCTCACCAGGAAATTCTTTCATACACACATACACTATCTTCCACCCCCTTCCTATATCTCCTCTCTAGGCCAGCTCTTGATCTGTTATACCAGAAAAAAAACCTCTCCACCACTCAGCCATATAGCTCTAACTAGTCATTCCTCTAATAACTTTAAATAATGGGGTCAAGGGATGGCGCTATGGATACATCAGCATCAGAACTGGTGCCATTAACTTCTAAAGCCCTTTAAATGTAAGGGAACAGTGTTTATTAAGTGCCTACTATGGACCAAGTACTATGATACGTGCTAAGCATACAGAATTTCATTTAATCTCCCAAAACACAGGTACTACTATTACCATTTTATAGATAAGGAAGTAGAAGCTCAAAGAATCTAAGTCATACAAGCTAGAAAGAAGGACACTTACCTCACCTCAAAGTCCTTCCCTTATCTCTCTGCTCCACAGTCTGGCAAGGTTCATTCAGACTCTCCAAGTCTTCACCAATCTCCTCTTTGATCCTCAAACTCAATTTGTTTTTACTCCAGGACTAGCCTTCAAAATACACCAAACAAAGTATTATCTCCATTTACTGTCTTTCAAAGAGTAAAATGGTATTCCAGCCTATCATATTTTTTATTACTAATAGCCACTATTTCAAACATATCCTGGGTTAAATTGTCTTTTATGATCTGGCTTTAGAAGGAAGGCACCATGCATGCCTTCTTTCTACAGGAAAATGCAAACCAAGTTTCCAAAGTTGATTTAAATGTCAGCTTCTGGAATTTGAACCATTAAAGGATTTGTACCCATGAGTGAGCTCCTTTGCAAAGTTGCCCATTTTGTTTCTCCAGTTAGACTGCTTTCTGCTTGAGTACACTACTGTTAATGTTGCCATTAGCTAACAGGTTTTCTTCACATTCCCTGGTATTACCACCTGATTCCTCCCCTGACTCAGTTGCTGCTACCCCACCCCATACCTCAAAGGGTGAGGGAAGCCAGCACCATACTAAAAAAATAAAAATTATTTAGAGCTCTCCATAAAAGTTTCGCTGGCACATAAAGAAAGACATAAACCAATTGAATAGAATAGAAAGCCCAAAGATGAACCTTCATATATATGCTCAAATGATTTCTGACAAGGCTGTCAAGACCATTCAATGGGGAAAGGACAGTCTTTCAACAAGTGGCACTGAGAAAACTCAATATCAACATGCAAAAAATGAAACTGAAACTTTACCTTATGCTACATACAAAAATTAACTTAAAATGGATCAAAGACCTAAACATGTAAGAGTTAAAATTATAAAACTCTTAGAAGAAAACATCGAAAACTTCATGACATTGGATTTGGCAATGATTACTTGGATATGACACCAAGAGCACAAGCAACAAAAGTAGAGATAAACTGGATTACATCAAAATTTAAAACTTCTATGCATCTAAAAGATGCAATCAACAGTGAAAAGGCAACCTACAGAATGGGAGAGAATATCTGCAAGTAATATACCTGTTAAGGGATTAATATACAGAATAAATACAGAGCTCCTACAACTCAATAATAAAAATAAACTAACAATCCTATTAAAAATTGGGCAGGGCTTCCCTGGTGGCGCAGTGGTTGAGAGTCCGCCTGCCGATGCAGGGGACACGGGTTCGTGCCCCGGTCTGGGAGGATCCCCCATGCCGCGGAGCGGCTGGGCCCGTGAGCCATGGCCGCTGAGCCTGCGCGTCCGGAGCCTGTGCTCCGCAACGGGAGAGGCCCCAACAGTGAGAGGCCTGCGTACCGCAAAAAAAAAAAAAAAAAAAAAAAAATGGGCAAACGACTTGAATAGACATTTCTCTAAAGATAAACAAATGACCAACAAGCACATGCAAAGATGCACAACATCACTAATTATTAGAGAAATGTTAATCAAAACCACCATGAGTTACCACCTCACACCCAGTAGGATGGCTATTATCAAATAAATAAATACATACATAACAAGTATTGCAAAGGATGTGGAGAAACTGGAATCCTTGTGAAATGTTGGTGGGAATACAAAATGTTGCAGCCACTATGGAAAACAATATGCAGGTTCCTCAAAAAATTAAAAATAGAACTACCATATGACTCAGCAAGTCCACTTCTGGGTATATTACCAAAAGAATTGAAAGCAAGGTATTGAAAAGATATTTTTTCATCCATGTTCATAGCAACATTACTCATAACAGCCAAAAGGTAGAAACAACCCAAGTGTCCATCAACAGATAAATGTGTAAACAAAATGTGATATATACATACAGTGGAATATTATTCAGCCTTAAAAAAAAAAAAAGGAAACTCTGACACATACTACAACATTGAAGAACCTTGAGGGCATTATGCTAAATGAAATGAGTCAGATACAAAAGGACAAATATGGTATGATTCCAGTTAGAAGAGGTGCCTAGAGCGGTCAAATTCATGGGGACACTAAAATGGTGGTGGTTGACAGGGGCTGGGGGAGGGGAAAATGGGGAATTGTTTAATGGGTATAGAGTTTTGATTTTACAAGATGAAAAGAGTTCTGGAGATCGGTTGCATAACAAGGTTAATGTACTTAACACTACTGAACTGTACATCTATAAAGGTTAATATGGTAAATTTTATGTTACATGTATTTAGCCACAATTTTTTAAAAAATGCTTCCCTGGCAAAACTGGCTCCAAGATCAGGTGGGGCAATGCAAAAGCATACTTTCTCCTGAGTGTTCAGTTTCTGTGTCTATTTCTATCATCTTTGGAGCACATGAATATTGCTTTGGAAAATATCTCTAGTCCCTGCTCCCATGTTACTGAGGCAGAAGGTGGAGGGGAGAAACAGTGGATGTTGAGTTGACACGACACACTGTGTCAGACAGGGTCTCAGCAGGAAACAAAATTCACCCCAGATATTCAGAGAAATTCTAATAAAGAGAGTGGATAAAGGGATGATGAGGTACCCAGAGACTAGCAACACCAGAACTCCACTGTCACCCCTAAAGGTGAAGAAATAAGAGGAGGAAATAGTACTAGAAACTTGAAGGGGGAGCTGCCTGCCAGAAGCTGGGGTCATGGCACCAAATAGAGAAGAAGCAGAGAAGGAATATCCTGAGCTCTATCTCCTCCCACCTTGAAGTATTCTGCAGCAACCTCCCATTGGCTCATCCAACCGGAAACCAGCCAGCAAAGGACCTACGCCATATATTCTGCTGGAGTTAGTCTCTAAATGCACAGCGCAGGGCAGAGAATGGATACGGGGTATATGGGCTGAGGTGGCAAACAGAATAAGCAGCCCACTTGGGTCCTAGTCCTAGGCCTGTTACTAACCATGGGCTCTTAGGCAAGTCAGTTCACCTATTCAGATTTTCGACCCACTTAGGAATTTGTACAGAGTAACCCCTGTCTTGCTCCCTAATGGGGGCTCTATGAAACTCAAATAGCAAATGACAAACTCTTTTTTACCCTACAAAGTACTGTTAAACACGGAAAAATAATGTTTCTTCCACTCTTTTGTAACCCTTTTCTTCTCCACCTGGGAACATCAGAAAGCAACATGGCATAGTAGGAAAAACTAAAGTGGTAGGTGGTAGGTGGGATATATGTTGGTCTCAAGCGAGTGACTTTTCCTCTCTGGTCTCAGTTTTTGCATGTAGCAATATAAATATCTGAACTATATGTTCTTATCAATGCCCCTGCTAATTCCAGAGATTTTTCAGTAATATGTACAAACCCACACACGGTCCTTGTTCTCCCTCTGCCTCAATTCACACACATACATTTGCTCAGACCCAGTCATTTGTTTTTGCTTTCATAAAACCAATATTGCCACTCATGAGAGTCGGAGCCAGGGCATTAATTGTTACTTTGTTTCTTTTACATCGTATCATTAATGGGAGACCAGTGATTCCTGGGATAATCACCTAAGGCAATATTGCCCAGCATGTGTTCATCTAGAATGTTAACAAGTGTTACAAGGGGGAAAAAGTCAAATTTGTCTGGAAAATGCTGGAATAAACAAACATAAACAGGCACCTTTACTGCAGGACTTCTCATAGCCTTTAATGTTCGAATATATGTTGTGAATTTCTGAGTACTCTAGTAGTAAAATATATGGCATTTTCCTTTTTCTTTTGTTCAATTTATTTGACCGTTGTGCCCACAGCATCTCAAGTTCTTTTGGAATGATCTGAATCGCTAAACCAAGTCATATATCCAGACAACCTCTTTGTACACTTATACTTCAGTCCCCAATAATGCTATATTCACAATTAAAAATATTTTTTAGGCCATAACATATGCTCTCTCTCTCTCAGTTCCTGCTCTGGTGACCCCTGCAGTTGGTGGTGCTTCCAGATAGATTTTTGCAGGGATTAGGGGGCATCAAAAGGCATAATTTCTTTTTGTTTTGTTTTTTCAAGCTTCCTTGTATGGCATTTATTCTTTTTCTATTTTTTATTTTTCTTTTTTAAATTTATTTATTCTCTTTTTCCTTTTTATGGTATTTATTCTTTTTTATAATATGAATAATATTATATTATTTGCTAGTATACAACATAGTGATTCGATATTTTTATAGATTACACACCATACAAAGAAAGGCATAATTTCTAACTCAAATCAGAAAAAGCACTCAAGAATGACATTAATACAAGGCAGTCCCTTGGTACCTGGCACTATTTAAGCAAGATGAAATGTGGCTGCTGAATGTGCACTAATAATAACAATTCACATTTGAAGAGCAGTTCACAGTTGCAAAGAACTTTCACATGCACCATGCCATTTCTGAACAACTGAGGTAGGTATGACCATCTCCATTTTACAAATGAAAAAGAGCAAGATTATGTGTATCTTCCAAGGTTACTCAGCAGAGCCAGGACTCAAAAGCAGGTCGAGACATTTCACACGCTAATGTTTCCAGACTTTGGCCCTATCTCCCAATGGATGTTCACAGTTGATGTGGTAGTGCCTCCCTCATGAACATGGTTAGGGTTATCATATAGATGATGTGTCTTACAGTCATGGCATCTTAGAGTCAAAGAGAAATCTTTCTTTTCCCCAAATTATGCCAGATTGCTGTTTTGAAACCTGCTTTTATCATCCCCCATATTTCTTGGCATCGTTACATGTCAACAGATAAATTTCTATAATATATTTAGTGGATGCTAAACACTCCACTGACTGGATGTACCTTATGTTTTTAACCACCTACCTATTGCTGGCCATTTAAATTGTTTACAATGTTCCTCAACTACAAACAGCACTGAGCAACAGATATTAATTGAGGAAGTGAGGTCCTACTAGGTGCCAGACATAGTGCTAGGTGCTAGAGGTAGAGCAATGAACAAAATAGATATGGACCCAATCTTCCAGGGATTGATAGTATAGTAGGGACAGGAGGCATTAAACCAGTAAAAACATTAATAAATACTTATAGGGATTTATAACATCAAACACTATGAAGGAAAAGAAAAATCTTTCTTGGGATTAGGCAAGCATGGAAGGCTTCTCTAAGGAAGGGGCAATTAAGCTCAGATCTGAAAGATAAGAAAGAAAATAGCCAATGAGGAGAAGGCTGTGCCAAAGTAGATTCCCCCAAGTGAAGTATGAAGTACCCACTCTCTTGCTTATATTGAATAGTCTCCTTTTTCTTTACCAATCTGCTTGGGCCAGGGGGCTCATTATTTTTTAGTTAGCATTTAAAACATTATTTGTAAGGTTGAACATTTATTTTTACTTCATGCTGTTTCCTCTCCACCAGAAGAGCTAACCAATAGCATTGTGTTCTCAGCTGTGACCAGATCGGGTCGGCTACACATAACCATACCATAAACCTAGGGGCAGTGGTTCTCAAAGTATCCCCCCACCTCTGGAAACTTTAGAGTACACTGGCATCACCTGGGAACTTGTTAGAAATATAAATTTTCAAGCCAAGACCAAGTATATCAGAAACTCTGGGGCTGGGGCCCAGCAATCTGTGTTTTAACAAGCCCGCCACAAGATTCTGATGTATGATTAAGTTTAAAACACACTTTCAAGGAGACACTCAACAGATATTTGTGAATGGATATAGGTCATCTGGCCAATCACTCCACCAAAGATGCAAATCAGAGAATATGGGCCTCAGTTGCAGAAAGGAAAAAAAAAAAAAAAAACTTGAGAGTTCATTCATCCATTTATCCAACAAGTATTTTTTGTATTACCTACTATGCACCAGACACCATGCTAGGTACTGAAGATTCAATAAAGAAGTAAGACAAGGGTCCCTGCCCTCACAAAGCTAATTGTCTAATGGAGCAATTCATTGTCAAAGTGGGTTGGATAGCCAAGGAAAGACCTAGCTTGCACTTTTTTTGAACTCTCGAAGATCAGGAAAAATGGAGCAATGATAATATAAGTACCTTCTGGTTAGTATAGGGGAACCAAAAGCAGAAAGAGAGAAGTGGACACAGTTGGCCCATCCAACTTGGTCCTGCCGCAATTCCTTTACAGATTGCTCCACAACAGAGGTAAACTCCAGATGGGAGAGATGCCAAGGCTCTACACAGTTCTCGTTATCTACGTTATTTCTCTAAATTGCATGCATCTTTTCCCTTTTCTAGGCAGATAGCCATGACTTCCTTGGATTCCTGAAGTGTGCCCCGAGGATTTACAGTTCTATGTTAATGTGATACATAAACTAGAGTCACCTTGACTTGGCCTTTATCTGGCTTATGTAAGCTCTAACCTTTTACTGCAGTGCAACAGGACTGCCAGATCCATTTTGTCTAGGAACATAAACAACATTCTGATTCTAAATAATATATGGGGGCCCCGGTGACTGTGAGAGGATGATCACCTGCAGGCCGTCAGGAATTAAGCTACCGATCCAAGCCCTGGTATGGAGGGAAATACCAAGCTCTGGCTCAGCTCCTCTTCCCAGGAGAACTGCTCCTTGCACTAAGAGCTTTGCAAAGAGCTCCAAAACTTCTCCTTCTTCTGACTGTAAACCATCCAGAGAAGCAAAGCCATCCAGAGAAGGAGTCTGATGGGCTCACTATCCCACCAAATCCCACAGCCTTGAACAAACTGTATTTTTTTAATAAATTTATTTATATATTTTTGGCTGCGTTGGGTCTTCATTGCTACACACGGTCCTCCTCTAGTTGTGGCAAGCGGGGGCCACTCTTCGTTGTGGTGTGCAGGCCTCTCCTTGCGGTGGCTTCTCTTGTTGTGGAGCACGGGCTACAGGTGCATGGGCTTTAGCAGCTGTGGCACGTGGGCTCAGTAGTTGTGGCTCGCTGGCTCTAGAGCGCAGGCTCAGTAGTTGTGGCGCACGGGCTTAGTTGCTCCACGGCATGTGGGATCTTCCCGGACCAGGGCTTGAACCTGTGTCCCCTGCATTGGCAGGCGGACTCCCAACCACTGCACCACCAGGGAAGTTCTGAACAAACTGTTTTAAAATTCCTCTTTTCTAACCCAGAAGAAATAAATCGAAAAACAGAGGGAATGAGTTAGGCTGCTACTAGTTTTCTCTCCCCCCAGAGCAGGATTTCTCAACCTCGGCACTCTTGAAGTTTTAGGCCAGATAAGTATTTGTTGTAGAGGACTGTCCTGTACATTGTAAGATGTTTAGCCATCCTTGGCCCCCAGCCACTAGATGCCAGTAGCTTCCCCCACCAAAATTGTGACAACCAAAAATATATTGTGATATTACCAATGTTCTCTGAGCGGGGCCGGGGGGGTGGGGTGCAAAAAATCACCTCCAATTGAGAACCACTGCCCTAGATATTAGAGCAGTTAGAGATCCTGGACATTAACTCTTGGGAGACCACACAGACTATATTTTCCAAACCTAATGGATCAGATGAGTCTAAATACACAGGACACCACTCCAGGGTTCACATCAATAATTTGGATAGTTAACTGCCTTCTACCTATATTTTCTCAACTGCCTCCATTGATTTTAAACAACCCAGCATCATTGGAGCAATGTCTTCACTCACTAAATATGAATTCCTGAGGGTCAACATTTAGGGGACCCAAAATCAAATAATGATGACTACCCTTTACAGATGTATAGCACTTCGTGTTTTCCACATCTCTCACTTTATTTGAATTCAGTTCAACATTCATTGGTTGTTTTCTATGCACCAGGAGCTTTTAATCTTCATACTCCCTATTTCAGTTTACTGTGGCTGCTATAACAAATTACCACATACTTGGTGGTTTAAAACAACATAAATTTATTCTCTCTCAGCTCTGGAGACCAGAAGTCTGAAATCAAAATCACTGGGCTAAAATCGAGGTGTTGACAGGGTTACACTTCCTCTAGAGGGTCTAGGGGAGAATCTTCTATTCCTTGACTCTCCCAGCTTCTGGAAGCTGCCAGAATCCCTTGACTTTTAACCACATCACTTTAATCTCTGCCTCTGTGGTCACATTACCTCTTCCTTTTCTGTGTGTATTATTAAATCTCCCTCTTATAAGGATATGTATGATTATATTTAGGGCCAAATAATCCAGGATAATTTCTTCGAATCCTTAATTTGATCACATCTGACTTTTTTTTGTTGTTGGTGGTGTTTTGTTGGTTTTTTTTCCCCTGGTTTTTGGCCATATAAGGTAACATTCACAAGTTCCAGAGTTTAGGGTATGGATATTTTTTGGAGGGGGGAGGGCTATTATCAGCCTACCACCCTTGTGAAGCAGGTAAAAATTATTATTTCCATTTTATAGATGAGGAAATACTGGCATAAAGAAGTTAAATCAGTCACTTATAAGAGGTTGCATGGTGAGAGACTGGTAGAGGTGGGGCAAGAATCCAGGGCTCTAACTCCTCTTTTTAATTAACTATGGCCTGGAAGGATAGAGACCTGTTTCCCCTTCCTCCAGAAAACATAGTGAAAGGCCCTGTGGACTCTGTATAATCATGAGGGATTAGGTGGAGTTTCTAGGTTAGGGAGGATTCTGGGAAAAATCTCATATCATGCTGAGAGGTTCAGGGGTAGGCAAACACATAGAGTCTCCCAAGATACTGGAACAGCACAAGGGAAACAAAAGGAGACAATCCAGCATGAGAAGGCAAACTGTAGCCTTTTAATATTCATTGAGCCCATGACAACATTCTGTTTCACCTGCTATTCACCATTACACATAGGCAGCACTGAGTAGGCATATGCTATATACAGCTTTATAAAACTTTCTCACACAATAGTCTCCAGTTGGATTCTCACAACACCTCTGTACGGAAGGGCATTATCGTCATTTCATTTTATAGATGAGGAAACTGAGGTTTGAGAAGTGATTTTCCCAAGCTGGATAAAATCTAAGCCTTCATCCTCTTACCACAATTGTCTCGTCTAAAATATTATCTCATTTGAGAATTACATATCCAGATCTCTTATAAAGTTAGGACCCATAGCTACTGAGATGTCAATATAGATGGCCAATGTCACTTTACATGTAGTTCAACCCTCAAGAGACTCAAATACCCTTCAGGCACTTTTCATGTAATTTACATTCATGAACAACAGGTGGCAGTAAGACCCTTGGGTAAGTGGTTTGAATGATCAAATTTAAACTCTTAGGTATGCTTACCTTAGACTACAACAAAAATTGTGGATTTCTAGGACTTTACATTTTAGAAGAAATATTACACTTTGCTGGTCTATTTTATTTTAAGTAGTATGTTCAGATATGCTTAAAGATCAGGCATAAAATCATTTAAAGAAAATGAAGTATATCTATATATATAATTTCTTGTCTTTTGAAATAATCCCTGTTATCAACTACAGTTTAACTAAATCTTGGTCTTATTCTCAGACATATTTAGAATTTTCCACTTTACTTCACTCTAAGTCTTTAGTCTTTATTTTTAAATCAAATTTCCTTCCTGACTAGTACAGGGCTTCAGGATTTCTCTTTGCCTTACCAATAAAAGAGTTACGGGCTCTTTTTCTCAGGTGGAAACAGCTTTTATTCTTTTGCACTTTCTAAGATTTCAGGGAAAGAACTTCTCGAATGAGAAAAGAGTAGGCAAGACAGTTTCTCCTTTTGAGTTTCCTATCTCTATCTTTTCTGCTTCTCAGCAGAAAATCAAACAACAATGTGTTATTACTGAAAGCATAGAGCCCCATAGCTTTCCTTACTATAAGAATGAGGTAAATTTTCAATCTAGTCCTAAAAATATACTGTTTTAGTCTGTTAGGGCTGCTATAACAAAATACCATAGATGGGTAGCTTATAAACAGACATTTATTTTTCACAGTTCTGTAAGCCAGGAAGTCCAAGATCAAGGCATCAGCAGATCCTGAGTCTAGTGAAGATCTACTTCCTGGCTCATAGGCATCCAACAAAACATCCACAGACATTAGACTGTGTCCTCACATGGCAGAAGGGGCTAGAGAGCTCTATGGGGTCTCCTTTATAAGAACACTAATCCCATTCATGAGGGTTTCACTGTCATGACCTAATGATTTCCCAAACTCCCCACCTCCTAATATTGTCACATTGGGCATTAGGTTTCAATATTTGGAGGGACACAAATATTCAGTCTATGGAAGACAACAACATCCGTCCTCCTAGCAGATATTTCCAATGGTAACTAATCTCTGGCTTAGTGTAACTTAAAATTTACATGTGATGAGTTTCCTTAGCAAATCTCTAACTACCTGCAACAACCACATATTACCTTCTGCCACAGATGGGGTCTTTTTTTTTCCAAGTTAAGTGATACAAACTTAAGGTCACACCAAAACAACAAATCAAAACCCCCACACATTTAAGTGTTTTTTATAAAGAAATATTCAATGGCTGCATCACAGATATACTGGCACATCGTAGTAAACAACATCCAGGTTCTCACCAGCCTTAATGGTGAGGCTGTCTAGACTTGCCACTCTGCTAGGAATTGTGAGAACTCAGGAGAAATGTAAGCTACAGTTCCTGTTTCAGGAGGTTTACAATTCACTTGAGATGAGATTCGTAAATGAAGCGTATCTATAATATAAATATAATGTATACATAAGTACCTATTGAAAAGAGTGATTGCAGATAGTATGAAGCATCGTGGATTATGATAGACAGGCAGGTCTCATGGAGAAGAACTTAAAAGTTGGATAGGTTTTACATGAGCGTGTATTGATACAAGAGGCAAGAATAGTTCAGGTGGAATGAATAAGGCTCACAAAGGCAGAGAGGTGAGAACCTGGTAGGATTGCAGGGACTTGCCTGGATAAAGCAGAAATCAGGATGGAGAAATATAGCCAAGTTATATCATGCATGGTCTTAAAGGCAGAGAGTTTAGAAAAGATGTTTGGCTTATAATACTTTTCACTGTCTCAGTATGCAGACTGGGCTCTCGAAGTAAGAATGAAGGCTTACTTAGGTCAGAGAAGGTCTGCAATTAGGATTAGCTACAGAGAAGAAGCCAGGTGTGGGGAATTGAAGAGAGTCAATCCATGAGAAGAGGAGAAAAAGGAGGGACCATGACCTTGAGCCAAGGAGAAGAAAGCACTAACAGCAGCCCAAAGAGAGTTGGAGGATGGTGAGTTCTGTTTGGTATGGTTAGTCTCAGAGGATGATAGATACATGCACAGAAGAGACAACTGAAGATGCTGTTTCAGGTGGGGAAGAGAGTTAAAAGAACAGTATTCTTACCTCTTGGAGCAACTGAGCACAGCCCATCAATAACATCAGAGTACCCAGGCCCAATGCGGCACCTTCTGCTGTTCCTCCAAATGTTCAATGCCATTTACCTTCCCCTCCCATGGATCATGCATTAATGGCTGTCACATCGTTTGGGAAACTTGACTGCAACACTGTCATTTCATGGGCAGCAGTAAGAAGGCTTATACCAAAGTCCTTGCAGAAGACAATTTTAAGATAAGATATGCACTTGTCATACCTTCAGTGAGCATCTGTCAGCTTCATCATAGGCTGCACACAGAGAATTATTTTCTAATCCTTAACACTCTGGTTTCCCCATGCTGCTTCTCCTGAGTGGATTGAGACATGCAAATTAAGCTTAGTTTATTTGATTGTATTTATGTAATCACCCCACTGTCCATAAAGTGACAGGTGAAACAAAAAGTATTTTCCAAATTGGTCAGCTTGCCTAAGACCATTGAGAACTAGAGAAAGAGTCAAGCTATAAAATATCTTCTTGCAGTAAGGAGAGCCATGTTCATAAAACAAGTTGATTTCTTTCCCTTTACAGAGCTCTATGCAATGTAACCTGTAAAAAATAGATCAGAGGTTCCTGTCATATTCAAGGCACTGGTCCAGAAACCAGCAAACAAAACGTCAGCAAGATATCTTAAATCCTCTTTACCAGCTGAGGCAGTTGGTTATAAATGAAAAATTAAAGGAAACGGTATCTTAAATGTCACCAAAGAGGCTGCTCTGCCCCTTATCCCAAGGGTTGTAGGTAGGATATAGTCTTTTAAGAGTACGGACTTCAGGGGCTTCCCTTGGTGGCGCAGCAGTTAAGAATCCGCCTGCCAACCTAGAGTCATACAGAGTGAAGTAAGTCAGAAAGAGAAAGACAAATACCGTATGCTAACACATATATATGGAATTTAAGAAAAAAAATGTCATGAAGAACCTAGGCGTAAGGCAGGAATAAAGACACAGACTTACTGGAGAATGGACTTGAGGATATGGGGAGGGGGAAGGGTAAGCTGTGACAAAGCGAGAGAGTGGCATGGACATATATACACTACCAAACGTAAAATAGATAGCTAGTGGGAAGCAGCCGCAAAGCACAGGGAGATCAGCTCGGTGCTTTGTGACCACCTAGAGGGGTGGGATAGGGAGGGTGAGAGGGAGGGAGACGCAAGAGAGAAGAGATATGGGAACATATGTATATGTATAACTGATTCACTTTGTTATAAAGCAGAAACTAACACACCATTGTAAAGCAATTATACTCCAATAAAGATGAAAAAAAAAAAGAATCCACCTGCCAATGCAGGGGACACGGTTTCGAGCCCTGGTCGGGGAAGACCCCTCATGCCTCAGAGCAACTAAGCCCCTGCACCACAACTACTGAGCCTGCGCTCTAGCGCCTGCAAGCCACAACTACTGAGCTGGCGTGCCACAACTACTGAAGCCTGTGCGCCTAGAGCCCACGCTCCACAACAAGAGAAGCCACCGCAATGAGAAGCCCGCGCACTGCAGCGAAGAGTAGCCCCCGTTCGCCACAACTAGAGAAAGCCCATGCACAGCAACGAAGACACAACACAGCCAAAAGTGAAAATAAATAAATTTGTTAAAAAGAAAAAAGAGTATGGACTTCATAGTTTGACTGCCAGGGTTCAAATCCCAGATCTGCAGTTTAATAGCTCTGTGACCTTGAGTGAGTTATGTCAGCTGTCTGAACTTCAGTCTTATAAGATAGAGATAATAACAATATTTAGCTCATAAAGAGGATTAAATGAATCAACGTATTTAAAACATGTCATGATATCTGACATATAGTAAGTGTTCGATAGAAGTTATGATTACAATCATTTCCATTTTTTCCAGCCATATGGCTTTTTGTCATCACTTTCATGGGTATTAGCAGGTACCTAGAATTCTAACACTTATAATTACTAAGAAATTTTATTTTATATAAAATTTTATAAATTTTTATAAAATTCATAAAATTTTATAAAATTTATATAAAATTTTAATACAAAATACATTCACTTAAAGACGCAGATGTAGAGAACGGACTTGAGGACACGGTGAGGGGGAAGGGTAAACTGGGACGAAGTGAGAGAGTGGCATGGACATATATACACTACTAAACGTAAAATAGATAGCTAGTGGGAAGCAGCTGCATAGCACAGGGATATCAGCTCCGTGCTTTGTGACCGCCTGGAGGGGTGGGATAGGGAGGGTGCAAGGGAGGGAGATGCAAGAGGGAAGAGATATGGGAATATATGTATATGTATAACTGATTCACTTTGTTATAAAGCAGAAACTAACACACCATTGTAAAGCAATTATACTCCAATAAAGATGTTAAAAAAAATACATTCACTTATACCCTTGTACCAAATGTAGCAGATGCTATCATGCCTACACTTCTTTACTCTTACCACTTCAGAGCATGCTACCCTACCCCAACTCCCTACTGCCAGCACCTGCATTTCTTTCACTGAGGATTTTCTCTCGATAGTGAAGCCCACTTTACCAACCTGTGTGTCAGGTAGGACGTACCGAGGTGTTAACAGCCCTTAACCAAAGACTGACAGGAGTTGGTGTCGCCTCACCCCTCAGGTGGGATCACTCTGAAGCAGTTGTCTTACACTGCCTCCCAGACTTTCCCCTCAAGGCTGAAGCCCTAGTCAGTCTCTGTGGTAGCTAGTTTGATCATGCTACCTTTAATCGCTGCTTTCTTCCCTTCCTTGTTTCACCGCCCCATTCTTCTATTCTCAAACAAACTACTTATACTTGAATCCTTGTTTAGCTTGGGAAGCCCAAACTAAGATCTTCTCATAAACCTGTGAGATATATAAGGGTAGACATCATAATTTTGCAGTAGGTAAACTGAGTTGTGGGTCACGTGGGTATTTAATGGAAGAGCTGGGCCTGGAACCAAGTCTCTTGTCACCATATATATTCTTTTTCTGTTACCAGAGTATATATCATAGCTTTTTCCAGCTGTGCACAGACTAATAATGTCAGTAATCCCCCATTATCCTTCTCCTCATTGCATATCAGTTGATCTCCCAAAAGTATGTCTGGACAAGGCAAGAAAGGGTCACATTCCAACCGACTGATATCATTGAACTTTTCCACGTGTGAAAGGAATATTTATCAGTTTGTTCTTTAAGTGTCTGATCTTAACTAGCCATCTACCTAATGAAAATAGAATTATCTGTCAGAGTCTGGAAATGGATTGTTCTAGTTCATCAAAGAGTCTAGCTAATAAAGAAGTTGTGAATTAGCTGAAACTGACTTTTTAAAGTAACATTTAGGACAGTTGTCACACTGAATGTAAATTAAGCTTCCTTTGATGATTTAGAAGGAAACTGGGGAACCAACTTTGCCTCAGGATCATGTGTGTACATATCAATACATATGAATTCTCATTACATCGGAAGACATACAAAAGAGCTGGGTGCTGACGGTTCCTCAGTGGATGCCCCACTGGGTAATAAGGATTTATTTATGTGATGTGCCCTCCTTTCTGGGCCATCTCTGTGTTCTGTATCTCCTACCCAAAAGGGAAGTACCCTATAACCCTGGATTCTATAACTGAGGCTAGTTAGACTGAGCATCTGCTAGATGTAGAGCACAAGAAGGTTCTGTACATTGGGGTCTCTTATTTGGAGAGCCTCTTTAATTAATGGCCATCTGGTCCCCCATAAAGGATTGTAATTAGGGAAGCAGGGTATGAGCAGATACATCAGTGGAAACCTTGCCTGTGCCTGCCTTCCCTCCAAGATACTCAGGACTCAGGTGAATGGCAAGGTCACATTGGGCTATTTTTATTTTTCATAAAAACTGATTTGGGTCTAGAGGTTGGGATAAAATAAATCACTGATCCAATTAAGTGGCAGACACAGGACTTACTAACATCTGAATGCTCCTTACCGAATGTGATTCAGCACAGATCTGCTGTTTTCACTGTCCCTGTTTTTTCCAGTTGATTTTAAGCTCTGCGTGACAGTAACAGAGGCTCCCTGCAGCTTTGGGATAGATAAAAGAACTGAACAAGCCCCTTGGCTTTGTCAAAAGGATCTGCACATGTCTTTTTCACTACAAACATAAGTGAAAACTCCTATCACAGTTATTCTTCATCCAATCTCCCAAAGAGGAGTTGCCGAGTTAGAAATCATCTCTGTTGCAATGTTCAAATCTATGGATGTGATCAAACCAGAATTGTGTCTTTTCATGCAAAAGTAAACAATAAAAGGGGCTCTACCCTGACCCTTGCTGTCTACCTTAACTCCTGCATCTGCAGGACCCATGGGTTAAAGCCTTCAGAGTCCTGGGCATTAGGTATAAGGTGTTCATGAGATCAGAAACTGAGGTTGTGGGAATGAGGTACAACCCAATGATATGCTTAAATTATGGACCTCAGCTATGGCTTTAATATATTTCTCTGAAAGGTGCAATAATAGGGGTATTTTTAGAACAGTGGAGTGCAACAGGAAGCACACTGTCAAGTACCTCCTGGCTTTGTAGTAACTTGAATGTTACTATAAAAAGTGACCCTTCACCTTTCCCAACCTCACCTTACAACCTCAGCAACATCACTTACCTATAACGCAGCTAAGAACCAGGAACAAAACAAAGAGGATATCTGAGCATCATATCCATGCATTTTAATGTGTGTGCTTCCCTTAAGGTGAACCTAGATAGGATTTGATTCAGAATCTATACACCTGTATTTTTCGTATAATTCTAACCAAGTTTGGATATCTCCGGTGCTACCAAAGATTAGGAACGTCATGTCAAATGCTAGACAGTGGATGTTCAAACAAAGACAAGAGAATACTTAGAGCAAGGGGACAGAGAGGAAAAAAACTAGGAAAAAGCTGACAAAATAATTCTCTGCAGTCTGGGAACATTTAGTGTTGGAGCAAATATTCTTATAGCCTGTAATAGGCCCTGAGGGTATCACTGGATACAGCACAGTGAGAAGATGAAAATCATAGCATGCACCCTGAGTCATAGAGAAAAGATGAAATTATATTCAGTATATTCTGCTTAAGGAGGCAAGGAAGTGTGCAATACACGTTAGAAAACGTTTTATCCAAAATGATTAACTTAAAATCATTGCGATGCAAAGAGTAACTTTTGAACTCCAGAAAACTCTACCATCCAGAAAGATCCTTTTTTAAGAGTTCCATGTGTTGTGGTTTCACTCTATATCATTCTGACCTTATCTTTTACAGCCTTGGTCACCTCTTGGTGAAAGATGATGATTTTGCATCTTACGCTCCTTTTTGCAGTGGAAAAATACATGTTCCTATTTTTGCCAAGTTTTACAACTCTTGGAAAGAAAGGGGGATCTTTATTTTTAATTGCATATTTTGTATGCTTTTAAGGAGTCATAAAGTGCCCTCATTCTTATATTAGCAGTAAATTTCCAATAAAAATTCTGGTGCAAATATAGATACCCCCCCTCCAAAGTAAAAGCAAATTACTCACAATGCATCTTTGCAGTAGAATGTTCATCCAATTAGATTGCAAGGCAATTAGTATGATTACTCATCTGTATACTCAGTACTTAGTTTCCATTTTGCCTGCAGCAACTGCAGCTTTGACAATTTATCTGACAGGTCCACAACATACATTTCTGAAAATGCCAAAGAAATGGAAGCTACCTGTATTTGTAAGGTACAGTTCAGAGATTTTGGAAAAGGGTGAGAATAATGGGCCCAGAGCAGAGGGAGAGAGAATTGAGATGGAGAGGAAATTGTATGGCTGAATTCTAAGAGCTACTATCATGACTAAAAAAGTACCTCTAAGGGAGGGCAATACTGCAGGAAAGATTTAGGGGGAAAAATGATAAAGTCAAGATGGCAAAAGAAAGTTGGCATGAATTTCCCAGTAAGTAAAAAGGTCAGATTCCAGAGGAAGTAGCCAGGGCAAGCCAGATAAAGCAAATCTGATTCTTTTTTTTTCTTTATTTAGACTTTGGTGGCAGGGGTGGGGAGGGGAATTAGAGAAGCAACAGGAGTAGTAGCCTTTGAGGGATCTCAGCCTTCAATATTAAGGAGTCCAGACTAGGACAGGTAGGTGAACTGCAGAAAGTGGTAAGTATGGACTGAGAGAAAAGGACCACTAAGGTAAACCTAGATACCAGAGGTATTACATAGCATGGTGGGAATCTTTTCCTACCACCCATCAACATTCAAATGCCCATGGGTATCCACTAGGCCTAAGTCTAAGCAAGAAGTCCTATGTGGGGAAGACATACAGAGGTCAGGGTTCTTTTTAAGGCTCTCTGGAGAGAAGTGTCTTAAGCCAAGATTCCAGGACAAGCCCTGGATTCAGTGACCCAGTTAAAATTTTGTTGGTGAGAGTGACATCAGCAAATTGTCAGGGTA
The DNA here is from genome assembly GCF_039906515.1 of Pseudorca crassidens. NCBI lineage: Eukaryota > Metazoa > Chordata > Mammalia > Artiodactyla > Delphinidae > Pseudorca > Pseudorca crassidens. Next base: position 35,637,659 of record NC_090317.1, read on the forward strand.
GGCAGCTCCAAACTCCTGTCCCTTCTCAGAAACATTGAAAACCAGCAGAAAGTCACAATCAACTTTGTCAGAAATCTGGAAAACAGTCAAAGATTTACAGAAACCAAGAATGCACTGAATCAAGGGAAAAAATCAACTTCCATATGGTAAGAAAGCTATGTGGCATTTTTACTGCCCTTGCTCCACCCCCTCCCTAGCTCAGCAGTGGTTTTGAAGACAGCAACTCCCATTTCTTGTGTGAGACCCTAATCCCTGGTTCTAGAGGGAGCAGAGCAGACCTTATCTGAGACTTATTATGTTTATCTGTTCTAAACTGTCTATGGGCTTCCTGAAAGGACTGATGCAAGGCACTCATCTCTGTTTCACCTAACTCAGAAATCACTCAGGACAGTAAAATGGTGGACTTTGCCCCAAAACACTGTAAGGCAAATGAAAACCCTGCACACACCTGGGGCAAAAGATTGTAGTCTGAAAAACAATAGACTGCCTAAAGCCTGAAAGGATATTTGGGGAGAGAGATTTTTTTGGAAAGTAGGACATTCAAAAGCACCCATGTACACTGGGGAATCTAGAAAGCCATACACATTCCCAGAGTGGGACACACATTCAGAAAAGACCTAAGAAGACCCTAAGTTTTCACCTCTGGCTGATCTCTGAGCTCAGTGTAAGCAGGAAGTGAAGGCTAAGCCAGAGTTATAAACAGTCTAGCTAAGTTTTGAAAGAGTGTCCCAGCATAGAACCAATCTTCATAGACTGGGAAAGGTGGGTTTTTGGCTTTTTTAACTATTGGGGTGTGTTCCCCATGTGTGTGTATTCTGGAGTTAAAGGAAATCTCTGTCAAAACATTAGTTGAACACTAACTGAAGGAACAGAGACTTCACTGAACCCACATGACAAGGAATACAGTCTTTGCAAAAATAGTTCGGAAAAGTAATTAAACAAATGGACAACTACAGCCTTCCACAGTCAAAAAGAGCAAATCCTAGAGAAGGGGAATAATTTGGTTTCTAGAGACGCATAACATTATAATATTCAATGTCTAATTTTCAACAAAAAGTTACAGCATACACAAAGAAAGAGGAAAGTATGGCCCATTCACAGGAGAAAAGAAGTAGACAGAAACCACCTCTGAGGGAATCTATTGTTAAGAGAGAAAATCATAGTTCTAAGCTCCTACATTAAAAAAAAGAAAAACCTCAAATCAATAACATAAATTTATGCCTTAAAGAACTAGAGAAATAAGAGCAAAGTAAATGCCTATCTGGCAGAGAAAAGGAAATAACAATGATTAGAGTAGAGATAAACAAAATAGAGAACAGAAAAATAACAGAATCAAAGAGCCCAAAAGTTGGTTCTTTGAAAAGAAGAACAATATTGACAAACCTTTAGGTAGACTGACAAAGAAAAAGTTGAAATAATACAAAGAACTAAAATCAGAAATGAAAATGGGAACATTACTACCAACCTTACGGAAATAACAAGGATTATTAGAGAATGCCATGAACAACTATATCACAGCAAATAAAATGACCTGGATGAAATGGACAAATTCCTAGGAACTTACAAATTACCAAAACTGACTGAAGAAGAAATAGAAATTCTGAACAGTAAATATATTGAATTTGTAATAAAGCAAAACATCTCAGCAAAGAAAAATTCAGGACCTGATGGCTTCACTGGTGAACTCTGCCAAACATTTAGAGCATAATTAACACTAATTCAAACTTCTCAAAAAAAAAATAGGAGAAAGCTCCCTAACTCATTTTATGAGGCTAGCATTACTCTGATAAAGACATCACAAGAAAACTACAGAACAATATATCTTATGAATATACATTCAAATATCCTCACCAAAATACTAGCCAATTGAATACACAGCATATTAAAAGGATTATATACCATGACCAGGTGGGCTTTATCCCAGAAATGCAAGAATGGTTCAACACAAGAAAATCCATCAGTGTAAACATAACTTAAAAGAAAGCAGGAGAAAAACCACATCATCATCTCAATTGATGCAGAAAAGCTAATAAAGAAATTAAGCAAAATGTCAGGATGCAAAATCGACATACACCAACAATGAAGAATCCAAAAAGGAAATTATTTAAATAACTCCATTTACCATATTGGTCAAGAGAATAAAATATCCAGGAATAAATTTACCCAAGGAGGTGAAAGACATATACTGAAAACTTTTTTTAAAAATGCTGAAAGAAATTAAAAGAAACCTCAATAAATGGGAAGACATTCTATACATTCTGTGTTCATGGTTTACAAGATTTAATATTGTTAATATGTCAGTTCTGCCTTAACGGGATATACAGATTCAGTGCAATCTCTATCAAAACTCCAGCAGCCTTTTTTTTTTTTTTGCAGAAATGGAAAAGCCAATTCTCAAGTTCATGTGGATTTGCAAGGGGTCCTAAATAGCCAAAACAATCTTGAAAAGGAAGAACAAAGTTAGAGGACTCACACTTCTGATTTCAAAACTCCCTACAAATCTACAGTAATCAATACAGCATGTCACTGGCATAAGAGCTAACATACAAATCAATGGAATAGAATTAAGAGTCCAGAACAGACAATGTAGACTTCAAGATCAAGATGAAAGAATAGGAGGATGCTGGGCTCACCTCCCCTCACAAACACATGAAGATTACAATTATGTGTAGAGTGACTCTCGCTGAAATAGACCTGGCTAGCAGGCTGTCTTTTCTAAGCCAAGGCTGTGAAGAAAGATCCACATGGAGTCTGGTAGGAAGGGAGAAGTGATCTGGTCGGGGCCCACACCCCTAGTGGGGGACCCAGAAGAGGAAGGGATATCACGGACTCAAGGCTCCTCCCTGCAGAGCAAGAGATTCAAGCTATATATTGGGCAGCCCAGATTAGCCAGATAAAGAGTTCAAAACAATAGTAATAAGAATGCTAAATAGGGACCTTCCCTGGTAGCACAGTGGTTAAGAATCTGCCTGCCAATGCAGGGGACATGGGTTCAAGCTCTGGTCCAGGAACATCCTACATGCCATGGAGCAACTAAGCCCATGTGCCACAACTACTGAGCCTGTGTGCCACAACTACTGAAGTCCATGCGCCTACAGCCCGTGCTCCGCAACAAGAGAAGCCACCGCAATAAGAAGCCCACGCACCACAACGAAGAACAGCCCCTGTTCACGGCAACTAGAGAAAGCCTGCATGCAGCAACGAAGACCCAACGCAGCCAAAAATTTAAAAAAAAAGAAGAATGCTAAATAGATGCTTACAGTGAGAATTTTAACAAAGAACTAGAAAATATAAAAATGAAACTGTCAGAGCTGAAGAATACAATAACTGAAAAGAAAAATACACAGGAGGGAATTAATAGATTAGATGATACAGAATAAAACGTGTGATATGAAGGATAGAATAGTGGAAATCACCCAATCAGAAGGGCAAAAAGAAAAACAAATTTTGAAAAAATGAGAATAGTTTAAGGGATCTCTGAGACAACATCAAGTGTACTAACATTTGCATTATAGGGGTCCCAGAAGGAGAAGAGTGAAAGGGGTAGAAAATGTATTTGATGAAATTATGGCTGAAAACTTCTTGAACCAGATATCTAGGTACAGGAGACACAGTGAGTCTCAAACAAGATGAACCAAAAGAGACCCACACCAAGATATATCATCATTAAAATGGCAAAAGTTAAAGATAAAGAGAATTTTAAAGGCAGCAAGAGAAAAACAAAGACTCACATATAAGGGAACACCCCCTGATAAGGTTATCAGATGATTGTTCAGTAGAAATTTTGCAGGCCAGAATGTAGTGTCATATATACTTAAAGCACTGAAAAGAAAAAGCCTACAACCTAAGTTACTCTACACAGCAAGGTTATCATTCAGAATTGAAGGAAAGATAAATATACTAAACCTACCCTAAAAGTAATGTGATATATATAAAGCTATAAAGTCTCCACCAAAAAACTATTAGAATTAATAAATGAATTCAGTAAAGTTGCAAGGTACTCTATACACTAATAATAAACTATCAGAAAGAAAATGCAAGAAAACAATCCCATTTACAATCCCATCAAAAAGAATAAAATACCTAGCAATAAACTTAGCCAAGGAGGTAAAAGACCTATACTTCAAAAACTATAAGACATTGATGAAGGAAATGGAAGATGATACATATAAATGGAAGGATATCCCATGTTCATGGATTGGAAGAATTAATATTGTTAATACTATCCAAAGCGATTTCCTCCCATACATCACCAGTGCTTCTGGGTCATGGTCATTTTGAGCCTGTATCTGGGTGACTTCTAGGCGGTCGTGTCATTGACTGCTCCCCACCCCCCAACTCCGCTGTGGTCCTGCGTGTCTCCTGCCCTCCCATCCCCACTGAGCCCTCTCGGGTCCCCTCTGGGCCTTCTGCCCCTGGTCACCAAGGTTTGCTGTGCTCTCACCCACTGGTGTCATTTGGAGGAAAGATGAATGGGAGGGCTGATTTTCAAGAGACAAATGCAGAAGTTCCAAGACCAATTCCCCACATAAGGGCTGATTACATTCCAACAGAGGAAGAAAGAAGAGTCTTTGCAGAAGGCAATGATGAAAGCTTCTGGTCCAGATGAATCCTTTCAGGTCATCCCAAATATGGTTCCATCCCTAAACATATTTGCTTGCATCACGGGATACTTTGCTGGAAAGCTTTCCTATGTGAAAACTTGCCAAGAGAAGTTAAAGAATCTTGAGAATTCCCCTCTTGGAGAAGCTTTATGATCAGGACAGGCATGACGATCTCCACCAACTGGGCACTATTCTCAGAAGTCAAAATATGACTCAAACATGAGGGGTCATTTATCTTTTGTGACAACGCCAGCAGCAGACAACATAGAAAAAGAGATGCTTCCTCATTATGAGCCAACTCCATTCAGTGCTTCTATGAATGAATCTACTCCCACTGGTATTACTGATCATATTGCCCAAGTCAAAGTAAACAAATATGGAGATACCTGGGATGAGTGAAAAATTGCATCATTGGACCTACTGAAGAAGTTTCAATATCCAGCGTCATCTAGGTGGTCATGAACATCTGCATGCTTTGAGCTCAGCAGCAGTCTTCATAAACACATTTAAAACTAGAACCTGGGTTTTTGTGGTTTGGCTTATGAAGATGATGTTGTAAAAACTTAAATGTTAATGTAATATTGTGTGAATATATTCATTTGGGGGAACTCTCTGAATGATGGTAGTATACCATGATTGTACACAGTTTGTGAAATTGTTTTAAGTTACAGGGCAAGGATACTGTTATAAAACTATCAAGTGAGTGCAATGCTCTAGAATCACTGTATCTGGAAATAAATGATACCTGCATGTTGAATTGGGGTGGGTGGGTGTAGCAATCATAATTTTAAGTCTTAAACTTTATATCAAAAATTATTAAAAAGTCTTTCTCCAGTGTTTGCTGTATTCTCTTAATGTTTACGGTAAATAAAATATAAAGGAACATGCATTAAAAAATACTATCCAAAGCAATCTACAAAGTTAATGCAATCCCTAACAAAATACCCATGACATTTTTCACAGAACTAGAACAAATAATCCTAAAATTTGTATGAAACCACAGAAGACTGAAAATAGCCAAAGCAATCTTGAGAAAAAAAAGAACAAAGCTGGAGATATCATGCTCCCTGACTTCAAACTATACTACAAAGCCACAGTAATCAAAACAGTGTGGAACTGACACAAAAACAGACATAGATCAAGGAAACAAAATAGAGAGCTCAGAAATAACCCCCCTCACATATTATCAATTAATCTATGACAAAGGATGCAAAAATATACAATTGGGGAAAAGACAGTCTCTTCAATATGTACTGTTGAGAAAACTGGACAGCTACATATAATAGAATGAAATTAGAACATTTTCTCATACCATATACAAAAATAAACTCAAAATGCATTAAAGACCTAAATGTAAGACTGGAAACCATAAAATTCCTTGAATAAAACACAGGCAGTACACTCTTTGACATGTCTTATCGATATTTTTTGGATCTATTGCTTCAGGCAAAGGAAACAAAAGCAAAAATAAACAAATGGGACCTAATTATATTTAAAAGCATTGCACAGTGAAGGAAACCATCAAAAAAATAAAATGACAACCTACTAAACAAGAGAAGTTATTTCCCAATGATTTATCTGATAAAGAGTTAATATCCAAAATATATAAAGAGCACATACAACTCAATATAAAAAAACCAAACAATGCGATTAAAAAATGGACAAAAGACCTGAATAGACATTTTTTCCAAAGAAGACATACAGATAGCTAACAGGCACATGAAAAGATGCTCAACATCACTAATCATCAGGGAAAGGCAAATCAAAACCTCAATGAAATATCACCTCACACCTTTCAGAATGGCTATTATCAAAAAGAAAATAAATATAATAAATATTAGTGAGAAAGTAGAGAAAGGGAAAATTTAGTTCACTGTTGGGGGAATGTAAATTGGTACAGCCACTGTGGAAAACAGTATAAAGTTTCCTCAAGAAATTAAAAATAAAACTACAATATGATCCAGCAATTCCACTCCTGGGTATGTATCTGAAGAAAATGAAAACACTAATACAAAAAGATACATGCAATGCAATGTTCATAGCAGAATTATTTATAATAGCTAAGATGTGGAAGCAACCTAAGTGTCTATCAATAGGTGTATGGATAAAGAAGATGTGATTGATATATGATAAATACATACACAAAAACATACAATGGAATATTACTCAGCCATAAAAAAGAATGAAAATTTGCCATTTCCAACATGTATGTACCTGTATCATGCTTAGTGAAGTAAGTCAGACAGAGAAAGACAAATATTGTGTTTCACTTACATGTGGAATCTAAAAAATAAAACAAATGAATATAACAAAACAGAAACAGACTCATAGATACAGAGAACAAACTAGTGGTTACCAGTGGGAGAGTGGTGAGGGGAGGGTCATGATAGGGGAAGGGGATTATGAGGTACAAACTACTAGGTATAAAATAAATAAGATACAAGGATATAATATACAGCAAAGGGGATATAGCCAATATTCTATAATAACTTTAAATAGAATATAATCTATAAAAATAATGAACTACTGTGTTGTATACCTGAAACTAATATAACATTGTAAATCAACTATACTTCAATAAAAACTGCAAAAAATGCAAATTAAAAACATTGTACTACTTCATGGATAAAGTAAGTATCTTGCAGCAATACAATTCCATTTATACCTTGGCCCTGTTTTGTGCTATTATTATCATATGTTACATAGTACTGTCATTACTGATACATGTTATAACCCTTCACAATAAATTGTTTGTTTTAATTATCAAAAATGAATAAATAAATAAACCATCTATGGCCAACTGATTTTTGACATGATGTCAAGACCATTCAATGGAAAAAGAATAGTCTCTTCGACAAATGGTGCTGGGACAGCTAGATATCCACATGCAAAAGAATGAAACTGGATCCTTATTTCACACCATATATAGAAATTAACTCAACATAGATCAACAATCTAAATATAAGAGCTAAAACCATAAAAATTCATAGAAGAAATAATATGGGTAGATCTTCATGACCTTGACTTTCACAAAGATTTTTAGATATTATACAAAAAATATAAGCAACAAAAGAAAAAATGGATAAACTGGATTTCATCAAAATTAAAGACTTATGTCATCAAAGGCCATTATCAAAAAGTGGACAAGATAACCTACAAAATTAGAGAAAGTGTTTGCAAATCATATACCAAATAAGGGTTTGTATCCAGAACATATAGAGAACTATTGCAAGTCAACAAGAAAAAGATAAAAACCCAATTTAAAATGAGCAAAGGACTTGAATATACATTTCTCCAAAGAAGATAAACAAACGGACAACAAGCACATGAAAAGATGCTTAACATCATTAGTCATTAGGGAAACGAAATTCAAAACCACAATAAGGAACTTCACAGCCATTAGGATACCTCATAATATAAAAAGGAGAATCAGAAGTGTTGGCAAATGTGGAGAAATTGGAACTCTTGTACACTGTTGATGAGAATGTAAAATGTTTCAGCCATTTTGGAAAATAGTTTGGTGTTTCCTCTAAAAGTTAAACAGAGAACAGAATGGCAATATAAACCTACATTCCATCCTTAGGTATATACCTAAAATAATCGAAAACAGGTCCCAAAGCAAGTATATGTACACACATGTTCATAACAGCACTAGTCACAACAGTCAAAAGGTGTTAACAGCCCAAATGTCCACCAACGGAATTTATGGATAAAGAAATTGTGTTATATACATACAATGGAATATCACTTGTCCATAGAAAAGCAATGAAGTACTAAAAATGCTACAGTGTGGATGAACCTTGAAAACATTATGCTATGTGAAAGAAGCCAGACAAAAATAAGGTCACATATTTTATGATTCCATTTGTATGAAATATCCAGAATACGTAAATCCATTGAGACAGAACGCAGACTGGTATTTGCCAGGGGCTGGGGTGGAGGTGGCAGCGTGCAAATGACGAGAAATTGCTTTACGGATTAGGGGTTTTACTCTGTAGTGATGGAAATGTTTCAGAACTAGGTAGAAGTGTTAGTTGCCCAACATTGAGAATGTGTTAAATGCCACTGAATTGCTCACATTAAAATGGTTAATTTTATGTTATGTGAATTGTACCTCAATAAATTATTTTTTTAAAACTTTGCTGGTGCCCAGTATGTGTTTTAAATGTTAATCTTCTAAATAGTTTATCCCTATTAACATAATTAAGAATATACAAGTTTCAGAAAACTGAAAACAAAATTAGTCAATTAGCAGATGCAGGAATTGGAAACAGGAGGTTAGAGGAAATGCTTGCAGTTAAAATGACAATAAAAACGCCATCCGACTTTTTGTAGCCAAGATGACACACCCAGGTGCCTGTCCTTGACTTGACTAGAGGCAGGAGAGGTATATCCAGACCTTTCATTCAGGGCAGGGACAGGAAGAAACATGTCAGGAAGCTGTGCTTTCTGCATTTTTTTCTTTCTGAAAAAGGTGGTAGATTGTGTTCATTCGACTGCAGGGAAAACTTCAGAGATGGGGAGCCAGGACTGAGAGAGAATTGAGCAAGACAGATTTCTCAGCTTGCCTAGATACTTGTAGAAGGCAATAACTGTGTTTTAAATGAAGGTTGAGTATTACAGTAGAATAGACCTTGGACTTTATTTTATTTATTTATTTAGCTGCATTGGGTCTTTGTTGCTGTACGTGGGCTTTCTCTAGTTGCAGCGAGTGGGGGCTACTCTTCGTTGCGGTGTGCGGGCTTCTTATTTGTGGTGGCTTCTCTTGTTGCAGAGCACAGGCTCTAGGCACACAAGCTTCAGTAGTTATGGCACGTGGGCTCAGTAGTTGCGGTGCACAGGCTCTAGGGCTTGTGGGCTTCAGTAGTTGTGGCACACGGGCTTTGTTGCTCCGTGGCATGTGGGATCTTCCCGGACCAGGGCTTGAACCCGTGTCCCCTGCATGGGCAGGCGGATTCTTAACCACTGTGCCACCAGGGAAGTCCAAGACCTTGGATTTTAGAGTGAAATAGACCTGAGTTCAAATCCCAACTCTGCCCCTTAATAGCCATGTGACCTCATGTTATTTACTTAGCCATTTCAAACCACAGTTTTCCTTTCTCTTAAATGTGAATATATAACTCTGAAAGATTATTGTGAAGATTAAGTGAGGTAGATACAAAGTACCCAGCACATGCCAGCACACAGTAGATACTTGATGCTAGTTATTTTTCTTCAATCAAATTACAGATGACTTCTCCCTCCCACTTCACTCCCCCTCCAAAAAAAGTAATTAGAGTTGGTTGATGAAGAAGGATAATAAACCAAACCTTCAATTACAAAAGATACCAAAACAATTATACCAGGTGATGAAGACGAGTATTCAAAGCAATGCTTTTTCACCTGGTAAAACATCCTGCATGAGGAGGGATAAAAGCTTATTCCTCGCAGAGAGATCAGCAGAATGACAGAAAGGATGAACAATTTCATCCCAGAATCCTTGCCCTTTCTATTGGCCCCATAAGAAACCAAAGGTATCCACACCCCATGAGCAAAAGGAAGCTCAGCTGGGGAATGAATAACAATGAAATCATTTGAACAAGAAGAGTAATGGTTTTCTTATCCTCCTCAGGAGGTTCTAGGGTTCAGAATGCTATAGTGACTAATAAGAATGTGGGTATAGGGCTTCCCTGGTGGCGCAGTGGTTGAGAGTCCGCCTGCCAATGCAGGGGACACGGGTTCATGCCCCGGTCCAGGAAGATCCCACATGCCGCGGAGCGGCTGGGCCCGTGAGCCATGGCCGCTGGGCCTGCGCGTCCGAAGCCTGTGCTCTGCAACAGGAGAGGCCACAACAGTGAGAGGCCCGCGTACCGCAAAAAAAAAAAAAAAAAAAAAAAGAATGTGGGTATAGATCCATACAGATGTTTGTTCAATTCCCAGATCTCACTAGCTATGGACCTTAGGCAAGTCACTTTCCTTCTCTGAGAATTGGAATTCTCACTTATAATGAATAATACTTACCTTGTAGGGTTGTTATGTGTATTATGCAAGATAAATACATGTAAAGTGCTTAGCACAATGCCAAGCACATAGTCAACAACTCATACATGTTCATTCCCTCCCTCTTCCTATCACATAAAATTCTACCCTATTTTACAGAAAGGGACTCCTTTTAAAGATGAGACTGTCATGAAAATGAATCATTATTCTACATTTCTTTTCATTCAAATTACCATTTAAGGGTCCCCTACATTACATTATGTAGGCTCCTATCAATATGGCTCAATTTAAAAGTTGAAAGATAAGAGGCTTTTGTCAGTGGAAAGTACAACAAATTAAAAGTTAGAAACACTGAGTTTAGCCCTAGCTTTTCTGCTAACTAGCACACCATCTTTCTGGGTCTGTTCCCATATAGTGAATGGAGGAGTGTGGGCTCGACTATCCCTTCCAGTTTTAAACTTACATGAAACTGATCACTAAAGCTGAAGGACAAGTCACAGCCTTTGCTAGTAAGAAGAATCATGGACATTAGGCTATTTGAGAGACTTCAAGAGGTCAACTAGTTTATTTAATGTTAGAATGACTTAAGCCCAGCACCTAGGATGGAGATTCTATATAATTCCTTGTTGGCATTTTCTTAAATATTTATTTATTTATTTAGGCTGCGCTGGGTCTTAGTTGTGGCATGCAAGATCTTCATTGCCGTGTGCAGGATCTTCCTTGCTGCATGCGGGCTCTTTAGTCGCAGCATGCAGGATCTTTAGTTACAGCATGCATGTGGGATATAGTTCCCTGACCAGGGATCGAACCTGGGCCCCCTGCATTGGGAGCACGGAGTCTTAGCCACTGGACCACCAGGGAAGTCCCCCTTGTTGGCATTTTCTAAGGTTTATTCTCTCTGAGAGTAAGCCTCTGATTTTATATGCATAGAATAATTAGACTATGCAAATAACATGAGTATATAGTAGTCACTATACTGATACAATGAATCAACCTATATTCAGAGATACGATGATGAATTCTTTGGTATGGAATATTTTTAAAGTAATCATAAAAGGGGACCTAGAAAAGAGAATTTTGTTATTTGGTCTGAAATATCAACATAGTCTACTTTCAGGGCTGAGGGCATTTTCTCCTATTTTCAAAGCAACTTAGTTAAGCTTTGATCCCTTTGCTTTGAAAGATGAAACATAACAAAAAACTTCACATATGTGTATACGTGTGGCACATACACATACACACACTCCTCTTCTCCTAAAGGAAATAAGATCTATCTACCTCTCAAATTACATCAGTTAGATGTGAGTCCAAGGAGCCTTGAATTGTCTTTACCTAGTAAATCAAGCAATCTATGAATACTACCATGGGTAGAGCTTCTAGGCGGCCAAAACTTAGGGAAGGTTATTTAAAGGGCAGATTCAAAGTCTCAAGGTTAAGGACAGAGTGTGGTAGCTTATTGAGTCCATCTCCCTAGTCCAAGAAATGGGCAAAAACTTCTTCAGACTATTGAACAGAAGACCAAATGCCTCCAGGGGAGTTCATGCTCCTCTTTGGCCTACATATCTTAATGTAGCACCTTCTCTCCACAGACAATGTGAAATCTAGAGACCCAACGACATACATGATCACTGCCCTCAAGATGCTTGCAGTCCAGCCAAGACTCCACATGTGCACATAGAAACATACACTACAGAGGCTGGAAAGGTTCTTTAGCGATCATACAGTTCAGTGGTTTTCACACTCTTTCATAGAGCTTTCAAGGGTTCCACAGAAGGGCCTCAAACTGACATTAAGAAGGACCATAGGGGGATTTTTTGTACTCAGAAGGCTCTAGATCCACAGGCTTATTTTTTTGAAAGAAACTCCCTTTTTTGTCTCAATGTTGTATATTGGAGTTCTACAGATTTTATTAGTAGAAAGGGTTTCATAAGTAAAAGAAAGACTGAAACCCACAGCTCGGATCCAAATTTTTCATTTCAAAGATGAAGAAATGGAGGTCCAGATGCATCCAGCAATCCGTCCAAGGTTTTGCTGCAAGTGTTTAGCCAAGTCATGAAGTACTGAAGAGAGGAGAATACATTTTGCCTTGCGGTACTTCTGCTGTTGCTAAATGCCAAATAAGTGCTGGAGAAAAATTATGTGGGTGGGGCACAATCACAGGGGCCTGTGGTACATATGGGGCTGCTTCCTAGGGGAGGTTGGACTTCAACTGGGTTATGGCCTTTGGGGAGGGTTTCATGAGTTGGAAGGAGGAGGGCGTCCTGGCAGAGGTACACTCATGAGTAAAGGTGCAGGGACACGGATGCATAAGAATGTTTTTCCAGCCATTCCTTGTGGACCTATGTCTCCTACTCAGAAAACTTTTTTATTCCTATTCTGACAGAATCTTTTCCTATTGACCCTTTCATACTGGCATCAGTTCTGGAGGATTCAGCTTTGATATGAGCCCTAATAAGCTGCCGTTTCAACAATTGGCACGATCAGCTAATTCTTGCTTTTATCTCCAACAGCAAGCTTGGAAATAAAATATCAAATCTTATCCCATATACTGATATACCATAATTTACAGGGCTTTTTGATTATGTGTGGCTAGACTTTTTTCATAATATCTGGGTACCCATTTCCTGCACATAATTCTGTTGAATTGTCATGGTCACAAAAACCATTCTTCCTAGGAGACATTGTATCTCTATTTCTATTTAAAGGACACAAAACAAAGCAAGGGATTCACGTTGCCTTTGGTATAATTAGCATCAGAAAAGATTATAACAAATTGTTCTTGGTTAAAAGTAAAAACATACATTGGGAGTTGATATTATTGCTCAGTAACAATGATTGAATTGCTTGACTTATAGCATAACCATGGCATCGGTATGCACTGAGCATTCATTAGAACAACCTATGGTATAGGTGTAGGGTGCGTGTTCATTACAACAGTTTATCTCACTATAAAATGGGAGTAATACAAGGGAGATGACGCATTGAAAGTCACGCCACAAATAAATTATTTGAATCAGGATTACAACTTTGGTCTCTTAATTCTTAATAAGGCTTCCTTTCTCCAAAATCACCCTGATTTGAAATATTTTCTCAAGTATGATAAGACTGCTTGAAATTTTCTTCCATCTTTTCTCTTGTTCTTCATGGAGCAGCCAATGTGGAAGGGCAGATATATTAGTCAGGGTTCTCCAGAGAAAGAAACACAGTAAGATAATTAAGGGGTGTGTGTGTGTGTGTGTGTGTGTGTGTGTGTGTGTGTGTGTGTGTGTGTGTGTGTGTGTGTGTGTGTGTGTGTGTGTGTAGAGGGGGAGAGGGGGAGAGGGGGAGAGGGGGAGAGGGGGAGAGGGGGAGAGGGGGAGAGGGGAGAGGGGAGAGGGGGAGAGGGGGAGAGGGGGAGAGGGGGAGAGGGAGAGAGGGAGAGAGGGAGAGAGAAAGAGAGAAAGAGAGAAAGAGAGAAAGAGAGAGAGACGGGAGAGAGACACGGAGAGAGAGGGAGAGAGAGGGAGAGAGAGGGAGGTTATGAGAAATTGGGTCACATAATTATAGAGCCTGAGAAGTTCCAACATCTGCAGGATGGGTCAGCAAGGTGGAAACCTAGGAAAGCCAATGGTATAGTTCCAATCCAAGTCCAAAGGCCTGAGAACCAGAAGAGCCAATGTTTAAGTTCTGGTCCAAAAGCTGGGCAGTCTTGAGACACAAGAAGAGCCAACGTTTCAGTTTAAGTCTAAAGGCAGGTAAAGGCCTACGTCCTGCTCAAGTAGTTGGGCAGGAGGGGTTCTCTCCTCCTCAGGGGAGGGTCAGCCTTTTTATTCTGTTCAGGCCTTCAACGGATTGGATGAGGGCCACTCACATTAGGGAAGACAATCTGCTTTACTCAGTCTACCGATTCAAATGTTAATCTCATTCAAAAATACCCTTACGGATACACTCAGAATAATATTTGACCAAATACCTGGGCACCCGTGGTCCAGTCAAGATGACACAAAATTAACCATCACAGCAGGGATGGGGGAAACTCTTACCTCATCTGGGGAAATAGGACTTGGGGATTCATCAGTTCCTTTCTGCTCAGAGATGGACCAGCATCTCCAATAAAGGAGGGTTCATTTTTTTAAGAACGTCTAGATTGAATGAAGTTTCCGAGACCAGAATTCCTATGGAAGAGATTTCTAGAGATTGAGGAAACCATGTCCCTAGGTCTTTAAATAGGGGGAAGATGTCAAATCACTAGTTGAAACTGCCCTCACTCCCTTTGCAAATTATCTTTTATTCGGACTGGTCCTACCTTGCATTTTCCCCTCTGTTGGAGCTTAGGCAGGGTTTGGGGTATCAAGGGTTATCAGGCAAAGGAGCCATGATCTACAGAAAAACATGGAACTATAGCTGTAGATTAAGGTAGATTGTAGAACCAAAATATAGGGACACGTCAAGAAAATAGTCCACTTCCAGGGAGTTTACGGAAACTGAAGGTCAGAATAAAATAACAGATCGGAGCCAGGAAAGTAATCAATAAAAGAGTCCAGAAGCTAGATGGCAAGGCAAGTCCAAGGAAGGGGTCAGAATAGGAGAGGCTGACACAAGGATCCAGAGACAAGAAGAAACCAGACAACTTCTGTCTCTGACAGGAAACCTTTTAGACTTTTTCACAGGAGCCTAGGACCTGCTCACCAGGATCTGGCCGTTCTAGTACCAATATGGCCATATGTCACAGAACCAGGATCCTTGTCAGAAGCGCCTGCCAAGGACTGTGAGAAACCCACCAGAGGCTGGAGGTTGGGAACAGATTTCAGGGACAGGTAGGAGAACTGCAAAGACAAGGCCAAGAAGAAAGAAGATAGTAAAGAATTTTTAAGTATCTAAGTCCTGTTTGTAACAAATCTTCCTCAGCCCCCAAGGATGGGTTTCATGGAGGGCTTCACTGTGTTGAAATCAGACTACACAAATGGTAGAAAATGCTAGTCTTGCTGTTGGTAAATTTCATCGTTAATGTTGCTCCAGTGAAATATTACTTCCAGTAAATCCCATGGCAATTAACACTTTTTTCTCTTTTCCTGAAAACTTGAGCCAAGTTGGAAAGCCTTACCAACCTAATTTCTTTTTGTGGTTATAATTTTGGGACTACCATAAACTTCTCTTTCTCTCATCCCCATGCCTTTTCTAGATTCCACAGTCCCACTCCATGACAATTACAATACAAAGTAATATATAGGTATTGGTTACAATGTCCTATCTTGAATGATGAATGAGAGTACTTATTCATTCATTCAACACATGTATTGAGTTCCTACTACGTGCCAGCTATTTTTCTATGCACTAGATATACAGCAGTGAGAAAACCACACAAAAATCCCCTTTCTCATAAAGCTTGTTTTCTGTGAGATTCCTAACGTGCTTTTGGGAGAGCCTGGTAAGTAGGACTTTCGATCTTTCCTCATACACACGTGAAGAATCAGCTTTTCACTGTAACCAGAAGTTCTTTCTTCTCTGCCTGCACTTTAATGGTTTAATGGAGCATCTGAGTCTTAGAAAATTATTTCTATTCTCCATCAAATATGACTGAGGACTGGGATAAATGGAAATCTGAGTGTGGCTTAGAACATCCAATTCTTACAGTATAAATACAGTATCTTCCCTCACTAATTCCTTGGACTTCTATCTACTCCAAAATGTACACCTAAGCTCTATTCATCAAGCCCCTGGGCCTCGTGAAGCCAGACCCCTGAGGTCCATCATTCAGAATCTACAAATATTTATTGAATAGTCATTAAGTTCCAGGCATGCTCACATAATTATTTCACTTATTCCTCACAACAACCCTATGGGAGATGCAGAATAGGTATTCCTAACCTTCGTAGACTTCAGTTTTCCCAGCAAGATGTGTCAATGACTTACGCAAGGTCAATAAGTTAGTAAGTAGTTCTTTAAAATATGAAAATCATTCTTTTGACTCCATGGCCCTTGTCCCCTAGTGTCCTTATGCGGGACTCTTTTTCTTTATTAATCATCCTATGTGCATGAAACATGGTCACAAGCACAGCATATGCAGTAGCCTTGGTCCTTGGAGCAGGTATATTCAATCATCTTGACTGTTCAGTAGCTCATATTCCCTTTAGATTCCACATCTGCATGGAGGCACCAAGAGGGGACAGGAGGATAGTGGTGGTAGTGAAAGATTCATTCAATAGCATATGACTGAGAGTCTGCACTTCTATCCCTACTCAGTTTGGAATTGGGAACCCTGAGGTCTGGGCAGTTTCACAGTAGAGATGAATGCAAAAACATTAATGCAAAAAAAGATGAATGCAAAAATTCATTCATATCTGTATGAGTGGTGAAATTTATGAATATTCTACTTTACCATTGGTTGGTGGAGAGCCTTCAGTTTTGACTTGGCTACAAGGAGTTAATTAGATAGAAGCACCTATACCGATCATCTGGAGGTTTTTCGCTATTATTTTTTGTTTGTTTTCTTCTTATTGTTTTTTACCTGCCTATCATATTTACTGTGTGGGTTGGCACAGCGGACACCCTTTAATATTGCAGATCCAAAGGGTTTCTCAGATTCACCAAGTCAGTTCTCATTTATATGTAAGGATGGGACAGACAGGAGAACAAGAGAAAGCGAGACGTGACATAATTCCCCACAGACCATTAGAATCAATACTTTGTTTCTAGCCCAACTCCTACTAGTCCTTTCCTTAAAGCTTCAAACAAAAAGAAAGTAAACTGATTTTCTGCCAGTTCCTTCTATCCTCTTGTGACCCTGTGGTGGAGATGGTAATAGGGAGGATAAAGACTGCGAAGACCTGAAGCCAATGGAAGTCATCAAGCAAGTAGCCCAAAGCATCAGGCAACTAGATAAACATCCCCTGGAGAGTTGAGAATTGACCGCTGTTACAAGTGGGAAAAGTCAGCTGCAGTCAGGTTACTGATTATTTTGCAGTAGAAAAATTATCCTCAGTGCCTGAACCCCTGGAAACATGAACAATGAGAAGGAAACATTTTCAATAAATAACCTAAGCTGATTTGACAGGGATCTGAATCGGGCTCCAGCCCAAATCCAAAGGTAAGAAATAAAGGAGGCAGCTGTACCTTTAAATTCAGTCCTTGACAAAGTCCCAAGAGACTCCATTTTTATTTTTTTCTGCCTCTGCAAAAATAATACTTGCTCATCTCATCACATTGATAGTGTACTGTCAGCACTGGAGGAACAAATTGTATGTGTGAATTTTTAAAATTTGGGCCTAAGAATGTCACTCAGGTAATGTTCCTTTGAGATCCCAGGGGTTTTGCATTCCCTTCTGTGCTCCTTATCAGATCCTTTGGCTGGGGGCAGGGGAAGGAGCTGAACAGAGGACTTTGAGGCTCAAAGGTTATTTCCATCCGAAGCTGTCAAGACTGTTTGCCCTCAATGGCCCAGAGCCTCTACATCCCTCCCCTTAAAAGTCTGCTCTCAAATAATTCCATCATCACTGTACTTTGTTCTGAATGAGAAATAGTCACTTCTTTGCCCAAATTCCTCATCTCTTAAACAACTGGTTTAAAGAAAAATATACATCTGAAAATCAGGAAATTTAGCACAATTCATAACATTAACAACCAGTACATTCAGTGTTAGATATGAATGAGAGGAGGACTGCATTGTTAAATACAAAGTAAACTTATTTATCTAAAACCCAAAAAATACAAGTGTTTTTAGGCTGTCAGTTGTTTCAGAATACAGGTAATCACGGGAAAAGGGAGAAAGTTAGTTTGGAGGAGAGGTTTTAATCTTACCGGATTTCAAATGTTCCATCTGCCAGCCCTTCCGACAGTCAACAGATTTTACGGAGGGGACATGAGGTAGCTGCAGTGACCGCTCCCAAAAGGCTTCCACTCTCTGGGCCTCTGTATCCTCAACTGTAAAACAGGAGGGTTATTTTATATTATCTTCAACACGCCTTCCAGTGCCGACATTTCCTGATTTCAGAGTCCCTTCCACAGGTCCTGTGGCCACTTCCTAAATAGGCCTTCTCCAGCTCTAAAGGCATTGGCTTCTTCTGTAAACTCAAAGTTTCTGCTCACAATTTTATTCTCACTGAAGCAGCGGAGGATCTTGTCTGAGGTCTTGCGGTAGGCAGAATTCTAAGATGGGCTCCCAAGATTCCCCACTGGTGCATACACACCTTCCCCCAATTATTCAATAAAACACTAATCTATCAGTAGGTACTGCTGTGAAGGTATTGCAGATGTAATTAAGGTCCCAAATCAGCTGACCTTAAGATAGGATGATTATCTGGGTAGTGCTGACTTAATTGCATGAGCCCTTTAAAAGCAGCCTTTTCTCTGGCTGATGAGAAAGAAGAGAGATATGCTCCAGCTGGCTTGGAAGAAAGCAAACATTCATCTTGTGAACTGCCTTTGGGGGCTACATGGCAAAGAACTGTGGGCAGCCTCTAGGAACTGAGAGCAGCCCCCAACCAGCAACACCCAGAAGAAAACCAAATTCTTCCAACAACCTGAATGGAATTAGAAGAGGCCCTTAGCCCAGATGAGAAATGGCAGCCCTGACTGGATACCTTGATTTCAGTGCAGTGAGACCCTGAGCAGAGAATCCAACCATGCTGTGCCCAGGCTTTTGGCCCACAAAAACTGTTGCCTAATAAGCTTATGTTGTTTTAAGCCATTAAGTTCGTAGTTTTAATACAGCAGTACAACACTAATACAAGTTCTTTTAGCCACATAGTCTTGGCTCCTGTTGACCTCTCCATTAATTTTTTTGCTTTAAATTTCCCTTAGCTTGTGAATTATTTCCTCTTCTTCACATCTCTTTCTCTGAACAGACGTGAGCAGGATTTACAGATAATAAATCTGTAAGTGGAGCAACATTACATCACTTAGCCACAGCTACAACTTCCTGTCATCAGTGAAATTAAAGACATGAAATCCAGTAATGTGAATTAAATATCTGGTCATCCGGAGGAATGGAAAAATAAATCCAAGATGATTCCACGCATCTAGCTAAAGTTCCGGGGTTCAATGCAAATCCAGATACAAGATCAATTCCTTCATTTGGTTATTTAGAAATATCTAGGGAGCACTACTCTGTGGCAGGCAATGGGGATTCCATGATAAGCAAGACAGACAAGGCATCTGCCCTCATGGACCTGACAGTCCAGTGCAGGGTGGTCCAACAGAAGTATTATGTGAGCCACATTTGTCATCTTAAATTTTCTAGTATCCACCTTTAGAAAAGCAGATAAAAAACAGATGAAATTAATTTTAATATATTTTATTTGACCCAAGGTATCCAAAATATGATTTCCACATGTAATCAATATACAGAATTATTAATGTTTGTATTTTACACTTACAACATATCTCATTCCAGACTAGCCACATTTCTCAGTAAGCACATGTGGCTCATGGCTACTGGACTGGACAGCACATCTACTTGATACTATGATGCACAGTGATAACTTGTTAGGCTGTGGAAACGTGAAGGCAAGGCATTGAACTTAGATTGGGAAAGGGAGAAAACAAGGGAGACAATCATGTTAACCAGGTGAATGGTGGGTACAAGGGTGTTCCAGGATGAGGGGCTAGCATAAGCAAAGAACAGGCAGTGTGAGAAGAATGAGTTTGCTCAAAGGCCAGAGAGAGGAAAGTGGACCATTCCCAGAGAACTGCAGGTATTTCAGACACTGCTGGAGTGTGGACAGGGAAAGAAGAAGAAAGGCCCATGGAATTAGGCTCACTGTCTACTGATCCACTCTGTCAGCTCTGCCTCTCCCTACTTAGGGTCACTCATAAGCAAATCCTGCCCAGTCCTTTCTCTGCTTGGAATTGTTACTCTCTAAACCCCTTTTCCCAAGAGTATCTTACACGTCAGACCCTGTTAAATAGTCAGCTTCATTCGGCCATAGTGTTAACAGCAATCACCCAAGGAAAAGTCTATCCTGGGGGGCCAAAATACTGGTTTTACAGTGCCCCAGACATTTAGGTCATGTTGCCAACCGCTGTGGGCTTCTCTGCTTGCCCCAGAAGTCTCTCTTTTCTTCCATAAAAGTAATGATAATGATAACAACAGGTGACATGTATTAAGTCCTTATAATGTGCCAAGCTAAGTGCTTTACATGGATTGCTTCTTAACTCTCACAACAACTCTCTATATTAGGCTCTTTTTGTTATCCCTTGTTTAAAGGTAAGAACTGAGGCTTAGAGTGGTGAAGTGATTTGTTCAAGGTAATACAGCTAATAGAATGTACAGTTGGGATTTAAATCCAAGGAGTCTGAATTTAGAGGGTCGACAAGCTGTAGTACATAAATTAATTAAAGTATGGCCTCAAAAAATGAAGAAAAACAACTAGTACAGACACACACGCACATGCACACACAGCAAAAGCTTAGCCCTGAGAAGTCCATGGTTAGGTTGGACCAAGCTCTCAAAATGGTGAGCTGGTGGTCATTCTGAGGGAAGGGACCTGAGAGGATGTGGAGCCAGGAAGAGAAAAGGTATCAGGATTGAGCCTCCAACCCTGAATTCTGAGTACCCCTAGCTAGGCCAGCAGTTATGCCCACTCATCCCTACTCTGGGCTGTGCAAGAGAATATTTAGTAAGAAAGACTGAATATCTAATAAAGTTGTTATTGTTGGGGGAGACACATGCATGCACACACACACACTCCAACCTCCCAGAGGTGCTTCCCTGCAAGGTATAATCTAATTGGTGTCTCGAGGCTGTTGGACTAATTTGTCGCCTCTGTTCTTGTCTTTGATCCAGGAGAGAAGAGGGAATGGATGGCAAATGCGGGAGCTGTGTTGCCAGTCATTCTGAGCCAACAGAGTGACTAACCAATTCCCTCCCAACCTCATCATCCCTATCTAGCTATCCACCCCTCCCCCATCTTTGTGGCAAATAATTAAGCTTGTAAGCACTGGGCAGTGTTAGCTAAAGCTGACTGAGATATTCAAAAACAACCCAAAACATTATTGTTTCTGGTCTGCTGCCCTGGATTAGGAATGGCTTATG
This sequence comes from Pseudorca crassidens, assembly GCF_039906515.1. Taxonomy (NCBI): domain Eukaryota; kingdom Metazoa; phylum Chordata; class Mammalia; order Artiodactyla; family Delphinidae; genus Pseudorca; species Pseudorca crassidens. The sequence goes on from NC_090317.1 coordinate 35,659,253, forward strand.
ATTTGTTTTGTTCTGCTTTCTTGCTGCCTGTGATCTCTAATTTACCCTCATGCTTTAACAATGAACCTGTTTCTCTTTAAATGGTAGAAGACAGTTCTAACCATGGCAGGTGGAGATGGAGGCAACTGAATCAAGATAAACAACCTAATGATTTAACTCTTTCCTCAGCTGCTAGCTGCCTCGCATTACCCAAGAGTACATGTGCTCGTTTGTCTTTCACTTGTCTTTGCAAGTGGACACTTGGTAACTTTGGTGTCGCGCTCCCCAACACAGCTGTGTGGGTGTGCACACGCTTACAGTGCTGGAAAATTATCATGGAGATTGAGGGTAAAGAAAAAATCACACGTCACAACTGTCTGGTAAGGGGTACTAGATGAAGAGAATTGTGTCACTTCCCTGAACACCAATGGTCTGCAGCACCCACACCACGGGGGATCTTAGAAATCCAGATTCCCAGGGGGCACCCCAGTGCTACACAATCAGAATCTCTGGGAGTGAGGTCAGAAGTCTGTGGGACTCAGTAACTCTGATGCCCACTCACTAATGTTTCAGAACCACTCCTTTACTGAATCCCTTCTGAAACTCTGCTTAAAAAGGCAAGAAGGCAGAGTGAAGGGAAAAGTGGCTTTGGTTTTAACAGAGGTTCTCAGCCTTAGATGCACATTAGAATCATCTGGAGAGCTCTAAAGTTACTGAAGGCTGGACCCTGGCTGCAGAGGTTTGAACTCAGATGGTCTGATGTAGGGCCCAGGCAACATAATGTTTTAAAAGTTATCCGGATGATTCTAATGTACAACCAGGGCTGAGAACCACCATTTACAGAAACATATGGTAGACTGTCACCTGGAGGACTTTCCCTTTTCAGTTATCTCCTGGTCAATGCCCTGGTTTGGAGCCAGGATGGCTCCTGTGTAATGGGGACGTATTACCAGTTTGTAGGCAAGGAAGCTAATGCACATTGAGTGCTGTTATGCGTCAAGCACTACAATAGGCATTAGGCCCACACAGCCCAGAGCAGGTAAATCCCCTGGGAACAACCACCGGCAAACATCCAAGGGGAAGAATTAAGATAAAGAGATGATTAGTTCACAGGACCAGACAGAGAGGTGCTGGTCATAGTCATTCAAGGAATAAATGAACAAAAGAAGTAGGAGGCTCCAGGCACGTATCTGGATTAGGTTAGGCACATTCCAGCTTAGATGCAGAAGGCTAGACTAAGTGACCTCACATTTCTTCCCAACTTCTTCCACAACGCTCTGAAAAAGGATAAGGGCAGATATGATTTGGAAGTTGTTCCTGCACGTTCAAAATGATGGAGAAAACTGAGGTCTGATGTCCAAAACCATTCTCAACTAAAACTTTGAGATGACCCTTAGAGAGGAACCAAGTCAAGCATTATCATACCCATTTTATAGACTAGAACAGTGGTTCTCGACCTGTGGCCCCTAAAACTTATTAGAAATGTAATTCTAGTCCTAGTAAATGAGAAACTCTAGGGGTGGGGCCCTGCAATCTGTGTTGTAACAAGCTCTCCAGGTAACCCTGTTGCAGGCTCAAGTTTGAGAAGCACAGCTCTAGTGAGTTCGTTCAACTGATCCTCAAAGGAAGAGTCGACTTTTCCTTTCTTTCACATCAATAAGTATTCACCAAGGAGCTTGCCTATCTAGCCCTCAATCACCCCCTTCTCAGAACTGCGCTGGAAAATGCTGAGGTGCAGGGCTGCGATGAGAGCTGGCATTGTGGCTGGGAGGATACACTGGAGATTGGGCCTCTAACCCCTGACGTGTGCTTGCAGTGTGACCCCACGGAAACCAACTAACACCTCTGACTCAAAATCTGGCACACGTCAGGTGCTCGATAAATATTTATCTGGGTACCTGTAAACCAAGGGTAATAGTGCTGGAGGAGGCAGGGTACTGTGAAGTCAGACATATCTGAGTTTGGGTCCTGGCTCTGCCTTTAAACTGGCCTCTTGACCTGGAGCAAAGCGCTTCCCACTTTAGCCTCGGATTTCTCAGCTATGAAATGGAGGAGAGGGATTCTGATTACAAGCTGTCCAAGGGCTCTGTTGACATCTAAAATATTTTGTTTAAAGATCTGCACTTCGATATTGAGAGCGTTTAGTGACCCAGACAGTTTCTGTAAAGATACAGCCATACAAACACAAACTCTTCTGTAGCCTCTATATGCTGATCAATTTCCAGTACCCAGTAAATGACTACTTCTACTAACACTACCACTGCTACTATAGGAGGTGGTTTACTCATTAATATGGGGCAAGCAACCACCTGATTAAACATTACCCCAACCCACTTATCGCTTTCCATTGTCTGCGTAGTACACAGCGGTCTCTCATTGTGGCAGGAAGCTGCTTGGAGTAGCTGGGAGACATGCGCAAATGACTGGGGAAGCCGCTGAGCTCATTAGGCTTGCAGGGCTGGGTGAACCCCTCAATGGCCCTTAAACATTAGAAGGTGAAAAATATAACAAAGGGTCAAGGAAAACATCATAGGAAGGAAGGAAAATAGTGAAAAGAGCTAGGGCAGTGGGAAGAAGCTGGCCGGGGATGCGAATCCCTGCTCCACAGTAGCTGTGTGGACTTGGGCCACTTAACATCTCTGAGCCACAGACTCATGTGTGAAAGGGAGACCATAACACCGGCTTCATAAAGTTGTTCTCCTCACTAAATACGACAATGCAATATAAAATAAAAAGTTTTTTAAAAATAGGACAAAGGACTATGTAAAGCACCCAGTTTCGAACCCAACACAATCTTAAGCGCTCAGTCAATGAGAGGGGATATTATTATCCTGATTTACCTTTGCATGTGAAATTCAAGGGAGTTGTGAGATCCTGGCAGCCTGCAACTTAATCAAACAAAATAACGGGTTTGACAAGTACCTGCTACATACAGAGCTCTGTACCAGGTACTGTGAGGCATAGCCCAGAAATGGCGGGCGGAATCATACAAAATTGCAACATTTGACCATTTAACCAATAAACCCACCAAAGTTATATGATTCAACCTAATATACGAGCCTGTGCCTCATTTCATGGAAGGTCTGATACTGTGGAGAAATGACTGATTTGCACAGGAAAACAATAGCAATCCCCCAATGTTTAAGCAAGTGCTAAATTGAATATAATGTAAAATGAGCTTTTCCTGGCTGAGTGACCTACTGAGATCCCCATACTTTCTGAGTTGCTTTTTCAAAATACTACCTTCCTTTTTTTTCAAAATACCACCCACCTGGCCCTGCTCCCTTCCTTCCAGCCAGCTCATGGATAGGAGGCCAGTGGCACACTCAACCCTCCCTGGAGGAGCCTGGCATGCTGAAGGAGCTCAGCACAGCCAAAGGGAGGCCGACGTGCGGAACAGAATGCTCCTTGAGATTCCACGAGCCTCCGACCGACGGCAACGGGCTGTTTCATAGAGCTGATCTCTGTCATCATGACACCTGCAACCCTTTCATTATAAAAATATATGCATATCCCACAGGGCCCTACCACTTCCACCTTCCTTGAGTGGCTGCTGGGTTTTACACCCACCAGATTAGATACATTCTGACTTGTTCAGACACCGGTAGTTTAGGTCCCTTGGTCCCGGAAGCCAAGGGGATTAAGGGCCGCTGAATCAAAGGAGAAATTGGAGGCACCTTCCCAGGTGGAGGTTTCCCAAAGGCAGCCTCATCTCAGCTGATGTTAGAATCAGATTCATCGTTTTCCCCCCACTGCCTCCTTAGACGGAGCCTGTCTTTTACCCTCGTCAAATTGGGGACAGTGGCACATCCCTGCTGTAGAGGACTAAGGCCACTCTGTTTCCAGCCTGGACACTCTTCATGCTCTCCCCTGAGGGAAGTGGGTGGCTGGCTGGCCCTCTCCCAGGTAGGAAGTTTGGCTGCCAGGCTTCTCTGGTTCCACGTTTATTTCACAAACATTTATGTAACACTCACCATGTGGCAGGCGCTGTTCTAGGCGCTATGCACATAGTAACGCATCCATTATTCTCATAACAACCCTGTGCAATCTGTAGAGTTATTAAACCCATTTTACAGATGAGGAACCTGAGGCACAGAAAGATGATGTAACCCACCCAAGGTCACAGAGCTGGTAAGTGGGAGAGCTGAGATTCAACCAGGCAGTCTGGCTCCACAGCCTACTCCCTGAACTACTAGAATATCATGCCTCTGGAAGTAAGACCTTTCTAAGGGGTGAATTGGGGCAGAGGGAAGGTCAGAGGTCTTACTTAAAGGTACAGCCACTTGCAGTAAGGCTTGCGTTGGGGGGCACTAAAGACATCTGCTCTAAAATGTCTCCCGCTTGCCCTGCTGAGTCAGAGTTCATACTCTGATCCCTCTTCTGAGGTATCCAAAGCCCTTCCTGAGTTGTGAATAAAACTTGGCAGGGGCTATATAGTCACCATTGGTCATGAACACCCAGGCCCAAAGCACGTTATCATAGTCAAAGCAGAGTCCCGAGAGTTTGGCTCCCTAAACAGGCAAGTTGCGAAGGTGAGGGAGGGAGTTTAGGAACTGTCTATGGCTGCCAGAGTTGCCCAGGAGAGACAGGCCTGAGAATGACCATGAGGAGGACCCCTAAGTAGCCAGGGATTTCATGTGAAAATACGGGCTACCTGGGGGCGGCAAGGCCCCACAAGAACAAACAAGCCTACATTGAAGACAGTCGTTACCTCCTCCCTGGTCTGGCCCCCAATCTGACTTCTTTAACCCCAAGTCAAAGCTGATGGGCAGCAGCAAGGCCCTCTTCCGCCAGAGCAGAGGCTCCCCCATTAACGAGCGAGGCCCCTGGTGAGTGGGTGTCCAGACTCAAAGTTGCCCCCATCGTGGCTCTGACACCAGTCAGTGAAGTCTGTGTTCAGCTCACCCACCTTGCGGCATCACTTGAGAGAACAAGGTGACAGCAAAGCATCCAGATCGGAAGGAACAAGAAAGCCCTTTAAAGGTCTGAATGAGCCAAGGCCATTGACTGTGGCAGTGACAGGCAGGTCCCCTGGGAAGGCTTACAGCCCAGACTCTCAGCTTGTGGTGGCTGTACTAAGCACACACCCTAACCACGCAGCTTCTATCATTAACATGAAGATGAATCTCCCCTTTATCAAACATCTGATTTGTACCGGACGCCATTATAGGTGTTTTACATGTATTAACTCATTTAATCTTCATAGTGACTTTATTATGTATTTATTATTATGAAGAAAACTGAGACTCCGAGAAGTTAAGTAACTGCTTAAAGGTCACATAACCACTAAGTGGCAAATGGGGGACTTTCTGTTTGTCCCCAAAGCTATCTTCTCTGTACCTAAAATACAGTGGGGTCCATGCAAAAGGAGGTGACTTTTGCATGTCCCCATCAATCTTTTATCTCTCATTTGGAAGTAGGTATAAAGGATTGTGAGTTACTTGGCAGGCCAAGGACCTAGCAGGTTGGGGATCACGGAGGAGGTGGGCCACTGCCACTCACATCATCACCAAGACACCCATCTCCTCACTTATGTCCAACCCAGGCCCTCCTCACCAGGATAAACTCATACATGACCATGTGTTTGGTGGGTTTCACCTTGGATGGAGTGGAGGGCCTACTTTCTTTGTAGGGTACCATTTGCCAGACACTTCATGAACAGGAGACAGGCAGGGAATGAATAGTAGGACGTACAGTGGCTATTTGTTGAAATTCCTCTCCCCTTAGGTCTCCCTACCACCCAGATGATTAGGCCATGTTGAGTGGACTCCTCCATTCTGGTTCTTTAATGTGGAGCTGCCCGAGCACTAGTCAACAAGTAAACCTGCCAGGCTACACTGAGACTGAGACCTCTCTCATTTCTGTGGATCCAGACTGTCCCTTGGTCAGAGTGACTTGGTTGGAGAGCAAGGCTACCAGCTATGGAACCATTCAAAGGCTTTCATTTGGGACAAGGATCACCTAGAGTGCCTCTGTGTCCTAAGGGGCAGAATAAGGGGAACAGGGCCAAGTAAATGCTGAGAACATAGGGGATGCTGTGCGTCAAGGTCACAAATCTTACACTGCCTCATCCTCTTGTACTTGGAATGACCTTCAGGATCCACGCAGACTCTTAGGCATGGAAGGAGGGAGAAGTTCTGCTGTGTACCCTCTCACTCTAATCCATGTAGGAACTCCCTTTCTAGTCCCAAGAAAGCAGACTGGAGGAGAGTTTACTTTGCCCACCTCTAGCTCCCAGGAACAAACTTTAAATAAATCTCTCTCAGGAGGGAAGCAAAACATAGCTTCATGACTCAGCGAGAAACCAAGTCCCTTATGGGACAACATCTAGCGTGAATTAAGAACATTCATACTCACCTAAACACCAAGCGTGCAGGTGGAACTGCGTAGGTTTCCAATTTCTGTCTCAAATCAGCTCCTCTATCCTGATCCTTCCATTCAGTCATCCAGACTTGATGTCAGAGTTGTCACTGAATATGGGGGGGTGAAAGAGAGAGGACCATTCATGAAATTGTGTTGCTTCTCCTTCCTAATGAGGCTTGCACTCGTTCTTTTCTTTCTATCCCCTCTACCACCACCCCAGTCCCTGACTTTATCCGTACCCCGCCCCCTCTGCTATGCACTACCTTCTTGACTATCTTCCCATCTCCAGGGCTGGCCTCATGAGCATGCTACCTGCACGCTTTCATTCTGCAGTGGGCCTGCCAATTAAGTAGCCAGTCCTGTCTGTCTCTCCCCATCTAGACGCATCTCACACAGAATATTTATTGCCAGAGATTTTTTGCTAATATCAATAATAATGCCTTAATATGTCTACTGGCTCTCCAGTGTCTCTAGAATCAGACTCAAACTCCTCAGCCTGGCCTACTGTTATCTGGCCTCTGTCTAAGCGTCCATACATCCCATACAAATTCCACCCATTCCAGAATTGGGGATGGCTTTACCATTAACTAACTGTAGCAGAATGGTTAACAGCTCACATTTTAGAGTCAGACAGGCCTGGCTTAGGGTCCTGATTCTATACTTACTGGCTGTATGACTCTGGGCAAATGTCTTAACCTCTCTGATCCTCAGTATACTCATCTGTAAAGAGCGAATACCAACAGTGCCTGTCTCATAAGGCCGGCGTAAGAACTAAATGAGATAATAGAAACAAATCTCTAAGCACAGTGCCTGGCCTAAAGCTCTCAATCAATACTAGCTACTAATGTTGTTTGTTGTAATTATTACAGACAGAGCTGAGTGGTTCTAAAAGTCACCATGCCTTTGTTCCAGTCTACTCAGCCATATTGCTGACTGGGTTTCAGGTATCTCACAGTGACCTGCCGTGTTCTTCTTCCTCCCGCTATGTACACTTCCATTACCCTCCTCTGGTTGTAGATCATCATAATCTGCATGCTGTCAGTCACTAAACTCTGACGCTGCATTTTCTCATCTGTAATATATGAATCTCATAACACTTTGCAGGGTTATCACAAAGAATGAAATAAAATAATGTATGTAAATCATAAACCTGGCATGTATTAAGTGCTCAATAAATAGTTGCTATTACAAATGCATTCAAACTTTACTATTAATATCTGGTGAGATCTTGCCCAATTATCCCCTCTACCACCCACCCCAGGCAGCCTTTGCATTCTAACAACCACCTTGTCAGAGGGGGTCTCTGGGAAAACCCTCCATTTTTTGCACTTCAGCCAGAATAATCTTCTGTTTTTAAAGGGACTGACTTTCTCCTTTTAAATCCCAAGTGTATATCTGAATCAAATCTTCATGTCCTACCTTCAGTATTATGACAGTGATCCTCTGGGCTTCCTTTGCTTTTTTTAAAAAAAAATAGACTTTATTTTTTAAAGCAGTTTTAGGTTCACGTCAAAATTGAGTGGAAGGTACGAAGATTTCCCATACGCCCCTGACTCACGTACAGCCTCCCCTATAACCAACATCCCCCAATTGATGACCCTACATTGACACATTATAACCACCCAAGTCCATAGTTTACATTAGGGTTCACTCTCAGTGTTGTACATTCTATAGATTTAGACAAATGTATAATAACGTGTACCTACCATTATATTATCATACGAAAAATCTTGTGTTCTGTTGAAACACTCCCCACTAACCTCTGGCAATCACTGATCTTCTTACTATCTCCAGAGTTCTGTCTTTTCGAGAATGCCATATAGCTGGAATTATACCGGAGGTAGCCTTTTCAGATTGCCTACTTTCACTTAGTAATATGCATTTACAGAATGATCTTTTCAGAATATAAATGGAATCACTTTCGTTTCTTCCTCTGCTTAAACTGTTTCCCATTGTTTTCCCCTTGCTTGTAGGACAAAACCCTAAATCCTTAAATGATCGAGAAGGCCCTTCATTCAGCAGTTCTTAACTAGGAGGTGTTTGGAAGTTTAGGGAATTTGGGGTTGTCATAAATACCAAGGGGACAGTTTGGCATTTAGTAGGCAGGGACCAGGGAGGCTAAACTTCCTGCAACCTTGCATATGCAAACTAGCACCTCCCACCCCCATGTAGAATTGTCCTGCCCCAAAGCCAATGGCATCTCCATTGAGAAACAGCCCCATCAAACTCTCCAGCTTCATCTCCCACCTCTCCCTTGCAGTCTGGACTGCAGCCACCCTGACCTCGTTTCTAGTCCACCACAGCACCTTGAGCCTGGTATTCTTTCTATTGGAATACAATTTTTTTCTGTCTCATTCGTGCCGACGGACCCTTCAAATCTCAGTTTAAGCGCTATTTCTTCAAGGAGGCCTTCATTAACTCCCTGCTAGAGTGTATATTTCCTCAGAACTGTGTTTCTAGCCTTCAGAATATTTATCTCAGTTTATAATTATATACTCATTTATGTAATTATGTAATTAATGTCTATCTCACCCGTGAGATCAGAAGCTCCAAGAAAGCAGGCCTCACATCTGTTTTTGCTCCCCATTATATGCCAGCACCTTGCCCAGTGCTTGCTTGACTAATAGTAGGCACCCATACACTCTCTCTGAAATGAACGTGCACATAATTAGTCCCTAGTCTCACTCATGTCCTAAGGGAGACGGAGCAGCTATCAACATCCTCTGTTTGTAGGGGTCTTAGAACAACTGGTTCCCACTGAGCTCTTTGCAGTAGAGGAATTATTATGCTTGCTTTCAAGCTGATTAGAATGGAGTCACAATGGTTCTATTTCCAATTTCTTCCTGCTTCCAAAATGCTACACATAGACACTCTGATTGACTGCTGGCTCCCAAACCTAATTATATTAAAACAAATGAAGGAGTATTTAAAGCATGTTGTCTACTCACTTTTTGACGTTTTCAAGACATGCCGTGTACCTGTCTAATTGGGGGAAGATTTGAAAAACACGCTGACAAGAGTCTAAGAGTCTTGAAACATGGTACTACAAGTAGTGGAGCCACGTACACCTCAACTCTCTAGTGAGCCTTGTGTTGAAAATCAAAGCAACAGGCGGCTTCAAAGCTAAGTGGTTTGGGTTGGTTTGTTTGTCTTTTTAATTCCATGGTCTAGGCAATCAGAAAGAAAGAGCAGGAGGTATGTTTGGGTGTACAATGGGAAAGGAGCTGCTGAGAAGAGCAGAAACACACTTTATAGGCACTGGGCCTAAAGAACAGTGGTGCCAATCAGTGGAGAAAATGGTGACACAAGGCACACTGACAGTCTTGCCGGATGCAGGGGAAGCTGTATCTGCGTTATGGGATGTCTACTACTCAAGGACACTTCCTGGACATCTAGGAAGTAGCATTCAGGTGAGGTCAGGTTTAGAAAACAGTTGGCCCTATTTGCTTTCCCCATCCTCACCCCCAAGCCTGAGTTCTGGGCAGCCGCCTTGCCTCTCCTCCTCAGTAGTTACAATTTGGGTCAAAAGCAAAGAAGCTGAAGGCTGTGCCCTGAATTGCTCAGTCTGGCAGCTTAGCGCTGCTCCCTGACTGTTAGCCACTGTGTGCAAAACCCCAAGAAGAGGCTCAGAGAGTTCTGGTGGACTTGTGCTTTGTAAAAGCAGAGAGCTTCCCCCTTCTCCCCACAGCTCATTGTGACTCATCTGACTATATGGATTTAACATAGATGGGAAGACCAGAGACTTCCTAATTTTTAAGTCCCCTCCTCTCCAGAGCATAAATTCACAGCCCCAGGCAAAGATCTATGAATCAAACATTTTATTTGAAGCTGCAACAAACTTAAATAATCTGAAGCTTCAATAACCTCGCCAACAGCTTTTAGGTTTAAAATTTTCCTGCCGCTTGCCCACCATAAAGATTTTTTTTAAGTTAGAATGCCATCAATTTTTTAAAATACAATAGAAAGAGTTGTCATCAATTGTTATTTTCCAAGGTTTCACCCCCAAGGGGAAAAAAGTCAGAATAGAAAAGCATTCTTGTTTAAAAAGCTAATTGTTGCTCTATGTAATTAGTAATACAGAGTTATATACACGCCTGCTTGTCCCTTCCTTTGCACCCATACTCCTCTGCCAAAAAAAAAAAAAATTTCCCAGAAAGCACCATTAACAGTTTGAGTCTTTTGAAAGATGTTATTTTATAAAAATAATGGAACAGACTCTTCAGAATGATTTTTAAATACAGCCAAAGGGAGCTGACCCTCAGTACTTCTGGCCTCATGCTGGCAAGGTTTTAACTAGGCTCATAGTTTGGAAGAGTGATGCCACAATAGGATCATTGCCCCTCCAAATTTTCATCCCCAAGGCCTTTTGTTAATATTTCCTCCCCCCATGAACCCCATGTTTTCCTATATTTTGCCTACCAAACTGATCTTATCAAGAAAAGATTTATTTTTCCCACTCTCCAGTAACCAAAGGCAAATAGAGCTGGCCCTGGAATGCGGTTATATAGAATATAAACTGTTCCTTAGAGTAAGAAGACTCCAGCGAGGGGCATTACTTTTTAAAGACCAATTATCCATTCATTCAACAAATAATTATTGAAGAATCAAAATATTCCAAGCACTGTCCAGGCACTGGTGATGTAGCAGTGAACAAAACTGTCCAAGTACCTTCCATGTTAGAGATGACATTTTGATGAGGCGAGACAGACAATGACTAATCAACACATACTAAATATGTCAGGTGATGATAAATGCTATGGAGAAAACTAAATCAGAGTAAGGTGGTTAGGGCATGCTAGGGATTGGGATGCTGTTTTATATAGAATGATCAGAAATGGTCTCTCTAGTGGCAATATTTAAGCAGAGAGCTGAAGGAAGTGAGGAACTAAACTAAGGGCATATCTTGGAGAAGAGCATTCCTGGCAGGAGGAACAGCAAGTACGAGGATGCTGAGGCAGGAGCATGTGCCTGGTGTGTTACAGAAATTCTATTCTATTGCAATGTGCCTGGAATACAACAAGCAAGAGGGAAAGTAGTAGAAGATGAGATCAGAGAGGTAGGTAAGAGCAGATCAGGTAAAAATTTTGCCCTTTGCTGTGAATGAACTGGGAGTCACGGGAGGGTTTTGAGGAGAGGAGCAGCATGTTTAAAAGGGATCACATTGAGTGCTGTTTGAAGACAAGATTCTGGGCAGGGAGCAAGGAGGCAGGTTTTGGAGGGTAAAGAAAAAAAAAGTGAATTAGAATGCTGTTAGAATTCAAGTTAGAATGCTGTTGTGATTATTCAAGTGAAAGGAAGTGGAAGATATTAACCAGATGGTAGCAGAGAAGGCAGTGAAAACTGGTTAAATTGTAGCTATATTATGAAAGTAGAACTAATAGATTGAATATGAGGCGTGAAAGAAAGGAAGTAAAAATTTATTCATTTATTCAACAAATATTTACTGAGCACCTTCTATGTACCAGGTGCTCTTCGGTGTGCTTAAGACAGAGCAGTGAACAAAGTAAAAAAAAAATCCCTACCTTCATGGAGCTTGCCTTCTTATTATTTTTTTTGAATTTTATTTATTTTTTTATACAGCAGGTTCTTATTAGTCATCCATTTTATACACATCAGTGTATACATGTCAATCCCAATCGCCCAATTCATCACACCATCACCACCACCCCACCACGGCTCTCCCTTGTTAGTGTCCATACGTTTGTTCACTACATCTGTGTCTCAATTTCTGCTCTGCAAACTGGTTCATCTGTACCATTTCGAGGTTCCACATATATGCGTTAATATACGATATTTGTTTTTCTCTTTCTGACTTACTTCACTCTATATGACAGTCTCTAGATCCATCCATGTCTCAACAAATGACCCAATTTCATTCCTTTTTACGGCTGAGTAATACTCCATTGTATATATGTACCACATCTTCTTTATCCATTCATCTGTCAGTGTGCATTTAGGTTGCTACTATGACCTGGCTTTTGTAAATAGTGCTGCATTGAACATTGGGGTGCATGTATCTTTTCGAATTATGGTTTTCTCTGGGCATACGCCCAGCAGTGGGATTGCTGGGTCATGTGGTAATTCTATTTTAAGTTTTTTAAGGTACCTCCATACTGTTCTCCATAGTGGCTGTATCAATTTACATTCCCACCAACAGTGCAAGAGGGTTCCCTTTTCTCCACACCCTCTCCAGCATTTGTTGTTTGTAGATTTTTTGATGATGGCCATTCTGACTGGTGTGAGGTGATACCTCATTGTAGTTTTGATTTGCATTTCTCCAATAATTAGTGATGTTGAGCAGCTTTCCATGTGCTTCTTGGCCAGCTGTATGTCTTCTTTGGAGAAATGTCTATTTAGGACTTCTGCCCATTTTTGGATTGGGTTATTTGTTTTTTTAAATATTGACCTGCATGAGCTGTTTATATATTTAGGAGACGAATCCTTTGTCCATTGATTCGTTGGCAATTTTCTCCCATTCTGAGGATTGTCTTTTCATCTTGTTTATGGTTTCCTTTGCTGTGCAAAAGCTTTGAAGTTTCATTAGGTCCCATTTGTTCACTTTTGTTTTTATTTCCATTACTCTAGGAGGTGGATCAAAAAAGATCTTCCTGTGATTTATGTCAGAGAGTGTTCTCCCTATGTTTTCCTCTAAGAGTTTTATGGTGTCCAGTCTTACATTTAGGTCTTTAATCAATTTTGAGTTTATTTTTGTGTATGGTATTAGGGAGTGTTCTAATTTCATTCTTTTACATGTAGCTGTCCAGTTTCCCCAGCACCACTTATTAAAGAGACTGCCTTTTCTCCATTGTATATCCTTGCCTCCTTTTCATAGATTAGTTGACCATAGGTACATGGGTTTATCTCTGGGCTTTCTATCCTTTTCCATTGATCTATATTTCTGTTTTTGTGCCAGTATATTATTGTCTTGATTACTGTAGCTTTGTAGTATAGTCTGAAGTCAGGGAGTCTCATTCCTCCAGCTCTGCTTTTCTCCCTCAAGACTGCTTTGGCTATTGGGGGTCTTTTGTGTCTCCATATAAATTTTAAGATTTTTTGTTCTAGTTCTGTAAAAAATGCAATTGGTAATTTGATAGGGATTGCATTGAATCGGTAGATTGCTTTGGGTAGTATAGTCATTTTCACAATGTTGATTCTTCCAATCCAAGAACATGGTATATCTCTCCATCTGTTGGTATCATCTATAATTTCTTTCATCAGTATCTTATAGTTTTCTGCATACAGGTCTTTTGTCTCCCTAGGTAGGTTTATTCCTAGGTATTTTATTATTTTTGTGGCAATGGTAAATGGAAGTGTTTCCTTAATTTCTCTTTCATATTTTTCATCATTAGTGTATAGGAATGCAAGAGATTTCTGTGCATTAATTTTGTATCCTGCAACTTTCCCAAATTCATTGATTAGCTCTAGTAGTTTTCTGGTGGCATCTTTACGATTCTCTATGTATAGTATCACGTCATCTGCAAACAGTGACAGTTTTACTTCTTCTTTTCCAATTTGTATTCCTTTTATTTCTTTTTCTACTCTGATTGCCATGGCTAGGACTTCCAAAACTATGTTGAATAATAGTGGTGAGAGTGGACCTCCTTGTCTTGTTCCTGATCTCAGAGGAAATACTTTCAGTTTTTCACCATTGAGAATGATGTTTGCTGTGGGTTTGTCATATATGGCCTTTATTATGTTGAGGTAGGTTGCCTCTATGCCCACTATCTGGAGAGTTTTTATCATAAATGGGTGTTGAATTTTGTCAAAAGCTTTTTCTGCATGTATTGAGATGATCATGTGGTTTTGATTCTTCAATTTGTTAATATGGTATATCACACTGATTGATTTGCATATATTGAAGAATCTTTGCATCCCTGGGATAAATCCCACTTGGTCATGGTGTATGATCCTTTTAATGTGTTGTTGGATTCTATTTCTAGTATTTTGTTGAGGATTTTTGCATCTATATTCATCAGTGATATTGGTCTGTAATTTTCTTTTTTTGTAGTATCTTTGTCTGGTTTTGGTATCAGATCAGGGTGATGGTGGCCTCATAAAATGAGTTTGGGAGTTTTCCTCCCTCTGCTATATTTTGGAAGAGTTTGAGAAGGATGGGTGCTAGCTCTTCTCTAAATGTTTGATAGAATTCACCTGTGAAGCCATCTGGTGCTGGACTTTTGGTTGTTGGAAGATTTTTAAATCACAGTTTCAATTTCATTACTTGTGATTCCTCTGTTCCTATTTTCTATTTCTTCCTGGTTCAGTCTTGGAAGGTTACACCTTTCTAAGAGTTTGTCCATTTCTTCCAGGTTGTCCATTTTATTGACATAGAGTTGCTTGTAGCAGTCTCTTAGGATGCTTTGTATTTCTGCAGTGTCTGTTGTAACTTTTCCTTTTTCATTTCTAATTTTATTGATTTGAGTCCTCTCCCTCTTTTTCTGATCAGTCTGGCTAATGGTTTATCAATTTTGTTTATCTTCTCAAAGAATCAGCTTTTAGTTTTATTGATCTTTGCTATTGTTCTCTTTGTTTCTATTTCATTTATTTCTGCTCTGATCTTCATCATTTCTTTCCTTCTGCTAACTTTGGGTTTTGTTTGTTCTTCTTTCTCTACTTCCTTTAGGTGTAAGGTTAGATTGTTTATTTGAGATTTTTCTTGTTTCTTGAGGTAGGCTTGTATGGCTATAAACTTCCCTCTTAGAACTGCTTTTGCTGCATCCCATAGGTTTTGGATCGTCGTGTTTTCATTGTCATTTGTCTCTAGGTATTTTTTGACTTCCTCTTCGATTTTCTCAGTGATCTCTTGGTTATTTAGTAACGTATTGTTTAGCCTCCATGTGTTTGTGTTATTTACGTTTTTTTCCATGTAATTCACTTCTAATCTCATAGTGCTGTGGTCAGAAAAGATGCTTGATATGATTTCAATTTTCGTAAATTTACTGAGGCTTGATTTGTGACCCAAGATGTGATCTATCCTGGGGAATGTTCCGTGTGCACTTGAGAAGAAAGTGTAATCTGATGTTTTTGGATGGAATGCCCTATAAACATCCATTAAATCTATCTGGTCTATTGTGTCATTTAAAGCTTGTGTTTCCTTATTAATTTTCTGTTTGGATGATCTGTCCATTGGTGTAATGAGGTGTCATAGTCTCCCACTATTATTTTGTTACTGTCGATTTCCTCTTTTAGACTGTTAGCAGTTGCCTTATGTATTGAGGTGCTCCTATGTTGGGTGCCTAAATATTTACAATTGTTATATCTTCTTCTTGGATTGATCCCTTGATCATTATGTAGTGTCCTTCCTTGTCTCTTGTAACATTCTTTATTTTAAAGTCTACCTTATCTGATATGAATATTGCTACTCCAGCTTTCTTTTGATTTCCATTTGCATGGAATATCTTTATCCATCACTTCACTTTCAGTTTGTATGTGTCCCTAGGTCTGAAGTGGGTCTCTTGTAGACAGCATATATATGGGTCTTGTTTTTGTATCCATTCAGGAAACCTGTGTCTTTTGGTTGGAGCATTTAATCCATTCACGTTTAAGGTAATTATTGATATGTATGTTCCTATGACCATTTTCTTAATTGTTTTGGTGTTTTTTTTGTAGGTCCTTTTATTCTCTTGTGTTTCCCACTTAGAGAAGTTCCTTTAGCATTTGTTGTAGAGCTAGTTTGGTAGTGCTGAATTCTCTTAGCTTTTGCTTATCTGTAAAGCTTTTGATTTCTCCATCGAATCTGAATGAGATCCTTGCCAGGTAGAGTAATCTTGGTTGTAGGTTCTTCCCTTTCATCACTTTAAGTATATCATGCCATTCCCTTCTGGCTTGTAGAGTTTCTGCTGAGAAATCAGCTGTTAACCTTATGGGAGTTCCCTTTTATGTTATTTGTTGTTTTTCCCTTGCTGCTTTCAATAATTTTTCTTCATCTTTAATTTTTACCAATTTGATTACTATGTGTTTCAGCATGTTTCTCCTTGGGTTTACCCTGCCTGGGACTCTCTGTGCTTCCTGGACTTGGGTGGCTATTTCCTTTCCCATGTTAGGGTAGTTTTCGTCTATCTTCTCTTCAAATATTTTCTCGGGTCCTTTCTCTCTCTTCTTCTTCTTCTGGGACCCCTATAATGCGAATGTTGCTACATTTAATGTTGTCCCAGAGGTCTCTTAGGCTGTCTTCATTTCTTTTCATTCTTTCTTTATTCTGTTGCGCAGCAGTGAATTCCACCATCTGTCTTCCCAGTCACTTATCAGTTCTTCTGCCTCAGTTATTCTGCTATTGAGTCCTTCTAGTGTAGTTTTCATTTCAGTTATTGTATTGTTCATCTTTGATTGTTTGTTCTTTAATTCTTCTAGGCCTTTGTTAAACATTTCTTGCATATTCTCCATCTTCGACTCCATTCTTTTTCCGAGATCCTGGATCATCTTCACTATCATTATTCTGAATTCTTTTTCTGGAAGATTGCCTATCTCCGCTTCATTTAGTTGTTTTTCTGGGGTTTTATCTTGTTCCTTCATCTGGTAATAGCCCTCTGCCTTCATCTTGTCTTATCTATCTCTCTGTGTATGTGGGGTTTTTTCCACAGGCTGTGGGATTTTAGTGCTTCCTGCTTCTGCTGTCTGCCCTCTCGTGGATGAGGCTATCTAAGAGGCTTGTGCAAGTTTCCTGATGGGGATGACTGGTGGTGGGTAGAGCTGGCTGTTGCTCTCAAGGTTGCCTTCTAATGGATAAGAATAGCTAACATTTATGAAATACTTCCTATGTTCTAAGCTCTTCACTTTCTGAACTCATTGAATCCTCACCACAATCCAATAAGATATGTTTGTATGGTATTATCTCCATCCCACAGATGAGTAAACAGAGGGGATAATTAAGTTCTTTGAAGTCTCACAGCTGATAAGTAGCAAAGCTATATTTCAAACTCAGGAAGTTCTGCTCAAGAGTCTGAGCTCAAACCGCTCCACTCCACAGCCTCTCTACCAGGCCAGTATTCCAACACCAAGAGTCAAAGCTGGACCACATGCATGCAAAGCAGGAATCCTAACTGCTAGATGACTCAAAGATTTGGCCCAGAAAACCTGCAAGATTGCTCTTTCCATTTACTTGATACTGAACATAAATTGGTAGCCTGGTGCTATGGACAGAACTGTGCCCCCCCAAATTCATATATTGAAGCCCTAACCCCCACTGTGATATTTGGAGATGAGGCATTTAGGAGGTGATTAAGGTTAGATGAGATCATGAAGGGGTAACCCTCATGACAGGACTACTGTCCTTATGAGAGGAGATACTGGAGAGCTTGCTTCCTTTCTCCATTATGTGAGGACCCAGTGAGAAGGTGGCTGCCTAGAAAATCAGGGAGAGGGTCCTCACCAGGAACTGAATCAGCCAGCATCTTGATCTTGGACTTCCAGTCTCCAGAAATTTGAGAGAATAAATGTCTATTGTTTAAGCCACCCAATCTGTGGTATTATGTTATAGCAGCCCAAGCTAATACACCCAGGCACAGCAAGATTTGGGGCAGGGAGTACTCTCTAAAATGTCCTGTATTGTTTGACACAAAGTATTGTGTTATAAGCACCATGTAAGTGTTAGGTCTAATTACCCACTAGAATGGTTAAGCGGAATTCAAAAGGGCAGAAATCATCAGGACTGCTGAGAACCTGACACACTGCCAGGCAAATCAGGAGCATTTTGGTTAGTGAAATTGCCCTA
The DNA here is from genome assembly GCF_039906515.1 of Pseudorca crassidens. Taxonomy (NCBI): domain Eukaryota; kingdom Metazoa; phylum Chordata; class Mammalia; order Artiodactyla; family Delphinidae; genus Pseudorca; species Pseudorca crassidens. The sequence continues at coordinate 35,677,305 of NC_090317.1, forward strand.
GGATTCTTCTATGGAAATCTCCCATCGATATAGTGGAAAGAAATGTGTGGGAACAAAAGCAAAAAAGAACCCTGAGATTTAGAGATCTAACGATAGAACTTGCTTACATTTTTGTTCAATGCTTACTATATTGTAAAAATGCATTATCTCATCTAATCTTTGGTACAATCTCATTCAAGCACGTATCCCATCTCTCCCATTCATTGTATCAGCTCACTGAGGTCAGGGGGCCTGATTTGATTACCTTTTCACTTCCCAGCAGTTTCATTTATGAGGATCTGCCCACAAGTGAGGATCTAATAAAAGTAGCTGATCGACTGCCATCAATAAACTGCTTTAGGAATCTGTTGGTGATTTTGTATGCTTTCACCCAAGACCAGATTAATATCACATTTACAGGTAAACTAACCATTGTCATTTCTTTAAGGCTTAATTAATGCTCAATACTGTACTAAATGTTTTCCGTGCATTATCTCATTTAATCCTTAAAGTATGAATTAAATGCTCTCATTACAATCTGTATTTTTCAGATGGGAAACTGAGACTCAGAGAGGTTTAGAAAAACTCCTCAAAGTCACTCAGCTAATAAATGACAAAGCCACAGGCCTCTCCAACTCCAAAGCCAACTTTATTAACCATAGGGGTTAAAGTGGAAATTATGCCCTATAAGAATTTATCTCAATGAGTGTACAATTTTTAAAAATTTATTATCATCAAATTATCTTTAACAGCTTTATTGAAGTATAATTTAAATACAGTAAATACCACATATTTAAAGTGTACAACTAGATTAGTTTTGACATATGCACGCACATGTGAAACCATCACCACAATGAAGATAATGAACATATCCATCACCCCCTAAAGTTTCCATGCCCTTTGTAAGCCTTCATCCCAACTCCTATCAGCCCTCTACCCCATCCCCAAGCACAAATTATTTTTTGAATGTTCAAGGCAGTAACTTAGGAAAGGCTCTCCTTGCCCAATGATCATACTATCTCTGTCCCTAATATACTAGGTTAATTTGATTAGTGTCGCAATTTGCTGACCTGTGACTTGGGATTCTCAATGCTCAACTTCAACTTCAGGCTGACATCCAGGCTAACTAAACTAAGAAGAGTTATGGTAAATTCTCTGAGTTAGACAGCTAATCTAAGAAATCAGCTGTATTGATTGATTTCTTCTTTTTTAGACCCAAAAGATGCAGATTATTCATCAGATAGACAGAAACCCTAGGTATCCTTTTGGGCTTCTGTGTATTAGGAAAAATGTTTGGCATTTATAAGCTTTTGAAAAATCTCTAATTTACCCAGTAGAGACATTCCTAGGCTATGACAAAGGTAGCAGAGCCAGTCAGCAGCTAAATTCACTTTTTAAATAAAACATACCCTACCTATTTATTTGATGAATGAATCTAGAAGTGATAGATTGCCACCAAGTTCTTAGAAAATGATGCATAGTAGCCCTAAAGGGCTTTTCTTTATCAACTCGACTTATCTATCAGCTTTGCTCATTTGCTCATGTGTGTCCTCCACCCATATGTTAACCTAACAGTTCCACTCTAAATGGGAAGAAAATACTGGGAGTGATGGAGGATTATGTGAACGTCTGGGCCCTAATAGACCACTGCCCTTGTTCACTATCACCCATCCATCCAATTCCCAGCCCTACTGATGAAATGGGATGATGAGCAAAGAAGATTAATAAATATTGTTTAAGTGGTGAGATAATTCGAAACAGTGTAACATAAGGATTAATTTAAATAGTACAGCTGTTATGCCACAGGAGTACAGGAAAGAGAGGTCACTGTGCACTGAAGTGGTCAGAAAAGGCTTTTTGAAGGAGCAACTGGGCATGGGCCCAGAGAAGGAAGAAGTATTCCAAAGGCATCTAGTCGCTGGGATGACTACTGGGTTAGAGGCAGGAATGAGTGTAGCAAATTCAGTAGGTATACAGGAAAAGAGAGTATCCCCAGTGTTCAGGGTTGAAGGTATCTAACGGCCCTGCATTTCTGACCTAGAAGAGATAGAGACACAAGAAAGAGGAAAGAGACAGACAACTGATGGGAGTGAGAGAGTAGTTGCCAATTAGTTCTTCTGTCTTTTTACCACAATAAGTGGCAATCAGATGTCTGGGTCTTTTAATTTCAGACAAGCCCTCGTCTACTCATCAAAGATAAAGAAATTCAGCTTAGAGCAGTTTCTATTAGCAGCAACAGTTAGTGTAAAAGAAAAAGTAAGCAAAAGAAGGAAATTGTGCAGGGAAAACATTTTCCCTTGATTTTCCTTTCAAAAGATAGAAGTATTCCATGGTGGGGAAATATCCAAGACAATTTGACCTCTCTGTAACAGGACATCTGGTAGTCAAGCACTTCTGATCCTCAACTCCTACATTAAAGGCAGGACATAGTTTATGCAGGAGTCCAGAAAGCGATGAATCATTTAAGAGAGCTGAGTCCATCTTCACTTGTTTTCATAGATACTCAGTGTTGGAATAAATCTTAAAGGTGGTCTGCTCTGATCTCCCAGGGGAAATTTTAGCTAAAGTGAGGTCCGAGAGGTCATCTTGTTTATCTCCCTGTCTCAGGGCCATTTAAATATAAACCATTTATCCCAGAGAAAAGTGTGAAGCCCCATCCCATGAGAATTTTGAGTGTTGCAACCTTCCACTACTGAATTCCTCCTTTTATCTTACAGCCACAGAATTTAGAGCTTAAATGGACCTTAGGGACTACCTAGTCTAACCCTCTCCACTTAAAATATATATATATATATATATTTTTTTTTTATTTCAGAAAATTATTTAGCAAATATAAAAAATTAATAATTTTTTTTAAATTTAGAGAACATTACAGATAAAACTGATGACCTCCTCCCAATCTGGGACACCTCCTTGTGCCCTCCCTTTCCCCTCAAAGGAATGAACTATTACTAGTTTATGGATTTTCCTTTCAGACCATTTTTGATACTTCTACATACATAAAAACATGTAGTATTATTTTTGTGTGTTTTAACTTGTTTAAAAAGTATCATACAGTATGCATCTGACTTTCTTCATTCAGCATTGTTTTGAGATCTACATCATTCCTCTTAACTGCAGTTCAATATTCCATTGTGTGAAAGTACCTCATGTTCTTTATCTACTTCCCTCTTGATGGACATTTACAAGTCTTCTTTATACAGAGAGAACTGAGGGTCAGAGAAGTTAGAAGATTGGCCCAATATATGTTTCTGCACAATTGGAACGAGAAGCCACGTCTTAGGTGAGGGGCAGATGAATTTCTCAACAGTTGTCTGTCCAGGCTCATTGATGACAGTCTTAGTTTGGATAGTTTTATTGCTGTGTATTCAATTTAACTAATGTTTTCTTCTTCATAATCTTATCCCTTCTTCTTCACCATTTATCTCATACAGTGTAGTACTCACCTGAGACACTGTACTTCTCATTGCTAGAAGTTCAATTTCTTTTTTATATCTGCAATATCTATACTTAACTTATATCTTAAAATAGCTTTACTGAGATATAATTAATATATGGTATGCATACAAATCGCTCATTTAAAGTATTCAATTAACTGTTTTTTAATATATTCACAAATATGTACAACCATCACTACAGTAAATTTTAGAATATTTTCTTCACTTCAAAAAGCAACCACATACAATTTAGCTATCATCTGCCAAGTCCCCCATCTCTCTCAGCCCTAAGCAACCATTAATCTACTTTCTGGCTCTGTAGATTTGCCTCTTCGGAACATTTCATAAAAATGGGATCATATATTATGTGGTATTTTTTGACTGGGTTCTTTTGCTTGGCATAATGTTTCAAGGTTCATCCATGTTGTTGCATGTATCAGTACTTCATTCATTTTATGGCCGAATAATATTTTATAGTACAGCTATAACCATATTTTGTTTATCCACTCATTAGTTGATGGACATGTAGGTGGTTTCCACATTTCAGCTATGATGAGTAATGCGGCTATGAATGTTCGTGTACAAGTTTTTGTGTGAACATATGTTTTCATTTTTCTTGAGTATATACCTGGGAGTAAAATTGCTAGATCATATGGTAACTCTATTTTTAACCCTTTGAGGAACTGTCAGATTGTTTTCCAAAGTGGCTGCTCCACTTTACATTCCCAACAGCAGTGTATGAAGATTCTGAATTTTCCACATCCTCATCAACACTTCTTATTATATTACTTTTTGATTATAGCCATCATAGTGGATGGGAAGTGGTATCTCATTGTTCTTTTGATTTGCATTTCCTGATGACTAGTGATGTTGAGCATCTATTCATGTGCTTATTGGCCATTTGCATGTCCTCTTTGGAGAAATATCTATTTAAGTCTTTTGCCCATTTTTTAAATGGGTTATTTGTCTTTTTATTAGTGAGTTTTGTGGTCTATATATTTTAGATACAAATCACTTAATCAGATATATGATTTACAAATATTTTCTCCCATTCTGTGGGTTATCTTTTCACTTTCTTGGTAGCAGCCTTTGAAGCATAGAAATTTTCAACTTTGACAAAGTCTAACTTATCTATTTTTCCTGCTGTTGCTTGTTCTGCAATCCTTTGCCAAATTCGAGGCTATGTAGATTTACCCCTATTTTATGTTCTGTGAATTTTATGCTTTTAGTCTTTACATTTAGGTCTTTGGTTCATTTTGAGCTTGTATTTTTTTAATTTCCAGTTGTCCCAGAGTCATTTTAAAAAAGACTATTCTATCCATATAGAATGGTCTTGACATCTCTGTCAAAAATTAATTTACCAGAGACACATGGTTTATTTCTGGAGTTACAACTATTTTCCATTGATTTATATGTCCATCCTTTTGCTGGTACCACAATTATGGTAACAATAATTCTAATTATCGTTGCCTGGTAGTAAGGCTTGAAATAAAGAAGAGTGAGTCCTCAAACTTTGTTCTTCTTTTTCAAGATGTTTTTGGGTATTCTAGGTCCCTTGCAATTCCACATAAACTTCAGAATGAGTTCACCATTTTCTACAAAGAGCCAACTGGGATTGGATAGGCATTGCATTGAATCTGTTGATCATTTTGGGAAGCATTGGCATCTTAATATAAAGTTTTCTTGTCTATGAACATGGTCTATATTTCCTTTCATGTAGGTCTTTATTTCAGAGGTGTTTTTTAGTGTACACTTCTTGAGGTTTTGTTAAATTTATTCCTAAGTATTTTATTATTTTGATGTTATTATAAATGAAATTGTGTTCTTAATTTCATTTTTCAGAATGTTCATTGCTAATGTATAGAAATACAATTGATTTTGTGTATTGATCTTATATCCTGCAGACTTGCAGGTTTTGTTTATTAGTTCTAATAATTTTGTGTGTGTGAGGCTTCCTTATGAGTTTTTTTATATAAGATCATGTCATCTATGAATATAGATAGTTTTACATTTTCCTTTACAATCTATTTTTTCTTTTTCTTGCTTAATTAATTTCCCTGGCTGGAACCTCCAGTATGATGTGGAATAGAAGTGAAAAAAAATCTTGTCTTCTTTCTGGCCTTAGGGAGAAAGCCATCAGCGTTTCATCATTAAATGTGGTGTTAGCCATGGTTGGTTTGTTTTTGTAGACACCCAATCCAAGCTGAGTACATTCTATTCTATTCCTAGTTTGTTGAGTGTTGTTATCATAAGAGTGTGTTGGATTTTGTCAAATGCTTTTTCTGCAACTAATGAGATGTTCATTTGCCTTTTGATCTTCATTTTATTAATATGGTATACTACATTTATTGATTTTTATATGTTAGACTAACCTTACATTCCTGGGATAAATCCCATTTGGTTATGGTATATAATCCTTTTTCTATGTTGCTGAATTCACTTTCTTAGTATTTCATATTCCTAAGGGATATTATTATGTAGTGTCCTTTCTTGTGATGTTTTTGTCTGGTGTTGGTATCAGGTTAATACTGACCTCATAAAATGAGTTGTAAAGTGTTCCCTCTTCTATTTTTGTGAAGAATTGGTGTTAATTATTCTCAAAATGTTTGGTTTGTCAATTTTGTTAAAGTTTTCACGGAATCAACTTTTGGTTTTGTTTGTTTTCTCAATGGATTTTCCATTGTCTATTTATATCCACTCTAATATTTATTATTCTCTTCCTTCTGCTTCCTTTGTGTTTATTTCCTCTTATTTTTCTAGTTCCTATGGTAGAAGTTTAGGTTATTGATTTGAGATCTTTCTTCTTTTATAATATTGTTGCTTATAGCTATAAATTTCCTTTGAGTATTACATTTATCTCAGCATGTTATATTTTCATTTTCATTCATTTCAAGATATTTTATTGCCCTTATGATTTATTCTTTGACCCATAGGTTACTTAGGAATGTTTTGTTAAGTATCAACATATTTGTGAATTTCCCAAATTTCCTTTTCTATTGATGTCTAATTGAATTCCATTGTGCTTGGAGAACATAGGTTTTATGATTTCAATCCTTTTAAATCTATTGAGTCTTGTTTTATGGTCAAGTATATGGTCTGTCCTGGATAATGCTCCATACGCATTTGTGAAAATGTGCATTCTGCTGTTGTTGTTATTTTAGGTCTAGTTTGTTTTTAGGCTTATTCAAATGTTCTATTTCTCTGTTGATATTCTTCCTCCTTGACCTATTCATTATTGAACGTGGGGTATAGTATTAATAACTCTATGATTGTTGAATTTTATATTTCTCTCTTCATTTCTGACAGTTGTTATTTCACGTATTTTGGTGCTCTGTTATTAGGCATATGTATGTTTATAATTGCTCTATCTTTATGACCCTTTCATTATAAAATGTCCCGCTTTCTCTCTAGTAACATGTTTTGTTTTAAAGCCTATTTTATCTAATATAAGTAAAACCATTCCAGCTGGTTTTCATAATTATTTGCAATGGTATATCTTTTTTAACCCTTTATTTTTCATCTATTTGTGTCTTTGAATCTAAAATGTCTCTTATAGACAGCATATAGTTAGATTTTTTCCATTCTTCCAATCACTGCCTTTTATTTGAAATATTTAATGCATTTACATTTAATGTATTTACTGATAAAGTAGAGTTTATGTCCGTCATTTTTCTATTTGTTTTCCACATGTCATACCTTTTTTATTCCTCTATTCCTCCAGTATTGCCTTTTCTGTGTTAAATAGATATTTTCTAGTCTACCACTTAAATTCTCTTTTGTGTCTTTTACTATATTTTTGAGTTATTTTATTGGTGGCTGCTATAAGGGATTTAAATCTTAACTTTAAAAAATTAACGTGGATTAGTAGCAACTTAATTTCAACAGTAATACAAACTTTCTTCCAACATACTTCTGTTCCCTCCACTCTCCTTTTCATTATTATTGTCAAACAAATTACATATGTATATGTTATTAGGCCATGGACACATTTGTGTGTGTGTGTGTGTGTGTGTGTGTGTGTGTGTGTGGGTATGTTAGTTTCTGCTTTATAACAAAGTCAATCAGTTATACATATACAAATGTTCCCATATCTCTTCCCTCTTGCATCTCCCTCCCTCCCACCCTCCCTATCCCACCCCTCTAGGTGGTCACAAAGCACTGAGCTGATCTCCCTGTGCTATGCGGCTGCTTCCCACTAGCTATCTACCTTACGTTTGGTAGTGTATATATGTCCATGCCACTCTCTCATTTTGTCACAACTTACCCTTCCCCCTCCCCATATCCTCAAGTCCATTCTCTAGTAGGTCTGTGTCTTTATTCCCGTCTTACCCCAGGTTCTTCATGACCTTTATTTTTTTTTCTTAAATTCTATATATATGTGTTAGCATACAGTATTTGTTTTTCTCTTTCTGACTTACTTCACTCTATATGACACACTCTAGGTCCATACACCTCACTACAAATAACTCAATTTCGTTTCTTTTTATGGCTGAGTAATATTCCATTGTATATATGTGTCACAACTTCTTTATCCATTCATCCGATGATGGGCACTTAGGTTGTTTCCATCTCCGGGCTATTGTAAATAGAGCTGCAATGAACATTTTGGTACATGACTCTTTTTGAATTATGGTTTTCTCAGGGTTTATGCCCAGTAGTGGGATTGCTGGGTCGTATGGTAGTTCTATTTGTAGTTTTTTAAGGAACCTTCACACTGTTCTCCATAGTGGCTGTATCAATCTACATTCCCACCAACAGTGCAAGAGGGTTCCCTTTTCTCCATACCCTCTCCAGCATTTATTGTCTCTAGATTTTTTTATGATGGCCATTCAGACCGGTGTGAGATGATATCTCATTGTAGTTTTGATTTGCATTTCTCTAATGATTAATGATGTTGAGCATTCTTTCATGTGTTTGTTGGCAATCTGTATATCTTCCTTGGAGAAATGTTTATTAAGGTCTTCTGCCCATTTTTGGATTGGGTTGTTTGATTTTTTGTTATTGAGCTGCATGAGCTGCTTGTATATTTTAGAGATAATCCTTTGTCAGTTGTTTCATTTGCAAATATTTTCTCCCATTCTGAGGGTTGTCTTTTGGTCTTGTTTATGGTTTCCTTTGCTGTGCAAAAGCTTTGAAGTTTCATTACATCCCATTTGTTTATTTTTGGTTTTATTTCCATTTCTCTAGGAGGTGGGTCAAAGGATCTTGCTGTGACTTATATCATAGAGGGTTCTGCTTATGTTTTCCTCTAAGAGTTTGATACTTTCTGGCCTTACATTTAGGTCTTTAATCCATTTTGAGCTTATTTTTGTGTATGGTGTTAGGAAGTGTTCTAATTTCATACTTTTACATGTAGCTGTCCAGTTTTCCCAGCACCACTTATCGAAGAGGCTGTCTTTTCTCCACTGTATATTCTTGCCTCCTTTATCAAAGATAAAGTGACCATATGTGCATGGGTTTATCTCTGGGCTTTCTATCCTGTTCCATTGATCTATATTTCTGGTTTTGTGCCAGTACCATACTGTGTTGATTACTGTAACTTTGTAGTATAGTCCAAAGTCAGGGAGCCTGATACCTCCAGCTCCATTTTTCATTTTCAAGATTGCTTTGGCTATTCAGGGTCTTTTGTGTTTGCATACAAATTGTGAAATTTTTTGTTCTAGTTCTGTGAAAAATGACAGTGGTAGTTTGATAGGGATTGCATTGAATCGGTAGATTGCTTTGGGTAGTAGAGTCATTTTCACAATGTTGATTCTTCCAATCCAAGAACATGGTATATCTCTCCATCTATTTGTATCATCTTTAATTTCTTTCATCAGTGTCTTATAATTTTCTGCATACAGGTCTTTTGTCTCCTTAGGTAGGTTTATTCCTAGATATTTTATTCTTTTTGTTGCAATGGTAAATGGGAGTGTTTTCTTGATTTTACTTTCAGATTTTTCACCATTAGTGTATAGGAATGCCAGAGATTTCTGTGCATTAATTTTGTATCCTGCTACTTTACCAAATTCATTGATTAGCTCTAGTAGTTTTCTGGTAGCATCTTTAGGATTCTCTATGTATAGTATCATGTCATCTGCAAACAGTGACAGCTTTACTTCTTCTTTCCGATTTGGATTCCTTTTATTTCTTTTTCTTCTCTGATTGTTGTGGCTAAAACTTCCAAAACTATCTTGAGTAAGATTGGTGAGAGTGGGCAACCTTGTCTTGTTCCTGATCTTAGTGGAAATGCTTTCAGTTTTTCACCATTGAGGACGATGTTGGCTGTGGGTTTGTCATATATGGCCTTTATTATGTTGAGGAAAATTTCCTCTATGACTACTTTCTGCAGGGTTTTTATCATAAATGAGTGTTGAATTTTGTTGAAAGCTTTCTCTGCATCTATTGAGATGATCATATGGTTTTTCTCCTTCAATTTGTTAATATGGTGTATCACGTTGATTGATTTGCATATATTGAATAATCCTTGCATTCCTGGAATAAACCTCACTTGATCGTGGTGTATGATCCTTTTAATGTGCTGTTGGATTCTGTTTCCTAGTATTTTGTTGAGGATTTTTGCATCTATTTTCATCAGTGACATTGGCCTGTAGTTTTCTTTCTTTGTGACGTCTTCGTCTGGTTTTGGTATTAGGATGATGGTGGCCTTGTAGAATGAGTTTGGGAGTGTTCCTCACTCTGCTGTATTTTGGAAGAGTTTGAGAAGGATAGGTGTTAGCTCTTCTCTAAATGTTTTATAGAATTCGCCTGTGAAGCCATCTGGTCCTGGGCTTTTGTTTGTTGGAAGATTTTTAATCACAGTTTCCATTTCAGTGCTTGTGATTGGTCTGTTCATATTTTCTATTTCTTCCTGGTTCAGTCTTGGCAGGTTGTGCATTTCTAAGAATTTGTCCATTTTATTGGCATAGAGTTGCTTGTAGTAATCTCTAATGATCTTTTGTATTTCTGCAGTGTCAGTTGTTACTTCTCCTTTTTCATTTCTAATTCTATTGATTTGAGTCTTCTCTCTTTTTTTCTTGATGAGTCTGGCTAATGGTTTATAAATTTTGTTTATTTTCTCAAAGAACGAGCTTTTAGTTTTATTGATCTTTGCTATCATTTCCTTTATTTCTTTTTCATTTATTTCTGATCTGATCTTTATGATTTCTTTCCTTCTGCTAACTTTGGGGTTTTTTGTTCTTCTTTCTCTAATTGCTTTAGGTGCAAGGTTAGGTTGTTTATTTGAGATGTTTCCTGTTTCTTAAGGTAGGATTGTGTTGCTATAAACTTCCGTCTTAGAACTGCTTTTTCTGCATCCCATAGGTTTTGGGTCGTCGTGTCTCCATTGTCATTTGTTTCTCGGTATTTTTTGATTTCCTCTTTGATTTCTTCAGTGATCACTTCGTTATTAAGTAGTGTATTGTTTAGCCTTCATGTGTTTGTATTTTTTACAGATCTTTTCCTGTAATTGATATCTAGTCTCATAGCGTTGTGGTCGGAAAAGATACTTGATACAATTTCAATTTTCTTAAACTTACCAAGGCTTGATTTTTGACCCAAGATAGATGTATCCTGGAGTACGTTCATGGACACATTTTTAAATCATTGATTTATGAACTTATGTTATAAATCAAAAAGGAGAAGAAAAGAGTTACAACCAACCTACATTTGTAGTATCTTTTTAAGTTACCTATATAGTTCCTTTACTGGTGTTCTTTATTTTTTTCATAAGCATTCAAGTTATTGTGTAGTATCCTTTTATTTCAGCTTGAAAGAATCCCTTTATTACTTCTTCTAGAGCAAGTCTAGTCAGTCTTTGTTCATCTGGGAATGTCTTCATATCTCCTTCATTTTTGAAGGATAGTTTTGCCGTATATAGCATTCTTTGTTGACAGTCTTTTTCTTTCAGCACCTTGAGTATATCTCCCACTACCTTCTGACCTCAACTCTTTTTTTTTTTTTTTTTTTTTTTGGCTGTGTCGAGTCTTCATTGCTGTGTGCACGCTTTCTCTAGTTGCAGTGAGCGGGGGCTACTCTTCGTTGCAGTGCGTGGGCTTCTCAGTGCGGTGGCTTCTATTGTTGCAGCACGTGGGCTCTAGGGCACATGGGCTTCAGTAGTTGTGGCATGCAGGCTCAGTAGTCATGGCTTGCAGTCTCTAGAGCGCAGGCTCAGTAGTTGCGGTACACAGGCTTAGTTGCTCCATGGCACATGGGATCTTCCTGGACCAGAGATTGAACCCATGTCCCCTGCATTGGCAGGTGGATTCTTAACCACTGTGCCACCAGGGAAGTCCCTCAGTTCTTTCTGATGATACTTTAGTTGTTAATCCTATTGAGGGAACTTTATATAATGGATTGCTTCTCTCTTGTAGCTTTCAAGATTCTCTTTGTTTTTTGATCTCTGACTGTGGTGTGTCTAGGTTCTTTCAGTTTATTCTACGTGAATTTTGTTGAGGTTCTTGGATATGTGGGTGATGTTTTCCCATAAAATTTCTGAAATTTTTGGTCATTATTTTAAAATATTTCTTCTGCCCCTTTCTCTCTCTTCTCTTTCTGAGACTATCATTATGTGTAAGTTGGTGCACTGGATGGTGTCCCACAAGTCTCTGAGGCTCTGTTCACTTTTCCACATGTTTTATTTTCTTTCTGTTCTCCATACTGGATAATTTCAATTGACCTATCCTTCAAGTTCACTGATTCTTCTTTGGTCAGCTCAAAATCTGCTGTTAAGCCCCTCTAGTGGACTTTTCATTTCAGTTAACTACACTTTTCAACTTCAAATTTTCTGGTTGTTTTTTTTTTTTAATTTCTATCTCATTATTGATATTCATTGTTTGGTAAGACAGTGTTATCATACTTTAATTTTTAGACATGGTTTCCTTTAGTGTATTTAACATGTTTATAATAGCCAACTTAAGTCTGTGTCTAGGAGTCCAATTATGGGGCTTCCTTTGGGACATTTTCTATTGACTAGTTTTTTTTCCTATATATGGGCCATACTGTCCTGTTCCTGTGCGTGTCTAGAAATTTTTGTTGAAAACAGGACATTTCAAATAATATTTTTCGGCAGCTGTGAAAATTATATTACTCCCCTATCCAGTGTCTGATGCTGTTGTTTTTTGTTGTTTTTTTGTTGCTGTTGTTTATTTCGTGAATTTCCTGGACTAATTCTGTAAAGTTTGTATTCTATGTTGTATGTGTCCACTGAAGTCTATGCTCAGTTAGCTTAGTGGTCAGTTAATAATTAGAGGTTTCCTTAAATGCTTTGAACTACTAATTCTCCCAGCTTTTGCCATAGGGCTCTGTGTGTGCTGGGGCAAGTCTTCAATGCCATGGGAGGCAGTTAACAATTATGCCTTAACCTTTACTTCCTAGTTGTGCAGGGCCTCAAGGTCAGTCTTATGTGAGTGGGTAGGCTTTTCTCAGGTCTTTTCTGGGCATACACACATCACTGAATGTGTATCACCTTTTAGAGTCTGAGAAAATTTTCAGAGATCTTCAAAGACCCCGATGGACATCTCATTCCCCGTATTTTACATTTGAGTTTTTGATCAGTCTTTTGTTTGCCCGAACTAACTCAGGGAAATATAGTGTTAAACAATCGCAGCTGATTTCTTTTTGACAGCCTGGGGATAGGGCTTTCCTCACTGAGAAAGCCCTGAAGTAAGGTCAAATAAAGGCAAATCCTGAGAATGGAGTTTTTCCAGAGATTTGCCAGGCAGATCAAATAGTGACAATTCTCTGGGGGTGGTCATTTGGTGAGCTCCAAACCCCTTCTGTCATCTGTAATGACTACTATGCTGCTGACTTTTTCAGTTACTGCAGTTCTGAGGTTGCAGGTTTTCAAGGCTACTGTAAATGTGGAGAATGGGCAATGGGACTAGAACAAGTAAAATGCTCTCTGTTCCTATTGAGATTTAGCTGTTTTTCTGGAATAAATGCTCCTCAAATTGTTGCAAGCCTTTGATTAATTTCCAGAGCATGTCACTTTTAACATTTTTTTTTGCCAGTGTTCTCATTGATTTTATGGATGATCATATTTTCAGAGGTTCTTACACCATCATGCCAGAAGTGCTTCTCCCATGCTAGCTATTATCATACTCCTATAAATATTCTTCAGCTTTGTTAGGGACACAGGTAGTATACACCGAAACGGAATGATCCTTTCCAGTCCTGCTTTTAAAATTTGTTATATGGTATCGGAGACTTGTTTAGTCTAGGGCTAATTATTTCTCATTACCAAGGTAAGACCTTTCTCCTCAGTGCCCCATAATATATGAAGGTTTCCAGTCTGGATAGTAGCAATAGGATCTATTCCCCTCTCTGTGTGAACACCAGGTAATGTTCCATCAACCTTTCAGGTGGTTCTTTCTCCAGCCTTGAATTGTCTTCTTATATACATGTACTGATCAGTGTTCTCCTCAATACCTATGGAGAACCCTATGCATATATTTGGAGTTCTCTTTCTCTGGAACTCTCTCTCTTGACCAGTACTCTATCCTGTGATCTCTAGCTGCCTTGCTTTCCCTGTACTCTTATCTCTATCTCATCACAGGGAGTCTACCAGGCTCTGCCTCAGTTTCCTCTCCCTATACTATGGACTGGAAACTCTCTGAAGGCAGTAATCTTGGACAATCATAGAATTCTCCTCACTTGTTTCTTATCTTCAGAGATAACTGTCCTTCACTGCTGATGTCCAGAGACCTGAAAACCATTGTGTCATATGTTTCATCTCATCTTTTGGTTGCTTCAACTGCAAGGTCAAATTCAGCCCCTGTTATTACATTTTGGCCAGAAGTAGATGTCCCTGCATGACGTATTTTTAAGTTTAACCTGCATTATTAACATTTTCTCCATCATTTCTTTTTCTTTCCAGTTATTTGAAGTATAATTAGTTATCATTTAAGTTTAGACCATCAACAAAACAATAAATCTAGCCCTGATTTATAGCATTTTGCCAATTTGCGTGGTGGTGTAAATACTCTCACTCTGGCCAATTTTAAGCTACTAACGTGTAATAGTTCCACCATTGAGATAAAATAGATATAAATATCCTCAAGAGTATAGATTACACTAAAATATAGTAAAGTAACTAAGAAGTGATGAGTTTTAAGTAATAATTTGTTTTTAAAATAACTTATTTAATTGTAAGTTGATATAATTTAACTTTTAATAATAGCTATATTTAAAAACCAGCTTTCAAAATTCCTGATAATTTAACAATCAGTTCTAGTGAGATAGTATGAGCCATCTGCAGTACACTACTGCCTCTATCACTATGAAAGAGACAGATTAGAATCACTGTGAAAGCATCACTATAAAGCGGTGTGCAAGGAGCAGAATTCATCTACCTAGGAACAGGTATGCAACCTCCCTGCTCACCAAGGGTGTTAGGCCACCCTAACAAATATTGTACATAAAGCAAACCTTTTCCTCTCAAGAACAAAAATAGCTATCCTCAAAATTACATCATTAAAAGTTCATTAGTATGGGTCTTAAAGTCTTTTCAATTTCTAAGAATCCCCTTTTAAAATGGCAAGGTATTTCCTGTTAGTGGTAATGCATTAAGCCTTTTAATCAGCTAACACCTTTATGGATGTCAGGCAGCTAAGTGAGAAAAAGGCTCTGTGACATTGGCCCATAGGCTCTGTGCTTAGCACAGGTAGTGGGGTTAGATTTGAGAGAGAAATAAAAAAGGGAAAGTACAAATACCCTCCCAAACTGCCTTTTTCAGTCTTTCAGAAGGTCAGCTCCAGTGTGTCTGCATGTGGGACTCCATAAAAGACTAGCCAGTAGCTTCTCCTATCTTGGACTGACTACCTACAATACTAGCAGAGAACACTATATGAGCTGCTGACCAGTCTGTATTGCCCATCCCCTAAAGAACATTCTTATATTAGGGAAAACAAATGAAAGAAGAAAATGACAACAAAACCATCCATAAACTTCAAAGGTTTAAAATACCTTTACAAAATAAAATAAAATACCTTTACAATAGTAACCATATATCAAAGCTAGGAATGTCCAGTGGTTCATGTAAGTGAAGAAAAGAAATACTGTAATGAGAAGCCAGAGAAAAATGAGGAAGAATTTGCTATCAGAAACCAGGTTTGTCATGAAATTATCATTTTTTATTTCAGTTCAAAATAATATTTTTTCTCAGGATTAAAAAATAAAATTATAAATTATTGATGTACAATAGCTCACTAATAAACATGTAGAATATATGCAACCTTTTTAACACCTTTGAGGAGGAAGAGTACTAAGAGCAGAGGTTCAATCAAGTTGGCAGAGTAAGAGGATATGGAGCTCACCTCCCACCCTTGAACATATCAAAACTATATCCACATGTGGAACAATTCTCAATGAAAGCTAACTGGAAACTGGCAAAAACACTCCTGTACAACCAAATGTGTATAAGGATGATCCCACATAGGACCACAATAGGTAACTGTTTTACCTAAATTCATAGAGGCAGAGAAACTTAAGCAAAATGAAAAGACAGAAGAACTGCTCTTAAATGAAGGAGCAAGAGAAAAACTCCCTGAAAATATAAATAATGAAACAGAAACAAACAATTTACCTGATAAAGAATTCAAAGCATTGGTAATATGAATGTTAACTGAATTAGGAAAAAGAATAGATGAACACAGTGAGAATTTTAACAAGAAACTAGAAACTATAAAAAAGAGCCAATCAGAAATGAAGAATTCAATAACCAAAAAAAAACACATTAGAAGGAATGAATAGCACACTAAGTGATACAGCAGAATGCATAAGTGATCTGGAAGACAGAATGATGGAAATCACCTGATCAGA
Organism: Pseudorca crassidens; assembly: GCF_039906515.1. Classification (NCBI taxonomy): domain Eukaryota; kingdom Metazoa; phylum Chordata; class Mammalia; order Artiodactyla; family Delphinidae; genus Pseudorca; species Pseudorca crassidens. Next base: position 35,693,519 of record NC_090317.1, read on the forward strand.
ACAGCAAAAAGAAAAAAACAAATCTTAAAAATGAAAACAGTTTAAGAAATCTCTGGGAAAAATTGAGCCTACCAACATTCACCTTATAGGGGTCCCAAAGGAGAAGAGAGAGAGAAGGGGATTAAAATGTATTTGAGGAAATTATGTGTGAAAACTCCCCAAACCTGAAGAAGGAAACAGATATCCAGGTACAGGAATCACAGAGAGTCCCAAACAAGATGAACCCAAACAGACCCACACCAAGACATATCATAATTAAAATGGCAACATTAAAGATATAGAAAGGATTCTAAAGGCAGCAAGAGAAACACAGTCATATACAAGGGAATTCCCATAAGGTTATCAGCTGATTTTTTTCTGCAGAAGCTTTTCAGGATGGAAGGGAGTGGCATGATATATGTAAAGTGTTGAAAGGGAAAAACCTACAACTTGGGAATCTCTACCCAGCATGATTAAAATTTAGAATTGAAAGAGAGATAAAGAACTTCTCAGAGAAACAAAAACTAAGAGTTAATATTAACCTACTCTAAAAGAAATGTTAGAGTCTTCACTACATGGAAAAGAAAAGGCTATAATAAGAAGAGACTATAGGGCCTTCCCTGGTGGTGCAGTGGTTAAGAATCCGCCTGCCAATGCAGGGGACACGGGTTCGAGCCCTGGTCCGGGAAGATCCCACATGCCGCAGAGCAATGAAGCCCATGTGCCACAACTACTGAGCCTGCACTCTAGAGCCCATGAGCCACAACTACTGAAGCCTACGTGCCACAACTACTGAGCCCGTACGCCTAGAGCCCATGCTCCTCAACAAGAGAAGCCACTGCAATGAGAAGCCCGCAAACCACAATGAAGAGTAGCCCCTGCTCGCTGCAACTAGAGAAAGCCACTGTGCAGCAATGAAGACCCAATGCAGCCAAAAGTAAATAAATTAAATAAATTAATTTAAAAAAAAGTAAGAGACTATAGGAAAGGAAAAATCCCACTCATAAAGACAAATATAAAGGCTGAGGATCAACTGCTTAAATATGGCAGTAGGAAGACTAAAGGAAAAATTGTAAAGCATCTATAACTACAATAAAGAGTGAAGGAACAGACATGAAGATGTAAAATATGATACCAAAACCAGACCTGAAACCCTGAAACTCCTAGAGGAGAACATAGGCAGAACACTCTTTGACATAAATCGTAGCAATATTTTTTGAATCTGTTTCCTAAGGCAAAAGAAATAAAAGCAAAAATAAACAAATGGGGCTGAATTAAACTTAAAAGCTTTTGCACAGGAAAGAAGACCATCGACAAAATGAAAAGATGACCTAGGGAATGGAAGAAAATATTTGCAAATGATATGACCAAAAAGGGGTTAATATCCAAAACACATAAACAAGGGAGATGCAAGAGGGAGGAAATATGGGGATATATGTATAGCTGATTCATTTTGTTATAAAGCAGAAACTAACACACCAATGTAAAGCAATTATACTCCAATAAAGATGTTAAAAAAATACATAAACAGCTCATACAATTCAACATCAAGGAAACAAAACAACCCAATTTAAAAATGGGCAGAAAACCTGAACAGACATTTTTCCAAAGAACACATACATATGGCCAACATGTACATGAAAAGATGTTCAACATTGCTATTAATCAGAGAAATGCAAATTAAAATCATAATGAGATACCACCCCACACCTGTCAGAATGGCTATCATCAAAAAGACCACAAATAACAAATGTCAGTGAGGATGTAGAAAAAGCAAAACCCTTGTACACTGTTGGTAGGAATGTAAAGTGCTGCAGCCAATGTGGAAAACAGTATGGAGTTCCTAAAAAAACTAAAGATAGAACTACCATATGATCCAGAAATTCCACTCCTGGGTATATATCCAAAGAAAACAAAAACATTAATTCGAAAAGATATATGTACCCCAATGTTCATAGCAGCACTATTTACAATAGCCAAGACATGGAAGCAACCCAAGTGCCCATCAACAGATGAATGGATAAAGAAGATGTGATATATATATATATATATATATATATATATATATATAATGGAATATTACTCAGCCATAAAAAATAATGACATTCTACCATTTGCAGCAACATGGATGGACTTAGAGAATATTATGCTCAGTTAAATAAGTCAGACAGAGAAAGACAAATACTGTATGATATCACTTATATGTGGAATTTAAAAAATAAAACAAACAAATGTATATAGGAAACAGAAACAGACTCACAGGTATAGAAAACAAGCTAGAGGTTACCATCAGGGAGAGGGAAAGGGAAAGGGGCAAGATAGGGGTATGGGATTAAGAGATACACTATTATGTATAAGATAGATAAGCAACAAGGATATATTGTACAGCACAGGAAATTATAGCCATTATTTTGTTATAATAACTTTTAATGGAATATAATCTATAAAAATACTGAATCACTAAGTTATATACCTGAAACTAATATAATATTGTACCTCAACTATACTTTAATTTTTAAAAAAAGTGCTGAAAGCAAGATCAAGCCCCTCTCACTATAAATCAACAATTCCTGTACAAAGCTATTAGGCCCACCCACCAAGCATGCCTTGCAAATTCCCAGTCAACTACATGGAGTTTCAAGGGACAGACAGTACTGACTCCCTCCCACAATAAAAAAAATAAAGTATCACTCCCCCAAGTCACCCAATAAAGCCTCCTCATTTCCTCCTAACCCTATACCCAGGGCAACTTGTCAATGCCTACCATGAGTGGAGTCTAGTGTTAGATGTATGACTCCAGAAAGAAATACGTAGAATCTACCTATCCCCATCTGCACAGCTATTGGAATGTGAATGTCTTTTTGAGATTTTTAAATTTTTTCCGAGTTAAGAAGAAACCAAAGTGGATGTCTTAGTCAGCTCGGGCAGCCATAACAAAATACCACAGACTGGGTGACTTAAACAACAGAAATTTATTTCTCACAGCTTTGGAGGCTGAGAAGTCCAAGATCAAGGGGTTGGCCAGTTGGGTGTCTGGCAAAAGCTTTCTTTTTGGCTTGCAGGTGGTGCCTTCTCACTGTATCCTGACAGTGGAGACAGCAAGAGAACTCCCTGATGTCTCTTGTTATAAGGGCACCAATCCTATCAGGGTCCCACCCTCATGACCTCATTTAACCTGAACTACTTCCTTACTCCAAATACAGTCACCTTGGGGGTTAGGGCTTCAATATATGAATTTGGGGGAACATAATTCAGTCCACAGCAAAGAGGAAGGTTTCTGTCACTAAAAAGGTTTATAAACATGGTCCAACTTGATAAAGAGCCCAAGGGCGGAATCCTCTCTGAAGCTCAACTGAAACATGGTGGCTCTGTTCTCAAAAACAATGTGAAGTACAGCCCTGGGATGGAATGCAGAGGTAAAATTCACATGAAGGGTCTTGCTTTAATCAATGTATTTCATAGAGTATTCCTTCATTTCTCCATTTTACACTGAATGGACCAAGAAGTGGGAAAAGTACAGAACATGGAATCAGAGGACTTGGGTTATAATCCTGTCTCTGCCATTTACTAATCCTTGGGTTTTAGAGCAAATTATTAATTTCTGTGGTGTTGGAAAATATTCATCTAGTTAAAAAGGTAACAGCTCTGTGAAATAGGCAAGGGTAAGTGAAAGAATTGAATGAGATAATGTATGTAAAAGAACTTTGTAATCATAAAACCTTAGATAGATGTCAGGGACCATTAAACTAAAGGGAGAGCTTAAAAGCCTCCTGACTCAGAGACACATTTCATCTCAGAGAGATAATGCCAAGAGGGATCTTTTTAATCAGGATACTAGTATTAGAGGAAATTTGAGGATAAATAAAAGTCCCACACTGCACAGTAAGTTGAAAATATAACTTACAGAACTGCTTAGTATAAGAAGTAGTATAGGATGACTAGTTACACAAAGAACACTAAAAAAGTGTTCTGATCAACTGATGTTCATCACACTATGGTTCCACAAATCACTGATGTTCTTTAGGTGGCACCAAGGTGTTATGCTACAAAAATCAATCTGTGGCAGTCATTTATTGATTTGCAGAAACAATTTAATCCATGGGGAGAATTTTCTCCATTTCAGGTTTTTCAGTCACAAATTCCTCTTAATCCTTTAGTGACTGCTGGCAGATAGCATAACAAATTAACCTGTAGCAAAAGAACACCTAGGAAAGCATATCAGGTGTCATCAATGGCTTGCTTTTATCCATTTGTGCTCATATAATTAGGTCTGCACTTTAAACTGCTAGCAAAAATTCCCTGTAGTCATATGATGGTATGAAGCACACTGTCTCAATCCCACCTGTAAAAGCCACTTTCCCACTAGGGAAATAGGTGGGGGAAAGGGCAGGAGATGCAAGACAGGGTAATTGCAACCTGAGGCAGTCTTGGAGGCAGAAAATTCTGAAAAGAAGTTGGCAGCCAAAAAGAACACAGTTCACATTAGCATTTAATCCAGAGGGCAAGGTGTGGATAGAATGGGTAGCTGGGAGAAGAGACAGCACGAGAGAACAGGGCTTGAGCTGAGTAAGGAGATGAAGGATTTGCTGAGCAGAGCTTTTGTATGTGTTAGCATGTTCCTCTATTTACATGGTGCTCAGAGCATCTTGAGGTAATGGATGCAAATTCTTAAAGAAGTTAGATTAAAGTTATGGCAATATTTTATAGGGTTCACAGAGAGCATCCTGATTTCCAGGTGATCTGCTATCCAGATCTGAGGAGCACTAAGGTTAAATTGTAAATGACAAAGCCATAGGGGATCATTAACAGGCAATAGAGATACTCTGGCAATAGTCAGTTCTTGGAAGGGGCACAATGGAGGAAAACCCTCTTCTAACAACACAGTCTTTGGAATCTCTATTAGAAGAACGGTCTTGGGCTGGTTCCCTTATGATGGAAACAATGAGGACTCATTAAGATGGCTCTCAGCAGTATAACTGTTATTTCTAGGAATCAGCCCTCAAGAGGCTGTGGGCACAGACCTCAGAAAATCAGAGGAACCCCATCTTTGGGTCCTATTCTATTCTACCTTAGGCATACAGACATATAGTATTGGGCTGACCCGAATGTCAAAGGAAGAGGTGATTCAATCTGGATTATCTAGTTTATTTCATCTATAAAAACAGACCAAACCAGTAATTTTCTCAAACTTCCTTTCTTTTAGCCTGAATCATCCTCTTGTCCTATCTTTATGGAGTAAACACATGGTTAACTGATAAATGTGCCCCTCACTTGATGCTGTATCTAACCCAGTGGTCTCTAAGTATCATGTGGCTAATACTATGTAAACATTTATTGTTTTAATACATAGTTGATTTTAGGGCTGGCATTGATCTTAGAAATCACTTTTTTTGTCTTCCTCATTTCACAGAAAAGGAAACAGACACAAAGAAGAGGAAATGTGACTTGTTCAAGTTCATACTTCAAATTAGTGGAAGAGCTGCGATTAGAATCCAGGTCTCCTAATTCCCAGGACACTACTCTTTAAACGGCACCATTTTACGCATATAGGTATGTACCATTATTTCCAGGTAAGTTCCCTGACAATTTTCATCTTTTGTTTTGAAATTGTACTCTTGTAACGTTTCAAGTCCTAATCTTGTGTGCTGGGACAAGCAGGGAGGTGGAGAACTAATCAACTTTTCAGGAAATAGATCCTTGTACAAAAGTAAAACCCTCTCAGTAACAACAAGGGTGACTTGGTCTTATAGATCCCAATATGCAAAAGGAGAAAGTTACAAAACAGTCACACTGGAGGAGATTGCATTATAAGGGGATACTCAGCAGAACTTCTTGAGTACATTTATGCACTTAAGATTACTTGGCAAAACCTTCTGGGACAGAGAAAGTTAAAATAAGAGCCAGTGCCAGATGAAGACCAAGAAGAAGGCAAAATAAGCATCTTTGAAGTAAAATGGAAGTCATGAAGAAATAGGATATGTTTGACAGAAACTCAGTTTACCATGAAAATATCATGGCCCTAGTAACCAGCCTAGTGAAAAGCCTTCCTCAATCACATGAATAGCAGCACTGCCACTTTTCTGGTCACTAAGGCTTAAACTTGGATATCATCTTGAGGTTTTTCTACACCTCACCTCCTGAAGTCTATCCATTACCAAGTCCTGTTTTTCCTTCCTTTGAAATAACTCTAAAATTCTTCTCTTCTTCTCCATTTGACTGCCAGCAATCTATTGATACATGGGACTCCATTATCTTATGGAAATACTCCCATTCTCTCCTACTCTAATTTACCATTTGTACAGCCATAGGAGTCACCTTATAACATACAGCTTTCTTGATCACATTCTGTTTAAGAACCTAGACTGACTCCCCAATGCCCATAAGATCAAGTCCTAGCTTCTCAACCATATATTCATATCCACCAACAAACGAGTCCAGTTTACCTACTCTTACATACTTCTTTCTCCTCCCAAATACTGCCATGCCCAAGACAGTGCCAATTCCCACCCTTGGCTTCTATCCCCACCCGATATATAACAGAGGTATTCTCCCGCCTCCCACATCTGCCTGTCTAAATCCCACCCAGCCTTTAAGATTCAGCTCAGGTTCTACCTCTTCTGCATATCTTTCCTAACCACCTCACAATAATTCCAGTTAAACTTGATCTTTACAATTTTAATTAGTACCAGCTATACTCAAGGCACTGATCTCCTCGCTTCTTAAGAAATGAAAAAAAAACCTAACAGGTAAAATTTGGACCCATTAATAAAGTCCTGCTCTGAAACAGAGAGATGGACAAATGTTCATATAGCCTTTGATGTCTGTTACTATGGAGAATGCCAAACCATCAGTTGAAGGGTTTCTCAAACTTTCTTCCTTCCAAGATGAAAGTAACATCTATTGGAACATCCAAACTGCACTTCATTCATGACACATTACCTATTTGTTACACTATGTGAGAATTTTAGAATATGTGAGAGGTAACTTTGGATCATCAATTATACATTATACATGAGAAATCTGAGGTCCATTTCTATTTCTTGTGCTTTCTGATGTTTTCTTTCCCTTTGGAAAACCACTGATGATAAATTACTAAAACAATTTTAGAAAGAAGTTCAGCAGTATGTATCTTTAAAAATGCTCCTGGCTTTTGATCCAGTAATTTGACTTCTGAGAAGTTGAGCAAATAACCTTGAATATATATATAAAAATCTTTATGTACAAAAATATCTATCACCACTTTATTCATAACAGTAGAGATAAATGGAAGAAACCTAAGTATCCCCAACTGGAGACTATGGTATATCTGATCTGACCCAATGAAATATTATGTAGCCATTTAACATGATATTTTAACATATGATGGCATGAAACATACTGTGTCAGTGTCACCTAGCAGAGCCACTTCCCCATGAGGGAAATTGGTGGTGGGAAGGGCAGGAGTTTTAAAAAGTGTTATTACAGATAATGATGTGTGGGGAATTCTTACAAAATATTAACTGAAGAAAACTGGATAGAAAATGTACATAAAAGATGAACTCATTTAAAATGCATGAGGGGGAAGACTGGAAATTTTTCCTTATCTTAAGCCACATTGTTTGATTTTTTATGAGAATTCATGATTTGCTGGTTTAAGTAAATTTTTTGCAATTTCTATTTTAAAATAATTTCAGACACATAGAAAAGTTGTAAGAACAGTCCAATGAACTCCTGTGTACTCTTCACCTATATTCCCTAATTGTTAGCATAAAAAACTTGTAAAGAAGTCCCTCTGCCCCATTTTAAGAGGATTTGGTCAATAAGCTCCTATGTGAACATTGCCACTTTAGATTCCAAAGTGCAGGGGTAACAGAAAGGGGACACTCATTTCTCATAGCCTATGGGATCTGGGATGAAAGCCAACCCCAAGACTAATAATCAGATGCAAGACTTTTAACCAATTACGCTGCATATTATTTGCTGTAATCAGTGTCATCCCATTCTTCCTTTCCCTTGACTACTTCAAGGAACATCATGCAGACAATGTGATAGAGTGTTGAACAACAGATTTAAACTCTCCCATGTAGCTCAGTGACTTGAGGGAGACAAATATATATTTTTCGCTTGTGTCTTCACTCTAGAGAAAATGAAAAGCATTGATTTAATCCAGCTGCCAGCGGATCTACATAACTTGCCTGGACTTTGAAGAGAAGTGAAAAAGAGTTGAAGACCTTACAAAAATAAAAACACCATGTGCCCATAGCCATCAAAATGCATTATGCAAATGAAAGTACCCATATTTTAACATAGATATTGTATATTTCTACCCAGAATTTGGAAGAATTCTCTGTATTACAGATATTTTAGAGGTGGAAGAGATATTTGGGTCATCCAGCACTGTGCAATAGAACTTCCTGTAATGATGAAGATGTTCTATATCTGTGCTGTCCAATATGGTAGCCATGAGTCACCTCTGGTTATTAAGTGCTCGAAATGTACCTGATGCAACTATAGAACTGAATTTTAATTTTATTTCATTTTAATTCATCTAAATTTAAAGAGCCACATGTAGCTAGTGACTACTGTACCAGACAGTGGAGATCTAGACCCTTTATCACTCTAAGTAGTTCCCCTCATCTTAGTGCACTTTCCCTGATAATCACATCCACTCCTAACAGCTCCAGTTACCACTTATAATGATGGTACTCAATCTTGGCTGCATGTTGCATTCACCTGGGGATCTGTTTTAAATGTCAGTGTGTATGTGGGGAGAGGTGGGGGGTATTGTGACCAAAGCATGAGTGGTTTTTAAAAGCTCCTCAAGTGATTCTAATGTGCAGCCAGTGTGGAGAACCTTTGATCAATATGCTGATGACTCCCAATTCTATATCACCAGATCCCAATGCTGTGCTCCACATGCTGACTGGATCTCTCCTTCCTGATGTCCAGAAAAATAATAAACACCTCAAACACCAACATATCAAAATAGGACACCATTACGTCCATTGCCCTCCCCCAAATCCTTCAAACTATAATTACTGGACTTACTTCTGACATTTTGCTATTTGTTTTCCATATGTCTTATATATAGTTTTTGTTCCTCAATTCATTATGGCCTTTTTTTGTGTCTGATTTTTTGTAGTGTATCATTTTGATTCACTTCTCATTTCTTATTCTATATATGTTTTTAGTTATTTTCTTAGTGGTTTGGGGATTACAATTAACATCTTCAGTTTATAGCAAGCTAGTTTGAATTAATAATAACTTAGCTTCAATAATATAAAAAATTCTTTTCCTATGCAGCTCCATCCCTCCTCCTCTATGTTGTTATTGTCACAACTTACATCTCTATATATTGTGTGCCCATTAATATGGAATTATAATTTTTGTTCTATGTATTTGTATTCTAAATCATAAAGAAAAAAAAGAAAACTTCCAAACCAAAAGTACAATAATAGTGGCTTTTATACTTAGCTATGTAGTTACCTCTACCCGTGTTCTTTATTTCTTCATATGACTTTGCATTACTATCTAGCCTGAAGGATTCCATTTAGGATTTCTTATAAGACAGGTTTACTGGCAATGAACTTCCCCAGCTTTTGTTTATCTGGGAATGTCTTAAGTTCACCTTAATTTTTAAAGGGTAGTTTTGCAGGATATCAAATTTTGGTTGAGAGGTTTTTCTTTTTTTCTTTCAACACTTTAAATATATCAACCCACTGCCTCCTGGACTCCATGGTTTCTGAAGAGAAATTGGCTGTTAATTTTTATTAGGATCCCTTGTCTGTGACCAGTTGCTTCTCCCTCTACTTTCCTGATTCTCTCTTTATCTTTGTCATTTGACAGTTTGATTATGTGTCTTGGTGTGGAATTTCTTTGAGTTTAACCTTCTTGGAATTTGTTCACCTTCTTTGAGATGTAGATTCATGTATTTCCTCAAATTTTGGAAGTATTTGGCCATTATTTCCTCAAATATACTTTCTGCCACTTTCTCTTTCTCCTCTCCCTCTAGGACTCCCATTATGCATCTGTTGGTATACTTGATAGTGTCTCACATCCTTATGATGTCCTATTCATTTCTCTTCATTCTTTTTTATTTTCTGATCCTCAGACTAGAAAATTTCAATGTATATATCTTCAGTTTCATTAATTCTTTCTTCTACTTTCTCAAATCTGCTGTTCTGCATTTGGCTAACACTGCTGGGGAGGCTACTCCAACTCTGAGAAAATTCCAAGAGGTGTAAAAAAAAAAAAGGCAATCCTCTGAGCTGATTCCTCTTTTTCCACAAAGAAATTCAATAACTATGTACTGACCAGTCAAAACATACAATCACAATTCTTTGAGAACAAAATCCATATTTTCCCCCTCCCAGCACCAGCAAGCCACACTAGGAATATATTGAGCCACCGTCCCCATGGCTATCCCCAAGCTAAGGAGTGGGGGATGGTAGGCAGCTCAGTAAAAATGCCACAAAACTCTCTTACCAAAATGTAGTAGCTTCTTTCTTCATTAAGCACTACTTATTATAAGTTTTTATTAGATTCCAGAGTTCAGAAAAGGTTGATTTGAACTGATGGGTTTTGCTAGGTTAATCGTTGCATTAGTGGAGAGATGGGTTTTTGAAGTTCCCTACTCTGCCAATTTTTATAATGTTCCTTTTTTCTTAATCAAAATTTTTATAGAATTTTTTATACATTTATCCTTTCATTTAACTCTAATTTTTTCCCAAGTGCATATAAAACCCAAATGGGATAGTTTTTGTAATTTATCTCTTAATTTGGGAAGAAGTTATACTTTTATTAGGTTGAGCCTTTCTATTCAGCAACATAGTGTACTTCCCCATTCTCTCCTTCATTAACTTCTTTTACGTGAATCCTATTCCTTTCTAGGTAAATTTACTCCTGGATGTCTTAAGATGTTGTCACTATTCTGCACTGAATTTTTCCTTTTTACTTTCTGAGTGATGATGATTATTACTGCTATAAAATTTTAAAGCTATTGATATTTGTATTTTTTTCTTGCATTATGTGACCTTACCAAAGTCTCTTCTTAGTTTTAACAGGTTTTTGTAAACTTTCTTGGGTGTTCTATTATACAATTATATTATCTGCATATAAAGGTAATTTTGTCTCCTGTATTAAATGTTTATAATATTTTCACATCCTTCTCTTATTACATTAGTCATAACCTTAAAACTGAATAATAGAGCTGATAATGGCATTCTTGATTTTAATGGTAGTGGGTCCAGTATTTCACAATTTATTATGATATTTATTATTGATTTGAGGTAAATAGTCTTTTGTGTATAGGTAGTTTACTTCTGTTCCAATTTTACTTAGTTTTTTAAATAAATAGGTGCTGAATTATATCAATTTTTTTCATCTGCTGATATAATCATGTTTTCTTTCCTTTAAGTGGTTGACTTATTTACTAAATGTATTGGAAATTTTCTCATATTGAACCCTGCTTGCACGCTTAGGATAAGTTCCACTTGGTCATAATGTATTATTCTTCAATTCACTTCTGCTTTTCATTTGCTAATATTTTATTTAGAATTTTTAGAATTATTTTCAGGGTTGAAATTGGTCTATAGTTTTCATTTTGGAGTATCATTATCAGGTTTTGGCATTAAGATTATGCTACGAGTAAAGTAAGTCATAAAGAGAAAGACAAATACCGTATGCTAACACATATATATGAAATCTAAGAAAAAAAATGTCATGAAGAACCTAGGGGTAAGACGGGAATAAAGACACAGACCCTACTGGAGAATGGACATGAGGATATGGGGAGGGGGAAGGGTAAGCTGGGACAAAGTGAGAGAGTGGCGTGGACATATATACACTACCAAACGTAAAATAGATAGCTAGTGGGAAGCAGCTGCATAGCACAGGGAGATCAGCTCGGTGCTTTGTGACCACCTAGAGGGGTGGGATAGGGAGGGTAGGAGGGAGACGCAAGAGGGATGAGATATGCGAACATATGTATATATATAACTGATTCACTTTGTTATAAAGCAGAAACTAACACACCATTGTAAAGCAATTATACTCCAATAAAGATGTAAAAAATAAAAGATTATGCTAGCTCTGTAGAATTAATTGAGGAGTGTTCTTCCTTTTTCTGTAATCTGAAAATAGTTTTAATATCAAGATAACCATTTACATTTTTTAAATTCTATATACAAATATGAAACCACTTGAGGTGAATGACTTTTACGTAATTTTTTTTAACTTATGTTTTTTACAGCAGGTTCTTATTAGTCATTCATTTTATACACATCAGTGTATACATGTCAATCCCAATCTCCCAATTCATCACACCACCACCACCCACGACTGCCACTTTCCCCCCTTGGTGTCCATAAGTTTTTCTCTACTTCTGTGTCTCAATTTCTGTTCTGCAAACCAGTTCATCTGTACCATTTTCTAGGTTCCACATATATGCATTAATATACGATATTTGTTTTTCTCTTTCTGACTTAATTCACTCTGTATGACAGTCTCTAGATGCATCCACGTCTCTACAAATGACCCAATTTCGTTCATTTTTATGGCTGAGTAATATTCCATTGTATATATTGTACCACATCTTCTTTACCATTCATCTGTCAATGCGCATTTAGGTTGCTTCCATGAACTGGCTATTGTAAATAGTGCTGCAATGAATATTGGGGTGCCTGTATCTTTCTGAATTATGGTTTTCTCTGGGTATATGCCGAATAGTGGGATTGCTGGGTCATATGGTAATTCTATTTTAAGTTTTTTAAGGTACCTCCGTACTGTTCTCCATAGTGGCTGTATCAATTTACATTCCCACCAACAGTGCAAGAGGATTCCCTTTTCTCCACACCCTCTCCAGGATTTGTTGCTTGTAGATTTTCTGATGACACCCATTCTAACCGGTATAAGGTGATACCTCATTGTAGTTTTGATTTGCATATCTCTAATAATTAGTGATGTTGAGCAGCTTTTCATGTGTTTCTTGGCCATCTGTATGTCTTCTTGGAGAAATGTCTATTTAGGTCTTCTGCCCATTTTTGGATTAGGTTGTTTGTTTCTTTAATATTGACCTGCATGAGCTGTGTATATATTTTGCAGATTAATCCTTTGTCCATTGATTCGTTTGCAAATATTTTCTCCCATTCTGAGGGTTGTCTTTTCGTCTTGTTTATGGTTTCCTTTGCTGTGCAAAAGCTTTGAAGTTTCATTAGGTCCCATTTGTTTATTTTTGTTTTTATTTCCATTACTCTAGGAGATGGATGAAAAAAGAACTTGCTGTGATTTATGTCAAAGAGTGTTCCTCCTATGTTTTCCTCTAAGAGTTTTACAGTGCCCGGTCTTATATTTAGGTCTCTAATCCATTTTGTCTTTATTTTTGTGTATGGTGTTAGGGAGTGTTCTAATTTCATTCTTCTACATGTAGCTGTCCAGTTGTCCCAGCACCACTTATTGAAGAGACTGTCTTTTCTCCATTTTATATCCTTGCCTCCATTTTATATCTCCATTTTATATCCTTGTCATAGATTAGTTGACCATAGGTGCATGGGTTTATCTCTGGGCTTTCTATCCTTTTCCACTGAACTATATTTCTGTTTTTGTGCCAGTACCATATTGTCTTGATTACTGTAGCTTTGTAGTATAGTCTGAAGTCAGGGAGTCTCATTCCTCCAGTTCCGTTTTTTTCCCTCAATACTGCTTTGGCTATTCAGGGTCTTTTGTGTCTCTATACAAATTTTAAGATTTTTTGTTCTAGTTCCGTAAAAAATGCCATTGCTAATTTGATACGGATTGCATTGAATTGGTAGATTGCTTTGGGTAGTATAGTCATTTTCACAATATTGATTCTTCCAATCCAAGAACATGGTATATCTCTCCATCTGTTGGTATCATCTTTAATTTCTTTCATCAGTGTCTTATAGTTTTCTGCATACAGGTCTTTTGTCTCCCTAGGTAGGTTTATTCCTAGGTATTTTATTATTTTTTTGGCAATGGTAAATGGAAGTGTTTCCTTAATTTCCCTTTCAGATTTTTCATCATTAGTGTACAGGAATGCAAGAGATTTCTGTGCATTAATTTTGTATCCTGAAACTTTCCCAAATTCATTGATTAGCTCTAGTAGTTTTCTGGTGGCATCTTTACGATTCTCTATGTATAGTATCATGTCATCTGCAAACAGTGACAGTTTTACTTCTTCTTTTCCGATTTGTATTCCTTTTATTTCTTTTTCTTCTCTGATTGCCATGGCTAGGACTTCCAAAACTATGTTGAATAATAGTGGTGAGAGTGGACCTCCTTGTCTTGTTCCTGATCTTAGAGGAAATACTTTCAGTTTTTCACCATTGAGAAAGATGTTTGCTGTGGGTTTGTCGTATATGGCCTTTATTATGTTGAGGTAGGTTGCCTCTATGCCCACTATCTGGAGAGTTTTTATCATAAATGGTGTTGAATTTTGTCAAAAGCTTTTTCTGCATGTATTGAGGTGATCATGTGGTTTTGATTCTTCAATTTGTTAATATGGTGTATCACATTGATTGACTTGCATATATTGAAGAATCCTTGCATCTCTGAGATAAATCCCACTTGATCGTGGTGTATGATCCTTTTAATGTGTTGTTGGATTCTGTTTGCTAGTATTTTGTTGAGGATTTTGTTGCTAGTATTTTGTTGAGGATTTCAGTGATATTGGTCTGTAATTTTCTTTTTTTGTAGTATCTTTGGTTTTGGTATTCAGGGTGATGGTGGCCTCACAGAATGAGTTTGGGAGTTTTCCTTCCTCTGCAATTTTTTGGAAGAGTTTGAGAAGGACGGGTGTTAGCTCTTCTCTAAATGTTTGATAGAATTCACCTGTAAAGCCATCTGGTCCTGGACTTTTGTTTGTTGGAAGATTTTTAATCACAGTTTCAATTTCATTACCTGTGATTTGTCTGTTCATATTTTCTATTTCTTCCTGGTTCAGTCTTGGAAGGTTATACCTTTCTAAGAATTTGTTCATTTCTTCCAGGTTGTCCATTTTATTGGCATAGAGTTGCTTGTAGCAGTCTCTTAGGATGCTTTGTATTTCTGCGGTTTCTGTTGTAACTTTTCCTTTTTCATTTCTAATTTTATTGATTTGAGTCCTCTCCCTCTTTTTCTTGATCCGTCTGGCTAATGGTTTATCAGTTTTGTTTATCTTCTCAAAGAATCAGCTTTTAGTTTTATTGTTCTTTGCTATTGTTTTCTTTGTTTCTATTTCATTTATTTCTGCTCTGATCTTGATGATTTCTTTCCTTCTGCTAACTTTGGGTTTTGTTTGTTCTTCTTTCTCTAGTTCCTTTAGGTGTAAGGTTAGATTGTTTACTTGAGATTTTTCTTGTTTCTTGAGGTAGGCTTGTATGGCTATAAACTTCCCTCTTAGAACTGCTTTCCTGCAACCCATCAGTTTTGGGTCATGGTGCTTTCATTGTCCTTTGTCTCTAGGTATTTTTTGATTTCCTCTTTGATTTCCTCAGTGATCTCTTGGTTATTCAGTAATGTACTGTTTAAACTCCATGTGTTTGTGTGTTTTTTATGTTTTTTTCCCTGTAATTCATTTCTAATCTCATGGCGTTGTGGTCAGAAAAGATGCTTGGTATAATTTCAATTTTCTTAAATATACTGAGGCTTGATTTGTGACCCAAGATGTGATCTATCATGGAGAATGTTCCATGCACACTTGAGAAGAAAGTGTAATCTGATGTTTTTGGATGGAATGCCCTATAAATATCAATTAAGTCTATCTGGTCTCTTGTGTCATTTAAAGCTTGTATTTCCTTACTAATTTTCTGTTTGGATGATCTGTCCATTGGTGTTAATGAGGTGTTAAAGTCCCCCACCATTATTGTGTTACTGTTGATTTCCTCTTTTAGAGCTGTTAGCAGTTGCCTTATGTATTGAGGTGCTCCTATGTTGGTTGCATATATATTTATAATTGTTATATCTTCTTCTTGGATTGATCCCTTGATCATTACATAATGTCCTTCCTTGTCTCTTGTAACATTCTTTATTTTAAAGTCTATTTTATCTGATACGAGTATTGCTACTCCAGCTTTCTTTTGATTTCCATTTGCATGGAATATCTTTTTCCATCCCCTCACTTTCAGTCTGTATTGTCCCTAGGTCTGAAGTGGGTCTCTTGTAGTCAGCATATATATGGGCCTTGTTTTTGTATCCATTCAGCAAGCCTGTATCTTTTGGTTGGAGCATTTAATCCATTCACGTTTAAGGTAATTATCAATATGTATGTTCCTATGACCATTTTCCTAATTGTTTTGGTTTTGTTTTTGTAGGGCCTTTTCTTCTCTTGTGTTTCCCACTTAGAGAAGTTCCTTTAGCATTTGTTGTAGAGCTGGTTTGGTGGTGCTGAATTCTCTTAGCTTTGGCTTGTCTGTAAAGCTTTTAGTTTCTCCATTGAATCTGAATGAGAACCTTGCCTGGTAGAGTAATCTTGGTTGTAGGTTCTTCCCTTTCATCACTTTAAGTATATCATGCCACTCCCTTCTGGCTTGTAGAGTTTCTGCTGAGAAATCAGCTGTTAACTTTATGGGAGTTCCCTTGTATGTTATTTGTTGTTTTTCCCTTGCTGCTTTCAATAATTTTCCTTTGTCTTTAATTTTTGCCAGTTTGATTACTGTGTGTCTCAGTGTGTTTCTCCTTGGGTTTGTCCTGTATGGGACTCTCTGTGCTTTCTGTACTTGGGTGCCTATTTCCTCTCCCATGTTAGGGAAGTTTTTGTCTATCATCTCTTCAAATATTTTCTCGGGTCCTTTCTCTCTCTCTTCTGCTTCTGGGACCCCTATAATGTGAACATTGTTGAGTTTAATGTTGTCCCAGAGGTCTCTTAGGCTGTCTTCATTTCTTATGATTCTTTTTTCTTTATTCTGTTGCGCAGCAGTGAATTCCACCATTCTGTCTTCCAGGTCACTTACCCATTCTTCTGCCTCAGTTATTCTGCTATTGATTCCTTCTAGTGTAGTTTTCATTTCAGTTATTGTATTGTTCATCTGTGTTTGTTTGTTCTTTAAGTCTTCTAGGTCTTTGTTAAACATTTCTTGCATCTTCTCGATCTTTGGTTCCGTTGTTTTTCCGAGGTCCTGGATCATATTCACTCTCATAATTCTCAATTCTCTTTCTGGAAGATTGCCTATCTCCATTTCATTTAGTTGTTTTTCTGGGGTTTTATCTTGTACCTTCATCTGGTACATAGCCCTCTGCCTTTACGTCTTGTCTATCTTTCTGTGAATGTGGTTTCTGTTCCACAGGCTGCAGGATTGTAGTTCTTCTTGCTTCTGCTGTCTGCCCTCTCGTGGATGAGGCTAAGAGGCTTGTGGAAGTTTCCTGATGGGAGGAACTGGTGGTGGGCAGAGCTCAGTAAAACTTTAATCCGCTTGTCTGCTGATGGGTGGGGCTGGGTTCCCTCCCTGTTGGTTGTTTGGCCTGAGGCAACCCAACACTGGAGCCTAGCTGGGCTCTTTGGTGGAGCTAATGGTGGACTTTGGGAGGGCTCATGCCAAGGAGTACTTCCCAGAACTTCTGCTGCCAATGTCCTTGTCCTCACGGCGAGGCACAGCCACCCCCCACCTCTGCAGGAGACCCTCCAACACTAGTAGGTAGATCTGGTTCAGTCTCCTATGGGGTCACTGCTCCTTCCCCTGGGTCTCAATGCACACACTACTTTGTGTGTGCCCTCCAGGAGCGGAGTCTCTGTTTCCCCCAGTCCTGTTGAAGTCCTGCAGTCAAATCCCGCTAGCCTTCGAAGTCTGAATCTCTAGGAATTCCTCCTCCCATGCCAGAGCCCCAGGCTCAGAAGCCTGACATGGGGCTCAGAAACTTCACTCCAGTGGGTGGACTTCTGTGGTATAAGTGTTCTCCAGTTTCTGAGTCACCCACCCAGCAGTTATGGGATTTGATATTATTGTAATTGCGCCCCTCCTACTGTCTCACTGAAGCCTCTCCTTTGTCTTTGCATGTGGGGTATCTTTTTTGGTGAGTTCCAGTGCCTTCCTGTTGATGATTGTTCAGCAGTTAGTTGTGATTCCGGTGTTCTCGAAAGAGGGAGTTCTACTTTGCCATCTTGAACCAACCTCCAGTCATTAGTCCACAGGTCCTACATTTGCTCACTCTTCTCAAGGCTTAAGGTCTCATCTCTTCAGTATCTTTTATTGCAATATTCGTTTTACTGTGGAAGCCTGGAACCAAACCCACAATATCTCCAAAGTATGCATGAATGAGAAGTCCACAGGCTGACTGGCTTCAGGTGAAGCTTGATCCTACAACACAATATGTCATCAAGGACCCGTTTATTTCCTTCCCTCTGCTGTGCTTTCCTTGGTGTGTCTTGAGGTGAATGACTTTTAATTGGTAGATATTTCAAACTATTTTAATATCCTCTATGATTATTAATATGCTCAGGTTTTCTATTTGTTTGTGGTTTAATTTTGGTAATTTTCCAGAAAATGCTATCACTTAGGTCGTGTTCACCTTCTTGTAACAGAAAAGCATGCCTAAAAGTGGGTTAACAAAAGGGGTTTTCATCTCACACAACTAGAAGTCTAGAGGTTGAGCAGCTCCCAGATTGGTTAATTCAATAGCTCAAAGACATCACAAAGGACCCAATTTATGCCATTCTCAATGTGGAGGCTGCATCTTTTAGGTTGGCTCTCTTCATAGTCCCCAGATGGCTACCAAAGTCTTTGGTGTCACATGCAAATGACAACATTCAGAGGCAAAAAGGGGAAATATTTCTTTTTTTTTACATCTCTTTTTAAGAACAAAGTAACTTTTCCCAGAAGCCCTCTAGTACATCTCATTGGGTAGAATTGTACCAACTGCTCAAATCTAGGTAAATCACTGCCCAAAGAAATGGAATTACCAATATTGATTTAGTCTTAGACTAATTAAGACTCTTTCCTTGAGGTGAAAGGGTGGCTTCTTGCCTAAGCACTTGGCTGCATGGAGGGGAGGAGGTTAAACATACAAGAAAAAGTAGAGCTTGGGACTTCTCTGGCGGTCCAGTGGTTAAGACTTCATGCTTCCAACGCAGTGGGTATGGGTTCAGTCCTTGGTCAGGGAACTAAGATCCCGCATGCCGTGTGTTGTGGCAAAAAAAAAAAAAACAGAAAAGAAAAAGCAGAGCTCTACTGACAGAGCATTCCCCCATCTCTATCCTTACCACTGTTTCATGTAGTAATTTAATACGTATCTATTGAGAGCCTACTACGTGCCAGGTTTTGTATATAGAGTAGTAAACATGACAGATAAGGTTCTTGCTACTATGGAGTTTACATTTTGTTTGGGGGAACTAGATGTTAAAACAATAAACAAAAATGTGAGTATTTCAAATAGTAATAAGTTCTTCAAGAAAATCAACTCTGTATAATAAGAAGAGGGTGACATGAAGGGACTTGCTCCATTAGAAATGTGTTCTTGGGAAGCTTACTGAAAAGATGACATTTGATCTGAAATCTACATGATAAGAAGGAAACTGAAGGTCTAGTAGAAGAGTATTATAGGCAGTGAACCAACCACATGCGCTAAGGTCCCAAGGTGATCACATGCTTGAGAGTTTTGAAGAATAGAAAGACAGCCAATGTTCTATTAAAATGAGGTGGATGGACCTAGAAACCATCATACAGAGTGAAGTAAGTCAGAAAGAGAAAAACAAATACCGTATGCCAACACATATATATGGAATCTAAAAAAAAAAAATGGTTCTGAAGAACCTAGGGGCAGGACAGGAATAAAGACGCAGACGTAGAGAACGGACTTGAGGACACAGGGAGGGGGAAGGGTAAGCTGGGACGATGTGAGTGGCATGGACTTATATACACTACCAAATGTAAAACAGATAGCTAGTGGGAAGCAGCCACATAGCACAGGGAGATCAACTCAGTGCTTCGTGTCCACCTAGAGGGGTGGGATAGGGAGGGTGGGAGGGAGACGCAAGAGGGAGGAGATATGGGGATATATGTTTACCTGATTCACTTTGTTATACAGCAGAAACTAACACACCATTGTAAAGCAATTATACTCCAATACAAATAAAATACCATTGTGTTTTATATACCCACACCTGAGCACCTGCTGTGTCCGTCATCTAGAACGACCATCCTTACGTTGCTGTCTAGCAAACTCTTACCAACCCTTTAAGACATAGCTCAAATATTTCTCTTCAATTTTCTCCCCAGGTAGAGTTAAACACTTCCTCCTACTATATAGTGTGCCTACTATATATTAGACTCCGTATCAGACCATAGTACATTTAACTTATTTTCATTTTTATCCCTCCCTCTGGACTTGGAAATGTTTGAAGACAAGGGCTATGTCATTTATATATGTATATTTGTATTCCCTACCGCCAAGTGTTCTGGCCATGACAAATACTAGTTGCATAACAAGTATTAAACTGAAACATCGAATATCTACTATTCTTGGCACTATTATAAGCATCATGGAGCATACAAAAGAATCTACCTTCATTGAAGCAGTTCAGAATGTAGACTCTAGAGTCAGAAGCTTGGCTCTTCACCCCTTCCCAACACTTCCTAGCTATGTGAACTTAAGCAAATTACTTAACCTCTCTGTGCCCCAGGTTCCTTATCTGTGAGGTGGGAGATAATAATGGTAACTGCCTGAAAGTGAGGAATAATTTAAATAATGTATGTGAAGCATTTAGCACACACAATATCTGGCACATGATAAGTGCTTCATGTTAATTTATTATTTCTAAATTAATGAAATTATTGGATTGATAAGATTTATACAAATGAAAAGCATAATACTACAAACACACCACTACGCAGGATGGTCTAAAGTGCCTTTTGAAACAAGATATTATGGTGTCTTGATCTTGCTGAATGAGAAATGAAGAAAAAATCAGCGACAGTGTAATCTGTCTTGGCCTGACCATTCTAGAGAACTGTGTTCATTTCTGAGCAGCAAACTTTAAGAAAAACAAAGCACAGTATAACTAGAATCAGACCACTAGGATGCTTGTAATTCTAGAGAAGGGGAGACTCCTGGGGGCAGAGAGAAACCTGAGAGCTGAAATCAAACACGTGAAGGATTGTTATATAGAAGAAAGGAGAGCTTTGCTCAATACTGCTCTAGAGAGCAGATCTAGGGCCATGGAATAGAAGCTGTAGGTGGGTGATTTCAGCGGGACATAAACCAGCGTTTGCTGAATGTCAGCACTCACCATGAAGGTGAGAAAGTGGTGAGTTTCTCATCAGTGGAGGTGCTCATTAAGTGAACAATCACTTAACAAGGATATTGTCAAGGGGGTTTTTTCACAGGACAGGGGATTATTCTAGATGACCTTTGAGGTCCCTTGCAGGAGGCTCAAGATCTGGACCTTTCTGGGAAAGATTAGTGTTACTACATTAAAATTAGGAAGTTCTAAAAGTGGTATTCTTAAAGGAGTCAAAATGCTCTCGAAATCAACACACACACACACACACACACACACACACACACACACACGTACCTACACATAATCTTCCTCCGAGCAGCCCACCCCTGTGGCTATGTGCATGAAGTTTCCACTTTAGTCACTCATTGGATTGGGCATTCAAGGTTCTTGTTCAAATGGAATTTTTTACTAGATGAGGTATGGCTTTAAGCAACCTAGCTGTTATCATCGTCTTCTATCACAGTGCCTGGTACATATTCATTGAATGTTTATTATCCACTTGAGATTGTACAAGTTTATCAAATTAAACTGACTTTCCTTAAAGGACTCTGAAGAGATGGACAAGTAGACAGATAAGCTTGGATAAGGGCAAGACGTCACAAGGGTTTCACCATTCAAACTCAATCCTCATGGCACAGAGGGCAAGCCACACACAGATCCCATGTCCATTTTTTTAGTTACATGGGAAGCCAGGCTTTCCTTCTCACAGACAAAGTCCTGAGCTGGGCAACGATCTGGGCTGGGATTTGGTGAGAATACTTTGCATCCTGGCCTTCTGCCCGGCCCATTGATGTAGCTCTTTAAATCGCATCATTTAAAACCACAAATGTCACAGATCCCATTAGACAAACTCCTCTGGCTAGCAGCACAGAAAGGAAGGAACACGATAAGCCCCCTGAGGCAGCCTGATTGACCATTCCTAATCTCTCATGCTTGGGGGACTACACTGGGAGTAGGGTTCACTCGTAGAATGGCACGAAGTGCTGGCTGGTTTCATTTCATTCAGTTAAGCATACACCTCAAGGCCAGTGCATAATGATGGGAAAGCCAGCCTCACCTCCTGGCTTAGGTTAATGGCAGATGAGTGCAGTCTGCCAAGTAGAAAGGTAAAGGCTGATGGAGGGGAAACTTCCCTATAATCCATCTTCAAGAGATGCCAGAAATTCCATCATTAGTTACTTATTCCCAGAATAATGACAGAGTAGGACTAATAGCAAGCATATGGAGAAAGAATTAGCCTCAGAGCTTGCAGCAAGGCTAAAGCCGTAAGTGAGGGTCAAATGGCGCCAGCTTTGGGGATTGGCAGAGGGCAGGAAACTAGGCAAAGTCATTAGACATTTAAAGAAGCCTGCATGTAGACAAACTATATAGGGAACCCATTTTTACATCACTCTCAGCGTGTAGTGTAGAGGTGGGCATGAAAACATAAAAGGCCTCTCCTTTCCCCTCCATCACATCTTTCATGTCCTACTAAACATACATCTCTTTACTCCCAAGGCCACAGCAACTTTCCTAATCAAGGAATCCACATTAAGGTGCTATTAGCTATTGGCCACATGATTTATTTTTCCTTCCAGGGGTAGTTTTAGAGATGTAGTGCCTTAAAGCAAAGGAGTGACTCTCTAATAGTACATCTCAGGCAAACTTCTGGAGGAAAGATTTTTCTTCTCTACAGAGGAATACCATGAGGTTTCTCATAACACAGCCCGCTGGACACGCAATGGACCAGATTAATTTCAAATGCAAGAGGTGAAAAGTGACACTAGACTCTGAATTGACTATATATCATCCAATCATACTCACTTCAAGTCACAAATTTACAGTGATTTTACTGTCCTCTCTCTTTGCTACTGTAACCCACACATCTGGCATAGAGTGAGAGTTCAATGAATGGTACTTTTTGTTGCTTTCATTATTATTACTATTAGAAGCAGTAGTAGTATTAGTGCTGCCCCAGTACCTGGCACAGTGCCCAGGACATATTAATTATTCAGAACTGTAATAATTATTTTATTGCACTGGCTCCTGGCATAGTGCCTGGCACACAATAGGGCACCGACTGAGTTAGTTCCCTTTGTTCTCACCTTTCCCTGGGACACATTTGTCTCTGGTTTCCCCCCAAGCCTCACCTTGCTAAAGTGGGCACAGACCTTCCTGTAGCAATAATGCTTAGCCCAGCACCACAAGTGACACCATATGAGAAGACATCTAGCCTTCTCTTCCATGTTAGCCCCTTAAGTGGCAAATGGGCAACAGGTGCCTAAGGTCATTTTTTTTTTATATGGGGAAAGTGAGGTTTTGAGCTACTGCCTTATAATTTTAGTTTACCTCTAGTCCCTGTATCCTATTACAGCCTTAAAAATATGCCCCCACCACTATCTCCCAACTAGGCTATGATCAATCTCACCACCTTTGTTCGTGTGGTACCTGAACTACCCTCATATTTTTACACGAAATTCATCCTCCAAGGACTGGGTAACAGCTACCTTCTCCATGAAACCTTCTCTGAGACTTCCAGCCTCACAGAGCCCTTTCTGAAATTCCAAAGCATCAAATCAGTAGCACACAATTTAGCCCTTCATTCTGCACCAACCTCCTCAGCTAGATTGTATTTGCTCGTCAAACATCCATCTGTTGAGCACCCGTCATGTTCCAGAGCCTGTGTAAGTGCTAGGAAGGCAGGAATCAAGGTACTCCTACCCGAATGGCAGGAAGACAAACACGCAGTTGAGTGACATTGGAGAAACGTGATCTGAGTGCCAGTGGGGAACTCAGAGGGAGATTGGCTAACTTTCTGAGGGTCTTGGGGGAAGGCTTCACGGAGAAGGGGACCTATGAGCAAGGTGCTGAAGTAGAGAGAAGTTAGTTAAGTGGAGAAGGTGGGATGAAGCCACATGCAAACGCATGGTCATGAAAGGGCAACTCAGAGAACATGACTCAGTACGGCTAGAACTTGGGGAGAGATGGAGAGAGATGAGAGAATATCATAGAAGGTCTACTCATTCATTCATCAAATATGTATCCAGGGTGTGAAAAACAGGACAGATGCAACTGCACTTGAGCTTTAAAGCAAATTGGACTGAACAGACGATTACCCAGGAAGACAAAGAAATATGTCTATGTAACTAGAAATTCTGATTAGCATCAAGAAGGAAGAGAAAAGGCTCCAATGGAGAGAAGAATATGAAGGAACTACTTTATAATACAGGGTAGTTAATTAGGGCTTCTCTGAAGAGGTGGCATTTTGTTGAGGCTTGAAAGATGAAAAGAGCTGGAGAAGAGTATTCCAGGAGGTGATCCAAGGTCTTGAGGTGGGAGAAAGCTTGACATATTGGAAGAACCAAAAGAAGCTCCACAGGGCTAAAGAATAGTGGATAAGGGTGTAAGAGTGGCTTAAGATGACATTGGAGAGGCAAGCACAAGCCAAGACCTAGTAGAGCTCAGAAAGGAGTGTTGATTTCATCACAAGAGCAGCAGGATACTAACCAAGGAGAGTGAAACGGGATCAGATTTGTGGTTCACAGGATAACTTGGGGGTGGTGTGGAAGACGATCTGGACGGGGAGAGAATGGAGTCAGGATAACTAATTATAAGGAGGTGGAATGGTCCAGGTGAGAGATAATGAAGGCAGGGACCTTTTCTTTCTTCTGTTCCAAAAGTGACTAGCTCAGTGCTAGGCACATGGAAGGCTTCCACTGTGTTCATATTGATTAATTAAATAAATATAAACTGAATTGGGTTGTTGAGTCTCTTTTCAGGAGGTCACACTGTCCCTTCTTTCTCCTCCCTTTTTTCTTTATAACGGAGACAAGGAGGCATTCTACAATTAGTATCATTAAAGTAATTTGCTGTTTAGTGACAAATGCTTCCTCTAAACGCCACTTTCCTTTAGTCATTGCTGAGTTACTTCAAAGTAGCACAAGAAAATATCAGTGCTTCTCAAGACAGCCAAGCAGCACTCTGCTCTCCTGAGAGTTGGATGTAGAGAGAAATTTGTCATTTGGGCCTGCTCAGGGCAAGAGGCAACACTAACCTTCAAATACCAACTTCCCAGAAGATCACAAGCACATGAATTGCAAATGCCACTTGGTATAATATATGCCTCTCACTCTGCCAAAGCAGAGATATAATTACCTGGAAGAGTAAGGCAAATGTTTGTGGAAGCTGCATGTCTTCATCTGCTCTTATATCCAGGAGATGAGACAAGAGGCCCTTTATCACATTTCCATCTCTTTTTGCTGGCAAAACAGTTCGGTAATGAAAGACACTTAAATGGGTTCATCCAAACTCAGCCTCCAGAGGGTTCTGGAGGTCCCAAGGATGGTAGGGAAAGGAGAGTCAATCACCTAATGGGTCTGAGCCGCATCTTCTCCCATGGGGAGGGTAACCATTCCCATCTTATAGGGCTAGTAAGAGGAGTCAATGAGGAATGTGCATGAATTTAATCTGCAACCTGCAAGGCAAGAGCTCTATACTGTGATTCATCCTATGCAATTAATGGCAAAGTCTGTCTTTTATTCTTGGTCTCCCAGAGAAAGTTAAACATATTGTAGGAACTCAATAATAGGTTTTGCTTTGAAATCACTTCTGTTAAAATCTGGCTTTAGATGTGGTACATGTAAAACAGGCCGTTCACTTCTCATAATTGAATCAGACAGATTCTCATATCTGTCAGCTGCCTGGTTTAGAATCATGGAGGAGCAAAATCATGAGTGGGCAGAGGGGGTAGTGGCTTAATCTGTTGGAGTCAATACCCCTTCCCCAGTGAGCAGCAATAAGAAGAATGTTTCAGTTAGCACTACAACAGTGTTTCAGTCCAGGATCTGCATCTGGGGCAGCTGCAAATGTAATTCTACAAACTAGCACAGGCCCACAGGCCCGGGGTCCAAAGGAAACTGGCCAAAGATGAGGTCCAACTTTGCATCACCAGTCAGAAGTATTATCACGAGTATTTCCAGACAGCAGAAGGGAAGGAAGAAACTAACTTGTGCCATGTCTCAGGAGGTTTCCTCTGGGCCAGTTGCTTTAATCAGTCATTGTCTCATTTAACTCCCACAGTAGCCTTGAGATGGGAATTAGTGTTTAGTGTGGAGCCTGGCACAATTAGTATTATTAATATCGATAAGCTTAATAATAATAAACTGAAACACCATGAGCTTGAGTAACTTACCTAAGGTCGCAGACCTGGTAAAGCCAGGATTTGAACCCATGTCTTTCTGACCCAGAAGCCAGGGCTTTTTCTGCTATGCTCCTTTGTAAGAGGAGAAAGATTGTGGCTTTAAAACAGGTGAGGATTTTCCAAGTCATTAGCAAGGCTGCCTCCATAACTGGCCACTTGAGACCTGCAGGTATCTAAGAATATCTTTGGTCTCCCTCTCTCTCCTCATTCAGGTTTCTAAATTGCTATGAACCATGGCCCAGCTGTACTACAAAAGGGTCAACTACTCACCCTACAGAGACCGAATCCCCCTGCAAATTGTGAGGGCTGAAACGGAGCTCTCTGCAGAGGAGAAGGCCTTCCTCAGTGCTGTGGAGAAGGGGGACTACGCCACTGTGAAGCAGGCCCTCCAGGAGGCCGAGATCTACTACAATGTCAACATCAACTGCATGGACCCACTGGGCCGGAGCGCCCTGCTCATTGCCATTGAGAATGAGAACCTGGAGATCATGGAGCTACTGCTGAACCACAGCGTGTACGTCGGTGACGCATTGCTCTACGCCATCCGCAAGGAAGTGGTGGGCGCTGTGGAGCTTCTGCTCAGCTACAGGCGGCCCAGTGGAGAGAAGCAGGTAAGAAGCCCCTACAGCCGGGGAGGTAGCCAGGGACAACAGAGCACCGCAGGGTCAGAAGCCTTGAAACTAAGGAAGGTTATAGGCGGGCTGCAGTTGAGAAGCCCTATCATGGCAGCCCTCTGCTCTCAAGAATAGCATCAGTGATCTCAGGTGGGATCTTAGAACTACCCCGCATGGCCCACACTGAGTTTTACTCATTTGCTTTTTCCTTATTAGTACTTGCCCATATACCTTCAACACTCGACCTAAAAGCGTCTTCTCTGTTTCCAGAACAGTCAAGCTCCTTCTACCCTCCCTACCCCCTGCTCCACATCTTCATTTCCTTCCTCACTGAAAGGGGGGGACAAGGAGAAACCAAACACAGACCTGAGCTTTCCCCTGCTCACCCACTCTCTCCTGAAGAAGGACAGGAGGCCTTTCAACTTGAGTGCCATGGCACAGATGCAAATGGATACAGGGGCCTACACACCTCTCCAGTTCCACTCATGTGAATGCATTCCACCCCCAGACGTTCAGGGGTTTGCCTCTGTGATTCTCCTGTCCTCTGAGGCACCTAGGTTTAACACTCTGGAGTCATCTCCGAGTCCTTCCTCTGCCCTGTCTCCATGCTCCATCCCCAAGCCCTGCGAGTTCTTCCTTCCCAATATCTTGTATTGATACATACATTCTTTCCTCTCTAGCCCAGCTCCCCAGTGACTCCAATGTCTCTTCATTAGAAGAGAAACCAGCCCATGAAGCCTAGCACTCAATACCCTTCATTAATGGTCTTTTCTAGTCCTGTCTCCCCCTTAGTCCCTTCTAAACCCCTCAAGTTAGACGGGTCTCCACTGTCTCTCTTCCTTTGGAGCACAGTAGGCGCATGTAGTAGGAACAAAGAAAATACAGCCATCAAACATGGAATACCACGATACATTAAAAAGTAGAAATAGTACAAACCAAAACCAAAATTGCAAAGTGCTTAAAAAATACCGATAATGAAAACACTCAACATCAAATCGTATGGGACATGACCAAAGCTGAGTTTAAAGGGAATTAATAGCTTTAATACTTGCCTAGTTAAACAAGAAGGAATGAAAATAAGCTAGCTGATAACTCGCAGACTAGGAATTGGAATTGATAGAGCAGAAAGCAAGGTACTAGATTAAAAGTTCCTTGGGTAAAGGGCCTGAGTCAACATTTAACACAGTGCCAAGAGAGAAGAGACCTTATCTCTCTTCTTCACTGCTGTATCCCAGCACTGGGAAAGTGCCTGCAATATCAAAGGCACTCAGTAAATATTTATTTTATGAATGAATAGTATGCATCCGCACTGTGCTAAGCATTTTACACGATTTAATCCTCTCAGCTACTCTGTTAGGCAGGCACTGTTATTACTGTCCCCCATGATACTGATGAGACAAATTGAGCCACTGGATGGTTAAGTCAGTTGTTCAAGGTCACAATAAATGTCAGAGCCAGAGTTCAAACCCAGGCAGCCTAGCTCCTAACCCCACCCGCTTAACCACTAGGCTATCCTGCTCTCCTGGAAGTCTGAGTTAAGTCTGAGAACTCCCAGCACAGGAGTTCCGAGACAGGATAGATGAGTGGAGGATGGATGACCTCTCTGGAAAGGACATGCCTATAGGATTTGGATATATAGCTAAGCAGAGAGGTGTAAGCATGTTCCCTACCTAGTCCACGTCTCCATCCCCATCACAACTGATTTGTTCTGGGCCCCTTTTCCCTAGAGCCCTGCTAAGTGTCTGAGTGATTTCATGTGCTAATCTGAACTAAGGCTTACCCAGCTACTCTGCTCCATGATCTTGTCCACCTCAGATTATGTAGCCATTGGCTCTACCCTTCACTTGACATCAATCACACACTAATACACACTACTGGTCAGCCTTACTTGTATAAATGTTTAGTCTCTGTAACTAGATTGTTTCTTAAATGTGACGCATACTCTAATGGCCAACTGTTTCCATGCATCCCCCATCAGCACCTGACCCAGCGCCTAGTATATAATGGGTGATAAATTCTTGCTGATGAACAAAAAGGAGTCAAGTGTATCTCCCAGAAAAGCACATAGCTAGCTGCTTGAACAAGACATCCTGGACTTTCACATTCAATCGCATTTAGCTTCATAACTGTTTTGAAAGAGGGGAGAGCACAGAGGAAATTTGCAAAGAGGGGACTAGCAATGGCAGCCCTATCTGAGCTTTGAAAGGAGGCCAAGTCCTTATTTGATGGCCAACCCTTTCTCCCATCTTTCCCCATTGCTCTGGCAAACCCTGAGGAAGAAAGGCGCCAGGTAAAGTCACTCGAAAGTACAATCTAAGGCATGACCTCCCCTGGATAGAAGCAGTGCTTACCTCACAGAAATGAAGCATCACTGGTAGAATGTCAGGCAGATGAAACCTGGGTGAAGCTACTGGGGACAGGCTGTTTTGCACCAAGGGCCTTTCAGACTCACTGCCTCCTTTGTCCACCGTACATCATGCTGAAGTCTCTTCAGCAGCCTTCTCCTCCCTTTCTCCTCTCTCCTCTCTCCTCAACTCCACCACCGGCCGCTACTAAATTGCATTTTCTTCCATTGCTCTGACAATTGCTGTGGTAAGTCATATATCAGTAACTATAACAACAGGCTGCCACAGTGCTGGAGCCCTGCCTCTCTGGGAGATAGAAACAAGATTTGTTTACCTGGGAGCAGTCAGGGATGTGAGCAAACACAGGACTCCTGAAGGACCTTGGGTCCAGCTGGGCAGGCTACTCCCAGGAAGGCACTCTTCACACACACAGAATCCAAACACCTGTCCCTTTTCATGGAGGCCCTCCCCCAGCTCGCCAAAGGATCGGGCACAGCTGACCTCCATCAATCTTGGGTGGATAAACTAGTCCCCTCTTTGGCTTTATTGAGCAAGGAGTTTGGCTTCAGGTTGGCAGTAAGACCCCCTCTGCCGTACCCTTACCCCAGCCCATCATGCTTTTCTTCCTCTTCTAGCCTATCAAAACTGCTCTCAGATAAAGACTGGAGGCTGGGTGTACATGGCTGACCCTGGCTTCAAGTATCATCACTCACATGGACACCTGCATTTTTAATAGGTACCAAATCTTAAAGTAAAAAGGGTGATGCTCTATCAGATAGAATTTCCTGCACCAGACAACAAGTAGAAGACTCCGTGCGTGTGTGCACATGTGTGTTATTCTGTGGTCTTCTTGCTACTCCAGAAAACCGACCCTCTTGGAAGCACCCACTCCCTAACCACTACAGCCTATTTCCTTAGGGTTAGATGTTGGCCACCTGTGGGATTTGTGATTCCTTGGGGAAAACACTCAAATAGTTCTCATTATTCTCTGTAGTCTCTCAAAAAATTTTGGACTACAGAAGGTTTAATACCAGCCTATTGCTTGTCCATGAAACCTACCGCCTTTGGCCCATTGACTCTTGGAAGCACTAGAGGAGCATCGTCAGCAGGGGGCGCAAATCCAGCTCCAATCCAGAGAGGAGTCTTGTGTCTGTCTATGGTCAAAACCAGCTCAAAGATGAAGCTTTGTGCATATGGAGAACTTGTCAAAATACAGATTCCTGAGCCCCAATCCATACCTACAGAATTAGAATCTTGGGGTTTGGGCCTGGAATCAGCATGTTAATAAGCCCACCCCCAACCCGTTTCTAGGTAAGAGGTCTATGTGACTCTCTGTATTCATTTCCTAGGGCTGCCATAACAAAGTACGGCGAACGGGGTGGCTTAAAAGAAATGTATTCTCACAGTTCAAGAGGCCAGAAGTCCGAAATGCAGGTGTTGACGGGCCTGGTTCCTTCTGGAGGCTCTAAGAATCTGTTCCATGCCGTGGCTTGTAGCTGCGTCACTTCATTCTCTGCCTCCGTCATTATATGGGGTTCTCCTCTGTGCCTTTCATCTGTGTGGTTGTGTCCAAATCTCCCTCTCCTATCTCTTATAAAGACACGAGCTGTTTGATTTAGGGCCCACCCTAATCCAGGACTAACTCATTTCAACTTGATTACATCTGCAAAGACCCTTTTTCCATATAAGGTCACATTCACAGGTACCAGGTGTCAAGACTTGAACATATCTTTTGTGGGGATACAGTTCAACCCACTACACTCTCGATGAGAAATACTAGCCTAGACAAGTAGTTTTCAAACATTTTCAGTAGCGGAGTCTTTCATTCAATGAAATCCTACGGAGACGTAAGACAAACAGACCCAAGCAGAGCTGCCCTAGTTTAAGTGCAGGTCAGGGCCAAAAGCCCCACTTCTTCACACACACACACACACACACACACACACACACACACACACACCCATAACTCCTTGGCCCTGAGAAGAAAGCATAACTGGAAAACCACTGGTCTAGAAGACAGAATGACAGACTCTAATTTGGAGTTTGAGGTGCTAGCCAGTTTGTAGCTAACAGGGTGACCTTGGGCAAGTCATAAGGTCTTTTACAAGTGTCCAGTTATAGCATCACCCTACAACTCAATTTCCTCATCTATAAAACGAAGCTCACAATGCCCACCCCTACCTAACATAGAGGGCTGTTGTGAGGAAGAAGTAAGATAAAGATATAGTAAAGTCTTCTGCAACAGAAGTTAATGCTAGACAGAGTTCAATGACTATTATCTTCAGCTCCACTCCATCAGTTTGACTTAGCCTGTCATATTGTGTGGAGAGACCAGCTGGTAAGTGGTGCTCACCACAAGGCACCGCCAGTACGGTGACGGGGAGAGCCTCTTCTCCTGCCATGACCCCACATTCATCCCTCCTTGTTCACTGGAGTCTAAGGATTTGAGCAACAGGGAGGTAGAGCTGCTGGCCTCTGCATCAACAGCCCACCCAAGGAATTTTCTTTCTTGGTCACTTGCGTCAATGCAGGGAGGTGGCAAGAGGCTAAGCCAACCTTCTCCCCATGGCCCGCCCCTCTGGGCTCTGCCGTAATTACTCATTTGTCTGTGGCAGATGGCTCCAAATTAAAATTGGTCTAACAGATGAGCTAGCGAGATTAAGTCTCAACAACACCGATAAGTGTTTGTGTTGAGATTGCAGAAAATCAGCAACAAAGCACTCCACTTACCCCTTCCCCTATCTGATCCTTGGTCCCAGGGAGAGATGGCACAGTGTAGAGGGGACACTGAGGGCCTAGGAAAAGGTGACTGGTGCAAAAAATGGGGCCTACAGTGTCTAGCCTATAAATCTCAAGTACTCAGCAAGAGAGCAGAAAGTAAGGAACAGAACTGCACAAGTCACTCTATTTACAGGCAGCCTGGAGTAGTAGAAAGAACAGAGACTTTGGAGTCTTAGCAGTTTTAGTAGATGTGCTTCCTTGCACAAGCCACTTAATCTCTCCAAACCTCAGTTTCTTCATCTGTAAATGTCAACAATAATGGAGCCTACCTCATAGAGTTCTAGTGAAAATTAAATGAAATAATCCATGTATATTACTTAGAACGGGTGCCTGACATAGTGAATACTCAATACATGGGAGGCAGTACTGTTCCTGTTCCTACTAGTTGAAGCCATGCTGAGAACTCCTGCTGGCTAATCTCATTTATTCATTTTTAAATATGTATTAAGCACCCACTAGCACATAGTGGCTAAGAGTTCAGACTGCATGACCTTAGGAAAGTTGTTTGCCCTGATTGAGCATCAGTTTCCTTATCTGTATAATGGGGTTAATATTACCCACATCATAAGTGGTTGCGAGGTTTAAATGAGAATTATTTTTTAACATTTGGTATAATTTGTGGCACATAGCATTCAATAATGATACTCATATCATTAGAATTAATACAAAATATTATTAAGTCTTTGTTACCTGAATTGCCCAATATAACAATAGGTATTTATCGCTATAGTAATCTGAGTCACAGCTTTGATTCTATGAGTTTCGTTCCAAAGTCAAAGTTCTAGGCCAAAAACATGGGTTGTGTCAATCAAGTCAAGAAAATAAATCAGCCACTTCATTGGAAGAAAATGTCAGAATGACCGCACGGCATCATATTGGCCAAACTGATAAAGTGAATTCTCTCCTCTCCTGTACCTGGGCTGACTTTTTGTAGACATGGGCTGCTTCACTCACAGAGCAGAATCATAGGGTCTAGAGATCATTTGGTCTGAAATGACATGTCCAGGGTCGCTCACCTGAGCTCGAACTGGCACAAATGCTTCCTGTCTCCCGAGCCACTATTTCTACCACCCCACCCTGCCTCTGAGGAATCATCAGAAGCAGTAACACTTACAACAAAGCAACTACAAGTAGTGTCTATCTAAAACAACTCATTCATAACAAAGTTCCAGCAAATGATTCATTCTGTTCGGTTCTCTAAGTATGTGTGAGTACTAATCATATATATGCCTCGTGATAAAAATGAAAGATACAGTGAGTGTGCTCAAGACATTGATAGTCTCATGGGGAGAAAAGACATGCACAGGCTGTCCAACCAGTCCGCCCCCTCAGTGGGCCTGGCCTCCTGTGCTCCCAAGGGACACAAAAAACCTAAGCTAGTGATGCTTACCTTTCAGAAAGAAAAATATAATTATTTAAACTTGGTCCCAAGTAGACCAAGGGAGCTAGCTGCATAATACTTCACAGGGAGGAGACTATGAAATAATCTCAAAAGCAGGTCACTAAATAAAAACACATGAGGTTTTTTAGCCATGACTGACCCCCCCCTCCCCCTTCAGGGTTCCCACCAGCACAGGGCTTCCTTTCTGTAGCCTCATGCTTATGGTTGTATACGGCCCTGACCCACATACACATGTCCAGTTAGGGAGTTTCCTGTTCTCCTCTCCTCTGGGTAGGTAGATCACAGCTGTGTATAACAGACCCCCTCCTCCTTCACCTCACATGCGCAGTTATGTAGAGGACAGCCATCTTCTGTCTCCTTTTCACCCCAGGCTGCTCATCATACTGGTTTTTTTCAACTTATGGTTCTTGTTGCAAACTCCGTTCAAGTGTGAAATATCAGTGCAAAACTCAGCACTCTCCTCCCATCTCTCCTTCCAGCTGTCCTACCCCAGAGCACCAAATGTTGCCTTGTACTGATTCCTTTCCATATGCCAACAACAAACATGGGACAGAAATAGAACGGTGCAAGGAAATATGTGTTACATTATCCAAAACGTGTGATGTGGACAATATAGAAGGCCACTCTGGTTACAAGTAGACAAAGAGCTTTCAGGGGAGGAATATTTGAGAAAAGAAATAAACTTTGAGCTGGAAAGGAAGAAAGAAGGGGACGGGACATTTGTCAGATGGAAGTGAATGAGCAATGACATGGGTAGTGGGAATGGTGGTGGCCTGTTCACAGTAGGTGCTGGAGTGAAGGGCTGGTGATGAAAGCAATGCCTGGGACTCTTGTTACCCTCATGAGGTTAACCTCATGGAGGAAGGCCCCAGATACCTGACTCAGAGTCAGGACACTGGGTGAGGTGGGCCCTGAGTCTTATCAGAAACAGTAGTTCTTGGGCTCCTGTGCTCATCTGCCCTCCCTCTTTATCCTCTGATCCCAGTTGTAGTAAAGGAGAATGAGTGTATGGCCACTGGCTGAGCAGCTCCTTAGGTGGGACCTTGGTGAACACTCTCCACTATCCCAGCTGGTTGCTACTGGTCCTCTGATTGGCAGTTGGGACAGAGAGGAGTGATGTGGGATGAAAGAAAGAAGCTGGACCCACTGATCACCCAGGGGCCTTTTGGACAGGTCTGCCCCTCAAAAAATATTTGTGAGGAGCTGACCATATTGATCTTTGACTCTCTCTCCTTTTATCTATCTTCTTCCCCAAATGGTACTCTCTCTCTCCTCTCTTCCAACACCTCCCCATACTCACGGGTACAATGTCTGTGTCCCATTTTAATCTCATTGGTTGACAACTCTCTTGGATTCCAGGATATCAAGGCTACCTGATTCCTCCTCCCTCTCTGACCACTGCCTCTTAGTCTCTTTTGTAAAATCCTTATCTTTTCTCTTGCTTCAATATCCATGCTGTCCAGAGTTCTGTGACTTTTCCTTTTCTAGCCCAATATCTATCAGAAGATCCATAATTTATTTTCAAAATTTCAGAATACATTTTAAATGTACCTCAAACATTGAAATTCCCTGTGTCAAACACTAACAAACACTAATTTAGCACTTACTAGGTGCCAGGCACCAGTACATAAACCTACATTAATTTATTCAATATTCACAACCATCCTGTGATGCAGGACATTACATTGGCCAAACAGTTCATTCGGGTTTTTCTGTACCATCTTATGGACAAACTTGAATGAAAATTTTGGCCAACCCAATACTATTATCCATTCTTACAAATGGGGACATCAAGGCACAAAGAGGTTAAATGATTTCCCCAAGCTCATACAGCTAGTAAGTGGACAAACTGGGATTCAAACCTAGGCAGTCTGGCAGCAGAATCTGTGTTGTTAATCCTCGTGCCAGCCTCGTTTTGCCCTCCAAATCCTCTTCCTCATCCGGTGTATCCTTTCTCAGGTGATAGCACCTTTACCCTTCCATTTATCCTTTCAATTATGTAGATTTGAAACCTTACAGATGTCTTCATCTTCACTCTCTCCTTCAGCCACCCACACCCAGTTGGATACCAACTCCCTTTGAATAACTTAATTGAAGTGAAGAGGCAAACATACAATGAGTCCAAGTGTAATGCTGTGAGCGATAAGAAAGTGCTGTATATGTGGGAGCATAGGTATCTGATCACGTCACTCAAACGACCACAGTTGCTCCTTATTTCCTGTAGAATAGAGTTCAAAATACAGGCACAGGGTTGATAGTTTGAGGAAAGAGGGTTGGTTAATGACCCCTCAAACCATGCTGAATTGTCACTGATAAATCGAGCCTAGGATTGGAAGGATAGTGAAGCCACCAGACAAGACAGGATGAAAGAAGTGGCTTTTTGTATCTGCAGAAAGTCTATGGAGTCAGAAGGAAAGCCACCTTAGTGAGGGCCATCCCAGATTCAGGGACCTACCGATAAATGCACACTTTGTTACCTCTGGCAGGATTAAGTGACCCCACTCCAGCAGCCAGTCTATTCTAAGAAGTATGTCAGCCCTCTGAAGTCCTCGGTAGAGGGAAGGTAATCAGCACGTGATTACCAGGGGCTTGAATGAGGCAAATTTTCCTGGTTCACCTTGCTATCAAGTGGATTGCTATTGTCTGTCCATTAGTAAAGGAGGGCTGCGAGCCAGATATTAAAAAGGCATTGAAAGAACCTTCCAAAGAAATCCAAATCAGAGAAGGAAATGAAGCCGGTCCCATGACGAATCTCTCGTGAGTCTGCCACCTTTGCCTCCTCCCCAAGAGAAGGGGAGTGATGACCCATAAAAAATACCTCTAAAGCTGGAGAGTGTCATTTCCAAATACCCCTCTGCTCTTCAAGGGCAACCTGAAGTGATTTGATGTTTGGGACATCATCAGCTCCATTATCTGTATCAGAATAGTGGATAGAACTTTGGGGCTAAAAATGACCTCTAGAAATCCTCCAATCCATACTGTCGTCATCAAATAGGCAGATAGTTGTCTCCCCACGTTCTAGTGGGCCTGCAGCGGGAAGGCTTCTATCCCCACTGAGACACCTGGTGTCTAAGACAGTTTGGACTTTGTCTACCCAACCAAAACGAATATTTGTCATATTTACTTTCTCCCCTCCCTTATTTCTTAACTCTTAAACTGAGGTATGAAATTATTCAAGTATCAGGGTCCAAGGTCACCACCACCCTGCTCCACATCCATTTGTTTATTTTGGAGTTTTTTCTATAAAAGTAATACTATAAGAATTAAAAGAGTATAAAAGCATGTGAAGAAAAACATCCCATTTCCACTCTCACAAGTCATCACTATTAATGATATAGGTACGCCCTCCTAGGTATTTTCTATGCATATTCAAGCAGAAACAAATATACACAAACACACACACACAGACATCTCTTCACAGATGTTCTGCAACTTGTTTTATTTTCCCTAGCAATACATTGTGGACATCGTTCCCTGTGAGGATATTCATATGTATTTTATTCTTTTTAATGACAATACTGTATTATATCATATAAATGTGCCTTATTTATTTAACCTGTCCTCTATTAATGAACATTTAAATTGTTTCAAGGATATTTAGGTTTTGGTTTTTGTTTTTCTAAACAATGCTGTGATGAATATCCTTGTATATATGTCTTTGAACACTTGTGTGATTATTATCTGTAAATTCGTAGTAATAAGATTATGGAATCACAGAGTATGTGCATTATTTAATTTTGATATATATTGCCAAACTGTTCTCCTACCAACAGTATGTGAAAGTGCCTGTTTCTCACATCCTTGCAATCACAGACTGCAAAAAAAATCAATTTTAAAACATCTCTGTCAATCTGACAGGTAAAAAATACTATCTCATTATTGTTTCACATTTGAATTTCTTTTATTATAAGTGGTATTTCACATCTTTTCATATGATAAGTAATTTGTTTTATTTTTCTGTGAATCAACTGTTAATTTTTAATTAATTTTTATTGGAGTATAGTTGCTTTACAGTGTTCTGTTAGTTTCTGGTGTATAGCAAAGTGAATCAGCTATAGGTATACATGTATCCCCTCTTTTTTGGATATCCTTCCTATTTAGGTCACCACAGAGCACTGAGTAGAGTTCCCTGTGCTATACAGTAGGTCCTCATTAGTTATCTATTGTATACATAGTGGTGTATATATGTCAATCCCAATCTCCCAATTCATCCCACCACTCACTTCCCCCCTTGGTATCCATACATTTGTTCTCTACATCTGTGTCTCTACTTCTGCTTTGCAAATAAGTTCATCTGTATCATTTTTCTAGATTCCACATATAAGCAATATTATATGATATTTGTTTTCCTCTTTCTGGCTTACTTCACTATGTATGACAGCCACTAGGTCCATCCATGCCTCTGCAAATAGCACAATTTTGTTCCTGTCTATGGCTGAGTAATATTCCATTGAACATATGTACCACATCTTCTTTATCCATTCCTCTGTTGATGGACATTTAGGTTGCTTCCATATCCTGGCTATTGTAAATAGAGCTGCAATGAACATTTGGGGTGCATGTATCTTTTTGAATTATGGTTTTCTCAGGGTATATGCCCAGTAGTGGGATTGCTGGGTCGTATGGTAGTTCTATTTTTAGTTTTTTAAGGAAACCTCCATATTGTTCTCCATAGTGGCTGTATCAATTTACATTCCCACCAACAGGGCAAGAGGGTTCCCTTTTCTCCACACGCTCTCCAGCATTTAGTGTTTGTAGAGTTTTTGATGATGGCCATTCTGACTGGTATGAGATGATACCTCACTGCAGTTTGGATTTGCATTTCCCTAATGATTAATGATGTTGAACATCCTTTCATGTGTTTGTTGGCAATCTGTATATCTTCTTTGGAGAAATGTCTATTTAGGTCTTCTGCCCAGTTTTGGATTGGGTTGTTTTTTTAATATTGAGCTGCATGAGCTGCTTGTAAATTTTGGAGATTAATCCTTTGTCAGTTGCCTCATTTGCAAATATTTTCTCCCATTCTGAGGGTTGTCTTTTGGTCTTATTTATGGTTTCCTTTGCTGTGCAAAAGCTTTGAAGTTTCATTAGGTCCCATTTGTTTATTTTTGGTTTTATTTCCATTTCTCTAGGAGGTGAGTCAAAAAGGATCTTGCTGTGATTTATGCCATAGAGTGTTCTGCCTATGTTTTCTGCTAAGAGTTTGATAGTGTCTGGACTCACATTTAGGTCTTTAATCCATTTTGAGTTTATTTTTGTGTATGGTGTTGGGGAGTGTTCTGATTTCATTCTTTTACATGTAGCTGCCCAGTTTTCCCAGCACCACTTATTGAAGAGGCTGTCTTTTCTCCATTGTATCTACTGTTAATTTTTTACCCGTTCTTCTACTAGAATCTCCATCTTTTTCTTACAGTTTGTCTACTCTTTGTATATTAAGGTCATTAGCACTTTGTTCATTCTTTAAAAAGGTTCACCCTGATGTATTAAAAAAAACCAATGATTTACCCTGAGTTTTACAGCAAGTCTGCAGCAAAGAGCAAAGTTCATTTGTATTCTAAATCTTTTAACTTCTCTGCATAAAAGTACAGGGTTGTTTTAAGTGATGCTTTAAATGTCTTAGTGTCTCTCTCTGATGTAAGAGAGCTTGGGTGAAAGAGTATTCATGCTTCGTCATTCTTTTATCTTTAAGTTTCCAGTTTAGTGCTTAAGTATCTTCGTTAGAAGGAAAGAAAGTCTATATGGCTGTTTTAGCTAGAGTTTGCCAATGTGAAGACACATTTGTGTCTAAAAACCAAACCTATTTAGTTTGTAACCAACAGCCCCTGGCTGTTATTATGTGGTCATAATTCACAGCTTTTGCTAGCCAAATAGCCTTCCCTTGGCCTACGGAGCGGGTACGCAGTGGTAAGCCCTGACTTGACCTTGCTGTCATTAGTTTTCTACCTTCCCTGTTGGGAACATGATTTCTTTCTTCCAGTGTTAAAGTCTCCATCATTTTAATAAGAGACTGCTGATTTCTAAATTAGCTGGTTCCCACTTGTAAACCAGGAAGCCCAACAAAGTGGGCTTGCATATTCTGCCGTCATTGCTAAGCTTTTCTGGGTAATAGCTTGTCTGATTAGAATGGAAAGTGTTCTCTGGATCCTGGAACTTACTTGGGAGAAAATGCCATAGGTCTTATTTGGGGGCAGCTACTCGAATGAGCTAAGCTATCTTTAACTGGAGATCGTTCTTTGGCCATTCCCACTACTTTTACATTTAAACTACCTAGGAGGAAGCCTGAATTAATAGATTCAACTAAACAGTTCAGGTGGTAGTATCATTTCCATGCCCCTTGGTCTTCAGGATTGGAGAATTCAATCTAGCAACCAGACCGAAGACTATGGTCTAACGAGAACACTGAGCTAGCACTCTCAATCCTGAGCTGCTTCTTTAGAACCAGATTTAAATATTTCCTGAAAGACCCTTGAGCATCCGTAAGCTGGTCAGAGGAGCAAGGACACATCTGGTACCTAGAGGGAATGAACTGTAAGATAGGAAAGTATTCTTTTAACCGCACCAAGTGGCTTTGTTAGAAAAAAAAAACGGTGTCACAAAGGATTTAAGAGTTAGCATTGGCACACCCTTCTTCTTGCCAAAAGTGGATACAACATTGATGAAGCGACAGTTGTACTACATCTGCCACTTGACCCAGCCCATCAGCATCTCCTTCTCCTCTCACCTCCCCTCCTTTTCATACTTTTTGGCCACTTTGAGAGTCTTGCTTCTCACTTTCCCAGCACAGGCCAGGGTACAATGGACTTTACCTCCAAGCACATGGCTAGCTACTTCCAGGGTGGTCAAGGTCTCCACCCCATGCTGGCCAAGGGTAGCTTCCATAGGCATGCCTGCCTGGAGCACCATTTGATTTTCCAGGGTGATGCCCTTCAGTGAGCCTCCAAGAGCCTTGATCTGAGTAACTGTCTCCTGGCTAGTCGGCTATAGGGCGTGTAGCTCCTGGACACGAACAAAGAACTGTATGTTGGCTACTGAATCCACTGCAGCCTCCACTGCCGTTGCCGCAAAGACGGAGTCAAGAAATAGGAGGGAGTACATCCTCTTAGCCTGCTGTGTACCACATCGCTACCTAGGAAAGCATTCTCGATAAAGAATTTCATACTAGAGAGAGCAGCCCAAAGGTGCTGAGGAGCGTTTGATGGAGAAGAAGGAAATGTGGCCACCCAATTTCAAAACCATGATTTCAGCAGTGGAGAGAAATGAAAACTGTTTTGAAATTGTTTTAAAACTATAAACCCACATTAAATAGGTGCTGTGCCTGACACATAACTGGTTTAGTAGAGAGGCAAGAATACAGAGCCCCAGTATATACAGAAACCACAGGGGAGTTCACTAATAACTCCACAGGGAGTGAGGCCATTGATGCATTTCTAGAATAAAACCTCTGGAGTTCTGGTGGATATCTGTTTGGCTGTGGTCCACATAATCATAGAATCATCAGGATTAATTGAAACGTAGTGGCAATCTAGTCATTCTTCTGTCACTGCAACCAATCCGAGGTATTAATCTCTAGCCTCTAAAAGAGTTCAACACCCCCATGTTAATTTGATGGAACGGAAGCTTGGCAAGGTATGAAAGAAGTCCCAACACAATTCTGTGCAAGGGTCAGTTGCCCCAAATTCTCAAATGTGTGTCTGGGGCCTCCAGAGAGTCTCGAGTTTATGAACGAACAGTATCATGAGACCACAGATGAAGGGGAGTTTGCTGGAATTAAGCCTCCTCCTTGCATACCTGATCTACTTTGCTGCTCTTTTCTGACAATAGACAAACAATCCCCTGTGTCTGCGAAGCCCTCTAAGAGCTGAGTGCTGTTTCCTCCCCAAGTAGAAATCGGGGGTAGAATAACCAAGCATCTGGGAGCCTTGACCACTACCACTCTTGCAACTTTTCGTCACTCTTTGAGATTCTTAACCCCTATTGACTGAATATGAAGGAGAAAATTAAGCGGTAGTGAATTTAGTTTGGAACTCTGTCCCTTCCAAGGCCTCC
Organism: Pseudorca crassidens; assembly: GCF_039906515.1. NCBI lineage: Eukaryota > Metazoa > Chordata > Mammalia > Artiodactyla > Delphinidae > Pseudorca > Pseudorca crassidens. The sequence continues at coordinate 35,735,052 of NC_090317.1, forward strand.
TTTCCATTAGCCCTGGCCTGCATTCCTGAAAAGGTGCTACAGAGGAAAAGACTTCCTTGCAGCACTAAGGTATCTGGTTACATGTGTCTTTCAAAGAGAGGGAAATGTTTTGCAAGTGGTTGAAAGGTTTTTTGTTTTTTTTTTTTGCGGTACGCGGGTCTCTCACTGCTGCGGCCTCTCCCGATGCGGAGCACAGGCTCCGGACGCGCAGGCTCAGCGGCCATGGCTCACGGGCCCAGCCCCTCCGCGGCACGTGGGATCTTCCCGGACCGGGGCACGAACCCGTATCCCCTGCATCGGCAGGCGGACTGTCAACCACTGCGCCACCAGGGAAGCCCTGAAAGGTCATATTTACGTTGAAAATATCTTTGCCTTTCCAAGTTTCAGGTTTGGGGCATGTTTGACTTCAGGGAAATAAGGACAAGATAGCTGATGTTTTCCTAATTCAGCAGAGAGCAGCACATAGCTTACTGTTCTCAAGGGAAGATAGCAGCCCACACTTAGCATGCAAGCATACTGGGAGAAAAAGAGGCAAGAGGCAGTAGCAGTAGGGTTAGAAACCCAGAGTTGCTCTCCCTTCTCCCATCTCCAGCCAGAGGCAACCAAGCTGCTTCTCCTTTCCTTTAACACTTGGTCTGTTCTGACAAGAACAAAAGGCAATCCGCTCCAGAAGGCACGATTGACAACACAGCTGCCAGTTCAAAGGAATACAATTAAAAGTAATGTGTGAAAGAGGGAGAAATTATGGGGGGGGGGGCATTTTTCTTAAGTTTTTCCTCTCGAAATGTAATAGAGGGAAAATATATGAGTAAATGCATTACATTACATGGATATTAGTAAACTTTGTCAAAGACTGTGTTTGGAAAAAAATCTTGCTTGCACTTGATGATGTCCACGTGATAGTCACGATTTCAATCACAAAATGATTTAAGCTACTTTTCCTGTCAATCAAAAGTTACGTATTCTTTTTTAAATATGCCCCCATTTATTACTATGACCCAGGTATTTAATCCTGGCCGTTGAATACCAAAAAATCAACTTCTCATTATGATGTGTGCTGTCATGGTGCCTGCTTTTCCGCTAAAGAAGAAAGAGTCCTGCTGAGATGTCTGTGCTAGTTCAGCTTAAGCTTCTTGGCATTATCCAGGCTCAAGCTTCTTTTCTCAAAGGCTTCCCAGCTCTAGCCAAGCCCTGCTGCAGAGCAAGGGGCTCCTTGTTGCATGGGTGTTTCTGAGAGAAGCCACTCAGAAATTCCGGGTAGAGAGTTCAAGAAGAAAGAACCTAAATACAAAACTCCCCCAAGGTGCCTCCAGCAGTACCAACCAATAAAACAAGTTTCCCGCCATGAGTGTTCATTGTCGGTTTGTCTCACGTTTTCCCAAAACATCCATAACTCATGGAGTTTCCATTCTGATGATAACCAAGGGAGCTATGTTACTTCCATGAGATGCATGTGCCTTGACCCCTTTTCAGTGGTGCTGAAGATAATAGAATCATAGCACCATGCCATGGAAAGGTCATCTCCATAATGACCTGCCCAGTTTCCTGCCACTGTAGCCCTTCAGTACCACCACCCCCAGATGAAGACCCTTCATTCCCATGGGTGACTCTTCTAGTACAGGCTCTGGGACTAATCCTGTTCCTAGTCACAGAGACTCTCAGAACTGGAGGCCAGCAGCTCAGCACTTCAGTACCCAGTCAGCTAAGCTGCTGGTCCCCTCTGAATCTTGTATTTTTGGTAGCTATGCCTGAGCCCTTGCCTTGCTGCCATGTAACCAAGCCTCTGCTTTACATTCTACTTTAATGGTTCTAAACTGTGGGCAATTTTGCGCCCCAGGAGGACCGTTTGGCAATGTCTAGAGATGTTTCTGGCAACCAGCAAGGCCAGATATGCAAAATTCAACCCTGCAGATAGATGCTTTACCTCTATTTGGAGACTTGCAAAATGGAAGATAGTTGATGACCTTATAATGTTTCCTTTGCTGAAAAGATCAAGGATAGTCATGTAAAGAAAAATTAACTTCCTCCCTCCTCAGTGACTATGCCCACATTTTAAATAGCTGTTGACAATCCCACTACTGGACATATACCCAGAGAAGACCATAATTCAAAAAGACACATGCACCCCATTGTTCACTGCAGCACTATTTACAATAGCCAGGTCATGGAAGCAACCTAAATGCCCATCGACAGACGAATGGATAAAGAAGATGTGGTACAATATATACAATGGAATATTACTCAGCCATAAAAAGGAACGAAATTGGGTCATTTGTAGAGACGTGGATGGACCTAGAGACTGTCATACAGAGTGAAGTAAGTCAGAGAAAAAAAAACAAATATTGTATACTAACACATATATGGGAAATCTAGAAAAATGGTACAGATGAACCTGTTTGCAAGGCAGAAATAGAGACACAGATGTAGAGGACAAACGTATGGACACCAAGGGGGGAAAGGGGTGGGTGGGATGAATTGGGAGATTGGGATTGACATATATACACTAACTAATATGTATAAAATAGATAACTAGTGAGAAAAAAAGTCTAACAATTGCTAATTGTGTTTAAAGAATAAAATAAATAAATAAATAAATAAATAGCTGTTGAGCAGTAGGTAGTATTCTACTTCTGGAGGTTGGTGCCAGTTGCCTGGCTTGCCTCGGGTGTGGATAACTGAGAGAAGCAGGAAGATGGGGCTCAATAATTACTTCATGAATGTGACACAGTCTCCTCTCTCAAGCTCGTCCTCCAATCATATAACGCTTCAGTTCGATGCCTGCATATAAACTGAGCAACTTTAAAACAAAGCATCATTTCGCATGTGTATGGAGCATGAAATGAAAATCATGATTGGCAAAGGGAATACTCTTGACATTATTTAACATGAATTCTAGATTTCTGGTCTGGTTTTCTTTATACCTTTCTAAAATGTCTCTTACCTACCACTAGCTGACTTTAGGTCATTTTCTTTATTCACGTTTATCCCACACAGCTTTTGAGAATAATGGTGAAAATTACCCTTTTATAATCCTTTACAGTCTGAGAACCAACTGAGCTTAATTTGTATCACTCAAGCTCTTCTAGGCCTAAACCGGGTCTCCTGGTGATATCTACCAATTTTCAATTTACGGCAATGAACATACTTTTCAATTCTATGGCTATGAACTACTTAAAACAAAAGAGAGGTTCCCGACTCCTCTTTTTGCATGAAATACCCTCTTTGTTAATTCTGATCTTGTGTTGCTGGCAAATGTGCTCCTATCAAGATTGTTACCCACTGGAAAAAGTATACAATAATAGACCTTTATTTGTATTGAATCCTGCGATATATCTGATGTCAATCTGGTTACCCTAGCCCTCACATGGTCCTGTGCCCTGGTTGGATCACCAAGGTTTCTGCACCTGGGTTCTCAGCGCTTTCCAGAAATCTTTATCAAACTTCCACTAGTCAGGTGATAAGCAATGACATGGAAAACTCTAAATCAGCTTGGCAGCATCCTCTTTCCAGTAAAGCAATCTACAAGAGAAATTTAATTTAAAAATTACATGATGACCTATAAAAAAATGAATCAAGAACAATGGCTTTCCTAAACAGCTATATGTTTCAAGCTCCACCAGAGGGCTACCTGCAAAGCTAACTACACTCACATTGGCACACTGGGGCTCCATTCCTCTGTGCAGCCCTAGAGACACAACGACCAGACCTTTACTTCTGACATTTTTCCCAACTCCGTAATAACCTATATCCTCTGGTTTATTGTTTTTCAACTCATTGCATCATTTTCACAATTTCCTGGGAAATGGCATATCTTAACAGTACAAAGGGATCCTTCAGAGAGGGTTGGCTCCCTAAAAGCTACCCATAACGTATCCTCTTCCTACCTTGGTTTCTTTTACCTCTTCCGTTATTTCTAATAACCATCCAAACACTCACCTTACTTTTGGAGTTGATGCCCTCACCATTCATTATAACCCGTATTTTGCAAAAGAAAATGTATGGAATGGTTCATTTAATTCTTTGTGACAATCTAGATTTGAGAAAGATGGCTTTCCAGGTTTCCTACAACTAGAACTCTGAAATTATAAACCCTCACAACCTATGGAGTTAGCTATGTATTATTTTTTCATAGATTTAGCTGCTGTCTTTTGAAAAATTAAGAGCCCCCATCTGATGAGAAATCAAGAATAGTTTTGTGGGCTCCCAAACCTTGAGCTATACTATATAATATTTATCTGGGTTTAAGGTAGAACATTACCTGATGAGGTTAATTAATATCCAATATAACCTGTGATTTAATATGTCTGAATATTCAATGTTGGGACTGTAGATTTGTTTGCTGATGTAATAAATCAAATGGTTGGTCTTTTGTTGGTTGGGGGTGAAGTAGTATAGTGGTTAACAGGACAGGCTTTGGAGCCAAACTGCCTGGGTTCAAGTTCTGGTCACCCTACTTCCTAGCCATGTGACCTTGGACAAGGCACTAAGCTTCTCTATGGCTGAGTTTCCTCAGGTGTAAAGTGAGGGTAATTATTATGCCTATAGCACGGAGCCATGGTGAGGACTAAATGAGATACTCCAGCATGATGCCTAGCATATGGAAAGTGCTCAATAACCAGTAGCCATTTGTATTATATTCACCCCTGCTAATCAGGCTAATGCTGGCCATTGTTACATACATTATTTATTTTTACATGTAAATATTGACTTTTTTAAAACATCAGGTGCATTCTGTGACATTGCCCGCAAATAAGTTCTGTCCATTTTAGTCTTCCAATCTAAATTATATACACTTTGACCTTGAAATCAGCTGAGATGATCCAGGGAATCCTGATTATAATGGTTCTCTTTTTACCATAGTCTGGGAAACAAATTATTTCCCATCTGACACCAATGGCTGCTCCAAAGTATCTCATGCACCACTACTAGCTAACTGACCTTGTGGGTACAGCAGAGTGGTTGAGGCGAACTCTCAACCACTGCGCCAAAAGGGAAGCCCACCCCCACCCTTTTTTACCCTTTAAAAAAACATGATTTTTAATGGGAAGCTCAGATCGTTCAGTATAATTTTGGAGTTCAAAGCGAAGGCAAAACTTGGTAAGAAAAGAATAAAATTCAGTTTGCCACCTGTCCTCGATCTGAACACAAAATGGCTGTTGAAGGATAATTTAAAAATAAAAAAGTGGGCTTCCCTGGTGGCGCAGTGGTTGAGAGTCCGCCTGCCGATGCAGGGGACGCGGGTTCGTGCTCCGGTCCGGGAGGATCCCGCATGCCGCGGAGCGGCTGGGCCCGTGAGCCATGGCCGCTGGGCCTGCGCGTCCGGAGCCTGTGCTCCGCAACGGGAGAGGCCACAGTGGTGAGAGGCCCGCGTACCGCAAAAAATAAAAAAAATACAAAAAATAAAAAAGTTAAATCCTGATCCTCATACAGATTTAAAGTTAACACAGGTGGATACATGTCTAATATTTTATTTCACTCATTAATTAGTGAGGAAACCAGGAGGCCAGAAGTCTGCAAACTATGACCTGCAAACCAAATCCAGCCTGTCACCTGTTTTTGTGAATAAATTTTATGGAGTACAGCCACACCCATTCCTTTTCATATTGCCTTTGACTGCTTTCTTGCTACAGTGGCAGCATTGTAAGGTCCACAAAGCGTAACATATTTACCATCTAGCCTTTTACTGAAAAAGCTTGCTAACCCTTGATATAGGCCATCAGGAATGCTGAAAGAAATTTACAAATAGATGCAAAGAAATTTGCATATAGATGCACAAATCAATCGCATTTTGCCAGGCAAGAAATATTTTCATTACAATTTGCAGAGTTGTAAAACAACTCAAAGATAATCAAAGGCATGGACAATCCAGAAAATATACTAGACCTGGGCTGTTAGGCCAGTTGTGTGAACAGAAACTCAAGACTAGGGATCCAGGGAGAAATCTTGTTTTATGAACCAGGGCACAGGTGGGGAAGAAGCTGGAATTCAGAAACTATTCAAAAGGGTAAAGTACCCTAATGCAGAGCCTTAAAGATTGGAATTTGGAATGGAGGAGGCTGAGGCTGGTCATTTGGGTACTTCCTACCTCAAGCCTTGATTGCTCTGGAAACTGGGGCAGGGCTGAGTCCTTGAGGCAGAGCGTGTGGGAGCCAAGGTGGGCAGAGGCTGACCCCGTACACTCTCTTGGTTTCAACCTACTGTTATAGGCTGAAGACGGTCACATCTATTGATACATTTTCAGCCCTGACCTTTTTCCTTCAACATTCATGCTAGAGTTATACAATTTCCTGCTACTCTCCCAATAGGTACTTCAAACTCAACATGTCTAAAATTGAACTTCTTTTAAACCCTAAACCTGCTCTTCCTCCTGTATTCACTATCTCCAACGGCGACACCACCATTCAATCAGGCATGCGATGCAGAAACCTGACATCCTTGATTTCTTCTCCCTGCAGTACTACCTGACACATCCAATGAATGTCTTAAATCTGTTCCTTTCTATCTCTAGAATCATTGTCTAGTTTAAGATCTTGCCATCTTTTCACCTGGACTATTGATATCTTTTAAGTAGTTTTATCTTTCTGAAACTCATCCAATGGTGTGCTGGAGCTGGCTTACATCAGCTGGTGAGAACTGGTTGTGTGCATCTCTTCCCAGCTCTGTGTTCCAGCATGTCATATTGGTAGCTTGAAATTGGCCACAGTGGGAGTATTTACACCACAGAAATTGGCAAACACTACAAATCAAGGTTGTTGTTTTTGTTTTGTTTTGTTTAATGGAAAGCTGCTTGTTAAACATTTATCAGCACATATACCACTGCCAATTCTCCACACTTCGGCCAAACTGATCTTTGTAAAACACTTGTTCAGCCACACTACTCTCCTGATAAAAATTCTTCAGTGGCTCCCTATGGCCAACAGATCACATTAAGTTCCTTCTCATGGCATATGAGGCCTTTTATTACCTGGCCCCTGCCTAAATGTCCAGCTTCCTCTCCCATCCCTCCTAGCAACTTCTGTGCTAGTTCGAAGGTCACACAGTGGCCCACTCAAGCCTCAATTGCCTCATATATATACTTTGTTTGGCATGCACACTATCTTTAACTCTTTTGAGCCAACATTGAAGACTTTAGGAAATTCTACCTCCAAATCCATATTTCTGACTTTTCTTGAAAGATGACAACACTGGGTCCTCATTCATGCACATAACAGCAATTTGATCACAACAAGGGGCTGAGCAGCAGATGCCCCCTTTGAGACGGTATGTGCTCCACAGCTCACCAACGCCTACCATTTACTCATCCAAACTATGCATATGTCCCCACAGGTAGCTTTTATTTCTGTGACCTGTTATCTGTTTGGACCCTGTTGTAGACCATATTACAAAGTCCTGATTATTATCAGAAACCTCTGACCCTAATGATAGACTCTTTCTTTGGCAGTGAAGTGGGGATCCACACAGGATATGCCACAAGGATATACATACAGAGAGCAGTGAATGAGGCGGGTGTGGCAATCTGTGAATGATAAGGCTGACTGGAAGAGAAAAGGTGGTCTTGGTAGGAGGACATGGTTGGGCACTGCCAACCAGTTTCTTTTGAAAAGATTTACTCTCTGGTGTCATGTATCCAGAAAGACAAATGGAGAATCAGAGGCTCCTTGTTGAGCACCAAGTCAAAGACAACAGAATCAGATGGCTCTGGAAAGCATGTCATACTCTAGGCATAGACAGCAACCTTTCAGCTCCATGACACAAATGGGGCTGAGCATTATTCACAAGTACCATTGTGTGTCTTGGACAGGTCTGTCAGCATTGACATAGAGGAGAAGAAAGAAAGAGCAGGAAAAGAAAGAGCAAGGAAGTGGGTAGAGAGAGTGGACAGGAAGAGCATCATGGTAGGGAGCAGACATGTACCTCCAGTCTAACCCAGGGAATCCTGTGCCATAAGCCATCTTCCCTCCACCCACCACCTCCGCCTCTAGATCATGACAGAGATTAAGAAATGGGGCTTCCCTGGTGGCGCAGTGGTTGAGAGTCCGCCTGCCGATGCAGGGGACACGGGTTCGTGCCCCGGTCCGGGAAGATCCCACATGCCGCAGAGCGGCGGGGCCCGTGAGCCATGGCCGCTGAGCCTGCGCGTCCGGAGCCTGCGCTCCGCAACGGGAGAGGCCACAACAATGAGAGGCCCGCGTACAGCAAAAAAAAAAAAAAAAAAAAAAAAAGAAATGCTCCTGCCCACCAAGGAGGGGCAGATTCCGGATCTGAGCTCCTTTCTTCCCAGACTATGATACATTGTTCACTTGCCATCTCTCCCACCTCTAGGCTTTATGCCGGTTGCTGTGTTTATGTTCATTACCAGGCCCACTCAGACCTACTTCTTCCTTAGCCTGCAGGTTTATGTTAATTTCTGAGATGATTCTTTCCTGTGTCCGATTTACTTTATGAGTCACTTGCTCACCTCCTGCTGCTTGTTTGTAGCTGCTCCCTCTAAATGTTTAACAGTGTTTACTCCCTGCTCCATCCAAGCAATTGATGACCAGTGTGTAGTGAACTCTCAACTATTCAGAGGATGATGTAACCACCCCGAGAAGGAAACAGATTTCTTGCAAACTTCTCCACTTTCTTCTCCTCTGCCTTTTTCCCACTCCCTGTTTTCTGGCCACTTCCCTGCTTGGGAATCCCTCATCCGAGATGGGAAGGAGGCAAAGATGATGAAAACTGTAGCTCATCCCTCCGTCAATTCACCAGCAACTGTGGGTTTCCAAAATAATTTTTTTAAGAGTAAAAAGAAACTAGCGATTAAAACAGTATTTGTCTATTCCATGAGAATCTCCATCATCCACGTTCTGCTCTCCCCAGTTAAACTGAGTATTTGGAGGTTTATTAAAAAATGTATTAAGATCAATATTTCACAGTTTCCTGGAATTTTATCCATGCTTTGAATCCTCAGCTCCACCCCTCCATGAAGACTCTTCAGACTATTCCAGTTCTCCTTGTTGTCTAGCTCCAGATTCTATCACACTGAGATTCTTCTGTTGGGTGTAGCGTGTCCCAAAGGACACATTTTAAAGTCAAAAGATTTGTTTTTAATTCATTGATCAGAGTCTGCTCACTCACCCAGAACTGTATGCTCCTGCACACCCAAAGAACCCCATACCTTTCACCTATAGCTGCTGTTTACACCAAGCATTACATCATGGACATACCCATTTTTTTTTGAGTGTCAAGAGTCAATTGTTTGTGTATTTGTTACAGAGTTCAAACTCCACAGCTGAAAGTGAGCCAGTCTTTATTTGCATAATATTTATCTTGGAACAAAGTTTAGAAATAGAAACTTGAACATACCAATTTTATCAGAGGTCTTTTTGCTGTTGGTAACCTCAAGCCTGGAGGTCCTCATTTACAGAGCAATTCTTCCTGACAATAACAGATTCTCTCTACCTTGCTGGGATCTACAGGAAGTTGGAGGAACACTGTCTGGCTTTGGTCTTTGGTCCCCTGAAGTTACAGTGTCACAATTTGGGAATGTCTTCTCTTCAGCCCCCAGGGCCTGATTTAGTGGCATGGGCTTTAAGATTACCGGTTGTCTTTAGCCTTTCAAACAAATATTTCTGCAGTCTCTACTGCTCATTTGGAACTGAACACATACTCCTACTTACCAATTTATAGAAGTCTGATATACCCAACCAGATTCCAGGAAAAATGCCCTTTACTTCTCTGTACAACCCCTCATTGTGCCTCAGACAGAACTGGCATAATTTAAGGGCCAAGCTCCAGAGTCATATTGTCTGAGTTTGAATCTTGGCTCTGCACCTAAAGCTGAGTAACCTTAGGTATGTTCTTTAAACTCTGTGTGCCTCAGCTTCTTCATTTGGGGAGAATATTTACCTCATGAGGTTGTTGTGGGGATTAAGTGAGTAACTATATGTAAAGTGCTGTATGCCTGGTGTACAGTAAGCATTTCACAACTAGCTATTCTGATAAGGAGAAGAATTGACAAAAAAACTGGTGACCCCAGTTCCTGAATCATTAACATTTGATGGGCTCTATGCTCCAAGCCTTAATCCTGCCCTTTTATGTGTTTTTCATTTTCTTGTACCTAGGTCCCCACTCTGATGATGGACACCCAGTTCTCTGAGTTCACACCGGACATTACTCCCATCATGCTTGCTGCCCACACCAACAACTACGAAATCATCAAATTGCTCGTCCAAAAACGGGTCACTATCCCCCGGCCCCACCAGATCCGCTGCAACTGTGTGGAGTGTGTGTCCAGTTCAGAGGTAGACAGCCTGCGCCACTCCCGCTCCCGGTTGAACATCTATAAAGCGCTGGCAAGCCCCTCACTCATCGCCTTATCAAGCGAGGACCCCATCCTAACTGCCTTCCGCCTGGGCTGGGAGCTCAAGGAGCTCAGCAAGATGGAGAATGAGTTCAAGGCTGAGTATGAGGAGCTCTCCCAGCAGTGCAAGCTCTTTGCCAAAGACCTGCTGGACCAGGCTCGGAGCTCCCGGGAACTGGAGATCATCCTCAACCATCGAGATGACCACAGTGAAGAGCTTGACCCTCAAAAGTACCATGACCTAGCCAAGCTGAAGGTGGCCATCAAATACCATCAGAAAGAGGTAAGCTGAGCTCTTCTCTGCTTTTGGGGAAGCTTAAGCCCTCCAGAGTCCAGAGCAGGAGACCAAGAGTCAGCATTTTCCTACCACTTAGCTCTCCACCAAACAAATGGTTAGACAGGCTTCAAAAACAGTGAGGCCCATGTTTATCCAAGGCACATACAACCTCTGCGTATTTTCTTTATGGCCAGATAAGTAGGGAAAAATCTGATTCTATGATGGGAAAGCACTCATTCATTGAGCAAATGCTTATTTAGCACTGTTTTAGGGGTTTGGGATACAGAAAACAAGTATAACCCTGCCTTCACAGAGCTTACAAGCTAGTGGTGGACAGTAAGTAAATGATCACATTAGTGAATATATAATTACAAACTAACATCAGGCTCTGAGGAAGAACTTCTGAGAACACATAAAAAGGATCCTACCCTATATACCGGGGCCATGGCAATAGTGATCACAAAGGGCTTGCTGTCTGGATGCTGGTAGTTGTTGACAGAACTAAGTCCTTGGTAGTCCCTCAGCAAGAAAGCTGAGACGTACATTTGAAAGATGGAGTCACACAGAGGGTGTGTGGTTCTGCAGAAGGCTGAGTCCCCTGCATTGGCAGGCAGATTCTCAACCACTGCGCCACCAGGGAAGCCCTGTTCTATGCCATCTTATCAAACAATTTGGGGGAGCCTTCTAGCAGGCCTCATTTAGCTCTTTAAGGAGGAAGCATGGTAGAAAGAGCAGGGACTTTGGAGCCAGAGCAACTGAGGATGGAACAGCCTTCAGCTGTACGACCTGAAGAAAGTCCCTCAAATTTCAGGACATTAGTCTTCTCATAAAATGGAGATGACAATAGTTCCTCCATTTCATAGGACTATTATGAAAATAAATGTACTTTAATGTCCATTTCCATCTCTCTTCCAATGCTACCTGGAGTCAGATTCAAATGGGTTGAACCGAGAAGTGCTTGCTGTCTGAAGGGCAACGAGCAGCGCCATCCCTTCATGGGTCCAGGCTCTGAGGCAAATCACATGTGTGCTCACCTGGTCCCTTTCTCTCAGACAAGAAAAAAAAAAACTACCCCTCTGAAATGAGGCAGAAATGAGTACTGGGGCAACCTCGAAGGGGATAAAATATGACAAAAGAGCAACATGGAGATTTAACGGCTCCACTTTACATAAATTGTTATAATACTGTAAGAAAAAAAATAACAAGTATGTTTAGAATATGAATTGCTTCCAGACGACAAAATGGTTAATGGGAATAGAAGTGTTAAAAACGGATATTGCAGAATACAACTAAAGTTTGCATTCCTTCCCTCACTAGACAGCAGATAAACTCCATAATTATAGGGCCTCATCCCCCTGAAAACTGACAAAGTATTTATTTTCAAACAGTTTCATTACAATATTTCATCAATTTTGCATTGGTAGATCATCTACCAGTTACTTTATCACTTGATCCCTTCTGCTCCTATAATCATCATTTGCCAGTTTCAGTTTCTGCTCCATTTGGAAACCACTGTGATGACTTCCTCACTCTCCTGGGGATCTGCTTAGCATACGACCATAGAGTCATCCTTGGGTTCTACATTCACTGCCCTCCAGCCCTCATTAAGCTTCTCATCATTTTTTCCCTCATGTTTTAGCCCTTTTACTTTTCTAAAATTTTGTCCTCCATGTCCCTTATTTCATAATTTCTCTTATTACTGTTATTACAGAATATCTCCATGTTTCTATATGTTCATGTGATATATTTCTTATCTATCATTAGACCAACCTGAATGTTGCAAAGGTTTATATTTCCTTTTGCTCTCTCAATTAAACATCAGAGATTCCAAAGTTGGTCTCAGAGTCTATTTGCTGCGTACATTAAAGTGGAAAGGATCATTTGTTTTATTGTGGTAAACTATACATAACACAAAATTTACCATTTTAACCATTTTTAAAATATACAGTTCAGTGCCATTAAGTACATTCATGTTGTGCAATCATGACCACTATGAGTCATTTTTTTGAAGACGGGCAAGTTTTGGGGTGTCTACTTTTTCTTTCAGTAGTGAGCCCATACAATTAGAGTTTCATATTTTGCAGACCACATTATTTTCAATCCATAACACTGGCAAAGTAGCATCTTTTAGCTATTAAAATTATGGATATTCAGCAGTAATACAAAGGTAATCCAAAAAGCACTGTATTTATGCAGAGATCAACAATTTTAGGTCTGGTGGTACTCACTCATCATTGTGAATCAAATCAATGAGAACTTTGGAATTTGACAGACTGAACTGTTTCAGTCAGACCACATCAAACTTCAACTCCAGGTTTGCAGCAAATGCAGCAAGGATAATGAGTGACTGTCAACTTCAATGTCAATGATTTCATGAAAAATAGTATACCCTCATAGAGTCACATAAACTCAAATATGGCACAAAGTTTAGTCCCATGGCCAGAGACTTCAGAATTATTTTAGAATTTGCATATTTAGCTCCACATTTCCTAAGACAAGTTATCTTTTTGTTGTTCTTGTTTTTTGTTTTTTTTGTTGTTGGTGATTATTAATATACTTTATTATTTGTTTAACATCTTTATTGGAGTATAATTGCTTTACAATGATGTGTTAGTTTCTGCTTTATAACAAAGTGAATCAGCTATACATATACCTATATCACCAAATCTCCTCCCTCTTGCGTCTCCCTCCCACCCTCCCTATCCCACCCCTCTAGGTGGACACGAAGCACGGAGTTGATCTCCCTGTGCTATGTGGCTGCTTCCCACTAGCTATCTGTTTTACATTTGGTAGTATATATAAGTCCATGCCACTCTAACTTCGTCCCAGCTTACCCTTCCCCCTCCCCGTGTCCTCAAGTCCATTCTCTATGTCTGCATCTTTATTCCTGTCCTGCCCTTAGGTTCTTCAGAACCCTTTTTTTTTTAATTCCATATATATGTGTTAGCATACGGTATTTATTTTTCTCTTTCTGACTTACTTCACTCTTTATGACAGTCTGTAGAAACAGTATGGAGGTTCCTTAAGAAACTAAAAACAGAACTACCGTACGACCCAGCAATCCCACTACTGGGCATATACCCTGAGAAAACCATAATTCAAAAAGAGTCATGTACCACAATGTTCATTAGCTCTACTTACAATAGCCAGGATATGGAAGCAACCTAAGTGTCCATCGACAGATGAATGGATAAAGAAGATGTGGTGCATATATACAATGGAATATTACCCAGCCATAAAAAGAAAAGAAATTGGGTTATTTGTAGTGAGGTGGATGGACCTAGACAAGTTATCTTAACAATGACCACAGATAAATTTTAGTTTAGTTTCTCTTCTGAATTGTAACTTCATTTCTGCTAAAGAACTCTGTAATCCTTCCCAACCTGTGAATTATAGATTTTTTAAATCTGTGGTTCCATTGAGTCTCAAATGAGTATAGTCTCTAATTTTCTCTATTCAAATCCACATGTCAAGTTTAAGACTGAATACTCTCACCTTGAACAAATCAGCAATGTCCTTATTTTAGGGGTGTTTTTGTTGTTTCAAGTTTAGTGTGTTTGGATAAGAAGCAGAGTCCTGTGAGTTACTGAGGTTCTAATAATTCAGGTATCTCTGAGCACTTCATTCTCAGAAGCTCTTGATCTAAGGAAGCAGACTGATAAGTTTTTTCAAAGAATATCCATAATCTAGCCATTAAAAAAGTGAAACATACACACAGTGCTTAAGGCCACAAGCATAAAAAAGGTCATGAGCATTGATCATCAATTCTCATCATACAAACTCCTTTTGCAGAATGTGATGGACACAAATAAACAAATGAAAACTAACTTTATCCTTCTATTATATCTATAGCAAATGAACTCAGCTTTGCTACGTTAGATAAAATTCCTCAGATTCCTTGAAGGCATATACTTTATGTGTGCTTACTCATCAAGAAACATATATTCACATCTTAAGTGAGTAACACTCCAGGGTCTGGTGGAACACATTCAATTTGAGGGTTGCATGTTACGAGCCCCTAAAAAGTTGGAGACACTTTCTTAAAGGTGTCTAGACTTTTCTAGATGACCTTCAGGCCCTTAAGAAGGCTAGACAAGAATTATCTCCCAGGACCAGAATTATTCAAAGGAGAAACAACCTGTAGATGGGAATGGGACAACTAAGCAAAAACAGAAATTTTGTCTTCTTTTTCATACTTGATTACATGCTTGATTCCAGTTGGACCATGGGGGTCTATCTTCAAGAATAGATAGGTTTCTTCTCAGTGTCTATACTCAGAGCAGGAAAAAGCAGATACACCACTTCTCCACTTTCTAGTGTCATGTCTGCTGACACCCTGTTCAGTCTTCTTTCAAAGCTTGCTGTGATTCCAACAGGGCAGAAATTCCCAGTACAAAGCGAAATTTTCTCAACAGGTGGAGATATTATAAGGGAGGAACATTAGAGACTCCTTCATCAGGTGAAAGTACCCAAAGATAAGCCTGCTCACATCAAAAGTTGCAAACAGACAATATGTCTCTACGTCTCTTAAACCTTGAGCTAAAAAGCTTTATTCAAAAAAACAAAATATTTTTCTCTATAAAATGAGCTGCAACACAACTGATTTTCCAAAACTGGAAGTTAGGAGTTGCCAATATTAAAAATTTAGAAGATAATGGTTTCAAGAAAAGCCAATGTTTCCCCAAGTTTAAGTAAGAATAAAACTATTTAAAAATGATTAGTATTGCCAGAATTTATCATCTAGAGGCATGTGTATTTATGTGTTTTCAACAACAGATTTTGTTAATGACATCTTTGATTAAAGGAATCTGAAACACTGAAGTTGTGTTTCCTACCTGTGACTCCCTAGTCTACTTTACATGAATACTTGTGTTAAATTAAAAAATACCTCTTGAGATGCTTTCAGCATTTTACTAGGGTCTTTAAGACGAAATTGTGACAAGGGGTAAAGAGTTCAGTGGTTTTCCTTACCTTGCTAAAATGCAGTTTCATTCTTCAGAGGTATAAATGGAGATCACCTTCAAAGACTCTTTATTACCCTGAAGAGATGTGACACTTGAGACCCATGTATGTTGTATCTGTCAATACAAATAGCTCCCAAATAACTTCAGGAACTAAAGGTTATTTTTTCTTTTTTTTTTAGGGTTTTTTGGTTGGTTGGTTGGTTGGTTTGTGAGCTAAGGATTACATAGTCAGAAGAAAAACAAGTTTTAAATGAGGGGTAGGGTCCTTGAAAAAAATAAGACGTATACCCTAGGTGAAATGGCTAAATACCACTAGTCTATTAAGATATGGCTGTCAATACAAGAACACAATAGTCAGCTTTGCTGTAAAAAATAAATCTAGTTGGATAATAGTGGGTTAATAATGTGCAGAGTTACATAACTTCCTCAGGAACAAAATCTTAGCCTTAAATGGAATATAATTCACTATTTCTTGAAAGGTGGCTTTTTCATTGTTGTTTTTTCCTCATTATTATTCCTAGAAGAACTGAGTAGGCTCCCAAGAAGAAGTTAACTTGGTGGGGAAAAAAAAGCTCAAAAGAATGAAACAAAAACTGATTCCAACTATAAGTTCGACATCGAGTAAAATAAGGAAGCTCTAATCTCTTAGAAAACAGGTATAAAACTATTGGATAATCCTTACACGTCACATAGATTTTCAGGTATTTTCATATAGACATTTTTCAGCTATTCCTAAAAAGTTCTGATTTCATGTATTCTTTCCCATTGTCAGATACATCAACCAAAGTCTTTGAAAACTATATCATTTTGTGTGTTCCTTATTACCATTGAAGGTAGGCAAAAAAGTTATAACTATCATTTGACAAACAGGAAAGAACTATATTTCAGAGATGTGTTAAGACTATCCATCTGACAAAGCCAGAAGAACTTCAGATTCCTGGTATAATACTTTCTCTGAGTATATTCCACCTTCTGTTGAGAGGAGTTCTTTTATGCTGGTTTGGTAGCCTCCAAATTCACCACCAGGTAATTTAAGATGACCCCAAGTTCTTTGATTTGTGAATGAAAGTTTATTAGTTAAAATTTGTTAAAACACGTAACAATAAAATGGTATGGACCAATAGCTAATAAGGACTATATTCAGTTATAATCTAATAACTAGCAGTAATCGTCATACATAAGAATACAACTAAAAAATAATAAAAAATAAAAAAAGAATGCAACTTATGTAGTTACAACTTCCCACACATTTAGCCAAAGCACACAGGGATGAAGAATTAGATGCTTCCTAATTCACTGCAATCTACCAGCCTATCTCCCTTAGTTTTCACACCTTAAATTTGTCTTAGAATGGTGAGCCTATCCCCCTCTCTATCCCTCCATGCCATACAAGAATTGACTTTGGTGTTGTTCTCAGGAAGATCCAGAAAAGTTTGGATAAAGGACTGGAGGGGAGACACAGGATTCCAATCAGAGGTATCCAATCAGTGGACTGCCAAGTTAGTTAATCCATCTTCCTCTAACTGGGCTTTTAAGTGCATGACCTGTGTCAATTGCCAACCAATTATTTCTATCAATATTAACAACTTAGGGTTGTCTAATTTGCGTATGACAAAAACAAGGCTTGGTTCATAAATGCGATTAGGAACTAACTCTATACCATGGTTTTCCACCATAAACTGCATAACTGTTGACGACTTGTTACTTTTCTTCTCTCTCCTAAAAATACCTTCCCTACTAGCTCTTATTCCTAAGTATGTTCTTACTTCCTGCACTTATTTCTTATCACTATTAACTTTACTTTTAATTCTGTTCTGTAAGAGCAAACATACTTAATACAACAATCCATTGCTTGGAGCAAGGTAACAATCTTAACAATTCAAAAACATATAATCACACAATCAAAGCAAACATTGCAATATATTTTATCTAATCCCAAGGTGCCATTATAGTATAATCTTTCCAGGTGAACCCATCTAGCCAAGAGGCTAGATAGTTCCACATATTACACTGTTGTAGCACCTTCCCGTTTGACACCTAAGGACCATGTTGACTATTATGTGTTTTATAGGCTGGTTCAAGCTTTATCTTGTTTCAATGTCTGGAGTAGTCTCACAGATTTCTTTTGATGTATTTTGATGACTTGCTTGAGTAAGTATGGTTGATTGTGTTCTCTCATTACTACTAACAATTTTAACAGGCTCACTAATCTGTTGTGGAATTGTTATGAAGTCCATATTCTAGAGTTCTACTTGGAAGAATAGCTACCCTTCAGTATCCATCTTATTTGAGGTGTACCAGATCTTTCCATTTACAGTTAAATTGCTCATCAAATAGAATTCACAGCAGATTGATGTTCTCTCCTTGGATATGTTTCCTGATCTTGCACAAGTATTTATGCCTTGAGTTTCATTTTGACACAAAGTTATAGCCCAATTTCCTGAAGTCCAAATTTCTAGTGGAGAGTGTATATCTTCCCTGACTGTTTCTAAACCTTTAATTAAAGCATAGATTCTATCTTTTAACTTTTATCCAGGTACTCTGTTATTCTTCTTCTTGGTTGCTACGTATATAGATTTCCTTATTTAACTCTAATCACTATTTTTCCTTATAAAACTGCTCCTATTGGAATGGTGGGATAAATGGTTACTTCTTGTTTTCCCACTGCTCTATTTAGGTTAATCGGCATAGTTCCTTTGCACTGCATCTATTATTTACCACTTTGGACATAGTGTACAGAGTGGCCTACCCTGGGCAAGTAAGGCCCAGTTTGTCCAGTTATTGCAGCAGTAAAGTCCCTCAATCTGCTGTCTGGTATGGCTTGTAATTATCCACAGTAGTTGCTTGTAATATAACTTTTATTTCTACTCTTTGTGTCTTTGTTCACCCCTCTAAGTCTCCTGGATCCTCACCTACTCTATCAATCTTCCCACGTAGCAGTGTACTGTGAAACTTTCTCATACTAATATTTTTCAGTAGCTCCATAAGTTCTTCTGATTTTCAAAATGGTCTCTAAAAATACAACAAACTAGTGAATATAAAAAAACAGAAGCAGACTCACAGATATAGAGTGGTTACCAGTGGGGAGATGGGAGAGGGAAGGGGCAAGATAGTGGTAGAAGAGTAAGAGGTATAAACCATTAGGTGTAAAATAAGCTACAAGGATATATTGTACAGCACAGGGAATATAGCCAATATTTTATAATATCTATAAATGGAGTATAACCTTTAAAAATTGGGAATCACTATATTGTATACCTGTAACATATAATATTGTACAGCAACTATATTTCAATTAAAAAAAATTTAAGAGTGTGTAAAAAAAAAGTAAAAAAAGGAGTCTGTAGCTTTTCTTGATACAGCAATCTTTTTTTAACTTTTATTGAAGTATAGTTGCTTTACAATGTTGTGTTAGTTTCTGGTGTACAGCAAACTGATTCAGTAATACATATATATTCTTTTTCATTACAGGTCATTACAAGATACTGAATATACTTCTCTGTTCCCTGTGCTATACAGTAGGACCTTGTTGTTTATCCATCCTATATGTAATAGTTTACATATACTAATCCCAAACTCCTAGTCCTTCCCTCCCTCATCCCCCTCCCACCACATCTTCTTTATTCATTCATCTGTCGATGGACATTTAGGTTGCTTCCATGCCTTGGCTATTAGCTATCTCTTTCTTAAATTTGTTAAATAAACTTATCCTGAAATTCAGTGGCAAAACTGACTTATGTTTCTCCTGCTACTGCTCATCCAAATAAGACCTGGTTATACAGTCTATAATTTTCCCCATTTACCTTTAAAGGTAGCTAATAATCTGTGTATGCAGAGCTCACTTAGTATTAGATGCAGCATCTGTCATGTTGGTTAGCTCTGAATCCATCTGTATTAAAAGTCTTTTTAATCCCTTTGACTATAATATACTTTAGGACTCTATGTAAATTGGTATAATCTGGTTTCCCACGAATGTGGATTGACTTCTACATGTCATTTCTTCACAATTTTCATATATCACTTTGTCTAATGGTATACTTCTATGTCTTTACCTAGTTGTTGCCCATATTGTAAGATGCAAAGGCCATTCTCTAGGAAGAAGGACCGTAATGTCCACAGGCTTGTATGAAAGGTAGCTATTCTTCCAAATGGAAGTAAGGGTACCCTATGGCATGCAATTAGTATGATCAGTGAATTTCCTGAATGTGTATTTAGTCCCTCTCTGTTTTGATATGGGGGTCTTCCAACTATTGCATTTCCCCCCTCTGGTAGCTGTAGAATTACTGTGGGTATAACCAGTCCACATTTTGTTTAAAATCATTATTGCTCCCATTTCTCAGT
Source organism: Pseudorca crassidens (assembly GCF_039906515.1). Taxonomy (NCBI): domain Eukaryota; kingdom Metazoa; phylum Chordata; class Mammalia; order Artiodactyla; family Delphinidae; genus Pseudorca; species Pseudorca crassidens. The sequence continues at coordinate 35,754,976 of NC_090317.1, forward strand.
AGTAAAGATTTCTGTCAAGGTTGAAGCAGTTTCCCTTATAATAAGCCTATCAGCTATTCTTTATAAATGTAGTTATACCCAAGAAGGTGTACTTTATCTGCTTCTACTTGTGGACCATCATCTCTAAGCCTATGCCATAAGTGTTTGACTTTTCCATAGGCAAATAGTCCTTGTTAGGGCTTTGTCTAGCCCTTCTAGTACTAGTACTTCTCTCCGGTTGTTATTTGGTGTAACTTGCCATTTCCATTTGAGCAACAATGTTGCAGAGTAGTTGTGATATGGGTCAGCATTTGAGGGAACAGTCCTGTATTGGAACTTCCTGGTCTCAGCTTTTTCAAAGGTTTCTCCCAGGCAAAAGTTATCTGTAAAGCTTTCTGCAGTTTTATTATCTGGTAGATGGCTGATTTTTAGAATTATTTCCCCCAGTCTACTACAGCATCCTTTGGCTGACACATTCTGTCCGAAAGGCCTAGTAAGTAGTTCTATCTTTTCAAGTAAAAGTGCCCCAATATTGTCCTATTAATGTGACTGTATTCACTATACTGCCATCCTGGAGGATATTCCCCTTTTAGTTTCCACTCATTGTAGAATGGTGAAATTGGGTCCCAAGATGTGATAGAGTTCATCAGGTCTTCACTCTATTGTTAGGTAAGGAGTTTCTTTTCTTTGCTAGTGTTTGCTCCTATTATCAGGAATCCTAACAGGAGAACAAGTACAGGTAAAGAAAGAACCCTACTGCTAAAGTCAGAGCTTTTCGTATAAATAAATACAAAGAAGAAAAGAGACCAGCCTCTGCCAGAAGCCAATCAAATAGTGCTTGTTCTATAATAGATTAGTAATGAACCTGGGCAAAACTTGGAGAAAAACTGTTATTGCTAACATCCCGAAAAATTAGAATATATTTGACACAGAGAAATGATCAGTTTTCACATGCTGGTGGAGGCAAATGAGGTTTTATCTACTTAAGTCATTGTTAATACTAGAGAGTGCTTCTTCATATAATTCTGTGTCTAACATAGGTTGATCTGTATCAAAGGTTAAGTCTTCGTCTTCTCTTTGTGTAAGTATCGATTCTAAGTCTGGGAGATCAGCAAGGTCTGGTAGTGAAGCTTCCTCGGAAAGAGGTGCATCTGTTTCTATCTGTTCTGCTCTGTCATCTTGCTCTTCACAAGGAACTGGTTCTTGTGAAATCAACCGTAGAAGCTCTTCAGCTATTCTAACTAACTGGGCTACACAATCAACAAGTCCACCAACTAGTACAGGGGTTGACACAGACTCCATTCCTCTGTGCTTTCCTCAGTAGATAAAATATTACTAAAAGTTGTAGTAAATGGGCTCTTGGTGACAATGGATCCTATGGAGCTGGCAATGGTTCTGTGGTTGGTTTGGTTGAGAAATGAGGCTGTTGATATGATGATGATGATGATGATCAAGTACAGAATGAGGCCAGTGGTCCTACAGTACCTTTTGATAAATTTGGTGAACCTTCCACAAAATTTACATGTGGTTCTCTTGTTTGTGTTGGTAGTGAACTGCTATTATAATGACCATCAGACAGATTGCCACAGCCAAGAGAAAACAGAAAAGCAGATCTAATAATAGAAAAGAGAAATATAAAGTTAGTATCCTTGAGCCTTTCTCCATCATACAGTTTCTGGCTATAGGATAACATTGAAAATATACCCCTAGCTATTGCTCCTCGTTTTTTTCTTTTTTTTTCTTTTTTCAGTACGCGGGCCTCTCACTGTTGTGGCCTCTCCCGTTGCGGAGCACAGGCTCCAGACGCGCAGGCTCAGCGGCCATGGCTCACAGGCCCAGCTGCTCCGCGGCATGTGGGATCCTCCGGGACCGGGGCACGAACCCGCATCCCCTGCATCGGCAGGTGGACTCTCAACCACTGCGCCACCAGGGAAGCCCTACTCCTCGTTTTTTGATGGCCTTATGAGGCTCTACTACTCATAGTCCCCTTTACACTTCTCATGGTCTTTACCTCTTATGGGATTTGAGAACAAAGTGAGCATAGGTAGTTTGTCTATCTTTCTTGAACATCTCTATTAAGGAGGATACATACACTCAGAGTCTTTCAATTAATCCTGTTTTATTAGTACCTTTGCCTCATTTCCATTTATATCTGGTGCTGCTAAGTTCTTTCTGTGTTTTTAATAATTCATTCATTAAAGTTTCCGATTGCCCCTGCAGTCTGGGGAATTTATGGTAAATGAAAGTCCCACATTCTCTGTCTTTTCCCAAATTTTATATAACTTCTGTTATAAAATTAGTTCTTTGGTCATTTCCTATCACTGCCAATATTCCATATCTAGCAGCTATTTCTCCTAAATTTGTCTAAAGCCATGGTCATACTATTCTCATCTGTATGTCTGTGTGCTCTACAAGCCCTATTCCTAAGTTTATACCTCTTTAAGGTAATATTCCTTGTTTAAAAATCTAGAGAATGGCCCAATATAATCTGCCTATCACATTTGTCTGGTTTACCATCCCCCATTCCCCTTAAAAATGAGTTTGTTGAGGCTTCAAGATTTTAGTAATTCAACATAGCTCATATTGCTTACTCATTTCTTTGATTCATAGTTTTTTTTGTCCACTCTTTCTCCTCTGCTTACCTAGAATATTCATGTCCACATGCCCTGAGCTTTCACATGCCCAATCTGCAACCTTAAATTGAACTGAAAAGGGACCTGAGTTGAGACTTGGAGTTCCCAAGACTGCAGAGTCTGTATTAGTTTTGGCGGGGGTCAAGATTGTCTCCTCTCTTATTCTAAATAGATTATTCTGTCTTTCCATTCTGATGAGCTCGTACATGTCCTACATGAATTGCTAAATTTCTTTCATTGATTTCTTTTCATATCTCCCTTCACCAGATTGTTTTTTCCTGCAGTAAATTTCTGTAATTTTCTGTAATTCTGTAATCCTGTAATTTTCTGTTTATTAGAATATATATCTCAAGTCCACAGCTGATTAGTGTAGCTATGTTCTTTTGGCCAGTTGTTTTCTTGGGCATATATACACATTAAATTTCTAGCTAGCAGTCCTGCAAATTGAGCTGGTTTCCTCTCTCCAGCCTCAGTCAAGTTTTTCCCAGTGGAGAGTACTAGGAAGCAACCATCCACCTCCCTCTTTTAGGATACTGCCAAATCTATCTTTGCCCTGTTTCCAGCAGTTCTGACCAGAGTGGGGCCCAGCAAGCCACAAGCTTCACCACAGCGACTTGTACTCCTTAGGCCTTTACTGGAGTAGAGCAAATCATCCGCCAGATGGTCTGTGATTTTCACATGGAGCTTGCTAGTTTCCACAGGGTATGGTTTGACCCACTCAGTTATATACTATCTTCACCTAGCATAAGTCCTATCAGAACCTCACTTTTTTTTTTTCGCCCAAAATCCTGACAGTAGACATGGGGTTTGCCCTGATGATAAGGGTCCTGACCATAATAACCAGGAGGCATGATTTTGGCTGGAGGCAACTTCCATCTGAAATATGGGAGAATCGGTACTAGATGCATGGCAGTTCATTAACTCACAGGATCTCTGTTTTTGATTAGAGAAAAAGCAATCTAGTGGAAGGAAATAATGGTAAAAAATCACGAGAGGAATTTGGCATTAATGTAGAGCATGAATCAGCTCATCAGAAGAAAGACACAGAAGTAAGGTGTGTGTTAAATAGTAGTAGAGATGAGCACCATCAAACTTTTCAAAGGAAGCAATAAACTACTACAGTGCCCACAGCCCAAGGGCACAAGAGGGTAATAGGAACATACTCACACAAAACCTATTTAACTTCTGGCTTCCCTTTCACCCAGTTTCTTTTCTCAGCTTCTCTACCTCCCTCTAGGACTCTGTTATTAATCTTCTTTGTCAATACACCTCCATTTATTCACCTATGTGTTTCATTCTATTCCATTCTCTCTGTATCTCCATCTTACACTACCCCTTCCCATCATCTTTTCTTCCATCTCTCCCTAAGCTGGCCAAAATTTAGAAACAAATTATAGTCCATTAATCAAATAGATGTATTTACAGAGTTTTACAAGACACAATCTAAATGTAAAAAGCGGAGAGGTAGAACACTTCATATGTTGCTATCTTATAAAGACAAATGTAGTTATCTATTATTTATGCAACCCTTGGTTTATTTTTTCTATCTCTTGGTCACCTTTGATGGGAAAAAAACATTCCTGACCTAGCCTTAACCCTGTTGACCACTGTGTTAGCTAATCCACAATTCCTATCTTCAAAGCATCTTGGAACCTAGGAGCTGGGGATGGGGCGAGGGCAGGGAGGGTGTTGAGAAATTAGCGAGTACTGCAGTGCTAGGAAATAGTAAGAGTATAGCATCAGCTTATTCCAGTTACGATAATTTCCAAAGCAACCAAACCCTGAACCTAAGTTGTTTGCTTAAAGGTGTATTTTGGATAGTTTGCACCTAGCCCCAACTCACCTTAAGGGCCCTTTTATTAGCTGTTCCTTCTGCCTAGAATCCCTTTCCCCCAGAAAAAAAAAATGGCTTCTTGTCATTCTGGTCTCAGCTTAAATATCATCTCCTCAGATTTCAGACCCTCCAACCTGAAAAAGCCTCTTAGTCATCCCTTTCTCGTTTTGCATACAGCACATTTTTACATTATAGCACCTATAATCACCTCATATTTTCTTGTTTATTCATTTGTTTTTCTGTCTGTCACCCCACCCCACATATATATAGACTAAAATGAAGTTCCATGAGATTAGGAAGCGTGTCTGTTTTGTTTTCTGCGGTATATCCAAGGCATAGAAGAAAGGCTGCTGCATAGTAGGTAACTGGTAAGTATTGTTAAAGAAAGAAAGGAAGGGAAGAAGGGAGGGAGGAACAACTTTTAACTCTTTCATTCAGTAAATATTATCGTGTCAAATATTCACGCATAGGGCTTTCCTGGTGGCGCAGTGGTTGAGAGTCCGCCTGCTGATGCAGGGGACATGGGTTCGTGTCCCGGTCCGGGAAGATCCCACATGCCTCGGAGCAGCTAGGCCCGTGAGCCATGGCCGCTGAGCCTGCGCGTCCAGAGCCTGTGCTCTGCAACAGGAGAGGCCACAACAGTGAGAGGCCCGCATACCACACAGACACACAAAAAAAACAAAAACAAAAACAAAATATTCATGGATAGCAGGGGGTACAAAGATAAAACAATTCATCAAAACACATGGTTAATAAAATGAGCAGGCAATGCACAGAGAAAATACTCACAAAAAATATATCTGACAAAGAACTTGTAACCAGAATATATAAAGAGCTCCTACAACTCAATAATAAAAAGACAAACAAACCAATTAAAAATGGGCAAAAGAGTTGAACAAACATTTCACAAAGGAAGAAAAATAAATAGCTAATAAACACATGAAAACATATTCAATATCATTAGTCATCAGGGAAATGCAAATTAACATCACAATGAGATACCACAATACACTCACTGGACTGGTTAAAATTAAAGACTGACAACATCAAAGGTTGACAAAGAGGTAGAGGAACCAGAATTCTCACACATGCTTATGGGAGTATAAAATGATACAACCTCTTTGAAAACGTCTGGCAGTTTCTTATAAAACCAGGCAAGCACCTATCCAGTCCCGGCAATTCTACTCTGAGGCATTTACCCAAGAGAAATGAAAGCTCACAGAAAGATTTTTATAAGAATGGTTATAGCAGCTTCATGCATAATAGCCAAAAAAAAGTGGAAAGAGCCCAGATGTCAATCAAAAGGAGAACGGATAAACAAACTGTGATATATTCATACAATATGATACTAATCAGCAATAAAAAGAAAGCCACTACTGATAGGGATAACAACATGGATGGATATCAAAAACATTGTACTTAATGAAAGAAGCCAGACACAAAAGAATATATATTGTACGATTCTATTCATATGCAATTCTAGAAAATGCAAAATGATCTACGGTGGAAAAATCCAAATAGCAATTGCATCTAGGGGAGTGGAAACTGACTGGAAGAGGCTAAGAGAACTTTCTGAGGTGATGGTTTATACAAGATTACGCATTTTTCAAAACTCACTGAATGGTACTCTTAATATTTGTGCATCCCACTGTATGTAAATTTTACTCACCCCCAAAAGGTGACCAAGCATGATCCCCAGCCTCAAAAACTATATATCAGATGAGATGACATGGCCTAAGTATTCTAATAAATGTTCACATTTATTGAAGATCTATTACACTTCGGGTACTTTCTTTTTTAATATTAGAACATTTAATCTACTTGATAACCCTGTGACATTACAGATGAAAAAACTGAGGAACAGAGAAATTAAATAAATTGCCCACCGCCACATGGTAAGTGAAGACACAGAATTGGAAGTCAGCCCAGGTATGATTCCTAAAGTCCTGTGCCAGAGGGCACAAATTCAGGTGCCTATAGGAGGAAAATTTGCCTTATTCAGGCCAGAGCTGACATCGCATTCTAAGCAGGAATAGAACTCAAAATGTTAATCTCATTTCCCATCCCTGGAAACTGGCTGAATTCCAAGTTGACTGTGAGTCCCAAAGCAGAGGGATGGAGAGAGCCAGCTCAGTCCCCTCAGCAATCTCCATCATCTGTGACAGGAATGTTGTGTCCATTTTACCTGCCCTTCCCCTGACCTACTGAATTGGCCCACTCATAAACTACTCACCTGTGATAGAGCCAAGATGGATGAGAGGGTCAAGGTTATGCCTATCAAATGTTTACTGGACTTTCGCTTTCAAATGGGATGTGAATGCTCCTGTCACAACTAAAAAACAACAACAAAATGATCAACTACAAAATCAATAGGTTTTAAAGATATCTGCGATCTGTGGAAACAAGGACAAGATGAACTAAAATTTCAGAGAGTGAAGAGTCTTTCGTAAGAATGCTGATAATCACAGACTTTTCTTCTTCACTGAGACATTTGCTAATTCTGGGCACAAGTTGAAGATGAGGTTTGGCACCGAGGCAGAGGGAGTCTACTGAGGAAAATGAGAAATCTGCATAAAGGTTGAGGCTAGCATAATGGATTGGAAATTTGAGAAGCCTGAAATGCAGGGCTAATTTTCCTCACCTGAAGTTAGCTGAGTTCTAGCCTAGCACATGCGTGGAAAAGTCTGAGTGAAGTCTCCCAAGCCTCGCGGTACTCTGGAGACAAATTCTCACTAGAGGGAGGGAGACTGCCACAAATACACTACTGGTCTCTCCCTCAAACAATTTTGAAGTTGAGAAGACATGGGGAGGCTAATGAATTAATAAGCTCAAAACCATCCCCAAAGGGCATTTTAGGCAAAGTGATTCTAAAATGTATAAGGATATATAAAGGGCTTAGTATAGCCAAAACATCTTAAGGAAGAACAAAATTGGAGGACATATACTACCAGATATCAAGGCTAGCTATGCAGCTACAGTTATACAACAGCATGGTACTGACACAAGAACAAACAAATAAATCAGTGGAACCATGACGCTTACCTCACACTGGATATAATAATAATAATAATAATTATGATAATAATTTGAAATGGACCATAGACCTAAACATGAAAGGCAAAACAGTAAATCTTCTAAATCAAACCATTGGCAAATATCTTCGTGACCTTCAGTAGTTAAAGATTTCTTATTCAACACAAAAGCATTAACTATGAAAAAAGATTGATAAATTGGATTTCATTAAAATTAAGAGCTTCAATTTATCAAAAGACACCTTAAGAGGGTGAAAAGGCCAACTACAGATTGGGAGAAAATATTCACAATACATATATTTAACAAAGGACTTGTATCTAATATATACATATATTTTAAACTCCTTCAAATCAATAAGAAAAAAACAGTCCAATTTTTAAAAATAGAACAAAGAATCGAATAGCACTTCACAGATGAGAACTTTCAAGTGGCCTACAAACATATGAATAGAGTTTCATCATTATTGCTCATGAGGAAAATGCAAATTACACACAAAACCCCACCAGAATAGCTAAAATTGAAAAAACAGAAAAAAAACTGACAATACCAAGCACTGAGAAGAACATGGAGCAACTGGAACTCTCATACATTATTGGTGAAAGTGTTAACTGGTACAACTTCCTTGGAACTGTTAGGCAGTATCTACTAAAACTAAACATACCTCTATTGAATGGCCTTGTCATTCTACTCCTAAGTATATAAAATAAAAGATTACAAATGTCCACAAAAATACACGTACGAGAATGTTGAAAGAAGCCAGATGCCTAAAAGTACATACCATATAATTCCATTTATATGAAATTTAAGATCAGGCAAATGTATCTGTAGAACAAAGGTGAATGTAGTAGTTACCTCTTGTGGGGGGCGGGTGGTTATTGACTGGGAAGAAATGTGAGGAAGCCTTCTGGGATGCTGGAAATATTCTGTCAATATAATTACGTATGTTTTTTTTTTAAAGCATTCAGCTGTACCCTCAAAATTGATGTATTTCACCTTACGTATGCTATAGCTCAAAAAATTGTTCTTTTTTTAATTTTGGGTTTCCTTCCTATAAAACCAGTAAGGACAGCAAGACAGTGATGAGAGTCTTGTCAGGGTTCAGCAAGCTGGTCATCACAGAATGGAAATGGAATGAAGTCTGAAGGTACAGAGAAGGGTCCTTGGCCTACTTCATGGCAGAGCTAAGTAAAGCAAGAGACCCTTCTAGCTGGATGCAGTTGTAAATTGACAGATGAGATAAGCCACATCTTATAAGTAGCTCAGAAAGACGGCTGGAGCAGAGGCCATGCTGTCTATCTGATAACTAGAATCTTTAACCCCATAGACTTTTATTAATCTCACTCTTATAACATTTTTGTCAGCACAACTAATCAAAAGCCACCAGTTTTCTTTTAGCAGACAGTCCTACCCTGCTATTTTGTGATGCTCGTAGCTGGCAAACTGGCAATAAGTGTCTAACAGTAGGGTGGAAAAGGAGCAAAGGAATCCAAATCCTCTGGGTCTATGTTTATAGTTGATAAGTTTCTCTGCATCAGGCAAGGTAAATTAGTTCATATCCAACGGGAAGAGAGGCAGTTATATGGGAGAGATTAAAATGTGCCTTTGGTGAGTATAGGTGCCAGCTTCCTATTTACAAACAGTAAATTTTTTAACAATGCCCCATTTCTAATGCTGCAGTACCATTTGGATACATGCATTCAACACAGGTTTTTTTTAAAACACCCCCAACAATACTGTAAAGTAATTATACTACAATAAAGATATTAAATAAATAAATAAAATAAAAACACCCCCCAGACGCTACTTCTCATTGCCCTCCCCACTCCTGAGGAAACATCAAAAGGGCCTTGTTCCCAAAGGGCAAATTTTGACACAGCAGGAGCTCTCTGAGGGGCTACAATGAACAAAGCAACAGGATCCACCCTTTAAACTCTTTTTTTTTAAAGAAAAATGAAAGCTACCATCCTTTACGTTAAAAAAAATTTTTTAAACTGTGTGCAATAAGGCATTTGCCTGTTATAGGATCTGACATTTAAAATCCCCATGAACCATATTTAATTTATCAAGAAAGAAAGGAAAGAATTGTGTGGCTGAAGAGCTAAACATGGCCCCTTCTTGAAAATATATGAAAAATTCAAAACAGAAACTGAAAAAATGGAGGGTAGGAAATGTCCTTATGGTCAATTTAGACCAGATTCTACTGAATTACTTTCTTCCTCCTCCAAAGTTGTTCACTGCTGCAGAAAGAATCACAGATTCTTGCTTACCCTTCAGAAAAACAACTTCGTCACTGGAGAAAAACAGCCACTTTTGAAAATATATCTCTTGGTTATTTTCCTAGACAGACAAATAGTTTCCTCAGTCTTCAAACATGAGGACAGCAACCCCATCTTGACTTGGTGGGACTCTGCACCGGCTTGTCCCTGAATCTCGGCTATTATGAGAAACCCACAGGCTCCCAGAGAGCCTGAAAAGAGCTGTAATGCTTCCAGAAAGATTCTTGGCTTTTAAATATTACCAGTGCAGAAGGTGAGGTCTAATATAAGGGAAATAAAAACAAAACTTCGGGGCTTCCCTGGTGGCGCAGTGGTTGAGAGTCCGCCTGCCGATGCAGGGGACACGGGTTCGTGCCCCGGTCTGGGAGGATCCCACATGCGGCTGGGCCCGTGGGCCATGGCCGCTGAGCCTGCGCGTCCGGAGCCTGTGCTCCGCAACGGGAGAGGCCACAACAGTGAGAGGCCCGCGTAATGCAAAAAAAAAAAAAAAAACTTCGAGGTAAAAGGAAAAGGGATTTTATTCCCGAGTCTTCCCTCAGCTTTCTGAGAGGGAAAAAGAAAATTGTTTTTGTTTGTTTGTATATTTTCTTTGGGAGACACGGTAAAATGATGCTAGTGGTTGTAATAGTAGGATCTGTGTCAAACAGATCTATATTTGAATTATAAATTTTTCACTTACTAACTAGACGTTTGCTAAACTACTCTGCCTCAGTTTCCTCATCTGTAAAATGAAGATAATAAAAGTTGTGAGAATTACGTGAGTTAACACATGCAACGAGTTTAGAATGGTGCCTGGTATATAATAAGTTCTTCATAAATGCTAGCTAATATAATTGTTCTGGAGAAAATTCTGGGATCCAGGAGACAGTGTGTGGTGCATCCTGGGTACTGACTAGTGATCCCTGGAAGGTGGAGGGGGCAGTCAGGGTGAGACAACTGCAGGCATTACAGAAACTGGAAGGAAGTACCAGAGATATGTCATCTCATAGTTAGAACCAACATGACTATACACTTGGATAAAGATGTGAGGGAGCAAGACTGTCTTGTGGCTCTAATTCACACATAACCCTTTCGGAAGACGTAAGACCAATCACGTAGGGACTCCTTGAGGATTAGTGGATCTTCCTGGCCTACTTCACTCTCCCCTTTGAAGCCCTTGCTCACTCTGGCTCTGAGCTCTGGCAGGTGAAAACTGACTACACTTCAGGCTGCCCATTGGTTATTCCTCCCACACATTGCAAGCTGCATGGAGAAGGCCCTCCACTTGGTATTATGGCAAGGAATCTTTCAAAGCATTAACTAGCTATTCCTTGGAAACATCCCCCGTTGACCCTTGAACAACACTGGGGTTAATCCACCTATAACTTACAGGTGGCCCTCCACATCCGTGGTTCCTCCACATATGGCGATTCAACCAACCACAGCCCATGTAGTTCTGTAGTGTTTATAATACTATTGAAAAAATCCGCATATAAGTGAACTGTTCAAGGATCAACCGTACCTGGAAAGTAACTGGCAAGATAATGAAGGCCATGACCTCGTGTCTAGAAAGGCTTCACCTGAACCAGCCCAGATTCTCAGCTCTTCCTATGTGAATCATTTGGGTAAGAAAGGAAGCATCATACAAATACCATTGTATACTTTGTATCCCTTACCATCCTAGCCCAGATTTAGTACTGAGCTTCAAGAATACCTCTCAGAAATTTGACAAGAGCAAGACAAAGCACCTGTAGTGGCCTCCCCTCGGTTTCCGTGGCAAATGCCAGCTTGCCAGGAGAGACCCAGTTCATTTATTTTACCACCTGGAAAGAAGATCAGAAGTCATACATTTCTTCCTTCTGCCTGCAAATGTACTTACTGCTTATCCACCAAAAGAAAACTGCTTCTGTTTTTAATGGTCTCAAAATAAGATTCCATAACCTCCCTTGGTAGCTCATTCCAGTGTTTCATAGCTTCCTCCTTCTGCTAATTATATCCTCAAGTACCCTCACATACATTAACTTATTTAATCCCATAACAATCCCGCACAGCAAGGATTATCCCTATTTTACAGCTGAGGAAGTGAAGAACCAAAGAGGGTAAGAGATGTGCCAAGATTACATATCTGGTTAGTAGCAGAGCAAGAGTAAGAATCTGATTCTTCAGCCTCTCAGCCCTCTGTGCTCTCCCTTACACTGTGGTCTGCCTAGTGATGCTCTGGGAGTTCCAAATCACCAGCAGAATATGAAGCAGTGTTAAGATGTCAACAAGAACACAATACAGCTGTGGTGGGTGGCTTACCAAGTGCATTGTAGGCCACAGGCCCCCTTGAGGATAACCATTTCATTGTCCTCATCCCTCAATACTATTGTTCTCAGAGTGTACCTACAGTTAGAACGTTCTAGTAAAAAGAAAAGATACCAAAAACCTAAACGAACATTCAAATCACCTTAAGACCATATGCTGACCTATGAAAATTAAAAATAAGACAAGAGTACTTGGTCTCCTGTTTCCAAACTTCTCCATTTTTGACCTCTGAGATAAACATAATCAGAATAAATTGGAGGGAGTGAGGTAGAAAAAAATCTTTCCTAATATCCCAAAAAGAAAAATGCTTTGCCCTTGGGCATGAATTTATTGTTTCCTCTCCCTCTGAAGACTTCATTCTTTTACCTCTCAAGGTTCATAAAGAGGCCAACAGTTAGCATTTTAAGCATGGGTAAAGAGCGAACCCCATCCCCTATATGCTTAACACTCAGAAAAGCACACCAGGTTGAGGGCTTCCCTGGTGGCTCAGTGGTTGAGAGTCCGCCTACCAATGCAGGGGACACGGGTTCATGCCCCAGTCCAGGAAGATCCCACATGCCGCAGAGCGGCTGGGCCCGTGAGCAGTGGCCACTGAACCTGCGCGTCCGGAGCCTGTGCTCTGCAACGGGAGAGGCCACAACAGTGAGAGGCCCGCGTACCGCAAAAAAAAAGAAAAGCACACTAGGGCCACAGCCCTGTCCTCTGGCGAGAGCCCTCCCAATAGCAGACCAGCATGCTGCTCAAGCAAAGGACTGGATGGAGTTGTCCTGATAGGATTCCTTACAGGGTTTCCTTTTTAGTATTACCTAGAGGCAGGGGATTCTCAAGGCAGTTTTGCTCAACAAGAACAAAATCTCTCATCTTTTGTGACTGATATTACCAGGTTAAATATTTCTGCTCTAAAAAATACGGTTTGTTTTTGTTTTTTTTGTTTTTTGTTTTTGCGGTACGCGGGCCTCTCACTGTTGTGGCCTCTCCCGTTGCGGAGCACAGGCTCCGGACGCGCAGGCCCAGCGGCCATGGCTCACGGGCCCAGCCGCTCCGCGGCATGTGGGATCCTCCTGGACCGGGGCACGAACCCATGTCCCCTGCATCGGCAGGCAGACTCTCAACCACTGTGCCACCAAGGAAGCCCAAACATACGTTTAATTAAATATAATGGCCACTCCACCTAACTACCCTTGCTTGTCAAAGTTGCCAGTGACTTCCACACTACTAAATTCAGTGGTTAATTCCCAGTTCTCATCTTGCTTGTCCTACAGGCAGCATCTGACATGACCACTCTCCAAGTCCTCTTCTTTTTTGGTCTATAGTCGCTTCCTTGATGATTTCATACAGGCTGTAAATAACACCTATCTACCAATGAATCCCAAATTTATTTAGCTAGCTCAGACCCTTCTCCAGAATCTCATACTTGTGTATCTAAGTGCCTTCACAATGATTTCTGATATCTAAAACTCAGTATTTCCAAAACTGGGTCCTTGGTCTTCCCTCCAAAACCTACTCCACCTATAACCTTCTCCATCTGAAGTAGATAGCAACTCTGTCCTTCTAACTACTCAGGCTATACAAGCTTGAGTTTATCTTTGACTCTTTTCTTTTTCCCACAATCCACACCCAATCCACCAGGATACCCTGTTGGCTTTGCCTTCAGAATATATCCAAAATCTAACAACCTGTCATTGTGAGCCACCATCATCCACCTGTCACTTTAATTATTTCAACAGCCTCCTAACAGGATTCTCTTTGCCTCACTCCAGTCTCTTCTCAATACAACAGCCAGAGTGATCCCTTTAGACTGTGAGTCAGATCATGTCACTCCTCCTGTACTGTCTCTGCATTTCCTTCAGAGTAAAACCTAGATCCTTATAACGGCCTACATGGCACCCCGTGATATAATCTGCAACTTCATCTTCTACTTCTCTCTCCCTCCGTCCATTCCAGCCACCCTGGCCTCTGTCATTCCCCAAACTCAACAGGCACATTTCCTCCTTAGGTGCTTTGCACTGGCAATTCCTTCTGCCCGGAATGTTCTTTACTCAGATATCTGGATGGCTAAATCCCTCACCAACTTCAAACCCTTTCTTACATCTCACCTTTTCAATGAGAGCTACACTTAGCACAGTTTCAAAAATTGAACCTCCCCCTCCCAACCTGGCACTCCTAGGCTTCCTTATTCTGCTCTACTTTTTCAATTTTCTTGGAACTTGTCACCTTATGTACATATTATATGGTTTACTTGTTTATTATGATTATTATTTATTTTATGTCTCCCCTCTCTAGAAGGTAAGCTCCATGAAAGCAGTGATCTCTATTTTGTTCAAGTGTAAGAAGAGAGTCTGGCATGTAGTAGGTACTCAATAAATATTTGTTGAACGAATAACAGGACTAATAACTCCTTACATTTTTTATAGTGTTTTATACTTTAGTGTTTTCACATTGTATCTCATCTGATCTTCACAATTACCACATAACATGGGTAGGGCAACCCAGAGTTTATCATCTCCATTCTACATTTAGGAAAATTAACATCTAGAAAGGCAAAAAGATCTACCCAAAATCACACAGCTGGAATGTGGTAGAACCTGGAACCTAGTTCTGTGCATTCTTCCCAGAGCTGCCAACATTCTACTGCAAAGCCCGCAGTCCTTGAGGAAAGGCCTTCCAGATTTTTTGTTAGGACAGAGACACGCCTTGCTTCTGCCATTAACCCAGTGCCTTGAAGCTGAATGTGTTGCACCTGCTCATGGGAATACAAACACGTGAAGTTATCTAAAGACCTGAGTTTATGTGGGGAATAGCCATGTGAATGTCAGAGAAAATGATTCCATTTCCAAATGGTGCTCTCTCCAAGAAAGAAAGCAACATTTGACTATACCAGCTGCTCAGTGGAATAAATCATTTGTTTCTTCCTAACCAGCTCTGCCTTCCTCTTGCATTCCACACTAAACCAAATAGTTCTCCAAAGCAACTTAACCGCACAAAGGGGGAAATTACAGTCTAAGATGGCATCTGCCACGGAAGGTGCATCCTGGTGACCGCTTCCACTGCGCCACCATCTAAGCCGCTGGCTGCCCATGGCGAAAGCTCTCCCCCGCTGCCGTTGCCGCACAAGAAGAGTGCAGACTGTCCCTTTAAATGTACCACTGAAGAGGAAGCTGGTGTTTACTTGGCAGGAGAGAAACAGGATACTTCATGCTTGGCATACTGCTACCATTGGCATCCAATCCAGAAGCTGCTACATTCTGCAGGGGTGGCAACTATTTTGTCCTCAGGATAACATAGTGGAAGATACAGCTATATTTACATACAGGCTTTTTAACAGAGATGCCTGTCACCCCTGGGAAGCTCACAGGAGGCAACAGAAATGGCACAGCCAGGAAAAGGCAAGCCAAGTCCTCAGTGCCTTCTGGCAGGTGAATACACGGTACCAGCGAGGGAGGCCTGGTCTCTTTCCCTGGTCCCCAGAATGTCATTATGACAGGGATGTATGTATCCCATAACCCTTCCAAGAATTACTAAGTAGATCAAGTTTGTCTTCAGTGCCCTTTTCCTTTGATCACAGCAAATCAAGAGGTTGAGGCTTGACCCTACTACCAAGTCGGCTTTGCTTCCAGGCTCAACAAACAACCCCTAATGAAACAGCAACCATCAATATAGAAACCTCAGACGGAAAACAGAAGCATCCGCTCAAGCATAGTTTACCAAATGCTTGATGGACTTCAGATAATAAATGGACACAAGCATCACTGAAACATGAAAACATACAACCTCAGCCACACAGGCATGTGCTGAAGTATTTGACACTGGGGAAGTAGGAAGGATGAAGAAAAGAGGTTATTTTTAAGGGGAAAAATATGAGATTTGGAGGCAGAGTAACTGGGTTCAAGTTTAAAAGTTTTCTTACCTTGGGCAGGTCGCTTAAGCTCACTGTGACTCACTGTGACTCACTTTCCTGATCTGAAAATAGGATGATGATAATTTCTTAAGCAAGTATTACTTTTCTGATTTAGACAATGTTTAATTATGGGGAGATGCCTGTTTAGTTTAAAAAATAGGAGCATGGCTTGTGGATTCAAACATAGATATAAACTCTACCTCTGATACTTATTCACTATATGCCATTGAGGAAGGCACTTATTCTCTCTAAACCTGAGTTTATTCGTCTATATAATGGGGATGATGATGACACCTATCTCAAATGGATGCTGCAATAATCAAATACTGTTGAAATAATGCTTTATAAACTATAAATTCCAAGGCAAAGAAAAGTTTTCTTTAAAAAGTCTTGACTAGAGTGACCAACCAATCTGGTTTGCCAGGGACCAAAGAATTTTCCAGGGCCTAGCACTTTCAGCACTAAATATGGAAAATCTTGGGCAAATTGGAAAGAGTTGGTTACCCTAAGTCTCGATTAGCCCTTAACAAAGTCAAGGGCCTGAATAGGCCTTAACTGGGAAGACTAGGCCTTAACTAGACTTAGGCCCTGGCTTAGCCTCAGCTATACTCTGACTAGGCATTAACTAGGCTTACCCCTGGTTAAGCTGTAATTACACTCTAACTAGGACATAACTAAGTTTAGCCCCTTATGGGACTTAACTGGGCTAAATAGGCTTTAAAAAGGCTCAGGCCCTTGCTACACCTTAAATGAGACTCTGATTATGCCTCCTCTAGACTTAGGTCCCAGCTAGGCCTTAAATAGTCTCTGAAGAGATGTAAACTAGGCTTAGTCCCTGAGTAGGCTAAATAGGCTGTGACTAGGACTTAACTAAGCTTATGCCTGATTAGACCTTAACTGGACTGGCTAAACTTTAACTAGGATGAATAAGCCTTAAGTAAGCTTAGGCCTTGGCTATAGCTTGACAAGACTCTGGCTAAACCTTAACTCGGCTCTGACTAGGCTCTAACATGCTTAGGCCCTGGATTCTACCCCTGACTAGTTTCTGACGAAAACTTAAGTAGATTTAGGCCCTAACTGGGCTCTGATTACACGTAAACTAGGTTTGGGCCATGGCTAGTCCTTAACATACTCTGAGGCGATCTTCACCATGTTGGTTACCTTAACTGGGTTTAGGGCCTGGCTGTATTTTAAAAAGACTCTGGCTAAGCCTTAACTCAGCTCTGACTAGGCTTTAAAATGCTTAGGCTCTGGATTCTACCTCAGCTGTTTCTGACTAAAACTTAGGTGGATTTAGGCCCTAACGGCTCTGACTAAACATAAGCTAGGCTTAGGCCATGGCTAGTCCTAAACATACTCTGAACAGATTTTAACCATGCTAAGTTTTAAATGGGTTTAGGCCCTGGCTATAACTTGACAAAACTCTGGCTAAAACTTAACTTGGATCTGACTAGGTTCTAATAAGCATAGGCCCTGATTTGTACCCCAGTAAGTTTCTAAAACTTAACTATATTTAGGCCCTACCTTGCTTCTAAAAAACTAGGCTTTAAAATACTTAGGCCCTAATTTGCACCTCAGTTAGTTTCTGACTAAAACTTTACATTTAGGCTCTACCTGGCTTCTGAATAACTAGGCTTTAAAATGCTTAGGCCCTGGATTCTACCTCAGCCAGTTTCTGACTAAAACTGAAGTGGATTTAGCCCCTACCTGGCTTCTGAATAACTAGGTTTTTTTTCCTTGCTTTTTATTTTTATAATTAATTATTTTTAATTGACATTTATTATGCATTTATTTCCCAATTATACTTTCTTGGAGTCTTTTATTTATTTATTTTTTACATCTTTATTGGAGTATAATTGCTTTACAATGGTGTGTTAGTTTCTGCTTTATCACAAAGTGAATCAGTTATACATATACATGTTTAATGTATCATTTAAAGCTTGTGTTTCCTTATTTATTTTCATTTTGGATGATCTGTCCATTGGTGAAAGTAGGGTGTTAAAGTCCCCTACTGTGAATGTGTTACTGTCGATTTCCCCTTTTATGGCTGTTAGTATTTGCCTCATGTACTGAGGTGCCCCTATGTGGGGTCCATAAATATTTACAATTGTTATATCTTCTTCTTGGATCGATCCCTTGATCATTATGTAGTTTCCTTCTTTGTCTCTTCTAATAGTCTTTAAAGCCTATTTTGTCTGATATGAGAGTTGCTACTCCAGCTTTCTTTTGGTTTCCATTTGCATGAAATATCTTTTTCCATCCCCTTACTTTCAGTGTGTATGTGTCTCTAGGTCTGAAGTGGGTCTCTTGTAGACAGCAAATATATGGGTCTTGTTTTTGTATCCATTCAGCCAAACTGTGTCTTTTGGTGGGAGCATTTAATCCATTTACATTTAAGGTAATTATCGATATGTATGTTCCTATTCCCATTTTCTTAATTGTTTTGGGTTTGTTATTGTAGGTCTTTTCCTTCTCCTTGTGTTTCTTGCCTAGAGAAGTTCCTTTAGCAGTTGTTGTAAAGCTGGTTTGGTGGTGCTGAACTCTCACAGCTTTTGCTTGTCTGTAAAGGTTTTAATTTCTCCATCAAATCTGAATGAGATCCTTGCTGGGTAGAGTAATCTTGGTTGCACGTTGTTCTCCTTCATCACTTTCAATATGTCCTGCCAGTCCCTTCTGGCTTGCAGAGTTTCTGCTGAAAGATCAGCTGTTAACCTTATGGGGATTCCCTTGTGTGTTATTTGTTGTTTTTCCCTTGCTGCTTTTAATATGTTTTCTTTGTATTTAATTTTTGACAGTTTGATTAATATGTGTCTTGGCGTATTTCTCCTTGGATTTATCCTGTATGGGACTCTCTGTGCTTCCTGGACTTGATTAACTATTTCCTTTCCCATATTAGGGAAGTTTTCAACTATAATCTCTTCAAATATTTTCTCAGTCCCTTTCTTTTTCTCTTCTTCTTCTGGAACCCCCATAATTCGAATGTTGGGGCATTTAATGTTGTCCCAGAGGTCTCTGAGACTGTCCTCAGTTCTTTTCATTCTTTTTTCTTTATTCTGCTCTGCAGTAGTTATTTCCACTATTTTATCTTCCAGGTCACTTATCCGTTCTTCTGCCTCACTTATTCTGCTATTGATCCCATCTAGAGTATTTTTCATTTCATTTATTGTGTTGTTCTTCATTGTTTGTTTCCTCTTTAGTTCTTCTAGGTCCTTGTTAAATGTTTCTTGCATTTTGTCCATTCTATTTCCAAGATTTTGGATCACCTTTACTATCATTATTCTGAATTCTTTTTCAGGTAGACTGCCTATTTCCTCTTCATTTGTTAGGTCTGATGGGTTTTTATCTTGCTCCTTCATCTGCTGTGTGTTTTTCTGTCTTCTCATTTTGCTTATCTTACTGCGTTTGGGGTCTCCTTTTTGCAGGCTGCAGGTTCGTAGTTCCTGTTGTTTTTGGTGTCTGTCCCCAGTGGCTAATGTTGGTTCAGTGGGTTGTGTAGGCTTTCTGGTGGAGGGGACTAGTGCCTGTGTCCTGGTGGATGAGGCTGGATCTTGTCTTTCTGGTGGGCAGGTCCACGTCTGGTGGTGTGTTTTGGGGTGTCTGTGGACTTATGATTTTAGGCAGCCTCTCTGCTAATGGGTGGGGTTGTGTTCCTGTCTTGCTAGTTGTTTGGCATAGGATGTCCAGCACTGTAGCTTGCTGGTCGTTGAGTGAAGCTGGGTGCTGGTGTTGAGATGGAGATCTCTGGGAGATTTTTGCCATTTGATATTATGTGGAGCTGGGAGGTCTCTTGTGGACCAGTGTCCTGAAGTTATCTCTCCCACCTCAGAGGCACAGCACTGACTCCTGACTGCAGCACCAAGAGCCTTTCATCCACATGGCTCAGAATAAAAGGGAGATAAAGTAGAAAGAAAGCATTAGTAGAAGTAGAAAGAAAGAAAGAAAGAAAGAAGGAAGGAAGGAAGGAAGGAAGGAAGGAAGGAAGGAAGAAAGAAAGAAAGAAAGGAAGGAGGGAAGGAAGGAAGGAAGGAAGGAAGGAAGGAAGGAAGGAGGGAGGGAGGGAGGGAGGGAGGGAGGAAGGAAGGAAGGAGGAAATGAAGAAAAAAGAAAGAAAGAAGATAAAGTAAAATAAAGTAAGATAAAATATAATAAAGTTATTAAAATAAAAAATAATTATTAAGGAAAAAAACGGACGGATAGAACCCTAGGACAAATGGTGGAAGCAAAGCTATACAGACAAAATCTCACACAGAAGCATACACATACACACTCACAAAAAGAGGAAAAGGGGAAAAAACTCATAAATCTTGCTCTCAAAGTCCACCTCCTCAATTTGGGATGATTCGTTGTCTATTCATGTATTCCACAGATGCAGGGTACATCAAGTTGACTGTGGAGCTTTAATCCGCTGCTTCTGAGGCTGCTGGGAGAGATTTCCCTTTCTCTTCTTTGTTCGCACAGCTCCCAGGGGCTCAGCTTTGGATTTGGCCCCGCCTCTGCGTGTAGGTCACCGGAGGGCATCTGTTGTTCGCTCGGACAGGACGCGGTTAAAGGAGCAGCTGCTTCTGGGACTCTGGCTCACTCAGGCCGGGGCGGGGGGGGGGGGGGGGGGGGGAGGGAGGGGCACGGAGTGCGGGGCGAGCCTGCGGCGGCATTGGCCGGCATGACGTTGCACCAGCCTGAGGCGTGCCGTGCGTTCTCCCGGGGAAGTTGTCCCTGGGTCCCGGGACCGTGGCAGTGGCGGGCTGTACAGGCTCCCCACAAGGGGGGTGTGGATAGTGACCTGTGTTCGCACACAGGGTGGCAGCAGCAGCAGCCTTAGCGTCTCACGCCCATCTCTGGGGTCCGCGCTTTTAGCCGCGGCTCGCGCCCGTCTCTGTAGCTCCTTTAAGCAGCGCTCTTAATCCCCTCTCCTCGCGCACCAGGAAACAAAGAGGGAAGGAAAAGTCTCTTACCTCTTCGGCAGGTCCAGACTTTTCCCTGGACTCCCTCCCGGCCAGCCGTGGCGCACTAACCCCCTTCAGGCTGTGTTCACGCCGCCAACCCCAGGCGTCTCCCTGCGCTCGCTCCGACCGAAGCCCGAGCCTCAGCTCCCAGCCCCGCCCACCCCGGCGGGCGAGCAGACACGCCTCTCGGGCTGGTGAGTGCCGGTCGGCCCTGATCCTCTGTGCGGAAATCTCTCGGTTTTGCCGTCTGCACGCCTGTGGCTGCGCTCTCCTCCGCGGCTCCGAAGCTTCCCCCCCTCCGCCACCCGCAGTCTCCACCCGCGAAGGGGCTTCCTAGTGTGTGTAAACCTTTCCTCCTTCACAGCTCTCTCCCACTGGTGCAGGTCCCGTCCCTATTCTTTTGTCTCTGTTTATTCTTTTTTCTTTTGCCCTACCCAGGTACGTGGGGACTTTCTTGCCTTTTGGGAGGTCTGAGGTCTTCTGCCAGCGTCCAGTAGGTGTTCTGTAGGAGTTGTTCCACGTGTAGATGTATTTCTGGTGTATCTGTGGGGAGGAAGGTGATCTCCGCGTCTTACTCGTCCGCCATCTTCCTGGAAGTCCCCCTCAACTGAGTAACTAGGCTTTATATAGCTTAGGCACTGGATTCTACCTCACCCAGTTTCTGACTAAAACTGAAGTGGATTTAGCCCCTACCTGGCTTCTGAATAACTGGGCTTTAAAATGCTTAGGCCAGAGCTTCCCTGGTGGCGCAGTGGTTGGGAGTCCGCCTGCCGATGCAGGGGACACGGGTTCGTGCCCCAGTCCTGGAGGATCCCACGTGCCGCGGAGCGGCTGCGCCCGTGAGCCATGGCCGCTGAGCCTGCGCGTCCGGAGCGTGTGCTCCGCAACGGGAGAGGCCCCGCATACTGCAAAAAAAAAAAAAAAAAAAAGAATATCCTGCATTTGTAATGCAAGAGCCTCAGTTTACAATTGATAAATCTCAGTGGACACAAAAGGTAGGCTAGGTCCATGGCTATTCCTTAACATGCTCTGAGGAGATTTTAACAATTTTGGTTAGTTAACTGGGTTTAGAGCCTGGCTGTACCCTAATAAGACTGTGGCTAAGCGTTAACTCTGCTTTGAATAGGTTTTAATAAGCTTACGCTCTGGATTCTACCTCAGCTGATTTGTGACTAGAACTTAATTAGGTTTAGGCCCTAACTGGGCTCTGACCAAACATAAGCTTAGGCTTAGGCCATGGCTAGGTGTAACGGAGTTGTAACACTTAACTAGGCTGAGGTTCTGACTTGACCTACTAGGCTTCAATTACATTTTAACTAGGCTGAGGTTCTGACTTGACCTACTAGGCTTCAATTACATTTTAACTAGGTTTAGGCCCTGCCTAAGTCTTAACTAAGCTCTGACTAGGACTAAATTTTTTTTATCCTCCTATTAGGACTTCACTAGACTATGACAGCGACTTATTTAGGCTTTGGCCCTATCTAGACCTTTACTGGGCTCTGACTTGACCTAAGGTAGGCTATGGCACTCTTTACGCTTTAACAATACCCTAATGAGGCCTTAACCAAGATAACCAGCTTTTAACTAGGCTTACATCTTGGCTCCACCTTAATAAGGTTCTGACAAGTCTAGCTATGCTTAGGCTCTGGGCAGGCCTAACTATGTCCTTGCTAGTACTTAACTACACTTAGGCCCTGACTACACCTTAACTAGACTCTGACTAGACCTTAACTATGTTTAGGCTAGGCCTTATCTGGGTTATCTAGAGTTTAACTGAGCAACTAGGCCATAAGCAGGCTCTGGCCCTGGCTGCCTCTTAACTGGGCTTACTAGCCCTTAAATAGGCTTAGCCCTAGTTTAGCCTTAACTGGGCTTTGAACCTGGCTACACTCCTGTTAGGTGTAACTAGGACTAGGCCATGGCTATAAGTTAACTGAACTTAAGCCCCAGCTAGGCCTTATCTAGCCTGACGTCCTGGATAGACTCTGGCCTTGCCTTAATTACTGTTTAGGCCTTGGCTAAATCTCAGTTACTCTTTACTAAGAGTAACCTCAATCATATATTCCTTTCAGCCTTTAGCTCACTTAGTTTGCATCTGCCATTACCTCACTTTTCCTGTAGTTTCAGGCTGCCCTCTGAGTCATAAAAAGGAAACAGACATGACCCCACTGTATCCTCACTGCAACAGGAAATAGACTACTTCTAGCTTCGTTGCAGCCAGATGTATTTATAATGTAACACAGGAAGCAACCACTGAATTCACCTCCCCCCAAGAAACCGGGGGATACTTTTTTAGGTAACACACCACCTGGAAGTACATTTCCTTTTCACCCAGTCAAGATGGTTTATATAACTCTTTCCAGGACACCTACATTTTGTAACCAGTTTTTAATAGCTAGAGAAGAAAGTGTTCCCAAGTACAGGAGCTGTACCCACAGCTTTTGCCTATAATGTGCAATTGGCAGTTAAGAAAAGAGAGAGCTGACACACTACAATTGCAGTAAAGGGAGTGTAAGCTTCACAAGGCTGAACTCTGAGCATGTGTAGACCCTGTGAACTCTCCACAGTTAGCTTATCAGGCCTAATGTGAAGAAGTAGCCAGTTTGGTGTATACTGGCTTGGACTATTAAAGGATACTGAAGTCCTCAGTTGATGACTTAAGAACAGGATGATGAATGCAGCTCAGAGCATGAACCATGAATTCCTGTCTAATGGTTTCATCAATACCCTAGAGACAAGAGACTGGTTATTGGTTCCAAAACCCTGCTATATTATTTGGTTTGGGAGTATGTGTTTGTATAATTCAATTTTTAGTAAAATACTTTTGATTCTTTCCTCATTGGGAGGTCACTTCGGCCAACTAATCATTTTTGTCATCCTTATCAGGTTCTAAGTTAAACTTAAATAGGCCTGTATAGTCCTATTAACCCCTTCAGTACAGGGTGACTCAGTATCAGCCCTGAATGAACCAAATGAAATTTGTAGGTACTATCCAGGGCAAAGCGAGTAAGTAGCCCTGCTCACTGGATAGTGCCCGAACAGGACCTGTTCCTGTAGATTGAAACCACTCCTTACATCAGGCTGTGTGCAGCCTTATGGCAATGGGGCTGATCTGGGCACCGGGACCAGGGAGTTTATGCATTCATTCACTCATCCCACAAATTTTATTTATCACCTGCTATGTGCTAGATATGGTCCTAGGTACTGGAAATATGATAGTAAGCACAAATAATCGCAGCCCTTGCCCTCATGGAGTTTTCATTCCACAAACAAAACAAAGAGAGGGTCTGCACAGTCATGAATTGAAGCCTAGATTACAACAATCTATACCCTATGGATATCACAGGGCAAAGTCAAATATAATGGGCAAAGCTCAAAAATGACAGAATAGCTTAGCAAGTAGGAGGAAAGACTTAGGTGAATGGCCATGAGGTCGGAAAAATAGACAGCTGCAACAAATGAGTTGTTATCCTCACTTTATAAGTATGAAAACAGAGTTGCTGAAGATCACCTGGCTAGTGAGTGACAGAGATACGATATCAACCTAGAACTAATTGACTCCAGAACCCCCGTGCTTTCCAGAGCCATCACACTACAGGACTGATTTCTGGCCCTGAAAATCTCAGGAAATGAGCAAAGAGCTTTAAGCATCCTTAGATGCTGACTAAACCACTCCTCATCAGCTCAGTCCTTATTCCTCAGTTCTGCCTGCTTCTCAACACTGGGGTAGGCATAAATCAACTATATTCCAATAATTTTTTTTTAAAAAGTCATCAAAAAAAACCCAATGGAGCAGGCATATGGTTTTTTTTTTACATCTTTATTGGAGTATAATTGCTTTACAATGGTGTGCTAGTTTCTGCTTTATATCAAAGTGAATCAGTTATACATACACATATGTTCCCATATCTCTTCCCTCTTGAGTCTCCCTCCCTCCCACCCCTCTAGGTGGTCACAAGGCACCGAGCTGATCTCCCTGTGCTATGCGGCTGCTTCCCACTAGCTATCGATTTTACATTTGGCAGTGTAGGCATATGGTTTTGATGGGGAGGGAGGCATGAAAATCTGGTGACAGGCCTCCAGGAGTGTGGTGTGGGCAATGGCTGAAAAGAAAGAGATGGTTACAACTGTATAAAACCTCTGGGCTATGACCACTTTTGTGGGAAAACAAACAAACAAAAAAGACTACTTCATGAGGATTCTTTTACAGTAAATTATTGAGAGGGGGTGAAAATAACCAGGAGGTTTAGGACTTATCCAATGTAACAAAATTCTCTGAGGATTTACAGTAATCCCTGGGGTTGTAAGGAATGCTAATGCTTAATAGTCCGTAGTCTGCCAATAAAACAGCAAATTCTTGCATGTAAATAGACTGTCTATATCAGGCAAAAGTAAAATTTAGTTTCTTGGAAGCAAGAGACTAGCCCCATCCCTCTGATTAGTCACCTTGATCCAATGACGGGAGGGAGTTCATTGCACAATGGTATCTAGGGGAAGTCCTGTTGAGAATAGGAAGCCAATCTGCTTCAAGGCCAAGGAACTCCCAAGGTTGTTCAGTACTGCCACCATCACTCAGTTAAATCTTGGAAAATACCAATTAGTTCTGCATCTCTTCTCATACCCCCCCTCAAAGTGTCTCAGAAGCAACTTAGTAATGCTATAGCAAGCTTCTTTTTTATGGCAGCTGGATTCTCTAGCCCAGTTCCCTGGTCAAAGCGTATATATTCTTTGGTCTCCTCCATCTCCCTGGAAGATCCCACAGGGATGCAGTGTACTCCCCACTCAAAGCCTGCTGGCAGGCTAAGTATGACTAATGGTCTTCAATGTCCATTGGGAAAGAAAATGGCTCTATCGTTTGATTTGTCTGTACCACAGAATCCAGAAATTCAATATCACACAATTAATGACAGACTGCTTTTTCTAGTTCTTCAATTATTTCCCAGAATGAGAAGTATCTTGTCTTCTGAACTAGAAAGAATGTGGTAGGTAGAAAAAACATGCAGTATAAGGAAGGAAGTGTGTTTTCTAGCTTCTCCCTCTGCTCTTTACGCCTACCATCGCCACTACCACCACCACACCATCCTAAGCAAGTCATTTATACTTTCTGGTCCTCAGTTCTTCTTTCTATAAAATGCAGTAAATTACCCACTTGAAAAAGGGGGAAAGTGGACTAGATAAATGAATCATATCAGCATAGTGGATAAGAGCACAGGGTGTGGAGTTATACAGATCAGGGTCTGAATCACAGCTCTGTCACCTTGTCGCTGTAAGCCCTTGGCATGGCATTTAACCTCGCTGAGCTTCACATTTCCTTCTCTGTAAAAAGGGGGTGGAGAGTAATAATACCTATTTCACGGGCTGTTATGGGGCCAAAATCCAAGACTACTTGGAAGATGCTTAGTTCAATAAATAAACATGACCCTTGTGCAACCTCACTCCTTTTATTTGCATCACTTTTGGGTGTCTTAAGAGTATTTAGCAGGCACTTGATTAAAATGTACTGACTGGTATATCGGACTTGCCCGTAGGGCACTAGGGAGGTTCGTAGGGCACTACCAAGGAACCTCAGAAGCCTGGAACAGGGTGAAAGAACAGGACAAGATATTAGTTTTTCTTTATCCTCACCGCCCCCCCCCAGCTGAGCTCAACCCACATATAGTCATTGCTTTGAACTGCAACAAAGAAGTGTCTTCCCGGAACCATAGGCCCCACTGGGATAACTAAAAGTGTCAGGGAGACACTTCAGGTTTAGCCTAAAGAATGAGAGCCAAGGACTCCTGGGTTCTTTGCTCTGCTGGGGCACTGAAACCTTCTGTACCTTTATTTTATACATTCCCTCTTTCTCTGATTTCTCCAACCTCTGGCCAATCTCTGAGGAGGCTACATACAATATACTTGAAACATACTTTGAAAAGAAAAATATTGAATATTATTAACTACTAGTTGGACTTTGCAAACAAATTAATAAATGCTTCCCTTACAGTTGCAGAAATGCTACAAACCCCTGCTGTAATTAAATCTCTCTCCAGCTTTGCTTTGATAGTCTGGATCCTAGGGGAAGTATGTTGACACCGTTTCAGCACTTTGTGTTTCAGTGCAAGTACTGAGCCATTCATTCACTCCAGGGAAGAGACAGAGAAAAGAATGAGTGTAAGGGTCTCAGAACTGAAAGCAAGTAACCAAGGAAGAAGATCCGTCCCTTTCTGGAGGCTGTGCACTGGACACCAATGTTTCTCAATGGGAGATGGCTTTGGATTGCCCCTGCTGAAGTACGAGAGAAATAAATAAGCTAGGCCCAACTCACCTAGAGCAATGGGTTTCAACTGAGTCAGTTTCCCCCCACCCCAGGGGACATTTGTCACTATCTGGAAATACTTTTGGTTGTCACAACTATTGGAGGCCGGAAGGGAGGTGCCACTGGCACTTAGTCGGTTAAGCCAGGGATACTGCTAAACATCCTACAGTGCACAGGATAGTCTCCCAGAACAAAGACCTACCCAACCCAAAATGTAAATAGTGTCGAGAGTGAGAAAATCTACACTAGAAAATCTTTCTATCCTTCCTATCCTAATAACTAGCAAATATTCTTGAAAGCCTTTCTTGGCACTGTGGGAGATATAAGACATGGTCTCTGCCCTAAGGAAGCTTAGACTCAAATATGGAGACTAACCAAGCACAATGAAGCTACCAGAAAATAAAGAAGTACATCACATAGCTATTTTTTCCTACATAGTATGGTCTAGACCCCAGGTACTAAAGGAACTTTCAGGAGAAGAGCAGGAGGCATGGCAATCATTCAGGAAAATGCAAGAAGAGTTGAATCTTGAGTTGGTGTTCGATGGAGAAAATTACTCTTGTTGTTAGGAGAAAGATGAGTCTATGCTCACTACCCATACTTCCTTTCTTCCCATTCTCCATTTAATTAGCATCTTGTAATCTGATTTCAGGACTCCACACACTGGAGGACTCCACAGAAAACGTTCTCTTGTAGGTGACCAGTAACATGTTAATCACCAGACCCAATCACCTATCCTCAATATTTATCTTCCTTGACTCCCACCTTTTTGAAATTCTCTTCCTCCTTGGCTTCTATGAAATCATCATCTTGTTCCCTTTAGATCTCTTGGGGCTCAGCCTCTTTCTTTCTATAGCTAACCTCAACAGGTAGGTGGGCCTCAAACTCCAGTCTGCTGTCTTCTTCTCATTCACTGTTTTCTCTTCGTTAATTATTTTATTCATTCATTTATATCCACAAGGATATAGATATAATTCCACAAGGGATTTGAGGTAGTTATAATATCATGCTCTATATTTTCCCTTAATTCTCATACCCATTCCTACGGTTTCACCCATCATCTCTACATCAGCAACTCTCCAAACTACACCTCTGACTCTGATGTCCTTTCTACACACCACTCCTCCATACCCAACCACCTCTGGGCCACTGTCTGCAGACGCTTCAAATCCAGCATATCCTAAATTTAGAGTAACCAAATAGTCCTGGTTTGCCCAGGACTTTCCCGGTGTTAGCACTGAAATTCCCCACATCCCGAGAATTCCCTCAACAGCAGACCAACCAGATGTATCTGAAATGAATTCATCACATTTATCCCAAATCCAGTTCTCGTCCTGATCTCCTGATTCCCATATACCGTTTAATAGCAGAGTATCCTCAACTCCTCATTACCTTCCACCCCAACACACAATTTATTACCAAATATTGTCAATTCTATCTCCAAAATATCTCTGTCACCATCGCCTCCTTTCAACTCCCACTGCTCTAATTCAGGCCCTTATTGCCTCTCACCTGGAAAGTTACAAAAGACTCCTACTCAGTCCCCTCCCTCCCATCCCCTTTGCCAATTCACCTTCCGTACAGCCAAGATGGATCATTCTGAAACACAAGTCTGATCGTGCATACGTAATCATCTCATCAACATGGAAGTCTTACAGACTGAACCCCCAAAACAGTATTAAACCTAGGCTCTGGGGTATTCAAGCATGACGACTACACGGTGTAATACCTTAGAAATGTTGCCATGACTGACTAAAATGCACCGAGTAATAATATGAGCTGTAAGTGAAAGGGAAAAGCAAAACAAAACCAACCACCATAGTCTTTAGAAGCCAAGAATTTTGAGTCTGTCGGTTACAGTTTTGCATCTTCTCACTTTTTCAGAGAAGTATATGACAGCCACAGTTAAGGTAAGTTAAGTACTGCCAGGGAACTCTGGATAGTATAGACCAGTTATGGCCTTGATATTCATCTGACATAGAATCAACTGGAAGTTACGTTATGCAGAAACTAAGACAGTCTGTGAGAGAATACATTTGCACCCTTAGGCTAAGTTTTAACTTGTCTGTGGCCCGACTTTCAAGTCACCCCCCCATACAAGAGCTATAGGCTTTCCATCCAGCCTGACGAGAAAAAGGAGAATTTGCTTGAGTGACGTTTACAACAGTGTCAGGAAATATGTGTCCCATTTGAATAATGATGGGGGGCAACCAAATTTAGATTATGAGAGTGAAAACTGCCAGATAAAGAAAAAGCCAAATGTTCTCCCTAGAGGGGAAAGAGAGCTCATCCCTCCCTCCCTCCCTCCCTCCCTCCGCAAAACAAAACTGTCCTCTGTCTCCTCTCAGACACTTGCAGGTGGTAAATTGTTTACAAAGGAACTCACCTTGGGAGTGAAAAGCTGACCTTCACAAAGGCATTAGAAAAAGATGGCTATGAGAAAAAGCAGTGTCATAACCCAACGGTTTACCTCCCTAACATAGGAATTTCCATCGCATTGTAGGTAACTTCCTCGTCCATCTAGGTAAGTAAGAGATGTAGCCGCCCATCAGAAGAAGGCTCCCCCCAGCTAGGGTCCCACCTTTCGTTTTTTGTTTTTTCTTTTTTGGGGGGCCCTTTTTTTTTTTCTAGTTTTTCCATCACTTAATGGGGCATTGAAACATTAACACATTTCATTCATCTCCCAAAGACCTTGCTTCTGAAATTCATTCTCCCTTCTCCATCAGGGACCTCCCTAGTCAGGAACACACACGCATACATCATGAACAAATATATATTCCTTCATCATTTAATAGCAGCAACACAACTTCTCAACCGGGGCATTATAAGCCAAGGTCTCTGCCCTACAGGCGTTTAGAGTCTAATCAGGGAGACCAATAAGCACGATTAACAGCAAGGAAGTAGATTGCATAGTCATTTTTTTCTATAGTTGCTATAGTAACTTGGACAAATAACACTGGAATCTTTAAGAAAACTTCAAAAAAATAAAGGAGCATGAGGGAATAATTTTAGGGTGATGAAGATGAACTCAAACTGCAGTAATTGATCTGTACACTTAAAATAGCTGCTTTTTTATTGTAAATTATATCTCAATAAAGTTGATTTTTAAAGTGCAAAAAAAGAGAAAACTTTAAATTTTTCAAAGAATGGAATTAGAGTTCATTCAGGTGTAACACAGGGAGAGAGGTTTTGAAGGTACGAGAAAAAAAATTCACAGAGTTGGGACTTGCTTTCTGTCTCTCTCTCTCACACTCACATACACCACACACACACACACACACACACACACACACACACACACACACACACACACACACCCCCCTTGCTTTTGTCATATAATATGGTTCAAGCTTATTTAGGCTTAAAGCATTAAACAGCTCGTTCCAGAGTAAATCCTCTGCTGTCAGCTCCCCTCTAGGCCAAAACCACTATGTTCACTGCCCTGCTGATTCCCACACCTCTACCTTCAGCTCTAAACTTCAGTCTTTTTTCAGCATTCCAAAGCCCTAGCAAATCAGCAAGAATAAGACAAGTACGACTATTTGGTATTTAAGTGAACACTCACTCTGTGCCTAGCACAGAGCTAACTTTTGTCTATCTGTTGTCGTTAATACTCCAAATAATCCAGCTACCGCTTTTTAAAGAATTGACTATGTGCAAGGCATCCAGACACTGTGTCAATGACTTTTCATGTGGAGTATCTCATTTAATCCTCACAACAGTCCTAGGAGACAGGCAATATTATTATTTCCATTTACAGATAAGGAAACTGTGAATTAAAAGGACTTGTCCAAGGGCACACTGTGAATACATGGCCAAGCCAGAGTGTGACCTCAGCTCTAACTCCAAAGTCTACATACCGGAGACTGTGTTGTATGATGGTTAGAGCCGCAGGTTAGCAAATTTTTTCTGTAAAGGCCGGATAGCAAATATTTTAGGCAGCATAGGTCATAGGTCTCTGTTGTAATTACTCAACTCTGCCAATGTAAAAAATAAGCGTGGCTATATTGCAACAAAACTTTATTTACGCAAACAGGAGACAGGCTCCATTTGGCCCCCAGTTTGATGGCCCCTGGGTTAGAGCATCAGTGGTGTACTCAGACCTGGGCTCAAGACTTGTTCTTTAGTCTCTCTGTGGCCCAGATTCTTCATCTGTAGAATAGTAATAATACCTCCTTCATACAGTCATCATGAGGAATAAGGATTAAAGGAATGAACAAAAATACAAAGTACCTGGCACACAGTAGAGTGCTCATTAAGTCATGATTAAAAGCCCACCATAAGGCTGGCCCCTAGAAGGAAGGAGAAAGGAAATGGGTTAGGATAGGTACCGCTCTCTTTAAAATTAAGCCACCAGGCTCCAATAGTCTTGATAGTCGGCAGCAATAATTACTCCCTCAGAATGCCAGCTAATTCTATGCTCCCACCAGCTACACAAACCTTGTTCTTTTTTGAGTTTACATTCCTATTTTAGTCATTAGTGAGAGTCTCGTGGTTTCAAGGGAGGGCAGGAATATGATTTTGTCATTATTTGCTAGGTGTTTCCTTCAGGAATGAGATTCTGGTCACTGGAGTCGTGTCTGGCACAGAGTAGGTGCTCAGTAAATGTTGCTGGCTTGATTGAACTGGCTTTGGAGTGGTACTTCCTGGAAGCAGAAGGAAAGTGACTTCCTAAAAGCCCTCAAAGCACTGAGGACTCATGTTTTCTTTGCCCATGTGAGCACGCCTGCGTGTGTGTGTGTGTGTGTGTGTGTGTGAGAGAGAGAGAGAGAGAGAGAGAGAGAGAGGGAGAGAGGGAGAGAGAAGGGGGGGAAGGAGAGGTGTAGGAGTATGGGGGGGGGTTACATTAAGCACACAGGAGCCAAGCTCCGTTGGTCTCTCTAAGCCTTGCTCCGGAATAATCACCCAGTGAAAGCCACTCGGAGCAAGTTTTTTTTGCTTTGAGCCAAAACCATACTCTTGGAATCTTCCATCGTGGCTTTAAAGAACCTCCTGAGATACTATAGCTTGTTAGCCAGCCCCGAAAAAGCCATTCTTCCTGCAATCCTGACTTGCCAGTCTTTCTCAATGAAAAATTCTCTCCTTTACCTACCAAGCTGTCTCTCATCCTCTCAGATGCCTTGCATAACAATCCAGTTTTCATTCTGGAGTTTGTTAGAGGTATTTATAGGATCTGACTGTACAATGAGGACGGTACTGACTCCAACTGGATGTACTTCTCCAATGCACTATTCCTCCCCACCTCCCCTCCCTAACCCTGCTACCGCCGCCATCAGTCTCCTTTCCAGAATTCCAAGTCAGTAACTGGCATGATAGAACACACCCTCAGAACATTCAGAGGAGCTGATCATGGAAGCAGTGCTGATGTGTGCCAACTGTCTAGGCAAAGACTGTGTCAGGTCACATATATAAGTCACTTCAAGACTATCCATCCAAGAAGCAACAGTTCTGCATCTCATGATAATAACAATAGCCATAATGTTGAAAATAGCTAACATTGTTGAATGCTTCCTCATCTAATTCTCACAATGGTTTAGTGCTCTATGCTTTGATATTTTTATTCCTTGAGGTATTTCCCCTTCCAGCCTCTCGATTTAAACCAGTAGGATCGCAACTCCCAGCTGACCCCCAACCACATCCTGTCTGATTTTTTTTTTTTTTGGAGTAGAGTTGATTTACAATGTTGTGTTAGTTTCAGGTGTACAGCAAAGTGAATCAGTTATACATATACACATATCTATTCTTTTTTAGATTCTTTTCCCATATAGATCATTACAGATTATTGAGTAGAGTTCCCTGCACTATACAGTACTGTCTGACTTCGTATTTGGTTTTTAGTGGGTTTCCAGGCTCTCTTCATCAACTGCCCTGACACACTAGGTCACTTGCTCCCTCCCAGGTGAGCCGTTTTCCCATGTAAGCTCCCTTTCTAGAACTTCCCTCTTTGGAGTAGGAAGTGAGCACCCATCACCCTCTGCTGCCATCTCATGGCTAGAACAAACCATTGCATTGGATTTAATTCCACAGCACTAGATGCTTTCAGAGCCCCTTACCTCCAACACAGGAGAACTATAACAGCTACCAGGAAATCCCATTTAGCTAATTCTGACTGCTGTGTATACTTGCAAATGGAAAATTATATATTTTTAAAATGTGTTCTAAAACAGAGTTTTCAGCATCTAGCTCACTTTCCTCCATTTAGTTCAAATTAGTGAAGTTTAGCTGTAGTTTGAAATTAGAGGTGTGACTGCCAGTTGACTTATTTTGTGCGTCTGCACCTGCGTTGCCATTGCTGTTGGGAGCCCAGCTCAGGAACCAAGTTGACTAGCTAAGTGCAACGACAGCCAGCTGAGTCCCAAATGTCTCCGTAACCCCTGGGTAAGCACACAGCTCCTTTCTTTCAGAAAAAAAAATCATCACCATGGATTAGTGATCTTAACAGATAAATAGCAAATTGTGTTAGACAGAGACTACATGTAAAATGTAGGGGCTACTCCGCATCATAATCTGGAACTAAACTACTTGCCAAAACCTCTTTCTTCGTCTCAAATTTCTGCTGCGGTGGTAAAAAAAAGCAGAACCGCTTAATGAAAGTACAGCTCAGCAAGCTCCCGCACTGGTGAGGGAAGGAAGGTGTTTTGAACGTTTCTCCCTCTTTGGGAAATCTTGCATTGCTACCAATTTCCTTTGTGAGCATTTTTTCTCCTCAACGGAGCCCAGCTTGATTGGCAACTACAAAACAAACCAACAAAAGTCGTTCTATCTCGGGTCATTTCTGCTGGCTTTTTAAATACACTTTTATACACAACTAGACTATTTTCTGAAGAACTGACATCTGAGGCAATGAAAGTTGGGCCTATTCCAACGTGCAGCCATTTGCTGAGGGAGCAGAAGAAGATTCTTGAAGATCAGTAGACTTTTTCAAACCACCGAGAAAGGCCCTTTATCTCAGATCCTGCCATAGCCAGGAACTTGATTTTTCTTCCCAAACCTGATCGTCTCCCCTGGGGCGGGGGGAGCCACTCATTCTCACCTTTTAGATTTTCTTTTCCTCCAAATGAACTAAAGGAAGAAGTGTTTGCAGCTGTGGATCCCCCAGCTTGAAGTCAGCTGATCCCTTTTAGGAAACACAAAGATAACTCACTGCCAATTACTTCAGAGAACAACAGGCCCAGACTGCCTTCCAAACCCCTGAATGTGAAACATATGTCAAGGTGACCTTCCTTCCAGCCTCACCTATTGCACTTTTGTACACACCCAACAATTTAAAATCATCTGACAATAACCAGTTAGGTGACACAAACGTGGGACTGACTTGTTTGATCCTGATCTAATTTTTCTCTTGCTGACAGCCTCCATGGCAGGCGACATGGTAGATGGCGGGAGTTAAGAAAGACTTTTCTTCACTAAAGGTTCACTGCTACTGGCTTTTTTTTCTCTGCCTCATAGCCTGGCTTACTTCTCAAGACCCCACCCCCCACCCCACATCCTCTGCTCCTACCGGGGGACTTTCCCTCATTTTCCATTATCTCCGCAAAGTGGGGACTCAATCAATAACCAGGGAAGTCTGTCCCTAGCTCACTACTCTTAAACGAGCTCTAACTACAGTGCCTGACACAGAGTAGGCACTCAGATGTTAATTGTTGTTGTTGTTACTATTTAACCTCTCTGAGCCTCAATTTTCTCATCTGTAAAATGGGTGTAAATACAGTACCAACCTCCTGGGCTTAGTCAATATATAGAAAATGCTTTTAAAAGTATCCAAAACAAAGGAAGTTCTGTATACATCTAATCTGTGACGGTTATGACTACTACTAATGCCTTGAGAGCACACAGAATGTGAGGTGAAAAGAGAAACGTGTGTGTGTGTTGGGGGTACTTTGGGGGAAAAGAGTTCTGTTTGGGTTATGCATTTGAAATGCCCACTGCGCAGTTGAACATTTAGGTCTGAAGTTTAGCAGGGAGGCAGAGAGGAAATTTTCTCACTTTAACGAATATAGTAAATGCCTGTAAAGCCCCTGGGGATGTGAAATGTTACATAACATACACGATTGTTCCTCCCCTTCAGAAGCTTACCGTTGTAAGAAGGCCAAGTCAAGGGTTCTAGGTATAAATGTAACATGAGGTAATCTCTAAGTGATACCACAAGGAAGAAGCAAGGTGGTCTGGGCTCAAGACGGAGGGATTGCCTCTGGCTGGGGCAATCAGGGAAGGCTTCCAAAAGGAAGTGATGTTCTCTGATTTAATAATTCTCTGTAGCCTTTCCTTATGACTCTAAGTGCCTGCTGATTTGTCCTGTAAATGCCCTGAGTGCCTACGTTGTGGTGCCTCATAACAAAGTCATGAGCTTTTCCTAACGCTAAATGGATCTGATTTGAATGACTAGACTTTATTCTGACTTTTCTTTTTATAAAATGGTGGTAAAAGAAGATCAAAGGGGCATAGGTTTTTTTCTTTTTTTTTTTCATGTCCTTACTTGGCAAAATAATCTGGATTTGGAGGGGAGTGGCCTTCACTGGTCTGTTGAGAGCCAGCCATCTGGGAACCTGACACCTTTACCATCTGTAGCGCTTGTGCAGGAGTCTGAACACAAACCTTATCGTCCCGTTACTTCTTTCACGTGAGTTTGGCTGGCCTCTCAGTGGGATCCTGCAGGCAGAATCACTGTCACTCTCTCCTGTTGGGACCCTCTCCCCTTGTGCGCCACACAGAACCGGGCACAGCACGTGTACAGAGCTACTTGTTAAAATGCCTGAACTGAATCACGTGGACCTTGCATCCCCTTGGCTATGAGCAAGTCAGATTCTGTTCTGCCTTGGGTTCAGCATGGGAATCATGCACTAAAGTCAGGTGATTATTTAGACAGCTGGCAGGTAGGTCCCTTATAGCTAGATAACTGGCTGATATGAGGTACTCACTTTATTTTATTTTATTTTTTTTTTGAGGTACTCACTTTAAACTGTTAAGGGTGGTTAGTAGTTTTACATATTACCACTTCCTACAAACATGAATATAACTTCAAGGCCTTAACCCAAAGCAACAAATGATGTGGGCATTTCAGTCACTGTGGCAAGGCCAATGGGGAAGCTACTGGAAAATTCAGCTTTCTGCAGCTCATACCATCCAGAGATTGATAGAGTACAGTGTTTAAGAGCTTAGTCTATGGTCAGCCAAGCGAGGGCTCCCATCCTGGCTCCACTACTTACTAAGAATGTGAGCTTGGGCTCAGTCTCATCGTCTATAAAATGGGTATGACACTGATATCTGCCTTTAGGGTTGCTGTGAGATGATCTGTGTGAAAATCTGGTACAGTGTCTGGCACACTATAAGAGCTCATTGTATGGTAGTTAATCTATGTTAAGAATAGCTCCTAGTTGCAACTCCTAAGGGACTTGACTTACCTATCAGACTTCACCCCCTACATACACTGAGGGCAAAACTTCCCAAATTGTTCTACAGGTTCAAGGCAATTGCTATTAAAAACCCAGGTTCCTTTTTTGCATAAATTGACAAGAAGATCATAAAATTCACATGAAATGCAATGGAGGCAGAATAGCCAAAACAATTTTGAAAAAGAGCGAAGAATTTAGAAGATTCGTGCTTCTCAATTTCAAAAGTTACTACAGAGCTACTGTAATCAAGACAGCGGGGTACTGGCATAAGGATACACTTACTGATAAATGGAATAGAATTAAGAATCCAAAAATAAACCCTCATATTTATGGTTAGTTGATTTTCAACCAGGGTACCAAAATGATTTAATGGGGAAATAGTAGTCTTTTCAAAAAATGGTGCTGGGACTGATCTTGGGTGGCCTCGGCCTGTACTGGCTTGAAGCAGGGTTTCGATTCCCCAGCCAGAGATTGAAGTCAGGCCTCAGCAGTGAGAACACTGAATCCAATCATTAGACCATCAGGGACAGTAGCCAGTGACAAGGCCCTGGCCTGTCGGCTTTGCAGAAATGAATTTCCACAAAGAGACGGAAAGTGGTGAAACAAGTGTTTATTAGGAGGAAAAAGAGTACGTGTGAATAGACACACGGGCAGGCTCAGAGACAGAGTTACACCACGTGGTAGTTTGAATCACTTAAATGGGGCATTTCTTCCGGGTTTCCTGTGGCCAATCACCTCGCTTTGCCTGGCTCTGAGTCTGCATTTGGTCTATCTCAGGGTTCTCCCCTGTATGCGAGCACACCTCTTAACCAAGATGGATTCTAGCGAAGAGGTCTATGGGTAGGTTGACATCACTTACTATGGGGTGGCGCCTCCTCCCTTTTTGACCCCCCCAAGGAGCCTTTCTGCACTCGTGTAGTTGGGAAGGTCTCCTTGACCTCGAGAATGAGAAATATATGGTCTCTTTATCTGTTATCTGGGCAGGGCTTAGCTCCTCCTCGCTCCTGCTATTATCTTTGTCTTGGAGTATCTGTCCACGGGGGACGGACTCTAGCTGCTCAGCCTGGGGTCCATCTATCTCCTGCCTCAGGACAAAGTGAATATCCACAGGCAAATAAATGAAGTCGGACCCCTTCCTCATACAATATGCAAAACTTAATTTAAAATGGATTAAAGACCTAAGTATAAGAGGTAAAGCTATCAAACTCAGAGACAAACACATAGGTGTAAATCTTTGTGACCTTGGATTGAGCGATGTTTCTTATATATGGCTGCAACAGCACAAGCAACAAAAGAAAACATGAAATGGACTTCATCAAAACTAAAAACTGTTGCTCTAGGCTCTGTACAGTTCGGCCTTTATAGTGCGGTCAAGCATACAACACACGGGCACTGCTGTTTTTCCTGCAGTCCCTCTTTGTGAGGCATTCTCGAAATCCACTAGAGATCGATTAAATAGACTCAAATTGGAACTTCAATATGCGAGCAGGAATTAGGATTGTGCTTTCAAAGCTCACAGATGTGTCTGGATTAGATACTATGTGGTGGCTTGAGACAAGTTTGTTTTGTAATATTCTAATTGCAGTTTGTTCTGCCAGAGTCCATACCACCCTATACTACTCTTGTCAGATATAAAAATAGAAAATAAAAACCTGTTCAACTTTAAAGTTATTATGTTCAGCCAAATCGAAACTCAGAGCAGAGGCATTGAACATAAAGGTTGGGTGGTCATATCCACTATTAAAAGAAGTTTCACATCCGCATTTTTGCTTTAGGGGAGAGGGATTTCTTGGGTCAGAGTTATTGGGGATACACAAGGAGAAGAAGTCCTAGGAGACCATAAAGACCGTGGCAAAGTGGTCCAAATATCTGGTTCTGGCAGCAGCTGGGGGACAATACTGTAGAACAGCAAACTACAAATTGCTGCCTGTTTTGTTAATAAAGTTTTATTGGCACACAACTACACCCATTCATTTACATACTATGTATCGCTGAGTTTGTGCTGAAACAGCTGAATTGAGTCTTTGCAAAAGGGATGATATGGTCTGCGAAGTCCCAAATACTTACTATCTGGCCCTTTACAGAAAAAGTTTGCTGACCCCTGCTGTGTAACACCAGTACTACAGTCTGGATATCTCCATTTAGATGTCCCACAGACAAATCTAACTCAGCAGATATAAAAATGCATGCATCTCCGTAACTTGCTCCAGCTTCAGTGTTCCCACTCTCGATTAATGGCACTACTGTCCACCAATTCACCCAAAAGAGAAGCCTCCCTCCCTTTTACCCTCTCACCCTATATATTACTTCACTTCCCACCCATCACCACATCCTGCCAATTCTACCTCCTCACTATATTTTGAATCTGAGCACATCTCTTCATTTCCACTGCCATTACCTTAGTCTGAGTCACGATCATTTTGTACAACATTGACAACAGCTTTCTGACTGGTCTTCCTGCCCCTAGTTCTGCCCACCCTCTGCCCCCAATCCATTTTCTACTCAATAATCATAGGATCTTTCTAATGTCTAAATCTGATTCTGGCACACGCATAATGATATATGCAGCTAAGATTTAATGATCCCTTACTATTTGCGACACATAGTTCTAAGTGCTTCATGTATAGTAACTGATCTTAATCCTCACATGAATCCTATATGGCAGATGTTGTTATTAACTCCATTCTTTAGATGAAGACTTTGAAGAGCAGAGAGAACCAGTGCAATCTAGCTCGAGTGTCTATAGTCTTAATTACTCTACTATACTGCTCTACACACACACACACACACACACACACACACACACACGAACCTATCATTTATGGCTTCTCATTGCTCTTAAAATGAGTCATACTATTTATAATGGCCAAAGACTATCATTTTTTTTGAGTTGTGTAGCCCTTTATTAGCGACTAAAACATAAGGCATCTGTTGTACAACACGGGTAGTAATTGACTATAACTGGAGATTTTTATATTCTAATACAGATCATTTATAAATGCAATTTCTTTATTAAAAAGCTTCCACCCTTTTTGTTTGTGTACAATTTGCAAAACTATTCTGAAAGCGGAGTATATGTGTACAAGTCTGCAAGGAGTGCAAATTCAGGATATGGTAAATGTTTCACAAGTTACTTTCCAAAAACTGACTGCCACAACTGTGCCAAAGACTATCATTTTGATCTCCTGTAGCCCCTGCCTACCTCTCCAGCCTCATCGCTTGCCATCCGCAGCCTTGCAGTTCAAGCAGCAGTCTCCCCAGACGGCTCTACCTCCCCATACCAGTAACGCTCTTTTTCACCTCCATGCCTTTAGTCATGTTATCCCCGCTACTCTGGCTGTTTACTCTCTTCCCATCTCCTCCACTACACCTAGCCAGCTTCTACACATCCTTCAATGCTCCACTCAGGTCTTACCTGCTCCAGGAAGCCTTTGCAGAGCAGTCCGAATTTGCCCTTCCTTTGTGCTCCCATTACGCCTTGTTTTCCTATCCATTTCCATGCCCTCACTAGACTGTTTCATAACTGTCTTTTTATATATGTGTCTCCCTCACTAGACTGGGTGCTTCCAGTGCTTCTCCCGTTGCATCCAAATATTTTGCTTTACCCTCCTACTTTTCTATACTTTTTTTTCTAGGACCTTTTCGTCCCAGCCTTTGGCATAAGCTATAATGCCAAGAAGAGTAGAAAGGGACTGTATGGGATTTTGTCTTTTGTGTGTAAATGTGTGAAAAGGAGATGTGAGGACATAAGGGGGATGGTGAACATCTTTGGAGAAAATGAGATCACATGATAAAAAGACTTTAGAGCTTTTTTTTTTTGTCATCTAGTAATAGTAACCTGCTTTAGGGTAGGCTAGTCCCTAAAACGGATAATGGCTCAAACACAATAGAATTATCTCAGTCATGTAACTGTCCAAGACAGATATTCTTGGTCAACAAGATAGTTCTCCTCCACATAGTCACTGAAGGACACGGGCTGACAGAAGCCCCTAGGCCACCCTGAGCTACCACACCCCACTCAGCAAGAAGGGGGAGAGAACATGGAGGAGCACACATGGGGGACATATATAGTCCAGGCCTCGAGGTGCCACTCATCATTTCTCCTCACATTCCATTATTGAGAACTTGGTCATGTGGCCACGCCTCACTGCAAGGGAGCCTGGGAGATGTAGTCCAGCCTGTGCTCAAGGAAGAAAGAATGGTTTTGGTGGGAAGCTAGTGACCTTCACAGATATACCGACAGTAAAATTGGGCTAGTTTACCTCGGGTGTTAGGTAAATGATGGAAGAATTTTATTTCCTTTGTACTAGTAAGCTGTATGGTGCAGTGCTGTTTAACCTCTCCCATGGGAAGCTGGAGTAATCAGATAGAGGCAATCTTTAAAATCATTGCTGACAGTTGAGCTCCCTATTGAGTTGCTTACCAGGAAGTAACAGCCGGAGGGTGACTTGCAATGCTGATGATCTCTTAACTATTAATCACTGACACTCTGTAGATTGCCTTGAAGTAAAATCCCAGCTGAGTTAGACACTGTCGTATAATATTGGCCCCCAAATAGCTTTGCCTCCTTTGCATGTCTAGACTAGGGAGCGTGTTAAATAAATGGCAAAGTAGCAACCTGATTCTTTGCTAGCCAACCAAGAGGTGCTCAGAACCAAAAGGGAAAAAAGAAAACGTCAAAAAGGGAACTCATTTCCATTCCAAACCACAGCCACAGGCATGAGCTTATTTGCTGCCAGTTCGTGTTTGCCCAGAGTACACATTTGTTGATGACCTCATGTAAGCTAGGGGAATGAGTAAAAGTGAATCCGTCTGAAATGAAACATCCCCATGATTCTCTGCTAAGAGGCATGTACATTCCCGGGAGAACTTTGTAAAACAGCTGCCCACGCTCTACTCCCCGGGGAGGCTCATTTAGTGGGCTGTGGTGTGACTTGGGAATTGGGATTTTTTTTCATGTTCCCTGGATGATTCTGACGCAGAGCCAGGTTCGGGGAAGCATCTCTCTAACACAATGGGAGGGGAACTAGGGGGCCACGCCAAAGCACAAACCAGAGTGATTGATTCTGTTTAATGTATGAAACAGATAATCAACCCTAAGGAAGATCCAGTCTCCTAGCTTGACATGCAGAGCTGTCTCTGAGGTTAGACCCACGCATGGGAGCCTGGAGATCAGGCCTCCTCTGGGGATTGGCCGTGCAGCTGGCTATAAACTAGGAGAGCTATTATGAATGTAGACTTCCACCTGGACACCCCAGATGCCTGACTTGTTCTCTTCTTTTCCCAGTTTGTGGCCCAGCCCAACTGCCAACAGTTGCTTGCCACTCTGTGGTACGATGGCTTCCCTGGATGGCGGCGGAAACACTGGGTAGTCAAGCTTCTGACGTGCATGACCATTGGGTTCCTGTTTCCCATGCTGTCTATTGCTTATCTGATCTCACCCAGGAGCAACCTTGGGCTGTTCATCAAGAAACCCTTTATCAAGTTTATCTGCCACACAGCCTCATATCTGACCTTCCTCTTCATGCTTCTCCTGGCTTCTCAGCACATCATCAGGACGGACCTCCATGTGCAGGGGCCTCCCCCGACTGTAGTGGAATGGATGATATTGCCTTGGGTTCTCGGTGAGTCAAAGAGACCAGGAGCTATGGCCAGACTGCCTGCTGGTCCTGTCTAAAGAAACTACTGGAATAGGCAGTTGGACTGGCCCTGAATTCGGGCACCTTCCCTCTGTGCAGTGGGGTTGTCCTTTGTTGGGAGTGTCAGAAATGTGGTTCCTTCCTCCCCAGGCCCTGGCCGCTCAGCACCACAGGGTTCACCGTGAGATTGACAGTGTACCCAAGGCTTGTTTCAGCTAACCTAACATCATCAAGGACAAGGAAGTTGTCTGTCAGTTGATTTAGAGGGAAAGCCAAGTGTTAAGTCAGGACAGGTTCAGGTAAGCTAGGCAGGGCAAGTGCTGGTCAGTCTATTCAATGCCTTCTTTCCCATAACTGGGGTTGGGGGGCAGGGGTGGCACTCGGATCTGCTGCTTTCTTGTGACTACTCCACACAATCCCACTACTTATTCAGGGTCCACATCCTATTTAGATACTGATTTCACAACCAGAGGGAAACCTTGGGAAATTCACACAAGTCATGGTTAAAGCAGCCTTACCAGAAGCCTCCAGGCATAATTCCATTGCATTGGACCCTCCAATGCATTTCCATCCTCCAAGTCCTTGCTGCTCGAACTGTGGTCCCCAAACCAGCAACGTCAGCATCATCTGGGAACCTGTGAGACATGCAGAATCTCAAGTCTCACCCTGGGTCTGTGGAATCAGAATCTGCATGATCTCCGGTAGATTCCCGCGTATTTTAAAGTCTGAGACTCACTGCTTTAGACCACAGCCACACCTTTTACTGCTTTCCACATTCCAAGGCTAAAGAAACATCTATGCCATCAGGCAGAATTCCATGAAACCCACACGCAATGAGAGGAGAGAGGAGAAAAGAGGATTCTAAATTATTCTGGGCCCCATAGCCTAGCTCCAGTCCCAACATCCAGTACTTTGGACCATGGCCAGCTTTTGCTCACCTCAAAGCTCATTGAGAAGTTTTCCCTCTA
Source organism: Pseudorca crassidens (assembly GCF_039906515.1). Lineage (NCBI taxonomy): Eukaryota > Metazoa > Chordata > Mammalia > Artiodactyla > Delphinidae > Pseudorca > Pseudorca crassidens. The sequence goes on from NC_090317.1 coordinate 35,798,152, forward strand.
GCACATAGTGGAAACTAAGGACTATGGGATAATATTGACCTAATTAATTCATTGATGAAATTACCCCTACTCTAAAATGGGAAGAGGGTAGAATCAGACGCCCTGAATTGCAACAACATTCCAGTAACTGTGGTAACGATGTAAAAGTGAGTAGTATCCAGAAAATTATAACATATAGACATCTTTAGGTAAAGCCTATCTTGGCGAGTTCAAGACAGGGAGGTGAGGTAGTAAAGAAAGAAGAAAGTTATTACTATCTCTAGGGGCTCCACTGACCCCCAATTCATTCATTGATTTCCTCTTTCTTCATTTGGGAGAATCCTGCTATGATGTCTAGTCTGACGCTGTGAAGAAATAAACCTTTTGCCTCCATTCTTCAGGTTTCATTTGGGGGGAGATTAAGGAAATGTGGGATGGTGGATTTACTGAATACATCCATGATTGGTGGAACCTGATGGATTTTGCAATGAACTCACTCTACCTGGCAACTATTTCCCTGAAGATCGTGGCCTATGTCAAGGTAACTTGGAATGTTCGCCATTTTTCTTAAACAATGATTTTGGTTACATTAAGCTTTAGCTGTGGGAGCATAAAAAGTTTAGGAGGAAAGTGCTGATGACAGTTCAGTCCGTGTGGAAAAGTACCATAAAACAGACATTCTTTCAGTGGTTTGTAAGCAGTGTCCACCTAACCAAAGAAAGTGGAGAATGGAGCAATTTGCAAATGAATTCTTAGCTTCTTCAACTCTGACAGTCACCCTTCTCAATTAGCGTTTACGTCCTTTCTACAATGTCCTCGCCAAGAAGATGGCCCACTGATGCTTGCACAGGGCAGAGACTAGGAAATTCACTGAATTTCCAGAAGCCTCTCTCAATACTTGTCACTTCATTAAAAAGTGCTACTTTGTATTTTTCTAATATTATTCTCCCTGTGACACATCCATTAGTAATCCTTCCTCCCTATAAGGTCAAACGGAACGGGGCTGTTCCTTCTCCATAAAGGGCTTCCAATACGAAGTCATCTCTCCCTAACCCGCTGAGCTGTCTCTTCCCAGAGCTAAATATTCACACTTCCCTCAAGTGTGCTTCATTGGATAGGGAGCAGAACCCTAGAATCACATCACTTCCACCACCAGGATGATCATTCAAGCTGTTATGAATCCCGCCTTTCGAGTATCACCCAATCTATGTCTCTCTACGAATCTAGATCACACACACACACACACACACACCACCTTGATGTTGTCCCTGCACAATGTACAGCCTGAATTATCCTGAAAAACAGCTTCACGTCCAACACCTCATGCTGGGTAGTCACAGGCTCTGAGTTCGAGTTTGGTGCTCATTAGATAATGGAATGGCTGTGCTCCCTATACCCTGAATTGAACTGCTCCAGCGTGAGAAAGGCTGACAATCCCATCTCCAAGATTGTCTAGTCAGTCATGCTTTTTGGCACTAAATCCCACATGAAGGAGTTTTAGAATGGGAATATGGCTGTCCCCCAAATCGCCAACTTAGTTTATTTTTATATCCCTAATATGCATATTGCATAAATTTTAAGACCTTTGGAGTTAGTTACATGGAGCGTGAATATTGAATGCAGTCCTGAAACATTTTTGAAAGCCTAAGAGTATGCTTTCACTGGTGGTGATCGTTTAACACATACTTACAACTTCGTTACAAGAAAAAGCTGGTAAGGAAAATGTTTGAATCTATGGTTAATGTGCCTGGATGACTAAGTAACACTGTTTGCCTAAAAAAAAAAATTCTTCGTTTGGCAGTGGTATTTATATCCTGAAGGGACAATAAATTATCAATCTAGAAATTGGTGGGTTCTGCTTAAACAGGAAAGTTTAGAATAAATGATCAAAAGGATTAACCCTTGGGGATGTGAAAATGTGTCAACAGATGCCCAACGTTAGTTAATCACATAACCTGTCCAATTTCACTGGCAAGCCTTCCAAGGACCAGATACTTCCCCACCATAGACTGTAAGGATAAATCAGCTCCACTAAGCTGAGTAAATGCCCCTCAACTGACATTGAACCCAAAAAAAGACATTTGCCAAGAAGTTAGAGTCCTTCTCAAGAAAGGAGAATTTACCAAGCAAGACATTCCACGTGCAGACTGGATTTGCACTGAGAAACTATCAATGGGCAGTCTGGTCCACGCTTGCACAGAGGCACACCAGTCTGAAATGAACTTCTCCAAGTAGGCTGAGCCAACCTCTACGAGGTAAAGACACAGGGCTGGTCCCCAGGCCCTTTGAAAAATTTCAGGTCACTATTGTACTGAGGCAGTACAGAAGCACCATGGCATAAACTGGCCTTAAGAAAATCCTTCATTAGCGTGAAAAACTAGTCAACAGTATATATACTCCACCTCACATTATTTTGCTTTTGAGCTCACCCCCCTTTGAAAAGCGTAGAGGCCAATTTTCAAGCTGCATTCCATCCCAAAGAATATAAGAAAACTCACCTGCCTCCCAATATCACTAACTCAAGAGTCAGGAAACGTAAATGTAATCCCTGCTCTGATATTTAGGAGCTAGATTAGCTGGATTACCACAGGCCATCCTTCTACCTCTCTGAGCCTCAGACACTGCCTCTGAAAAATAAAACTGGACTAGATCAATGGATTTCAGGCCTTGAATTGTTTTCCATGGAACCACATCTTGAAATTAAAACTTATGCAGAACTTGAATATATTAAGGAGCTCAAAGGAATGAATTTGAATCGAGGAATGAATCTTCCAGGCCTCCTCTTTGGTTTCCACAGTAGCCACCAGGTGCTTCCACTGAACCCTCAGGCTTGAAGGAACGCAATTTGAAAACCATTTGCGTTTGATCAGGGGTCAGCAAACTATGATCTGCAGGCCAAACTGGGGCCACTGCCTCATCTGTTTATGTATTGCCTGTTAGTTCTAGAAGGAAAGAGTTGAGTAGTTGCCACAGGGACCATATAGTCCACAAAGCCAAAAATATGTACTATCTGGCCCTTGTCAGAAAAAGTCTGCTGACCTCTACGTAGGCTAAACGAGCTCCAAGTTTATTCCCTGCTATCATATTCTATAATATCTTTCTCCAAAAATATACATGCAAAGAATAGATTTGCCACGAGAATCACCTTTCACACTTTTGACTGTCCTGCAAATCCAAACTCACCAGCCCATGGGCAGAAGACTTCCCTGTGGTTACAGGTGTGCCTGTGGAGAGAGAAAACCCTAAATTGAGTTATGCATGTTCCAGTTGAGAGTACCTAGTTTTAAAATATAGGTCTGTTTTGTTATCAGCAAAGAATCTGCATCTTTCACATAGACCACCAAACCTGTAAAGGCCTATCTAACATATGTGCTGTGATATCAACTATCATATATGTAATATTTAACGGAAATAGTGCTAGACTGAGTGTGCAGAGACCCGAGTTTTGGTCCTGGCTCTGCCACCAACTTGCTGTGTGACCTTAAGCAACTCACTCTGCCTCTCTGGATTTCAGCTCCTCCACTTGTAAAACAGGCATAACAATGTCCACCCCTCACAACGATGCAGCAAATGTTTTCTTTAGAAAGAAAAACAGAGAGATACAAGATTTGGCCAAGAGTGTGTAAGACCAATTGGCCACCCCAAGTCTATTTGAAACAGAAGCAAGTTTTCTCCAAACTCCTCTGACAGTGAAGAATATTGGATACACACAATGATTTTAACAACACCAGTTTCCTCAGTTGTTGGAAGCGAAGCACATTTCAGAAATGCTAACAATATAATTTGGCCCTCGATGCAACATTTTCTCAGGAAAGTTGTTTACATTTAGTCCTGAGAAATTGTGATATTTAGATGAGTGCTCAAGGCAATATGCTTCGGATTGAATTCCAGGCAAAATCTACTTCTGTCTTGGGGAAGGTAAAAAGCAATTTCTTATATTTCCATAACACCTCCCCTTATGGAGTACACAGACGTTCACATATGGATACATAATCACAGACATGTGCAGTGGGTAGGAGTAGATATTATCCTCATTCTCTGGTGAAATTGAGAGAGAGAGAGGCAGTTTTAAGCGACAAAGCCCAAATTGGAGCTCAGACCTCACGTCGAAGCCATCTTTCCACGAGGCGACCTCTAATATTCCAGGAGCTGAAAGCTCAGGCAAGACTGAAAAATGGGCAGCCAACCCCAGAAATCCGGGCTCTTCCCCTTCTTCAACCCCTGGTTCTTCATTTGTGCTAGAGGGACATTGCAATTTGTCAGACTGTCAAAGGAACAATAAAATACATCCATACACCACTGTGCGGACAGTACTAAATTTACTACCTGGAAGGTTGACGTGCCATTTGTAATAGTATGGGAGAAAAGCGTATTGGCAGAAAACTCTGAGTAATGACCCTCTAAGGATGCTCTATCAGCCCCAAACTGCAGTCAGCAGGGAAGTCAACATGAACACTGCACACGGAGGAGACTGAACCTGTCGCTTGTCCTTCAGTAACTACAAGTCGTCTGCAGTGCTCAGAACAAAATGGGGGATTGGGTAGGAAAGTTGATTTGAAATCTCATTAGGAAGCAGAGCGATTTGGGCATACCTGTGGCTCTGTTCCAGGGACACTTCTCAACAATCTGGTCAACTCACACTTCAAAAATGTCTGTTGATAAACTACAGGTGGTTACTCCAGATAATTGCTCTGAAATTCATTTTTCTACATCTATGTGCTGGGTATATATTTCGATGAGGGTGGGAGGACGAGTGTTATTCGCATCATGTATGGATTGGGTGGGAAAAAAAGACAAATAGTGCCAATCACGGGGGGAGCTGTTGTATAAATGAATGCTTGATGCTTACTTTCGTGGCTTTATTTGGGTGCAGAAGGGAGAAAAGAGGGGAAAGTTTTCTAAATGCTCGCTGTACCTCTCATCTTGTGCACTTGTTGTTTCTTCCAGTATAATGGTTCTCGTCCAAGGGAAGAATGGGAAATGTGGCACCCAACTCTGATTGCAGAAGCTCTCTTTGCGATATCCAACATTTTAAGTTCGTTGCGTCTCATATCCCTCTTCACAGCCAACTCCCACTTAGGGCCTCTGCAGATCTCTTTGGGGCGCATGTTGCTTGATATCCTCAAATTCCTCTTTATCTACTGCCTGGTACTGCTGGCTTTTGCCAATGGATTGAACCAGCTTTACTTTTATTATGAGACCAGAGCAATCGATGAGCCCAACAACTGCAAGGGGATCCGATGCGAGAAACAGAACAATGCCTTCTCCACGTAAGACTCCCAGCTTTCCTCTTCTGCCTTTTGTCTGCTTTCTCCTTCTTTGCCCTATTTTCCGTCCACAGCTTCATCACTGCCCCTTGACAGTGCATGCAGAGCTCACTTATGGATCAACCCGAAGGGTCTGAAGTGAAGGAAGGTTCTTCCCTCCCTGCAGGGGACCAGGACGGGAAGTAGAGTTAGGTGAGGGAGGAAAGAGACAAACACACAGGGGCTCCCAGGAACTCATCTAAAGGGTTAGTTCTGAACTATTTTGGTCACATCCCATGTTTTTAAAGGAATTCATGGGAAGGGGTAAATAATTCCTCTCTCTAAAAAGCATCACTAACCAAGGAAATGAAGCGGCAAGGCTATACCTCCCAACAAGTGATTGCCAAAGCGAATGTAACTGTTCTGAATCAAGAACAAAGAAAAAGGGAGAGCGCAAAATTACCTGAATGCACCTTGTGATATTGTGATTAATAATAAGAAATATGTATTTGCTCTTTGTCTCCATTTCTGGCACAGAGCTCCGAAAAGCCTTGGAATTTCCTAAGCGATGAGAACAACAAAGGTCTCTTTGGCTGTGTTAACAAAGTGACTTTTGGACCTCACCTAAGGATGGGGGCCGGTTACCCCCATGTGATTAGAGGGTTGGAACATTCAGTCTCACCCCTGCACCTTCAAGGGAGGGGAGAGGGACTGGAAATTGAGTTCAGTTACCAATGGCCAATGATTTAATCAACCGTGACTATGTAATGAACCCTCCATAAAAACCCAAAAGGACAGGGTTCAGAGAGCTTCCAAGTTGGTGAGCACGTGGAGATTTGGGGAGAGTGGATGATCAGAGAGGGCAGGGAAGCTCTGCAACCCCGCCCATACCTTGCCGTATGCCTGTTCTATCTGGCTGTTTCTGAGTTGTATCCTTTTATAATAAACCAGTAATCTAGTCATTTCAATGTTTCTCTGAGTTTTGTGAGGTACTCAAAGCCAAGGAGAGGGCTGTGGGAAGCTCTGATCTATAGCCAGCTGGTCAGAAGCACAGGGGACAACCTGGACTTGTAATTAGCATCTGGGAATGTGGGAAAGGGGAGCGGTCTTGTGGGACTGAGCTCTGAATCCATGGAATCTGACGTTATCTCCCAGTGGTGTCAGAATTGAGTTGACTTGTAGGACACCCAACTGGTGTCAGAGAATTGGTGATATGGGGGGAAAATATCTCCCCATACCCAAAGGCTGGAATTGAGTTAAGACCGCTTAGATGGTGTCAGAGCAATGGGATTTGCTAGAACAGCCCTGGCTCACGGACACATGTGGTTTGGGAAGAGAAAAATAAATAAGAGGGCAGGGGGATGACGAATCTTTGATTCCTAGATGCAAAAGAGACAGGCTAAAAGTAAGATGAGAGTCAGCTCAACTTCTGGGGTTAAATTAAGGTTTCAGGTGGGCCAAAAGGCACCAAGCAGTGACTGGAAATGTCTCCTTTTCCCACTTGGGGCACAGGAGACAGCTCATGACTCTCTGTCCATGAGTCCACTGCCTCTGGACCTATGGAACCCCTGTGCCTTTTCTTTGTAAACCCAACACCTACTTCTCTAGGACCTTTAAGCTTCCAGAATGGCTTTTATTTTCTCACAAGTCACTGTTAGGGGAAGCAGAAAAGAGAAAGAAAATAAGCACATGTCAGGAAAAGTGTTGGGTTCCGGGAGCAGTCCTGAGCTTACCCCGGACTCAGTGTCCTACACCTTATCCATCTCTAGCCCCTGTTCTGGAGAGAGCCAGTCATCTGGTAATCACAGCAATTACCCCAAGGTCGTGAGAGATTCTTAGTCATTAAATTGAGATACAATTTTCCCGCTTAACTCTATAAACTAGGGCAGATCAATGGACTCAGACATTCTCGAAATGTGTTAAGTAACAAAGGCCAGGGGGAAAAAAAGGGTTTCTGCCTGACCCCAAGTTGCACCAATAGAGAGGGGAAAAAGCAAGGCAATGAGCCTACCCTTATTATTTGCCTCTAGCGGCATTTCCTAAAATAGATGACAGATAACCACAGTTCACAGGGATATGAATAGACATGAAAACAAGATCTCTGATCAAGTGAGTTTTGGAAATGCTGGGACAAATTTAAGAAGGTTTCTCTACTGCAGGGCTTCTCAGAGATTTTCCATTGTGAATCTACAGTAAAGGGAGAGGTTTTCCCAAATGTATTGACCAAGATGCTCTTCCCGTGAATAAAGTTTGGAAAATGTTGCCTCGCCGCGTTGCCCATTTTATAGCACCCACCCCCTCCACTAGGCAACACTCCCTCCCTCTCCTCCCAGAACTCAGGGCAAAATCTTGGATGGGGAAACCAGACTTATGTGAAAGGGGGAAAGAGGCCAAAATGGGACGACAAAGAGATAGTGCCGTTTTGGTGAAGCCAACCAGGAGTGGACAAAGGCAACTGGTCACCTCGCTAATGCCTCTTGACTAGGAACTGCTTCCTCTCCTGCATTAGTCTAGAGACAGAACTCACATCAACCTGTTTTCAATACAAAGAGCAATTTTGTAGTGGCTTGAGCACCAGGAGACCGTATCTGTTCCCATCAAAGCATTCAACAGAATCGCACACCTGAATGCAAGGCGCCTTCCGGGAGGCCAGGTCCCTGCCAATTACCCTCTCACATGAACTCTGCTGAGGAAGTTTATGAAATGCCTCCTTGTAAGTCTGTAGTGATTATTAACACCCCTGTTGCCAACTGACATTGGTTCTCATCACTTGCCCAGCAGGGACAATTGACAAGAATGGGCACCTGCAGTACATGAAGTTATCTCTTGGGGTGTCAGGTATAAAGAAGCACTGTCATGCTGGGGGCAGATCAGCAGTAATGTTACCTTAACTTCCCTTCTAGGTGTTGATTTCTTTTTTCCTCCACAGAAGTCTGACTCAGATTTATGTTTTCCTTTAAATGCCTCAACTCAGGCATTTATAATACCTGCTAAAATACATGCTACTTAGAGCGTCAGAAAGACTCTGTTTTTAGAGAAGGGGAAAAGGGAGCTTGTTAACAGATCTGACGTAAACTATGGCATCTGCTTGCTGTCACCCTTTTCCTTCTGATTCTCCAGAGATGTCATTGCTATTCTCCTGCTTAAAAAAGAAAAATTTTTCTGGGCACACAATTCAGGGGGACCTTGTTATCCTTGCTGACAAGCACATGACAGTACTGTGGGTGGTTTGAGTTCAGTATTCAATACTGGCCTTCATCCACTGTTGAGAGCAATGGGGAAGGCATCCTTCGGCGGGCACGGGGCTTGGGAAGAAACAGGGCGGAAGTGGCAAAAAGCTAACTTGGTGGTGCTGTTTCTCCTTCTGAGGTCCTGACCCTCAACTCCAGATGCCTCCTGAACACACCTGGCTGTGCCGCAGGCCTCTCAAACACAACATCCACAACTAAATTCCTTATCTCTATAGCCCCACCCCAAACCCACTTCCGTCTTAATTCCTCATCTCATTCAATGACACCAGGCAGACTCCTAGGAGTCATCTGGGACTCTCCCCCTCTCCCCCACTCCCCCAAGCAACACATCCTGTCTCACACTCACTTCCTAAATATCTCTTAAACCCATCCTCTGTACACACACACACACACACACACCCCACTGTCTTGATTCAGGCCTAAACCATCTCTCCCCAAAACTGCTGGGTCTTAAGTGGTCTTAAGTGGTCTCCCTGCCTCCAGTCTTGTTGCCCCCGCAAACGATTTCCCACCCACCACACAGAAGTTTCTAAATACTAGTCTTACCTTGTCGCCCCCTGGTCTCATGCCTGCCTGGTATCTGTATATTCTCCAGCAGAAAATTCTCCTCTTTCCTATAGCTCACAGGGCCTGGGAATCTGGAGCCCGCCTCTCACGCCTGTCACTCCTCTCCTCCATAGTCAATGTCTTGCTCTTCCCAACTTCAGGAGAGCATCTCGGCCCTACAGGCCCTTGTATACGACACGCCACTCCCTCTTCCTGGAATGCCCAACCCCACCTGGCCAGCCTGGACCACTCTCATGCATCCTTCAAGCATCTGCCAAAGCCTCACCTGCTGTTTTAAGGCTTTTCTTACCCACTCCGACCCCACTCTCAGATACAGTCTCCTTGTGTGTCTCCCATGGCATTCTAAGTCCATCTCCATTATAATAGATAACGTATAATAATAGAGGTACTAGTAATAATAATAATGTAATAGATAACATATTTTAGTCATTTGTTGTCTCTTACCCACCAGACTGAGACCCCCATTTTAGAGGCCTTGCTCCTACCATAGACATAAAGGGGTTCAACATGCCCATTGAACAACTGAATGAAAGGATGAATTCTAGTAGCAATCCTATCTTTAGTTCTAGAAGATTCACTTCTGCTTCTGCCCCCTCACATGGCTAAAGTATCTAGCCAGCTCTGTCACTCTACTGATCCACTTGCTGTCAGAGAAAACCCTTGGCCTTTCTTCTACCTCCCTCATCCTGTACGTGGGCACTTGGCCAGAGAACAAAGGTCTACATTGATCCCTACTAAACTTCATCGTGTTAGTTCCAGCCCCTTGCTCCAAGCTGTTGAAATCTTGCTGAATCTTGATTCTGTCGTCCACTCTATCAGCTATCTCTCCCAGTCTTGTATCGTCTGAAGATCTAAAAAGCTTGCCACCTATTCTCATCCAAAGCATTGATAAAACTGTCATTCAGGCTTGGTATTCGCTGGGTGGAATATTGGGTGGCTATTAAAATTACATTTATGAAATGTGTGATTTTTAACACATTTTTGACCGGAGATGTATTACGACCCCAGGTGTTAGTTTCTGCAAAAATGCCCCGGTCAATAATGGGTTCAAAACACAAAAATTGTACACACTATGATTGCAACTAACATAACTGCAACTAGATACGCAAATGAGTGACCATCTACAAAGGCAATAAAGAAACGTGAAACAACAAGGTTGGATTTAGGTGGGAGGTTAATAAAAGTCATAAAAATAGCATATTTGCTGAGTGCTAGGTCCAGGCACTATTAAAAAAATAAGCCTGACATGAATTAACTCATTTAATTCTCACAATCATGCTCTGAGGTAGGCACTATTATTATTGCCCATTTTACAGATTGAGAAATTAGGGTACAAAGCAGTTAAGCAGACTGCTCCCAGTCACAAAGGTGATAGTGACAGAGTCAGGATTTCAATCCAGGCATACAAGTTCCAGTCTGTGCTTGTATCCAGGGTGCAAGTGTGAGACTGATTTTGTAAAGGTATGCAAAATTAGTTGTGTAAAGTTGCAATAATCGTGAATATACGTAAAGCTGAAGAGGACAGAGCCATGACCTAGCAGATCACTTGGGACCTCCTTGTAAACCATCACCATTCATTTGTGGCTATTCCTACTTAACCAATGGTGATTTCTCTACCCAACATTCAGCCCATATTTTCCCATCTTATTTATATGGATACAAACTCAGTCCCCATCAAAGGCTCTTCTTTTTGTTCTGACCAGGTTTTAAAGGTCCTTATTGAGTATCTCAGCTTTTTCTCCTAATTTCAGCTCATAGCCTTCCTGCTGTTGTTATCACGGGAAGGGTGCCACTCATTCATACTTTCCTTACTTATGTGCTTCTATAATCTTTTATAGATTTATTCAACATTTACTCAGCAACTCCTATGTGCCAGGCAATGAGGATACTGAGTAAATGGCATCCTTATCCTCAAGAAGTTCATAGTCTAATGGAGAACACAAGTGAACAATTAGAATAGCCACATTTTTAATGCTTACTATATGCCAAGCACTGTGCCGAGTGTGTTACATGCAGTACTTTATGTGATTAAAAAAAAAAAAAAGGTGGTTAAGTGTTTGGACTCCAGAGTCAGAAGAGCTGGGTATAAATCCTACCTCTGCCATTTTCTGCCTGTGTGACCACTCTGTGCCTCAGTTTCTCATCTGAAAAAAAAAAAAGAATAGTAGCTACTTCATAGGGTTATTTTGAGAATCAAATATTACAATGTGTGCCTGGCACATAGTAAGAGCACAATAAATGATAACAGTTAGTATTTATCCTACGAATGACCATTTTAGAGATGAGGAACTTGAAGTTTAAAGAGGCTGTGCCACTTTCCCAAAGTCATATGGTTAATAAGTAAAGGTGTCTAAAGTTTGCTCTTAGCCACTCGCCTCTCTTGCCTCTACAGCATGACATGTGCCTTTATGGACTAAGGCTGGGCTGCCATGGGAGAATAAAAGAGGATCATCTAACCCCACCTTGTAGGAAAGGAGTCAGGGGAAACTTCTAGAGGAGGTGGGGCTTCAGCTGAGCCTGGCAGGTCAAACAAGAGTTGGGCAGAGAAGGAGACAGGACAGAAGTAGAGACTAGAGGTTGGGAGTAGGGTGGGAGCACTCCAACCAGAGTTAGAAGCTTGTCAAAGGCAGGATGAAATGAGAAATTGCAGGTCTGGGGAACTGCAAAATGGGTAGGGATAACCAAAGAGATGACCATGCCTTTGCTCCATGTGTGTTATCAGCACAACTTGTGAAAGGATGATAGCACTGCTTTCTCCCAAGGAGCCTTTCTCTTCTGGTACATCCTCCAGTTCTTCACTGGTCAGAATGAAGTCCAGAGGGGTAAATCTTCTCCATACTCCTGCTACCTTTTTTTCTTTTTTTTTTTTAATATTTATTTGTTTATTTTAGTTTTGGCTGCATTGGGTCTTCATTGCTGCGTGCTGGCTTTCTCTAGTTGCGGTGAGCGGGGTCTACTCTTCGTTGTGGTGCGCGGGCTTCTCATTGCAGTGGCTTCTCTTGTTGCAGAGCACGGGCTCTAGGCATGCTGGCTTCAGTAGTTGTGGCTCGTGGGCTCTAGAGCGCAGGCTCAGTAGTTGTGGCGCATGGGCTTATTTGCTTTGCGGCTTGTGGGATCTTCCCGGACCAGGGCTCGAACCCGTGTCCCCTGCATTGGCAGGCGGATTCTTAACCACTGCACCACCAGGGAAGTCCCTCCTGCTACCTTTTGAAAGATTAAGTCCTCATCTCAAAGACAAGACTTTCTGCAAGGGACATGAGAACTACAGTTCCCATCTCTATTCTACTGAGCAGCTCTTAGCTTTGTGATCTATTTATGGATGGCTCCCAACATGCACAAATCCCCCTTAACCAGATGGTATGGATTTGTCTTCCCAACAGTTAATATCAAGTCTTCTTGAATCTTTGTATCTTCACTTTGTACCCCTTGTTGAGCTAGCAAGTTCCATGTTTGCTGACTCTCTGCTAAATAAAAATGGACTGATTGTTTTCTCTCAGGTCATCTCCTTTAAAATCAAAATAATATTCCTTTGGCATTAGGGTCTGCATTTAGGTCAACAAGTCTTTCTATCCCTGTGATAATTGTATTATGGACCCGACCACCAAGTACCCCTAGGTAATGGCCCTTTCCCTGTGAATTCAACTGAGTCTAGAAGCCTAGAAGACAGAGCTTCCTATAGATGTTTCATCAGATGTGCTTATCTACCCCAAATGTCAATCACTCATTTTATCCGGTCATGCCTTTCAATAAACCAGATTCTCCTAATGGCCAGACTATGTTGTGACATTTTGTGCCTCATGTCAAGGGCATTCTCACTATCAACCGCCAAAACTGAGGAACAATCTTTACCCCTTTTCTTATCTCTTGTACAGTTATACCTGTAGGGTCTCCCTAACTAGAATATCACCACAGTTTAGGGCAGATTTTAAATGCCCGGACTTTCACTTTTAGGAATCTTTGTATCAGTCATTGGAATGGCTAGCATTAAACTCTACACTCAAGCGTTAACCACTGCAATCTTCATTGTTACGGTGCTGGGGGTGAAGGAATGTAACTTCATCCATTCTGGAGAAGCAACTGATGAAGTAAGACCCTGCCAACATATTGATGACATACTTGCCCTGGCTTGTGGCCTTGTTGTCTGTCATGCAGTCAAGAAACACCTAATGAATGCTTTCTATATTCAGGGCCACTCAACTTCCAGCGACTCTGGTTCTTCAGTGTCATTCCTACTTGCTGCATCTGCTTTCTGTTTTTCTGAACGACATATTCCCTGGCTTTTGTTTATCCAGCTGCTGGGCTAGCTTCTTGTGCCGTTGCCGGCCTCCTGCCTGCCCTGACATCAAACGGACACGGCCAGGTCCTAGATAGGCCTTCCTAACAGAACCAGACTCTTGAAGCCTATATCTGCCCCATTTTTGAAACTCTGCCTGTATCTGGGATGCATTGTATTGCCTGGCCCTGACTTGTAGAATCTCCTGGAAATTCAGATCCTGTGATAGGTCTGACTTGCCATATTCTGGTTCTTGTTCCCTGGCCCTTGAAGTCCAGACTCTCATCTTACTGTTGATTCTCAAATGTTTCACCATCTGGCGCTTACTTTCATCAAACAAAAAACAGATTTCTTCCTTCTTGGCTAGCTCTCAAGTAATGTGATACTGAAAAGACAGTGGAAGCTATCCACAATGATTAGAGAAGAGCCATTTAACAGGTTGAAAAGGGCCATGTGCACGTTGCCCAGGCAGCCCTGAAGGAGGCCCCCTGAGAATTAGGCCACTGCAGAGCACAACCTTCATCAAAATGAACTAACACTCACTGTGCAGCCTACTGAATGTACAATTGTCAATGGGTTTGGAATCTTCTAGACCTTAATCCAGTGATAGCTGTAATAGTAATATGTCTTCATTCATTTATTCAACGAATATTATTGAGTGCCTATTACGTGCCAGGTACATAGTAGCTGTATGTCTGTCTCTTTCCTCATAGAGCTTACATTCTAGTGGGGATGAACAGAAAATCAACATTTAAACAAAAATTTACTAAATAATATAATTTTAGAGTTTTAAGTGCTACCAAAAAACTGAAACAAGACAACAGGATAGAGAATAACCAGTGAAGCCACTTTAGGTAGAGTGACCCTGGGGACCCTGTCTGAGGGAGTGACATTTGAACTGAGACCTTAATGATGATAAGGAGACAGCCATGCAGAGATCAGGGGTAAGACCACTCCCACACAGAGGAAATCTTTAAAACACTGTCCATACATACCCCTGAAATGAACCCAAGAACCAATCCCTCAGCCTCTCAAACTATATTGGGCTATAAAAACAACACATTTCGAGCAATTGAAAAGTTACATCTATTCTTTTTTTTTTTTTTTTTGGTACACGGGCCTCTCACTTTTGTGGCCTCTCCCGTTGCGCAGCACAGGCTCCGGACGCACAGGCCCAGCGGCCATGGCTCACGGGCCCAGCCGCTCCGCGGCACGCGGGATCTTCCCGGACCGGGGTATGAACCCGCGTCCCCTGCATCGGCAGGCGGACTCCCAACCACTGCGCCACCAGGGAAGCCCCCTACATCTATTCTTAAAGTAGCATTTCTTAACTTCTATGCCTCTTCCGTGTGCTTGGGAAAAGGTTCGTTTGTGCCACCCAGGAGCTGGCTGCACTGTATTGCTGTATGCACAGATTTCTGAATATGATGCAAAAGAAACCCTGGACCCCCAAAACATATCATTGCAAAAGTTACATATTTGGATGTGGAGACTCTGAGAGGAAACCATAATTTGTGAAGCCACCTAATGTAGAATAATGCAGTGGTTTGGGGAGGTCAGAAGAACCTGGATTTGAATTCCGGCTCAGCACATATAAATCAAATAAATGGGTGACCTTGGGCAAGTTATTCAATCTCTGAACCTCTGTTTCCACAGCAGTAACAATAAAGTTTTTATAAGGATCATAATGTTAATGTATGTAAAGTGCCTAGTATGCTTATATAGTAAGTCCTCAATAATTGTTAGTTAATATATCATTAAAAATAATTCATATAAATGTTCATTCAAGAATCCTTAAGCTCCTCCACTGAGCTTAGCTCCATTCTGGGCCCTGTGGGAACCACAAAAGAAGTATCAGAAATGGTTTAAGTTGCTCATGTTCACTCAGCTGGCAAGTGTCAGAGCTGAGTTTTTAACCTAGGGCAATCTAATCCAAGCACCATATTCTTAGCCACTGCACTTACTGCCTCTATGTAATTAGAAAGGTGGTAAAACACATGGTCTGAAGATGAAGGAGAAAGTTTGGTGTAGGAAGTAGCCCTTGAAATAAATCTTGGAAAATTATAGGCTCTGCATAGATTGAGAAGAGGAAGATGGTATTCCAGGTGGAAAGGCAAAGCATAAGACATAGAAGTGGGAACAAACAAACTGACCTGGCTGGTTCGTGTTGGGGAAGAGACCAAAATACGTGAGATCATGAGTCTACCTGTTGGGATGCAAATCAGGCAGCCTCCTTATTAATTAAGCAAATCACCTCATGTTTTTGCTCTTTTCTTGCTCCTCCTAGAGAATTAACTAACCTATTCTTTGATCTCTTTTAGGCTCTTTGAAACCCTTCAGTCACTCTTCTGGTCTGTATTCGGCCTTTTGAATCTCTATGTTACCAATGTAAAAGCCAGACACGAGTTCACAGAGTTTGTGGGAGCGACCATGTTTGGGACGTACAATGTCATCTCCCTGGTAGTGCTGCTGAACATGCTGATCGCCATGATGAACAACTCCTACCAGCTTATTGCCGTGAGTAGCTTTGCTCTATAAGGGCGGTTACCTTGGTTTCAGGAGTGGTGACAGTGGCCTGGAGCCCATTGGAAACCCAATGATATAGTCTGTCTGCCTTAGTTATTTTACATTAGCTTTTCTAGCTATTAGATTGAATTATCTTTCCAAGGTAACTCAGTTTGGACTCAGTCCATTGGATCGCAGTAGTCTAGAAGATGTTCTAGTTAATAAGACTTTTTGGTTCCCTGTTAAAATTATGTTTAAATCTCTGAATCCATTTTCTTGCCTTAGTAAGAAGAGCTCAGGAGGTATGAGCAGTTTGGCTACAACATATCCCCTCACTAATCTCCAGGGTTGATTGAGCTGATCCAGTTCTCTAGGTGGGAGGGCTTTATCTCCATCTTCACTGCAGACATCTCCCTCCCAAAACTGAGCAGTCCATTGCCAAGGACAACCTTCTCAGAGAGTGGCTTTTTTTTTTTTTATCAACCATGTATGAGTAACTGCAGTCCACTGTGGCATGCTCTTAAGTAGAGTCTATCGCTGAATCTTTGACCACCATGTTATCGTTTAGATCAGTAGCGTTTATTACTCTAAACTAGAAATGGCGAAGGTATAGGATATGGGATCAGTCCAAGCTCTGTCCTGGTTTTTGATGTCAAAATGAACATCTAAACTTAGCTTATTTTCTTATGATCTAACTATCATTTCTAGAAATGGAGTATTAGCAAAGAAGTTCTGGCTATCTGAGGTCCTGCTTACTTGAGTATCAGTGAATTTGTATCTTTAGTTGTGTACGTGTATATATATACCATATTTTCCTTACCCATACTTTCTTTATCCATCCATCGATGGATACTTAGGTTGTTTGCATGTCTTGTCTATTGTGAATAATACTGCACTGAATATGGTGGTGCAGATATCTGTTCAAGACAGTGATTTCATTTCCTTCAGATAAATACCCAGACGTGCAATTTCTGGGCCATATGGCAGCTCTACTTTTAATTTTTTAAGGAACCTCCATGCTGTTTTCCATAGTGGCTGCACCAGTTTTCATTCCCACCAACAGTGCACCAGGGTTCCCTTTTCTCCATACCCTCACCACAACTTATCTTTTATCGTTTTTATAATAGGCATTCTAACAGGTATGAGGTGATATCTCATTGTAATTTTGATTTACATGTACCTGTTGGTCATTTGTGTGTCTGACTCGATGGTCTTTAATATCCTTGCCAGCTCTGATATCCTATGAGTCTGAGTGTCTACAGATGAATAGGATAGGCTCTCAAGGTCCCTTCTAGGTTGAAATTCTATCTATCTGTTGCTTTTGAAATGGAATATAGTTCAATTTCTTTCTCTCTCTCTCTCCTTCAAACCCAACTAGGCCAACAACTCTGAAACACTCTATGCTCACTCCTAGCCTGTCTTTATAAGGGGGAAAGGCATAGAATTTCAGGGGCTTATATTTCCACCACTATGCCTACCAGCCAAACGCCCTACTCCTACCGAAGATGGCAATATTCATGCTGAGGCATTTGCCATTTTCTCCCTGGTTGTCTTGCAGCTGACTGTTCCTAATGGCAGAGGAAAAGGGAGATAGGGCTGTAGCGTCTCCTACTGAGCTCAGTGACATTTTGCTAGGAAGGGTAGAAATCTTCAACTCCAGCTCTCTCACTTGCTGTTAATAAGTTGTGTTTGCATGCTACCTACTGTTGCACCTGAAGAAAACACCTCAGCTTGAGAGAGAGCTAGGGGGTGGGGTTTGCAGAGACATGACCTTAATAGGGTCTATAGCACATCACACATCTAGAGTCATGACCAACCATCCTGAATACTACCCGCTGCTTTGGGATCCTCTGTTAATGTGTCTTTACCATTTGGAATCGGATCCAGTGGGATCCTGATATTGGGCAACCTGATTCCAAAAATATCTGGTTCTGCTTACATGGCAAAGACCAGCAAGTAGATTTGATTCCACTTGCAACATCTCCACTTCAGTATTAATGCAGTTTTTAGAAAGGCCCAGGTATGAGGGAAAGGTTACAGGAAGGGAAGCCACTGAAGACAAAAATCTCTCCTACTTCAAAAGGTACCACAGGCTGACTCAGTCTAAGCAGAGACTCAGTTACTGACAGGCTTCACTGTGAATCTGTTCACCTGTGCTCTGTGGTCCCCGCCAACATCAGCAGGTGAAGCTGGCCATATTGTATATTATTATTAGTGTTGTTTGCAATTAGCAGTGATTTACTCTCCTCCCTTTACCCTTTACATCTCCCTCAAGCTGCTTATTTCCCTCTGTGACACTTCTTTCAACACATCCACCTTGTCTCTGTCGTTCCTGATGTGTATGCTCCCAGTTCCATCACGTGAAGCTGCCCTTGATACCATTTTAATCAAATTCACCCATATATAAATATTAGGTGGGAGAAACAGACCAGTCCCAGAAAAGTCATTTAACTCAGGCCCTCTTCCTACCCCAACTCACCCACAAAGGGCATCTCTGTTGCCTGAGATCGGTCCTCAGAAAACATGAGGGTCATGATGATCTGTGGTCAAGCTTCACTAAGCAAGTTAATAAGAACCCTCGGTTTCTTTGGCTGCTGTGAAGTGTTCACGCTAATGCTGAGAGCAAGTAAACGGCGCTTGCCTCACTAAGCCGCATCTGCTGGATGGCTTGGGGAGAGGCCACATATGTAGGACTGGTTGTCTCCCTTGAGGTGGCGGCATTTGGAGGCTCAGATGATGGATGGACTCTCCCACTGCGTAAGACAACCATGCAAATGAAGACATTCTTCAGAAAAATACCTGGCGCCGCAAAAACAGCAGGCAAGGCTGGAAGGGGCCACTGCACACCATGGAAGTGCCAAGGAGGGCAGGTGGTCTCCCCGCCTTCCCCTAGTCATCCAGGACCAACCTCAGACTCTCAAAGCTCAGAGAAGAAGGCAGCACTTCACACGCTACACCATGATTTGTAACTAGATAAACAACTGCTATGCACTATTACAGTCCCTGGTGGTTAAAATATTTTCATACTTGGGGCTCCCCTGGTGGCGCAGTGGTTGAGAGTCCGCCTGCCGATGCAGGGGACACGGGTTCGTGCCCCGGTCCGGGAAGATCCCACATGCCGCGGAGCGGCTGGGCCCGTGAGCCATGGCCGCTGAGCCTGCGCGTCCGGAGCCTGTGCTCCGCAACGGGAGAGGCCACGACAGTGAGAGGCCCGCGTACCGCAAAAAAATAAATAAATAAAAAATATATTCATACCAGTTGGTAAATAGCTGCCACTCCAGCTGTTGCCTCTGGGACACCTCCAGGTCACCTCACAATCCAGCAAGTAAAGTGTAACACCTGGAGCAGCAGGTATTATCCACGCCCCTGCTCCAGTGCTATTGTTGGCGTACATTCTGATTGGTCAGTTTCTCAGTCTGACTATTACTGTGGCGGGTACAGTGCTAAAATGCTCCCCCAAGATTTCCCGCCCTAATCATTAGGACTGTGAATATGATGAGATAGCACACTTGTGATTACGTTGCATTACACGGCAAAAGGGGTTTTGCAGATATAATTAAGGTTACTACTCAGGGAAATTATCCAGGTGGGCCTAATCTGATCACACAAGTCTTTTAAAAGCGGAGTTTTCTCCAGCTGGTAGCAGAAGAGAATGTCAGAGATTTGAAGCACATGGAGGATTTGATGTGTCATTGCTGGCTTGAAGATGGAGTCATGTGGTAAAAAAAATATGGGCAGCCTCTAGGAGTTGGGAATGGCCCCCAGCTGACAGCCTGCATGGAAGTGGGGACCTCAGTCCTACTACCACAAGGAAATGAATTCTGCCAACAACATAAATGAACTTGAAACAGATTCTTCTCCGGAGTCTCTAGATAACAGCTGAGTTATGCTGACACCTTGATTTCAGTCTTGGGAAGGCCAGTGTGACTGAAGTGGAGTACGCAAAGGGGAGAGAAGTAAGAGATGAGGTCAGAGAGGTAATGGGGGTGAGGGACAGATCATGTAGGGCCGGATAGACCTTTGTGAAGACTTTGGCTTCTTCTCTGAGTGAAATGGGGAGCTGTGGGTTTTAAGCAGAGGAGGTACATGATCTAACTGGCATTTTAATAAGATTGTTGTGGCTGATTGAAAAAAGATGGAATGGTACTGGGACAGAGACAAATTATGAGACCATTACATTGACCCAGACAAGACCTGTTGGTGGCTTAGACAAGGGTGGTCATGAAGGACACAATGAGAAATGGTCAGGTTCTAGATGTATTTCAAAACTAGATCCAGTTTGCTGATGGAGATGTGGGGTGTGAACAAAAGAGAGGAGTCAAGGATGGCACCATGATTTGGGGCCTTGAGTAACTGCAAGGGTGGATTCATCCCTTACTGAGTTGGGGAAGAGTGGGAAAGGAACAGGCTTGGGAGGGGGCAGAGATCCAGAGTTGGGTTTTAGACATGTAGAGTGAGAAATGCCTATTAGACATCTGAGTGGAGATGTTGGGTAGGCAGTGGTTTACAGGTCCAGCAGAGAGGCTGGAGACAGAGATTTGGGAGTCGCAGTATGTGCACAGTATTTAAAACCATGGGACTTGGAGAGATCACAACAGGAGTGACTGTGCATAGAAAAGACATCCAAAAATGAGGCCCAGGGTACTCCAATGTTTAGAGGTTGGAAAGACAGAATTGATCATGCAAAGAAACTGAGAAAGAACAACCAGAGAGGTAGGAGAAAAACCAGAGTAGTGGACTGTATTACAATATGTATGGTTCCCCAGTATACTGGTAAAGCCATATGCTGGAGAGTGGTAGAGCCTAGATTTGAACTGAGGTAGTCTAACACCAAGGCCCATGCACAGAACCACTATCCTATCACATTGACACTTACCTTGAGGCCAAGATGCACTGGAAATGCACTTTCACTACAAGGTCTCTAACGCATCTTCTTTCCTGCCCCAGTTATACCACCATTCTGAACTGTCCGATCACCTTGTCCTACCAGTTCCTGTGCCTGTAGATTTCATTTAGATAGGAATCACTGACACTTCTTCCAACATAACTGAGTACTCTTAGTACCCAAGACCTGTTGCTTAATAAAACAGAATAAAACATAAACACTGCCGGCTAAGTCATCTAAGGGATAGTATATCCTCTTCCCAAGTGAAGGAGCTGCTCAATTCAAGTTGTAGAAATTTTATGACATTGGAGCCAAGCTATTTCAAATTTTAATAACTGTCTCTTCCCTTTGGGATGCCCTCAAGCAATCTAGATACCGATTTTTCTCATTGCCGCTTAGACTTTTCCCTGTTGCCAAACCATTGTCTGGAATCTGATCAGAAATTGCTACATTTCACTAACAAGAAAACGAACATTCAGAATGGCAGAGGACATTTTCATAGTCCCCTCCACTCACCCCAGATTATGGGGAACCTATGAAAACCTGCTGATAATCCCATTTCAGTCAAAAATCTACATTTTCTGGTAGGTTCGGAAAAATCCACAAAACCTAGGTGCTATAAATGATATAAAGGTAAAGACACAGTAGATGCCTTCAGGGAGCTTTAAATCTAGAGGGAAGAGTCTGCCTTGAGTAAAATAACAATAGTGCTCTTACCGTGAGTATATAATAGTAGTGATTACAGACAGCATGGGCTCAGGAGTAGTCAGACTGCCTGGATTTGAAACCTGGACTGCCACTTAGTGTAGTTTGGGGCAACTTAACCTCTTTCTGCCTCATTTGACTCCTCTGTAAAATGGGGATGGATAATTAGGCTTTTCATCTGCTGCTTACTCTCAGATCCATTCCCTGTTCATTTCCTGCTCTGCTCTGTATCAGGGAACTACATTCCCCGCAGTCCCTTGCCATTTGTTTCTGTGTGGGTTTGACCAACCAGAAGGTATGAAGAAGAGAGAAGCTAGGATATTTCTTCCCCATCGCCAACCTCACTTTTTGTGGCAACTCCAGCAGCAGCTGTGTTTCCTACGTGGCTCACCTCCAGCTACCACCAGGCATCCCACCCCTCCTTGGCCCCAGCTTCTGCAGGGCAGCCCCATCTTGGCTCGAGCTCCCACCAGATAGCCCCAGTCTACAAGCTCTGGAAACACCACTCACCACGTCTTCCAGTCGTCCCTCCAACTCCAGGGATAAAAGGGGCTTCCTGTTGCTGCTAATCTCTGAGTTGCCTCACTGCCCTCTTCTTGGTTTCTCAGCTCTTCCATCACCTGTGACTACCCTCTGTATTAAATCTCCATGTTTGAAAGGCTTAAAGTGATTTCTGTTTTTCTGGCTACCCCCCAAGCAGTACCTATCTGATTGCGTTGTTGTGAGTTTGATTTAGAAATTACACATTGAGCTGAGCCTTGAGGTCAAATCTGGAAAGACAGAAAAGTGAGGCTGGCTTTCAGATCTCATTTCTGGCAGGGAAATAGCTTGCACACCAGCAAGGATTGGCCTGGTGTTTATGGGGGGGCAGTAAGAGTGTAGGAGCTGGCCTCGCTCCTTTCTACCTCCGATTCTTTGATTCCGCATGAAAATATCTTCAGATGGGAAGGAAGTCTTTCCTGTGCCAACAGGAAACATGTCCCAGCAAGGAGGAGAAGCATGAAGCAGAGTTACATCTCTAGGAGCTGGATGATGAAGTTTAGAGCCTGCCTTTAGAAAAATAATTTTTAAAGATGGGATCTGCTTTTGTGGCTTCCCACATCCCCATGCTGAGCCCTCATGCTGCTGTCTACCTGGCTTAGCACAGCACCCCGGGTTGACTGCCTTACCTTACCCAGACCTTACCTGGACAAGCCCCTTGCCTCTACCTCTAGTCCCAAGCTGAGGTCTTTCTCAGTTTCCTAAGGCTTAGAAAAATCAGTAACAAGAATACAGTGAATATCTGGCATAGATACAAGCCTTTATTAAATCTCAGGCACCTTCTATCTCATATCATTATAACTACTATAAAAAATGGTTCTGAAGAACCTAGAAGCAGGACAGGAATAAAGATGCAGACATAGAGAATGGACTTGAGGGCATGGGGAAGGGGAAGGGTGAGCTGGGCTGAAGTGAGAGAGTGGCATGGACATATATACACTACCAAATGTAAAATCGATAGCTAGTGGGAAGCAGCCGCATAGCACAGGGAGATCAGCTCGGTGCTTTGTGACCACCTAGAGGGGTGGGATAGGGAGGGTGGGAGGGAGGGAGATGCAAGAGGGAAGGGATATGGGGATATATGTATACATATAGCTGATTCACTTTGTTATACAGCAGAAACTAACACACCATTGTAAAGCAATTATACTCCAATAAAGATGTTAAAAAAAATAATAACTACCATTTATTGAGCACTTATAATGTGCCAGACACGATACAAAGCACTTTTCATGAATATTTTCTCATTAAATCCTTACAACTACCTGAGGTAGGTACTATTAACAATTCAATTTTATAGGTGAGGAAACTGAGGCACAGAGGTCAAAGTGACTGGCCCAAGGGCACACTCTTCATAAGGGCCCCAGCAGGTCTGTCTGATCCAAAGTAATAATGAAACCATACCTCCTCCTTTCCTGCCTGCATCCCAACCCCTCAGGCCCTGGTGCAAGCCTTCCACACAACCTCAGACTCCCCCCAGCTTCACCCTTCTACTTGGTTCACTGACTCACAAACTCTCCCCTGTCTTCTAACCAGAGGGATCCTCTAAGGAGACTTCTCCTTGTTTCTGGAGACTAAGTGACTTATTCTGTTTTCCTCAGCTGAGATTTCCTGCCCCCCAGCCCCCAACACAGACACACAGACACACACACACACACACACACACACACACACACACACACACACACACACTAGGTCTCCTTTTCTTTCCTTTTTTTTTTTTTGCCCACCAGACTTCAAACTTCTGGTTTCTTCTTAGTTCTGTCCCTAATACCCCCAGCCTCCCCAAATGAACAGACAACCCACCTGAAATCATCACACCCACAGAGGGTAAAAAGTTCAGAGCTACGAAGCTTATTGGCATGACAAGAACTCCTCGTTCAACTTACACATCCTGCCTTGGGCCCTCTCAGCTCTGTTCCTTCCCAGACAGCTCTTGGATGCTTGAAAGCCTCACTTGAAATTATATCCACACCAGCAAATGGACTGACTATCCACCCTCCAGCTTCAGGGGAGGAGAGAGGAGCATTCTCTCCGCAAACGCTGCAGGGGGCGCCAAAGGCTGACTTTTCAGACTTCCAGCCCTGCCTGGGCCTGGCCCTCCCCCTGGTGGTCTAACACAGAAATGGATTCCTGTTGATTCTCATCAACACCCACTCGTGGTTTTGTCAGCAAGCTGTCTGAGAGCCCGCATCTGCTGGGGATGAGAGCACTCTGCCTCAGAATAGTGAGGGTTATACTTTGGCAGGTCTCTGCTGAGCCCTGGATGCCTGCCTGCTGCTGCCTGGTAATGATTTTGGTGCCCGACAAAGATGCAAGTGGAAACGGGAAGAGGACAAGTGAAGGGAAGTGGGTTTTCTTTCCCTGTGCTAAAGGACAACCAAACAGGGCAGATGCCTGGGCTGCTTCTCTGCATCCCAGACTCACCTGTCCTGGATCTTCATCAGGAACATCAGTAGTTGTCATGGAGACTCTATCTTGGGTAACTCAAACAGAAACAGGACCAACTATGTAAGTGATGGGTAGGGTCTAATGTCCAAAGAATACCTCTGCTCTTCTGCCAGCTGATTCCTTTACTCCTTCATCCATTCACTTAACAGTAACTATCTCTTGGATGGATAAATGAACGAATTTAACAAATGATTATTGAGAGACTACCATGTACTCTACTACGTTCTTGGCACTGGGGATACAGTAGGTAACAGGGGAGCAAGAAAGATGTGGTCCCTGTTCTCATGGGGTTGACAGTCATGGAACTGCAGTTTCAAGTTTCACTATTTGCATTTCAATTCTTTACTTTAAGACGGCACTTTACCTTTTTCAGGTCATGGATTGCTTTGATAATCTGATGAAGCAAAACATGCATACAATTTAGCATAAATCTCAGAGGACTCATAGACATCCTCCCACTGTCCTGCTGAAATCCCTCACCTTAGGACCTTGTTCCCAGTTATAATGCAAATATGTTTTAAGTTGTTAGTAGGTGACTTATGACTCAGGGTGAGTTCAATCCCTTACTGAGATCAGGTTTTCACGGGGAGCCAAGCGAGTGAGGAAAATGTACCTGAAGAAGACTGGAGATAGGACACCAATAAGAGAAAGAGATTGGAGGCACTGGAGGAAAATGTCACCATCATCACAATTTTTCAAAGGATCAGGTCTGTGCAACAGTCCCCAAGCCAAAGGTGCCTTCAACCACTACATAAAATAACAACTATGGATGGACAACATGGAAACAAGCTGAGAAGACCTGGCCTTCCTATGGATTGGTCTCTGAATGTTCTCTTCATAGGCTACAAATAATATTG
This sequence comes from Pseudorca crassidens, assembly GCF_039906515.1. NCBI lineage: Eukaryota > Metazoa > Chordata > Mammalia > Artiodactyla > Delphinidae > Pseudorca > Pseudorca crassidens. The sequence goes on from NC_090317.1 coordinate 35,823,411, forward strand.
GTGGAAAAGTCAAATGTCCGTGGCCCAAAGGCCATGGTTGAGGAATGTGTTCTTCTTGGCTTCTGCCTTGATCCTTGTTCTGGGCACCAAGAATCAATTGACTGGAAAGCTATCTGATACAAATGTTCTTTAATTTCTGAGCAGCTTGAGGTTTAGAAACTAAACATGAGATCTGAGTGATTAATATTAATTAGGTCTCTCTCTTGCTGTGGTCACCAGAGCCCTGTGTTGTAGCCCGGTTCAGCGTGAGAGACAGCCTGGGCCAGGAGGTGGCCTTTAGCTACAACACAGAAGCCAAAATACCCCAGAGGAGCCTCGGAGGTTACGACCTACTGCAATACTCTGCTTTTTACTTGAGATCTGACAGCAAAATTACATTATGTCAGCTGTCAAGGTAAATCTGCCTTTGTTTAAAAGAGGAACATAGAAGCGATCTAAGAGTAGAAATGGGGTGAGGGGAGGTAATTATATTTCTCTTTCTTATTCTCCTTTCTTCCATCATAGGATTATCTTGCTTTTTCCTCTGTTCTCTTTCCCAATTTCCCCTGTTTGAACTTTTAGAAGTACCTGGGCCTATAAAACTGTGAACTAATCACAAAGTCTCGATGAGAAATATATTTATCTCAAAGCTGCTCTTAATAAATGTGGCATATTGGGAATCACCCAGAGTGAAAGGAAAGTACGATAGGCCTTCTCATTCATTAGAAAATCAGCGCCAATTATTAAAGAAGTCTTGAATGACTGGAATTAGAATCCTCTCACTGACTCCATCAGAGTTCCCATTGGCCTAGCCCTCCAGACTTCCGGAAGCACAGAGAAGTTTCCATCACCCGATGAATCTTCTAGGAGGTTATGCCACAGTGTTTTTCTCTTGATACTAATGCAGAGATACTTTATACTGGAGTCCCTCCAGTCTTAACCAGGATACATGGTCTGACACATAGTAGGCTCTCAATATCTATTGAATAAATGAACAAAGTAATGATTTTTTTCTAATTCTTTTCTTTATTTTTGGCCATGCCACACGGCTTGTGGGATCTTAGTTCCCCGACCAGGGATCAAACCCGGGCCCCCAGCAGTGGAAGTGCAGAGTCCTAACCACTGGACCGCCAGGGAATTCCCAAAATTAATGAATCTTTAATGCATATGACTTCCCAGAACATTTTAAAGTGTGAAAATAGAGCAACTGACAAGCTGACCAAACCTAAGCTTATTGTCCTCTAGCTTAGGGGTTGACGTTTTTTTCTCTAAAGGGGCAGATAGTGAATATTTTAGGCCTTGTGAACTGTAAGACCACTGTCACCACTATCCAATGCTGTTCTTAAAATGCAGAAGAAGCCATAGAAAATACATTAAAAAGTGGGCATGGCTCTGTGCCAATAAAACTTTATTTATGGGCCCTGAAATTGGAAATTCATATAATTTTTGTCTCAAAAAATTTTTTTTTAAAGATTTAATTTTAGTTTTGGCTGCGTTGGGTCTTCGTTGCTGCACGCGTGGGCATTCTCTAGTTGCGGCAAGTGGGCTCAGTAGTTGTGGTGCGGGCTCTAGAGCGCAGGCTCAGTAGTTGTGGCGCACGGGCTTCATTGCTCCACAGCATGTGGGATCTTTCTGGACCAGGGATGAAACCCATGTCCCCTGCATTGGCAGGCGGATTCTTATCCACTGCGCCACCAGGGAAGTCCCTGTCTCAAAGAATATTATTCTAACTTTTGATTTTTATTCAACCATTTAAAAATGTAACAACCATTCCTAGCACGCAGGCTATCCAAAACCAAGTGGCAGGCCGACCATGGTTTGCCAACTTCTACTCTAGTTATTTCAAAATATGTCTCTTTCTACCTTTGTAGACCGAAGCTCTGTGAAGACAGGGGCTCTGCTTTAGGTTTTCTTTACATTCGCCTGATGCCTAGTAAAATGTGGGACACATAGTAGGTACCCAACACATACTTCTTCACTAATTGATAGGGAGAAGCTTGGGAAAATCTCTGATCTATAGTTTGTCAACCATGTTTTAAAAAATACATAATGTGAGTTTATATCCTTTGCAAGTGTTTAGTGTTTGGAGTTGAATAAATTGTATGGCAATGGGGAGGGGCATTATCTAACTGAAAGGAAATCTGCCTAGATGATGGATTTCATAATTATAGTTAATACCTTGCTTTATACTTTACTAAGCACACTTGCGTATAGTGTCTTGTTTGATCCTCACAAGAACTCTGTGAATGTACGCACGACTATCTGCATGTTACAGGTGAGGAAACGGGTTTCCAAAGGTTGAGACTTGCCCAGGGTTCCACGGCAAGTTTGTTCATTCGTTAATTCATCCTTTCTACAAGGACTTGAGCATCTGCTATGCTTAAGGAGTTAGGTCAGGGTGAACTCAGGCCCAGTGACTCCTCAGGAGGTGATATTTACAAGAAATCTAAAAGCTAGAAGTATGGCCTGGGAGGTTAAAAGGAAGCTCCCGATCAGTGAGGCAGGAAGTTAGACAGCACATGCTATGCCAATCTGAGTACGTGAGACTAGTAATAATCCCACATGGGGACAGACCTGTAGATTTTTCCACAACCAGGTGATAAGACACACCTCTCACTTCTTCCCAGGCTCAGAAATGGAAGCCCTGATGGGCTTAGTCTCCGTTATTTCTGAAAACTGCTGGGTGAGCTCAGCAAATCCCCATGCTCACCACCATCTGACTGCCTCTGTCCTCCCAAAGGAAAAGCTTCCTCACTCCCCAACTGCAAGATGCAGGCAGGCAGAACAATCTGTGCCTGCTTGACTGAAAGGTTCTATTTACCTTTCTGGAGACGCCCAGAAAAGGTGACAAGCAGTTCAGTGGGTTTCAGGACTGCCACATCTGCTATGAATGGCGCTACCAGAATTGTGCAGTGTCTGACCTGCAGTGCTGAAAGCAAGAACACTGCAAATGTCACTTCTGTAGCAGAGAAACTGAAGGAAACAAGCAGGAGAGAAACCGGGGCAGACAGAGGCCCGGCCAAGTGTATACAGAGGGATCTGTTTGTCAAAATCTCGGAACCGTGGTCAGGCTCCGTTTCTGTTTCTGTCATGTAGGAGAAAACATGCTGCTCGTTGTGAAATCCCACTCAGTGCACTTCCCCAAGCGACAGTGTACCTGAGCACTTAAGACCTTTGGTTCTAGAGTCAACTCAATCCAGATTTGAATTGCGGACCACCAGTTTCTAGCTGTGTGTCCTTAGACAAATGTCTTCACTCTGGTGAGCCTTATTGATCAAATGGAAATAGTAACAGAACCTACCTCAGCAGGCTGTTGTGAAGATGAAATAAGATGATATACTTGAAAACCGATACATAATATTACTGATGCTCCCTTCACTTCATATCTGCCTTTGGCTCTCCAATTCATTCCTTCTACAAAAATCTATTGTACACCTGCTCCACGCCAGGCTTTAGGACTGCAGAACTGAAAAGGACAAAATGCCTAATCTCAGTGGAATTTTCTTCTAGTGGGGAGCCTAAGAATAAGCAAACATAGGCGAAACAATTCAGGTGATTTGTGGCAATTGGTATGAGAGAAGAGAACAGGGCGCTGTGAGATAGAGTAACGAAGGCACCGCCCTAAATTGGTGGCTCAGGGAAGGTCTCTTTGAGGAGATGATATTTGAGCTGAGGACTAAGAGATAAGAACAAGCCAGCGCTCTTCTCCTATCTAGGAAAAACACAGCAATTAAAATATAAAAGGGAAAAAATTTCCCCTAATCCCTCATGCCTTCCTTCACTCTAGGGAGGCTCTTGGAGGAGGAAAGCGTTGAGTTGCAATTTAATTGGGGACGTGAGAGAGGGCACGAGGAGCGTTTGTTTCGGGGTATTGGTGAGCCCAGACCAAGGCAGGAGAGTGAGGAACAGACACAGGGATTTGAATGAGGATGCGGAGAAGGTCAGGCTCCCTAGAGCTCCTGATGGGGGAGGGGGTGTAGCAGGATGTCAAAGACAGCTTGAGCTTTCCAGGCGTTAGCCCACTGAATCCTGTGAGGGAAGCTCCTGTTTGAGCACTATACCCATAGATAGTAAGTGAACCAAGTGAGTGGCAGATCTGAGTGGAAGCTAGGGTCAGAAGACTTGGATTCTAGAGCTGCTTTACCACGAACTAGATGTGTGACCCTCAAGAAGCAATTTCTCTCTCCAGACCTCAGTTGCCACATCTGCACTGGATAATCGATGTCCTGACAACTTCGCAGGTGGGTGTGAGAATCAAATGAGAGAAAGTATGTTAAAGTGCTTGGGAAAGCGTAAAGCTCTAGATAAACATAAAGAACTAGCTGTCTGATGTCCCATTCCCAGAGGCAAGCTAAGAGGTTGAACATTTGGCATTTCATTTTCTGGTCCATTATGTTTGAAACTGGCCAGAAAGGCACTCATGTAGAGAAGACAGTAGCTCCAGAAAGCACTTAGAGAGTCCCCATCCCATGACGGCCAGCACCCCTGGTCAGGAGGGAGGGAGGACAATTCTTTCACCACGTGAGCTCACTGTGGCCTGGGAGTCCAATTAGAGCTTATTTCCTTTGAGAACCACTGAGATATCACAGGAATATTTGTTTGCAGTGACAGAGTGGAGGCCTACAGAAAGCAACATGGTTTATTTCCAAGTCTGAACTAGGATATACTTTTATGTTACCCAGAACTTCTACAGTGCTGTTCCTTCTGACCTTGCATAGGCTACGGCATCCTGCTCCCAGCTTCGCTCTTCATCCTATTCCTCAATCAAAACTTACCCATACTGTGCTCTACTGAGGCGCCACCTTCCTCATATAACAATGGAGAGTGGCGGTGTCTACTGGGAGAGAACCACATTTTAAAATTTGTATCATCCAATCTCCCTGAGGCCTTTTTTTCTTCCCCCCACACTCCCAGCCCACCTTGTAGTAAGACAGGGAAGACAAGAAGAGGAGAAAGGCTGAAACTCTTCTGCATGACTACAGATGACGTAGTGAGGGACTGAAGAAGCACTGTGATCCTATTGGTTGATTTCATGAGAAATTATGAATTAAAAACTGCCCAAATTTCATTCTGACGCTCAGAAAGTCGATGATTTATTTGAAGGCAACAGAGTGGGTCAGAGGTGGAGTGCGGAGGAGGGAATTCCGGGGATCCAGTGCCCTCACTGATTTGTTTCCTACTTTTCCTGCCACGTCCCTTGGAATCAGAGTGGGAAAGATAATTAAGCTCTATTGTTTATAACCTGTGTTGTTTTCATGAGTACACTGTGTTCCACACCCTAAATGGTCTCTAAAGAAAACCCAGACTACTTGTGAGGACTTTGCAGGACCATTTTAGAAGATGGAAAGCAGATCCTTCTGCGTCTCAGGGACCTAAGGCACTGGATCGATTTGCAGTTGTCTTTTGTTCTGCCACTTTCATTGTCCTCAGTACGAGACAGCCTGCTAAAGACAACATGGATGGGCCTGGAGGACGTTATACTGAGTGAAATAAGTCAGAGAAAGACAAATACTGCATGATCTCACTTATATGTGGAATCTTAAAAAAGAAAAAAAAAGAAACTCATAGAAAAAGAGATAGGATTTGTGGTGACCAGAGGCAAGGGGTGGAGGGGAGGGGGAATTGGATGAAGGTGGTCAAAAGATACAAACTTCCAGTTGTAAGATAAGTCCTGGGGATGTAATGTACAAATGACAACTGTAGTTAACACCACCGTATGGTATATTTGACAACTGCTAAGAGAGTAGATCCTAAAAAGTTTGCACCGCAAGGTATCTATATGAGGTGACGGATGTTCACCAAACTTATTGTGGTAATCGTGATGTATATAAGTCATTATGCTGTATACCTTAAATTTCTACAGTGCTGTATGTCAATTACATCTGACTGAAACAGAAAGAAAAAAATAAATTCTGCAGAGAATGTTAAATAAACATGATCACAGCATCCCCCCCAAAGAAAGACCAGAGAGTGCCAAGCCTGAGTAACCACCAGGCAACCCCTCCCTTCCCATTCACTAGTTGAAAGGTCATCTCTTTGGCTGTTCAGTGCACACCTTAAGAATGCCTAGGGAGACTATCAGTTACTAATTCTGCCTTTGTTCCTCCTTCCTTCCCCTGTCATCTCTCCATAGTAGCCCAGTAAGCCAGTTTTTTTCATATTGCTGGGCGGCCTAACAACATTATCTTCAGGGGTGCACAAATTATACCTTCTACCCACTGTCCCAATGACAGAGGGATGTTAGGGGTTGGCCGTGGGAAGACAGGGACAGGTAGGAATGAGGAAGACCTGCTGTTTCATTGCTTTGGCCTGCTGAATACATCTGGACCAGCAGGCGGAATCCCATAATTAGTGTTTCTGAAAGGATGGTTAACCATCACCTGTGTCAAAATCACCCAAAGAAGCTTGTGAAACAGTGTAGATTCTCGAGCCCCCCCCATCCCCACAGCATCAGTTTCTGCAGGTCTGAGGTGAGACCCAGGCATCTGCATTTTCGCAAGCACCCCAGGCGAGTCTAATAGCCCCTGAAATTTGAGAACTGCTAATGTAAATAAATCTTGAGTAGTTCATTCGACTTCAATGACTACGCTCAACCTCTCTACTCTTTCTGACTTTTCTTACTATTGCCTCTCGGGGGAAAGTTTTTCTCCCTCCATCTCTGCCTGGAGAAATCCTGCCACTCTCTCCAGGCCCAGCTCAAATACAACCTCTTTTGTCGCTCCTTCCCTGCTCTCTGGTCTCTGTCTGCAAACAGCTGGGATTGCTCATGAAGCAAGGAGACGGGGGACTGGTTGGTATCAGTAATGAAATGTGAGGGGAGTTGGGACCCTGAGGATGGAAGGGCTGGGTGGAGCTAGTGTGTGGGTTCTGAGCTTTGCCCTGAGGTTTAGCACCCGAATTTGTGCACTGGAGCTGAGGTTGTTACAGGGTCTGGAAACTTTGTAACCAGTAAAAAAGTAACACCAAGTCCTTGAGAGATCAGAGCGGCAGTTTCAACCACCTAGCAACATAATTGGGGGAGGGATTAGTGGCCGTTTTATTCCTCGCGGTGGGGCAGGAGGCAGACATAATGGCGGCTCAAAGGACGACTGCAAGTCGTCAGGAGGAAGGAGGACCTGTTTGTAACATCCACTGAGGGGTCTCTTGCAGTCTGGGGCTATTGGGGGCCATCAGTACTAGGGTACAGGAAGTGTTGGGGGCAATGGATGGGCAGGGAGCTGAAGCTGGAGGGAGGGCTCTCTTTTTGACCTTTATGTTTTGCAGCTGAGTTTGTGTGCTTGGATTGAAGTTACCACAGGGCTCTAAACGAGATAAACCAATATCAAAGTAATTCCCAGGAGGCCCCAGAATGATTAAAACAGGAAATTCTAACCACCTAGCAGCCTTGGGGAAGAGAGGCAGGTTGCTGACTACAGCAACTGGCTCGGCGCTAGACCACTGCACATGCGCACTAAGTTGGAGGCGAGAGCATGGCGGGGGATGGTAATTCTCGCTGAGGGCACTTTCTCTACTGCAGGGCCTCCAAGAGGTTGTGGGAGGTCTGGACCACTTCAATATTTTGAAGATCCCTTTCTAATGTTTAAGTGAATGAAAACAAAAATGGAGTTACAAAAACGATGATATATTTTAAATGCTTACATCTTTTTAAAATTGCCCTGAGGCAAAACCACAATACAGTATATGTCTAGGGAGGTCCAGAAATCTGCATTTTTAACAAATGCCCCATATGATTCTGATGCACACCAACATTTGAGAAGCATGCCCTGAATTCCAACAGAAGAAAGCAATCCAAAGTGAGGCAGACTTCTGTTGAGATGCCAGGGAAATGTATTGTCTCACCTCAACATAGAGTGTGTGTGTCATGGCAATTCGTATTGCTTTCCCATCATAGGGAAACAGAGTTAGTCTTATGCCCAGATGAACTAAGCAGCTACTAGTTAATGGGAAGGATGCCAAAATATCCCCCTCCTCAATATACACCTCCAACCAGCCTGCCAGTGGGCCCAAGCCTCCTGGAAGTAGCTTTCCTCCTTAAAGGCTCTGCTCTGCTGTGTCTCTGCCTGTCACTCTTCCTTTGCATTATGTTTTAAAGCTTTCCAATTTGCTAGGACAAGATGGTTGCTGGCAGGAGATCTGAGAGAGTGCATAAGAATTTATCAAAAGCTGGTAGGAAATTGGCCTTGTAGTTTGATTGCAAGAAAAATAACCTTGAGCTCGGATTTGCTGAGGAATGTGAAATTGAACAGACATGTTCACTTGACCTAGCTGTGGCCGTGTGTTCAGGATCTGAGCAAGTCAACAACATTTGAGGGTATGATCTATAGTCACAGTACATTACACTGGCACTGCAAAAGGAGCTAAATAGAAGCTCTCGCCTGCTCTATAGGAGCTGACATTATCAAAGGCAATGCAGGACACACACATGATTAGAACATATATGTAAGGCTATGTGTCATTAAGGTCACATCATGGTAGCACGAAAGTCCTGAAAATTTTGGAAACTTGGAAGAGGAAGAACCACAGGCTATGATTGTGTAGGTTATATCTTATACAAAAGCACCCAGGCAGGCGCTGATGATCTCGGAGAATGTTCAAAAGTCATAGCTGGGTATAGAGGGTAGGGCAGAGTGTGGGAAAGGGCATCATCACCAAACAGTGAACATTTTAAAAAGTCAATGTCGGATTTGTCTAACATATAAGGTGAAAGGCTAGCTCCATATGGATGAATGAAAATCTCTTGGGCATCATACATTTAGTGAAGTTTTAGACAACTATGACTACAAAAACCACATCTGTAATCTTACGATTCAAAGTAGATCAAGGGTTGAAAAGAAAACAGATTTCCACATTCCAAATTATAATGTTGTCCATATTATGCACTGCTAAAATCCCAACACCTCTCGCCTAGCAGGCAGTCAATATATACTCTTTGAATGAAAGAACGTCTGAATGAATAAGTATCTTATTCATCACTTTACAGCTCACACTGTTTAACCAGTCCTGCCAGGTGGGCTGTTATTTCCCAGTCTTCAGGATTCAGGTGCTACCTCTGTATTCGAATTGTGTTCTGTGTGGTATTCCCACCACCATTAGAGGACAGTCATTTTGCTATACCCAGCATCTAGCAGAGTACCTGCAACATACTAGTTGTTCAACACAAGAATAAAAAAGTGAATGGTGAGGGCTTCCCTGGTGGTGCAGTGGTTAAGAATCTGCCTGCCAATGCAGGGGACACGGGTTCGAGCCCCGGTCCAGGAAGATCCCACATGCCGCAGAGCAACTAAGCCCGTGCGCCACAACTACTGAGCCTGTGCTCTAGAGCCCGCGAGCCACAACTACTGAGCCCATGCACCACATCTACTGAAGCCCGCACACCTAGAGCCCGTGCTCCACAACAAGAGAAGCCACTGCAATGAGAAGCCCGCGCACTGCAACGAAGAGTAGCCCCTGCTCGCCGCAACTAGAGAAAGCCCGCGTGCAGCAACGAAGACACAACACAGCCAAAAATAAATTAATTTAAAAAAATGAATGGTGGGAATGTAAATTGGTGCAGCTACTATGGAGAACAGTATGGAAGCTCCTTAAAAAACTAAAAATAGAGTTACTATATGATCCAGCAATCCCACTCCTGGGTATATATCCAGAAAAGACAAAAGCTCTAATTTGAAAAGATACATGCACCCTAATGTTCATAGCAGCACTCTTTACAATAGCCAAGACATGGAAGCAACCTAAATGTCCATCAATGGATAAGTGGTAAAAGAAGACGTGGTGTATATAAACAATGGAATATTACTCAGCCATAAAAAAGAATGAAATAATGCCATTGGCAGCAACATGGATGGACCTAGAGATAATCACACTAAGTGAAGTAATTCAGACAGAGAAAGACAAATATTATATATCACTTATATGTGGAATCTAAAAATAGTACAAATTAACTTATTCACAAAACAGAAACAGACTCATGGACATAGAAAACAAACTTACAGTTACCAAAGGGGAAGGGAGAACAGGGGTATATGGGGAGTGTGGGATTAACAGAGGCACACTACTATATATAAAATAGAGGAACAAGAAGGGTCTACTGTATAACACAGGGAGCTATATTCAATATCTTGTAATAAACTATAATGGAAAAGAATCAATAAAAGAATATAGACATATACATATATATATGTATAACCAAATCACTTTGCTGTACACCTGAAATGAGCACAATATTGTAAATCAATTATACTTCAATAAAAGTAAAAATTTTTTAAATTTTAAAAATGAATGGATAGGTAGACAATGACTTGATACATGATAAATGAGTGGGAAAAGACTTTTGAGAGGATAATTTGCAATAACTTCTCTGCTAATTATTTACATAGTAAATCCCAATCTGAGGTCACCTGAGCACAAGGGGAATAGAATGGTATCACCTGGGGTTCTTGAGCTGTTTTTTTTTTTTAAATGTTTAGCCAAAATCATATCTTTACCTGATTTGAGTAAGTGCAATGAGTGGGCACCAGAAAGCCTCTTAAGCTAAAAAAGAAAACAAAAAAAAAACCAACTATGGTTTACAACTTGGCCCATTGCATGTTTCTATTCTTTGTCAAAATCAGTTAGAAAACTATTTTTTAAAGGACCTAACTGCTTATTGTTTAAAACACATACAAACAAACAAAAAGCTAACTCACACAGGGATTTTAAAAAATTAAAAGCAGTGAGACCATTTCCAGATACCAGGACATCCAGCCCAATTTATTAGAAAATAGCTGAATACGCATAGGAGCTATATCATCATTCTCCCTTTTGAACTTGTCTAGAGATGACAAGAATCTAAAGACCCTGTGTTTAAAAATGTGACTCACTTCATTTTAAGAAATACTTATCAAATACCAACTTTATTTCAAGAGCTAGAGAAACATTCCACAGATGAAAGACTGGCTATTCTGGGCCATCAACGGGTAAAATGAAAATTCAAAGTTCGTTTCCGGTATTATAGGCTCAGAAATGTAGGAGAAGGGATCAACAGCTATATAGCTCTTACTATGTACCAGGCAGTAGCCCAGGCATTTTACATTGACTTCTACAACAAATCAGTGTGATAGAGATTTTCCTTTATTTTAACAGCTGAGAAAACCATGACTCAGATTTTGATTGACTGCTCTGAGGACACACAGCTGATAAGTAGCAGAGCAGTACTTCAAACCCTGTTTTGTTTGACTCCAAAACCCCTGCTCTTTCCACAATGGCAGGCTGCATCTCACTATTTCATATTGCCCTTGCCTCCTATCTTCCTCTGCATTACAAGTTGCCTACAACAACATTGTCTCCCAAGGCAGGATTTTAGGGCAGTGATATTTACTAGAGCCATAAGTGTGTCTTAGTTCAAGGTCTTATCAAGGGCATTCAGACCTTTTGCAGGCACACCCTCTAATCAATTTGTAGAGAAAAAAAATCTATGTATCTTATATATTCTTAGGTTGACATCTAGATTATTCATCATAAGTTTAAACAGTTGCAAAGGATGTAATTTCTGGAATATGGTAAATATTGACATTTAAAATAAAACTATCCAATTACTCATTTAAACGTATCCAATGGAATCTGAATACCATAGTGATTTGTTACTCATAACCATGTATTTAAAAAATAAATGGCTAAACTCTTCTTTCTTTAAGGGCAGAGAGTTTACACCATTCGTTGCTCTCCTTGAATTCTTATTTGCATTCCACATCCCCACAGGATTTTACCCTAACGTTATAAATTTTTTGTGTTTTAAAGTCTTTATAAATTATTGATTACCTTATATTTCTTCATAACAAAAGTATAAATTGAATTTTAATTTTTTATTTTCTGTGGCCAGAAGGTAATAAATGTTGAAACATTTCTTCTGAATATCGTTATTATTCAATTATTAGCAGTACAAAACTGCTCAAAAGAACACAAATATAATACAAATTTTGATAAATAACAATTAAGCATAAAAATACATTTTTACTGGAAATGAATGCATTTCTTAAAGATGTTAGTGGGGCTTTTCTTCCAGCTAGTTATTATAGCCACAGAATATTGAGTAATATTCAGGAACAAGATTCAGCATCAATTATATATTTAGTTTCCATTTTTATAAAAGCACTAAGAAAACTTTTTCATATCAATAAGCATGTGAATGAATACAGTTTTATTATGTCATTGTCACTCAATTTCCTTGAACTCTGAGTTAATGTCAAAAAGTTATACAATGATTTTTCATAATATTTTTAGGGAATTCCCTGGAGGTCCAGTGGTTAGGACTCTGAACTTTCACTACTGAGGGCCCAGGTTCAATCCCTGGTAAGGGAATTAAGATCCCACAAGCCACATGGTGCAGGCAAAAAAGCTTAAAATAAAAAAATAATATTTTTAGGGACTTCCCTGGTGGTCCAGTAGTTAAGACCCCGCACTCCCAACGCAGGGGGCCCGGGTTCCGTCCGTGGTCAGGGAACTAGATCCCGCATGCCGCAACTAAGAGTTTGCCTACTGCAACTAAAGATCCTGCATGCCACAAGGAAGATCCCACACGTGGCAGTGAAGATCCCGTGCCACAACTAAGACCCAGCAGAGGCAAATTAATTAATTAATTAAAAATAAAAAGATTGGTTCAACCTCATTAAAAATAATAATATTTTTAACAATCTGAAAACTTGCTTCGGTTCTCTTTAAACTTTATTGAAGGCAAGTAATTAGAAACCACATGACTTAGAAAAGGATTTTTACCCAAGATTACAGTCATTCAGTTTCTCAATTCCTGGAAAGTAATACTGTGGTAGGAAGCTTCTGAGATGGCCCCCAATGATACCCACTTCCTGATATTTGAATCCTATGCAGTATTCTCCCCTTGAGTGTGGGCTAGACCTATGGACGCCTAACAAATAGATTATGGCAAAAGTGATGTCACTTGAGAGATTAGGTTATAACAATGGCTTTTCTCTCTCACATCCTCGGAGGGAAGCATGCTGCCATTTTATGAGCTGGCTGATGGAGAAGCCCACTCCAGAAAGAACTGAGAGAGGTCTCTGGCCAATATGCCAGCAATGGACTATGGTCCTCAGTCCAACAGCCCACAAGGAACTGAATCCTGTCAACAACCATACAACCATGCAAGCGAGCTTGGAACAGAATACTCTCTCAGTTCACGCTTCTGATGAGCCCCCACCTCTGGCCAACAACTGGATTACACCATTGTAAGAGATCTTGAGCCAGAGGCACACAACTTGCCACACCCAGATTCCTGACCCACAAAAACTGTAAGATAATAAATATTTGTTGATTTAAGGTGCTAAATTTGGGGACAAAACCAAAAAGTCTTTACTAAGACTTGCCAAATAATTATTAAATGTACCAGTTACTGTTTTACCTAGAGGCACTTTGTTTAACCCAACATACTAAACAGAGTTCATGGAATGAAAAATAGAAATTTTATGAATTTTAATACAGCTTAACCAATAGAGCATTCTTTATGAAATGCTTTTTTCTTATCACATTTTAAATATAATTTTACCAAAATTTTGGAGCTTCAGATTTAGCAATTGATAAAAAAGATCTGTCATATAACCTAACTAGCAAAGCCAGTCATCATTTCCAAATCAACTGGATAAATCATATTTCTTTTGTCTCAAAAAGGATGACTTGGGCTTCCCTGGTGGCTCAGTGGTTAAGAATCCACCTGCCAATGCAAGGGACACGGGTTCGAGCCCTGGTTCAGGAAGATCCCACATGCCACGGAGCAACTAAGCCCATGCGCCACAACTACTGAGCCTGCGCTCTAGAGCCCGTGAGCCACAACTACTGAAGCCCACGTGCCTACAGCCTGTGCTCCGCAACAAGAGAAGCCACCGCAATGAGAAGCCCCCGCACCACAACGAAGAGTAGACCCCGCTCGCCGCAACTAGAGAAAGCCCATGTGCAGCAACGAAGACCCAACGCAGCCAAAAATAAATAAATTAATTTTTAAGAAAAGGATGACTTCATTTTTCAATTCAATAAGTATATCAATACTTATTCCTATGATGATCATTTCACTTGTAAATTCTAACACTAGGATGGACAAATTAAAAGATAGGTAGATGGATAGATAGATAGATAGATAGATAGATAGATAGATAGATAGATAGATAGATAGATGGTAGCTAGAGCATGCAGGCTTCTTATGAGTTTGTCATCTGGATGAAATAAAGTGAGTTCAGTATTTCTTTTAGCCCTACCTTTTTGCTTTACTTTCACAGAATTCTCTCTGAGTGATTTATTTATTTATTTTTATCTTTGACAATAGCTGGAGAATGGAGAGGTGAGGTTGTTAAAACTGTCATCACTCCTGCCATCCCAGTATAAATGACCTCAAAACTCCAACATCAGCCTGTTTCTAATGCCAAGCCTCACTCTTAGTTTTTTTTTAAAATAAATTTATTTACTTGTTTGTTTTTATTTTTGGCTGTGTTGGGTCTTCATTGCTGCGTGCGGGCTTTCTCTAGTTGTGGTGAGCAGGGGCTACTCTTCGTTGCGGTGCACAGGCTTCTCATTGTTGTGGCTTCTCTTGTTGTGGAGCGCGGGCTCTAGGCACCCGGGCTTCAGTAGTTGTGGCTCGCAGGCTCTAGAGCGCAGGCTCAGTAGTTGTGGCGCATGGGCTTAGTTGCTCCATGGCATGTGGAGTCTTCCTGGGCCAGGGATTGAACCCGTGTCCCCTACATTGGCAGGAGGATTTTTAACCACTGCATCACCAGGGAGGCCCCCCCACTCTTAATTCTTAAATAGGCAAAATATATGAATCAACATTTCTCCAAATAAGATACACAAATGGCTGATGAGCACATGATAACATGCTCAATGTCATTCAGCATTAAGGAAATGTAAATCAAAACCAGAATGAGATACAACGTCATACCCACTTGCATGACTACAAAAAAAAACATGAACTGTGACAAGTTTTGGTGAGGATGTGGAAAAATCGGAACTCTTATACATTGCTGGTGGGAATGTAAAATGGTGCAGCCACTTTAAAAAATAGTGTGACAATTCCTCATAAAGTTAAAAGTAGGGTTAGTATATAACTGAGCAATTCCACTCTTAGGTATGTCCCCAAGAGAATTAAAAATATATATCCACACAAAAACTTGCACACAAATATTCATAGCAGCATTATTCATAATAGCAAAGTGGAAACAACCCAAATGACCATCAACTGATGAATAGATTAAAAAGATGTAGTATATCCATACAATGAAATATAATATTATTCAACCATAGGAAAGAATGAAGTATTGACAGATGCTACAACATGGATGAACCTTGAAAACATGCTAAGAGAAAGAATCCACACACAAAGGACAAATATTATATAATTCATTTATATGAAATGTTCAAAATAGACAAATCCGTAGAAACAAAAGTAGATTAGTGGTTGATAGGGGCTCTGGAGAGGGGAGGGAGTGCTGGGAATTGACTGCTAATGGATACAGGGTGAGTGAATGGATACAGAGTGATGAAAATGTTCTAGAATAGACAGAGGTGATGGTTTCTCAACTCTGTAAATGTATTCAAAACTACTGAATTGTATGCTTTAAAAGATGAGGACAGCAACATTGTTATCTGTGATATCTAAGAAACCACTGCCTAACATAAGGTCATGAAAATTATTCCTATGTATTCTTCTGAGAGTTTATTTTATGGTAACAGCTTTATTGAGATATAATCCAGATACCATAAAATTCATTTTTAAAAGCATACAATTCATGTTGTTTAAGGGTACAAACTTGCAACTAGTAGTAAGTCCTAGAGATCTAATGCACAAATATTTTTGATAACTGTATTGTAATAAATATTACCATGTTTTAACTGTATTGTAATAAATATTACCATGTTTTAAAAATATTTTTGATAACTGTATTGTAATATAATTTCTTTCTATGGTAATTCCATATATTTTGTTTTCATGTAGCCCAATTTATCTTTGAACTACTTGAAATTATTTAACTAACAGGAACGCTAAAGAGAGGATGAGTGTTAGTGCTCTTTGTTATATATTCATTTTATATATTTAAAGTAGAGTTATGTGTGCATATAAAATTTATTACTCTAATCATTGCAGCAACTCTTCCAATTCTCAAGTAACTTTGGGAGGAATTTATAATTTTACAATGCCTTAATAAAAGATGTTTCAACATCTCAAAAAAATGGTAATATATGTGCTTCTTTATTAACTCATGAAATAACAAAATCTAGCATTGAGTCTAATAAGTACCTTAAATTCAACCTAGAGCTTCGTTTTCCTTTTGAACTTGTTACTCACTTAACCCAAAGCCATTTAGTCCCTCCTAGAGAACATAGAGGTATCCCTGATTTATCCATTAAGAGCTGGCTAACGGCTGTTCAGATTCAGGCAATGGGCATCTCAGAAATCAACAGAATCCTCTACTTCAGTGGTTCTTTACCATTTGGGGGAGGGCAGATTCCTTTGAGAATATGATGAAAGCCCAGAAAAATGCAAAACACCCAATATTTCACATACAATTTTAATACATTTATTGACTTTGTTAACTTCATCCATAGAACCAGGTTTAAAAATCCCTATTCTGTGTGGTGCTGTTTTTGAACATGATCTGCTAATCCTTTAATATCATAGCTAAGCACTGCTACATTGGAGAGCAAAGTGAAAGTCTTCATAGAATATCTGAAAGGGCAAGGAGCAAATTCTAGGTTTCACTGACTGAATGTTCACTCAAAAACCACCCCAAGACAAATACTGTAAGGCATAGCTCTCCTTTTTAAGATCTCAT
This sequence comes from Pseudorca crassidens, assembly GCF_039906515.1. Lineage (NCBI taxonomy): Eukaryota > Metazoa > Chordata > Mammalia > Artiodactyla > Delphinidae > Pseudorca > Pseudorca crassidens. The sequence continues at coordinate 35,840,195 of NC_090317.1, forward strand.
GTGCCAGTAAAGAAATATTTTTTTCTCCCTTACACTGTGCACTTTTGACAGTGGAGACTATATTGTCTAACCCTCTTATTTGGCATTGTTTTAAGTTAAAAGTTTGTGGATATAAGTCACAAGTTAATGTGGCCTCTGAAACAAAGCTCTTACTGCTGTATACATATGATGGGGCCCAAGAACTTATTTTTAGAACATTTGAAAGTAAATTACCAATATCACACATTTCACACAAATATTGTCGTATATATTCAACTACATTATCACAGTACCATATCTCACTCAAGAAATTTAACATTGATACACTATAATTATAATTTGGAGTCCATATTTAAATTTCCCTTGTCTTTTCAAATGTGTCATTTACAGATGATAAACTGCAAGAACATTGAAGATGTGTCACTATGCACACACAGAGCCACTAGCAAAGAGTGAGAGACTTACTGATTCAAGGCATTTAATGAAATCCCTGTGCAATCATTATCTGACTACGAGGCTAACAGAGACTTCAATGGCTGCACATAACAAAGAATACAGATTTTACAAAATCAGTCAAGGATAGTCACTAAACAAACACTAAAAACCGAACTCTAGAAGAAGGGGATCAGATTTCCAGAGTAATCATATTAAATTGTTTAAAATGTCTAGTTTCAGCAAAAAACTACAAAACATACACACACACACAGAAAGTGTGGTCTGTACACAGGAAAAAAGATGTCATAGAAACAGTCCTTGAGGAAGCCCAGATGTTGGCTTTGGTAAAGACTGAACCAGCTATTTTAAATATCTTCAAATAACTAAAGGAAAACATCTAAAGAATTAAAGGAAAGTATGAGAATGATGTCTCACCAAATAGAGAATATTAATAAAGTGACAGAAATTATTTAAGAAAAGAATCAAATTGAATTTCTGGATTTGAAAAGTGCTATAACAGAATGAAAAATTCACTAGAAGGGCCTAACAGCAGATTTGAGCTGGCAGAAAGGATTAGCAAACTTGAAGATAATTCAATTACCATTGTCTAGACTGAGGATCAGAAGGAAAAACAGGATGAATAAAAATGAACAGAGCTTAAGAGACCTGTGAGACACCATTAAATGGCCAACATACACATAATGGGAGTCTCAGAAGTAGAAAAGAGAAAAAAAGAACAGAAAGGATATTTGAAGAAATAATGAGTAAAAACTTCTCAAAAATAGTCTACATATCCAAGAGCTCAAATATTTCCTAATAGGATAAACACAAAAAAATTCACTTCTTAGTCAACCTCTCAAAGACAAAGAAAAAATCTTGAAAGCAGGAAAATTAAAAGATAACTGATTTCCCATCAGAAACAATGGGCACTAGAAGTCAGTGTGATGACATATACAAAATGTTTAAAGCAAAAGACTGACAACCAAGAATTCTTTATCCAGCAAAAATATCCTTAAATGAGGGAAAAATAGACATTGTCAAGTACACAAAGACTGAGAGAAATAATGGCCAGAAGACCAGTCCTACAAGAAATGCTAAAAAGAGTTCTTCAGGCTGAAATGAAAGAACACTAGAGAGTAGGAAGAAAGAAAGAAAGAAAGAAAGAAAGAAAGAAAGAGCACCAGAAAAGGTAATTGCATAGATAAATATAAAAGACAACACAAATCTTATTTGGGGGGAACTTTTTTTTCTCTCTAACTTGAAAGATAACTGCATAATTCAATAATTATACGAGTGTTTTGATGGGGTTATAATGTATAATATATAAAGGAACAGTTTGTATATCAGTAATAGCACAAAGGAGGAGGGAAGGAATGGAGCTATATGGTTGCAAAGTTTTTACATATGATTGGAGTCAGGTTGGTATTAATCCAAAGCAGATTGTATTTTAAGATGTCAATTGTAATCCCTGAGCCAAGCACTAAGAAAATAATTATTTAATATAGTAAATTAAACAAGAGAATTAAAAGGTATATTAGAAAATATCTATTAACACAAAAGAAATCAATAATGGAGGAATAGAGGAACAAAAAAGACATGCAACATATAGAAAATGGCAAAATGGCAGATGTAAATCCTACTTTATCAGTAATTACTTTAAATGTAACTAGATTAAGCAAATCAGTTAAAAGGCAGAGATTGCCAGACTCTGTATAAGAGACACACATGTTCTAACTGTATGCTGTCTACAAGAGACACATTTTAGATTCAAAGATACAAATAGAATGTAAGTAAGAGTGGGAAAAGATATATGATGCAAACAGTAACCAAAAGAGAGCTAAGTGGCTATAATAATTATCAGACAAAATAGAACTTAAGACAAAATTTGTTACTAGAGAAAACAAAGGACATTTTATAACTATAAAAAGGTGAATCTATCATGAATATTTAACAATTATTAACACATTTCCACCTATCTACAGAGCTGAAAAATACATGAAGCAAAAACTGACAGAACTGAAGGGAGAAATAGAAATTTAACAATAACAGTTGAAGAATTTATTACCCCACTTTCAGTAACAGACAGAACTAGATAAATGACCAAAAAGGAAATAGAATACTTGGACAACACTATAAGCCAACTAGACCTAATGGACATCTATTTATAGAACATGTCATACAACAACAGCAGAATATATGTTCTTCTGAACTGCACATGGAATATTCTCCAGGATAGATTATATGTTAGCTCATAAAATAAACCTCCCTAATTTTTTTAAAGGATTGAAATAATAAAAAGTATGTTCTGCAAACATACTTGGGAATATAATGAAATTAAATTAGATATCAAAAACAAAATAAAACTTCAGAAATTCACACATAAATGGATAGTAGAGAAGACACTGCAAAATAACCACTAGTTCAAAGAAGAAATCACAAAGGAAGTTAGAAAATACTTTGAGATGAATGAAAGGGAGAGTACAGTATATGCCAAGCTTCCTCAGAAACATTTATAATTGTAAATCTTACGTTAAAAAGGAAATAAGATTTCAAATCAATAACTTAAATTTCCACCTTTATGAAACTAGAAAAAGAACAGCAAACTAAGTTCAAAGCAAGCAGAAAGAAAAACATAGTAAATTGTTTATTAGTAAAATATTTATAGATTTAGCTCTCCATATTTAAGTCATGACTCATTTTGAGTTAACTTTTGTATTTGTGTGAAGTAAGGATCAAGGTTCTTTTTCTTTTCTTCTTGTGGAAGTCCAACTATTCCAAGACAATTTGTCGAAAAGAAAAGATTATCCTTTCCAAGTTGAATTGCCTTGACACCTTTCTTGAAAGTCAATTGTATATATGCATATGCATGCATTTATTTCTGGACTGTCTTGTTTTGTTCCATTGATCTTCAATGCCAATTTGTTCTTTTTCAAAATTAACTACTTTACATCTTTTGTATTTATATATAAATTTGAGAAGCAGCTTGTCAATTTCTTCAAAAATGCCAACTGAGATTTGACTGAAATTGTATTGAATCTCTAAATCAATTTGGAAAGAATTGCCATCCTAACTATATTTAGTCTTCCAATTCATGAATATGCCGTATCTCTATATTTATTTAAGTCTTCTTTAATTTATCTCAGTAATCTTTCACAGTTTTCAGTGTTAAAAAACATGTATATTTTTGTCATACTTATTCCTAAGGATTTTATATTTTAAATGAAACTGTTTTTAAATTAATATTTCCTCATTGTTTATTGCTGCTATATAGAATATGACTGATTTGTAACTGGTTCTGTTTGATAGATTTTTTTCTTCTCATTATGTGTCATATTTTCCTGCTTCTTGGCATTTGTGATAAATTTTTATTGGATACCAGACATTGTGAATTTTACCTTATTGGGTGCTGGCTATTTTTGTATTGTTTTAAATATTCTTGAGCTTTATTCTGGAAATAGTTTGATCCCACTGAGGCTTGCTTTTAAGCTTTGTTTGGCAGAACTAAATACACCTTTAGTCTAGGGCAGTTCTGTACAATAAAAATTTTATGCAAGTCACAAATATGTGCCACATATGTTACATTTTCTAGTAGCCACAATAAAATATAGTGAAGAGAAACTGGTAAAATTAATTTTAATTATATATAAATACATTACATATATATTATATTGATACCCAAACCAGAAAAAAAGTACAGAAAATTAAAAGTTATAGACCAATATCTTTTATGAACATAGACATGGAAATCCTCAACAAAGCATTAGCATATTGAATCCAGCAATGTATAAAAAGAACATACCATAACCAAATGGGATTTATCCCAGGAATGCAAAGTAATCCATTATATTAATAGTCAAAAGAAGCAAAACCCTATGATCATATCAATTGATGCAGAAAAAGTGTCTGACAAACTTCAACATACATTTATGATTTTTTTTTAAAAATGTCTTGGCAAACTTGGAATAGAATGTAACTTGCACAACCTGAATCACAGAACCTACAGCTGACTAAATGGTGAAAGATTGAAGGCTTTCTAAGATCAATTAAAAATGTATATCTGCTTTCAGTACTTCTATCCCACATTGTACTGGAGATCCTAGACAATGCAATAAGGGAAGGAAAAACATTAAAGCCATACAGATTGGAAAGGAAGAATAAAACTATCTCATGATTCTGTATAAAGAAAACCCTAAAGAATCTATTAAAAACTTGATAGAATAAAAAAATGAATTTAGCAAGGCCACAGACTACAAGGTCAATACACAAAAATCAACCATATACTAACAATAAACAATTGGAAAGAAATTTTAAAAGACAGTACCATTGTAAATTGTTGCAAAGGAAATGTAATACTTAGGTATAAGCTTAACAAATCATTATAGGACTTACACAGTAAAAACTACAAAACATGGATGAAAGAAATGACATACTCTGTTCATGGATTGGAAGATTCAGCAGAATAAATATGCTTTCACTCAGCATAAGGTTTTCAAGGTTCATCCATGTTGTGGTATGTATCAATACTTCATTCCTTTTTAAGGCTGGATAATAATAATAATGTACCACATTTTGTTTACCCTTTTATCAGTTGATGAATATTTGGGTTGTTTCTACTCTTTGGCTATTATGAATAATGCTGCTGAACATTTGTGTACAATTCTTTGTGTAGAATGTGTTTTCATTTCTCTTGGGTATGTAGCAAGGAGTGCAATTGCTGGGTCGTATGGTAACTCTATGTTTAACCATTTGAGGAATTGCCATATTGTTTTCCAAAGTAGCTGCACCATTTCACATTCCCACAAGCAGTATGTGGATCTACAGATCCTCACCTACACTGGTTATTATTTGTCTTTTTAAAATTATTATATCTATCCTAGCAAGTATAAAATGGTATCTCATTGTGGTTTTGATTTGAGTATACCTAATGACCAATGATGTTGGGCATCTTTTCATGTGCTTGTTGGCCATTTGTATGTCTTCTTTCTGGAAATGTCTATTCAAGTGCTTTGCCCATTTTTAAATTGGTTTATTTGTATTTTTATTGTTGAATTATAATTGTTTTTTATAAAGGCACAAGTCCCTTACCAGACATATGATATTTAATTACTTTCTCTTATTCTGTGGGTTTTCTCTTCATTTTCTTCATGGTGTCCTTTGAAGTACAAAGTTTTTAACTTTGATTAAGTCCAATTTGACAATTTTTTTCCTTTTGTTCCTTGGCTTTTGGTGTCATCTCTAAGAAACCATTGTTTTACCCAAGGTCATGAGGATTTACTCCTAAATTTTCTTCTTAAAGTTTTATAGTTTTTATCTATTAAATTTAGTTCTGTGATTCATTCTGAGTTGAATTTTGTATGTGGTATGAGGTAGGAGTCCAACTTCATTCTTTTGAATGTGGATGGACAGTAGTCCCAGCAAGCCCAACTGATTGCCAAAGGTGCAAAAGCAACTCAGTGGAAGAACAATAGCCTTTTCAGCAAATGGCAAATAGATACCCACAGGCAAAACAAACAAACAAACAAAAAATCCTCCATGTAAACTTCACTCCTTAAGCAAAAATGAGCTCAAAGTTGATCATAGAGCTAAATGCAAATCTTACAACTATAAAACTTGAAGAGGAAAACATAAGAGAAATCTTCATGACCTCGGGTTAGGTAAAGAGTTCTTAGACATAATACCAAAAGCATAATCCATTAAAAATTTGATAAATTTGACTTCATTGAAATTAAGACACTTTGCTCTATGAAAGACACCATTAAGTAAATGAAAAGATAACACGCAAACTGAGAGAACACATTTGCAATTTACATTCCTGACAAAGAGCTAGTATCCAGAATATATTTTAAAACTATCTAAGTCCACCTGTAAGCAAGCAAAGTACCCAATAAAAATGGGCAAAGGATCTGAACAGACACCTCACCACAGAGGATATCTATATAGCACATAAGCATATGAAAAGATGCTCAACTTCATTCTAATTTGGGAAATGCAAATTAAAATCATAATGAGATACCACTACTTAATCTGTTAGAATAGTTAAACTTTAAAAAACTTGACAAATGCTAAGAAGGATACAGAGCAAGTGGTGAGAATGAAAGATGGTATAGCCACTCTGGAAAAGAGTTTGGCAGTTTATTATAAAGTTAAATGTACACTTACTTCATGATCCAGCAATATCACTCCTAGATATTTAAGCCAGGGGAATTAAACTTATGTTCACAGAAAGACCTGTACATGAATGTTCACAGCAGCTTTATTCACAATTATTAAAAACTGGAAACAACCCAAATGTTCTTTAATGGGTGAATGAATAAGCAAACTGTGGTACATCCACACAACAAAAAACTACTCAGCGATAAAAGGGAATAGATTATCGATACATACAAAACCAGATGAATCTCGAAGATATTAATGCTGAGTGAAATAAGCCAGTCCCAGAAGGTTACCTACTGTATGATTCCATTTATATGACATTTTGGAAAAAGTAAACTAAAGGAATGGAGAATGGAGCAGTGGTTGCCAGGGGGGGTTCGAGAGAGTTTGATTACAAAGGGACAACATTATGGAATTTGGGGTGTTGATGGAACTGTTGTGTATCCTGATTGTGGTGGTGATTACATTAGTCCTTCCAGGTCTTAAAAATCCTAGAAATGTATGCCTGTGTGTGTGTGTGTGTGTGTGTGTGTATCTTAATTATGACAGTGCTTACACGGGTATATACACTCATCAAAACTCATTGAACACTTAAAATAGATGAATTTTACTCTGTGTAAATCATACCTCAATAATGTTGATTTTTAAAAAAAACAAAGTCTCTCCACACCAATCCTACTCCTTAAAAATAACTACTAATGACAATTTAGCGTGTACCTCTCTAGAACATGTAAGCATGTAATATAAAGGGGTTTTCAGTTGGATAAAGGGTATCATTTTACACAATATATATTGCTCTTTATCTTGCTTTTTTCACTTAGAGGTCTTATAAATATATGGACAAATGCATATATATGATATGTGTTTCTACATATAAAATGTTGATAGAGCTACTATATTTTTTAATAGTTTGATTATAAGTCATTTTGTGGATGTGACATCATTTATTTAAGCAGTCTCCCACTGTTGGATATTTAGGTTGTTGCCAGTTGTTTTGCTCTTACAAGCTGCAGTGCTAGCGGACAGCCCTGCGCATACATCTTTTTGCAAGTATATGGATAAGATAAATTTCTAATTGTAGGATTACTGCATCGTAAGGTAAGTGTAATTTGAATTTTTATAGCTACTGACAGATTGCCCTCTGTAGAAGCAAGTAGAACTTTGAGAATGAGTCAGGGGTGCATTTTGCATTTTCCCATCCCAAATCACTGAACTCCTCTCTTTCATAGGATCATGCCGATATTGAGTGGAAGTTTGCAAGGACGAAGCTCTGGATGAGTTACTTCGATGAAGGCGGCACCTTGCCACCTCCTTTCAACATCATCCCCAGCCCCAAGTCATTTCTATACCTTGGTAACTGGTTCAACAACACCTTCTGCCCCCAAAGAGACCCTGATGGTAGACGGAGAAGGCACAACTTGAGAAGCTTCACAGTAAGGCTTTTAAAAATTATGTTTCTTTGTAAACACAACTGTTTTCTCCTTTTCCTCCTTTGTAACATTCCCTATCTTGAACATCTTAAAACTACTCCAACCTACAGATGCTTTGGGGGTTTTTCAGGCAGTAGCTCCTGTGTCATGTTCCAGTCCTAACGTTTAGAAATATATTCGAGTGGATGGGCTGCTGGGAGACTGCTGATGTAACCTCTCTTGTCCGTTTTCAATGACAGGAACGCCATGCTGACAGCCTGATACAGAATCAACATTACCAGGTAAAGCTTCTTCATAGGGACTAAGCACAATAGTTCTTGGTCAGTTGTGTGAACTTGGACAAATCACTTACCCTCACTGATCCTCAGTTTCCTCGTCTGTAAAATAAGGATGATAAAACTTAAACTGTAGTTGTGAGAACTGAGTGGCGAGTATGTATATATGGTTGTGTGTTTGTGTGTGTGTGTGTGTGTGTGTGTCCTGGCACAGTGCCTGACACATTGCATTAAGTGGTAGCTATCATCATCACCATTACTAACACAAAGCAGGGTGACTATGTGTATACCATTCCCAGAGGCTAAGTTAAAAGAGGCCACCCCTGTAAAGGAGAAGTATAGATTGCCTCTAAGAAAAAGTATCTTGATTATGTAATTAGTGGACATTGAAATCATCAGACTCTGTGACACTGAAGACTGACTTTCTCAACTTTATAAAAGGAAGAAAAACTCTCATCTTACTAGGAAGGTTCAAGTTTAATCTAGCCTGGAGGGAAAGGATATTGACGTGACCATTCAAGTATTATTCTGCTCTCATTATTCCATGAATGTGTATCCCTGTTTACCTTATGCTTGGGTGGAAAATTTTCCTTTCGGGTAACTTTGATCTCACTGGCCCACTCTGCCACCAAATTTGGACACATAATAAATTCTTCATTTATCCAATGGACTTAACTGGGGGGTTTTGTAGAAAATGCCTGGATCCTGTGAGGATTTTCCAATGCAAAGACAGTCTAAGCGTATTTTATTTCCTGTGTATGTTTCTTATTTTACTGAGAGTCCAAGAAGGAAACTGAATGCTTCTTCATGTTTTTGTTTAAATTCCAGGAAGTTATCAGGAATTTAGTCAAAAGATATGTGGCAGCTATGATAAGAAATTCCAAAACAAATGAGGGACTCACAGAAGAAAATTTTAAGGTAATTTGATCATAAAGTGGTTTAATTCTTCATTCACATTTCTTAAGCATCATTTAATCTTCACAGTGTTTGAGGTTTCTGCTGATGGAATTTCAACAGCCTGTAATACAGCAAAACCAGCTACAATTCTTATTCTCTCTCTTAGAATAGTCTGTCATCCAGTAGATGGATAGATTTTTACCAATGTCTGTCACACCACAATCAGCTTTATGAATAATAAAAATATACATTCTTTTAATATTCTGGGTTTTTCTCAGTATGGGAATTGAGTGCTTTAAATGATATGGCATGGGTGTGTGATGAGAAGAAAGATAGCGAAGGGAAGATGCCTAGAGATTTAAAGGCCTTCTTTAAATAAGATAAAGACAAAAATTCTATTATTAAATCTAACATTTATGAAACCCTACCATTACACATTTTTGGCTGTCACATTGGGATGCTATTGGCATCTAGTGAGTAGAGACCAGGGTTGTTGCTAAAAATCCTACAATGCACAGGACAGCTCCCTACAGCGAAGAATTACCACACTCAACATGTCAATTGGTTGAGAAACCCTATCCTAGAACACATATCTATTTTCTAAGGAACATAAGAAGGCTGTTATCCTAATCCATAGACATAACTCATCAATTGAGGGCCTGCTATATGCCAAACACTCTGCTAGGTGCTGGGGCACAGTCATGAGCAAGATATAACCAGCCCCTACTCTCTCGTGGAGTCACACACAATAATAATAGAGGCGAATGACTGAGTATTCTAACAGGATCAACACAGGGTGCTGTAGAGACATAGAAATGGGGGGACACCCAACTGGGACTTGGGGATTCGAGGCAGGCTTTCCAGAGGAAGCCATGTTTAAGCTGAGGTTTGAAGGAAGAGCCAGATAAAACAGTTGGGGAGAAGAGTGTTCCAGACAGAGAAAACAGCACGTGCAAAGGCCCAGAGGCAAGAGAGAATATGTCCATACAGGTGGACAGTAAAAAGCCTGGGGAAAGAGCAGGAAGGAATGAAATGGGAGAGATAGACATGTACCAGACCTTGAAAAACCTTGTAGTCTGTGGTATGGCATTTTTCCTTTTTCCTAAGGTCAGCGACAAGTTACTAAAAAGTGTTAAGCAAGAGGACGACATGATCAGATATAAACTTTTCAAAGATGGTTTTTAAAAGCGTGATCTAGTATCTAGGCAGCCAGTTAGAGATAGAAGACATTTCACAGGCACTTGAATAAACAAGGTCCCCTGGCCCAAAACAGCAGTCTCATCTCCTGACATTCCACTTCCCTAGTTTTATTCCTGAGAGTCCTAAAAGCTTTTTCCTCTTCAGTAGTACTTTCTTTTTTACATCTTTATTGGAGTATAATTGCTTTACAATGGCGTGTTAGTTTCTGCTTTATAACAAAGTGAATCAGTTATACATATACATATGTTCCCATATCTCTTCCCTCTTGCGTCTCCCTCCCTCCCATTTAGATTCCAATGAGAGCCCTGCTCTAATACCCTCATTGTTGGTTACCACTTCAGTCTGTTGGCGTGCTCCTGATAGGTTCTGAAATCAACTTTACCAACTGCACATTTTTTTCCCAATGGCCCGCTCTGCCCACAGCATTGTTAATATGTTCTTCTTGTGCTTGAATAATGTGAGATTCTTCTGGTAGCTCATGTACCTTGTGATTTGCAGTGAGGCAAAACCTGGAACATTCCGAAGGATGCCCAATGTGCCTATTTTGAACTAAAGACCAAGCTTCTTAACATAACGTGTCTTCTCTCTTGCCCTAGGAATTAAAGCAGGACATTTCCAGCTTTCGATATGAAGTGCTTGACCTCTTAGGAAATAGGAAGCACCAAAGGAGAAGTTTTTCCACTAGCAGCACTGAACTCTCTCAGAGAGATGATACCAATGATGGCAGTGGCGGGGCTCGGGCCAAATCCAAGAGTGTCTCTTTCAATTTAGGCTGCAAGAAAAAAGCCTGCCATGGGCCACCTCTCATCAGGACCATGCCAAGAGTTGGTGGTGCCCAAGGGAAGTCAAAAGCTGAGTCATCAAGCAAACGCTCCTTCATGGGTCCCTCTCTCAAGAAACTGGGTCTCCTATTCTCCAAGTTTAATGGTCATATGTCTGAACCCAGTTCAGAGCCGATGTACACAATTTCTGATGGAATCGTTCAGCCGCACTATATGTGGCAGGACATCAAATATTCTCAGATGGAGAAAGGGAAAGCAGAGTCCTGTTCTCAAAGTGAAATTAACCTCAGTGAGGTAGAATTAGGTGAAGCCCGGGGCGCTGCTCAGAGCAGTGAATGCCCTCTAGCCTGTTCCAGCTCTCTTCACTGCGCATCCAGCATCTGCTCCTCAAATTCTAAACTTTTAGACTCCTCAGAGGATGTATTTGAAACTTGGGGAGAGGCTTGTGACCTGCTCATGCACAAATGGGGTGACGGACAGGAAGAACAAGTTACAACTCGGCTCTAAGTCAAGCCAGTATCACCTGTTCTGGAACTCAGAAAATTTCTAATTTCTTTGCTCTCAGAGGTGACATAGAATATGATTCCCTCACTGCCCCCCACTAGACAGGAGAGTGAAACTCCTCTTGTTTTCACCATCTTTTATAGCCACATTCTTCATTTTTTGTTCTTGTTATTATTATTACTATTATTTGCTTTTTTATACCTACAAACACTAAGTCCATTTCAAAACCAACTGAAGGGGTGTTTGCCCCTAATCAGCAGAGGTGCAGTCGGGTGCTTAACCCTTTGGCTTTGCTTTTCTTACCCTTGCTTCCTTGAAGCTCCAGGTGCCACTTTGCTACTGTCGCTGCCGCACAGATTCCTGACCTTCCTCAGGATCTCACACCATTTCCCCACAGGGCTGAGGGCTGTGCTCAGCAGTCCCCACCAGCTATCAGATAAGGCAAACTAACTTGCCTATCTTTGTTGCCCTTCAGTGCTCCATGCTGCCCATTCTGGTTCAATGAACAGCATCAAAGGGAAACTGAATAGACTCCAAAGAACTGTCAGCTTGTGGTTTCTAGGTATAACTGGACTTCGTGTTGTTTTTGCTTTTAAATACTACAACTTCTCCTTATCATGGGGGCTGTTGAATTTGTTTCTTAAAGATTTGTGAGTTTCCTAATGTATGCCAATGAATATTTACCCCATAGTATATGTCATATCTAATAAGTTAGTGAATTCCTTTCCTGTGTTTGTGTGTTTCAGTTAGCTTACTACATTTTAAAATTTGATAGTATCGAGATTAGTATTTAGGATATGTACTGTTTTTTAAAAACTTCTACTGTACTCTAATCAACAGTCACTACATCTCATACATTGGCAAGAAAAAATAATTAGCTGGTATATTTATAGGGTCCTATCTACTGTTGATAGTTTTAATCATCACTGCTATCAAAAGCATTTCTAAGATAAAAGCCTGGATTTGAAAATATTTTTTTAACAGAAAAATGACATCTTGTTGAGGTGTCAGAATCTGAAAACAGCACCTTCATTTTAATTAATTGCTTTCTGATAAAACAACAACAACAAAAAAACCAATTTTAGGTCTAGATAACTTGGTTCAAGTTGCAGTTTTAATGTTCAGTGGGGGAAGTGGAATTGCGTGTGTAAACTCATGTTAGATATACAACATAACAACCCTAGTGAATTCATGGAACTATAGACATGATCCAAATTCTACTGTCTTCAAAGAAAATTGCATTATACATCAAAACAAATTATTTTCCACAGCTTAGGAGTACCTCATCAGAACACATAGGTAAATGTTAAAAAATGAAGCCCATAATGCATATGGTCACCATGTTAGATCCAGTAACCATCAACTGATTACCTGCTAAACAAGGGCGGTTCTTCCCAATGTTAGCACAAAGGTATCCCCAACTTACACAATAACACATGACCTGAAATAGCCCAAGGTCTGGGTCCTGGTGATTAAATTAACGGGTAGCTCAAAAAAGTAAGAAACTTAATTAGTTGTCACCCTGTTCTTGTATTCAATAAATGTCAACAGTAATAGGAAACCATCTAAATTCACGTGTATACTTTCTGGCAAAATTAAGTGAAATGAAGCTTTCTCAAACAATGCAAATATGCTTCCAAAATAGTTTTTGACAGTGTAGTTTCTGTTATTTGAATTGATTCCCATTCTAGCCCTAACTTTGGTGACTAACAAAATATTCTACATGAAAAAGACACAAACTAGGGATGATGGGGAAACAAGAGGAGGTGTTGAAGAACAAAGCTCAGATCCAAGAAAAAGTGATCAAGAGAACAAGCTGCATCAGGACCCATTTGGTAAGACATTATCACAAAATAATTCCTCGATCATGCCTACCGTGATCATTTACTCAAATCCAACTTCTCTCCTGCTTCTCTAAGTGGGACTATCATAAGTGGCCCTGACATCAGTAACAGGTTACTTTCCAGAAGGAAGGTTTCTAAAGTTACAGAGTCAACTTTCTCAACTGTCAAATTCACTTTGAATAATAAATAGCACCTGGGCTACATCCCTAACTCATACTGATGGCACCAGAAACCAAAACATGGCCCTATTTCATCAAAAAAAAAAAAAAGTATGTCTTTCTCACAAATGCATGTACTTGTGATGACCTAGGTTTCATTGTTCCGGCAGTTACTTTATCAATTTGTTGGAAAACAAGGGTAGCCAGAGATAGAGCCATGGTCCAAAATACACTCTTCTCTCAGTTATGTTCTAAAGAGAGAATATGTGTCAATCATAATAGCCAATCTCTACTACTGAAAGAAACCAGTGTCATATTTCATGGGCAGTACATTCCTTTTCAGATCTTCTCAGGGTTACTGTCTTTATGACTCGGGCTTAAGATTTCACTAGCTGTGCTGAGGCCTAGCTATGTTGGGGATTGAAGCCAGTTAGCTGTTAAAGCTAATCAGCTATTGTCCTAACTTCCGTGATGGTGACACCAACATTTTTATTAACTCTAACTCTAGTAGAAAGTAGGAAGGGAAGGAGATTTGTGTTCACCTCTCTAACCTCTGGATCAGCTACTATCAATAAAGATATTTCAAATCAAATGTTTAAGTATGTTCTCTGACCCCAGAGAAGGTATAAGCCAACTTGAGAGTAAATTTATAAACATAAAAGAGCTAAAAGAGAAACTTAGTGAGGATCTACTCAATTCTATCATCTTATTTTACAAATACAAAAAAAAAAAAAAGGAGGTCCAGAGAAGGATAATGACTTGCTCAAGGTCACAGAACCAGTCAATAAACCCAAATCTTCTAGATTATGGAAACAAGACATTTATTATTAAGCACACATATTATGTTATACATAGGAGATGTGGAAATGGATTGGCCACTATAGATATCTTTTTGTTCATTTGCCCAAAATGCCACGAACTCCACAAATTTCAGACTGACATATTTATACGTAAAGTTAAAAATGTGTTCCAAAGTCAAATACAATTATAAATGGTACAAGAATCATTTACTTTTTGTCTAAGTATCTATACCATGGTTCACCTCCATTACAGGTGAATTTCTTATCATTTCTGGCCACCTATTTTATTTGTTTGATTCCATCATAATTACATTAAAGCCTCCCTGATCATTAGTAAGGGTAAAAATATTATTGAATACAAAGAAAATGTCTGAATTATATTCAGAAATGGCCATTGTTGAAGTATGTCCTCCACTTCTAGCTTTAAATCCAGTGAAGTACAAAGAAAAAGGAATGATTCAAAATCATCATTTTTGGAAGATGCCAAATTTTATAGGCATATAAATCTCCAGGTTATACTTCTGTCCACTTATATGGGAATACTTGAAATTTTCTGGTTCTTTCTGCCTCTCATAGTAATTTTTCATTCCACTCTGACCTGATTTAGGGCATTTCAGCTAAGTCCAAAACATCTAAACATCTGTCTGCAATTTGATTAAAGACACACACACACACACACACAAACCCTACAGCCTCTACGTTTTGAATGACTTAAATAATGAACAAATACTTTTTCAATAACTTTATAGTTATTATGGCAGTGTAAAACCTCCTCTGCAAATTTCATTGGGGACTTCACTGAAAAATATGAGTCGATACCTTAGCCAGATAATATAAATAACTATCTGATGTTCATATTGCCTTGTGGGTAAGACTCAAGTGGTGTTTTAACTAACAGTTTAAGTGGCCCAGACCTTGGTTTGTTCAACCATCAGGTGAAAAGTACTTGAAGTTAGGCAGACATTCTTTCTTGTTTAAAAGTACACAAGAAAAACTGATCATGTTATTTTGGTAATCACATTTTCAAAACAGTGTTAATAGATTGCATGTATAGACATAGCCAACGTAAGTGGATGTAATAGTTTGGATCATTTAAAATACTCTTCACACCTACTTCTCAGCTCCCTCCAACCCCGAACCCTGTGGCTTTGCCTCAAACCTGTGTGTATTTTAGATTCTTTGGCTTGCTTTATCTAGATAATTGTTCCAAATATCCACTTTGTCGGTGTAGAACTAGGCATTGGGAACAGAGTACCCCAATTCAGTGTGAGCATTACTTTAGTACAGAGAAATGCTATTTCTACTGTATTTCCAATGACCCTTTCCATCACTTTTTCCAACAGATGTGCGTTTTGGCTTGCACTGTTTTGGGGATGTTTGTAAAAGTGAGAAGAACCTTGTCTGTGCACACACACACATGCAATGAAACTTAATAGCGTTTGATCGCTCTGGCTTGGCCTTTCATCCTTTTTTGGTAATTACTAAATCATTTTGAAGGGAGGGGGAGCAGGGAGAACTTCAATGGAAAGAAAATTCCTGAGATGTGATGAGGAATTGCTAAAATGAACTGCCAAAGCAGCATCCACTGTAGTACAACTGTTAATATTGAGAGCTCTCAGGATTTGGGGTTTCTGGTTTGAAGAATAAAGCTTGTAGGTCAGAAGAAAGAACCTACCTGTAAAAATAAAAATATATATTTTTGGTGAATTAAGTAAGTCTGTATACTTCAGATTTACTGCATACTTGAGATATGACTATTCATATGTTGATATGTGGCCTAGGATTTTCATCTGTATGCTGCATGGTGGTCCAGAGAAGAAGGTGCTGGTAGGCGGTTTTGAGAGCTTTAAGAAATGGAATGTTTATTAAGAAACAAAGGAGTTGATTGCTGGAATGATACAGGCAGCTGGCTAGTAGTATTTTTAAGCTCTGGAGTAGATTTATATCTTTTTTTTAACATCTTTATTGGAGTATAATTGCTTTACATTGTTGTGTTAGTTTCTGCTATATGTGTACATCTATCCCCATATCCCCTCCCTCTTGCGTCTCCCTCCCACCCTCCCTATCCCATCCCTCTAGGTGGTCACAAAGCACCAAGCCGCTGTTTCCCACTAGCTAGCTATTTTCCATTTGGTAGTGTATATATGTCAATGCTACTTGT
Organism: Pseudorca crassidens; assembly: GCF_039906515.1. Lineage (NCBI taxonomy): Eukaryota > Metazoa > Chordata > Mammalia > Artiodactyla > Delphinidae > Pseudorca > Pseudorca crassidens. The sequence continues at coordinate 35,856,813 of NC_090317.1, forward strand.
TTACTGGATCTGAGTTGTGGTCTTTTCCTAAAGATATACCATCAGTGCTTGTGGTACTTGAGAGACATGTACATATTAAGAATTATTAATGTTTAAATATAAAATTAAGTGGAATGCCCTTATGCCAAAAGCTTATCTGATGTGAAAGTTGTGACAGCTCTGTAGAAACTTCCCATTGCTACACAAATGAAAGGCAATTTGTATAGTAACAAAAAGAGCCGGCAACTTTTGATCATCGTAATCAACCTTCATAAATCCATGACTGTGGCACGCATCTGCCCTAACCTCATCCCTCACCCTCAAAAAGAAAAGCCTTCTTTACAACGCCAAATGACTTGATAGAACCACAGAAGACTAAATGAAGAAATAATGGTCTACAGCGTGAATGCCATTTTCAGCAACGTGCAGAGTATTTTGCCCTTTGACTTTATCTATGAGCAGGTTCCAGAGCAACCTAACATCCCAGGAGCTGCACTTCAACACATGCACATACTAAGACATCACCCTTGGTGGCAGTGTGCCTTTTATTTTGGCCTATGGTAGCCAACCATCTGCAAGTACAGTTAAGCTGGGCTTGGCCACTGTGTCTTTTGCCACAATGTTCAACATACCCCACAATATTCATTGCGACAGATTGCCTTCCAACCTAGAAACCCTCTTGACAGTTCTCTGGTCTTATACAACCTTTAAAACTGACCCTTGGATGACAAGACAAAAAAGAGGCTTTGGATTTTTGTGGGGAGTGCTTGAGGTACTTAGATGGTGTGGTAAAGAGCAAACGGAAAAGCTTTCAAAGCACGGACTAGTACGGATAAGCACTTTAAAATGTAGGGCTAAATCACCATACTGTCAAACTTTCTAGATAACCAAATTGAGGTGGCGTTCCCCGATTCTTTTTTTTAAAATGTAGTTTCTGGATTAAAACATCATCATTTCTCCCTCAACAAAATCCAGAAGTGCAACAGTATATGAAAACTAGCTCTGAACAAACTGTAAATCATTTTTCAAAGGTTGAGTTATATTTCGGTTGAATTTCAGATCATAGCACATTCTCACCTTGTGACCACTGTATTCTTAAATTTGACACATCAGACTCATAGTAAGGTTACATTTTAAATTGTGCAATATCACTGACTGGCTTTTATAAATATGCGCTTATGACCAATTACTGGAAGGACTGATTTCCCCAAATTTTACCTAAGAAATAAAATGAATTTGCCAAAACCCTACAGAAAAGAGAAATAAAAGGTAAAAGTGGGAGAGGGTAGTATGGAAGAACGCTAGATTCTATACCTGATGTCATATTTTAGTCTCAAAAATTTAGAACATATAAAGTGAGATTATAAAATGAGACTGATATTTTCATAAACATGGCAGAATTAATGTGCCCAAATTAATGTTGTTCTTCAAAGCAGTCACCTTAAGCTGCACCCATATTCGAATGCTGATATTACTCAAACCATTGTGGACTTCTGCTTTTGGGAGGATGGTCAAAATCCACAATACAACCTCTCAATACCCTCAATGGTAGAAAATCATAATCTTGTAAGATTAAATTCTTAGAAACAGTCAAAACTAACTTTAGATCCATATTTGGTAAAAATTGGGGCAATCAAGCTGAGTTCTACTTTTTCTGGTAAAAAAATATTTTTCAAGTGCTATCACACAATAGGCACCTTGATAGGCACAATTATAAAATACCAAGACAGTTTCTTGTGGGGTTTGTGAAGTGACCTGAAACTGCTCTTTGGAATCTAGTTTTTTCCTTATCAACGTTGAGGAATAATTTGTGTACAACTACCTGCATCCATTTAAAGTGTACAATTCAGTGAGTCTTCACTGTTGTATACACCGCTAGGACCACCACCAAAATCAAGATACAAAAATTTCCATCACCCCCAAATGAGGCCTTGTTCCTCTTTCAATTCTGGAATCTATTATAGTTTCAAACATGATTGGAACAGCGGCAGCCTTATTGGAATAAGTTTACAGCCTCCCAAGGAGGAAACATTAAAGAACACCATATTTAGATATAGAATCTCCACTGATTTGGGAACAACCATGACTTAACCCTTGAAATATCTGTGTTTAAACAGTAAAACACATTCCAACTTCCAATGGCTTATGTTGTAAGTAAACTCAGTATTGGCTTCCCAAACCTTATTTGATCCATAAGAAATCACACTTTATAATACAGAGGCTCTGACAACTAGACTGTTAGCAGGAAGAAAGGGCAGTAAGGAAAAGCCCTGGCCTTCCCAGGAAATTGAGGGGAGGTTTTGGATTCAGGAGGAGCTCTGGTAACAGAAGTAGGAGGCGGCTCTAATGGGAGGATGGCAACAGCTAGCTGAATTTTCAGGTCATTTGAAAATCACATGTTCACACTAGGTAGTTCCTGTATAAGATCCAGTCATATTATTTGAAGTACAGATTCATCCATTTTTGGTCACATGTCATAGGACTTCCTTTTACAACATATATTAAGCAATCAGTTTAAATAACCAAAGCAATGTAGCTTGTAGTCCAATAAGCAGAGTGATAACTGTGTTTAGTATACTTGGGCAGGAGAAGCAGTCAGAATTCTTGAGTGTCTAGTAGGATTCATTGGAACGAATGGCACTAAAATGAATGTTGTGGGAGCTCATGAGGAAACCTCTAAACCCAAAGGGTTAACACATTAGTCTGTATTTTTCTTAATGTTAAAGGCAATCCAATTTGATAAATTAACTTAAAATTTTTAACTGGTCAAATTACTCTTCTAACATAGTACAAGTCAACCCATATGTTCTCTTATTTCAACTATAAAGACAAAGACCTTCTCAAGGACATTTCAGTTCAGATAGGGATAAACATCCTTCTCAAGTGAAAGCATTTTAATTTGTCTGTTTCTTATAACATAGGAATGCATACCAGTGGTAGGATTCAAGAATCACTATTTAAACTCTTCACAGGATTCAAGAGTTCTCAAAAACAGGTTGAAATTGAGGATGAAGAATTTCTACCTATTCAGAACAATGAATGTAGTTTGGAGCCAACATTTCCTAGACAATAAAGAATACTTTTAGAAAACAGGCAGTGTTTAATTCACTTTCTTAGCCTAGTTGGAGGCCCCAATCACACATCACCATACAGAAAATGTATGCATTGAACTTAAGGTTAAAATTGTATCTCCCGAGCTTAATCACAAAAAGGGGAAATTCCAAATGTGTTTGTGTAAATGGCATTTGGCTTTGCAGACTACTATTTTAAAAGCTAAAGCCTCCTTAAGTAACTATTACTTTTATTTAAATATTTTCTGTAGGAAGTGCAAAGTTACTGTCATTAAATGTGTTAAAAAGAATCTTGTACAATAAAATGATTGTGTCTTTAGCTTCAGTATAAACAAAAATAAAGCATTTACTTTTTTCCTCCAAAATGTATGGCTGCTCAGATTTAAGGTGACTGTTCCTCCCTTTTCCAACATAATCATTTATAGCCATCTATTATTAATAAACATTTGTGAACAACAGTGGATCTTACACTATCATTTAACCAGCAGACACACTTAAGGGAGACCTCCACAGTCCAATATATTTTGAAAAGTTCATGACTGAGAATAAACATTATTACTATCATTCTTTTATATTTCCCATTAAACAAAGCTGTATTAAATATTTAGAAAATTGAATAAGCATTCATAAAGAACTTTGAGATGATGACATGAAGGGACCAATACAGCTATAAAGCTATGGTGTACGACACTGACAAACCTTACTGGCCTTATCCTGAAAACTTCTGAGTAACCAAAGAATGATACATGTCGTACAGAGCAGTTTCAATCTGTGGGTCAGTGAGAAGACACATAAATTGAGGTTAAGCTGGTCATTATTCAGCCAGTATAATCTGAGTACATTTGGGTAATATTTTCTGAAGTTATCAGTTGACATTTCTTTTAAAGTTTTTTCTGTAGTCATGGACTTTTCAGCAATTAACTTTCCCCTAATTAATTCAGATTCCTGAAGTTTTGTCTTTTATTTTAATTAACTTTTAGGCCACCAGAACACCGGTTAGCATACCAGAACAGCTTCACTTTCAGCCAAGTAACTCAGTTGCAAGTCCTGGCCTTTTTTTTTTTTAAAGTCATGTTTTTTTTTTTACATCTTTATTGCAGTATAATTGCTTTACAATGGTGTGGTAGTTTCTGCTTTATAACAAAGTGAATCAATTATACATATACATATGTTCCCATATCTCTTCCCTCTTGTGTCTCCCTCCCTCCCACCCTCCCTATCCTACCCCTCTAGGTGGTCACAAAGCACCGAGCTGATCTCCCTGTGCTATGCAGCTGCTTCCCACTAGCTATCTACCTTACGTTTGGTAGTGTATATATGTCCATGTCACTCTCGCACTTTGTCACAGCTTACCCTTCCCCCTCCCCATATCCTCAAGTCCATTCTCTAGTAGGTCTGTGTCTTTATTCCCGTCTTGCCCCTAGGTTCTTCATGACCTTTTTTTTCCTTAGATTCCATATATATGTGTTAGCATAAGGTATTTGTCTTTCTCTTTCTGACTTACTTCACTCTGTATGACAGACACTAGGTCCATCCACCTCACTACAAATAACTCAATTTGTTTCTTTTTATGGCTGAGTAATATTCCATTGTATATATGTGCCACATCTTCTTTATCCATTCATCTGTTGATGGACACTTAGGTTGCTTGCATGCCCTGGCTACTGTAAATAGAGCTGCAATGAACATTTTGGTACATGACTCTTTGAATTATGGTTTTCTCAGGGTATATGCCCAGTAGTGGAATTGCTGGGTCGTATGGTAGTTCTATTTTTAGTTTTTTGAGGAACCTCCATACTGTTCTCCATAGTGGCTATATCAATTTACATTCCCACCAACAGTGCAAGAGTGTTCCCTTTTCTCCACACCCTCTCCAGCACTTATTGTTTCTAGATTTTTTGATGATGGCCATTCTGACCAGTGTGAGATGATATCTCATTGTAGTTTTGATTAGCATTTCTCTAATGATGATGTTGAGCATTCTTTCATGTGTTTGTTGGCAATCTGTATATCTTCTTTGGAGAAATGTCTATTTAGGTCTTCTGCCCATTTTTGGTTTTTTTTTTTTTTTTTTTTTTGTGGTACGCGGGCCTCTCACTGTTGTGGCCTCTCCTGTTGTGGAGCACAGGCTCCAGACGCACAGGCTCAGCAGCCATGGCTCACGGGCCCAGCCGCTCCACGGCATGTGGGATCTTCCTGGACTGGGGCACGAACCCGTGTTCCCTGCATCGGCAGGCGGACTCTCAACCACTGTGCCACCAGGGAAGCCCTGGGTTGTGTTTTTGATATTGAGCTGCGTGAGCTGCTTGTAAATTTTGGAGATTAATCCTTTGTCAATTGCTTCATTTGCAAATATTTTCTCCCATTCTGAGGGTTGTCCTTTGGTCTTGTTTATGGTTTTCTTTGCTGTGCAAAAGCTTTGAAATTTCATTAGGTCCCATTTGTTTATTTTTGCTTTTATTTCCATTTCTCTAGGAGGTGGGTCAACAAGGATCATGCTGTGATTTATGTCGGAGTGTTCTGCCTATGTTTTCCTCTAAGAGTTTGATAGTGTCTGGCCTTACATTTAGCTCTTTAATCCATTTTGAGTTTATTTTTGTGTATGGTGTTAGGGAGTGTTCTAATTTCATACTTTTACATGTACCTGTCCAGTTTTCCCAGCACCACTTATTGAAGAGGCTGTCCTTTCTCCACTGTATATTCTTGCCTCCTTTATCAAAGATAAGGTGACCATATGTGCATGGGTTTATCTCTGGGCTTTCTATCCTGTTCCATTGATCTATGTTTCTGTTTTTGTGCCAGTACCATACTGTCTTGATTACTGTAGCTTTGTAGTATAGTCTGAAGTCAGGGAGCCTGATTCTTCCAGCTCCATTTTTCGTTCTCAAGATTTCTTTGGCTATTCGGGGTCTTTTGTGTTTCCATACAAATTGTGAAATTTTTTGTTCTAGTTCTGTGAAAAATATGGCCTTTTTAAAAAATAAATTTATTTTTGGCCACGTTGGGTTTTCATTGCTGCACGCGGGCTTGCTCTAGTTGTGGTGAGCAGGGGTACTCTTTGTTGCGGTGCATGGGCTTCTCATTGTGGTGGCTTCTCTTGTTGCAGGGCACAGGCTCTAGGTGCGCAGGCTTCAGTAGTTGTGGCACACGGTCTCAGGAATTGTGGCTTGTGGGCTCTAGAGCGCAGGCTCACTAGTTGTGGCACACGGGCTTAGCTGCTCTGCGGCACGTGGGATCTTCCCGGACCAGGGCTCAAACCCATGTCCCCTGCATTGGTAGGCAGATTCTTAACCACTGCACCACCAGGGAAGCCCTGGCCTAATTATTTTAAGTGTGATTGGGTGTATAACATTTATACATTGGTTAGATAAAACAATCTGAAAAGCAGTAATATATCTGGAAAAGATGTGCAACCAGTATAAGCAAATTCCAACAACTCAATAATAAAAACACAATTTGAACGCATTTCAAAAAGGAATATATACAACTAGCAAATAAGCACGTGAAGAGGTGTTAAACATAATCATAGGGAAATGCAAATTAAAACCACAATGAGATACCACTTACTACCAAACCCACCAGAATGGCTACAATCAAAAAGACCAATACCACCAAATGCTGACGGGGATGAACAATTGGAATTCTCATATACTGCTGGTGGAGTATAAAATGGTACAATCACTTTGGAAAAATCTCCTTCATTTCCATACTAAACATATACCTAACCTATGACCCAGTAATTCCAAGAGGAATGAAAACAAATGCTCAAAAGACTTGTACAAAAATGTTCACAGCAGCTTCACGCGTATCTAAAAACTAGAAATGGCTCAGGTATCCATCAACAGGAGAATGGCATTTTTGTACAATGAAATGCTGCTCAGCAATAAAAAGAACTATTGACACATACAACATGGATGAATCCCAAATACCTTATGTTGAAGAATCCTTACACAAAGGAGCACATACTCTGATTCATTTATACACAGTTTAAAAAACAAACTATGATAGGAGAAAAATCAGAAGAAAAAGCGGTTGCCTAGGGGACGGGGATCGGGTAAGCAGGGACTGACTGGGAAAAGCATGAGAGAATTTTCTGGAGTGATGAAAATGCTATCTTGATAAAGGTTTGGGTTTCACAGATGTGTGATTTGTCAAAATTCATTGCATCAAACACTTAAGATTTGTGCATTTCATCACATGTAAACTTTACCTCAAAAAGAAAAGAACCTTTAAAAAAGAACCTTTAACAAATACTGAACTCTAGTTAACAATATCCATGCTGAGATGTTTAGGGGTGAGGTGCATTTAAGTCTGCAATTTTCTTTGTAATCATCAAAAAATAGGATTTATAGATGGTTATGTGAAAAGGTTAAGTGTAGTAAAATGTTAATTATATGATCTAGGTAGTGGATATACAGATATACATTGCACACTTATTTCAACTTTCATGTTTAAAATTTTTCATAATAAAATGTTGGAAAAAAATAAGCAGTGAGTAAAAGAACAGAACTAGGTTAACAAAAACCAAATCTATACCGTGCTTCAAAACAAGTAGGAGGAAGAAAACTTCTTGAGGAGCTGAAGCTCTTTTAGCAGAGCTAAAAGAATGAAAGAAAATTAAAACAAAGTTCAACTGCTGATGCAAGCAAAGCAACTGAATATAAAATAGTTTGTTTTTCCGTGGGACTATATATGTGGTAGAACTTTTATTTCTTTTATTGTGGTAAGAACATTTACCATGAGATTACCCTCTTAAGAGATTTTTAAGCGTAAAATACAGTATTGTTATCTACAGGCACAAAGTTGTAGAACAGATCTCTGGAACTTTTCTTGCATAACTGAAATTTATCAAGATAAAAATTGTTACTCTGATCTCTTTAATACACCAGCAAGGAAATAAAAGGTTTTTTAAGTCAAGAACTTTAATACCCTAGTATTAGGGTAGAATTTTTTTTCTATAATTCTGCAAATGATTTGAAAAAGCTGTACTATATAGTTTAGAAAAAGCCATAAGATCTGCAAGAAAAGGTTTGTTAGTTGATTAGGTGAAGGGACTGATCACCTATATAACACCAATACATCAATAACTATTATTATTATTTGGCTAAAATGATCTTAACATTTTATTCATTGACTGGCCTGAATTCATAAGAATTGATTCAGTTTAATCTCAATATTGTAGAATTACTCTCCACCCCTCCTCTCATAAAAGGTTTAGCCAGTGGCAGGAGCCACCTACCAGACAAAAAAAAAAAAAAGCTCTTCAACACTAAAGGATTCCTGGTTTCCAAGCTCCCCTCTGGCAGCCATAAGGAGAAAAGTGAACTCAGAAGTGGTGGTGGTGGTGATTATTAGAAAACAATGAAGCAGTTAAACCTGAAGTGGTTCACTCAGCTCAATTAGTTTCAACTATAAATAAATGTCATGGTTTAATATAATTTAGTTTTACATGTAGCTAGTGAATATTCTTGAGAATTACAGGACTTTAAGAATCAGTTGCCTATACTATAGGCTTCCCCCAACCCCCAGATAGCTTAACAAGGGTACCTATGAACCTTATGTGACAGTGTCTCTAAGATCTTGTTTCTTTTCAGGATTCAAGGCAAAATGTTTAAAAACCTGAACTTTTACTAACTTTATAAACATTCCCTCTCCAGATGGCCAGTTACCAAGGTAGTTTTTCTTCAACTATTATGAAAGATTTCAAACACAAAAGTAGAGGGAATAGCACAATGAACTCAATCTTCAACAGTTATTATTCAACAGTTACAAACATGCAGCTTATCTTCATCTATAAACCTCACCCCCCAGATTATTTTGAGATGATACCCAGATTTATCATTCTAAAGCAGTTTTAGTCACTCAGTAGGGTAGTTACCTAAACTCAGGTCCATCCTTTCCTGAAGCTCCATCTTTCCACATACAGGCACCCCACACATCCCTGAAACTGCCTTTGATGACTGAGGCAGGAGAGAAGACAAGTGTTCTAAATCAAGTTGCTCCAACTGAAATTTAACATTCTAGCTAAGATGGGGGAAACAAGAGGTTGCCTTTTGCTGTATTAGTTCTCCTGAATTCTTTTTATTATAAATGGAAATATAAATGGCCTCAAAGAGATTTCATGTAAAATGGACAAAATTTGACCCAGATTTAGAAAAATCTAGATTAAGTTCATGCCCTACCCTTCTCCAATGGACTATTTCATTATTCATGGAGATTTATGTCTGAATTAAGTTCTGAATGTATGGTGTTCGCATAAAAAAATCATGATTTGTTTATACTTTTACTTCCAAAGCTAATTAAAAGGTTATGCCTTGATTATAGGCTCTAAGGAAATGAAAGATGTTTTAAATTCACAAGTCTTGAATTTCAACAGTAAAACAGATTCAATATTTTCATCTGCTCTTAATCAAGGCAGAAAACCACAATTAGTTTTGAGAATAAATATACACAGCATAAAAATGAATTCTAATTGTTCTTCCTCACTATGGAAATGATCCAGCTTTCTACCTTTGGTGTAAACCAGATTTATCTCAGGAAGGCGGTGAAAGTAAAGGGTCCAGAACAAACCACAGTGCCTTTATATCCTCCTTCCCCCAACAATTCTCAGTGGTTGAAAGTTGGGTATAACAACAGAAAAAAAGACAAAGATGTCTTTTGTAATATCAAAAGCAACTACAGAGGTTATATGTAAAAAGTCTACCACTGTGCTTATACTATAGGTTGATTAAACATGTTAAGTCTTAGGTTTTTTGTTTTTTGTTTTTTACCAGAAAGACCACTTTGTTTTTAACCCAGAAGCTGCCTTCAAAAACCACTGCAGGGCTTCCCTGGTGGCGCAGTGGTTGAGAGTCCGCCTGCCGATGCAGGGGACACGGGTTCGTGCCCCAGTCCGGGAAGATCCCACATGCCGCGGAGCGGCTGGGCCCCATGAGCCATGGCCGCTGAGCCTGCACGTCCGGAGCCTGTGCTCCGCAGCGGGAGAGGCCACAACAGTGAGAGGCCCGCGTACCCCCCCCCCAAAAAAAAACCCGCTGCAGACTTCTGCTGCAGTACAGGTTACCTTCACCCTCCCAACTCACAAAACAATAGGAGGGTCAGGGCTCACTCCTTGATTATTTCTTAGAGAAGTGTGACTGTAAAGCATAAACAAGTGGACTAGTATGATTTAAACAGACCATTCATACCATTAATTTCAACACTGGTAACAACAATTAGGTTGATCCTGGGTTTTTAAGTTAATAATAAGCATCTCATTAAACTGCATTAAATTAGTAATGGAAATCAAGGCAAGGCAGCAACCTACAAGTTTAAAAAATAAACAAATCAACGGGAAGCCTAAGGCAAATGTACTTATCTCAAAACCACACAATTTCCAGATCCACATTCTCAAGATAGACTACAACCTTCTAAAACACTGCTTAGAAGCTAATTAGTGAACCACTGACAGTTGAAGATACAGGACAATCACTTGCTGTGAGTTATGTACATTTCAGAAATGCTGGCATATTTGAAAAATGTTGGAGAGGGGTTGTTCCATGTTTCAAACTTGACTAAAATAAACCTTTGAACATAAAACAATCTGCAGGCTGCACAAATTGAGAACCCAGGAGGTTAGCAGAAAAAAAGCTGAAACATTAATACAGAGGTTGTTAGAAAGATCAGTGCACTGTTGCCCATCTTTCTTTATTAAAGTTGTCAGATGCCAACTTGTAGAGCAAGGACTTGTAAAGATCCAGGATGCAAAACCGAAACACTACCAGTTCCATGTCTATTACGAAGCAGAAGCCTTAACTAATACACTGACTGATTTGAAGCTCATTGTTATCAATCATCTTGAGAACAGTATACTGAAGACAGGATATCTTCTTTGCAATGGATTCCACTCTAGTTCTTTAACCTGTTCAAGCACCTTGAGCCCTGAGTCTCAATTGGTTCTTTTTGCCTGGGGTATAGCTGAAAGGTGGGAAAGAACAGAATGGTTCACAAGCATAAATAACTTTTAAAGGAGGCAATATAAGTAGGTTTTGCGGCAACCAAAGAACACTTTTAAAATAGCTATTTGTAGGTGAGACAGAGCAAAGCATTCATGATGAATTACCCCTCAGAGGAGAACTGAATGAATAGAGAAAATCTTGTAGTCTTTGAGTAGATGAAAGAGAGAGAAGGGAGAAGGCAGAAGGGCTTATAAAATGTGTCTCACAGAAAGCTGAAGACAAGGCAGGCCTGAAGAGATACAAGATAAATCTAAACAACAATTTAAAGATTCAACAACCATTAGAAATATAGGACAATGAGAAAGTAAGTCTAGATTAAAGTTCCCTAAGAGAATTAACAGATTTTTTTTTAAAAAACAGAAACACAACTTAAAGGGACATTCTTTAGGGAAAAGAACTGGATATGGTAGTATGCATTGCAATGTCTTGAGATTAAATAACATTTCAACTGACCCTGCCAATCCATGCTATAAATTCACATTTTCTGGCAACCAAAATACTAGGGGGAAAACATATGGGAACAATCAAATGTCTGGTACTCTTTGCTGCCATGAAAAAGCAAAAGAAAATCTCACTCATTTTAGCAATTTTAAATGCTAATTTTTATTTACTGCTAAATGTGCAAAGGACATCATTACTGTGCAGGAAAATGGTTACATAAATCCAATATTAAACAACAGCACATGGGATAAATCTAAAGCAGAGCACCATGTGCCTTCAGAACTGATTAATATCATAGAACACAACTCAGATCAGACAATTCTTAAGAAACCTGAAGAGCACTCTCACTTAATATTAAGCTAGTTACCCAGAAGCAAATGCTCTTGGTTTTGTTGTTTCATTTTCTAGGAAAAAGTAGTTTTCCCAATTTTGCATGGTTTAATATTATGTGTGACATCGGAACCAAGGCAATAGTTTGTAAGATTTACTCCATTTATCAATTGGTACCATCAGCTAATACAAAGTTGACAAGCTGGCTGACAGGAAAACAGCTGAATACAATGAAATATGCTCAGATATGGGGCTAGTTGTACATTCACCTCAATGTCCTTATTCACAACCCAAAGAAATATTCCTTTATTTTAAAGTACTATTTTAAATCAAAAGGTAAAATAATCTTAAAGACAGATACAACAGTAACCACTCTAAATCACTTAAACACTAACATAAAACACTTTTTAAAAACCAAACAATAAGAAAAATGGCAGTGCAAGAACACATCATACTGCTGAATCTTACATATTCTGAGGTACACAATGAGAAGGTGAGGGAGGTGAAGCAATATAGGCAAGTGGCCCAGGACTCATAGCACCACGAATTTGAGAACCAACATATGCTGCACTGACTGGATGCCAGGGGGCAACACAGGGATAATCTGGCACAACAGGAAGGCAGGAATCAAAACCTGGCAAAGGTCGCTGCCCACAGGGATCTGACATCACTGGATAATAGAATGCTCCATGAGGGACAGATGCAGGGTCAGCATTTGGAAAAGTACCTGAAACAAAGAAAGCATACAGTACACTTCATATACAAAGATTCATTAACATCAACATAAATGGATGTTCTTACAGGTAAAAATGAAATTTAGCATTAACTCCAAGAAAGATCATAGCAATTGCAGCAGGAGCACTTTAGATATGAACATTAGTGACTAAAACAGGCTACTAAAAGATAATATGAAAATTTTCTAACTAAAAAAATTAAATATAGGAAGATGGCAGAAGAGTAGGATGCAGAGATCACCTTCCTCCCCACAGATACATCAGAAATACATCTACACCAGTGGGAGGGAGATGTGAAGGAACAAAGGTTTCCACACACTAGGAAGCCCCTTCCGGGGTGGAGACTGCAGGTGGCGGAGGGGGAAGTTTCGGAGCCGGGGAGGAGAGCGCAGCAATAGGAGTGCGGAGGGCAAAGCGGAGAGATTTCCGCACAGAGGATCGGTGCCGACCAGCACTCACCAGCCCGAGAGGCTTGTCTGCTCACCCGCCGGGGTGGGTGGGGCTGGGAGCTGAGGCTTGGGCTTCGGTCGGAGCGCGGGAGAGGACTGGGGTTGGCAGCGTGAACACAGCCTGAAGGGGGTTAGTGCGCCACGGCTGGCCGGGAGGGAGGGAGTCCGGGGAAAAGTCTGGACCTGCCGAAGAGGCAAGAGACTTTTTCTTCCCTGTTTGTTTCCTGGTGTGTGAGGAGAGGGGATTAAGAGCGCTGCTTAAAGGAGCTCCAGAGATGGGCGCGAGCCGAGGCTATCAGCGCGGACCACAGAGACAGGCATGAGACGCTAAGGCCGCTGCTGCAGCCACCAAGAAGCCTGTATGCGAGCACAGGTCACGATACACACCTGCCCTCCCGGGAGCCTGTGCAGCCCGCCACTGCCAGGGTCCCATGATCCAAGGACAACTCCCCCGGGAGAATGCACGGCACACCTCAGGCTGGTGCAACGTCATGCCGGTCTCTGCCGACGAAGGCTCGCCCCGCACTCCATGCCCCTCCCGCCCCCTCCCCCACCCCGGCCAGAGCAAGCCAGAGCCCCCAGATCAGCGACTCCTTTAACCCCGTCCTGTCTGAGCGAAGAACAGACGCCCTCCGGCGACCTACATGCAGAGGCGGGGCCAAATCCAAAGCTGAGCCCCGGGAGCTGTGCGAACAAAGAAGAGAAAGGGAAACCTCTCCCAGCAGCCTTAGGAGCAGCGGATTAAAGCTCCACAACCAACTTGATGTACCCTGCATCTGCGGAACACCTGAATAGACAACGAATCATCCCATATTGAGGAGGTGGACGTTGAGAGCAAGATATATTATTTTGCCCCTTTTCCACATTTTTGTGAGTATGTGTATGCTTCTCTGTGAGATTTTGTCTGTAGAGCTTTCCTTTCACCATCTGTCCTACGGTTCTGTCCATCGGTTTTTTTTGTTTTGTTTTACTTTAAAAATTGTTTTCTCTTAATAATTATTTTTTATTTTAATAACTATTTTATCTTACTTTATCTTATCCTCTCTTTCTTTCTACTTTTTCTCCCTTTTATTCTGAGCCGTGTGGATGAAAGGCTCTTGGTGCTGCAGTCAGGAGTCAGTGCTGTGCCTCTGAGGTGGGAGAGCCAACTTCAGGACACTGGTCCACAAGAGACCTCCCAGCTCCACGTACTATCAAACAGCAAAAATCTCCCAGAGATCTCCATCTCAACACCAACACCCAGCTTCACTCAACGACCAGCAAGCTACAGTGCGGGACACCCTATGCCAAAAAACTAGCAACACAGGAACACAACCCCACCCATTAGCAGAGAGGCTGGCTGCCTAAAATCATAAGTCCACAGACACCCCAAAACACACCACCAGACGGGGATGTGCCACCAGAAAGACAAGCTCCAGCCTCATCCACCAGAACACAGGCACTAGTCCCCTCCACCAGGAAGCCTACACAACCCATTGAACCAACCTTAGCCACTGGGGACAGACACCAAAAACAACGGGAACTAAGAACCTGCAGCCTGCAAAAAGGAGACCCCAAACACAGTAAGATAAGCAAAATGAGAAGACAGAAAAACACACAGATGAACGAGCAAGATAAAAACCCACCAGACCTAACAAATGAAGAGGAAATAGGCAGTCTACCTGAAAAAGAATTCAGAATAATGATAGTAAAGATGATCCAAAATCTTGGAAACAGAATAGAGAAAATGCAAGAAACATTTAACAAGGACCTAGAAGAACTAAAGAGGAAACAAGCAACGAGGAACAACACAATAAATGAAATTAAAAGTACTCTAGAACGGATCAATAGCAGAATAACTGAGGCAGAAGAACGGATAAGTGACCTGGAAGATAAAATAGTAGAAATAACTACTGCAGAGCAGAATAAAGAAAAAAGAATGAAAAGAACTGAGGACAGTCTCAGAGACCTCTGGGACAACATTAAACACACCAACATTCGGAGTACAGGGGTCCCAGAAGAAGAAGAGAAAAAGAAAGGGACTGAGAAAATATTTGAAGAGATTATAGTTGAAAACTTCCCTAATATGGGAGAGGAAATAGTTAATCAAGTCGAGGAAGCACAGAGGGTCCCACAGAGGATAAATCCAAGGAGAAACACGCCAAGACACATATTAATCAAACTGTCAAAAATTAAATACAAAGAAAACATATTAAAAGCACCAAAGGAAAAACAACAAATAACACACAAGGGAATCCCCATAAGGTTAACACCTGATCTTTCAGCAGAAACTCTGCAAGCCAGAAGGGAGTAGCAGGACATATTTAAAGTGATGAAGGAGAACAACGTGCAACCAAGATTACTCTACCCAGCAAGGATCTCATTCAGATTTGATGGAGAAAGTAAAACCTTTGCAGACAAGGAAAAGCTGAGAGAGTTCAGCATCACCAAACCAGCTTTACAACAAACGCTAAAGGAACTTCTCGAGGCAAGAAACACAAGAGAAGGAAAAGACCTACAATAACAAACCCAAAACAATTAAGAAAATGGGAATAGGAACGTACATATCAATGATTACCTTAAATGTAAATGGATTAAATGCACCCACCAAAAGACACAGATTGGCTGAATGGATACAAAAACAAGACCCATATATATGCTGTCTACAAGAGACCCACTTCAGACCTAGAGACACATACAGACTGAAAGTGAGGGGATAGAAAAAGATATTCCATGCAAATGGAAATCAAAAGAAAGCTGGAGTATCAATTCTCATATCAGACAAAATAGACTTTAAAATAAAGACTATTACAAGAGACAAAGAAGGACACTACATAATGATCAAGGGATCAATCCAAGAAGATGATATAACAATTGTAAATATTTATGCACCCAACATAGGAGCACCTCAATACATAAGGCAAATACTAACAGCCATAAAAGGGGAAATCGACAGTAACACATTCATAGTAGGGGATTTTAACACCCCACTTTCACCAATGGACAGATCATCCAAAATGAAAATAAATAAGGAAACACAAGCTTTAAATGATACATTAAACAAGATGGACTTAATTGATATTTATAGGACATTCCATCCAAAACAACAGAATACACATTTTTCTCAAGTGCTCATGGAATATTCTCCAGGATAGATCATACCTTGGGTCACAAATCAAGCCTTGGTAAATTTAAGCAAATTGAAATTGTATCAAGTTTCTTTTCCGACCACAACGCTATGAGACTAGGTATCAATTACAGGAAAAGATCTGTAAAAAATACAAACACATGGAGGCTAAACAATACACTACTTAATAACGAAGTGATCACAGAAATCAAAGAGGAAATAAAAAAAATACCAAGAAACAAATGACAATGGAGACACGAAGACCCAAAACCTATGGGATGCAGCAAAAGCAGTTCTAAGAGGGAAGTTTAGAGCAATATAATCCTACCTTAGGAAACAGGAGACATCTCGAATAAACAACCTAACCTTGCACCTCAAGCAATTAGAGAAAGAAGAACAAAAAAACCCCAAAGTTAGCAGAAGGAAGGAAATCATAAATATCAGATCAGAAATAAATGAAAAAGAAATGAAGAAAACGATAGCAAACATCAATAAAACTAAAAACTGGTTCTTTGAGAAGATAAACAAAATTGATAAACCATTAGCAAGACTCATCAAGAAAAAAAGGGAGAAGACTCAAAGCAATAGAATTAGAAATGAAAAAGGAGAAGTAACAACTGACACTGCAGAAATGCAAAAGATCATGAGAGATTACTACAAGCAACTGTATGCCAATAAAATGAACAACTTCTTAGAAATGCACAACCTGCCTAGACTGAATCAGGAAGAAAAACAAAATATGAACAGACCAATCAAAAGTAATGAAATTGAAACTGTGATTAAAAATCTTGCAACAAACAAAAGCCCAGGACCAGATGGCTTCACAGGCGAACTCTATCAAACATTTAGAGACCAGCTAAAACCCATCCTTCTTAAGCTTTTCCAAAATATAGCAGAGGGAGAAACACTCCCAAACTCATTCTACGGGACCACCGTCACGTTGATACCAAAACCAGGTAAGGAATGTCACAAAGAAAGAAAACTACAGGCCAATATCACTGATGAACATAGATGCAAAAGTCCTCAACAAAATACTAGCAAACAGAATCCAACAGCACATTAAAAGGATCATACACCATGATCAAGTGGGGTTTATTCCAGGAATGCAAGGATTCTTCAATATACACAAATCAATCAACGTGATACACCATATTAACAAATTGAAGGAGAAAAACCATATGATCAACTCAATAGATGCAGAGAAAGCTTTTGACAAAATTCAACACCCCTTTACCATAAAAACCCTCTAGAAAGTAGGCATACAGGGAACTTTCCTCAACATAATAAAGGCCATATATGACAAACCCACAGCCAACATCGTCCTCAATGGTGAAAAACTGAAAGCATTTCCACTAACATCAGGAACAAGACAAGGTTGCCCACTCTCACCACTCTTATTCAACATAGTTTTGGAAGCTTTAGCCACAGCAATCAGAGAAGAAACGGAAATAAAAGGAATCCAAATCGGATTAGAAGAAGTAAAGCTTCACTGTTTGCAGATGACATGATACTATACATAGAGAATCCTAAAGATGCTACCAGAAAACTACTAGAGCTAATCAATGAATTTGGTAAAGTAGCAGGATACAAAATTAATGCACAGAAATCTCTGGCATCCCTATACACTAATGATGAAAAATCTGAAAGTGAAATCAAGAAAACACTCCCATTTACCACTGCAACAAAAAGAATAAAATATCTAGGAATAAACCTACCTAAGGAGACAAAAGACCTGTATGCAGAAAATTATAAGACACTGATGAAAGAAATTAAAGATGATACAAATAGATGGAGAGATATACCATGTTCTTGGATTGGAAGAATCAACATTGTGAAAATGACTCTACTACCCAAGGCAATCTACAGATTCAATGCAATCCCTATCAAACTACCACTGGCATTTTTCACAGAACTAGAACAAAAAAATTTCACAATTTGTATGGAAACACAAAAGACCCCAAATAGCCAAAGCAATCTTGAGAATGAAAAACAGAGCTGGAGGAATCAGGCTCCCTGACTTCAGACTACACTACAAACCTACAGTAATCAAGACAGTATGGTACTGGCACAAAAACAGAAACATAGAATACGGTCACCTTATCTTTGATAAAGGAGGCAGGAAGGTACAGTGGAGAAAGGACAGCCTCTTCAATAAGTGGTGCTGGGAAAACTGGACAGCTACATGTAAAAGTATGAGATTAGATCACTCCCTAACACCATACACAAAAATAAGCTCAAAATGGATTAAAGACCTAACTGTAAGGCCAGAAACTATCAAACTCTTAGAGGAAAACATAGGCAGAACACTCTATGACATAAATCACAGCAAGATCCTTTTTGACCCACCCCCTAGAGAAATGGAAATAAAAACAAAAATAAACAAATGGGACCTAATGAAACTTCAAAGCTTTCGTACAGCATAGGAAACCATAAACAAGACCAAAAGACAACCCTCAGAATGGGAGAAAATATTTGCAAATGAAGCAACTGACAAAGGATTAATCTCCAAAATTTATAAGCAGCACGTGCAGCTCAATGACAAAAAAACAAACAATCCATTCCAAAAATGGGCAGAAGACCTATACAGACATTTCTCCAAAGAAGATATACAAACTGCCAACAAACACATGAAAGAATGCCCAACATCGTGATTAGAGAAATGCAAATCAAAACTACAATGAGATATCATCTCACACCAGTCAGAATGGCCATCATCAAAAAATCTAGAAACAATAAATGCTGGAGAGGGTGTGGAGAAAAGGGAACACCCTTGCACTGCTGGTGGGAATGTGAATTGGTACAGCCACTATGGAGAACAGTATGGAGGTTCCTTAGAAAACTACAAATAGAACTACCATATGACCCAGCAATCCCACTACTGGGCATATACCCTGAGAAAACCATAATTCAAAACGAATCATGTACCAAAATGTTCATTGCAGCTCTATATACAATAGCCAGGAGATGGAAACAACCTAAGTGTCCATCATCGGATGAATGGATAAAGAAGATGTGGCACATATATACAATGGAATAGTACTCAGCCATAAAAGGAAACGAACTTGAGCTATTTGTAATGAGGTGGATAGACCTAGAGTCTGTCATACAGAGTGAAGTAAGTCAGAAAGACAAAGACAAATACCGTATGCTAACACATATATATGGAATTTAAGAAAAAAAATGTCATGAAGAACCTAGGGGTAAGACAGGAATAAAGACACAGACCTACTACAGAATGGACTTGAAGTTATGGGGAGGAGGAAGGGCAAGCTGTGACAAAGCGAGAGAGAGGCATGGACATAAATACACTACCAAACGTAAGGTAGATAGCTAGTGGGAAGCAGCCGCATAGCACAGGGAGATCAGCTCGGTGCTTTGTGACCGCCTGTAGGGGTGGGACAGGGAGGGTGGGAGGGAGGGAGACGTAAGAGGGAAGAGATATGGGAAAATATGTCTATGTATAACTGATTCACTTGGTTATACAGCAGAAACTAAGACACCACTGTAAAGCAATTATACTCCAATAAAGATGTAAAAAAAAAAAACCTACCTAAGGAGACAAAAGACCTGTATGCAGAAAATTATAAGACACTGATGAAAGAAATTAAAGATGATACAAATAGATGGAGAGATATACCATGTTCTTGGATTGGAAGAATCAACATTGTGAAAATGACTCTACTACCCAAAGCAATCAACAGATTCAATGCAATCCCTATCAAACTACCACTGGAATTTTTCACAGAACTAGAACAAAAAATTTCACAATTTGTATGGAAAAACAAAAGACCCAGAATAGCCAAAGCAATCTTGAGAATGAAAAACAGAGCTGGAGGAATCAGGCTCCCTAACTTCAGACTATACTACAAAGCTACAGTAATCAAGACAGTATGGTATTGGCAAAAAACAGAAATATAGATCAGTGGAACAGGACAGAAAGCCCAGAGATAAACCCACGCACATATGGTCACCTTATCTTTTTTTTTTTTTGCGGTACACGGGCCTCTCACTGTTGTGGCCTCTCCCGTTGTGGAGCAAAGGCTCCGGATGCGCAGGCTCAGTGGCCATGGCTCACGGGCCCAGCCGCTCCGCAGCATGTGGGATCTTCCCAGACCGGGGCACGAACCCATATCCCCTGCATCGGCAGGCGGACTCTCAACAACTGCGCCATCAGGGAAGCCCCAGTCACCTTATCTTTGATAAAGGAGGCAGGAATGTACAGTGTAGAAAGGACAGCCTCTTCAATAAGTGGTGCTGCTAAAACTGGACAGGTACATGTAAAAGTATGAGATTAGAACACTCTCTAACACCGTACACAAAAATAAGGTCAAAATGGATCAAAGACCTAAATGTAAGGCCAGAAACTATCAAACTCTTTGAGGAAAACAGAGGCAGGACACTCTATGACATAAATCACAGCAAGATCCTTTTTGACCCACCTGCTAGAGAAATGGAAATAAAAACAAAAATAAACAAATGGGACCTAATGAAACTTCAAAGCTTTTGCACAGCAAAGGAAACCATAAACGAGACCAAAAGACAACCCTCAGACTGGGAGAAAATATTTGCAAATGAAGCAACTGACAAAAGATTAATCTCCAAAATATACAAGCAGCTCATGTAGCTCAATAACAAAAAAACAAAGAACCCAAACCAAAAATGGGCAGAAGACCTAAACAGACATTTATCCAAAGAAGATATACAGATTGCCAACAAACACATGAAAGACTGCTCAACATCATTAATCATTAAAGAAATGCAAATCAAAACTACAGTGAGGTATCATCTCACACCAGTCAGAATGGCCATCATCAAAAAATCTAGAAACAATAATTGCTGGAGAGGGTGTGCAGGAAAGGGAACCCTCTTGCACTGTTGGTGGGAATGTAAATTGATACAGCCACCATGAAGAACAGTATGGAGGTTCCTCAAAAAACTAAAAATAGAACTACAATACGACCCAGCAATCCCACTACTGGGCATATACCCTGAGAAAACCATAATTCAAAAAGAGTCATGTACCACAATGTTCACTGCAGCTCTATTTACAATAGCCAGGACATGCAAGCAACCTAAGTGTCCATCATCGGATGAATGGATAAAGAAGATGTGGCACATATATACAATGGAATATTACTCAGCCATAAAAAGAAACAAATTGAGTTATTTGTAGTGAGGTGGATGGACCTAGAGTCTGTCATACAGAGTGAAGTAAGTCAGAAAGAGAAAGACAAATACTGTACACTAACACATATATATGGAATCTAAGAAAAAAAAAAAGGTCATGAAGAACCTAGGGGTAAGACGGGAATAAAGACACAGACCTACTAGAGAATGGACTTGAGGATATGGGGAGGGGGAAGGGTAAGCTGGGACAAAGTGAGAGAGTTGCATGGCCATATATACACTACCAAACATAAGGTAGATAGCTAGTGGGAAGCAGCCGCATAGCACAGGGAGATCAGCTCGGTGCTTTGTGACCACCTAGAGGGGTAGGATAGGGAGGGCGGGAGGGAGGGAGACACAAGAGGGAAGAGATATGGGAACATATGTATGGGAACATATGTATATGTATAACTGATTCACTTTGTTATAAAGCAGAAACTAACACACCACTGTAAAGCAATGATACTCCAATACAGATGTTAAAAAAAAGTAAAAATGAAAAATTAAATATATAAATGTATGTACAATGTGTCAAATGTATTCTACCTGGAGAGAGCTATGTTCCTGGGATGATTTAGGTATCAACAGACTACACTAAGAAACGTTCTCTAGAGTCATTCTTGTCAATTCAGTTTTTATAAGAGTTCGTCACAATTACGTTTTCTAATAGTTTTGCAGTATAACACACACCATCCAAATAACCATTTTGTATTACTTTAGCAATTAAAAACTCAGGTGTTTTTACAGTCTTGTCTATACTTGAAGGCAAAACTCTGAAGACCATCCCAAAAGACCAAACTTTTAAGTGTCATCTCTTGAATGTCATGAACACGCTAGCATCATTTAAAATTTACAGCACTTTCACTACCATGCACCAGTTTCAATGGAAATAAATAGATGCTGTTCTGACCTTATTATAGTAACTATATAAATATTTTAAAAAAGGAGTCCCTCATTACTTGGGATAACTTACGTTCGTTTTGTGATGTAAAGACTGGCACTGTCTCATGTTTACTACAATAAAAATAGTTCTATAAAAGGTACATGGAACAAAAATGTAATAAAGGTTGATACTTTCATTTTTATTACCATGGGCCACATCACACCACCACATGAAGAATAAGATTCTATAGTGCTAATATTCTAAAACTATTAATACTCTTTAAGGGAGGAGAGAAAGAAAATTCACATTCCTCACATGCACCAGAACAGTATACTTATACATATAAGGTTTCATATAGTTCTTATAACAACACTGGAAAATCATAAAATACATTATTTCCCACTTTACACAAAATCAGGCTTAGGGAGGTTAAGTAACTTAGCCAAAATCACAACCATCAAGTAGCAGTTGCTGGAATGGAAAACAGATTTGGTTAGGTTAGTCCACATCGTTTCTTCTACCTCCTGCTGATTCTAAGAAGGGCAGTCCAAAGATCCTACTCTAAATCCTTGAAAATGCCTCCCCATCTATATTATACTGTGAACTTATAGACAAAGCAACCATCCTTATGGTCTGGCACAGAGGTCTCAAACTTTTTGGTCTCAGGATCCCTTTACACTCTTAAAAATTGAGGATCCCAAATAGCTTTTGTTTATGTGGGTTCTATCTATCAATATTTACCACATTAGGAATTAATCTAAGTTAAAAATATTATCTCATGTAAAAATAAACCCATTATGTTAAACTCATTTTCCATAAAAATTTGTATTTTCCCCCCAAAAAATTGTGAGACCAGTGGCATTGTTTTACACTTGTGCAATCTCTAATGTATGGCTTAAGAGAAGACAGCTGGATTCTCATATCTGCTCCTGTATTTTATCTATTATGATACATTTAGTTTGAAATATATTAAGAAAATCTGGCTTCATACAGATATGTAGCTGGAAAAGAGAGAAGTCTTAATAATTAGGCTTTTCAGATAATTGTAGATATTCTTTGATGCTACACCACAACTAGGTAAGTGGTAATTTCTTACAGGTCAGTAGCAATGTGGACTTTTCATACTTTGTTAACATTAAAATCCATTGTTTTATCTTGCATCTTGGATAGATATTTTACTAAATCATGCACAGGTAAGATTATACATTGGTAATTGGGAAAATATTATTTCACTGAGTTATACAGATCTACCAAATGTTGACACATTTCATTATACAATGTAAAACACCACATTCATTAATAGCCCCCCACCATCTATTTTATTAGAAGAGTTAATGAAGTATTGGAAGCTGTCAAGCTCATGGTGGTAGATAAAAATTAGAATTTTGGATAACATGTATTTGAGTGCTGGAATTTTTCTCTTTGACAAAAAATACTATCCGTTGCTTTTCTCGAAGTGATAAGGCTTAGGTGTTCATTTGAGAAAATGTCTGCCGGATCCCCAAGTCTGAATAACCATAGTCTGTCTATCACTCTTTCAAGTAAAAATAGTGTTCCATGAAAAGTCAGCTAGTTTAGCTCGAAACTCAAGCTTACAACCCTTTTCTTTAAAGTTAATCACTATACGTCAGTATGCAGAGAGCTTTATGAACACTTCCTATTTTGTCATACAGAATACTAAGTACAATTATTGAAAGAATAAAAATTTAGTAAAATAAGAATGTCTTTGATCAAACACAAAATAAATAAAACTGGCATTTTTATATCATGAGTGTGAAGACACTAAGTATTAGCACAGTTTGGTGCCCCTGCCTTGATTTGTGCTTAGGTGCCAGCTATTCTACCTGCCACTGATTTTTGCACCCTTAATACAAATCTAACACAGCAAAAAGGGACAAAATCCGTGTATTATGATGAATACTTTTAGCCTCATGGATCCCCTGAAAGGGTCTCAGGGACCCCAAAAGGTTCACATACCATGCTTTAAGAAATGCTGGTCTAGTATAATATCTGAAGGCTATTATTAAATTACACACAATAAAATCCAATTGTCTTTCTTGCAGGGAATCTCATTACATACTTACCATGTGCTGATACATCTGCCTGTGTGCCATCTCGTCTCCCCACCTCACTGTATAATTGAGGAATGGTTTGATTCACCAGAGGTGACGGCTCAGTACAGACTGGATAATTCTCTACATGAAGCTGCTGCTGCTCCTGCATCTGTGGCATACAGACCATGGAGTGCCACAAGCTGTGGTGATAGCACTTGGGCAAGAAAGGGAAAAAACACTTTACTATTCCTTTTCTTAAACTAGTACCATTCTTCACTGAAAAAAAAAGTTGGGCCATGATTTCCAGGTGGGATAACAATGACTTTTGAACTAAATGATATGACATTTAGAAAATCTATTCTCTATAACAACTTTAAGATCTTTCGCAGCCTCTGTATCTCATACGTGGACCTAGGAATTATTTTAGGAAAGCACCCTAAGGAAATTAGAGATATACACAATGATCTGTATACAAAGGTGTCTGTTATAGCATTGTTTTTAAAGGCAAAAAAAATTAACGACCTAAATATTCAACAACAAGAAACTGGATGAATGAATTATGATATATCCATGATGGAATAAAATACAGGCAGTAAAAAAAATCATGGTGTCAAATATTTAAGGAAAAAGTGTTCATATTGTTTAACTTAAAAGTTTACAAAATTACATAGTATAGTCCATATTTTATAAGATAAATAAATAAGCTGTAAGGAAATATACCAAAGTATACAGTGATTATACAGGTGATTTTGGTTTTCTTTACACATTAGTATTTTCCATATGCACCATAATGGATGCTATTACTTTTAATATTAGAAAATATTAAAATATCTATTCTACAATTCCTTGTATTCCCATGATGTAAAATATAGGAGACTATATTGTACAACACGGGGAATACAGCCAATATTTTATAATAACTATAAATGGAGCATAACCTTTAAAAATTGTGAATCACTATACTGTACACCCGTAACGTATAATGTTGTACAACTATACTTAAATTTAAAACAAACAAAAATACTAAAAATAAACAAATAATAAACTGCCTCCACCTTGTTTCCACAGGTGACTATAATAAACAAACATAACTGAAGGGGCAAGCACTTTATTTTTTCAATTCTTGAAACTGCATTTAGGAAATATAGTCTCAGAGAACAAAAACCCACTCTACTACTCTTAAATTATAAATGTGTGCCAGTCAGTAAAGATAGTTTTCTGGAAATGATATGTCCAATGTTTTAGGGAAATCAGTGTCTTGGAAAATCTGAGTATTATCCAGGAGACTATCTGGTTTACTATGTCATATGCCAAATCTTAAGATGCATCATTCCTTTTCAGAAAATGTGTCATCTTATTATATCAGAAGTGTATTTCAGGGGGAAAATGATCCCTGAAAGTATAAAGTAAAAGGGCTCTTACCTGAAATCAGAGACACCTTTCAGTGATATTAAGATATCTGTCAGTACTCCCTTTCTACAACTCAGGGAAGTGGTAAAAATCAGTGTTTGGCAAATATCTATGAACACATGAGTGCTTTAAAAATAATACTGCTCTTTAAATGTCTTTGAATTAGTCGGATTACTTTTCACATAAAATGCAGAAATAGCCACAAAAATGTTTTAAGTAAACAGGATAAATAATCCATTTGTCATTTCGAGATAGAAAAACATAGTGAAGGGTTGGCATATGATGTTAAATATGGAGGCCAATATATGCTGAAGTTGTACTTCATAGGGCCCCCACTCATGACAGTTTACAACTCTTTTATAAGAGAAACTGAAGTATTGGGAGGTTAAAGTAGAAAACTGACCTGTGTCATCTTCAGAGATATAAAGACAGAAATAAATCTTTTAGGTCCCTCATAGTGTTCTTGGGTTTTAAGGTTCAAGAGTCTGATTATCAAAACGGCTTATGTTTTTAAGTTAGAGGTTTGTTTTTTTTTTTAATCAAAGCAATTTTAACAGGACTCTTACCTGCAATCCCAGATTGAAATAGTACTGCAAAACTTTAGCATCTAAAATTAAAAATTTAAATCTTAGTGACTAGATGACATAAACAATTAAAACTTACCATTTAAAAGCTCTTCTCCTTCAGTATTAAGGTAGATACAACAAATGTTGTCTTCCCACATCAACACTACCCTCAATTCTACCTTATAGTAAATGACCATTTACCTACCACTATAGCTAAGATCATTTTCTGAGCCAAGAAGATTTAATCAACAAATACAGATTTTATTTCTATTCTTAATATTAGACAGATGTTACAGGAATACTACTCTGCAAATATTTAGAGAGACTCTAGTAAAGGCATTTTCTTGCTTGTCTCAAGACTAAAATTTTACTTTAATACAAATCTACTACAAAAGCAATCATGTTGGTCTTCAGAGCTAATACATAGTACAAACTAATGTTCTACAAATGCCAAGATTAGTGATGTCTACTAAGATAACTAGCACTGTTTGAAACAATTCACCTTGTCTTTATTTAACATGACTAACATACCACCACTAGGACTCCAAAAAGAGGAGGCAATGAGCAAGGTAACTCGAAATAAGTTATACCGTAAGGGGATAAAATTTCTTCAGACACAAAACTTTAAAGTACTTTACAAATGAACAAAATGTAGATGTATGAGAGAAGAGGGAATAGCCTTAGCATTTCAAGTATATCTCTAAATATATTTTTATTGATTGACCTGGGATTCACATATATTCTTATAAATAAGATAATGTAACTTGATTCCACTAACAAAAACTCTCAGAAAACCCCTCTTTCTTAAGTTGGAGACTCCCAATACATACAAATGTATTTACTGCCACTTTAAAAGAATGAGCTTGTATTTTGACTATTACGTGGGAATACAGTATAAAGCGTAATGCTCAAGCTAAAGAATATGAAAAGATGACAGCAGGAAGTAAATCCACAAATGGCATGGGATTCCACCCCTTGGTATTCACATACATCCACACAAAAAATCCATAGCAGTATTATTCTCAATAGCAAAAATGTGGAAACAACTCAAATGCCCATCAACTAATAGATAATAAAATATGGTATATCTATATAATGGAATGTTATTCAGCTGAAAAAAAGAATGAAATACTGACACATGTTACAACATGGATGAACCTTGAAAACATTATGCCAAATGAAAGAAGCCAGCCTACAAAAGACCACATATTGTATGACTCTATCTACATGAAATGTCGAGAACAGGCAAATCTATAGAGAATAGTTAAAAAAAAAAAAAAAAAAAAAGCAGAATAATAGTTGCCAGGGTCAGAGAGAATGAGGAGTAACTGCTAATGGGTACAGGGTTTCTTTTTGGGGTGATGAAAATATTTTGGAATTAGACAGTGGTGATGGTTGTACAAATTTGTGAATATACTAAAAAGCACTGAATTATACACTTTACATGGATGACTTGCATGGTATATGAATTATATCTCAAGCTGTTAAAAAAAAGTGGCAGGTAAGGACTGTAAGAACTCAAAAACATCACTTTGAAATGCAACTGGGGGGTGGGATCATGAAAATGATAGGATTTAAATAGGAAGTTAGATGGAAGAGTAGAGGGGGAGAGAATTTGAGTAGAATCACCATGACAGCAAAGGCTTAGAAGTAGAAAACCAGATGCATGGAGTTCTTGTAAAAGTAGAAGGAGATAAGGTACAGTTTTGGAAAAATGACCAGCAATTTCTTACAAAACTAAACACACACCTATCTAGGCCCATCAATTCCACTCCTAGATATTTTCCCAAGGGAAATGAAAACACATGTTCACAAAGACTTTTACAAGCATGTTCATAGCAGCTTTATCATAACTGATCCAAACTAGAATATAGTCCACGTGTCCCTCAACAGGAGAATGGACAATCAACAGGAGAATGGACAAACTGTAGAGTACCCATACGACGAAATACTCAGCAATAAAAGCAAATAGACTACTGATAATATGCAGCAACATGGAAGAATCTCAAAAAACATTACATTGAGGTTAAGAAGCCTTCCATAAAGAGTACATACTGTATGATTATATTCACATGAAATTCTAAAACAGGTAAAACTAGGGCAGAAAAATATCAGAACAGTGGTTGTCTCTGGGGGGAAGTAGAGATGGGGTAGGGAAAGACTGGGAAGGGGCATGAAGGAACTTTGTGGGATAATGATGTTTTATAACTTGATGGGGATTTGGGTTACACAGGTGCATGTACGCATCTGTCAAAACTCAGCAAGTGTACATTTAAGATTTGTTCATTTCGGGCTTCTCTGGTGGCACAGTGGTTGAGAGTCCGCCTGCCGATGCAGGGGACACGGGTTCGTGCCCCAGTCCAGGAAGATCCCACATGCCGCGGAGCGGCTGGGCCTGTGAGCCACGGCCGCTGAGCCTGCGCGTCCGGAGCCTGTGCTCCGCAACGGGAGAGGCCACAACATGAGAGGCCTGCGTACCGCAAAAAAAAAAAAAAAAAAGATTTGTTCATTTCATTATATGTAAACTTTACATCAAAAGAAAAAATAGGGCTTCCCTGGTGGCGCAGTGGTTGAGAGTCCGCCTGCCGATGCAGGGGACGCGAGTTCGTGCCCCGGTCCAGGAGGGTCCCACATGCCGCGGAGCGGCTGGGCCTGTGGGCCATGGCCGCTGGGCCTGCGCGTCCGGAGCCTGTGCTCCGCAGCGGGAGAGTCCACAGCAGTGAGAGGCCCGCGTACAGCAAAAAAACCCCCAAAAAACGAAAAAATAAATACCAAACTCTAGTTAATGATATGAATGTTCAAGTTTTTAATGGGGAAGAATGATGTCTACAATTTACTTTGAAATGCACCAAAAAGATGGATTAATTGATGGACAGAGAGATGGATGGAGGAAAAGATGGAGAAATGCATGCTAATGCAAGTATAGTTAACTGTTAACAACAGAATATAGGTGGTGGATATATGAATATTCATTTTAAAATTCAAATTTCATGTATGTCTAAACATTTTCAAAATAAAATGCTGGAAAATGCAAAATCAGCATTATGTGCTGAGAAGATCTTGGGCAGGGGTAGGTAGGTGAGGGGAGAGGAGTAAAGGGATCATTGTTCAATGATACATTATTAATAAAATAGAAAACCAAGGAAAAGAGTCAATGTTTTGCATGGCCTAAAGAGAAGAAAGAAGGGAGATGAAGATGAGGAATTTCACTGTAGACAGACTGAGTCTGAAATAAAAGTAAGAAAGCCAAGTGAAAATGTCTAGCAAGTAGGTAGAAGCCAAGGCCAGATAGATTTAGAAATCATCCACATAAAGTTGATAATCAAGTTTTAAGGAAGGGAAGAAGAACAGAATGGAGTTGAAGATCCTGGTGACTACCTTAGGGGCTGAAAAAACCCAAAATAGAATAGAAAAGCAGCTAGAAAAATCAAGGGAATGTTACAGGAAAAAAAAAAGGTATGAATAAGCTACAAACAACTTTCGACTACAATTCTCTTTTGAGATACACTGCTAAACTGAGGGGTAACAAAAGACTTCCAATGGAAAGCTACTCAGTTTAATTAAGGAAACAACACATGGCTGAAATCCAAGGCAGATCAGAGCCCCCCCCACCCCAATTCCTCCCCCCAAAACCTTTTCCAATTCTTCAAAATTCAGTTGGAATCTTAAATATCAAGAATGCAACAATTTCATGCACTTGTGGTAGGCATTAAATAAAAGAAATGGAGAAAATTGTGTTATCAACTCCTGCTTTTCAAGAGAAATTATTGAGAGCAGATATCCAGTTGAGAATCTTCTTCAGGGCAGACATGTAGCTACCTTAGAAAAGCAGCGTGAGTCAGCTCAACCATACACTTCTTGATTATGCAGAAGATATTCTCAGCTTTCAGTTCCTTCTTTCCTTAGTCATTTACCTAGCATTATGCTCTCAAGTCAATTTCCGTTTGGTCCACCACCCTACCCTCATTGGTCAACCAAAGAGAGATATGCTCTAAAATTTAAAATTAAAAAACCAAAAAAAAAAACCAGACCTAAATAACTCTCATCCAAGTCTCAAAATCTACTTACCTTGAGGCAGATCACTGCCACATGGATCACAGGAATAAGGTGGAGGTAGTGATGGTAAGTTTGAAGTGTCTGTCACCTCAAGAGAAGAAGGAGGAGGAGGTGGTGGTGGAGGAGGTGGAGGTGGTAGAGAGGCAGCCACAGCAGGAATAGGAGCAGCCAGGTATGGATAGGATGCTGAAGCAATGACTAAAAAGGAAACAAAACAAAGTAGCAATGTACAGCTGTAACATCTTATAAGCAGTAGCTCGTCCTCTATTTCTTTTGTGTTCCCAATATGGTCAAGCAACTCTGGGTCTTATGGTTTGACTTAAAAACAAAAACTTAGGGCTTCCCAGGTGGCGCAGTGGTTGAGAGTCCGCCTGCCGATGCAGGGGACACGGGTTCGTGCCCCGTCCGGGAAGATCCCACGTGCCGCGGAGGGGCTGGGCCCGTGAGCCATGGCCGCTGAGCCTGCGCGTCCGGAGCCTGTGCTCTGCAATGGGAGAGGCCACAACAGTGAGAGGCCCGTGTACCGCAAAAAAAAAAAAAAAAAAAGAAGGTAAATTGCACATATTCTTTTAGACATGCCAGTTGAAAAGTAGGAGTTCATTACAAGTTATTTTGAGTTAAGGAAATTACTTGACATTAAAAAGGAAAAACAACTGTAAACTACAGAGGCTTGACTACCAAGATTTTGAACATCAGCTAACATGTACATAAATAAATACTACTAAAGCAAAATTTTTACTGAGCTTAATACAAAGTTAAGGATGTTTTCAGCCATCTGCCAAATCACAAGATGTAGAAGCTAATAAGAGAGACTAAATTGCACAGATTACAGATTTAAGCAGTCCTTGAAGGTTTCTACTTGGTAGCATCAGAGGAATATAGAGAACTCTAAATCGTAACAGTTCCATTTCTAAGGACCTACAGAATCTAAAACAGACAGGCTAGATGAACTATCTTATCCCTTTAACTTTCTGTAACTGTTACTATAGTTTAAAAACCACAGTCACTTAGGAGTTTCACAGTTTTTGACATAAGAAATTCAAATACAATTATGTTTAAATATCAATACATTCCTCTATGATGATAAAGGCAGCAATGTGGTTCCAACCTAGTGAATATAAATTATCTCCACATATACATACTATGTTACATAAATTTGTTAAATTTTTTGATACCAACCCTTCAAGTTTAATTGAACATTTTAGCTGACTTAGGAATTCCAGTACTCAATTTTATCACTGTGTTGCCTGCATTATAATTTTACCCCTGAGAAGTATAGAAAGTTTGGGCTCATTGTTCAATAAAGGTTTAAATTTGGAGTTTTAGAACACTTAGTTTAGTAAAAGAACAGTCCACACAAGCTGAATTTGTTATTCTGGTAATTTAGCAAGAGGAATTTAAGGCCAAGTATTACAAGTAATCCACATTGCTTTCATTCACCAACAAATATACTAACAACACATTTATTTATACCCTTTATACAACTACAGGCTAATAGTAATAGGAAATCTAAATCTTAGGGTGATTTAAAACTTGATAACCAACTCTTTTGGGGTGATGAAACTGTTCTCTTGATTGTGGTGGTAGTTACACAATGTTATGCATTGTTAAAACTCATAGAACAGGGCACCAAAAAAAAATTTTACTGTATCTAAATTAAACAGTAAATTTAAAAAATTTGCTCAAATAACTTTCGAGTTTTGGAGTTTTGTCATGCATGTAGAAATCTCCACTTTTACAGCTTTAGAAGAGGATTTAATTTTTAGAACACTTCCAAATGCTCTAAAGATTCATGGGTTTGTTTTCTATAAAATAATGGTTTCAACAAAGCCACACTCTTATTCCTTTTAAACTAGCACTCAAATCACACCATTTTTTTCAAAAACAACTGGAATAAGTTCAATTAGCTAAAAATAGTAGAATGTGATTACGATTACAAGGTAAAAACCAAATACTAGACATAGAGGTAGCTAAGTAAGTTCTCCTGGGCCTGAGAGAATCAAGGACGGAAGAAATTTGGAGGTTACTTTGAACTCAACTTTTTTTTTTTTGATAACTTAAATTACATTAAAATTAAGAATTTCTCTTCATCAAAAGGTACCACAGGAAAAATGAAAATATCAACAAAGTGAGAGAAAATATTTACAATACATATAACTGGTAACATATTAGCATCTAGGACAAACCTCCGGTTTCATTTGTCATGATTAACATATTGGGCGCAATAATTCTTTGTTGTGGAGGCTGTTTTAGCATCATCCCTGGCCTCAACTTATTAGATGCCAGTAGCTCTCCCCTGCCAAATTGTAGGACCACTGAAAATGTCTGCAGAAATTGTCAAATGTTTCCTAAGGGGCAAATTCTCCTCCAGCTGAGAATCACAGATGTAAACTAAGTGAAAAATGAAATAAGTCAGACAAAGACAGATACCCTACATCAGGGGTCCCCAACCGGTCGCGGCCTGTTAGGAACCGGGCTACAGCAGGAAGTGAGCAGCGGTCGAGCGAGCGAAGCTTCATCTGTCGCTCCCCATCGCTCCCCATCATTCGCGTTACCACCTGAAGCGCCCCCCCACCCTCACCCCCATCTGTGGAAAAACTGTCTTCCGTGAAACCGGTCCCCGGTGCCAAAAACGTTGGGGGCCAATGCTCTACAGTATCACTTGTATGTGGAATCTAAAAAATAAAACAAATGATTATAAAAAAAAAGAAACAGATTCAGATATAGAGAACTAGTGGTTGGTTACCCGTGGGGAGAGTGAAGAGGGGCAAAAAAGGGGTAGGGGATTAAGAGATACAAACTACTATGTATAAATTAATCAACAAGGATATATTGTACAGCACAGGGAAATATAGCCATTATTTAGTAATTGAACTCAACTTTTTTTTTTTTTTTTTTTTTTTTTTTTGCGGTACGCAGGCCTCTCACTGTTGTGGCCTCTCCCATTGCAGAGCACAGGCTCCGGACGCACAGGCTCAGCGGCCATGGCTCACGGGCCCAGCCGCTCGGCGGCATGTGGGATCTTCCCGGACCGGGGCGCGAACCCATGTCCCCTGCATCAGCAGGCGGACTCTCAATCACTGTGCCACCAGGGAAGCCCTCAACTTTCTTTTAAAATGCATATTATAATACGTTCCATAAGAAAAAGCTTTTAGAACTTCCAGTTGCTCTAGAGATGCATAAGCATCTAATTCGCAGACTTAAAAGGGCTCTATGGGCTTACCAGGTACAGTTCAAGTGATGGACCCAGAACAATGGAAGCAAACTTTTCTAAAAGTGAATGGAAACCAATGAAATTCATTCAAAAAGCTTATTTCCTTGTCCATGCAGCTGCAGTCTGCTTCAGGACATTTCAGAAGAGAACGTGAATATACACAGTAAGACTCAGCTTCTCTAGAGATCAAAGGGCAGGGCCAGTACTAAAGTGCAGTGAGGTGCAAAATTTAAAGGGCCACCAAATTAAAGCAAAAAAAAAAATTCATGATGACTAAAATACCAAAATTATAAAAGATATGATCTAAGCTTGCACTTGCATGACCACAAGAGTGAGTGCCTCACTCACCTCACCCTAAGCCTGGCCCACAGTTCCTATCTTTTAAAAAAACTTTGATACTTTGTTTATCATGGATTCTTTTTTTGCATTAGTTTTGTTTTTTTTAATAGTGCATTAAAGTATTATTTATCTTTATCACTGTGGGGTTTTTTTTTGATACTCCCTTAAATTTTGTACCCAGAGCAGGTAAGTCACTAGCTCTGGCCCTGACAAAAGACTTGGAAACAGTTACCAAAAAACTCAGTTAACAGGATTTAATGCCTATGAAGACAATCATAATAAAAGCAATCATGGCATCTAGTTACCTGGCAGATAGGAAGTGACTTAAAGGAGGATGGGATGGGGCTGCCAGACAGACACATGAATAACAATGAGAAACCTGAGTTGTATCTAGAGGACAGGAACGACAAAGAGCAACTAAAAAGCAGCCATTACTTATTAGAGTTATAGTTGAGGTTCACAAGTGGCTCAACAAAAAGTAAAATGAAGGCCATATACATTTTTAGAAATATCTACAAAAAAACATAAATCTGGCATTTAAAGGGTAATCTTTCAATGATTCTACATAAATGGGGTATTACAATGCTTGATTTCACCTGTCACTTGTTTTTTAAGCTCAGACATCTGCTGGAAGCAGATAGCCAACGTGTTCCCCTACAATTAGCACAAGTAGTAAAACCAGTATCTCCATTAACATTTCCAATGAAAAATTTCTGTGGTCATTAATGAACATATATTGCATGTTTTGTTCCAGGCACAGTGGCTAAGTACTTAATTTTTACATTATAAATAAAACAGATACAAAAAACAAATCAAACGAATTATTTTCAGGTGGTCACTATCCTTCAGGTGGACACTATCCAGGTTAAGAAAGAAAACTTTGCCAGCCATTTCAGAAAACTTCCATGCACTCCATCACAATCACCACCCTCTTATCCCCACCATAATCAACCACTATCCTGACTTTCATAGTAATCACTTCTTTGTAGTTTTAAGTGTTTTGTCACCCAAATGTGCATCCCTACACAGTTTTTAAAAACTGTATCTTGAACCTCTTTTAATCTATAGGTCCTTTCTCCATCCCTGTCATTTCCTTTCAATTTGTCTTTTGAAGACCCCTCGACCTGTTGAGTTTCCCAGTCTGGATTTTGCTGATTACATACTCATGGTGCATTTCAATGTGTTCTTGTATTTCCTGCAAATAGGCAGCTAGATCCAGAAGACTAGATCAGACTCAGGATTGATTCCTTTGGTAGTCTATAGGTAATGTCTCACTATCTTTGCAATCTTAGCAGCTATTGCTGTTTAATATGCATCCATTCAGTAACGACTGCAAAATGATTACATTCTGCCACTTCTTTTTCACTGATTAGAATACTAATATATAGAAATATTTCCCCTCATCTACTATTTGGTTACCCCGTATTATAGTTCATATAAGAAAGGCAGGATAAATACTTGATTCTTTCACTTTACTGTCCCGTTTTCAAGAACGTAAACTGGTTTCCTAACATCCTCTTAAGAGAACCAATTCTTTTTTCAGTTATGTATTCTTTTCAGATTATTTTCCATTATATGTTATTATTAGATATTGATTACAGTTCCCTGTGCTATACAGTAAATCCTTGTTTTTTAATCTATTTTATGTATAGTTGTGTGTATATATATATATATAGATAGATAGATAGATAGATAGATAGTTGTTAATCCCAAGGGAACCAATTTTTAAAATATCATCAGGA
Organism: Pseudorca crassidens; assembly: GCF_039906515.1. Lineage (NCBI taxonomy): Eukaryota > Metazoa > Chordata > Mammalia > Artiodactyla > Delphinidae > Pseudorca > Pseudorca crassidens. The sequence continues at coordinate 35,892,350 of NC_090317.1, forward strand.
ACTTTTAAATATATTTGACATGTTCCAATCTATTGCAATTATCATTGTTGAATCTCAAACTGTTCCATCTTTGGCCAGTGGGAACCTCTTCAAGATGGCTCGTGAGTCCTTTTGACACGACCCCCAGTACCTGTTGATAGCTTCCTTGCTATCTAGCATGACAAGATGATCCAGGCTAATCCTGAACATTTCCTGCCCAGACCTGGAACCAGAAATTTCTCCAAAAAGCTGTTTGTTTCTGTTTAAGTGAGAAGCAGCATTTCAACGTCACAAACTGAGTGCTAAAGATACTCATTGTTTCTGAGCCTTTTCAGTGGACAGAGCTAGGAAATACACAAATTTAAACATAAAATACCTCAAGTTCATACTGATACTTCTAATTCAAATGTGATACCATAAAAGTTTCTCCTTAGCCTTTTTTAGTACATGTGTATTACCTTTCTTCCATACTAAGATCCCAGTTTGCAAGGACACAGAGGGATAAAACTGGAATATCCCATACTCATTTGTTTTAGCCAACATTATAGTCTCTGAATAACAATCTAAGTATCTAGATAAAAGAACCTGATGTGTTTATTGAAAGCATTAAAAAATGCTTGGCACATGGTCTCTCAATTCTCCCATTTTTAAAAATAGCTATACTGTACCTATATTGTTCAAATATAAGGCTTTACATAGTATATCATCAACCTCTCAGCCCTCATTTTGTGTTAAGTATATATTTAATACTTACAATCAGGTCTTAAGCTAATGTCTTTTATTGTTTTGGTGGTCTAAAAGTCAAAATCATTCTCCAATACACTCTGTTCCTCCAATACAACTTCCTGTGATGGCAGAAATATTCTGTATCTGTGCTGTCCAATACAGTAGCCACTAGCCACGTGTGGCTTTGAGCACCTGGCATGTGGTTAGTGTGACCGAGCAACTGAAGACTTATTTTACTTAACTGTAATTAATTAAAATTTAAAGTGTCATATGTGGCTAGCAATTACCTTACTTGACAGCGTATCTTTATTAGATTCTTCAAGAAGGGCTCATGCAAATAATATTCTCTGAATTCTTATACATTACCCTTTAAGCCTGAAAATGTTTGACTGGATATAAAATCTTTGGTTCACATATCCTTTCATTATCTTAAATGTTACTCCATTTTCTTGTAGCATGAAGCATTGCTGTCAAAGTTTGACGATTATCATTTTATTTCCTTTATACTCCATAGGCTCTTTTTCTTTAAAGCCCAGTTGTTTTACTAGAATATCCTGGTGTTGGTTGCTCTGGCTCAATATTCTGCAGAGCACTGTTTCAGTATGTAGTTTTAAAGTTTTTTAATTTCAGGAAATTTTTCTGAATTATAGTTTTTAGTATTTATTCTTTTCCCTTACTTTGGTTTTCTTCTTTAGGAACTTCTATCAGTGTTGGATATCCTTTGCCTAACTTCAATATGTCACTTTTGAATCTTTCTCTTCGTTTTTTTCATTTTAGATTCCCCCCTTTCTTACATCTTTCTCTTAAAGCATCATCTGTTGTACATACTTGGTCATGTTCTTTATAGTTTAGTCTTCATTACCGAAATGACTTTCTTCTATTTCTAATGCTTTCCTGAGTTCTGTCACCTCATCCGAGTTTTTCTAATCCTGATTTGTTATTTTTAACATTTTGTGTTATTTTATTAATGTCTTTACCTCATTTTGAAATAGTTGTTGGTTTAGTTTAAGTTCTGTTTAGTGTGCACATTCTGACATGCTTTTACTGTCTAACAGGGATACTATTCTGTTTTCCTCTTAAAACACCTTTGTATGCAACCTTAGTGCTTTTCTTTCATTCATTTTTTTTAACATCTTTATTGGAGTAGAATTTCTTTACAATGGTGTGTTAGTTTCTGCTTTATAACAAAGTGAATCAGCAATTCATATACATTCATTTTTATGTGAAATTATTTTTTATGAACTCTAGAACGAGATGAAATACAAGAAAGCGTTTCTAACTTCTTAGGGATCTCTATTGTTTTTGTAGTGTTTAAAAACATGACTGCTTTCCAGGATTCCTTGGCTCTGTTCTCTCAGCTTTAGTCTGGACCTGCTCTTTCCCTATCCTCATCAACTTTGATTCCACTCCCAGCAGTTTCTACCCAGTGAGGAATATTATCCTAAAAGGTAGCCCTGCCAGGTCAGTTTTCAGAGTTCTTAGGGGCAAAACTGTTCCACGTCCTTTAGTCCCTTTACCATGTACCCAAAGCACTCACCTAGTATTGGAGAGGTCAAATCCCTTCCCAGTCTTAGCTGTTCCTTCCAAATTGGCTGCCCCACTGTCCAGTGAATTCTTATTAGTTCTTTTGGGGTTCTTCTGTTCTCAGGTCCATCAGACAACATCCCCGATGCTTCTGTCTTATTGCTCCCACATTGACCCTGACAGCATGCAGGTCTTGTGACTGATGGTTTGTCCCTACCTGCTTAAATTCTGGGGTTCATGGGGAGACCTTGTCCCCTAGTTTTGTTGTTAAACATTGTCCCATGGGTATTGGTTTTGCTATTTCCATTTTTATTTGGGGACGCAGACTGAAAAGCTATGCTGTTGCTGCCACCACGTCCCCAGAATTCTGCTGAAAATTTTAAATTATATTAACTCAGTGGAATTTCACAACCACTTCATAAATTGGTACTATCAGTACCTCCAAGCTCACAGATAAGAAAGGTTCAATAATTTGTCCAAAATTACATAGCTAGTAAGTTGTAAAACCAAGATTCTAACCTGGATCTCTTAAATTCTAGAGCCAAACTTTTCAGGAATTAATTCTGTGAAGTGTGAAATACCTTTACCTTAATTTCTGTATAATAAAACTTAACTTGAAGTTTAAGAAACTAGTACAAGTCCTCTAAATTTTCAATGGGGTTAGCAAAACAATAGCTATGAAATCATACCAAAGCTAAATTTGCAAGAAAAAAAACTGAAATTTAATACTGGAGATTAAAGTAATCTTATCTAATCACTAGAACTGTTGTATGGGCATGTTCATGAATAGAAAAAGAGGCTTCCAAAGTAAGGAACCACTAATAACCTACCTGGCCTGCCTTGTGTAGGCGGAGATACAAATAGAGGCTGTATAGCATTCTGTGAGGAAATTGAAGTGGTACTACTAGCTTGATTAGCTGCTGCACAGTTAGGTAAGACTGGAGCTGGAACAATATTTGCACAGGAAGCTGCAACTGCTGCAGAATTCACCATCACCACCTGTAAGTGTGGAAGAAAGTTTAGAACTCTAAGTTTGGTTTCACAAACAATATTGGTCTCTTATCTGATCCTAAACTTCAGGAAATAGTATTCTAATAACTAAAACACCAAGAAGCCAATATTTATGTAAACCTAATACAGGAAGGTTATTTCTTTTAGAAGACCCCAGATGACTTTGAGAGATTTACTTTTTTATTTTAATATTTTTCTGGAAAGGTAATACATTAATATGATTCAAAAACCAAGTATAAAATTGTATACAATGAAAAGTTTCCTCCAACCCCTGTCCTCCATCTGCCTAGTTCCTCTCTCCACAAACAAGTAACCTCTGGGTTTCCTGAATACTATCCAGGAATTTATAGTACATATTTATTTTTACATGCATCTATGTTTCCCCACACACACTTAAAAAAAAAAAACAAACAGAAAATGTTCTTTGCTTATTTTTTTTTTTAACTTCGTGAGACTGCAACTTGTTTCTCTGATTAGGCCACAGCATCCAATACAGGGCTGTGCACAGAAAGATGTTCAATAAATGGTAACAGATTCTTCTTCATGAACACCCTGTCCTCACCGTAGTCTCCATTTTCTTATTACCCACTGCAATGTGGCTGCTACCCTCTCTGGTTCTCAGAAACTGTATTCAAAGTCACAGTGGTCTCCATGGCAACAAATCATAGTAGACTCTTGTTAGTCCTTATGTTGCTTTACGGCTTGGCAGCAACTGACACTTGACTATTCCTTGAAACATTCTCTTCCTGGGGCTTCCATAATAATACACTCTCCTGCTTTTCCTCCCTCCTTGGCTATTCCTTCTCTACCCATTTTCTAAATGGTGATGCACAGGCTCTGTTCTAGATGCTGTTCTCAATCTCTTCCTTTTTCCAGGATGATCTTATTTACTCCTACGGTTTCAGCTACCTTTCTGATGCCAGCTTCCCATTCTATAAGAAAGCTTTACATTTTAAGTTTCAGGAAATGGCACAGACTTGACAGGTAATTTATATTAACTCACTCATTATATAAGAGGTTCAGAGTAGACTGAGTAGTCCAATGCCAGCACACAGAACAGTGTCTGGAACACAGCAGATGCTCCATCAATTTGTTAATAAATTTACTAATTCTTGTGCCAGGCACCAGGAAGTACAATAACAATTAACATAAGAATATAAGCAGCTTCTTTGAAGTATGATGAAGGGCAGAGAACAAAAAGAAAAAATTCATTTTCTTCTGTTTAGGCCACTGCAACTGACTGTAAAATAAAACTATAAAGATTACCTTCTGGGGGTAGTTGTATGAGGTAACTGTATCATGAGGAGACATAGGACATGGTCTTCTATCCTGAAGAGACTTTAATGAATACAGAAGTACAAATAAGGGGAAATCAAGAAATTAAACAATACATCAATAAAAGATCTGCTTTGTTTCAACATCTCCTAAAGATAAGTGAAAGTGATCTGTCCTAAAAGTATTCAAATTTGGAGGTGGCTACTATGATAATGCTCCAAAAGGTATCACCCTAGTGCCTGACTTAGGTGGCTGTTCTATTTCCCGTCTACAGAAATCCTGACCATATCCAACTCTAGTCCCAATGTAGATACTAAAATGTAATGGAGAATTGTAATTTAAACACTTTCTCAGTGTCCTCTCTTGCCTTAAAAAGCTCAAAATCAGTAGGGCCAGCAACAGTGTTGCTAAAAGAAAGCATTCCATCAAAAGGAACAACTTGGGACAAGGGTGGATAACTGGTTGGTCAGCTGCATCCTACCTAAGCAGGATGTAGTATAATCCAAACACCATTCCCCTTTGGCTCAAGACCTTGTCTTTGTGAAAGTAACAATGGTTTTAAAAGGCTCAGAATTATGCATGACAGACTGTCATGACAGAAAAATAAACTAGCAGCAGAAGCTGGTAATAAGGACACAGAGGAAATCAGGTGAAACAATCACAGGAAACAAGAGGAACCACATTGGGACAAAGACAAGCCCAACTTAACATGGACCTAAGAGTGCATGTTTCGAAAGTCTGTGTTGAAGTACAGCCCAAGTACCGGCCAAAAAGCAAACTTTAGCCCTGGCTCAGAAGGCCCAGTGTGAATTCTAAACAATTCTAGAGAAGGATTTAGGCGAGAGTTGGGCGTGGAATTAAGAAGAAAAAATGTTCATAGTTTCTTAGAAGGTTCTGTGCCTGGAAATCTTTAAGTCCTGCATTGCTCTTCTCCCCTCAGAATGCTGTGAAAAAATTACTTAGAAAAATTACTTAGAAACTTGGTGACTGGAGAGTGGGAGTGGAGCATGTCATGAAGAGATTGAAACCTACTGGGGATGTACGATAAAGTAAGTTCAGAACAAAAAGGAACACGTGACAAGTGAGATTAAAGGGACAGAAAGAAAGTGTCTACTCCTGTCATCCCTGAAGGCGAGATTTTTACTTGCTTTTTCAACTTGGGTGGCTATTTCAAGAAATGGTGTAAAAAGCATGTGATATGAGAATAGTAATGACAGACTGAGAGGAAAAACTATTTCTCTAGCAGGGGCAAAGGAAGGAAAGGAGAAATAATGGGAAGAGAATAATACATCACAGTTTTCATCACCTTCCTAAGATGTATTGCCTAAACAGTAAAAACAAAAATTCAGTACATGAAGCTATCAAAGTTAAGATTAATCACAGAGAATAGAGGGTAGTCATTCAACTTCCTCACAAATATTCCAGCTCTCCTCCTAGGTACATGGGTAGGTTGCTCTTCCCGGCCTCATCTAATTAGGTATGGGCACATGACTTGTTTGGACAATGAAATATGAGCAGAAATATTGAGAGCCAGTATTTAAATTCCCTATCTTCAGCTCTGCCAAGGTGACTGTGAAAGTACATGTCCATCAGCCTGGGTTCCTGAGTGACTCTGATGAACAAAGGCCTGCTACCAACCTGCACTGGACCTATAACATTAGCAAGAACAGCTGTGTTAAGCCGCTGAGATTTTGGTGGACTGTTGCTGCAGCGTAACCTAGCTTGACCAAAACAGTAATTGGTAACTAAAATTAGGGTGCTGCTGTAACAAAAACCTAACTTGAGAAGGAGATTATGAATTTGTAGCTCTTAAGGGAAGAGGTTTGGAAAACAGAATGTTAGTTTTGTGTTTTGATTACTGCTGGCAGAGTTTAGCAAGGTATTTTAAGACAGATGTGTACAGAAAAGTAGTTTGTAGGCAGGAATGAAAGGGAATAGAGTCCTTGATACTAGGACTTGTAGGGTTTGGAGAGGCAACCGCTTCAACTCAAAACTCTAAAAGATAAAACTGATAAATGCTTTGAACAACAAAGAGAAGGTAAAACTCGGCCTTGAAGGAAGACTCAAATCATTGTTAAAATATGATTGCACTAAAGTATCTCAAAGCAAGAGTCCCATTAAGGATATAACACCCAATGAATCCTTGCAGTTGGACAAAATGGCTCATGGAAAAGTATTCAAAGGTATGGCTCTTTCATCAATGCCTGATAAGCTAAAGGTATTTGCAATCAAGTAGAGACAGGGATAAGAATGCAAAGAATTATAGCAAATCTAAGTAGTATATTTATAAAAAAGAATTGTCAGTATGGCTACTGGCAAATGAAACTAATAGGAATCAGAGAAGCTGCACAATAAGTTACTCACATAGCCAAAGACACCATGAGCAGAACTAAAACTATCCAACTGAGATAAAACCACCCTTGGGCCCTCAATTTTCAATGAGTAAGAAGCAGGCTGAGAAAGCTGCTCAGTTGCCAAGAGGGATTATTCTCCAATGCCTACTTCAAATATAGCCAAGGAAGGAAGGGCCTTGGAGTACTCAAGAGCCCCAGAAAACAACGAACCAGGGAGCCTCTCCAGGGAACAGTCCCCATGCCTAGGTTGGGGGCCCTCAAAATGTCTGTCCAGCATGATGTCAGAATTGCTATGGGCCAGTAACTGTTTCTCCCATTCTGCCTGCATCTGAATGGGAAGTTCTACTGCAATTTTTCAGTCCCTGCTCTACCACTGGAGATCGGGTGTGTAGGGGGTAAATAACTTTGTAGATTTGGTTTAGGCCTCCAGATCAAGAGGAGCCACATCTGGACCAATACAAAGAGTACTACACACTTCCCAGAAACCCTGGGCTCTGAGCTTAATCACACTGAAGGGGATTTTGGGGTTGCCTCTCGTGAGGTGGAAGGAAGTATTTTGCCTGTGGGAGTTTCCACTGAATGTTGTAATCCTTAGTGCTGTTAAAATATTTCCAACTTTTTGACTTCTAGGCACAGAGAAGTTAGAGCCTTCAAGAGAAACATGCTCTGGCCGATGAAAAAGAAATGGAGGGCTTCCCTGGTGGCGCAGTGGTTGGGAGTCCGCCTGCCGGTGCAGGGGACACGGGTTCGTGCCCCGGTCCGGGAGGATACCGCGTGCTGCAGAGCGGCTGGGCCCGTGAGCCATGGCCGCTGAGCCTGCGCGTCCGGAGCCTGTGCTCCGCAATGGGAGAGGCCACAGCAGTGAGAGGCCCGCGTACCGCAAAAAAAAAAAAAAAAAAAAAAGAAATGGAAAAGAAAGTGATATGTGTCATCTCCAGGTAGAAACTGTAAGAGCCAGTGCACCATTCACTACCTTTTGTTTCCTGCCTTAGCAATCATGGATGGAGCTTCCATCAGCTTAAGTCCCTAAGCAGAGTCCTCCTGCAGACCTCCACTACACATGTAGCATAACCAAGAAGTAAACTCTTGTTATATTAAGTACCTGAGATTTATGGCCCATTGTTACTCTGTTAGAAAGATCATGATAAAATCCTCTAAAAAAATCATCATCGCCAATGTTCAAATTTCCTCTTGTATCAACACATATTCGGAACATCTCTATGATAATTTCTAGAAGGGGTGTGATCTCGGATGAGTTAATTTCTGGGCCTCAATTTCTTTATCTACAAAATGGGAATGATACCCTAATACCTCATAGGATTGTTCTGATTTAAATACATTTATATGTATAGCACTCAGAACAGTGTTCTAGTACACAGGAGCTATATGTGTTTGTCATTATTATTAAATACCTACCAAGTTTGCTGTAGATTCAGTTGTGCTGTAAACACCTGAAGTTTCATAGTCTTGTTCTAGAGGATACAGCCAAAGTAAAAATAATGAGCACTATTCTATAGTTTGAAATTTTATAAATAATGAGTATCAGATTTTACCTAGATCTCACTGACCTGAAGGATAAATATATTCTTCATGATATCCCCCTAGAAAAAAAAGACAGAAAAAGTGTGTTTATGTAGGAATTCTTGCTCAGAGAACCAGATGGCCAGCACTTGCTTCTTCTCAAGTTTTATGGATATATGTTCAAAACTAAAATGTATACATCCTTGAAACAAGTGATTTGAGCTTTCATACTACTCAACAGATATTAAAGCCAGAGACTGGCTGTAAACAGTACAAATTTCTCCTTTGAAAATTCCCTTAGTTCTTAAGAGTTCAGACAGACGTGAAAAACCCACTTGCGTCCAATTCTGGTGGTAGAGTATGGTGATTAACTTCACTGGCTCTGGAGTTAGGACTGTCTAGATTTGAATCCTGATTAACTATATCACTTTAGGCAGGTTATTTAATCTTTCTGTCTTAATTTCTTCACTGTAAAACAGGGTTAACAGTACCTAGCTCACAGTGGGGTGAAAAGAACACAGCATGATGCTTGGCATATAGTAAATGGTGATTATAAAGTAATCTGAGTATAATAACCAGTAGTTTGCTTAGGTGAAAGTTAAAGGAATATGGCACGCTTCATCAGTTTTTCAGCCTGATTCAGGTAAATAATACATTTACAATCAGTTTGTTCTCAAAATATGGCTTAGAGGACTGAAGTACTTTGCTCTAAGATTGCTACACCATTGAAATTCAGAGAAAGTCAATCTTCAACTGGATAGTTTTCCAGCAAATAACACCCCAAAGGTCAAAACTGGATTGATTCTTAAACATGTCACTTATCCAACACACATGCAGGTAACCCTCCAGACAACAGGATTTAAGGTGAGAATGAATATTTGGTTACTCTGAATATGCCACTATAGGTGAACAGTACATATGAAGATACCCACTGTGCTAAAAGGAAAAGTAAAAGGGTCATCCTGAGTAAAAGAGCAGAGAATACGCATACTCAGGCACATGCATGCACACTAAGTTCTCAGAAAAATCTATTTTCTCCAACATAAGTAGCAGAAAGAATATCACAAGAAAATACATTGACCAGTAAGTCAAATCATTCAGACTGCCTCTTACCTCCTTAATCCACCCAATTCCTCCAGAATTGTTTCAGTAGGCATATTTCATTTTACAGAAAAGTGGTAAAAAAAAATAAGCACACCCAATGATGAGAGGCACTCTAACAACTATAAAGGTTATGTATACATGCTTTAGAGTCAGATAAACCCAAATTCAAAATTGATCTCTGCCAGTCACAAAGGACCACATATTGCATGATTCCTTTTATATGAAATGTCCAGAATAGGCAAATCCATTAAGACAGAAAGCAGACTGATGGTTACCTACCACTAGGGGCAGAGGGAGGGGATGCTGGGGGGATAATGAGGAATGACGGCTAATGAGTACAGGGTTTCTTTTTCTAAAATTGATTGTGGTGATGTATGCAACTTTGTGACTATACTAAAAACCACTGAATTGCACTTTAAACATTGAATTGTACACGTTAGGTTAATTGTATAGTATGTAGATTATATCTAAATAAAACTGTTATAAAAAAGATTAAATCTCTGCCACTTACCAGAAGTATGACTTTGGCCATGTCATTTACCCTCTGAACCTCAATTTCCTCATATAAAAAATAAAGAAGGGCTTCCCTAGTGGGAAGAATTGGTTAAGAATCCCCCTGCCAATGCAGGGGACAAGGGTTTGAGCCCTGGTCCAGGAAGATCCCACATGCTGCAGAGCAACTAAGCCCGTGCGCCCCAACTACTGAGCCTGCACTCTAGAGCCCGCGCGCACCAACTACTGAGCCTGCGCTCTAGAGCCCGTGCGCCCCAACTACTGAAGCCCGCACACCTAGAGCCCGTGCTCCACAAGAGAAGCCACCGCAATGAGAAGCCCATGCACCATAACGAAGAGTAGCCCCAGCTCGCCGCAACTAGAGAAAGCCCGCACGCAGCAATAAAGACCCAATGCAGCCAAAAATAAATAAAAATAAATTTATTAAAAAATTTTTAATAAAAAAATAATAAAATAAAGATACCATATTCCTCAGAGTGATAAAATATTATATTGCTTAGTACAGCACATGGCCATTAGAACTCAATGAATAGTAATGTTTATAGATCAAGTAGATTTCTTTGGGCAACGAAATTATTTCACAGCAGTCTTGTAAAATAAGAGTCACATGAAAAGCCTAAAATAGTTATACAAATGGCGAGGACAACATGAATAGTTCCTCACTAATAAGGAACAGATATTTTCCATACTGAAATCTCACCAAATCAAAACTCACTGAAGACCTATGCAGAGAGCTGAAAGTTTTAACAATGTAGTGGCCTACAGAAATAGAAGTCTGTCTTTCTGAAAAATACCAAGACATCTTCAAAAACCTAGCAAGCTCTGATACAAGAACTGATAACTCTTTCAAAATGAGTTGCCAGACAGAGTGAGACCACCCCCCCAAACCAAAACTTTAGCCTTGTTGTGCTAATACCACAAGAATCATCTTTTAAAAAAATATTTAACTGGAACTGACTCACCATTGTCATTCTGGCCATCACCTTCCTCTGAATTCAGAGTCTGTTTGCCTGAGCTATGTCCTCGCCTTGCAACATGGTATCTCGAAGTAGCAGGAACCATTGTAGAGGGCCCTCCATGATTCTGTACCAAAGAAATACACACATACACATGCAGTTCTCCCTATATAGTCAGAGAAAAAGCTATAAATATTTTAAATTTACTTTAGAATCAAAAATATGTGAGGAAATAATGATCAAGAAAACAGAAGATTTTAGCCCATACTTATATAGGCAAGATTATTTGTCCACCTCTACTCCTCCTCTATAAGAACAGCTTAAAAACACATTCTCTGCAATTTTTAAAAGCTCTAGGATGAAAACTCATGTTTTCCAGGAGGGGCTTTATTTGGTCATTTGTAAAACAGCTAAAATGTATCCATATTACCTTCACTTAAAAAAGTACAATAAAAAAAGTAAATAGCTTTTTGAGTAAAATTTTGACCTACTTACAGGTAAAGTTGGATAAGCAGTCTCATCCCCTTCTTCAACTTCATAAAAAGTAATGGTTTCTTCCAAGCCCCTGGGTATCTGTCCATTCTCTGGAACAAAGCTAAACTGGCACTCCTTATTCATACAATGCATCTGGCGGTGACTACGTCTAAAGGAACTTAAGTAGTTTGCAGAGTGAGAAGGGGAAAAAAAGATAAAGTATGGTAGTAACTTGTTTCTAATTTCTAAATAACTGTTCAAACATCTCAATGTTGACACTTTAAATTTTAGTCCATATATTTACTGCACAGCAACAAAGTCAGACTCACTCATTTTCTCTTTCAACACTTAAAATTCACTTACCGAGATCTATAAGAGAAGTTATCATAGCTCTGGCAGCACCTTTTACCTGGGCCAGGGTAAAAAGCAACTTTAGGGCTTGCCATGTTGTGCCTGTTTATAAAGCGAGGTGAATCTCTAAGAATAAAGGGGGAAAAAAAACCAGAACTCTTTATTTACTAGTGCTTGAGTAGTCAGTCTTTGTAGTTAAATAGAATTAACATATCCTTCTAAAAATGACCACATAGAAAGAGCTTTGCTTTCCTCACTACTGACATTAGGCCTATTCATTTTTTTTAAATTGCAGTATAGTTGCTTGACAATGTTGCGTTAATTTCTGCTGTACAGCAAAGTGGTTCAGTTATACATATACATACATTCTTTTTTTATATTCTTTCCCATTACGGTTTGGCCTATTCGTTATTGACAGACACAGTGCCATATACATGGCACTCAGCTTGATGGCATTCTATCTTCTAGGATCTCTTCAACTGCTCCATCGTATTTTCCTAGACTATGAGAATACAAATCTTCAATAAATTTGACAAGAATTTAAGTATACATCAGTTCCATCTGTTACGCTCCCTTCAGGCAGAGATTATAAAAGAAATCTAAACTATTAAGATATTTCTAAATTCTACTGTAATTCTGCGCAGGAATTATTTCCAATGTCTAAACAGAGATGTACATTATCTTGAAAGTCAGTTAAGACCTACCTGGGCATGCCATATCCCCGACCTTGTCCCTGAGATGAATGTTGAGGATGAAAATGTTCATTAGACGTAACACCGCCAGCTGTCTGGGAGTAGTGCATTGGAGAATCATGCCCATAACGCATACTGTGCTGAAGCCTGGGTGGGAGGAGGGGGTCTCCCCTGCTGTAAGCCATAGTCATATAAACCTCTTTCCCTCTAATTTTCTTGAACATCTTCCTCCGTTGTTTCACGTCCATCTCTGACATAGCTTTCAAGCAAACAAAGAAGCAATAAGCTTCAAAACCAAAGCAAAAGGTCCAGTGTCTCCCACAAATGTCTAAGACGCTCAGATGTTTTACTTAGGAAAACCATATGAATACAGGGAAGGAACTTCTGTATTTTCAAAGGATGTACTAGGTCTTTCATTCAGAAGGGCAAAACCAGCAAGTAACTTCTGTATCAATGGACATCTCAGCACTACCTTTAGTATAGGCAACTTTGGTCATCAAAACATAGAGTCGGTCATCCAGTCATCTACGTTACTGTTATCCAAAAAATTATATCTATTAATAGACATATTAAGACGGCTGCTTCCAGCGTCTCTGGCTGCTTCTATGAGGTGTTTTCCTAGTTCTTTGAGAAATCTTTTCCTTCAAGTTTTAGAAATTAAAAGCCACTCCACCTTAAGCTTAAACAAAGTCACCTAAACAGTAGTTCTCAGCCAGGGACAATTTTGCCCCTCCCTTTCTTGAGGCACATTTGGCAATGTCTGGAGACATTTTTGGTTGTCCTAACTTGGAGAAGGATGCTGCTGGCATCTAGTAGATAGAGACCAGGGATGCTAAGCATCCTACAATGCACAGGACAGCTCCCTACAACGAAGTATTATCCACCCTAAAAAGTCAGTAGTGCTGAAGCTGAGAAACTCTAACCCAGAATAAGACTTAATGTTCCAGCTTTTTTTTTTTAAGTGCAATGTAGGTAAATACAAGAGGAAAATAATAAAACCTTCAGCATACAAACCCATTTCTGGGACACAGCCCCAGGAAATTTTCTGGTAACCTCTTCCTTTCCTACTGGGTATAACATTCCCGGCAGGACCAGGTGTCACTTGTGTAACTGGTTTTAAGTTAGCCAGTGGAACAACATACCTTAAACGTAAAGATACCACCATTAAGCCATTGCAACACAGACTTAATTCTCATTTGATACATATACCTGATCCCTCCTGCTTCATTTTCAAGTGTTTTCTACTTAAACCTGTTAACACTAGCTTCCTCATTGAGGTTTTCTTTTTATGTTAAAAAGCCTAAGAGCAGTTTGTACAATTTCACAGCTGTCTGTAGCACATATCATGCTCAGGAGGAAAGACTGTGGTAGACTAATTTACAAATATTTGTTGCCTCTCCTTGAAGAAGGATTATATTTTCTCACCCCATTGACTTTAGGCTTAGTTATGTAACCTATTTTGGCCAGGAAAATTTGAGCAGGTGCTTTAAAAACCAGCACACAGTTCGTCATGTTTTCATTTTTTCCCTGCCTGTGATCCTGGCAGCATATGTCTGGATAGAGCCATTGTCAACCTGGGTCCCCTTTGCTGACCTACTATGAACATGCTAAATGAGCAAGAAATGAACTTTTAAGTTGCCAAGAGTCTTTGCTTGTTAGGGCAGCATTACCTACTTTAATGGTTCTCAAAGTGGACCAACAGCATTAGCATCACCTGGAAACTTGTTAGAAGTTCAAATTCTTGGGCCCCACCACAAACTTACTAAATCAAACTTTGGGGGTGGAGCTCATCAATCTGTATTTTAACAAGCTCTCCCGGTAATTCTGGGGTATGTTAAAGTTTGAGAACAGATGGACTAGCCTATCTTGATATTGGCAGAGGCTCAGTTAGCAAACTAGCTTTCCAGTTAGTATAGTTTTATATCAGAATTCTGTTGTACTTAGTATTTCTAATAAGTTGGCTATTACCCAGGATTTTGAAACTTATGCATAGGTATACTGAAATTTCACACTTCACCATATGCTTTTACAACTGACGATAAGTCACCTTAGGCCAGTACCAGATATAACTTTGGTTCTCTTACTAGCATCCTGGTAACTCTCAATATTACAAAAAGGCATCAAAAGCCAAAGATTTTAGTAATTCAACAAATTATTATATCCTTACTTGTCTGCCAATTCTTCAATGAAGACTGTTACAGAATTGCTTTCATTTCCAACTTCCTGAATATGAGCATTATAATATCTTCCGCCTGATTCCAAATGAACCTGAAAGAGGGGAAGAGACAGTAAGAAAACATCTAGTCTCGAGTCAGATCTGGCTTTTGCCAAACAAAAACACTACTTCTCCTCCCAAGTGAAGTTCAGTATCTACTTATTAAGGCAGTTGATAATCAACACTGCCAGTCCAGTTCAATGGAGGCTGCACATGCTGAAACAGTGTTACATCTAATCACAAGTTTGTAATTAAAATTTAACCAAACATTAAAAAAATCCTAGCATTTTGTAAATTAGTTTTGTTGAACTCATATTAATGACTAAAACCACAATCTCAGAAAAACAAATTACTGATTCTTTAAAGAAGGAACTAACCTGACATTTGTCTCCCAAATAGTACTGTCTCCCAGCATACTCCATGTAATCAGATTTTTGAAGTTCTATGAAAGAAAATGAAGATTCAACCTCAATCGAACTGGTTCCTTTGCTGTTTTACATCATTTCATTTTCTTATTTACTTTTACCACAGTGTTTTTGACAATGCTACCACTGTAAGCTAAAATCTGGAGGGAAAATGTCCTAAAGGGTCATTCCATCACTCTTGATGGGTTATTCTTGTGGTCAATCTAAGGAGACCTGCCAGAATAGTTTTGTGCTATAAAACACAAACAGGTGGAAATTGGGAGGTTGTAATCTTAGAGTTGGTCATATACCAACAAGGTACAGTTTGAAAGTAACACACTTCAATTTTTAAAAAAAAGGAAAAAAAAACCACTGTGTGGCTTCTTCAAAGCAATACAGTTTACCCTTGAACAGCACGGGTTTAAACTGCATGTATCCACTCATATGCGGATTTTTTTCAATAGTACTACAAGTACCAAGGTTGTTGAATCTGAGGATGTAGAACTGAGAATACAGAGGAACTGGGAATGCTGAAGGCTGACTACAAATTATATCTGGATTTTCAACTGCTTAGGGGGTCAGCAGCCCTAACCCCCACATTGTTCAAGGATCAACTGTGTTTTCATTGTGTTCCACAAGGTATTAACCTCATTCTAGATTATTAACTATACCTAGGTTCACCGCCGAGGTTCAAGGAGTTGAATATGAAACATTAAAGGCTACCTTGATGGCAGAACTTTAAGACCTACTTTGATCAACTTAGTTATCTTATAAGGGGAGAGAAACAATTACTTATTTCAAGGGTTGGCAAACTTTCTCTGTAAAGAGCCATATAGTAAATATTTTACAGTTTGTGGGCCATGGGCTTCCCTGGTGGCGCAGTGGTTGAGAGTCCGCCTGCCGATGCAGGGGACGTGGGTTCGTGTCCCGGTCTGGGAAGATCCCACATGCCGCGGAGTGGCTGGGCCCGTGAGCCATGGCCGCTGAGCCTGCGCGTCCGGAGCCTGTGCTCCGCAACGGGGGAGGCCACAACAGTTAGAGGCCCGCATACCGCAAAAAAAATAAAATAAAATAAATTAAAAAAAATAAAGTTTGTGGGCCATACAGACTCTTGCAATTATTTAAGTCTGTCATAAAACTTTATGGACACTTAAAATTGAATTTCATATAATTTTCATGTATCACAATACACTGTTCTTTTAATTTTTCCCTGACACTTAAAATATAAAAACCATTCTTAGCTCACAGACCATACAAAAACAGGTGGCAGACTGGATTTGATTCACAGGTCATAGTTTGCCAACACCTGACCTATTCATCTATCAGTGAGCAGTCTTGACACATTAAACTTAAGATGAACTTATTTCCACTTACAAGTTTCTGGTACTCTTAAAGTTATCTAAAGACACACAGTCTTTGCACAGTTGAAGTCCCTGATGAACATCAGACTCTAAAAGATCCCTCCCCAGTTCTAAACCTATTTGTTTCCTCCTTTGGATGTAAATCATGTATTGAGTAGGCTAAAAAGTACCATATAAACATATAAAAGTGGGTTTTTTTTAATAACAGTGGTTTGAAAACACCTCTTATTAAAAAAATTTGCAAAATTATTCTAGATCTGTCAGGATTCAAAAATATCCTGTTGATGTTTCATTACCTTTTCTGCTGTCCAGCCAAACATCAAATTCTACATTACGATAGATTTCTGGATCCAGGGCTTTGAGCACCTTATAAGGGAAGAGCATCTTTGATGGATTTTCTGGAGTCTAAAACAAAAATAATCATGCTACAAACTCACCATCCTTAAGTCTTCATTCTATGAAGAAGGAAGAAATAAGGTTCTTTTCTTCCTTTTTTAAAACTATGTACATATAGGCCTTTCCTTTTTTATTAAAAGAAATAGGACTTCCCTGGTGGCACAGTGGTTAAGAATCCACCTGCCAATGCAGAGGACATGGGTTCGAGCCCTGGTCCGGGAAGATCCCACATGCATCGGAGCAGCTAAGCACGTGCACCACAACTACTGAAGCCCGCACACCTGGAGCCCGTGCTCCGCAACAAGAGAAGCCCCAGCAATGAGAAGACTGAGCACCGCAATGAAGAGTAGCCCCGCTCACCACAACTAGAGAAAGCCCGCGCACTGCAACGAAGACCCAACATAGCCTAAATAAATAAATAAACCTTCATTAAAAAAAAAAGAAAAGCCACAATAAATTTTACTGTATTTTTTAAAAATCAGGAGTCTAAATAAGCAATATGCAGAAATCTAAAAGGTTATAGATGGCAGAAGGGAAATACTGTCTAAAGCAGCCAATAACTCAGGAGATACATAAATCAATGCAACACAGACCAGAATTAAAGATTCAGTCAGGGCTATTCAACAAGTCTCATCTTAATATGCATACAGAGGTGCAAGTGTTTCTGTACCCTAGACACCTAGACAAATCTGAAAAGGTTACTTCATTTTGGTCAAAATCTGCTACAATTTCCAAAAGAATTATCTTTTTCTTCTGCTTTCCTAGAATTTCATGGTATTCCATACTGTTTCCAAATTACCAGCACTTGGGGGCATACACAGAGATTGTTCTAGTAGTATTTGCCCTATTTAGCTAGTCTCAAACTGAAGGTCTGCTTGATATTAGACCTATACAGGTGGTAAAATTCCTCCTGTTTCTCCAACTAGGATTACTACCTATTTTCTGAGTAAAATAGGAATAAACCTTACTCTCTTTAATGACAAAAAGAAACCTCAGCATCAGAAGACTGATTACAAACTAAATATCTATTGGGTTTCTAATATTACTTTAACTTGAAAACAACAGCTTCTGAAATTTCTCAAGTGTTCAGAGTTAAATTTGAAAAAAATTTACAATTCCATAGGAACAAAAATTCAGAGAACATTAAGCACACATTTTACATTTCAGATCAAGACTTACACGAAGGAAAACATCAGCTCTTCCCCCACCCCATATAACTAAAATGGACCATCTGACATTAACTAGTTTAAGTTATGATACTGAAAGCCAAGATTATGAAAATTCTTTGCCCTAGAAGATCTCAAACCTTTGCTTCTTCTGTTCCTTGATTGTACCCCTCTGGTATATTTTCAACATTGCAGCAGGCACCCCACTCTTCAGTCCTAATTGAAAAGATTTAGAACAAAGAGCTTTATATAAATGCAGGAGCTAAGTCGTAAGTCTAATGACTATACCACCATCTAGTGGTAAAGTAGCTCAGTTCTAAAAATGAGGCAAATACATTTTCATCCCAGCATTTACATTTATGCTTCTTTTTTTTAAGTACGTGCTACAAATACCTCCTATATATTTCATACCTCCTGTGGGGACACAATCTTAAGATGGTCACTATGATCCCCACCTCCTGGTGTTCACACTCTTGTATGATTTCCCTCCAAGTTTGCGTCTAACCAATAGACAGGATGTATATCATTACACTATATAAGAATGTAGTGCCTGTCTTGCTGATCTCTCTCTCTTGCTGACTATAAGGAAGCAAGCAGACATGTTCACCAACCCCATGTGGCAAGGAGCTGAGGGTTATTCTGGCTGACAGCCAGCAAAAAGCTGAAGTTCTCAGTCCTACAGCTGCAAGGAATTGAATACTACCAAGAACCATGTGGATCCTTCCCCAAAGCTCCAGATGAGAACTCAATCTTGGCTAAAACCCTCATTACATTCTTGTGAGATCCTAAGCAGAAGACCCAGATAAGCTGGGCCCAGATTCGTAACCCACATAAATTCTGAGATAAGAATGTTGTTTTAAGCTGCCAAGTTTGTGGAAATACTGTTATGCAGCAACAGATAACTAATACACCCTGCCTTCCTACTACTTTAGTTTCTGTAAGCCTCAAGTTCTTAATACAAATAATCAGTGCAGAATGAAGCAACTTCTACCCTGATATATATGGTTGCCACCCCCCCCCCGCATTCCTTAATACAGTCATCCCTCGGTATCCATGAGGGATTGGGTCCAGGACCCCGGTAGATATCAAAATCCTCAAGTTTCTCAAGTCCCTCACGGTCAGCCTTCCACCACCCCAGGTTCTGCATGTGGATCGGGAGGGCCAATTGTAAGTTTTAAAAAACCCTCTTTATCAAAAAAAAAAAAAGCATTAAACATTCAAGAAATAGAACTGCAAGACAACAAAAAGACAAGGTTATATCTGACTAGCACCAAGCCTATCTGAATTTCCAGACAGAAGAATCAGGGAGAAATATAAGACAACACCTACTTTATTATCTCAAAGTTTTTGACTAAATCTGTTCAATAATAGCTGCTTCCTCAGAGGCCACAATATATACTCCTAGTGAGTACCAAAGGCAGACACTAAAAGCTCCTAAAACTCCCCTTTAGCCTGAGAGATTCTTTTCTACTAGCTGGATGTATGTGTCAAGTAACCACTTTGAACCTCAGTTACCATCTACAAAATGATGGTGCTGGTTTAGAATCAGGTTTTTTTCCCTGAAAGTGTGGTCCATGGCCTACCTCTATCAGAATACCTGGGTGTACTTGTTTAAAAAGTAGATCCCTGGCCCTACTCTGACCTCCAATTTTGAAGGGAGGCCCCAAAATCTGCCTAACAAGCGCCCTAAGTAATTCATATATAAGTTTGAGAATCATGCGATTATAGTTCCAAAGTCTCTTCTAGCAATTAAAGAACTGATTCTGGA
This sequence comes from Pseudorca crassidens, assembly GCF_039906515.1. NCBI lineage: Eukaryota > Metazoa > Chordata > Mammalia > Artiodactyla > Delphinidae > Pseudorca > Pseudorca crassidens. Next base: position 35,912,140 of record NC_090317.1, read on the forward strand.
GTCAGACTTGAGATATGTGTCAGGAGGGGGAAATTTCCCCCCTACCCGTCTTAAGTTCTTGTGGCTGGACTAATAATAAAATTGACACAAGACAGGTTAACAGGAGAAAAACAAATTTAAAACTGATTCTGACTTGGACCAAACCCCCAAAGCCTGAGCATTTCGCAATGCAACATATCTTTTGGTAAAACTTCTCTTCCCCCATTAAAAAACGTATATCCCTGCACATACAAGCATACATACATACATACATGTGTGTGTATATACAGTTGGCCCCTTCATTTCAGCAGGTTCCACATCCACAGATTCAACCAGCCACGGATGGAATTGGTTGAATCTGTGGACGCAGAACCCATGGATATGGAGAGGGCCAACTGCACATACTACACTGTTTTATACAAGGGACTTGAGCATCAAGCATTTTGGTGTTTGCAGGGGTCCTGGCACCAATCCTCCACAAATGCCAAGAGATGACTGTGTATAAATACACTAAGTCATAAGCTTGCCAGGTCCCTTCCACTTTCAAATGATACACAGAAACATGATGATCTTGTAGTTGACATCCCCTTTCCCTTTATTACCTATCCTGAGTTGAACTCTTGTAGTTAATATGGACATCCCCACTGCTAGTCACAGCACTGTTCCTGTTCTTCTTGGAACCACTTCGAAACAACTTAACTGCAGTCTTCAACTCTTCTTCATCCACAACAAACACATCTTTATAGAGAATTTCATACAATACAGCTAAAGGAAAAAATGACCAAAACTCCAATTGTCAAAATAAGAATTTTTATAACAATGTGAAAATAGCTATAACCCAGTATATGAATTCAATAGGTACCAACAAAGTTTTAAAAGAGCTATTTATGGTGGGCCACTCAATTTAAAGATCGGCAACAAATCATCTGAAAGCACACCCAAACATTTATAAAGCCTTCACATGCCTTGACAAACAGCTGCACTTGACTGAAATTGTTTTGAGTACACTGAATCGTAATGACCATTACTTGAACAGCAGAGTAGAATCTGAAGAAAAGAAAAACACATAGAACAATTAAGTGAATGTTAGATATCTTACAACCATGAAATACTTCAAATTAAGTTGCTAATCAGAAATTGATAAACTAAATGAATTTGCTTTTTAAAAAAAGTGACTTTCAGATTCTACATATGTGATATCATACAGTATTTGTCTTTCTCTGTTTGACTTATTTCACTTAGCATACATGTCAATCAAATCTCAGTAAGGCTGGGGAAAAAGTGAGTTTAGAATCCAAATACAGATAAATGAAAGCTGTATGCCACAAACAGATTTTCTTGACAGTGAGTTTTATTTTTTTTTAATTTTTTTAGTAAGCGAAAAGAATCTGAAAAATATATATATATGTACAACTAAATTACCCTGCTGCACACCTGCAATTAACATAACACTGCAAACTAACCACACTTCAATTTTTTAAAAAAGACATTTTCCAAAATGGTTGTGCAATTTATACTCATACTAGCAGTATATTAGAGTTTTAGTTACTCCAGGTTCTTGACACAATTTTTCATCCTTTTTTATTTTTGTTCATTGTTTGGAGTTGTTTTTGTAGTTCTTTTTTGTTCCTTTCTTCTTCTTCTGCTCTCTTACGAGTTGATAACTTTCTTTAGTGTTACATTTGGATTCTTTTCTCTATTATGTGTGTGTATCTATTACAGATTTCTAGTTTGTGGTTAGCATGAGATTTATATATAGCAATCTCTCTCTCTCTCTATATATATATTTACACATGATTATTTTAAACTGCTGATCTCTTAATTTCAAATGCATTTTATCAACCCTGTATTTTTACTCTCCTTCCCTCATGATTACTGTTTTTGACATCATATTTTACATCTTTTTTGTGTATCCCTTAATGCTTATTGTGGATATAGATATTTTATTACTTTTGTCTTTTAACCTTCTTACCATCTTTGTATGTGGTTGACTTCCAAAAAGATGTGGTACATATATACAATGGAATATTACTCAGCCATAAAAAAAGAATGAAATAATGCCATTTGCAGCAACATGAATGGACCTAGAGATTATCATGCTAAGGGAGGTAAGACAGTGACTTTTAAATGTCAAGATTAAAATCACTGCTAAGGCAACACTGTGAGCCTCAATCACATTCCTGATAATATACCAAACAAGTCCCGATTTACGAATTTGCAAAAGATGGGAACTTTTACAAATTAAGCAAATAGAATAGGAAGCCTAACAGAAGTCAAACGACCCAGCTGAACTTCTAAAAATGGAGAAAACAGGTCAAATATCCCAAATTTAGACTATGGGGGGAGGAATTTCATTCAATTTATTCAAAATGTTATCCACTATATTGAATAGCAATATATCAATATGCTATATGGGAGCCTTCCTTAAAGAACTGAGGCACTGAGATGGCTATAAAATGAGTTAATCTCTTAGCTGATTCCTTCAATATCTAGTTTTTTCGAACAACATTCAGAGGTGAGGCTTACTAACCAAATTATTTCAGTAAAAATGCTCCCTGGCTCCATGTGATGAAATCTGTTTATATAACAGGTCCAAAACCTTTTTGAATTTTTCTTCAAAAACCTCTGTCTTGTGTAAAGGATGTAATCCCTAGTGATTAAGTCTATTTTATTTTGAAGCCATCTCTGCAAACAACCTGAGGTAATAAAGACAATTCTCTGTGATCTATGAGAGGATAGTGCCACCAAGTTTCCTTGGCAGAAAATTATCGTAAGCACTCTTTTTTTCTACTTTCCTACACTACCCTGGGCTAACTTCTCCCAATGAACAAGTTCTCTGACCGCAGGTCTATTATTCTTCCCTAGTCTTTTTTTGCAATCACAACTCTATCAGTATAATCCATTTCAAAGTACTGAGAGGGAGTATCAAGCTAAAGTAACCCACAATAAAGTTTAAGTTGCAAAGTTTCACCCACCCCCAAGGGGTATTTGCATTTAAGAGGAGTTCATTAATCTAAAAGAACAGTGAGCAGATTTTGAGCTGAGAAGCCTTTTGTACTTTGGACTAGAATAACTGGAAACTCCAACAAAGAAAGGTTAATAACCAGAGGCAGTTAGTAAGGATTAGTTAAAGGAACCCAGCTAACCAGAACTGATGACTAAATAAGCAGGAAAGAAAACAAAGATGAGTATACAATTTCTCTATTGAAGTGGCAAGAAGTTCTATTTTGATTGGAAGAGGCAAAACTAAGCATGATGGCTTTTATGTTCCTGGTGGTATCTCAACATAATAATTTTCTCATACATACTTGTGGGTGGTGTGTTTGTTGGGGGTGGGAAGGTGGGATGTAATGGCAGTAAACTAGTTAAAAATGAGGCAGATCTAGATTACTGATGGGGATAAATATCTGAAAAGAACAAGTGACAGAATGTTAAGTATGAGCCCATCTACATAAAAACTAATAAATGAATAAATACATAGAGAATGAAATTGGGATACCCACCCAAACTTAATAGCTGTTACTTTGAAGCACATGAGATTGAAAAGCATGAACAGAAACTTGACTTTTCACTCTACATTTCCAGATACACGTTTCACTTTGTTTTAAATATAGTGTTTTTCTATTCTTTCTAGATAGAACAAATTGGCTGAGTGAAAATGGCTAGTTTCCAGTAGCATTCACTTTGACACTGGATAACTATGTAAAATGCAGAATTAAGTCAGCTAAAAAGGTGAAAGGTACTAGTGTGAACATTAGGTATTTATTTCTTCAAAAATGTGCTCTAAAATATATTTTATGCAAAGCTTATTAATAATGTTCACTGCTTTTAATAAAGTCATTTTTGAAAATACAAACAATTCAAATATAAATCTTAGGAGCCTGAACTGATACAGCAACTAAGTTTTAGGCAAAGCAAGGTGTCACACAACAAAAGTACCCTGCTGCCACCTGGCTCTTCCATACTTAAATTTCAATACAAACTAACATTCGCTTTATACATTCCCAAATCAGACATATATACAGTATCCTGTGCAATGCAAATACCCAACTGCTGTTAAGTGTTAGCTCTATATATATGTATGGATGAGACTTACACATGATATTCTCATGGCTGCACACACTAAAAAGGTCTTACATTTCTGTATTCTTATGGTTCCCAATGGGTGATGTTTTCCCCTTAATTAGCTCAAAAATATCTCTGTAAAATGTATAAGACTCATTTGAAAACAGAGCTGTATAATTATAGGAACTAGGTGGTAGGAATATGGATGTTCACTATACAAATCTTATAATTTCTCTCTGTATGAAAATTTTCAGAATAAAATGTTGGAGAAAAAAAATAACTGCAGGTTTAAAGGTTCCTGGTAAAGATCTAACTGTCTAAATCTCATCTCAGACAATGCTGTGTACAGTTGCTAAAACACAATAGCTAACACGCCTCTTCCTCAAACAAGTCTGATTATGTCACACCTTTGCTTAAAAACTCTGAATTGAGTGTTTAGGGACAATTATACTAATGTCTGAATTTACTTTGAAAGACATCAAAACTTAAGATGGATTGATGAATGGATAGAGGGGTGGTTAGATATGTGACAAAACAAGGATATTAAATATTAGCAGTGGACTAAGTGGTGGGCGTATGGATGCTCAATGTAAAATTCTTTTCGCTTTTCTGTATGTTTGAAAAACCTTCATAATAAAATACTGGAAAAAAGCTTCAATTGTCTATTCTGTACAATGAAAAGCCAAATTATTGGCACAGCCTACTACATCCCTCTAGCCTATCTTTTCAGCACTGTCTTCCCCCCATCCAGCTACTTGGCCTCAAAGGGTCTCTTGCTTCTATGCCTTTGTATATAGTGTTTCCTCTGAAGAGACTGCCCTTTATACTTGTTAAACTCATTTTTTTTAATACTCCACTTAAATGTCACAACCACCATGAAACTTTCTAAACTCCCTAAAGCACAGTGAAGGGCTTTTTCTTATATGCTCTTTGCATATAGTTGTATTATAAAACATATCACTTCACTGTAGTTATTTACATGTCTGTCTTCATAGCCTCTTGAGCCCTTAGAGGGCAAGGATTTTGCTGTATTAACTGTGGTATCCCCAAAACCTAGTAAACTGCCTGGTACACTACAGGGGCTTAATGTTTACTGAACAAATTGGCAGTACCATCAGTAAAATAATTAACATGCCCCAATTTATACTTATGTTCTAAGTTATCTCTTGCATCCTATTCAGTCTTTTCTATTCCTAACGCCACTTGCCTAGTTCAGGCCTTCTGTCTAGATTACTGTAATATTCTAACAGTTCTACCAGTATCTAGTCTTATCTTACCATCAAAATGCTGCCTGAATTTTGCTCCATGGTATGAAACAAGACAAAACTCAAATACTGTGTAATCTACATTCACTAATCAAATCATCTGGATAGAAGGCTTTTCTTAAAAACTTTTTGGAAGAAAAACTGTATGCTAAAAAACAATCTGTTTACCTGCTGAGAGTTCTCAACCAACTAAACAACCTCCTACTATTTTCCAAGCACCTTACTAGACAGTAGTAGCACATTGTCCCTGCACTTAAGAAACTTTCAGACTAATGAGAGAAACAGACATGAAAACATATACAAGGTGATAAACACTATACTTACCTGGGTGATGCTAGGGGAACAAAAAGGGAGGAAATAACTCCAGGGGAGGTGGTAAAGTTTCAAAGGAATTAACATTTGAGATACAAAGGAAAAGAGCATGAAAGTTGGACTCTCTGGACACATGATGTACTAAGGTTGAAGTACAATGAAGCCAGAAAGAAGGTTTGGGACCCTTTAGGTTACTGAATGTCTAGCTTCAGAGTTTGATCCTTATCTTCTAGTCAATGGAGAGTCAATTAGGGTTTTGGGTGGTTTTTTTCCTATTACAGAGGAGTGACAAGATCAGGTTTGTTCAGAAAGATAGCTAACAATACTTAGGCTGACTAACTGGAGAGGAAAAGGCTAGTTGTAGAAAAGCTTGGCTTTTAGACTGTGCTTATTTTTTCATTAATTAGGTTTAAAAGGATGATTTCTTAATGATAAGCTGGCAGCATCATTCAATTTTTTATTTTAGTAAACATTCACTTATCTTCTTACCTTGTCTTCATAGCCATTATCTGTGACATGAGTTGGAGGCCTGCCAGGATAGCGATAAAGAATGAAATCCCGACTACATGGGTAGAAAACAAAGATGGATGAGAAGAGACAATTCAGTATATGCAAGAAATAGTTATAAGAACAAAGATTTGTGCTTTTAAACTGCCTACCTTATTCATCTAAAATAACCTAAATGTTTAAGAGGATAAATATTAATTCAACATAGACAGCTAACTGTCCCTAAAGTCCTATGCATTTTTAAAATGTATCTTAATTTGAGGAGAGGAGGAATAAAGAAAATAAATTGCCAATTGTATGAATGTAAGTTTTGGAGGCTCCCATTTATTTAAAGCAGGTGTTGGCAAATTTTTCTTGGTAAAAGACCAGATAACAAACATGGTTTTTGCAGGCCATATGATTTGCTCAACTTCGACTTTGTAGCCTGAAAGCAGCCATAGGCAATGCATAAACAAATGTACGTGAAAGCTTTATTTATGGACACTGAAACTGAATTTTATGTAATTTTCATATGCCATGAAATATTATTCTTTTGATTCTTTTTAACCATCTAAAAATTTTTAAAAAGCATTCTTAGCCAAGAGCCATACAAAATAACAAAAAGCAGGCCAATTCAAAAGGTTGTCCCTGATTTAAAAGCAACAACTGATTAGCTGCCTGCTCCATGCCTCTTCTGTACTACTTCTTGCTGGATTTAGTGAGGGATGAGCAGACTGCAAAACAGTAACTTGAACAAGTCCCCATACAAGAGGGTTCTGATTCTATCAAGGTATATGCTATCTCACCATCCTAAGAACTGTGAAGGAGTCTTATACAGATCCAACTCCTTAAATGAACAAGATTCCCACTAGCCTCTAACCCACATTATATAACCTACTGCTTTCAGAAATGCCACTTTCGCAGTTTTAAAGACCAAAACAGAACTTCCAAAGCAGTTAGGGCAGTGTTTTTCAAATTTTTCCACCATTACTGCCTCTCTAAAGAGCCTTTAAAAAAAATACGTTTCTTAATTTCCCTATAAAATTTTAATACTACAGATATACTGTATATCTGTTTTCATACTGTGACCCTTTGAAGGATCATAAACCAATGTAATATCTAATATTTGTTGTCCTCAGGAAACAATTTCTACCCTCTTGGAAGTGATATTGCCCCAATGAGCACACATGTACAAAAGGCACAAAGTTAAATACACAAAAATTCTAAGATAAGTATTCCGATTTTCTACAGGAATAGTACTAGCAGTTCTTAAAGCCCTTTATTCTTCCATTCAAACGGACACAAATGTAGAAGTTCTCCACCCCAAAATTACGCCATTGACTTTGCTTAGACCACTTCATTTGACTATCAATACATCAAATCTCAAATATTCCCAGTCCTAAAGGGACTTTATTAGAAACCTTACACACACACACACACACACACACATGCTTTCTCTCTTAAAAAAAAAAAAAAAGAGATCCAACTTACTTATAAATTAGAGAAAGAGCTCTTATTTCCAGATGGCCAGCACTTTCCTAAACATAAACAGTGCATAAAGTTTTTAAAAGCATTCTGTATCTAGGAGGTAAACGTTTTCGCAAGTTCAACAATTGTTTTTTTAGATGCTTAGCACTGTTGTAGGTGAAGAATTTGTACAACACACTATAACTTGCTTTGAGGCTTGGGATACTGTGATAGTTACTTATTAACATAAACTTATTCTGAGAAAAAATTGGACCTAAAGATCTTCTTAGTTAGCTATTAAGTAACAAGGACAGGAATATGGGAGATTTAAAAGACACAATAAAAATGTAATTAGTGTAAGAATACGAAGTTAGCAGGGTATTTAGTAAATGTGTTAAGTCCAGAACTATGGAATTAATTTAATCACATAAAATTATTTTTAATATGTTTAGGAATCTTACTCCCACATAAAAGAAGGATAACTACAAATCAGGAGAATTGTTTAATAAAAAAAATAATGACCTAGTAACATTCATTGCCACCCCCCTCCCCCATTAAAGTGAAAAGGCTTGGGTTAGTCCTGTTCCCAAGTAGTGTATACTCTTTCACTAGTCTATAGATGATAAAATTGTTAACACACAATTTTCAATATTCAACACAAAACAACAGGTCAATTCCCAGCCTCTAAACTTTTGCAAGAACTATTTGATTCAACACAGCTGGCTACTTAAGAAAATAGACTGGGCCTAGCTAAAGTGACACAGCTGAATGATACTTAGGCTACTATTCCAAATACTCTGAAAAGATTAAACCCCCATATTTGATCTTACCTTGGGATCTCCCAACCGTTCCAGGTATTTCTCAAAAGATCCCTCCACATACTTCAAAAATAAAACAAACTTGACTTAACCAAATACATAGCATTACTGAAATCTGATTATATTGCTGTTGTTCAGCTGAACAATTATGGTATTAAATGACTACTTTGCACAGCACCTCAAGAAGATTTGTACATACACAAAAGTTAGTGGAGAAAAGCTGGACTATAAGACTATCTCAGGAACTGCTCCTGGCTTATCCACATACCAGTGCATTTCATCAAACAGTATGCCTTTGGAGTTTCTTTTGAAATGCCAACTTAAGTAACGACAATTTTCATAAATCAAGCAAGCACAATAATTATAAGGATTTCAAATTTGACAGCAGACATGCATTTACAAAGTTAAACTGAGGAACTTTAAAAGGAATTTCACTAGTTTCAAACAAAGCACAGGCAACAAGGGAACTTTTTGGGTGATGGAAATATTTTGTATCTTGACTGCAGTAGCAGTTGCTTGACTATATTATTGCCAAAACTTAAAACACTAAACTTACAATGGTGAATTTTATGATATGTAAAATATACCTCAATAAAAATTAAACTCAGGAAATATGATATACATTTAGTTCCATGCATGTGTATCACTAGACTTAAAAAACTATGTTAATTTTTCTCAGTTTCCTTTTTAAACAGTTTTGAGGCATAACTGACATACAATAAGCACACATATTTAAATGGCACAAATAAGTTGACTTACGTATGCACCCATGAAACCATCATGACAATCGTGATAGTGAATATATCCATCACCCCCGTAAGTTTCCTTGTGCCCCTCTATAACTTCACTAACCCCCAAGCAACCACTGATCTGCTTTCTGTCACTACAGATTGAGTTGTATTTTCTAGAGTTTTATATAAAGGAAATCATACAGTATGTACTTTTTTGGGGAGGTCTGGCTTCTTTCACTCTGCATAATTAATCTGAGATTCATCCATGTGGTTTTAAAATTTTACAGACATCTTTGTTACTCAAAATGTGGTCCTTGAACAACAGCAAGCATCACTCAGGAATTTAACTGCTGAAATCTGGGGCCCCAGCTCAGATCTAGTGAATCAGAATTGTTTTTTTAACAAGATCCCCAGGTGATTTGTATGCACAAAAATACTTGAGATGCACTGCTTTACACCATGGTCTTGCATTTGAAGTAATTTCACAAATAATCCTTTCCCCAGGTGTGGTGACCACTAATTAACTTCAAGGTAATAAGCTTTAAAATCAAGAAGGCTTCATATAGTTTTAAAATTCACAGAAACCTGTTGAGAAAATTAAGAGTAAACCTCGAACAGCAGGCAAATACCCATAATATAGTCAGGAGAACAAATAGTACTGGAAGGGCTAGGAATGTTTAAAACAACAAAAAAACAAACAACAAAAAAAACAACAGCCACAGGAAAGGGCGCACTTCAAATCAGATCTTGATAAAACCTTATTTTGTTAACAAGAATTCAAATACTTCAACGTATACGAAGATGCCTTCTAAAAGTTGTTTTAAAGTTAATCATTAGTGGCAGAGCTCCAATTACCAGTTTGTCACATGAAAAAGACATGTTCAGGAATAAGTTGTTTCCTTAGAGTTAAGTTTTACAAGATTCTTCAAGTTGACTGGCTGACAATCACTGTGCATAGAATTAAGAAAGAACACAAGGGGTTCCCATTTATACAAATTTAAAAAATACACATTTAAAAATATTAACATAGCCAAACCCCTCGTGAACTGATTACTTGTTTAAGAGAACTGTGATATGGATAACAGTCACAATGTGACTTTTTGGGTGTGGGGGTGAATAAATAGTGGGAAGGATAAAGATTAACTTTCTTAATTTTTAATTAAAGTACAAAACAATCTAATTCTGGGAGAAGATCCAGAAGCATGCTACTAGCTAGGAGGAAGGAAGTCAACTGAAAATTAAATATTTGCTATTGAGAGGAGATTGCGGGATATAATATTCATGCGTAGGTACTCAAAATTCATTTCCTACCTGCTACATATTCTATGAGCAACTCTCCCTTGGGTATGTATTCTACTTACAGACTCAAACGTTTGTTGATTTTCTCTCATATATGAGACACAAGCCTTCCTGATTTCCAAGTGATGGACCTGGCTGCAAAACAACTAAAAAGAAGAGAAAGACCAGCTCACTGTCAGCAGTTATTTGAAACAGAAGCTTCTAAGTTAAGACTATGAACTGGACACTCAAGTCCTCCCCTTATTCAGAACATACGTAGGAAACTGGGAAATTAAGTCCTGATCTTACTAAAATCTGTTTTTGTCATCTTTAGCGATACAGAAGAGGTATGATTCTGTCATGCCCCCCCTTTCTACTACTATAAATTTTTCCTTAGGCATAAAATTTAGGGGAAGAAGGTGCTGCTTATAAAGGATCAAGATACATTTCAAAGTTTTCTTTAACCCCATTACTTTACCTCTTACATTCCAAAGTGGCATTTAGAAAACAGAGAAGATAGCAAAGGCACAGCAATATATTTGAACTAATCAGCAAAGGCATGCACCAAGCTAATAAGTAGAGAGACCCTGATGTTTTAAATAGGGAAAAGGGAATTTCTGTTGTTCTGTTTGGGTGGGCTACAGGTCTTCTAGCTACAGAACTGTGCCAAATCTCAAACTCCAAAAACTCAGCATAGAGAAGATGTATTTGTTTTCCTTTTACCTGCTCCGAAATAGCCCGAAAGAGGCAAGAGGCATCCTTGGCAGTCAGCTTTCGAAACAGCCCTAAGCTGCCTAAGTATTCATCCATTGATGCCTCATTCAGAGACTTCTGGCCGCAGTACTTTTTCCATCCTTTATGCATTGTGCACAGGGGGTGGAGTTGGGGAGGGGGAGAAAGTAACACAGGTGTGGCAAGAAGGAAAAAGCAGGGTGCAGGTAGGAATGGGTAGCAGTAACAGGGCTTGCTTATGCAGGTATCCAGAAAGCAGCCCAAAGTCTAGGCACGAGAAGGCAGTTGGAGTCAGCGCTGCACAATCTTGGCACTTCTCAGGAGCAGGAGAAGCAAAGGGCTGGCCCAGGATAAGTCGGGACCCTGTGAAAAGAAGAGGAAGAGCCGATGCTCCTAGGAATAGAGAACTTGACTTGAGAAGGAGACGTGGGAGCGAGAAGGAACTTGCAGAGTTACCTTGTTGGGGAAGGGTGGGATTAACCCAACCAGCCCAAGGTTGAGAGAAGTATGCACAAGCAGCTGAGCTTCGGGACCAAAAGGAAGCCGAGTCTGCAGCTTAACTCAAGGCAACTGCTGCACGAGGTTGCAAAGGGACTGCAATAAGGCTCAGGTGTGTATGATGCAGCCCAACCCACATTACATTGCTTTAAGATCTCTGCCCGAATTTTCAACCAGTCTCTGCCCAAGTTCCCTGCTCCCATCATAGTTTCATGTAGATGAGAGGAAAAAAAAATCGGAACATAATTAACTGAGTAAGCGTTTGTGTTAAGACTACCTTAAGAAACAAAGAAAATGGGAGGGAGAGGGGGACTCCCTTGATCTAAAAGGGCAGAGGTCACAGTTCAAGCAAAGTAAAGGGCCAAAGCAAGTTATCTGGATATTTCAGGTATGATGTTTAAGTAATCTCATTTATTTCTCCTAAATAATAATAACCCTCTGCTGGGACCACAGAAATTAAATCCATTAGTTATGCTAGAAAACACTAATACAATTCTTGACTAATGTCTCCAAACTACCGTACATTTACAGAAAGAGAAATTGCAAAAAGTGTCTTTCTCTGAAAATGCAAACAATGAAAATTTAAAATGAAGCTTAATGGAAGAAATATCTTACCCACAAACTTGCTAATAGGCTACATTTAAAATGCTGTGGCACCACACTAGAGGTGTTGGACATGAGAGGCATGTTTCAATGTTTAGGGCACTTTTCTGGAAAAACTGCTCTTAATTCTGAGAAAACCAAAGTAAATACGACTGTACTTTTTGTAAGGTTCAAAAACAGCACTGGTCACTTGTATTACTTGATTTCACTGTCAAGTGTTATTTAAATGCCAAAATCCAATTCCGTTCTTACTTTTTCTAAGTGTTTTAAGAAATAAATAGATGTAAAGCTGGCTTTGGAGAAGCTGCAAAATTAAGCTGCTTTCAGAATTGTTTTTCTGGTATCTGTGGCTCCAGTAGTAATCATGACTGCCTCCAACAGGAAAAGCATCAATAATCAATTTTACAATTTAGGAATGAAATAAAAGCATGGTAGAAAAAATAAAATCTTGACTTTCTTTAGCATGCCAATTTGAAATTACCTTGACTAATTTATTTTTCAAAGAAACCGAAACACTGGTGCAGAAGTTCTGAAACATGGTTTGGGAAGAGGGATCACCATCTTTCTTTAAGACCATAAATTCACTGAGAAAAACTGAATTATAGTGAAAAAGTTAATTCATTTTTGGCATTTTTTACTTGTAGAGAAAAATGTAAATTCTTCATATTTATTGCTATTTATACTAAAAATATGGTATATAAAGCTTCAATCAATATTAACCCATACACTTCATTTTGAAAAAGGGAATAGAAGAAGGGAAAACTGGGAGAGGGAGAGAGAATCAGAAAATAGGTGAAAGAGCAGGAAACAAAGAGAAGAAAAATTAGAGGCAGGAAGACAAAGAGAGATAGAGGAAAGGGAAAGTAAACACACAAAGAAAACACACAGAAAGAAACCCATACAAATTCAGTCAACTGATTTTTGACAAAGGTGCAAAAGCAGCTCAATAGAGAAAATAGTGTTTTTATCAAATGCTGCTGGAACACCTGACATCCATATGCAAAATAAGAACAATGATCCTCAAACTATACCTCACATCTTCTACAATAATTAACTCAAAATGGATCAAAGATCTAAATGTAGAACAAAACTTCAAAACTTTTAGACGACAGCATAGGAAAAAATCTTCAAGACCTTGAGTTGGGAAAAGAGAACTTAGATATGATATAATAAAAGAAAAATTGATTAATTGGACTTTATCAAAATTCAGAACTTTTGCTCCGCAAATGACACTATTAGGAGAGTGAAAACACAAGCCACAGACTGGAAGATACATGTCTGACAAAAAAACTTTGTATCAAAAATATATAAAAGAACTCAAAAGTCAACAATAAGAAAAGAACAATACAATTTAAAATGGGCAAAGATCTGACTACACATTTCACCAAAGATACAGGAGCGTTTAATAAGCACGTAAGAAGGTGTTTAACGTCATTAGGAAAATGCAAATTAAAACCACAATGAGGGCTTCCCTGGTGGCGCAGTGGTTGAGCGTCCGCCTGCCGATGCAGGGTATACGGGTTCGTGCCCCGATCTGGGAAGATCCCACATGCCGTGGAGCGGCTGGGCCCGTGAGCCATGGCCGCTGGGCCTGCGCGTCCGGAGCCTGTGCTCCGCAACGGGAGAGGCCACAACAGTGAGAGGCCCGCGTACCGCGCAAAAAAAAAAAAAACAAAAAAAAAACACAATGAGACATCACTACACACCTACTAGGGTGGCTATGATAAATAGTACAGACAATAACAAGTGTTAGCAAGGACGTGGAGAAACTGGATCCTAAGTAAAAGCAGCCAGATGCAAAAGGGGCATGATTCCAAAAGATATGATTCCATCTATATGAAATATACCAAAAGAACAAATCTACAGAGAAAGAAAGCAGGTTAGTGGTTGCCTAGGGTTGAGATGGGAATAGGTACTAAATGCAAACAGGCACAAAGGATCTTTTTGATGGATAAAAATGTTATAAAACTCTTTTGTGGTGACGTTTGCACAACTTTGCATAATCACTAAGAATTACTGAACTGTACACTTAAAACTGGTGATCTTTTAATAGCTTTATAACATAGTTCACATACCATACAATTCACTCACTTAAAAGGTGAATTTCAATGGTTTTTTAGTATATTTACAGTTGCATGTCCATCACAATTTTACATTACCCCAAAATGAAACCCCACATCCCACAACCATCAGCCTCCAATCCTCCTATCCCCACCAACTCCATGCAACCACCAATTTACTTTCTGTCTCTACATATTTGCCTATTCCGCACACTTCAAATAAATGGAATACAATATACAGTTCTGTGTAACTGACTTCTTTCACTTAGCATGATGTTTTCAAGGAGCACCTATGTATCAGTATTTCAATCCTTTGTATAGTTAAGGCAGATTTTATTTATCCATTCATCAGTTGACAGACATTTGGGTTGTTTTCACTTTTTGACTATCATGACTAAGGATGTTATAAACATTCGTGTCCAAGTTTTCGTTTGGACATTTCTATTCTCTTGGGTAATACCCAGGAATGGAGTTGCTGGATCATATGGTAACTCTATGTTTAACCATTTGAGGAACTGTCACCACTTTCCACAGCAGCTGCACTATTTTCATTCTCATCAGTAGTGTATGAGGATTCCCGATTCACATCCTATCAACACTTACTGTCCATCTCTTAGATTACAGCCATCCTATGTGGGTATGAAGTGGTATCTTGCTGTGGTTTTGTTTTGCATTCCCCTGATGGCTAATAATGTTGAGCAGCATCTCTTCATGTGCCTATTGGCCACTTGTATATCTTTAATGAGATACTACTACATACATCTTAGAATGACTAAAATAATTTTTTTTTAATGACAATACCAAGTGTTGACAAAGATGCAGAGCAACTGAAACTCTCGTATGTTGCTGGTAGGAATATAAAATAGTACAGCCACTCTGGAAAAATAGTTTAGCAGATTCTTATAAAATAAAAAAGAGTTGCCATATGACACAGCAACCCCACTTCTGGGTAAATATTCAAGAGAAATGAAAACTTAAGTTCACACAAAAACCTGTACATGAATATTTATAGAAGCTTTATTCATAATCATGATTCCTCCCAAACTGGAAACAATCCAAACATCCTTCAACTGGTGAATGGACAAACTGTGGTACATCCATACAACAGAATACTCCTCAACAATAAAAAATAATGAATTATGGATATATACAAGAACATGTGTGAATCGCAGATGCATTGTGCTAAGTAAAAGGAGAGATTCAGAAGGCTACATACTGTATGACTGCATTTATATGACATACTGGAAAAGACAAAACCATAGGAAGGAAAAACAGATTGGTTGCTGCCAGTAGTTAGCATTGTAGGAAAGGGTTGACTACAAAGGGATGACAGGAGCGGATTTATGGGTGTGGTGGAAGAGTTCTGTATCTTGATTGTAGTGGTGCTTACATGATTATGCATTTTTCAAAATTTATAAAACTGTACATGAAAAATGCTAATTTTGCTGTATTTAAATTTAAAAATAAATAAAACAAAAATAGTAGAAGGAACAGAATTTACAGTTGAGGAGCTCACAAAACAGACAAGGTTGGAGAGAAAAAACAAGAAAATTAGAGGATCAATTCAGGAAAGCCAATATCTAACTAACAGGAGTCTCAAAATGAGATGAAGAAAGCGGAGAGGAAGAAATAATGATGATGATGTATGGAAAATTCTAGCACTGCAGGATATGACTGTCTATATTTAGACTGAAAAGGTCCATGAAGTAGCCAGAACAATGAAAGCAAAAAAGATGATCTGCAATGCATATAACAACATTCTAAAGCTTTCTGAGAGGAAAAACAGGTCTTAAAAGATCACACATATGAATAGCAATAAACTTCTCATCAGAAGAACTAGAAGCTAGAAAACAATGAAGTTCAATATATGAGGGGAAATTATTTCCAACCTTGAACTCTATACACCAAGCTATCAATCAGATGGAAGAGTAGAAGGCATTTTCAAACTTGAAAGATTTAAAAAAATGCGCCTTACTGTCAGAAAGCTAGTGGAGGATATCTGAAACCAAAACAAAGAAGTTAAACCACAAAAAGGGGTGGGGCACATAGAATCCTGGAAACAGAAGATTCAACACAAGAGAAGCAAAAGGAATTTTTAAGATAAGGATAAAGGGGAAATCCCAGGAGGACAGACTTTTAAGCAGGACTAGATAGAGAACAACCAGTTCAGGTAAAAGAAAAGAGAACTCCAGCACAGACATAGTAAAACATAAATAATAATAAAAGTCATAGATAACCTAGCATATTTAAACATACTAGGAAAGATGGCCACCTCTGTTGGAGTTTGGGAATAGTTCTATAGAAAACTGAGCAAATGAAAAAACAGAAATGAGGTAAACAGTTTTATAGAAATGTAATCAATCAACACTTACTACATGGCTCATATGTGAATACTGTACTCAAAGAATCATAATAATGTCAACACTGAAAACAGATCTCACCATAACTGATAAACTAAATTTGTTTTTGTTTTTTAAATTTAAATATCACCTGTAGACTTCCCACTGTGGAAGCAAGGGAGGAGGGAGATAAAGCCTCTCTTCCACAGCAGGAAGTCTACAGATGATATTTAAATTTAAAAAACAAGTTCGAAAATATCACTTATAAAACATATAAAATAATGTAATATGGTTACCTACAGGAAGCAGGATTAGAGATGGGGAGGAATGGGACATAGAACTGCTGTTTCTTGTTATAAGTCTTGTAGAACTAGTTAAAATTTTATATATTTACATGTATTAAGAAATAATAAAATTAAAAATTCAATAAAGTGAGCAAGAAACAGACTGGCATAATAAATTGGGAAAATAAATGATAAGTAGAATGTTACAGCTAAAAGGGACCTCTTATTTTACAGATGAAGAAACGGGTTTCAAATAATTATAAGCCTTACCCAAGTTTTCACATCCAATTGGCAATAGTACTAGGACTAGAACTACATATTGTCTCCTGATTCTTGTATAATTATTATAAAGAGTAACTGCATACTAAAGAAGAAAAGATATGAACAAGGACTCAGAGATGGTTAAGTACAAGTCATGTTCCCCAAATTAGTACAATAGGACTTTTTAAAAAAGACCTGTGGGACAATACTAGAATTCATCCTGTATATAACAGAAAGCAATTTCATAGTATTTAATAGTGTCCTTTGAAATATCTATTGCATTGAAATCCAAACTGGCTATTTTTCCACAGCAAACTACTCCAATCCTGCAAACCTCTAGAACAGTGGTTGGTTCTTAAGTGAAGGGCTTGAAAAAGGATTACCCCATGCCCAGAAATTCTGATTCAGCCAGGTCTGGGGTGGGTCCCAAGAATTTGCATTTCTAACAAGTTCTCAGGAGATGCTGATGCTGCTAGCCCAGGACCACACTTTGGGAACCAGTGCTCTAGAACAAGGTGTTCCACAAGTTATTAAGTATTCCTAAGAAGAGAGTTTCAAGGCCACCTACCATAATCCTGTCTTTGAGGTTCATATGCCCATTAGCAATATTGAAGGAGTCAAGGAATGCTAAAGTTACCTGCTTAACTTTGACCTGGTCTTTCCTGTAAGGGGAAAAATGGTTTAGGAAAAGGCCAAGTCAAAGTTAAACAGGTAACTTTAGCATTCAAGTTACTAATGGTTTTTAATGCGCTACAGCTACTGCTTTCAAATTTTCAAAGTTTAAAAAAAAAAAATTTTCAAAGTTTGAGAAATGTTACTCCAGGAATTTTTCTGTGGTCTAAATCTAAGGTTGTTGGAATAATTACATAAGATACTGCATGTCAAGTGTGTAGCACATAAGTGTTTAAGTACTGACTGCTGTTAACTGCTACCTGCCAAATAAAGTGGTTCACTAAGAAATTATTCTTTGGTCAAAAAAAGAAAAAAATATGGTAAGAACCAGAACAATTTCACCTAAATTCTTGAAAATAATGGGAAGAAAAATAATTGCCTTAAAGACCTTTTAAGCACTGTACTGTGGGTACAGATTAAAATAAAACAAATGGAAGAAAATTAAAATAATTTAAAATAATTATCATTTGACCTGTCATAAAATTGACGTGCTTTAATTTTACAACTACTTTCCATACTGTAATTCAACTTGAAAATGGGATTTGTTGTTTTAACTGGAATTGCCTATTTCTTCTTTCACTGATGAAGTAGGGAAATTCTTTGAAGTACAACATATAAATACTGATAGTTTTAATTCTAAGATAACACTCCTTCATGTCGCAACCAATTATATGAGGTATATGCCGGGAATTTTTTTTTAACAGCATACATTGTCTGTGACAATGTGTGTATATGGTATAGTTGCAAATGTATAATTGTAAATGTATAAAAATGATGCTTCTGAGTTATTTTAATTTCTAAGAGACAATACGGTACCGTGAAAAGAATATTATGAACTTTGTTATGCCACTTTAATCTCTGCATCAGTTTCCTTATCTGTAAAATAAAGGAGATGGGCTGTATGATCTCTAAGCTCTCTTTCCGGTCTAAGGAACTGTGATTCTCTGTGATTCAGTGGTGGGTAACAGATTTGCCCTCCCTTTAGATGATCAAATTTGTGATCAACATTAACCATAAAAATAGCTTATAGGGGGATTAACATATCATCCTGGCAAATTGTGAGGCTGTGGCCCACATAAAAATGAATGATAAATCTTACCTTATCAAACGAAATAAACAGACCTACGTTTTTAAAGGTAACAAAATTTGTAACTATATGTGGTGATGGATGTTAACTAAACTTATTGTGGTAACCATTTTTCACTATATACATACATCAAATCATTATGATATACAAGTTAAACAATGTTACATGTCAATTATATCTCAACAAAGCTGAAAAAATTAACAATAGATACATGTATATAAGGACTTGTAACAACCTGCTGAAAAGGCAATTAGTATTTTTTTAAAAACATAATACTAAATCATTTAACTATTTTTAGTACCAAATAACAAGGGGGCAATGGGGGAAATTGCTCTGCAACTCTACAGAACCTTTTTAAGGTCTTTCATTACTGAAAAATATAATGGTAAACTGTCTTTTTTTAAAACATGTTTTAACAGCACTCTGAAACTAGAACCTGTCACTTCCTTTCATGGTGAACATTTAAACAGAACTAGCAAAGCAAGGTTAATGAGGAAAAGAAATACAATGGTCCCAAAACAAAATTTGGCCAATACGGCCCTATTCAACCTCCTCAAGGAGACAATAAAGAAAAAGAACTGATTTCCCAGAGCAGTTATCCTTGCTCAGATATGCAAAACAGAAGAAACATTACCAAGAACCACTTGCTTTCATTTCCCTCTCTTCCCTACTTCCACCTGAAGCATTCTAATACAGATTAGAAAAAAAGGAAAACAGTATTCTTTAAAAATATATCATCTTGACACAGAAATACTGAAGGTTGCTTTCTGTTGTTTTTTTTAAGCTACTTGCAGTGTCCAATCTGTCTATAGACAGACAGGGGATTGAAGAAAGGGAGAATAAAGACCAGAACATTCTTTTCTTTGTTTTGATGCACTGAAAAGACTCGGGCACTTAAACCTCTAAGTAAACTTCAATTCTCTAACTACAACCCCAACTAGAGACTGAATATGAATTTAAATATGAAATTCAATGAAGATTTTGCCTTCTGTATCATTTAGGACAATATACTGTGAATTCTAGGAAAATATCTCTAAGCCTATTCCTACTTCTTAAAACAAAAACTCTAACCAAGAGAAAATGTCTTATTTCAACATTTTTTATTTTCAAATATGCCACACAATTGTTTTTATGTCTTAGAAATCACCTATGAGGAAAGCTAGTTTTACTAATTCACAAATGGAAAAACTGAAATCCAGAAAATTACTTAGGCTGAAAATTTAGGAATGGTTTTCACTCCTAAATTTGGGGAGTGTATTATCCACCCACTTCATACAGTAGTGGAAAAACCACCACCATGTTCTGGACAAAAGGGGAAATGAACAGTAACAAAGATGCAATATATGGCCTCTCACAGACATCATTCTAACAGTGACTATCAGTTCAGCAAATACGTTAGAAGCACACTTAACAGTAAATGAGTAAATTACAACACTGTATTGCTTTACCAGATAGCCCAATGTAATATATCCTAAAATAATTACTACGAACGAAAATAATTTTCATTTAGTTCCTTTTATCAATTAGAAACAGTACTACACAAGACATTATGGGTTATAGATACTGAGTTAAAGTATTAAGGTTAGTGTCAAAATGTGTTGTTTGGCATGTTTTAAACGAAGAGAAAAATTTATAATTTGTGTTGTATTATAAAAACTGGAAATTACTAAACTTAAATGTATTTAATCAGAGGGTTTAATTATAAAGGAGTCTAACAGTTACCATCAAATATTAATGAACAATGACCAAGGAATTACTGAAGTTGGCTTCCGTCTAGGAATTCTTAACCTGGGGCGGCCTCAAGGTACCTGTAAATTCCCTGAAATTCATAGCAAAATATGTATATGTGTGAGTAGAGAGAGAAGCAATAGTTTTAAGTATTTTGAAGGGTTTCATGACCCCAAAAAAGCTTAAGAACTACTGCCTCAGAAAGCAGGACTGTAGCCATCAAAATAAAATCATGACACTGGAATTCCCTGGCAGTCCAGTGGTTAAGACTCCGCACTTCCAACGCAGGGCACACAGGGAGGACATAAAAAAAGGAAAATTCATGACAGAGTGTCAATCATAATAGATAATTTCAGCCAGGATACAGTAAAAATTCATAAAGACAATAAGGATCTAGAAGTGAAATACTAAAATAGATGAGACATGATGGTATAAAAACCCCTCAAAATATTTTTTAAGAATCAATATCAATGTCAAGAAACATGTATTTTACTTTCCCGTTTGAAGCTAGATTGTTTTGCTCACCTTTTACCTAGCCACCAACAAAAATCATAAGAATTCAAAGAACTATACAAGACTGTGCTAGAATATTCATGTAAGGAATTAACCATTTAACAAGGAGTTAAGTGTGATTTGGTGGTTATCCTAAACCTTTCTCCATATAATCTTTTACTGGAAAACACTATAGCTACTGCTGTTTATAAACCTCTGATTTTTAACACCATGTTTGTCCGAAAATCCCCAACAGGTAACCGTTCTTTGACAGACCCTTAAATACCATTAGAACATTACATAGGATCAGCACTACTATGTTTTAGATGCCATTCCTATAGATGCTTGATCCTACAAACTTCACCATATAATGCGATGGTCACATCTTTCTCTTGAACAAGAGACATACTAGATATTTTGAAGTCAAGTCAAAGAGAGTAGGAAATGAATGTGTGCATGACAATGTTTCCTAGACCCAATACCTAACCAAGATGAGAAAAGAATACTAAGTTACAGAAGTGCGTTTATCATTTACGGATAACCAACTGTTTTTCAGGCAGAGGATACATGAATGTATAGTTCCTCCTCAACTATACTTAAGAGTTCCTCCAGAGCAGGAATCATGTCTTGAGTCCTGCTGATGTAAAAAGTAGATTCTTATCATGCACTTATGTTTAAAAAAAAAAACTAAGAAAACAAATAAATGGGCTTGAGCCATTTAGGAAGTAAAGCTGAGAGTACCTGGTGACGAATCATATATAAAGGGTTGGAGCTGTAAGAATTAAAGCCTGGAAGACTGACTAAATGGTGACACCATTAACAGAGATAAGGATCTCAGAAGGATGAAAAGGAGAAATATGATTTTAGTTTGGGGCATATCAAGTTTAGGGTGCTTAAGAGAATTAACAGAGTGACATGACCTATAAGCAACTGGAAATACCATGCAGAAGCTCAAATCACAGTTGGGGGATGGATAGGGGAGTCAATAGTAGAAACCCTGGGAGTGATGAAAATACCAAGAAAAAAATATACAAGGAGGACCAAAAATAGAGCCCCAAACACAAACATTTACAGAGAAAACAAAAGAGCTGGTAAGTAAGTTGCAAACAGGTAAATGACTGGGAGTTTCTCCACAGGAGTTTTATGAGTAGTGATCAGTATGCTTTTAAATAGCAATGTAAAAACTGAAATAGGTTACATACCCATGGCTACCATACAATCTAAATTTTTTGGAATAGTCCCCTGATTTCAAATATACAGTCCTCCTGTCCCCATAAATGATGGAAACATACTGGAATTCAGTGTTCCAATTACAATTCCCAGACCATCTTTTGGATACTTCAGTAGCGTAACTCCTTCCCACCCCCCACCCCCCCCCCCCCCCCCCCGCCCCGGGTACGCAGGCCTCTCACTGTTGTGGCCTCTCCCGTTGCGAAGCACAGGCTCCGGACGCACAGGCTCAGCAGCCATGGCTCACGGGCCCAGCCGCTCGGTGGCATGTGGGATCTTCCCGGACCGGGGCATGAACCCTTGTCCCCTGCATCGGCAGGTGGACTCTCAACCACTGCGCCACCAGGGAAGCCCAGTGTTAACTCCTTTTTCACATTATGCTCTGAACTCATTTTCCTCATCTGCAAAATGCAACAACAGTAACTATTTCATAGAGTTATACTGTAAAGATTAAATGAGTTCATTTGTGTAAAATATTTCAAACAGTACATGATACACACTAAGCAGGCAAGGGTGTTAACTGTTACTGTTATTTTTCATTCCCCACTCCCCCATAAAGATACGGTACTAATTGTTCAGCAGAAAATTGATTACCACACAGCTATCAGGACCACCGTGTCCAAATCTTTCCCAAAAATACAATTTCAAGTAATCTGGCCATACATCCCATTTCTCAGACCACATGAAGATTTTTGGTCATCTCTGATAATTTCCTATTTTTAATAAATCACAGGGATTAAGTGCTTATACTATAATAAAGAACCAAGAAAAATATCTATATTACTGTTAGTCATTCCTGACATCCTTAGTCTTGGAAAATTTCCTCAAATTATCAAAGTGGTATACATTTTTATATTGCCCTTTGTGTCCACATGATTTGCCTTTAAAAGCATACAAAGCAGTGCTCTAATACAGGTTCTTGGTGTCTAGAATCACCTGATAATCCTTTTTGAGATGACTATTTTTCAATGTTACAGAACTGTGCATCAAGTTCATCAGTTGTACTATCTTACCTAACACCAAATCCTACTCTTTCCTTCCAAATTATAAGCATGTAGTCATCTAAAATCCTTACTTCCCAAGCATACTATAACTTCACATCACTTTTCACCTACTCCATCAATCAACTTTCTATTACCTGTCCACCTTTGCACATACCAATGATGTGAATTTCTCAAACTACTAAACTTTCTCTTTCACTTCCTCATCCCTGGATATCTAAATACCTCTCAACAGAAAACTGCTACATAAACTGCATTGCACTTATACACTGATTTCAAACATCTGAAGCCCAGTCAGGTAATGAAACTAAACAAATTTTATTGGGTAAATATTTCAAATAGAATTTTGATTACCATGAATTTTTTCTTAAGGACCAATTAGAAATACCCTTCTAATTGGGCAATTAATTTATCCTAGCCTCTTTCCTCATCTGTAAAATGAATGGTTTGCACTAGGTATTTTTAAAATTCTCTACCAATTCCCAAAATCTACAATTCTTTGTCTTAAAGTCTTTATTTGTTCAATCTAGTATCAATGCTATACCGTGGCATTTTGCTAGATTCCAAAAACTCAGGAATCACCGGTTTCTAAGTCCCAGCTAAGGTTGCAATACACCAAAGGAAAACCCAATTTAGTGAACTGTGAAATTCCTTCTAAAATAATTAAACTTCTGAAAATGAAGAAAATCTCCCTCGGAAGGGATTAAAGTAACTAAAATAAATACTAGGCAAACAAATATAAAGAAACAAAAAGCTTACAACATGTATTATGGTATGGTAGAAAGAGCACAGGACTGAGAGTCAAGAAGTTGCTTCTAGTGGCAGCTCTGCCAAAGGCTGTTATTTTAGACAAGTTGTAACCTCTGGCCTTCTTCCTCATCTGTGAAATGAAGGGATTGGACTACATGATCTTGAGGATTCCTGCCAAATCAAAATGGTTCTAAGATATCCTTTGATTTTTAAACCCCACAAGTGATATAAAATTTTACAAAGGTATAGTCAAGAGATGTCACTACACACAACTGACACCACTGGCTTAAGCCTCTGCTAAATGAAATAATGGAATCTGGGTTATGTGCTCTTGTGGGAAAGAAGCAGAGGATTTGGGGCCCTATGCTGCTCTTTAGTTGTCTAATGTTTGAGTAGACCCTTTCCTTTGTTTCTGATTCTCTATGGTTAATCCTTCATGACATAAGATAATTAAAGACTGAGTGATCAACATAAATTTTAAGCCACATTTTTTCTCAATCTAGAGAAACATTTAAAAGAGAGGCCAGAAAAGTGAAATTCTCTCTATGGATTTGAATAGGGCCTTTCCTACAGCATTAGGTTAACATTAATATACAATTATGATTATGGTGCTATGAATTCTCAACTGTGTATATTACTCACTTTTTAGGTTATTCTCAGCAAAATTTAATCCAAGTTGGTATCCTCCTGCTACCCGGCCGGAGTACTTCTCAGCCACCACCTTCTACCATTAGTAAGAATTTATTTTAATATTAGCCTAAGTAAAACACAATCAGGAAAATAAATCTACAGAAACATTATATAATGCATCCCAAGTAAAATGTTTAGAATATTCAACATTTTGGGATAATGCAATCAAAAATGAATCTTTATAGTGAATGCTCTATTTTTATGGATGAATTATATCTAAACTTTCTACCAGAAAACTATCAATACTTATGGATAATCTAGTTTATTTTATAGATCTTGAAACCACTCACCATAATCAGAATTTCATAAAGTATCTATTTTGAGTTATGTGAATTTTAAAACCATATATTTAGGCCATTACACACATCAGATCATTTATTCATTTGTAAAAGTAACTTTATAAGGGCATAAATTCCTCTATGATGCTACAGTAAATGTTTCCACACCACTGTGGGGGGGGGTCCTTAAAAAATAACAGCAAGTCCTATTGGCACAAGTGCTTTTTGATTTACTCTTCTCAAACCAGTAAAGCTTTGACATTGGACAAGTTTATTTTTGTCACTTTCTATTCATATTTTACAGGAAAACAGTGAACACATCCACTCCACTCTATTCTTCACGATAACAGTAGTTTCTCGAAGTACAACAGATCAACTGACTTGATAGTTAATCTTTTTAAGGTAATTATTGAGCTTTTTATTTCACAGAACACAATCCATCTTTTTTTTTTTTTAATTTGGCTCCTTGGATTATGAAGCTAAAGATTCTGACTCAAATTTTTTTTACAAGTTTGTTACTGTTTCATTTTTTACTCTAATATCAAATTAACTACATTTGAGGTTTCTGTCAAAGTTTTCATATTTAATTCATTTTTTTCATGATTCCAAATCCATTTGGGATTCTAGAATAAAACGTGGGAATGCTCACTACATATTTCTTTTACTAAAACATTGAAGAATAAGGAAAAATCTAATAAATTTGTGAAACTGCAATTAGAATCTGGACCCAAATGCTAACATTCACACCATAAAATTTTCTATACATTCTACAGATGTAGGAGACTTATTAATTTATATTATTCTACAAATATATACTCTATATTTAATTTGATTTAACCACATTCCATAAGTTGAATTTGAGGGGTGTTTTTAAAGCTTTGAGAGTTTAGTGTTTAGTTTGAGTGTTTAGTGTTTATTTTTGTAATCCAACAACTTTATCCAAAAATGCAGAAAATTTTTCTGGCTGGCCAGGAGGAAAACATTTCAGTGTTGAAAAGTCCATTGACTGTAACAGCCCAGGAAGCATGCTAAAACAAAAGAAGAAAAATATTAGGTAATATGGGAGAAAATTCCGTAATTCAATGCTGCCCACTTGATGACTGAATCTAACTTCCAAGAATATTGTGATGGTTCTCAACCTGTGTATGTGAATTTCAATGTATTTTAATATTATAGGTATACACAATAATAATAAAATAATACAAAGCGCATTACATGTCAATAGCAATTCAACATTTTATCTTTTACATCAACTGAAATATTTCAGAAATGGTATTTCATGAAAGATGTGGTCACATGGCTTTGGAACACTTCTCATGACTGGGCAGATATAACTTGAAGCAAACTCAATTTATGAAAACAGAATAAATGAAACCAAAAGTAACAGCTGCAAGACAAGAACAATAAGCTGGGGAGACTACTAGACCATGCATGAAGATTGTGAAATAATTTTTGCTAGTAATTTACTACCATAAATCCATATATAACTAAGCAACATACAATCGCTATGCACGTTGGAAATAAGGTTCAGACCCACAACATAAAACTATTACTTCAGAAATTTAATTAAACCAGCCACTTAAATTAGAACAGACAATCATCCAGCCTACATTTGGGGCAAATAAATGATATACCTAAAATAAAAATACAACTAATTATTGATTCTCCTTATGGCATCCACGTGTGCAACTTTCTTGAAACTAATACAAGAAAAAAAGAATTCTAAAACTGAAAAAAAAATAAATAAATTGGAGATTTGTACAGCTCCTTTTTCAGCCTGAGTAGAGAGTCAGGATGTGTCTATGAAATCAATGTTTTCCCCTTTTTAATGTACTAACATAAAAATCGAAGCTGATTTAATGTTTAGAATGAAAATACTCATCAAAAGTGTCTGGAAAAATTGACTTGCATAAACCAAGGAAGATGAACGTTGATTCCTCTTCAAAAATGGTATTAACCCCTAACAATCTCAACTACCTAAGGACAGATATGCCCATTATCTGAAGCCCACATAATTCTGATTATCTAGCTTCTCCCCTGACTCACAATATTTTAAGAATCGCTTCTATATTACAAAGCCACCCTGACATTCCCTCTCCTCCATCATTATGGGGATTAGGACACCAACCATTGCTCCTGGAACAATCAATGAATCTGTCTCCTCTCAATGAGAATAGGAAACTTTGTCTGTTTTTGTTCACTGATGATGCCAAGTACCTAGAATAATGCCTGGCACACAGTATGTGCCCAATAAATAATGAATAAACAAGTATTTACTGAGTGCCTAAGACACAGAAGCAGTAATATTAAAAGAAAAGCTTATGTTCTAACCAGTTTTTTCTAAGGTTTATTTTCAAATTAATTTCAATTTATTATAACATAAGAAATATTCATTTTGTAATACTTCTATGAGGTCTTTTCTTTTTAAAACATCAAATTAGGATAGCTTTTAAAGTCCAACAATTGGGAATTACTGACCTGACCCTTTGGCAAGCTTCTAGTGTCTGAAGAAAAATTAATAGAAAACCAGCAATTTTCTTCATCCTTCTATTGTGATGTTGATCAGTTCTTGCTGAATTCTAATATACTTCTAGAAAATAATACTCCTTACCATAAAGCAATTCCTCTGCTTAAAATACTCCCATGGCTTCTTATTAAACACAGAATAAAATCAGAACTCTTCTGTGAACTATCCCCACCCAGCTTCATCTTCATACTACATTCTCTCCCTTGCTTACTGTACTCCTGCCACACTAACCCTCTGTTCCTCAAACACACCAAACTCCAAGCTCATTCCCAACTTAGGGCCTTTGCAATTGCTGCTGTTCCTTCTGCCTCTACAGCTTCACATGAGTGGCTCTTCCTGGTTATTCAGGTCTCAGCTCAAATGTCATATACCCAGTTATGCCTTCCCCGACCATTCTAATTAGTCTTCACCCCAGCTATCACATCACCCTGCCCTATTTTCTTCATAACACATTTCACCATATGAAATTATCTCGACTGCTTATTTATGAACTGTTTACTGTCTATCTCCCACCACTAGAACATAAGCACCATGAAAGCAGGGACTTTACGTCATGTTTAGCACTGTTATCCACAGCACCAAAAACAATGCCTGCCATGTATTAGATATAGTTGAATGAATGAATGAGTAAATTTAATTTAGGGATTCCAGTGGATTTACTGAAGGCAAAACCTTAATTAAAAATAAGCAAATGCCTTCCTTAAATAATGAAAAATAATGAACACAAAAGTTTATATTCTCAGAGACCTGCACACCCAGATGAATACACACAGATACGTGCACACACACACATTCAGATATTCACATGCAATGAAATAAGCATAGACACTGAAAGAAATACAACACAGATATCACAAAGTAGAAGACAAATGATCAGGTTTTACAGGTGAGAAAATCAAAATGTTTGCTAAGTGGGAGAAGGTAAGAGATCAAAGATACAGGCGGGTTAGGCAGGTGGGTAAGAATAGCTAGGAAGGAATTAAGAGGTCAAATAATCAGTCTCTAGTATACCTGCAGGTACAGTAAAAGAGATGCCCGTCTTTGTGTAGCTGCTTTGCCAATTCCAGCTGATGATTGTTCATCAACTTTTCATTTATAACCACTATGAGTGGCTTTCTTTCTTCCAGAGTCTCCAAACAGCTTCCTGCACCTACAAAAATATACCAAATTTGTTAACACAGTTTAAAAAAAAGTTAGTCATTCACCAGGCCTTATAACTAGAACTCAAAAGATGAAAAATTTAGTTGGCAACACTACAAATCAAGCCTTTTAATTATACATCCAAAATGACAAAAAACAGTTATGAGTGGTCTCTAGTGTTACAAACCTGACTTGAAAAACACATTCTTTATCACTGCCAACAATATCAGTGCTTTGCAACTTGCCCTCTAGTAGTATGCCCTGGGCATGGGCCTTGAATCCAAATAAGATTCAGGTTCAACATACTGTACATGAAGCCATACTGCACTTCTATTCAAACACAAGTAAAAAAGCAAGCCTTCAGTAGTGACAAGCACCAATAAAGGAAAACTTTGACCACTCCTTATGAGTCTGCTTGTCAAAAGAGTCAAGGATAAATCTCCACAAACATGCATATATACAATATTTGGGTCAATTCAACTTTTAACTCTAAACTCATTTAGATAATTTAAATGGGAGCGAGGGGACTGCTAAGTGAGCAGACAAATCCTTTTTGGGTAGACGATACCAGCACCAGACTGTTATCTGCCTGCCGCTTACTGACTGGACAAATTACTTAACCTTTTAATAGAAATGTAAAAAATCTTCCAAAGCCAAATTCTCAATGACCAATCCGACCAATCAGATGGCTGAACGTTCCTGCAGACCTAAGCCCAGATACTAATTCCCACTGACAACTCTTGACACATGTCATTGGATAACTTATTTTGCTTGTGTTTAGGGTTTCTGTAAACCCTAAAGTTTACAGTTCTGTAAACTGTAAAGCTGGCCTTCAGTGATTGATTTCCCATTTTTCTATCACCCAGAATTATAAATTCTCTCCAATAATGTTCCCGACTGCTATATTGCAATCAGTATTTTATTCAAAATGGCTACCGGTGAGTTACCCTAGTGATTTTATTTTACATCAGAAAGGTTCGAGTTTCTTTTCTTATTTGTTGTCTATCAAAAACCAAACCGGACAGTTCTACGGCACTTTACCGGCGTGACTAATAACAAGATCTGCTTTCTGAAGGTCTTCTTTCAATGAATCCTTGTATCTGTAAACATCCAGAATAAATGACTCCGTACTGAATGGTTCAGGTACCACCTTTCCTCTACCTATTTGTAGGACAAGTCGGTTGTAACCGAGGCTCTGGATTATCTGAAACGGGAAAAAAGAAAAAGCGGGCCTTTTAAACAGGCTACTGTAAAAACAGTAATATCGACAACAAACCACCCAATCGGAGCACGAGCTGCCGAATAAATAGTCGAACTGGAGCCCGTTAGTTTTTCAAATGGCTCCTTTTCCCCCCGTCCCGGGCCCCGACTTGGCACCTCACTAGCCCTAAGGGACCTAAACGCCCCAGCTCATCCCGTCGTGACAGAAATGGCCCAGCAAGAACTTGGAGACCAACGCAAAGACTCTGAAAAAGGCGTCGCAAACTAGGGAGGGAGAGCAAGGAACAGCGTCGTCGTAGCACACGGCTGGGACTGCGCGAACCACGAGCCCTAAGGAGAGGGCGCGCTCGGGGGATGCCGCGCCGCGCGTGGACGCCGGCCGCGAGGGTGCCTGAGCCGGAAGTAAGGCACGGCGGCCTCGGCCCGAGCGCGGCGGGGCAGGGCGCCGAGCGGACCGGCCGGGTCGGGCAGGGCAGAGCCCGACGGAGCGCGTCGACCGCGCGGCCCCAAGAGGCCAGCGAGGCGGGCACAGGCACGGACCCGGGAGGCGGGCCGGAACCCCGGCTCGGAGAGGCGGAGCCGCTGGAAGGAGAGACTAAGCCGGAAGAGAGGCGGAGGCGGAGAATCCGCGGAGAAAATCCGGGAGAAAGGAGGAACCGGAAAAAGGACGGGGAGGAGCGGCCCGGCAAGGCTATAGGAAACGGGAAGAGGAGGCGGAGGACCCCAAACACCGGGGGAGCTGGAGGAAGGCCCAGTCAGGCGCGGGGAGGAGCCAGCTGATGGGCGGCGGCACCAGATATTGAGCTGCCAGGGATTCTTCCCGAGTGCAACCGTCAGGCAAGGTTACCGAGGTTAGCGGTCAGGCTGGTGGCGGCGAGCGGCGAGCTCAGCGCGGGGAGCCCAGCCGCCGCTCGCCTGCCTCCCGCTTGCCTCCCGCTCGCCTCCCGCTCGCCTTCCCCACTCACTTGCAAACTGTCGGGCGCCGACACACATGCAATAAGGTCGTCAAAGCTGGTAGTCCCTACAGTAACAAACACGCACTTCATCGCGCGTGACCCACAACCACGAATATCAAGGGCCGGACGTGACGTAGCGGACACCACGTGGACGCCGCAACGGCTCTAGGTGCGGGAGGCGGAAGTCGGGCGTGGCCGCCAGGGGGCAGCAGCCACCTGAACTGTGTCGCCGGGGATGAGTTGGGAGCAAACAATGCTCCTGGCCTATGTGCGGGGCACTGTTGTAAGCCCTTTGCGTGTAGAAGCTCATGGGACCCTCACAGTTAAGGAGGTGGGCAATTGACAAATTTATTTTTTTCAAAAGTGGGGTTTAAAAAAATAATCATGAAGCCTCACACCCTTGTGTTTGCATCCTTGCTCGGGTACCACAGCTCTTTTAATGATATAGAAGTTTGGGATTCTTTAGCCAAGATACATTTGAGAGATGGTTTTACTTCAAGTCTGTTGAGGGCATCTGAAAAAAAAGTGCCTTTTAAAAATCGCTCATCAGCCTGGGCTCTTCTTCCAGCTGTGGTTCTCAAGAAACCAGAGCCCTACAGAGTCTTGGAAGCTGCAGAGAAACAGTAAGCTCCATTAGCAAGCATTGTGTGTAAAATAGAGGCTTTTTTTTTAACATCTTTATTGGAGTATAATTGCTTTACAATGGTGTGTCAGCCTCAGCCTTACAACAAAATAAATCAGTTATACATATGTTCCCATATCTCTTCCCTCCTGCGTCTCCCTCCCTCCCACCCTCCCTATCCCACCTCTCTAGGTGGACACAAAGCACCGAGCTGATCTCCCTGTGCTATGCGGCTGCTTCCCACTAGCTATTGATTTTACGTTTGGTAGTGTATGTATGTCCATGCCACTCACTCACTTGGTCACAGCTTACCCTTCCCCCTCCCCATATCCTCAAGTCCATTCTCTAAGAAAAAAAAAAAAGAGAGGCTTTAAGGCCTGAAGCCTACATCTCTGTCATTGAACCCATCCATTGAACCATTTAAAACGTAGAATTACCATAAATTTAAATTATAATAAAATGTAAAATTATACATTAGCATGAATAAATACCACATATATATTATACTTAGGCAATCAGGTACGGGAGAGGCGATTTCTCAAGACTCCTCTTCTTTGTCCTACCACCATTACTAAGATCATTGCCTGCTTTATCTCATTCTAATGTTTTCTGTATTTCCTACTTAAAATTTCAGTTTAGCTAATATGGATGTTTTGCTCTGCCTGGTTAAATACAGAAGGGAAGGTATGAGAAGAAACTCTTAACACGAGAAGGATTAGAGGTGAATTAAGCCTAGAACATGGGCTAAAAAAACCTATTAAGCCTATTTCTAACAAGACTGTTTCTCTAAATCTTGTAGCTTGAGTACATGTCTTTTTGAGGGGTGGTATGCTCTACCCCTTTCTTGATACCAAATTTCATGAATTAATAAAACTAGTTTCATAATAACAATAAATGTAGAAAGATCATGGTTAAATAATAAAATATAAGCATATTTTCTGCCCAATAAGAGGAATAAAGTATGAATATTTATTGGAATATAAAGACAAAAAATATTCCAAAATATTCTGTAATTCAGAAAGATCTTGTGTCTATGATATCTTTTCCTATATCTGGAAGATATAAATTAAAGGAGCACTGTTCTGATGAGCTCATAGAGAGAATAAGCACATACAGAAATTGA
Source organism: Pseudorca crassidens (assembly GCF_039906515.1). NCBI lineage: Eukaryota > Metazoa > Chordata > Mammalia > Artiodactyla > Delphinidae > Pseudorca > Pseudorca crassidens. The sequence goes on from NC_090317.1 coordinate 35,944,835, forward strand.
ATAGTCTTAAATTTCCAGAAAATAAGAAAATTGAATATCTGATGAAACTGAGCCCCGCTAAAACAGTTTCCTTACCGAGTTAATGATTAATCTCTCTATTCAAAACTTTTTTCCCTTTCTTGTGCCCTCTGACCTCAATCCTATGCTAACTGAACACTAACCAACCAGAGTCAGGTGACTAAAGTTGCTGTTGTTATAGATATCATCATTACCTTAAAAACTCAGGCTGTTTCTCCAGGGCAAGATGAGCTCACAGACCCCTGAGCCATGGACCACATGGCCAGAGAATCCTAAACCAGAGACATCTTGACTCATGAAATCATGCTTAAGAAATGTCACAGAAATATCACAAGACAATGATTAATTCCAGTTTCTTTGTTCTTCCCCTTCAAAACATCTCCAACTCAGAGACCAAGATGGAGTGAATCTGAGACTTGTATCCCACTCCCTTGCTTGTTGCCCTGCAAATAAACCCTTACTTTGCTGCAAACTCCCACTGTCAGAGTTTGGCTTCCTGTGGCATGGGCCCACAAGCCCTTGCTTGGTTACATTAATACTTTAAATGTTCTAGACTTTACTAAAACATCTTCTTGCAGAAATTGATCCAGAAACGATTTAAGAACCCAAGATTACATAATTGATATAAAATTTTGGTAATTAAGTCTTTTCTCTGTTTTGTCAGTGTTAAGTATGCATTTTATTTTACTTGGGTGTGTTTTTCCTAAACTTACACAGGCTTACTTATCAAATAAGTTAACATTATTTCTAAAAATGTTTATGATTATGAAAAACGTAAATTTCTTTTCAACTACATTAAATCAGCATTCTGACAAGCTTTATTTCAACAGTAACTATGCTTCCTGGTATGCCAGCTTGAAGATAATATCCAGGATCTTTAAGCACCTTTTAAAAAAGTGTGTACTGGGCTTATTGGTGGAGCAGTGGTTGGGAGTCCGCCTGCCAATGCAGGGGACACAGGTTCGTGCCCCAGTGCGGGAGGATCCCACGTGCCGCAGAGCGGCTGGGCCCGTGAGCCATGGCCGCTGGGCCTGCGCGTCCGGAGCCTGTGCTCCGCAACGGGAGAGGCCGCAGTTTAGATGGGGTTGTTTCCTTTATTTAGTAATTAATGGTTCCACCTACGATTTGAAAGATTATTCTTTACCTTACATGTAATCTGCCTAAATAGCAAAGATTCTGTGTCTTACAAGAATAATCTTCTATCGCGTAAGTTGTCTTTTTGTGTCCCTGATTATTTAAGGGGAAAATACCCATAGAACGCGACTCTTCACTTACATTGTGTTACATTGTGTAACATTGTGTTACATTATGTAAATAGTGTTACATTGTATTTTTTTTAAACGCATTATTTGTACTTGGATTAAATAGGAAGGGAAGCATTGTTTCTCAGTCACTCATGATCCTACCTAATCAAGTGACCAAATCTCCTCCGACAACCCTTAATTTTGTCTTCCCAAAATCAGTTCCTAAATTTAGGACACATAAAATAAAATTTTCAGAATATATTACATACATAAAACTAAAACTTTTATGCGTAAAACCTCTAAGACTTCTCAGAGGGCCTTTGGAATCACAAAGATTTGCGCTGCCACCATATAAAAAAAGATACTGGAAATAATTAGGTTTGTTTAATTTGTTACTATAGTAAAGTTGCATGGGAAAAGTTGTCAGATCAGAAGGGACATTCAGCCTTTCCTAAATTACGTTTGTTTGGTAAAACATTAGTATAAAAATTTCAGAAATTGCATGCTTTACGGGAAGTCCCCAGCAATTTGTCAGTGCCCTCCATGATGGATGTGCCCTCCATAATACTGTTTTACCTTCAGGAATAACCCTCATCAAAACTCCTGTGAAATAGTTACATACTGGACTCCAATACGGCTCCTCTATTTTGATAGAATTGGCAATAGTAATAAATTAACCACAGCCATTAAATCTCTTAATGTTCTTGTTTTACTCTAAAGCTTACCCGAAGATTCTACTACAGGCTAGAATTTGTATCTTCAACAAAGAAGAACAATCTCAGAGCCTCATGGAAAAGGACCTTACCAGGTACTTCACATGATTGCCACTTCAAAGAATAGACTTCTGAGTTGACATCACTTAGATAACTTTCAGACAGCACCAGTGGACTGAGGCAAGATTTCCAGGACTCTTTCTAATCCAATGAAAGGCTCAGAACACTACAGAGTCAGATAACCAGGAAGGATGTACTAGGCAATGCCCAGCCTTCTGTAAGCTACCCAGTAATCCTTTTCTACCCCCCCTTTCAAAATCTTTCAGTTTTTCATGACATATGAAACCCAGGTTTTCTGACATGCATTTTAGAAGAAATATCGTATATACTTGCCCAATAAAATAAACACAGAGCTATTGCTGAGAATCTAAAGGAAATATGGAAAATAAAGTAGCATTAGTTATCCTTATGGTTAGGGTGGTTTCATATTGGTTTTACATAAATGAGGATCTATTTTATTTTATTTTATTTTATTTTTCTCTATTTTATTTTTTAAATAATTCAGAATGAAATTGTGATGAATGTTTGCCATATTAATTTATTCATATTCTTTTTATATTTTTCTGTTTCTGCTCTTGCTGTTTCCTCTCCCTCCCCATCAGTATGGTTAGCTAATCCTTCAAGATTCAGCAGAGGTGCAAGTTCCTCCAGGAAGCCCTTCTCTGACCCTTGTAAGGTATGTGCATTATGTGCAAATATTGTTCTTTGCCTACCTCTGTCATAATTCTTGATGTTTAAATTACCTGTATACTTTTTTCTTCCTCTGGAACGTAAAATCCTGAAAGAGTGGAGACCGTGTCTAAGTCATCTCTGAATTTCCAGAATTTAGTGCTGTCCCTGGAACCTAGGGACATAAAATAAATGTTTATTGAACTAAAAAAGAGTTACATTATTAGGTACCATGCTAGGCCCTGTGGGGAATACAACAATAAATAAAACATAGTGCCTTTTCTATCTCAAGAATATATGGTTTTGTTCATAGGCTGATCAAAGTTTTGTGGACTTATTTTTTTTTTAATTAATTTTATTTATTTATTTATTTATTTTTGGCTGTGTTGGGTCTTCATTGTTGCGCATGGGCTTTCTCTAGTTGCAGTGAGCGGGGGCTACTCTTTGTTGCAGTGCACGGGCTTCTCATTGCAGTGGCTTCTCTTGTTGTGGATCACGGGCTCTAAGTGTGGGGGCTTTAGTAGTTGTGGCACGCGGGCTCAGTAGTTGTGGCTCGCAGGCTCTAGAGAGCAGGCTTAGTAGTTGTGGCGCATGAGCTTAGTTGCTCCATGACATGTGGGATCTTCCTGGACCAGGGATCGAACCCGTGTCCCCTGCATTGGCAGGCGGATTCTTAACCACTGCACCACGAGGGCAGTCCTGTGAACTTTTAGAATTAAGAAACCATGGAATTCATTGGTTTTATTTTATGGACAGGAAACAGAGATTCAAATAGATTGTGATTTTTTCCCAAGATAATAATAGCAGAGGGTTGAATCCAACCCTCCAGATGCTTGTCAAGGCATACTATGCTGACTTATCCTTTAATGATGAGCCTACAGTATTGGTATCTATATTATAGTATAAAGTAATAACAGCAATATGACTTTTAAAGTCTGAAAAACCAGCAATGTTTCTTCTTAATCTTTTAAACACAGCACGTTATAGAATCCTTGAGCTGCCTAACTATTGTGTTTAGATTTATTTCTTTAATTTTTCATCATTCATCAGAAGTTTCTATATATCCTTTATTATTAAAGTAAATGTCTTTTATCAAAGCTGAGAAGTTGCATATTATAAAACATTTGTTTTTAATCTCTGCTTTGTGGATCCATTGTGTTCTTGAAGAGTTGCCAGAACTTGACTCTCCCTTTGCTCCTCCCCCTTCCAAATATTATTGATGGTAATTGTCTTACTGTTAGGGACACAAAAATAATTATTTCTTGCCTACACTGGTCACATCAAAATTTTACTATAATAGAGTCAATTTTTGGAGAACCATAAAGAAAATTGTTTAATTTTAAAGAGCTAGCAGAATATGCTACTGCAAAATATGGCACGTTGACATAAGAATTATTTTGAGCTGAAGGCAATTGAGAAGAAGCAGATACAAGAAAAACTTTCTGCCCTACCCTTATTTGCCTAAAAGTGGTAGTTGTAAGGGTATGCACCTCCCCTCTGTACCAGGAAGGACAGAAGTTAACCACCAGAGACAGCTCTAGACCCTTACAGCCTGGAATCAGCATCAGAGGAACCTACATAACAAACTTTACTAACTAGCTCTTATGATCCGTTAGTTCCCCCATATATTTACCTTCTCCCAATTTGCCACCCCAAAAACTCAAAGTCCATTTCCTTTGTCTTGTCAGCCCTCTAAGACTTTTTTGTTATTTTAAGCTGCTGTATTAGGTCAAGCTCTAACCACCCCTTTCAGTTACTCATCATTGAGTACCTGTAGCGTATGCCTGATGCACATGTTAGTAAACTTCTGTTTGTTGTTCTCTTGTTAATCTGTCTTTTGTCAGTCTAATTTACAAGGCCCCACCTAGGGAAGGGTAGAGGGACAAAAAAGATTTTTTTTCCTCCTCTACAGTTTACTAATAGATATTTTTCTTTCAACCATGTTTAAAAGATTCCAACTAGGTTTCCTAGTTTCTTCAAGATCCTAGTGAGTAGAATGAAATAATTCATTTACCCAAGAGTGTGCAAGAGCTGATAAAATCAAGATTCAAAAGGATACCCAAAAAAAGATATGAAAGAAAATATGAAGAAGCAGAAACAATGAGTTCAAATAAATCAGATCAGGGTCTTTGGCTTAGGTTAAAAAAACACAAGTATAAAATTGAGGTGTTAATGAATTGTAATGAATGAGAGTTGGCTGTACCACTACTTGAGTTATCACAGGCAGGGAAAAAAGCTAATTTTTATTGAAGACTCCTAATGTGACAAGCAATGTGGTAGACAAATTACATGTCTGATCTCTTTTTATCAGACTGAAATTGAAAGATTTTTACAAATCCTATCTGTACATGAAATTGCTGCTTATAAAAAATTACACTACAAATCATATCAAAACTACAATATTACTTAAATAATTAAAATGAACCTTTGTGATTTTTACCTCACATTCCTTCCTAGGCTACAAAGACAAAGATCAAAGACCATGAAATGCTCTTTTAAGTCACCTAAATGAAGCATTTAATTCTATTATTGTGACTATAAGTTATACATCTTACTACCAAGTATTTTTGGAAGAAGGAAAAGACATTTATGTGATCCTAATTATATGAGTATATGCCTCCTGTATGGATCAGTGATGTTAATTAAGCCCCTGTTTCGTAAACTTATCATAATCAGCTTAACTACAAATGATAAAATGTTTGATTAAAGGAGACTATACTGAATGTAACATAATACCAGACATTGTTTAGAATCCATTATATGATAGAGGGCTAGTACTCAGATGAGACAAAAGATATTAAGACTTGGATGTTTTTCAAGAACTCAAGTTTTCAAAAAGGTCTGAGTTGTTTTATTTTGTTTTTACTTAATTCTCTATCTAATTTTTGCTAACTTATAGCAAAAACTACAGAATATAACATTCCATTCTCTATAAATATCAGAGGTATGGACAGATCACTTAATAAAAACAAATTAATTCAAAAATATTCATTGAGCACTTACTATGTACAGGTCCCTCTGCTACACACAGATAGACTAGACAGCTTAGAATCAATGAAAACACACAAGCATGCAAATATGTTGTGATAAAGTGCAATAAAAAACTGAGCAATGCAAGAGAGAATAACAGGAGGGGTGGGGTGGCGTGGGAACCGACTTTAGATTCAATGGTCAAAGAAAGCTTCTCTGGGGAAGTGACATTTAAGCTGAGGCTTGAAAGATAAGGAGCCAACCAGGAGAAGACTGAGGGAATAGCCTTCCAAGCAAAGTGAATAGACTGGACAGGTCATCAGGAAAGGTGCTTTTCTTGTTTGAAAAGAGAAATGAAAAACGACAGTGTAGGTAGAGCATAATAGGCAAAGGAATCGGTGGCATGCAATGAGATTAGAGAGTTAAACAAGCCCTATAGGTCATAGCAACGATTTTTATTTGTATCCCTCAAGAATTGAGTAAGTGCAAATGTGCCAATATATGTAAGAGGATTTTTACCTATCATAAAAACTGTGCTTTCTAGATTAGAATATGCCCACAATGCATCTTAGATGAATTAAGCTAAGCACAAAAATGTATTGTTCATGGGAATAACTCACTTTTAAAGTAAAATTTTAATTTTATTAAATTGATACCATGTACATAGTTTTTTTTTTTAAATAGTACAGTAAAAAACAATAGTTCTCTGTCCTATCCCTCTCCGTTCCTGATTCTCACTCCAAAGGACAATAACTTTAAACAATTTTAGCTATTCCCTATAATATTTACTACCATGTTTCTCTGTATCGATAACACGCTTATATTGCTATGTCAACTGAAAAAAAACCACACAACCTGAAAGTTGCAAGTTATGTTTTATTCTGGGATGTTATTGAGGACTGTAGCCTGGGAAACAGCCTCTCAGATAGCTCTGAGGAACTGTTCCAAAGAGGTAAGGGAGGAGCCAGGATATATAGCAGTTTTTGCTAAAAGCAAAAAAACATGTAGTCGAATATCAAAAGTTACTGATAATCACAAAAAAACAGACATCTCAAGGTAATGAATTTAGTGCTTTTCTATGTATGGGAAGATGCAAGAGTCTGGGCTCATCAAAATTATTCCTTTGATATGCATCTTAACTATTTGGGGCCAGTATCCTGCTTTTCTCCATTCTCAGTTCCCCTCAGGGTGCACCGTTGCGGGGGGCTGCAGTGGCTGATGGTTTGATGGCTGCAACACCCTTTGTTTACTGAAATGGCAGGCAACATTCATTTTCCACAGCTATTTCTTGATTTTTCAGCTTTTTAGATAATATCTATTGACTTTCTATTATGAGAGGTGGCAGTTTGACTCTCTTATGTACCCATAAACACATACTTCCCTTCCTCCCCAAATTTTTGGTAAAATCAATATTCAGTGATTACTATGACTTTGTAAACATTATTCAGAGTTTAACCATGTATTGAGTTTGTTATTACATTTCCTATCCTATAAAAATTTTGTTCTGCTACATTTTATTTAATTTTTATTTGCTTAGGATTCTTTTTTCTGAATCTATCACTTACTCATACCCAAACAGGTCTTCCCAAGAAATCCATACAGCTCCTCTCTGTATGTTCAAATACATCAGGGTAACTATAACTTAATTTTTTTAAAATTAAAGATGTCTGTGATAGGGATTTTTATCCTGTTTCAGTTTGAGCTGGTTTATCTTTCTGAATAGCTGTCTTCCTGGGGTATCCTCTTACTGTTATCTTGAAAATTCCTTTTGCCTTTCTCTTGTATTGGATCCCATTTTCTATACCTTATGTTCCCCTCACTTTTCCTTTAACTTCCTCATTTTGGTGGACAAATGTCCTCCAATAACTTCCTGAGAAAGATGATAAATTTTTTCGAGATTTTTGCATGTCTGAAAACACCTTGTTCTAATCTCTCATCCAGTTGTTAGACTGATATAGAATTCTAGGTTGGCTTGTTAGTTTCCTATTGCTGCTGTAATGAATTACCCCAAACTTAGTGGCTCAAAACAACAAAAATTTATTCTATTTTGACCAGAAATCTGAATTCATTTTCAATAGGCTAAAGTCAAGGTGTTAGCAAGGCTGTTTCCTTCTAGAGGCCCTAAAGGAGAATCCTTTTCCTTCCTTTTTTCAGTTTCTACAGGCCACCTGCATTCCTTGGCTCATGGCTCCTTCCTGTATCTTCAAAGCATATCACTCCAACCCATGCTTCAGTTTACACATCTCCTTTTTTTTACTTTGATTTTCTTGCCTCCCTGTTATGAGAATTCTTTTAATTACATTGGTCCTACCCAGAAGATCCAGGATAATCACCCATCTCAAGATCCTTAACTTAATCACATCTGCAAAATCCCTTTTACCATGTAAGGTAACATATCCACAGGTTCAGGGATTATGACAAGGACATCTTTGGGGGGAGGCATTCTTCATCCTATCACAGTTGGAAATGATTTTTCCCTAAAAACTTGTCTTCTTGATTTTAGGGATACAGTTTAGAAGTTTGTTCCTCATATTATTGGTGATACTTTGTATATGACCTGTTTTTTTCTCTCAGGAAGCTTCTAAAATCTTTTGTTTATTCTATCTTCTGAAATTTCACTATGATGTATGTTACTGAGAATTATTTTCTCATTCACTGTTCTGGATACATGATAGACCTTTGTAATCTGATATTCATATCCTGCAGTGCTAGGAATTTTCCTTGTGTTATTTCTTTAGTAATTTCCTTCCTTCTGCTTTTTCTGTCCTCTCTTTCTGGAACTTCTTTTGGTCCAATTTGGCCCTCCAGTACTGAATCCTTGAACTTTCTCATCTTTTCTCTATTTTCCATTTCTTTTTCTTTTTGTTCTACTTTCTAGGAGAGCTCATCAATTGAAAATTTTTAATCTTCTATTGATTTTTAAGATTACTACTATATTTTGAATTCTTAAGAGCTCTTTCTCATTCATTGAAAGTTCCATTTTTACAGAACACTGTTCTTGTATCTTGAATTTAGTATCACCTCATTTCTCTGAAGATGTTATTATAGTTTTGTTTCTTTTCTCTTTGACTTTTGTTGCTGCTGCTGTTGTTGTTTTGATCTCTGTCTTTCATTTTAGAAAATTTACTCAAATATCTAGGGATTTGGTCAGCCATAAATATTTAAGAGTGGGGCACAAAAAAGAAGTTCTGTCTCCATTGTTGTGACTTATGGATTGTTGAGCTTCACTGGGGAGTAACTGGAAAGAAATTCAATCTTTTTAATGGGAGACCCCAAATATCAGTGTCTGTAGGGCTTTACACTTGTGTTGGTCAGCTTCTACAGAATCCTCCAGTCTGCTCAGCTGAAGATATCTTAGAAATCAGCCAGCAGAAAGGTGACAGAGGGCAGTCTTACTATTTAGTAAATAGAGATTCAATCCCCATTTTCACTAAAGTTCACAATCCAGCCCTCAGCTATGCCTATTGTTTCCAACACTAGAGCTTCTTTTCTGGAAAGATGTTTTAATTACCGTAGAAAATAAAACTTGAATTTTTCTTTTAACTGAAATCATTGTTTTTCTTTCAACTAAGTCAACAAGCTTCTTCAAAAGCAAGAAGCACCCATTGACCCTCCAAGCAGTGAAATAGAATGCTGTATTAAAACTTGAATCTTGTTTGAATGGATAAGGAGCTTTGGGGATGCAATTTTTCCTTATACATACTTTCAATCAATCCTCCTCTTTTTAGCTCTCCCTTCAACCTGTATCTCTGTATCTCAGAGATATCGAGTAACTTTAAAAACAACTCATCACCACCAGCCTTAGGTTTCAGCTTTTTCCAGTTTGTTAAGTAAGCTTAACATTCATCTCATCTATTGCTTTCCAGCTTCTAAAGTTTTGTCAACTTTGCTTGTCTGCTGTTGTCTTCTCTCCTGTTCTCTTTGTCCTTCTCTATTTATACCTTTTTTAAAAAATTCCTTTACTGTCATTTTAGTGGAGCTTCATGCAGGCGCAGAGATGAATGCATGTTTCTAATCTGCCTTGTTTAACTGGAAGTCTTATAGCACACTCCGTATGGAGAAATAATGCAGTCCAAACTAATAACATTAAAGGTGGAAGACTAAGAAGCCCACTTGCAGAAAGAAAATCTGTTTCTAATAAACGTGAAATAAGTAGTTCTATAATATATAAGCCATATATATGACTATTCACTGTACTGTAAAAGATCTGCTGCTACAGAAAACTGAGTTATATCAACTTTCAAATACTTAAAATTATAGGTAATTTAACTGGATACACAAACATAAGATATATGGGCTTGTCTAGTGTTTTTGGATACAGAATGCATTTTTATGAAAAATTGCCTCTAGACATTAATTGCCCTCATTGGGGAACCTTAAGAAGTATGCCATTGAGTGCCTAGTTGGAAAGACTCCTGATTGGAGAGATGGAGCTGGGAATTTAATGTAGATTTCATGAAATGAGTGAATTCCAGACACTACTTTAAAAATATTATTCAGACAGACCTTAAGTGTTAAAAAAAGAGTCTGCCTGGTCCTCCTCTATTCCAACCCTGACCACACACCCTGCCTATATGTAAATTTGGGAAAAGGGGTCAATGTAAGAGCAAAGAAGTGGGACTGCACACAATAATAATACTAATCGCTAATATTTATTAACCTTTACTGAGTGTTTACTGTGTGTCAGTAACTGTGCTAAACACGTTTTATGAATTATTTCATATACATGTTTAGTGATTATTTGACAAGTGAACTTAAACAGTAAAAATGGAAGGTTAAATAGGTAAGGAGGAGGAAAGGCGGAAGAATGCCTCCAAAGAGTCATAATATTCTCATTTCCTTTCCCTCTCCCATTCCTCCCCTTCCCAAGTGCTCTAGACTTATTTATATTCATGGCATAATTCTGTACACTATCCCTGCTTTTTGCTGTTCTTTCAGTATGTTAATACTAAATAGTTCATCTTAGGTACTTGAATTTGAAGGTTAATGATTTGGAACAAGCAGGAATTTTGATTCCAATAGTTCACTGTTTTGCAAAATATACCATCAAATATTTTGTAAGAGAGGATATGGAATAAAAGGAGAAAGAAAAGAGAGAGAAACCTGCCAAGACATTACTATAAATTTTAAACATGTTTTTTTTTTAAAGCAATATGGCTGATGTTTCCAAGTGATCAAACTTTCACAAAAACTCCTAGATAATAGCAACCTGTGATGATTTAATACACATTCAGTCAGACAAGCTACCAAGAATGCATAGGTCTGGAACATTTATAAAATTGGTCTAGGATTAAAGGAAATAATCTGGAGAGGAAATGAGAATTTAAATAATTAATTCTCCCAAAGATTAGTAAAATATATTTCAGCCTGCCAATTGTTTAAGATTGAAAAATTTGCATTTTTTATTGTAAAAGGACAAGGTATATTTCTTTTTTCTTACTTGATTGATATCTACTGAGTACCTACTCTCTGCAAGGCATTATGCGAGAAAGGATATTAAAAATGCCTAAACTGCGGTTTATCAAGAAGCTCATAATCTAGTGTTGAAGGTAAGACATATACAAAAGAACTGCTATATTGTATACGGTATTATATGACAAATACCATGTGAATGATGCAAAATATTTTGATTTTTCTGTTTTGCCAATTTGCAGTATAAACAGAATGAATTTTGTAGGTAACGTTCCATATATATGTGTTCCTTTGTATACTATTCATACGTGCTAACCTTTGACAACTGCTGCAAAACATCACTAAAACCAGTTTAGGTACAGCAAGTCTAGAAAAAGAGCTGCCAGCTAAGGCACACCAAGGGAAAAAATTACTGGTTTCAATGAGATATATGTGCATGTGTTTCTTATAGTGGAATGTATAACTTATTGATTGTTTAATAGAGTACATTCAGCCAGGTGTACTAGGTATATATTTCATTTAATTTTCACACTAATCCTATAAGATCAGTACTATTTTTATCCCCATTTTACAAGTGAGGAAACTGAGAATCAAAGAAATGAAGTAACTTGTCCAAAGTTACACAGCTGGTAAATGATGGAATCAGGAGTTGGACCCAGTCTGTTTAACCCCTAGTCTGCACTCCTAAGCATTTAGCTCTGCTGTCTCTTTTGTGGAACATGGTAGTAGAGATATCTAGGAGATATTTAGGTGTCTGAGTCTGGAGTTCAAGAGAAAGGGCTAGGCTAGAAATGCAGATTATGTAGTCATCAGCATGTGTTATATATCCTCAAATATAAGGAGACCTCAATAAGAAGATATCAAAAAGTTTTTCTTGTCAACTGGATTATAAAAATGTTTAGGGATATAAATGAATGAGTTAAATATCTACTTAGGTTATTTAAAATTTAAATTTAGTAAAATAATTAAGTTCCATTATATAAATACATTGATTTAGCTGTATTGCTTTTATCCCCTCCTATTTCATGAAATATATAACTCTTCACATGTATTTTCAACATTAGTGTCTGCATTACCAGAGCCTATTCTTGTCATCTAACTGGTTTCCAGAGCTCGTTGCCTCACTTATACATAGAAAAACTATTTGCATCACCTTACTGTAAAGGAAATTTTATCCCAAGTCACAAATACCCATTCATATAACATCATGTTTGCAATTGTGGTGTCATATTTCCTGGAGTAGTCACTACATTTGTATTAATATTTGTATTCAATTTGTATTGATATTTTATGTATATACATATGTATGTATTTGCTTGCTGATTTCTTTTTTTAAACTAACTTTGATGTAGGTTATTTCATGCAAACATGGTAGTGTTAATTGAAATCATCAGGATGGAAAAGTAGATAGAGCTTCAGTAAAAGAAAAAACACACACACACACAACAACAAACAGACAAACAAAATACCCACTTCTCATATTTACTGAGATGTATTAAAAATCTATTCGGTAGGTGCTCTCATCCCTACAACAACCCAATACTATCCCTGTCATTAGGGAAAAGAAGGAGAGAAAAGTAAAACTAGATAAGCTGGGTGGTGATATTTGAATCAACAGTCATTTTGTATTAGAGTAAGTTAGAGAAGGAACTGTTTATAGTTCTGGCATGTATCTGCTCCTGAATCCCCATGGTGAGGCTGTTAGGTAAAGACATACTTAATATCAGAAGTCACTTTGACATTTAAAACAGAACCAATGTGATGTCATAGATCTTACTTCTAGACATTTTTAATATTAGCATAACAAAATTTTGTTTAGCAAAAACTTGCTAAATAAAAATGTCACATTTATTACCTTTTGAATCCGCTCTCTTTTCTTTTTGGTTAGTCTATCTAAAGGTTGGTAAATTCTGTTTATCTTTCAAAAACCAACTCTTAGTTTCATTGATTTTTTGTTTTATTATTGTCATTCTAGTCTCTATTTCATTTATTCCTGCCCTAATTTTTATTATTTTCTTCCTTCTGCCAACTTTGGGCTAAGTTTGTTCTTCTTTTTCTAATTTCCTGGAGGTGTAAAGTTATGTTGTCTATTTGAGATCATTCTTTTTTCTTAATGTAGGTATTTATTGTGTTGAACTTCCCCCTTAGAACTGCTTTTGCTACATCCCATAAATTTTGGTATGTTGTGTTTTTGTTTTCATTTGTCTCAAGACACTTTCTGATTTACCTTTTGATTTCTTCTTTGACTCATTGGTTGTTCAAGAGTATATTATTTAATTTCCACACATTTGTGAAATTTTCAGTTTTCCTCCTGTTATTGGTTTCTAGTTTTATGCCTTAGTGGTTGCAAAAGATACTTGATAGGATTTCAATCTTCTTAAATTTACTAAGGCTTGCTTTGCGGCCCAACATAAGATGTGTCCTGGAGAATGTTCCATGTGTGCTTGAGAAGAATGTGTATTTTGGTGCTGTTGGATAGAACATTTTGTATATGTCTGTTAGGTCCATTTGGTCTATAGTGTTGTTCAGAACCACTCTTTCCTTATTAATTTTCTATTTAGATGATCTATGCAATATTGAAAGTGGGATATTAAAGTCCCCTACTATTATTGTATTGCCATTTCTGAACTGACCCCGTTATCACGATATAGTGACTTTCTTGTATCTTGTGAAAGACTTCAGCTGAAAGTTTATTTTATCTAAGTGTAGCCACTCCTGCTCTGTTTTGGTTACTGTTTGCATGGAATATCTTTTTTCATTCCACATTTTTTACCTTTTAAATCTGAAGTTTTAATATACTTGCTTTCGTGGTATTTTTCCCTCATATTTAAGTTACAAAAAACAGGCACCCATTCAGAGCAAATCACAAAATGGACACTTAATAAATGTTAAAAGAAACCAGATGTTTTCTAAAAGTGGCAGCTTTGCCCATCTAGAAAAGGATTACTCTGCTTTTACCTATAAATGTTGTTAGCTTATAGTTAGAGAAAATCCACCAGATGGCAACCTCATCTGCATATGAGGCATGATGTGCAATTCTCTGCAACCCATTACAGGTCCCTTGAGCCAAATGCTCCCTAATTAATGGCTGATTTCTATTGTGATCCAAGTAAATGGATACTAGGTAGTCACTTGGCAGTGATTGTAGGAAGGTGGGGGATGTGCAAAATTGAGATGTATTTAGTATCAAGTGTGAAACACTTTTATAACATTCTTTTTTAAATTAATATCAAAAACAGAAATAATAGTATCTATTTCCATGTTGCCCTCTACACATATTTCTAATTTGAAGCTAAAGGGAACCATGTTCATTTGTCCAGTGTATAAAGCTGCAGATAATGTTATTTCCCCATGAATCCCACATTTTTCTAGTTGGATTCCTTGTATTTAATGGCAGTCTGGTAGCTAGCTGGTTTATTGCTTAAAATGCAAACTGTCTTCTTTATTTCTAAAGCTGATAGTATGCAGAGAGTACTGCTGGGGATATTTAACGTGTCCCTTATTGTTTTCTGTTTATAAACAACCTGCCCTGAGGTACTAATTAGGTGGAAGATATTGAATATACTTAGCAAATACTGTTGTGTTTTTCCATACAAATAAATCTGTGGTCAAGGTGAAAGTCATTCATAGGTTGGTTACATGAGCTGCAAATTTCTGAAAATATAAGTGATAGTAAAAGTTCAAGAAAAATTTTAAAAAAGGATTTGTTGAAAATTTTATTCCTGAATAGCTAGAGTTCTAATTGCATCTAACATTTCATTAATACATTCATTTCTAAAGTGGCATGTTTCACCTACCTTAAAATGCAGCTGTGTAAGACATCTGTTTGAATTAAATATCTGTAATACCTAACAGATTGCCTTTTCTTAGGACTATAATTGACTTTATTTTGCATCTGTATATTTTTCAAACTTCATATTTGAAAAATATGTTTTTTTTCCAGTCTCCTGGGTATTTTTAGTAACATTATTGAGGCATATTTTACATATCATATAATTCACCCGTTTTGGTGTATAATTCAATGATTTTTAACAAATTTAAGTCTCCTGAGTATTTTAAAAATGGTATAGATATTCCTAGATGCTATTCCACATTATATAACAAATACTCAGCATTTTGGCAGCTCATCAATCTTTGGCTCCTAACACGCCTGCTTTTAGATATTGTTTACATAAGCGAAGGTCAGAAAATCTGACTCTTGTGTGGCTGAAATTTTGTTAGTGTGTGTCTCAATGCCCCATCTTCTAGATTGAGGACACACTAACATTACATTACAGAGTTAGAATTTGGCTTCATGGCCATAAAATATTAACAAACCTAGCCTTCAGTACTACCCAGACCGTTGGAACTAGTGAATACTATAGTATTTTAATTTGACACATGTGCGGTACTGACATTATATTAAAGCATTTTACAACACATGAAAGACTGTTCTTGCTTTTGAAGGATTTACAAAATAATTGGAAAATCTATCTGGGTATAAAGAGCCCTTCGGAAAAATCATTAGACCCCTTTCATATTCTTCTCTCTCTCTTTCTTTCCTAATTTCTCTTTCTCATTCCCCAGACATATGACCTTCTGTTTGCTGCTTCTGCCATCTAGATTTGCTCACGTGGCTCCAAGTTCAAATCATATCAGCAAAGTGTACACCAAAGCTGATGTCCATTTTCTATTAAATATTAGTTCCCTTCTTCATATGTTTGGATCAAAGGCTGTATTGTAAAACAGTAGAAAAATCTCCAGGTCAGTATTACTATTGTATCTTGCACTGATGCTGGTCAGAGACTGATGTCTCCCTCAGTTGGAAGAGTTTCTTTGACCTTGATGAAGAAAATCCTCCTGTATTTGAGTAAATAAATTCTTGAGTTTAGGGGATTTACGCCTATGTGCAGAGCAACTAAAAAGTTGAACAAATTGTCAAAAACAACCATTTCAATACTCTGGAAATTGACCCAAGGCTAGAACAAACCTAGAACTTCTGAACTTTGGGTAAGAACAGAGCAAGTCTATGGTGTACTTGCCTGAGTGTGATGGTTAATTTTCTGTGTCAACTTGATTGAACTGAAGGATGCACAGATAGCTGATAAAACATTTCTGAGTGTATCTGTGAGGGTGTTTCTGGAAGATTAGCATTTGAATCAGTAGAATGAGTAAAGAAGATCTCCCCACCAGTACGAGTAGATATCATTCAGTCCACTGAGGGCCAAAAATGCAGAGGAACGGCAAATTTGCTCAGCTTGAGCTGGGACATCCATCTTCTCCTGCCCTCAGATGTTGATGCTCCTGGTTCATGGTCCTTCAAACTCAGACTTGGACTTACAGTATTGGCTTCCGTGGTTCTCAGGCCTTTGAGTTTGGACCGGAACTGCACCATCAGCTTTCCTGGACCTCCAGCTTGCAGACAACAGATTATGGGACTTCTCAACCTCCCTAATCATGTGAGCCAATCTCTCATAATAAGTCTCTATCTATCTATCCATCTATCTATCTATATCCTATTGGTTCCGTTTCTCTGGAGAATCCTGACTAATACACTGGGCTTGCTCCAACTTACCACTTATCACCACCACCACTCCCCACTCCAGCTTTGTTGGCACAGTAGTTCAACCATGGTGAGGCAGGCTGTAAAATAAAAGCTAGCCGCTTTGCTGCTGCCACTGCTGCTGCTGAAAGGAAGTCACTTGATTTAGAGCATTGTCAGATCTCAGTGGCAAGTGGGTAAGAAGGACTGCTAGCCTGAGGTTGCAGGACTGTTTGAGGCAGGCACTGGGCCAGCAGACTACCAGGGGATGTAACAGGGAAATCCAGGAAGGGAGACAGCCATAGTGGACTTGATAGGCAATCCACATATCCTGTGTACATGCTCACACATCCCTGGCCTACACGCCTATGAGAAGCAAAAGAGACCAGGAGAAAATAAAAGCTGGAGCAGACTTGTAAATAGTTTGAAGCTTGAACGTGCTCCTCAGTCCACCCACAGACTCATCAGCAGATAATGGATGTATACTGGCTGGAGGTGTTTGAGCAAAACCTTAACACTGAGCTATGAAGATATAGGAGCAACCCTGAGGAAGCTAGTCTTTAAAAATAAAAGCAAGAGAAAAAAGTCTTAGCAGAGCCGTCAGCAGCCCCACATTATAGTGGAGACAGAGGTCATAAACTTAGTTCAGGCAAGTTAGTAAACAACCAAGAAAATAATGATAGCAACCATCAGGAGGCAAAATCAGAATCGAGAATTGTTAAAACATACAGTTGACCCTTGATCAGCACGGGGGGTTGGGGCGCTGATCCTCCATGCAGTTGAAAATCCGCATATATCCATATTCGCCATTCCTCTGCATCTGCAGTTCCTCCGCATATGCATCCACAGATTCAACCAACCGTGTAGTACTGTGGTATTTACTATTGAAGAAAATCCATGTATAAGGAGACCCATGCAATTCAAACCCATGTTGTTCAAGGGTCAACTGTATTATCTAATATGAGCAGTATTACAAAAAAATTATGATATGCAAATAGATTTTTTAAAAAGTAAGAAGTGGATTCAGCAATTTAAATCATCCCCCCCACCCCCACACACAGAAAGCCTAGGCTCATGTGGCTTTTGTGGCAAATTGGATCAAATATTTAAAGGAAAAAAAATCACACCAATCCTTTACAGACTCTTTCAACAATTGAGGAGGATGGAAGTGCTTCCCAATTCCTTGTGTGAGGCCAGTATTACTCTGATACCAAAGACACATATAAAGACATCAGAAGAAAAGAAAACTACAGACTGATATCCCTCCTGAATACACATGCAAGAAATCTTAAAAAGCATTAGCACACTGAATTCAGCAATATAGAAAAAGGATTATAAAACACAACAAAGTTGGATTTGTTCCAGAAATGCAAATTGGAGAAGTATTAAAAACAATTAGGGACTTCCTTGGCGGTCTAGTGGTTAAGATTTCACCTTCCAATGCAGGGGGTGCAGGTTCGATCCCTGGTCGGGGAGCCATGATCCCACATGCCTCGTGGCCAAAAAACCAAAACATAAAAGAGAAGCAATATTGTAACAAATTCAATAAAGACTTTAAAAATGGTCCACATCAAAAAAATCTTAAAAAAGAAACAGTGAAGCTTTCTGCCCACGGATGCTGCCGAGTAAGCATTGTTGAAGTCTCTCCCCTCTACTGCCGTCATGTCTAAGTCAGAGTCTCCCAAAGAGCCTGAACAGCTGCAGAAGCTCTTCATTGAAGGTTTGAACTTTGAAACGACCGATGACAGTCTGAGGAGCCATTGTGAGCAATGGGGAGCGCACACAGACTGTGTGGTAATGAGGGATCCAAACACCAGGCACTCCAGAGGCTTCGGGGTTGTCACATATGCCACTGTGGAGGAGGTGGAGGCAGCCATGAAAGCAAGGCCACACAAGGTAGATGGAAGAGTTGGGGAACCAAAGAGGGCCGTCTCAAGAGAAGATTCTCAAAGACCGTGTGCCCACTTAACTGTGAAAAAGATTTTTGTTGGTGGCATTAAAGAAGACACTGAAGAACATCATCTAAGAGATTATTTTGAACAGTATGGGAAAATCGAAGTGATTGAAATCATGACTGACCAAGGCAGTGGCAAAAAGAGAGGCTTTGCTTTTGTAACCTTTGATGACCATGACTCTGTAGACAAGATTGTCATTCAGAAATACCACACTGTGAATGGCCACAACTGTGAAGTAAGGAAAGCCCTATCTAAGCAAGAGATGGCTGTTGCTTCATCCAGCCAAAGAGATCACAGTCGTTCTGGAAACTTTGGTGGTGGTCGCAGACGTGGTTTTGGTGGGAGTGACAGCTTTGGTCATGGAGGAAACTTCAGTGGTCGAGGTGGCTTTGGTGGCGGCCACGGTGGTGGTGGATATGGTGGCAGGATGGCTATAATGGATTTGGTAATGATGGAAGCAGTTTTGGAGGTGGTGGAAGCTACAGTGACTTTGGCAATTACAACAATCAATCTTCAAACTTTGGACCCACAAAAGGAGGAAACTTTGGAGGCACAAGTTCTGGCCCCTGTGGTGGTGGAAGCCAATACTTTGCCAAACCATGAAACCAAGTTGGCTCTGGAGGTTCCAGTGGCAGCAGTAGCTGTGGCAGTGGCAGAAGGTTTTAATTACTGCCAGGAAACAAAGCTTAGCAGGAGAGGAGAACCAGAGAAGTGACAGGGAAGCTAGGTTATAACAGATTTGTGAATTCAGCCAAGCACAGTGGTGGCAGGGCCTAGCTGCTACAAATAAGACATTTTAGACAATACTCAGGTGTATGGGCAAAAGGAACTCGAGGACTGTATTTGTTGGGTTTTTTTGTTGTTGTTGTTTTATATTTGTATAACTTTTTAAAAAACATCTTTATTAGAGTATAATTGCTTTACAATGGTGTGTCAGTTTCTGCTTTATAACAAAGTGAATCAGTTATACATATGTCCCCATATCTCTTCCCTCCTGCGTCTCCCTCCTTCCCACCCTCCCTATCCCACCCCTCTAGGTGGTCACAAAGCACTGAGCTGATCTCCCTGTGCTATGCGGCTGCTTCCCACTAGCTATCTATTTTACGTTTGGTAGTGTATATATTCGAGGACTGTATTTGTGACTAATTGTATAACAGGTTATTTTAGTTTCTGTTCTATGGAAGGTGTAAAGCATTCCAACAAAGGGTTTTAATGTAGATTTTCTTTTTTTGCACCCATGCTGTTGATTTCTAAATATAATAGTCTGATCATGACACTGAATAAGTGTGTCTTTAAAAAAAAAGCCCACAAAACAATTAAAAATACCATATTAATAGAATAAAGGACAAAATACACATAATCATCTCAATAGATACAGGAAAAGCATTTGATAAAATTCAACACCCTGTCATGATAAAAGCACTCAACAAACTAGGATTAGAAGGAAACTTTCCTAACCTGATAAAGAACATCTATGAAAAACCTTTAACTAATATATGTAATCATGACAGACTGAATACTTTTCCTCTAAGATCAGAAACAAGACCAGAGTGTCCACTGTCATTACTTCTATTCATCATTGTACTGCATTGTACTGGAGATTCTAACCAGTGCAAAAAAACAAAATTATTTTAAAGCCATTCAGATTAGAAAGGGAGTAGTAAAAACTGTCTTAATTTGCAGACAACATGATTTATATTTAGAAAATCCTAAGGAATACACACAAACACACACTACTAAAATTAATAAATGAATTTAGCAAGGTCACAAGACACAAGATCCATATACCAAAATTATTTGTATTTCTGTACATTAGCAATGAACAATCCAAAAATGCAATTAAGAAAACGATCAGGAAAACATTCCTAACAACATCAAAAAGAATAAAATACTTAAGAAATTTAGCAAAAGAAGTACAAAATTTGTATACTGAAAACCACAAAACATTGCTAAGATAAATTTTAAAAGATCTAAATAAATGGGAGAGACATTCCATGTTAATGGATTGGAATTTTCAGTATTGTTAAGATTGCAAGGTTCCCTAAATTGACAAGGTAAGCTAAAATTCAAATGGAAATGCAAAGGTCCTCAAATAGCCAAAATAAATTTGAAAAATGATAACAAAGTTGGAGGATTTACACTACCCTATTTTAAAACTTTCAGAAGTTAATAATGGAGACAGTGTGGTATTGGCATAAGGATGGGCATGTAGATCAATGGAACAGAATTGGGAGTCCAGAAGTAAACCCATACATTTATGATCAAATGATTTTTCACCAAGGCTCCAAGACAATTCAATGGGAAGAGGATAGCCCTTGCAACAAGTGGTTCTGTGTCAATTGAATATCCATAAAATGCCAAAAATTTAATTTAGACCCTTACTTTACACTATAAACAAAAATAATTCTAAATAGATCATAGACTTAAATGTAAAAACTAAATCTATAAAAATTCTAGAAGAAAATATAGGAGAAAATATTTGTAACCTTTGGTTAAACAAAGCTTAGATATGATACCAAAAGCACTAGCAACAATGACAAAAAAAGTAAATAAAAGACTTCATCAAAATTAAAAACCTTTGTGTTTCAAAGGATACCATCAAGAAAGTGAAGACAACTCATGGAATGGGAGAAAATATTTGCAAATCATTTAACTATTAAGGGACTTAATCTAGAATTTTTAAAGTGCTCTTACAACTCGATAATAAAACTACGTATTAAAAAAAGGAGAAAAGATCTGAATAGTCATTTCTCCAAAGAAGCCAGACATATGGCTAATAAGCACATGAAAAATTGTTCAACATAATTAACCATCATGGAGATGCGAATTAAAACCATAGTGAGATACCAATTCATACCCAGTAGAATGGCTCTATCCAAAAAGACAAACAGTAAAAATGTTGGTGAGGATACAGAAAAACAAGAATCTTCATACATTGCTTGTGGGAAGGGAAAATGATATGGTCTTTTTGGAAAATAATTTGGCAGTTTCATGAAAAGTTGAACATAAACTTACCAGGCAACCCAAACCCAAGAGAAATTAAAATATACGTCACACAAAGACTCGTATGCAAATATTCATAGCAGCATTATTCAAAATAGCCCCAAACTGGAAGCAATTCAAATGTGCATTGTTGGTGAATGGGTAAACAGTATGTGGTATATCCATACAATGGAATACTTTTCAGCTATAAAAAGAGTAAGGGCTTCCCTGGTGGCACAGTGGTTAAGAATCCGCCTGCCAGTGCAGGGGTCACGGGTTCGAGCCCTGATCCAGGAAGATCCCACATGCCACAGCGCAACCAAGCCCATGTGCCACAACTACTGAGCCTGTGCTCTAGAGCCCACGAGCCACAACTACTGAAGCCTGTGCGCCTAGAGCCCATGCTCCGCTACAAGAGAAGACACCTCAGTGAGAAGTCTGTAACTGCAACGAAGAGTAGCCCCCGCTCGCCACAACTAGAGAAAGCCCGTGCACAGCAACGAAGACGCAGCCAAAAATAAATAAATAAATAAATAATTTAATTATTTTAAAAAAGAGTGAGATAATGATGCATGCTACAACATGAATGAACCTCAAAAACGTGCTAAGTGAAAGAATCCAGACACAAAAGGCCCCATATTGCATAATTCCATTTATATAAATTGTCCAGAAAAGGCCAGAGTCAGAAAGTAGATAAGTGGTTGCCTGGGCTTGGTGGGGAGTGGGAATTGACCGCAGAAAGGCCTGAGAGCATTTTTAAGTGTGATGGAAATATTTTTAAAAACTAGCTTTAGTGGTAGTTGCACAATTCTATGAATGAACTGGAAATCTTTGAGTCAGTACATAAATGATAACTCAATAAAGCTTTAAAAAATAATACCCACCGTATTCCAAGGAAATAACTGTAATAAGCTTCCCTCATCAGTTCACTCATGCCTGTGTATTTAACTTTTGTTCCATTTGTGTCTATTGCATCTTAGATGAGCAGTCTGCCTTCATGAACTGTATCTATTTCTGGACTACAAAGAGTCCTGGAAACTCTGACCCACTCCACTCATTCAGTCTAAAACCTATCGAAGCAATGTCAGCTCAGAATCCTAGAAGCAGGAGTCTCTTCTTAAAGTAGCAATAGTTCAGAGTACCTGATCTAGTCCTATCCACAAGCCTCTGCAACAGTCCTCTTTTGTTGTCGACACAAATTCCAGCCAGTACTTTATGGCAGAGACTTCAGGCATGCATCAGGAAGGAGAAATCTGTTTGATAATGATACCTAGAGGTATCATTCACCAATAATATTAGAATGGAGGAAAGTAAAATTCTCTATTGGCACACACTACACAACTATTTCATAAGAGTTTGATCAGTGTTCTGAGTGTAAGCACATACTTAACAGCAAAGACATTGACAAGTCTCCAGTGCCTTACAAAAACTATACAATTTCTGAAATACTTTCATGGGTACCTGAAAAACAATACTTGGTTATCAATTTAATCAAAATGATGATAAAATGTTTTAAAATAACCATAGAGGAAAGCGATATGGTTATAAGGAAACTTAGTTCTTCCTTATAGAAGAATCTTTGTTCTTTGTACCTTTGTACCTTGGATGCACTTTTTTAAAAAAATCAAAGATATGATAAAGGCAATAAAATGTAGATAAAATTATTCTTATGATATTTGAAATCTCTGCTATCAGGCATATTACACAGAAGGTAAATATAACTTCTTATTACCCCTTGGTATTAGCTTGAAGACCAATTTATCATCTTAAATTTTTTTAAATTTATAATAATTATAGATTCATAGGAAGTTGCAAAGAAATATACAGGGAAGCTCTGTGTACTCTTTTCCCAGCTTTTATCAGTGGTAACAACTTACACAACTATAGTACAATTTCAAAACCAAAAAATTGATATTGTTACAATTCATAGAGCCTATTCAGATTTCAACAGTTATATATGTACTCAGTTGTGTGTGTGTACCTCTATGCAATTTTCTCATGTGTAGCCTTGTGTAACCACCACCACAATCAAAATACTCAACTGTAACATCAGCATAAGACTCTTTCATGTTACTTATTTATGTCATACCAATCTCCTCCCCTTCTATTCCTAATTCCTGGTGACCATGAATCTCTTCTCTATCTCTATAATTATGTTATTTCATGAATATTACATAAATAGAATCATGCAATATGTGAGTTTTTAAGATTGGCTTTTTTAAAGTCTTTTTTTATGAGTCTTCTTGAAGATCATTTTATTTTATTGTATTTTATTTATTTTTCTTTGGCTACACCATATGGCTTGTGGAATCTCAGTTCCCCGACCAGGGATTGAACCCAGGCCCTGGCAGTGAAAGCTTGGAATCCTAACCACTAGGCGACCAGGGAAGTCCCCAAGATTGGCTTTTTTCACTCAGGATAATGCCCTTGAGATACCTCCAAGTTGTTACATGTATCAGTAACTCATTCCTTTTTTTTTTTTTTACTGCTGAGTAGTATTCCATGGTATGGATATACCACAATTTATTTAGCCATTCATCCATTGAAAGGCATTTGGGTAGTTTCCAGGTTTTGACTATTACAAATAAAACTGCTATGAGCATTCATGTACAAATACCTGCAGGAAAATAAATCTTCATTTCTCTGCGTTAAATGCCAAGAGTACGATTGATGGATCATTAGTGAAGTCCATTTTTAGACTTGAAAGAAACTGCCAAACTATTTTCCATAGTGTGTGTACCATTTTACATTCCTACCAGCAATGTACGAGTGATCTAGTTTCTCTACATCCTCACCAGCATTTGGTGTTATTACTATGTTTTATTTTAGTCATTCTGATAGGTGTGTAGTAATATCTCATTGTACTTTTGATTCACATTTCTTTAATGGTTAATGATGTTGAACATCTTTTCATGTTTATTTACCATCTGTATATCCTCTTGGGTGAAATATCTGTGCGTGTCATTTTCTAATTGGATTGTTTGTTATTGTAATGCTGAGTTTTGAGAGTTCTTTATATGCTTTAAATGCAAGGTCATTTGCATATACATATTGGATATGTAATTGCAAATATTTTCTCTCAGACAGGATTTTTTTTTTACATCTTTATTAGAGTATAATTGCTTTACAATGGTGTGTTAGTTTCTGCTTTATAACAAAGTGAATCAGTTATACATATACATATGTTCCCATATCTCTTCCCTCTTGCATCTCCCTCCCTCCCACCCTCCCTATCCCACCCCTCTAGGTGGTCACAAAGCACCGAGCTGATCTCCCTGTGCTATGCGGCTTCTTCCCACTAGCTATCTACCTTACGTTTGGTAGTGTATAAACGTCCATGCCTCTCTCTCGCTTTGTCACAGCTTTCCCTTCTCCCTCCCCATATCCTCAAGTCCATTCTCTAGTAGGTCTGTGTCTTTATTCCTGTCTTACACCTAGGTTCTTCATGACATTTTTTTTCTTAAATTCCATATATATGTGTTAGCATACGGTATTTGTCTCTCTCTTTCTGACTTACTTCACTCTGTATGACAGACTCTAGGTCCATCCACCTCACTACAAATAACTCAATTTCGTTTCTTTTTATGGCTGAGTCATATTCCATTGTATATATGTGCCACATCTTCTTTAACCATTCATCCGATGATGGACACTTAGGTTGTTTCCATCTCTGGGCTATTGTAAATAGAGCTGCAATGAACATTTTGGTACATGACTCTTTTTGAATTATGGTTTTCTCAGGGTATATGCCCAGTAGTGGGATTGTTGGGTCATATGGTAGTTCTATTTGTAGTTTTTTAAGGAACCTCCATACTGTTCTCCATAGTGGCTGTACCAATTCACATTCCCACCAGCAGTGCAAGAGGGTTCCCTTTTCTCCACACCCTCTCCAGCATTTATTGTTTCAGGGTTTTTTGATGTTGGTCATTCTGACTGGTGTGAGATGATATCTTATTGTAGTTTTGATTTGCATTTCTCTAATGATTAATGATGTTGAGCATTCTTTCATGTGTTTGTTGACAGTCTGTATATCTTCTTTGGAGAAATGTCTATTTAGGTCTTCTGCCCATTTTTGGATTGGGTTGTTTGTTTTTTTGTTATTGAGCTGCTTATAAATTTTGGAGATGAATCCTTTGTCAGTTGCTTCATTTGCAAATATTTTCTCCCATTCTGAGGGTTGTCTTTTGGTCTTGTTTATGGTTTCCTTTGCTTTGAAGTTTCATTAGGTCCCATTAGTTTATTTTTGTTTTTATTTCCATTTCTCTAGGAGGTGGGTCAAAAAGGATCTTGCTGTGATTTATGTCATAGAGTGTCCTGCCTATGTATTCCTCTAAGAATTTGATAGTTTCTGGCCTTACATTTAGGTCTTTAATCCACTTTGAGCTTATTTTTGTGTATGGTGTTAGGGAGTGATCTAATCTCATACTTTTACATGTAGCTGTCCAGTTTTCCCAGCACCAATTATTGAAGAGGCTGTCCTTTCTCCACTGTACATTCCTGCCTCCTTTATCAAAGATAAGGTGACCATATGTGCGTGGGTTTCTCTCTGGGCTTTCGATCCTGTTCCATTGATCTATCTTTCTGTTTTTGTGCCAGTACCATACTGTCTTGATTAAGGTAGTTTTGTAGAATAGTCTGAAGTCAGGGAGCCTGGAGTAGTTTCATGGCCACGAAGAAGACAGAAAGACCACTCACAACTGCATAAACAAAATTATCACAAGCTTTCTTATCTCCTATTTGTTCTTCTAAAAACTCATTTGTCTTCTCTAAAGAAACCTATTTGTTCTTCCCCTGGAAGCCCTTTACCCCCTTCCTTTCCTCTACTAAGTTAAATATATAAGCCCCAGATTCTAACTACCCCTTTGAGTATATCACTAAGCACTCCCTCGTATATGCATATTGCACATGTAAATAAACTCTGCTTTCTTTTCCTCTTGCTAATCTATCTTTTGTCAGTTTAATTCACATGTCCTCAGATACTGAGCCCAAGAGGGTAGAGGAATGTTTTTCCTTTCCTACACCTTCAAATTGCAACATGGTGTTACTTATTATTGTATGAACCTGCCCTCCTCTTAAAATTCTAAGAAACATTTTTGAGTAAATATGTTTTTTTTAATATGTGTTTTATAAATATGTGTTTCTCTTACTAAAAAAGAAATTAAAATTAAACGAGTTTGAACTTTTTTATTTATCCTCTCTCATGCCTGTAGTTATATCTATACGTAAACCTATCTACAAATTTTCTTAGGCAATTAAATTTGCAATTGCTTCTCAGATCTGTGGTGCTCTAGGAAACGAGTCTATCTTAGCTGCACTTTTAGGCTAAATTCTCTAAAAGCAGTAATATCTAAACATCACTTGAGGAATTTGCATAAAGTGCAAATTCCTGTGTCTTACCTCCCATCTCCATATTTTCTTATTCACTAAGCAGGAGTCCAAGGGTTTGTAATAAGTACCCCAGGTATGAAATTTAAGCATGCTACACTTTAGAAGAGCTGCCCTAAAACCAAAAATAACTAGACCAAATCTATCTAGATGAGACATTCAGAAAATAAAGTCATCTTTTTGTAAAATCTCACTTGATGCCCTTTTGAAATACTGGAGAAATTTGCAATATGGTTGTTATCTTGGGAATAAATTTTTTCTAAAATCAACACTTGCTATATTAACGTTAACATCATTTTGAAATACTAAAATGGCTATGGCTAGTCCTCGTTTGGAATACATACCTATTTAATCCTATATTCAAGACGTAGAAGCATCTTGCTTACAGACCTGCTGAAGTGGGAAACCAAATTCATCACTTTATGTCAGGGTGCCACATAAAATGTAGACTTTTTGTAACGCCAAGGAAAGGAAATGTACATTTTTTGTATCGTGAAAGTTGGTGTACATTTTACTAAACTTGTTCTTTCTGATGATAATGCCCCTTCCATCTTCTCTGCTTGGTAATTCTTTGATCCTCTTCAAAAGTCACCTCCTGTGACTCTCTTCTTCTACTTTCATTATCCCTTTCTTTGTTTCCTCATAATCACTTCTTTCTTTGCACTTGTCCATAGCACGTTGTATTTGTCTGCATTATGTATTTTTTATTGTAAGTAATTTGTTATATATCTGTCTTCCTTGCTAGACTGTAAACTTCTCCAGGGCAGAAATCATGGTATAATGATTTTTGTGACCTCAGTCGCTAACTTATTACTCCATTCAGGAGATATGGCCATGATTTAATATCTGTATACATAAGCATTTCTATCTATAGGATACCAAACCATCTTTGTGAATATAATCCAGGACTTTATCAGGCACCTTCCCTTAACAATGATAAAGGTGTATGCATCGTAATAATTTCTGTTGGTGACTGGATAAGTGACTATTTTCAAAGAACTGCTAGACTTCTTTGAAAATTGATAAAATCTAAGAGATAATTATGTTCCAGTTTTCAGATTGTAAGGTACTAATGAAGAAAGAGAACAAAACAAAAAACCCCATATAACAACTACCTAGGATAAAGGGATGATTGGGTGAATTTTTTGTTTTCTTAGTCCCAATAAGATGGTGTTCAACAATATGGCGTTTCTGTCAGCTTAAATTTTCTCGAGGCTGCTTTGTCTGATTCTGCTGGGTAATGTTAATGTTCATAAATTAGGCAATACTAGTGTTTCTAGGGAACACAGTTACCTTATATTACCCCAGTCAATTTTGGACAAATAATCCAATATTAAATTTTATTCGTGAGTGCATGTTCTACACATTTCAAGCTAAGTAGCATCATAACAAATACTATGTAAAACGTTATGATTGTGACTAGTATATGTCAGCGTGTGTGAGTCTGTATTCCTCAGATGCCACTCCAATTTACTGCTACATTGTGCTATGGAAGAGGTCAGCCAGGAAATGGGCCAAGGCTTTTAAAAACTCCAGTGTTCAGCCAATTCTATTAGTTCCAAGTGCTTTGCTTCCTTCCTCTGTGAGGATACATCAGCTTAGCATAATAGGTCCAATTTTCAAAAAGCTGCATTTGATTTATTTCTTTTGGAAATTCAGCTTTCAGTCTGAAAAAAAAAAATAACGTGCTTGTATTTAAATAGCCAGATTCCCCACACCCAAACTGGTAGGTGGAATTATGGAATCAGAAAAGACTTCTCTTAGAGACTGATTACGGAAGCACATTTTAAATAATGAACTGTGAAGGAGAATTAACATTTTCTTGCCGTTATCCTGATGTTAGGAAGTAAGAGTACAGAATCTTAGTTAGGGGACCAAATACTTTGATTTCTTGAAAGCCTGCCTTAGATGACTGCTTTAATGCAGTCATTACTTCACAAACATGACTTCACTTCAAGCCTACATGATTCAAAGATTTTAAAAAGGAGTAGGCAGTTTTTAAATGTATCAAGCAAGGAAGTAGCAAAGTACTTGTCACTAAACAGATAATCAACATTGCAAAAATTGGCTGATGACATGCACAGAAATCCTATGCTATGGCCAAATAATATCATTGCCCAAACTGAGTCTACTAGCATTTAAAAAAATTCTTTGGAATTTAAAACATAGATAGTGTTAAAGGATACTTCTTCACAGGTAAAATCATGACTGTCATTTACATATAAAATGAACATATGTCAAAGATTTTATTTAACTCTAACTAATGAAAGAGCCAGAAAGATGTTATTGGTTCAAGACAAATTCAAAGAACAGAAATAGCTTATGAAATGAATTTACAAATAGATTCAAAACTGGCATTTTCCACAAGGAGAGGGAAATCAGTTCTTTCTCCTCTGCATATGGAAAAATCGTTTGCAGTGTTTTCAGTTATCTAAAACTTTGAATTATATGATAATTCGAAGACAGTGTAAAGTGGAGATAACCTTGATGGGTAAATTCAACAGGACACCCACTAATATGTTTTTGTCCATTTTGATCTTTCATAATTTTTCCTGACAATAGAATCTATATACACAAGAAATGGTTAATTTCATTAAGTTGATATAAGATTTCCTGTCTTCAAACATAGTCTTTTATTTTATTTTTTTTAAATTTATTTTATTGAAATATAGTTGATTTACAATGTTGTGTTAATTTCTGCTATGCAGCAAAGTGATTCACTTATACACACACACACACACACACACACACACACACACATATATATTCTTTTTCATATTCCTTTCCATTATGGTTTATTACAGGATATTGAATATAGTTCCATGTGCTATATAGTAGAAACATAGTCTTATACATAGCTATTGTAGTTCATAGTCACAGTGTTAATTTTCTGTGTGTGGTTAATTTACAGTACATGTTCCAGTTCTTCCTGTGAGTGAATTGATAACTAGGAGTGCTTTCTTATAATCCTTTAAAGAAAAACCCTTTTGTGGTGAGTGGAATTCTAATATGGCCCCCAAGATTCTCACCCTTATATAGGGTATATACATACCCTATATAATTACCTCCCCTTGATTGTGGACAGTCTCTGTGAATAAGATAGCAAAGGGATTTTGCAGATGTTGCTTTTGAGTTAATCAGAATGGAAGTTATGCTGGGTAGGCCTGA
This sequence comes from Pseudorca crassidens, assembly GCF_039906515.1. Lineage (NCBI taxonomy): Eukaryota > Metazoa > Chordata > Mammalia > Artiodactyla > Delphinidae > Pseudorca > Pseudorca crassidens. Next base: position 35,974,932 of record NC_090317.1, read on the forward strand.
CCTAATCAGGTTAGCCCCTAAAAGAAATAAGAAGCACTAGGAGACATGCTTCTGTTGACCTTGAAGACAGCTACCATGAGCTCAACAGTTGCAAGGAAATGAAGTCTTCTACCACCACATGATCTTGGAAGAGAGTTTAGAGCCTCAGATAAGATCTTAGCCTTGGCCAACACCTTGAGTTCAGTCTAGTGAGATGATGATGAGAGAAACCACCTAATCCAAGTCCAGCCTCCTGACTGATGGAAATAAATGGGTGTTTTCTTAAAGCTGCTAAGTTTGTGGAATTTTGTACCCAGTAATAGAAAACTAATACACTTCCCCTCTCCTCTAAGGAGAATTGCCTCCTCTGTGGATAAATAAATGGATACAGATAAATAGATAAACAAGAAAGCAAACAAATTAGAAAAAAAAACCCACAGGAATAATGTGAAAACTTGCATATGACAGCTACATGTTTTGAATAACAGCTCAAACTCCTCTGATCAAATAAAGATAATAAGAATCTCTGGAAAAAATATGTATATTATTCTTTTTATTTCTTTATGATAATAAAAGGAATACATGTTCATTTTAGAAAATTTGGAAACCACAGAAAGCCACACCATTAACATTTTGGAGGATTTCATATCATATTTGTTTCTATATGTTTTTCATATACCATGATCATCCATGCCCACCGCTGATCCCTGGTTCCTAGAATAGTGCCTGGTACAGAGTGGACTGTAAGATAATATTTACTAAGTATAAGAAAGTTAGGATGAACAGATAAATAAGTTGTTTTTTGTTATTATTTAAGGATATTTTATAGTCTTAGTTCTTATGACTCTCTCTACATCAAATATGGTTAATATAATTCCTAAAGAGTACATTATGTGCAGTAGAATGCCTAAGAGCAGTTTACATAAGCCTGTGGCTTTGGCTTTCTGCTCATTGCTATTTCTTTCCTTTCTCTTTCTGATGAACAGAATTTTATCTGTTATATTAAAAAAAAAGCTTTATTGAGATATACTCCATATATCATACAATTCTCCAATGTAAATTCGCAATTCAGTGGCTTTTGTTATATCCACAAAGTTGCACAGCCATCACTATAATTTCTGCTATATTTTTAATCAAAAATATAGATTTTATTCACCATTGTTAATGTGATTAGGCTCCTAGTATACTTGTGAACCCACTATCTTTACTGGAAACTGCTGATTTCTTTTCACTGAAAAATTTAGCTCTTTTTATAGCATTGGTATATCTAATATAAGTTGAAAGTGTTCTCCTTAAAATGTATACAGTCCTTATAGAATATTATTAGGCAATAAAAAATAATGTAGTACTGATACATGTTACAACATGGATGAATCTTGAAAACAGCATGCTAAATGAAAGAAGCCAGCCACAAAAAGCCGTGTATATAATTCCACTTATTCATTTATGTGAAATGTCCAGATAGGCAAATCCATAGAAATAGAAAGTAGATTAGTGGTTGCCAGGAACTGGGGAGAGGTAAATGCGGAGTGACTGCTAACGGGTACAGGGTTTCTTCTGGGAGTGATGAAAATGTTCTAAAATTAGATTATGGTGATGATTGTACAGCTCTCTGAATAAATTAAAGAACACTGAATTGTATAATTTAAATGGGTGAATTTTATGCTATATAAATAAATTATATATGTGTGTATATATATATATAATATCTCAATACAGCTGTTAAAAATTTATAGAGGTGGGCAGGAATTTCATTCTATCCGATTAAACACAGTGAAAACTAGTGATCCTAAAGGACAAATTTTAGAAAAGTTATAGCTATATTTAAACCTTAACCAAATTTTTTCAAAGAGGTTTTTGTTTGTTTCTCATATTTGTTTATTTAAATTTTTTAATATGAAAAAAAGTGTGATTACTGGTTAGTCGCATCAAACATTTAAGGAAGAAATAATATGAATTCTACAAAAAATCTTCCAAAAAATGGAGGAGAGGGACTTCTTCCCAATTCATTCTATGAGGCCAGCATTACTCTGATACCAAAACCAGACAAAGACATTACAAAAAAAGGAAACTACTGACCAATATCCCTCACGAACCTGGAGGCAAAAATTTTATACAAAACTTCAGCAAATTGAATCCAGCAATATATAAAAAGGGTAATACATCACAACAATGTTGGGCTTATCTCAGGAATACAGAGTTGATTTAACATTCAAAAGGAAGCAATGTAAGGCATCATACTAACAATTTAACACACACTCAAACATATTATGATTTCAATAGATTCAGAAAAGTCATTTGGCACAATTCAAGATACATTCCCTATTAAAACTCTCAGCAAAATAGGAATCAAAGGAAACTTTCTCAACCAGATGAAGAGCAACTATGAAAAACATATAGGTAGCATCATATTTAATGGTGAAGAACTAAATGGTTTCCCCCTAAGATCAAGAAGAATAAGACAAAAGTGTTCATTCTCATCACTTCTTTTCAACATTGTACTAGAGGTTCTGGCCAGTGCAATCAGGCAAAAAAGAAGGAAGGAAGGAAGGAAGGCGGGAGGGAGGGAGGGAAGGAAGGAAGGAAGGAAGGAAGGAAGGGGAAAGAGAGAGGGAGGGAGGGAGTAAGGAAGAAAGAAAAGGCATCCATTTTGGAAAGAAAAAAGTAAAACTGTCTTTATTTGTAGACAACATGAAAGTCTATGTAGAAAATCTGATGGAATCCACAAGAAAGCATGAGTTTATCAGGTTGCAGGCTACAACATCAATATTCAAAAAGCAACTGTAATTTTATATATTAGCAATGAACAATCAAGAATTGAAATTTAAAGAGCAATGCCATTTGTGATAGCACTTAGGGATCAAAAACACTTAACGATAGTACTTAGGGATAAATACTTAGGGATAAAGCTGACAAAAAATGTGCAACACTGAAAACTACAAAACACTGCTGAGATAAATTAAAAGACGTTTAATTAATAGACCTTGTGCATGGCTTGGAAGACTCAATATTATTAAGAGGTCAGTTCTCCCAAAATTGCTCTATAGATTGATTCAATGCAATCTTAATTACAATCCCACTTTGCTTTTCTGAAGAAATTGACAAGTTGATTCTAAAATGCCTTTAAAAATGCAAAGGACCTAGAATAGACAAAATCGCTCTGAAAAAGAACAAAGTTGGGGACTAACACTATCTGATTTCAAGTCTTATTGTAAAGCTACAGTAATCAGGACAATGTGGTATTGGCGTCAAGCTAGACAAACAGATCAGTGGAACAGAATAGACAGTCCAAAAATAAACCCACATATATGAACAATTGATTTTTGACAAAAGTACAAAAGCAATTCTGTGGAGAAAGGATTTGTAAAAAATAAATGCTGCTGAGACAAGTGGTTTATCCATATGCAAAACGAACAAACAAACCAAAACCAAAAACACACCAAAAACCAAAAACTTCAATCTAAACTTCACACTATACACAAAATTTAACTCAAAATGGATCATGGATCTAAATGTAAGCCTAAAAGTATAAAGCTCTAGAAGAAAACATAGGAGAAAATTTCTGTGACCTTTGGTTAAGGAACAGTCTCTTAGATACAACACCAAAAGCACAACCCAGAAAAAAGGGATAAAAGACTTCATGGAAAATAAAAAACTTTTGCTCTTCAAAAGAGACTGTTAGGAGACTGAAATGACAAGAAAATATTTGCATAGCATATTTCTCATAAGAGACTTATATCCAGGATACAAAAAGAACACTCAAAACTTAATAAACAAACAACCCAATAAAAAAAGCAAAGGATTTGAGCAGACATTTCACCAAAGAAGATACATGGATCACAAATAATCACATGAAAAGATGGTCAATGTCAGTAGTCATTAAAGGTATTGCAAATTAAAACCATAATGAATACCACTATGTACCTATTAAAAATGACATGTATTGGCAAGGATGTGAAGGAACTGAAATTCTCATAACCCTGATGGTGAAATGTAAAATGGTACAGCCACTTTGGAAATGAGTGTGGCAGTTCCTTTAAAAGTCAAATTCACAGATGCCATACGATCCAGCTCTTCCATCTCTAGGTATTTACCCAAGAAAAAATAAAGCATGTGTCCATACAAAGATTTGTACCTGAATGTTTATAACAACTTTATGTGTAGTAGCCAAAAAAGTGGCAACAACCTAGATATTCATCAACAGGTGAATGGATAAACAAATCGCTATATGTCCACACCATGGAATACTACCCATTAATAAAATTGAACTATTGATACAACAGCATGAATGAATCTCAGAATAATTTTGCTAAGTGAAAGAAGCCAGCCCCAAAAGAGCACATACTCATGATTCCATTTATACAAATCTTAATAAGATACCAACGAATCTATATTGACAGAAAGCAGTTCAGTAGTTGCTTGAGAAAGGGGAGAGTAGAGAGGTGTAAGAGAGAGGGATTACCACGGGGCAGGAGAAGATGTTGGGGGTGATGGATATGTTCATCATCCTGATTGAGGGGATGGTTTCACATGTGCGTACATATATCAACATTTAACCAATTGTATGCTTTAAAGACGTACAGTTTATTTTATGTCATTTTTCTTCAATAAAGCCATTTCAAAAAACCTCATTGAACAAAAAAAGTGTTACTATCTTCACCATCCTTAATTGGCATCTTCAGTAATAAAAATTTTATTTTAAAATGATCTATTAATCACAAGACAAACTAATTTTTTTCTTCTTCCTTGGAATAGCTGAACATATAGAAGAATCAGTAAATTAGGAAACTTTAAACATAGAACCACAGGCCTTAAAGAATTTTAAGCTTGAATATTCCATGTGTTGATGATGATATTAATGCAGTTGAATTGAGCAAAACATTCCTAATCCTGAAAGCTTAAAATTAGGGTTCTTATCAGAATACACATACGTGATGTCAATGCAAATCCCCCACTCATTTATGAAGTTATTTTGACATATACCAATCTCCTTTTCCATTCAGTCATTTTATGTAGGCCCTCTTGGTGTGGGAAGGTTATAACTTTTTCTCTGAGGTGAAGGGAAGCTATTCCATGACAAGGTTTTCTACTAGCAAAGAAAAGAGTTGTGACAACAAATGGATAATTCAAGAAAATATGCCTTATTCAATAAATGAATATCAGATTAATAGGGTTCAATATGCATGTTTATCTTTGACTTTTTAACTTATTGATTCTAACATTCTCAATATAAAGTTTAGCATTTTAGTCATGATTCTACTTCAGGCTAATTATCTAGGCTACAGAGTTCATGACTGATCATCATATTCAATTATTGTATTATGCTAGTCGTGGTTATAATGCAGAAGAAACCAATCACACAGCCTTTGTGGTATTCAGTAGCTTACAAAGGGGGGCTTCCTAATTTCTTAGGCAGGGAATATTTATGAGCAGTTTGTTTCTGGGAGCCCTGAAATATGGTACTTTGGAAAGGTGAGGGTAAGTGGTCTCAAATTTAGATTTATGTTTTCCCATATATGTAAAGTTTATCTGAATGAATTACACATGTTTAAAATCCAGAAAATATGAGGTTGGAAGATAGTTGATGTAATACATACTTAGGAATTTATCAATACTTTTTCTCTTTTTGATTTTTATTTTTCCTTCCAGTTTTATTGAGATATTATTGCCATACAGCACTGTGTAAGTTTAAGGTGTACAGCATAATGATTTGACTTACATACATCATGAAATGATGACCACAGTAAGTTTAGTGAACATCCATCATCTCATATAGATACAAAATTAAACAAACAGAAAGAAATTTTTTTCCTTGTAATAAGAACTCTTAGAATTTACTCTGTTAATAACTTTCATATATAACATACAACAGTATTAATTAAATTTATAATGTTGTACATTACATCCGTAGTACTTATTTATCTTATATCTGGAAGTTTGTACTTTTTGACTGTCTTCATCCAATTCCCGCTCCCCCTTCCCCCCTGCCTCTGGTAACTGCAAATCTCATCTATTTTTCTATGAGTTTATTTGTTTGTTTGTTTTTGAAGTATAATTGACCTACAACACTATGTTAGTTCCTGTCACACAACGTAGTGATTCGATATTTCCGTACATTTCAAAATGATCACCACAGTAAGTCTGGTTACCATTGTGATGTACTTTTTGTAGCCAGATATATTCACTGAAGTTTGTTCTTAAAGACCAGAAAACTTGGGCCAAGACAGAAGGAAAGGATTCCTTGCATATTTCCCCAATGACACTTTGTATGCTTTAAGCATAACATTTATGGGGGAATCTTACTTTGTTCTTAAATATAAACATCAAGTTATGTACTGATAAATCGAGCAAATTTCTATTTTTATCTGCATTCTAACTCAGGCAAAATCAAAGCTTTCTCTTCATTCAGATTTTTCAGAAAAATTTGGCTGTACAGACCTGTCCAGATTGTTGTGGGCTGAAGAGTTAATATAGATTGTCTTCTCTATAGATTTGATGTTGTCGAAGTAAAGGAGAAAGAGAAAGCAAATACACTGGGAAAGGAATTTCGATCTTCTGGGATCAGCCAGGGAGGCAGCTGTCTCAAAATTATGGAAAAAGCAGCAGAGTTTTGGGGCCTGGGTTAATAGCAGCTCCCTTAATAAGCCAGTTCTATAGTTAGGTGTAGGGAGTTGTTTCTAGAAATGTAGTCTACAGTTTGTTCCTTCAGGTCTCACAGTGATTCTGAGGATCATCTAATATCCTTTAATAAACTCAGTTGAGTTTAATTATTAAACGAGCTAGAATGAAATCATTTATCTATTTCTAAGAATCCTTACCTATACAGTAATAGGTATCAGAATGGTGCTGCAAGTAACAGTATCTAAAATGTGTTATTGGCTGAATTGAGACAATGGGGAAATAAATATTAAAAATGCACCCATTTCAATCTGGAAGGCTTGTGACTGTGGTCAAGCTTTTGCTTGCTATTCCTTGGAGTATAAACCAAATATCAACCAAGGCTGTAGGATTAAGAAAAATGGTAGGAAATTTCGGAGGTTGCCACGTACTGGCTCCTTCTTGTGGTTTTTAAGAAAAGCTCCGTAAGAAAGTGATGCACTCAGGCTGCAGAAATGGAAAGAAAAATAAATGTCCTAAGAGGGGTGCTTTTAGCCTTTGGCCTGCAATTTAAGTTTACTGAGACTCCTGTAATTTGGAGCCTTGCAGGATAGAAAAAGCTAAAGGCTTCTGTACTCCAAAGGAAGGCATCGACAGTGGTGAGAACAAAGCTGCAGCCATAGCAGTAAATAAGATTGATGCTCTGCTGGACAAATTCTCTGATCAAATTAATAGTGTTTTCTTCTCAACAGAGCTTACTGTTTCACATGTCCTGAAGGTAGAGGCCATTAAGTTAAAGGAGAAGAGGAAAGTGGATAGAGTGCAAAGATAAGCAACTCAAAGCCCCAAATTCTCAGGCTTAAAAAGTTTTAGACCGGTGGTACTCCAAGTGTGGTCCACTGACTAGCTGTCAGTTAACGAATTTTTGGTACTGGTCTGAGAGGAGATAAGGAACTTCAAGCAGAATGTAACTGGTCTGAGAGGAGATAAGGAACTTCAAGCAGAATGTAAGTCAGCTTTGACCCTAAGATCACTGTTTAGTTCAGCTGACTTTTTTATGTCAAGACTTTCTCAGTGAAGGCAGCACTGTGTTAATTTACATTCTGTTGTGAGCACCGTACCTTGTCACAGTCTGGAACTTTGAGTAGAGCTAGTCTGGAACTTTGAGTAGAGCTAGTCTAGAAAAGATCCTTGGCCAAGGTTATTCACATATAGATTGATTAGAAATAAATATGCTAGAAATCTACTAAGCTTTGAGGAATATATTGCCAAAAAATATCCCAAACCTGACTGGAACAGTGTGTGCCTGTTAAACCCCACAACAATCCCCAAGGTCCTGAACCTGCACCAACAAGAAGCAAGCTGTCCAAAGCTATGTGGCTTCCAGAAAGGACATCCTCTACAAAGCCCAGCTCAGATGTAACCAGGAGGATAATGGAAAAGGAAGAACTATGAGAAACAGGATCAGGGAAAATGGAGGGCAATGGACAACGGAAATCCTCCCAGACAATTTCAAAGATTTCAAGGGCTGCCAGATGAGCTAACCAAGGAATTTATTCTCCTGCCGATTTTTTTCTACTTCACTATTCCTGTTTAGAATGACAATAATTGTTAGGATTTAGAGTTTTGCGTTCTCCTTTTTCTGATGGGAATTTTTGCCACATTCAAACCTCATGAAGAGGACTTCACATCACCCCAAATTCTGAGTTTGTTACTGGATCTAGTAATTAGATGGGAATTCTGCCTCTCTTGCGAGGAGGGTGAGTGTGTTTCCTCACACTAGTGGGAAGAAGGGTGTGCATAGATGTTTGGAAGTTAGAGGAGTGTACTAGAGCAGAGAATACAAGTTCTGTACCCAATATCCATTTCCCTGTCTTTTTTCTTTTTTAACTAACGGAGCCCCAACTTTTGGGAAGCATTTCCCAACCTTCCTGGAAGATAGGCATGACGGTATTTCACACTTCTGGTCAAAGGTTTGAAGGAGAAGCTGTTGGTTACAACTTCTGAGGATGTTTCTTAAAGTGGTGGGTGAGCTGACAATACAGCCATACCCTAAGGATGGTGGTGAGCCATGCCAGTCATGGACTGCCCACGTCTGGACTTCCTCATGAGAAAAAATAAACCCCCAATTTGTTTGAGCCACTGTTTTCCACTTTCTGTAACTACCAGGCAAATGTAAATTTTTAATTGGTACACTAGAAAAGATGTAACTGTGTTCTCTATTTACTTAATGAATCCTAATGATCTATGTTCACTATTTACTTAGTGAAGTAGATAGAAATCCAGGTCTGTCTATTGAAAATTATATTGTTTGAATCAATTCAATAAGATTTTTACTCAGAGCCTATTGTGTGCTTGGCACTGATGTTTATTGAGAGTAATCTTTACTGACTATACCACAATTCTTACATTATAATTCCTCTTTTCAGTACAGTTTTTAAGGTCTACACTGGAATTCATCTCCTTTCCTGTTCTTCCCACTGGGTTGAATCTTGGAGGAAATTTTATGGCTGCAGACTGAAATCTTGCCGGTTTGACACCTTGTACTCTGCATTTTTATACCTAAAAATCGAGGACTTCACACCCACAGGGCAACATATTATATTTAACTTGCATCATATATAGTCCTAAACTCACCTGAAAATACAGTGTTATCCATTATGAATGAGATTTATTTCATAACTTGTCCACATTCATTTGCTGTCATAGATATTAATTGGTTGCCTACTCAGCCTCCATTTCCCTCTTCTTTCCCAAGGCACCCACATTTCTGACCAGGTAGCTGCCCCTCTTCCATGCAGCTAATATATACATACACAAATTCACACATGTGCACACGTTTATGCTTTCCATTGTGTATGAGTGAATGTCTATGAAATGATTTCTCCATACAACTAAAAGGCTCTTAAAGATAGTAAATAAAGAGGCTGCATATGGGAGAGAGTTTGTGTGGAAAACAGATGAATAACAGAGTGATAAGAAACATTGCTGGTGGGCGATAGTTTACCTTCCCCCAAATGATAATTATCTGGTGTTGACTCCTCTTGAGACCAGAGCCATACAAAAGGGCAGTTCCCAAGAGTGCTTGGCTGTACTTACCGGGACTGATGGTGGCAGTCAGTTAATGAGAAAGGATCCTGAGGTCTAGCCAGAAAGGTTAGATACTGGCTAATTATTCTGAGCAACTTGAAGCGGGAGAGAGGTGGAGAACAGGGGTCCAGGAGACAAAGTGGGCCAGATGCTAAAGAAACAGTAACACCAAGGAACCAAAGAAATGAGAGGAACTAGAGTTAGTAAGAGGCTACAAATATCAAGATGAGCATCAGACAGCAGAACTATCTGGAATGGAGTTTGATGTGTGGGGAATAGGGTAGTTCAGGAATGCATCTTGAAGAAGTGGGAGTGTAGTTTCAACCCCCTTTTATGAATGTTTTGGTTGCTCCCACCAACAGGGGTGAGTCTTAAAGGAACAGGCTACAACCAAATAGTATTTTATTGAAAATGAGTATCATGGCAGAATGGATTACCTACACTTTGTTTTTAACTCCATGACCTTATCATATAGGGTTGGGGTTAGGTTATGGTAGATCAAAACTTGAAATTCTCTGCACAGTTCATGCTCTTATGCAGAATGCTCTGGGAAACTCTGAAGAAGCTTTAAACTACCTCTCACAAAGTTCCAGTGGTTTTCATTTCTGTTTTGTAAGCTTCTCAAGATTTAAAAAAGTTAAAATAGTTTATTGCAACACCAACTAATGGTGATTATTCTATAGACAATACCATTTCAGGTGCCTTACAGGTCAAGTCTTTCAAAATGAAGAGTAAGGTAACTTCAATTACCGTTTAAGGCAGCTTAATGAGAAGTTAGTAGTGAGTACTTGTGCTTCAGCCACCTGCCACTTGGGTAGCTACAATTGGGAACAAAGGGAAATAAAATGGAATTATAAAAAGACTCCTACCTTTCCCATTACTGGATATTCTTAAAACTACTACCTGTCAACCTCTAATACACATTTTTAATAATGTGTATTTTTGTCTTTCTCTTAATAGAGAATTAACTGGTGTTAATAATAAAAATAATAGCAGCAAATACTTATATACAACAAATATCATTTTTCTTAATCCTCAAAACTATTAATATCCCTATTTTACAGATGAAGAAACTGAGTGTCAGAGAGGTTAAGACTCTTGACCAGAGTCATGGCTAATAACCCGTGGAGCTGGGATTATGAACTCAGGCAGACGGGTTCCAATGTACATGCTGTTAACAACACTTCTAACAGGGAAATAAGTCAGAAGACATTCATGATGAAGAAAAGCAAAAAGAACATTTGATAAAATAATGGTCTAAAGTCTGGAAAAGATTTAGACTATAACATATAGTTCAGATGAAGCTTAGCACAATGGCATTTTGTACAGAGCTAGAACAAAAAATCTTAAAATTTGTATGGAAACACAAAAGACCCCGAATAGCCAAAGCAATCTTGAGAAAGAAAACTGGAGCTGGAGGAATTAGTCTCCCTGACTTCAGACTATACTACAAAGCTACAAAAATCAAGACAGTATGGTACTGGCACAAAAACAGAAATATAGATCAATGAAACAGGATAGAAAGCCCAGAGATAAACCCACACACCTATGGTCTTACCGTTATTTGAATTGTGTATTAAATAGCTTTATTATATTTGTTTAATTTAACAAATAATTATTGAGCACCTACTAGTGCTAGAAACTGTTGTACACACTGGGAATACAGTGATTAAAAATCAAGTCCATTTGGTTGTGCCAAAGAGATTAAGATTACTTTTAGGGTAAAGACTGTCATAGGTGTTTTATAATTGCATTCAATGATGCTTAGCACGTGGTAGTCCTCAATTAATTGTTTTGACTCAGTTTTGGCTTTCTGTATAGACATCCTAAAATTCGTACAGAATCTCAAAGGACCCCAAATAGCCAAAATAATCTTGAGAAAGAAAAACAAAAGCTGAAGGCCTCACACTTTCTGCTTTTGAAACATATTACAAAGCTACAGTAATCAAAACAGTATGGTACTGGCATAAAGACAGAAATATCAACCAATAGAACAGAATAGAGTGCTCACCCTCACATATATGGTCAAATGAACTATGATAAGGGTGCCAAAATACACAGTGGGAAAAGAATAGTCTCTTCAACAAATGGTGCTGGGAAAACTGCAAAAGAATGATGTTGGATCCTTACCTTACACCATATACAAAAATTAACGCAAAAAGGATTAAAGACCTAAATGTGAGACCTGAAACTATAAAACTCGTATAAGAAAACATAGTGGAAATTTTCATGACATTGGACTTGGCAGTAATTTCTTGGATATAACACCAAAAACACAGGAAGCAAAAACAAAGTAGACAAATGGGACTAAGTAAAATTTTAGAACATCTGTGCAGCAAGGGAAACAATCAAGAGAGTGAAAAGGCAACCTATCAATTGGAGAAAATATTTGCAAGCCATGTATCTAATAAGGGGTTAATATCTAAGATATATAAAGAACTCCCACAACTCAACAACAAGAACAACAACAAATAACCCAATTTTTTAAATGAGCAAAGGATTTGAATAAACATCTCTCCAAAGAAGATATACAAATGGACAACAAACATATGAAAAGATGCACAACTTCACTAATCATCAGGGAAATACAAATCAAAACCACAATGAGATATTATCTCATACCCCTAAAGATGGCTGTTATCAAAAATAAAAATAAACAGAAAATAACAAGTGTTGGTGAGGATGTGGAAAAATTGGAACCCTTCTGCTCTGTTGGTAGGAATGTAAAATGGTGCAGCTACTACGGAAAACAGTATGGAAGTTCCTCAAAAAAATAAAAACAAAATTACCACATGATCCAGCAATTCCACTTCTGGGTATATATCCAAAAGAATTGAAAATTGGATCTCAAAATGATATTGATTGTACAGCTATGATCATTGCATTATTCACAATAGTCAGAAATGAAAGCAGCCTAAATGTCCATCAAAGGATGGATGGATTAAAAAAAAAGCAGTATATACATACAATGGAATATTATTCAGCCTTAAAAAAGGAGAAACTCTTGTCACATACTGCAACACAGATGAACCTTGAGAACATTATGCTCAGTAAAACAAACCAGTCACAAAAAGACAAAAACTGCATGATTCCTCTGTGATATAAGGTATCTACAGTAGTCAAGTTCATGGAAACAGAAAGTACAATGGTGGTTACCAGAGACTGGGTGGGTTGGGGAAATGGGGAGTTGTTTAATAGGTGTAGAGTTTTGGTTTGGCAAGATGAAAAAGTTCTAGAGATCTGTTGCACAACAATATGCACATAGTTAATACTAGTGCACTGTTTACTTAAAAATGGTTAAGACAGTAAATATTGTTACGTGGGTTTTTTGTTTGTTTGTTTGTTTGGGGTACGTGGGCCTCTCACTGTTGTGGCCTCTCCTGTTGCGGAGCACAGGCTCCGGACGCGCAGGCTCAGCGGCCATGGCTCACGGGCCCAGCCATTCCGCGGCATGTGGGATCTTCCCAGACCGGGGCACGAACCCGTGTCCCCTGCATCGGCAGGTGGACTCTCAACCACTGTGCCACCAGGGAAGCCCTGTTACATGTTTTTTATAGCAACACTTTTTATTTAATTTTTTTAAAAATTTTAATGTTTTTATACAATTTTAAAAGATTACTTTCCATTTACAGTTATTACAAAATATTGTCTGCACTCCCCATGTGGTACAATGCATCCTTGAGCCTATCTTGTACCCAATAGGTTGTATCTCCCACTCCCCACCCTTACATTGCCCCTCCCACTAGTAACCAGTAGTTTGTTCTCTATATGTGTGTCTGCTTCTTGTTATATTCACTAGTTTGTTGTATTTTTCACATTCCACATATAAGTGATATCATATAGTATTTGTCTTTCTCTGTCTGACTTATTTCACTTAGCAAGATGCCCTCCAAGTCCAGCCATGTTTCTGAAAATGGCAAAATTTTGTTTTTCTTTATGGCTGAGTGGTATTCCATTGTGTGTGTATGTGTGTGTTCGTGTGTGTGTGTTCATGTGTGTGTGTGTGTATGTGTATACCACATCTTCTTTATCCATTCATCTGTTGATGCACATTTAGGTTGCTTCCATATCTTGGCAATTGTAAATAATGCTGTTATGAGCATTGGGGTGCATGTATCTTTTCAAATTAATGTTTTTGTCTTTTCCAGATATATACCCAGGAGTGGAATTGCTGGGTCATATGGTAGTTCTATTTTTAGGTTTTTGAGAAACCTCCACACTGTTTTCCACTAGAACAAATAATTTTAAAACTTATATGGAAACATAAAAGACCCCAAATATCCAAAACAATCTTGAGACAGAAGAACAGACCTGGAGGAATCAGGCTCCCTGACTTCAGACTATACTGCAAAGCTACAGTAATCAAAACAGTGTGGTACTGGCACAAAAACAGACTTATAGATCAATGGAACAGAACAGAGAGCCCAGAAGTAAACCCACACACTCATGGTCAGTTAACTATGAAAAGGAGGCAAGAATATACAATGGAGAAAAGACAGTTTCTTCAGTAAGTGGTGCTGGGAAAACTGGACAGCTACATGTAAATAATTAAAATAGAACATTCTTTAACAGCATATACAAAAGTAAACTCCAAATGGATTAAAGACCTAAATGTATGACTGGGTACTATGAAACTCCTAGAGGGAAACATAGGCAGAACACTCTTTGACATAAATCGCAGCAATATTTTTTTGGATCTGTCTCCTAAAGTAAAGGAAATAAAAGCAAAAATAAGCAAATGGGACCTAATTAAACTTAAAAGCTTTTGCACAGCCAAGGAACCCATCAACAAAATGAAGAGACAACCTACTGAATGGGAGAAAACATTTGCAAATGATATGACCAATAAGGGATTAGTATCCAGCACATATAAACAGCTCATACAACTCAACATCAAAAGAACAAACAACCTGATTAAAAAATGGGCAGAAGAGCTGAAAAGACATTTTTCCAAAGAGGAAATGCAGGTGGCAACAGGCACATGAAAAAGATGCTCAACATATCTAATCATCAGGGAAATGCAAATCAAACCCACAATGAGATATCACCTCACACCTGTCAGAAAGGCTATCATCAAAAAGAACACAAAAAACAAATGGTGAGTATGTAGAGAAAAAGGAACACTTGTACACTGTTGGTGGGATTGTAAATTGATGTAGCCACTATGTTATGTGCTTTTTACCACAATGAGACATGTTGATTGTGACCTACTGATCTGATTTTATGACTCGCTAATGGATCACAACCTGATTTTGAAAAATCCAGCTTGGATTAATCATCTGTGATATGACCTACGTTGGGATATAAGCCTGTCTTATACTTGATCGAAACCAGGGCTCTGTTAGCAAGCAAAAAGTAAGGAGGAGGTGGAATATTATTTGGCAAAAAAGGAATGAAGCGTTGATACGTACTACAACATGGGTGAACCTTGAAAACATTATGCTAAGTGTAAGAAGTCAGTCACAAAGGACCACATATTGTATTATTCTATATGAAATGTCCAGAACAGGCAAATCCATAGAGACATAAAGTAGATTAGTGGTTGCCTAGGGCTGGGATAAGGAGTTGGGGGAAATGGGGAGTGACTGCCAATGGGTACAGGGTTTCTCTGGGGGAGGACAAACATGTTCCGAAATTAGATTGTGTTGATGGTTGCACAACTCTCTAAATATACCAAAAAACATTGAATTGTACACTTTAAATGGCTAAACTTTATGGTATGTGGAATCTGGAGTCTCTTCCTGTGAATACTATGGTTCTACTACTAAGCCATGTTTGAACTCAGTCTTTTTATTTAATTAATTAATTAATTTATTTTTGGCTGCACAGCACGG
This sequence comes from Pseudorca crassidens, assembly GCF_039906515.1. Classification (NCBI taxonomy): domain Eukaryota; kingdom Metazoa; phylum Chordata; class Mammalia; order Artiodactyla; family Delphinidae; genus Pseudorca; species Pseudorca crassidens. Next base: position 35,990,432 of record NC_090317.1, read on the forward strand.
CTTGCAGGATCTCAGTTCCCTGACCAGGGATCGAACCTGTGACCTCTGCAGTGGAAGTGTGGAGGCCTAACCACTGGACCACCAGGGAATTCCCTGAACTCAATCTTTTTAGTTAGCTCTTTGCTGATTTTGTCATACTTGTTTGTCTTTCCCCCATCAGATTATGAGTTTCTTGAGTCAGAGTGTTATTTCCAGGAATGACATTATATTAGGAAATTAATCTGGGGAGAGGGAGGCATTACCAAGATTTGACTATTGTCACTTAATCAGCTGTGTGACCCTAAGTGCTCTGAAGCTTGGTTTTTTAATCTGTAAAATGTGGATCAATCTATTTCAGGGTGGTGTTGTAAGAATTAAATGGTACGAAGTTATATGAAGTATCTAGCATGGTACCTGGTACATGGTAGATTGTCAATAAACAGTTTCTTTCACCTGTCTTTCTGTGGTCCTCTGTTCTTTTGGCCCAGTTCAGGTGAAATGGTCTATTTGCCCTAATTCTGCTCATTCTGTAAGTCCAAAGGCACTACTAACTTTAAAACTTACAGGAATATTACCAGGCTTCTATTTTTTACTTCCCATATGGTCCCTACTATTTCTTTAATTTTATTCAGTTTTATCCCTTCCTTATGTATCTTGGGAGCCCAAGATAGGCTGCCCCAAAATGTGCTTCAATAACATATTGATTATTTTGAATTAAAGTTACTTAAACGACCAACTCAAGAGGGACACTGACTGTCCTTTCTGTCTCCCTGAAAGCAGGAAATAAATCTCTCATGTGAAAGGTGCATTCCCTGCATCTGGGGGTAGAAAGCTACCCTTATCATCAGAGATAGGGAATTCAGACTAAGAAGCCTATATAAACAAATCTGGTTACTTCTTTAAATTTATTACCCCAAACCCAGATTCTGTTTAGATTCTTCACTATTTGAGCACCCAAAATCTAAGTTTCTTTGTCTTGTCAATTCCTCACAAATTTATTGTTTCTGTGTCTAAAAAGTATAAAAGGCTGCCTGATTTAGCCACTTCTTAGGTCCATTTCTATGAGACCTTCATGTACATGAATTGAAATTTGTTTCTCTTTCTCCTGTTACTCTGCCTTATGTTAATTTTATTATTTGTCCCACCACAAGAACTCAAGAGGGGTAGAGGGGGAAAATTTCCCCTCCCGGACTATATGCAAAGATCTCTATTGATTGTGTAATTTCCTCCAAGTCTTAGTGGGTAGTGTATACGATGACAATTTTACACTAACAAACAATGACACTTACATAAAGCATTTCAAAACATTTCACAAAAGATTTCCTGACTACTATGAAAAAAGGGGATTTATGTATTAAAAATACAGTGGAAAAGAGCTATTACTCAGAAGCTACTGCTGAAAATGAGAAAAGAGTAGTTATGGATTTAAACTTAATTGTTAAGGTACAGAGTTACCCATCATGTGCCTTTCTTCTTTTTTTCCTTTTTTTAAATAGATCTTTATTGGAGTATAACTGCTTCACAATACTGTGTTAGTTTCTGTTGTACAACAAAGTGAATCATCCACATGCATACATATGTTCCCATATCCCATCCCTCTTGAGCCTCCCTCCCATCCTCCCTATCCCACCCTTCTAGGTCATCGCAAAGCACTGAGGTGATCTCCCTGTGCTATGCGGCTGCTTCCCTCTACCTAGCTATTTTACATTCAGTAGTGTATACATATCAATGCTACTCTCACTTGGCCCCAGCTTCCCCCTCCCACCCCATGTCCTCAAGTCCATTCTCTATGTCTGTGTCTTTATTCCTGTCCTGCAACTAGGTTCATCAGTACCATTTTTTTTGGATTTGCATATGCGTTAGCATGCAGTATTTGTTTTTCTCTTTCTGACTTACTTCACTCTGTATGACAGATTTTAGGTCCATTCACCTCACTACAAATAACTCAATTTCATTTCTTTTTATGGCTGAGTAATATTCCACTGTATATATGTGCCACATCTTCTTTATCCATTCATCTGTCAGTGGACACTTACATTGTTTCCATGTCCTGGCTATTGTAAATAGTGCTGCAGTGAACATTGTGGTACATGTCTCTTTTTGAATTATGGTTTTCTCAGGGTATATGCCCAGCAGTGGGATTGCTGGGTCATATGGTAGTTCTATTTGTAGTTTTTTAAGGAACCTCCATACTGTTTTCCATAGTGGTTGTATCAATTTACATTCCCATCAACAGTGCAAGAGGGGTTCCCTTTTCACCACACCCTTTCAAGCATTTATTGTTTCTAGATTCTTTGATAATGGCCATTCTGACTGGTGTGAGGTGATGCCTCATTGTAGTTTTGATTTGCATTTCTGTAATAATTAGTGATGTTGAGCATCTTTTCATGTGACTCTTGGCCATTTGTATATCTTCCTTGATGAAATGTCTATTCAAGTCTTCTGCCCACTTTTTAACTGGGTTGTTTGTTTTTTTGATATTGACTCCATGAGCTGTTTGTATATTTTGGAGATTAATCTTTGGCTGTTGTTTCATTTGCAAATATTTTCTCCCATTCTGAGGGTTGTCTTTTTGTCTTGTTTATAGTTTCCTTTGCTGTGCAAAAGCTTTTAAGTCCCATTTGTTTATTTTTGTTTTTATTTCTGTTACTCTGGGAGGTGGGTAAAAAAAATCTTGCTGTGGTTTATGTCAAAGAGTGTTTTTCCTATGTTTTCCTCTAAGAGTTTTATAGTGTCTGGTCTTACATTTAAGTCTTTAATCCATTTGGAGTTTATTTTTGTGTATGGTGTTAGATAGTCTTCTGATTTTATTGTTTTACATGTAACTGTCCACTTTTCCCAGAACCACTTATTGAAGAGGCTGTCTTTTCTCCATTGTATGTTCTTGCCTCCTTTGTCGTAAATTAGGTGCTCATATGTGCGTGGGTTTATCTCTGGGCATTCTATCCTGTACCATTGATCTGTATTTCTATTTTTGTGCTAATATCATACTGTCTTGATTACTGTAGCTTTGTGGTGTAGTTTGAAGTCAAGGAGCCTGATTCCTCCAACTCCGTTTTTCTTTCTCAAGATTGCTTTGGCTAATTGGGATCTTTTGTGTTTCCACACGAATTGTAAAATTTTTGGTTCTAATTCTGTGAAGAATGCCATTCGTAGTTTGATACGGATTTTATTGAATCTGTAGATTGCTTTGGGTAATATATTCATTTTCACAATATTGATTCTTCCAATCCAAGAACATGGTATGTTTCTCCATCTGTTTATGTCGTCTTTGATTTCTTTCATCAGTGTTTTATAGTTTCCTGAGTACAAGTCTTTCGCCTCCTTAGGCAGGTTTATTCCTAGGTATTTCATTCTTTTTGTTGCAGTGGTAAATGGGAGTGTTTCCTTAATTTCTCTTTCTGATTTTTCGTTGTTGCTGTATAGGAATGCCAGAGATTTCTGTGCATTAATTTTGTATCCTGCTACTTTACCAAATTCATTGATTAGTTCTAGTAGTTTTCTGGTGGCATCTTTAGGATTTTCTATGTATAGTATCATGTCATCGACGAACAGTGACAGTTTTACTTCTTCTTTTCCAATTTGGATTCCTTTTATTTCTTTTTCTTCTCTGATTGCTGTGGCTAGGACTCCCAAAACTATGTTGAATAAGAGTGGTGAGAGTGGACATCCTTGTCCTGTTCATGATCTTAGTGGAAGTGCTTTCAGTTTTTCACCATTGAGTGTGATGCTTGCTGTGGGTTTGTCATATATGGCCTTTATTATGTTGAGGTAGTTTCTGTCTATGCCCATTTTCTGGAGAGTTTTTATCATAAATGGGTGTTGAATGTTGTCAAAAGCTTTTTCTGCATCTATTGAGATGGCCATATGGTTTTTATTCCTTAATTTGTTAGTGTGGTGTATCACATTGAATGATTTATGTATATTGAAGAATCCTTGCATCCCTGGGGTAAATCCCACTTGATCTTGGTGTATGATCCTTTTAATGTGCTGTGCTGTTGGATTCTGTTTGCTAGTATTTTGTTGAGGATTTTTGCATCCATGTTCATCAGTGATATTGGTCTATAATTTTCCTTTTTGTGTGATATCTTTTTCTGGTTTTGGTATCAGGGTGATGGTGGCTTCGCAGAATGAATTTGGGAGTGTTTCTCCCTCTGCAATTTTTTGGAAGAGTTTGAGAAGGATCAGTGTTAGCTCTTCTCTAAATGTTTGATAGAATTCTCCTGTGAAGCCATCTGGTCCTGGACTTTTGTTTGTTGGAAGGTTTTTTATTACAGTTTCAATTTCATTACTTGTGATAGGTCTGTTTATATTTTCTAATTCTTCCTGGTTCAGTCTTGGAAAATTGTACCTTTCCAAGAATTTGTCCATTTCTTTGTGGTTGTCCATTTTATTGGCATACAGTTGTTTGCAGTAGTCTCTTATAATCCTCTGTATTTCTGCAGCGTCAGTTGTGACTTCTCCTTTTTCATTTCTAATTCTATTGATTTGCATTCTTTCCCTTTTTTTCTTGATGAGTCTGGTTAAGGGTTTGTCAATTTTGTTTATCTTCTCAAAGAACCAGCTTTTAGTTTTATTGATCTTTGCTATTGTTTTCTTCATTTCTATTTCATTTATTTCTGCTCTGATCTTTTTGATTTCTTTCCTTCTGCTGACTTTGGGTTTTCTTTGTTCTTGCTCTAATTGTTTTAAGTGTAGGGTTAGATTGAGATTTTTCTTGTTTCTTGAGGTGAGATTGAATTGTTATAAACTTCCCTCTTAGAACTGCTTTTGCTGCATCCCATAGGTTTTGGGTCGTTGTGTTTTTGTTGTCATTTGTTTCTATGTATTTTTTTATTTCTTCTTTGATTTCTTCAGTGATCTCTTGGTTATTTAGTAGCACACAGTTTAGCCTCCATGTATTTGTGTTTTTTACAGTTTTTTTTCCTGTAATTGATTTCCAATCTCATATCATTGTGGTCAGAAAAGATGCTTGATATGATTTCAATTTTCTTAAATTTTCCGAGGCTTGATTTGTGACCCAAGATGTGATCTATCCTGAAGAATGTTCTGTGTGCACTTGAGAAGATAGTGTATTCTGCCACTTTTGGGTGGGATGTTCTATAAATCTCAATTAAATCTATCTGGTCTATTGTGTCATTTAAAACTTGTGTTGCCTCATTTATTTTCTGTTTGGATGGTCTGTCCATTGGTGTAAGTGGGGTGTTAAAAGTTCCCTACTATTATTGTGTTACTGTCAATTTCTCCTTTCATAGTTGTTAGCATTTGCCTTATGTATTGAGGTGCCCCTATGTTGGATGCATAAACATTTATAATTGTTATATCTTCTTCTTGGATTGATCCTTTGATCATTATGTAGTGGCCCTCCTTGTCTCTTGTAACAGTCTTTATTTTAAAGTCTATTTTATCGGATACGAGCATTGCTATTCCAGCTCTCTTGATTTCCATTTGCATGGAATATCTTTTTCTATCCCTTCACTTTCAGTCTGTATGTGTCCCCAGGTCTGAAGTGGGTCTCTTGTAGACAGCATATATATGGGTCTTATTTTTATATCCATTCAGCCAGTCTTTGTCTTTTGGTTGGGGCACTTAATCCATTTACATTCAAGGTTATTATCAATATGTATGTTCCTATTACCATTTTCTTAATTGTTTTGGGTTTGTTTTTGTGGGTCTTTTTCTTCTCTTGTGTTTCCCGCCTAGAGAAGCTTCCCGCCTACAGCATTTGTTGTAAAGCTGGTTTGGTGGTGCTGAATTCTCTTAGCTTTTGCTTGTCTGAAAAGCTTTTGATTTCTCCACTGAATCTGAATGAGATCCTTTCTGTGTAGAGTAATCTTGGTTGTAGGTTTTTCTCTTTCATCACTTTAAGTATATCCTGCCACTCCCTTCTGGCCTGCAGAGTTTCTGCTGAAAAATCAGCTGATAACATTATGGGGATTCCTTTGTATGTTACTTTTTGTTTTTCCCTTGCTGCTTTTAATATTTTTTCTTTGAATTTAATTTTTGTTCATTTGATTAATATGTGTCTTGGTGTGTTTCTCCTAGGGTTTATGCTGTATGGGACTCTGCGCTTCCTGGACTTGGGTGACTATTTCCTTTCCTATGTTAGGGAAGTTTTCCACTATAATCTCTTCAAATATTTTCTCAGACCCTTTCTTTTTCTCTTCTTCTTCTGGGGCCCCTATAATTCAAATGTTGGTGTGTTTAGTGTTTTCCCAGAGGTCTCTGAGATCATTTTCAATTCTTTTCATTCTTTTTTCTTTACTCTGCTCCTCAGCAGTTATTTCCACCATTTTGTCTTCCAGCTCACTTATTCATTTTTTTGCTTCAGTCATTCTGTTATTGATTCCTTCTAGTGTATTTTTCATTTCAGTTATTGTGTTGTTCATCTCTGTTTGTTTGTTCTTTAGTTCTTCTAGATCTTTGTTAAAACACTTCTTGTATTTTCTCAATCTATGTCTCCATTCTATTTCTGAGATTCTGGATCATCTTTACTATCATTACTCTGAATTCTTTTTCAGGTAGATTGCCTATTTCCTCTTCATTTATTTGGTCTTGTAGGTTTTTACCTTGCTCCTTCATCTGTGACATATTTTTGCTGTCTCATTTTTTTGTGTTTTATATGAGTGGGATTGTGTTCCTGTCTTACTGGTTGTTTGGCCTGAAGCTTCCAGCACTGGAGTTTGTAGGCTGTTGGATAGAGCTGGTTCTGGGTGCTGAGATGGGGACCTCCGTGAGACCTCACTCCAATGAATGATCCTTGGGGTCTGAGGTTCTCTGTTAGTCTAGTGGTTCGGACTCAGAGCTCCCACCATAGGAACTATGGCCCAAACCCTGGCTCGTGAACCAAGATCCAGTTCACTTGGGGGTTCCTCCCATCTCCTTGGACATTAGGGTCCCACACCAGTGGCAGCAGGCACCCTAGTTGTGGGGAGATGCTAACTCCTTGTCTTTTTCCACACCGCCATCTTCTGCCCTCCTTCTTAATCACTAACCCAGACATCAATCTGTTATGTAAGCAAAGAAACAGGAAGCTACAGCAGAGCTTAAGGAAGCTTTTGAGGGTCTTCTGTACAAATTAAATAACCTGATATATCTTAATAATATTTAGATTAAATGCAATAAGTAATTTTTAAAAGTGTGTGCTGAGAGAAAAGGGAAAAGGAACTTATACTGAAAGACCAGGATGGAGGTGTTTTTGATTTATTCAGACCCTGGAGTTGATACTGCATAATCAGTTATGTCAATGCCCTCCAGCCAAAGGCCACTGGGAACACACTTGTAATTGGTTTTCTTGCTCGTTGCAGGGAGAGAGAATGCATGTCATGGGGATCCATGGGCCACCCTACCATAAGAGTTTAGAAAGGACTTAGTATATAGGATTTGGGTTCATGTTAGGGGATTTGGGGAAGGATTCAAGGAAGAGGTCTTTTCTCTGGATATAGATGCTGTCAGGAAGCAGAGGTAACGTCATGATTGGATATCTCAGTAAATCTTACCTAGAAGAAGGGAAGACTAGCATGAGGGTCAAGCTCTCAATGGTACGTACAGAAGCAGCAGTCACCAATATTAGCTAGAATAGGGGAATAGTTAGTCGTTTTTGTGGCTCAAACCACATTTACATTTTGTGTGTGTTCAAACATGATTACATAGTGGTCTTTTTCTTTTTTTGGTGTTGACATATTGTATTCACAGAGTGGCCTTATTTGGTGTTCATGATCTGTAAGAGTGTTTATGTTTAAGAAGAGAATACCAAGATCTAGTTGTGAATGCCGGGGCAGCTCCTGGATGTCACAGCCTGTTTTTCTCTTTCTCAGAAATATTATCTACTCCTACCACATTTCCTCTGTTTCCTTATTGAGTTCTTACTGTAAAATCAGACATTTTCTAAGATTACTATTATAAGAGGGAAGGGAAGAGAAACTATCATTTATTGAGTACGTATCTTAGGCATTGTTGTGTATATAGTGATACATAATATCATTTATTTATTTATTTTTAATTAATTTATTTTTGGCTGTGTTGGGTCTTTGTTGCTGTGTGTGGGCTTCCTCTAGTTGCGGTGAGCGGGGCCTACTCTTCGTTGCAGGGCGGGGACTTCTCATTTCAGTGGCTTCTCTTGTTGCGGAGTACAGGCTCTAGGCATGTGGGCTTCAGTAGTTGTGGCTCGTGGGCTCTAGAGCGCAAGCTCAGTAGTTGTGGCGCATGGGCTTAGTTGCTCCACGGCATGTGGGGTCTTCCCGGAGCAGGGATTGAACCCGTGTCCCCTGCATTGGCAGGTGGATTCTTAACCACTGAACCACCAGGGAAGTCCCCATAATATCATTTTAAAATAATAAATAACCCTGAGGCAAATAGCATCTACATTTTACAGAGGAAGAAACGGGCTCAGAGAGAATACATAACTTGTTCAAAGTCACACACAGCTGGTAAATAGAGGCTGATTTTGAATCCAGATCTGTCTCCAAAGCCTAATGTACTTTCTGCTCTACCATGTCGTCTTGCAGGAGATTTAGGAATACAGACTATTCTTTATGTCTGTACTATTTATTTAAGAAAATATTATATTCAGGATTGAAACTTGGAGAAGTAACAATTCCTTGAATTCACAGTTTTATTGACTATTTTTAGGTTAGATTATATATGTCAGATGGCAGAACCTATATAGGAAGCACATGATATTATAGTCCTGTTCCACCAGACACTGTAAATACCCAGAGGAAACAGAACAGCAAAGAACTAAAGTATTGGGGGGCCGCCTTGTGGATTCTCTGCCCTAGGAGGAATTTAGGAACTGGCCATTTAGAGAAAGTGTTTCCTGGATGTGAGCTTCTAGGTATAAGGATCAGTTCCATTTTAGTTCCTACAGCTTCTGCCACTTGGCGAAGACATGCAGGCTCAGACTTGCTCATCTCTAGGAGCCGTCTGACTATCAGGCAGGGGGAAATACAAAGAACGCTGGACTCGCAGCTCAGTCACTCAGCGAAAGTCAGCCTTCCTACCAGTCCCTTTCTGACCTAATATTCTAGTCTAAATAATGAGCTCTTACCTAGATAAGTTTCTACTTTATAATCCAGTTCCAGTAACCAAATCCTCCTCATGAGAAGTCCTCACGTTAGTTCTGTTTTCCATGACACTGGGTTGTGGACAAAGAATGTCTCCTAACGTTTCAGTAAACCAAGGATGTTGCAGCCATAAAACCATCAGCCACTGCAGCCCCCAACCAGTGCACCTGAGGGGAATTCAGGATGGAGAAAAACAGGATACTGGCCCTAGATAGTGAAAGTGCATATCAAAGGAATAAATTCAATGAGCCCAGACTCTTGCATCTTCCCGTACACAGAAAGACACTAAAATTATTAATTTGAGATGTCTATTTTTGTGATTAGCAGTAATCTTTTAACGTTCAAACTACATGTTTGTTTGTTTAGCAAAAACTCCTATATTTCCTGGCTCCTCCCTTACCTCTTTGGAACAGTCCCTCAGAGGCTTACCCCAGGCTTAAGTCCTCAGTAAGTCCACCAAATGAAACATAATTCTCTACTTTTAGAGTGTACATTTTTCTCTCAGTCAAGAGGGTTTCTTGTTAAAAGACAAATACATATGTATTTATTTTGTTTGCTATTTCCAAATCTCTTTCCAAAAGGATTGTACTACTTCTGGAGATGAAGAAAGAAAATTTCAACAGGCATACTCCTCTTTTCACATTTAGTTAAATTGCTTCAAGGATTTATTATACCTACGTGACTGACCACCCCCTTTATGGAGTTCTATAAATGTTCAAACCTGGGAATTCAAATCTTGGAATCAGATAGACTTAGTTTGAACCCCAACTCTTCTGTTAAACTACCTTGGCCAAAACACTTAACCTCACTGAACCTCAGATCCTCATCCCCAAAATGGAGATAATAATGTATATCTCAGAGGTTGCTGGGAGGGTGAGATGCTGGATATTAAGGCCAAGGAAAGTGCCTGAAGCAAATTGTTCACAAAGTGGTAGCTCATTTTTTGAAATTCAGGCAAAATTCACATAAGGTTAACCACTTTAAAGTGTACAATTCAATGATATTTAGTACATCCACAGTGTTGTACAGACATCACCTCTATCTAGTTCCAAAACATTTTCCTCATGGCCAAAGGAGACCCAGAGTGGTAGTTCCTTTATAGCTCAAAAACTGCTTTGCACCCTGTGGGGGCATCACAGTGATGACATTAAGTTCACAATCTAAGGCTGATTAAGTACAACACTCCATTCACTGTTCTCTGATCTCTGGTGTGATGCTATCTGTAAAAGTTCAGCAAAATACAGGTATAATTCCTAGCCTACTTGCTTTAAGGGTCACTTTCAGGATTTTTCATCTCACAAAGTCAGCCTGCAGGGTTTTTGTATAACTCAGTTGCCCTTTCCATCCACCATCATACGATGAAGTTTCATTTAAGCACATTTCTCAGCTAGGTTCTATGCCAACTTCTTGTAAAACAGTTTATCATTGACCCAGACTAGGTATTTGCTAATTCGCTCAGAATTAATTGTGCACTTTAATAATTTTCATTGAATCGGTTCCCATATCTGTAGCTTTTATAACCACAAGTACTAGCTGCATACTGATTAAAAATTTCCCATCAGCTGTATATGAGATATGACTATAAATTTTCTTTTTAATTTTCCTTCTATGACTCATAAACTGGCTTAGGAGCAATTTCAAAAAGGAGTAAAAGGTTTGCAAGTGACAGTGGTGTCCATGGAATAAATGTTGTTTTTCTCTTAGGAAAATACCCAGATGTATATACATTCTGATTTGTTAAAATGGTCTTGTTATATTACAGTCACAGTTAATATTCTCCATTTCAACATTGCTGTTAGAATCCTCATTCTCTATGAGAAATTTCAGCACCTTTTAAAATTTCTAGAGTATAATTATGTAAGCTTTTTTACATTCAGCTTTTTTTTAAAAAAAACAGTTTTTAATGATACAGTCATGTGTTGCAATGGGTAAAATATTCTTTACCGATAGATAGTGAGAAGAGCAGTTAGTACCCTTCATAATGTGTCAATTGCTTGTTTTGGCATAGTGCTAGAATTAGAGAACACAAAGCTAGACGTCTGTCAGGAAACCCGGGTTCTAGTCCTCAGCCTGCAACTAAATAGCTATGTAATTTGGGGCATGTCACAACTTCATACAGAGACCACAGTTTTCTAATGTGTCACATCATTATGTTTCTTCTGTGTACCTCATTAAGATGCTGCAAAGACAAACCCAATATTTTCCAAGTTTAACTGATTACCTTCACCACCTCTTCTCCCAACTCTTCTTCCCAAATCTTGTCTTTTATGCTCCTAATTGTCTCACAAATTTTTCTTCTTTATTCCATTCTCATTGTCCTAGGTCAAATCCTATTCATCTCAGTCTTCTGGACATTGCAATAGACTGGTCAGCCTGCCCTCATTCTTGCCCCCCTACAAACCATCCTCTACAAGAGTTGCATACTGAAAACACAATCTGTGCCATTCCCTGGCTTAAAACATGAAATGGCTTCCCATTGTAAAGTGATAATGTTTACTTTTTAAGTATGGTATATAAGGTTCATCAGATACAGCTTCTTTCTACCTTACCAACAGTGAACCCATAACACACCATAGGAGATTACTTGTATCATTCAAATCTTCAGTAATTCTACCATAGCAAACGTTTAAGATGCACCATGCCAAATCCCTGGATCTACCTGACTTCAGCTCAGCATGGTGGAAGTTCAATGTATGATTGCCAATTTCCTGAACCAAGAACAAATCACAGCATTTCTCTGCTCTTGCTTTCTTGGAAGCCACAGAAGGCTTCTCAACTGTACAGATGCAACCTAAAAGTATGGGAAGTTTAATGTCCCAAGGATGAAGGACACTTCTCAACTGAAGGAGGACAAAAGTCAATAGATAAATGCCCCATCTTCCCTGTTTTGTGGTGGAACAATTCTGAGGTCTGTTCTATACAGTTAGAGAGTTCCTAGAAGGATTGAACTCCAGTTACCCACAGCAGCTGCACCCTATTTCTTTGGGAGGTGATTCTTGGGGTCACTTCCCAGATACACCACCCATACCCAGTCCTTGTTTCAAAATCTGCCTTCTGGGTAACCCCAGTTAAGATATCTCCTTGTTTTTGCCTATGTGATCTTTTGACCATTAAGAACTATGCTAGGGCTTCCCTGGTGGCATAGTGGTTGAGAGTCCGCCTGCCGATGCAGGGGACCACGGGTTCGTGCCCCGCTCCGAGAAGATCCCACATGCTGCGGAGCGGCTAGGCCCGTGAGCCATGGCCTCTGAGCCTGCGTGTCCGGAGCCTGTGCTCCGCTACGGGGAAAAGTATGCTAAAGTCTTCTAACATGATAGTGATTTTGTAACTTTCTCCTTTTATTTCTATTACATTTTGCTTATATATTTCAAAGCTCTGTTGTTAGATGCCTAAAGGTTCATGACTATTTCATCTTGTTGGGGATAAAACCACCATAATATATCTCTCTTTGTCCCATTAATTTATTCACCTTGAATTCTCTTTTATATGATATTAATATTGATACATTTGCTTTATTTTCTTAGCATTTGCCTAGCATATCTTCTTCTATTTTCAATTTTTAATTTTTATTTCAGCAGGTCTCTTATAAACAAAACATAAGTGTATAGATGAATTAAATTTTCCAATCTGATGGTAAAAATGAAAAATATGCCAACACATTCTATTAGCAAGGCTGTAGAGAAAGTCACTCTCATATATTACTGGTGGGAATGCAAAGTAGTACAGTCCTTTTGGAGGGAGATTTGTAACTGTCTAACAAAATTAAGACATATGCATTTGTCTTTTAGTAAAGTAATCCTATCCCTAGGAATATACCCTGAAAATAGACCTACAATAAGATAAAAATATATATGCACAAGGTTATTCATTACAACATTGTAATTTCAGAATACTGGAAACAAACTAAATGCTCATGCAGGAGACTGCTTGAATAAAATATGGTACATCACACAGTGGAATACTATGCAGATATAAAAAAGAATGAGAGGGCTTCCCTGGTGGCACAGTGGTTGAGAGTCCGCCTGCCGATGCAGGGGACGCGGGTTCGTGCCCCGGTCCAGGAGGATCCCACATGCCACGGAGCGGCTGGGCCCGTGAGCTATGGCCTCTGAGCCTGCACATCCGGAGCCTGTGCTCTGCAACGGGAGAGGCCACAACAGTGAGAGGCCCGCATACCGCAAAAAAAAAAAAAAAAAAAAAAAAAAGAATGAGAAAGAACTTTATGAACTGACATGGGGTGATTTCCAAGATATATTGTTAAGTGAAGAAAGCAAAGTGCAAAATAATATGCTACCTTTCATGTGTAAAGAAACATGAAAAGATGTATACATTCTTTTTTTTAATATTCTTTAAAAACAATGTATATATACATATAACTGAATCACTTTGCTGTACAGCAGTAATTAACACAACATTGTAAATCAACTATACTTCAATAAAAAAATGACTATCATTTTTTGATGCGTTCAAGCAAAGGAAGGTATTTGGGTCTAAAATATTAGATTCTCAGGATGTCGCAGAGCTGGAGAAGCAGAGTAAGAGGGAGCAAGAAGTATGTCCCCAGAAGTCCCCGAGGCAGCCTCCACAGAGAAGCAGAAGGAAATGGAAGATAAAGTAACTAGTCCAGAGAAAGCTGAAGAAGCAAGATTAAAAACAAGGTATCCTCATCTGGGACAAAAGCCCAGAGGTTCAGATTTTTTAAGGAAATGATTGCAGAAAGGGCAAAAAGATTTTGATTCTGGGGATTACAGCATGACTAAAGCAAAAATGAAGAACAAGCAACTTCCTACTACAGCCCCAAATAAGACAGAGGTCACTGGTGACCACATTCCCACTCCACAGGACCTTCCTCAGCGGAAACCATCTCTTGTTGCTAGCAAGCCGACTGACTGGTTAAAAGAGCTGAAATGCATGAATCTTCTAATTCCCATTATTTCCTCTTAATATGTTACTTCTCCACTTTTTATTTCCTTTCACTCAGTCATTTGAGAGTGATGGCTTTGCAGGTAGCTGTAGTGTGTGCTGCTGTTGTAAGGTAATATACATGTGTAGAGTTTTTGATTAGCTTAGCAGTGCACTAATGAAAAGAACATGTTGGAGCAATGTAAAGTAATCTACTTGAAAAGAATTGTATGTATTACCCAACTCCTAGTGTAGGGCTGGTTCCAACAAGTAATAAGCAAGTTTTAATATTTTGGCTTTCTTTAATTAATCTTAATTATAGCTTTGTATGTTACTCTTATCTAAAATAAACTCTATTGTATTGAGTTCTTCTGTATTTTCCTTTTGGATTTTGTGAAGCAGAAGTTTAAGACCACAAGTTAGAAGAAAGGTGACATATTTCAAACAAAGAGATGGGGCTCCAAAAGATTTGCATCCTGTGCTTGAACTTGATTGGCCTTAAATATGTTTCAGCTTTAACAATAGAATTTTGCTTGGGCAATATTTGCCCATTCTGGTACAACTTATGTGACTCTAGTGCATAACAGCCACTATTGAAGCTAGTATTCTTATTCAGGTCTATAGTGTTAGAATACCTTTTGTTGTTGAATATGTGAATGAAGTGTGCATGTGCATTGACTGTTGAATTCACTTTTGTGCCATTTTTGTAAATACAATAGTTTTGCACAACCTCTCAAAAATATTAGATTCTCCAGATTCTCTTAATCCATTTGCAAAGAATTCTTATCTATGAATCAGGGGTCTTAAGAAACTTGGATTCTGAGTCCTGTGGACCTTCTTCATTTTTGATGAATTTGTTTTTGTGAATGAGGTTGATTTCATACACAAACTTGCTTGCACCTAGAGCTATGGTACTGTCACTGGACTTGATTATAAATGAGTTTTAAAAGTTTGGATATTTCATTTCATTTTGGGATACATATCTCTGTGGAGAAGTGGTTTTGATGATAAAACTTATGTTGAGTGAAAAGGCTTTTTGGCCAAGTTCCTAGACTGACACCATATTTTTTGTTTGTTTGTGGTCTAGGTCAGTCCTGAAACGAAAATCATCAGTATGTAACAACTGTGTATGTATATGGACATGTATACATATACATAGGTGTGTGTATGTGCTCATTACACATATATGGATATACATGCATATATATGAAAAAAGAAACATGAAAAGATAAGCTAGAAACTAATTAGATTGGTTATGTACAAGAGTGGCTGGGAACAAAGTGGAAAGGAGGGGATATGGAAAAAGAGTAGAAGAAATATGGAAGAGTGATCATACTTTTCTAAATCTACATTTTTGCATAGTTCTGACTTTTATAACCATGTTAATATTCACATGCTGAAAAATAAATAAAATCAACAAAGATGGGGCATGGCAAGAAAAATGTAATACAAACAGAAACAAATGAACCTAATTTTATTTCAAATGAATAACATAACATAGTGAATAACAAAGTGTGTGTGTATGTAGAGAGGAAGTCCAAGACTTAAGTAACTGAAATACAGTATTTTGACTATATACCTTATGAAGACCCCAGGAAAGAAACTTGGACTCCTGATGATGTATGATTTAGAGCCAGCAACTTCTGAGCTTTATTTCCTGCCTTTGTAACCTCCTGCAGCCTTCTGGTAAAGCTTACCCCCAACCCCGCCCCCGCCATTTCACAAGATCATGCAACCTCTTGCTGCCTCTTTAAAATCTTGCATTGGACAAGAGCCTCTTTTAACTCCTGTGCCAGTGGGACTTTTCTCCTTATAAAAAGCCTGCACACCGCTATTCATTCTCTCTCAGTTCTGGACTTTCTCCCAGAGAGCCATGCACCCTGCCCCTTGCCTTGAGATTTCCTCACCTGTTTGAATAATGCAGTTGTGTTTTTTTTATAGAAAAAGATGACTGTTATGAGTTTCAACATTTGAACCAACATCTGAGCTCCCCCATGACACACTGAAGTTGCTATAACATAAATTAAGAATAAAGATGGAATTGGAAACCAATATTGTACTTTTGTTGATAGGTTTGATTTTCATAGTTGTATGGGTTAGCAATTCTGCAGCTAATATATGTATTCTGAGATTGAGTAAATAAGTTAATATACTGTCCATAATGTTGGAGAAGGGAACAAGAGGGAAGCCTAGGACAAACCTCATGGAGTTAGATTTGAATTAGAGTTATCAGTGTTAATTCATGGTTTTTGAAAGATAGATTGATAGATACAGAAATATGGATGTGTGTATGTGTGTATGTATACATGCATGTATATCCTAGTTTTGTCCACTGAGAGGTAATAGAAGCAAATGATATTCTAGTACCAATGAGCACACCCAGTGCCCAGATCTTGATTTCTAAATATGATTCTACAACAAAGGAATAAGGCTTGCTTAAAGAAATTACTGATTCCAGTTCTAGGGAAGGTAAAATATAAGATAATTCTGTAACATCTTGTGGTATTTGAAAGTAAAGAAGTTCTCAAAGAAATCACAGGGAAGATATCAATAAGTTACAGACAGGATGCTTTTACATAACCACAGTAAAATTATCAGTCAACGATATATATTTTTTTGAATTTTATTTATTTTTTTATACAGCAGGTTCTTATTAGTTATCTATTTTATACATATTAGCGTATATACGTCAATCCCAATCTCCCAATTCATCTCACCACAACCCCTGACTTTCCCCGCTTTGTGTCCATATGTTTGTTCTCTACATCTGTGTCTCTATTTCTGCCTTGCAAACCGGTTCATCTGTACCATTTTTCTAGATTCCATAAGTATGTGTTCATATACAATATTTGTTTTTCTCTTTCTGACTTACTTCACCCTGTATGACAGTCTCTAGGTCCATCCACGTCTCTACAAATGACCCAATTTCATTCCTTTTTATGGCTGAGTAATATTCCATAATCAGTGATATATTATTATCTCAATGCAGACCTTATTTATTTATTTTAAAATTTTATTTATTTATATTTGGCTGCGTTGGGTCTTCATTGCCACATGCAGGCTTCCTCTAGTTGCGGCGAGCAGTGGCTACACTGTTGAGGTGCACAGGCCTCTCACTGTGGTGGCCCATCTTCTTGTGGAGCACAGGCTCTAGGCACGTGGGCTCAGTAGTTGCAGCATGCAGGCTCAGTAGTTGTGGCTCGCAGGCTCTAGAGCGCAGGCTCAACAGTTGTGGTGCATGGGCTCAGTTGCTCTGTGGCATGTGGGATCTTCCCAGACCAGCACGTGGGATCTTCCCAAACCCGTGTCCCCTGCATTGGCAGGCAGACTCCCAAACACTGCGCCACCAGGGAAGCCCCTGCAGACCTTATTTAAATTTCACTATTTGTCCCAATAAGATGGTACTCTGTAAAACTGTATAAGAGCATACTGTCTGCAACTTACTCTTTTTTTTTTTAACATCTTCATTGGAGTATAATTTCTTTACAGTGGTGTGTTAGTTTCTGCTTTATAACAAATTGAATCAGTTATACATAAACATGTCCCCATGTCTCTTCCCTCTTGCATCTCCCTCCCTCCCACCCTCCCTATCCCACCCTTCTACGTGGTCACAAAGCACCAAGCTGATCTCCCTGTGCTATGTGGCTGCTTCCCACTAGCCATCTATTTTACGTTTGGTAGTGTATATATGTCCATGCAACTCTCTCACTTTGTCCCAGCTTACCCTTCCCCCTCCCCATATCCTCAAGTCCAATCTCTAATAGGTCTCCATCTTTATTACCATCTTGCCCCTAGGTTCTTCATGACCATTTTTTTTCTAGGTTCCACATATACTGGCACATGTATACAATGGAATATTACTCAGCAATAAAAAGGAATGAAACTGGGTTATTTGTAGTGAGGTGGATGGACCTAGAGACTGTCATACAGAGTGAAGTAAGTCAGAAAGAGAAAAACAAATACTGTATGCAACTTACTCTTAAACATTTCAGAGAAAAGTTAGAGACAGAAAATAAAAGTGGTTTAAACATTAACATTTGGGGAATCTGGGTGAATGCTATACCAGAATTATTTAACTAGTTACGGAACTTTTTGTAATATTCAAATTATTTCATAATTTAAAGTTAAAAAAATTTTTCATTCACAGGGTCTTCCCCTAATAGAGTAATTTAACCTATTAATATTTATTGTAATTACTGGTACATTTTTCCATAGTACTACTATCATTTTTATGTTTTTTGTCATTTTTCTTCTTTCATTTCTCTTTTCTTCCTTTTAGCTGGGTTGATGATTTGATTTGTTCTTTTATTTTTCTTCTTGTACTTTCAAAGGTGAATATGCTCTTTCTATGGATCTGGTTAGTTCTCAACATACACATTTATATCCTTTTTTATAAATCAAAGTCTAAATTTCATTAGAATCTATATATTCCCTTGTTTTAGACAATAACCTTTGCAACTTTACAATTTCTTTCCCGTTGTATCTCAAGTTGATATCTCCCAAGATTTTAGTTCTAAGTAATTATAAAAAAATACTTTGACCTTATGTATCTACAGTTATTTAGCCTTAACTACTAACTTTACTGGTTTTGTTGCTTTTTTCTTCTTTATGGAAGCTTTTGGGATTTTTTAAAATCCTTTTTTAAATTCATTGTGGCAAAATGTTACCACAATGCGTTTTATATATGTCTTCTTTGTTTACCTTGCTTAGCACTTATCTTTCCATCTGAAGAATAATACCTTTTATCATTCGGGGGGAATTATCTTCTATTATTGATTTATTAACTTCCTCTTCTCTATACTTTCTGGTCTTTTGGAATTCCCGTTACATGGATGTTGAACTTCTGGACCTAATCTCCATATCTATAATTGCTTTATCAAAATTTCTATTTCTTTTTCATTTTGCATTGTTTTGTGAGAATCTTTTAGTTTGATGTTATAAGCCACATTTTTTTCTCTTCTGCTGTTCCATAATGCTATTACAGAGATCCATTGCATTCTTTGTTTTGATTCTCTTTTATTTATGTAGTTTCCAGGACTTATCATTTTTTTTAACATCTTTACTGGAGTATAATTGCTTTACAATGCTGTGTTAGTTTCTGCTGTATAACAAAGTGAATCAGCTATACATATACATATATATCCTCATATCCCCTTCCTCTTGCATCTCCCTCCCACCCTCCCTATCCCACCCCTCTAGGTGGTCACAAAGCATCGAACTGATCTCCCTGTGCTATGTGGCTGCTTCCCACTAGCTATCTATTTTACATTTGATAGTGTATATATGTGCATGCCACTCTCTCACTTTGTCCCAGCTTACCCTTCCCCCCTTCCCGTGTCCTCAAGTCCATTCTCTATGTCTGCGTCTTTATTCCTGTCCTGCCCCTAGGTTCTTCAGAACCTTTTTTTTTTTTTAGTTTCCATATATATGTGTTAGCATACAGTATTTGTTTTTCTCTTTCTGACTTACTTTACTCTGTATGACAGACTCTAGATCCATCCACCTCACTACAAATAACTCAATTTCCTTTCTTTTTATGGCTGAGTAATATTCCATTGTATATATGTGCCACATCTTCTTTATCCATTCATCTGTTGATGGACACTTAGGTTGCTTCCATGTCCTGGCTATAGTAAATAGAGCTGAAATGAACATTGTGGTACATGACTCTTTTTGAATTATGGTTTTCTCAGGGTATATGCCCAGTAGTGGGATTGTTGGGTCATATGGTAGTTCTATTTTTAGTTTTTTAAGGAACCTCCATACTGTTCTCCATAGTGGTTGTATCAATTTACATTCCCACCAACAGTGCAAGAGGGTTCCCTCTCCTCCACACCCTCTCCAGCATTTATTGTTTGTAGATTTTTTGTTGATGGCCATTCTGACTGGTATGAAGTGATAGCTCCCTGTAGTTTTGATTTGCATTTTTCTAATGATTAGTGATGTTGAGCATCCTTTCATGTGTTTGTTGTTAATCTGTATATCTTCTTTGGAGAAATGTCTGTTTAGGTCTTCTGCCCAGTTTTGGATTGAGTTTTTGTTTTTTTGCTACTGAGCTGCATGAGCTGCTTGTATATTTTGGAGATTAATCCTTTGTCAGTTGCTTCATTTGCATATATTTTCTCCCATTCTGAGGGTTGTCTTTTGGTCTTGTTTATGGTTTCCTTTGCTGTGCAAAAGCTTTGAAGTTTCATTAGGTCCCATTTGTTTATTTTTGTTTTTATTTCCATTTCTCTAGAAGGTGGGATAAAAAGGATATTGCTGTGATGTATGTCGTAGAGTGTTCTGCCTATGTTTTCCTCTAACAATCTTGTAGTGTCTGGCCTTACATTTAGGTCTTTAATCCATTTTGAGTTTATTTTTGTGTATGGTGTTAAGGAGCGTTCTAATTTCATTCTTTTAAGGGTAGCTGTCCAGTTTTCCCAGCAACACTTATTGAAGAGGCTGTCTTTTCTGCATTGTATATTCTGGCCTCCTTTATCAAAAATAAGGTGACCATATGTGCGTGCATTTATCTCTGGGCTTTCTATCCTGTTCCATTGGTCTATATTTCTGTTTTTGTACCAGTACCATACTGTCTTGATTACTGTAGCTTTGATTCCTGTAGCCTGATTTGATTCCTGTAGCCTGATTCCTCCAGC
Source organism: Pseudorca crassidens (assembly GCF_039906515.1). Taxonomy (NCBI): domain Eukaryota; kingdom Metazoa; phylum Chordata; class Mammalia; order Artiodactyla; family Delphinidae; genus Pseudorca; species Pseudorca crassidens. The sequence continues at coordinate 36,011,019 of NC_090317.1, forward strand.
TCCATTTTTCTTTCTCGAGATTGTTTTGGCTATTTGGGGTCTTTTGTGTTTCCATACAAATTGTGAAATTTTTTGATCTAGTTCTATGAAAAATGCCACTGGTAGTTTGATAGAGATTGCATTGAATCTGTAGATTGCTTTGGGTAGTAGAGTCATTTTCACAATGTTGATTCTTCCAATCCAAGAACATGGTGTATCTCTCCATCTGTTGGTATCATCTTAAATGTCTTTCATCACGGTCTTATAGTTTTCTGCGTACAGGTCTTTTGTCTCCCTAGGTAGGTTTATTCCTAGGTATTTTATTCTTTTTGTTGCAATGGTAAATGAGAGTGTTTTCCTTTTTTTTCCTCTTTATTTAACATCTTTATTGGAGTATAATTGCTTTACAATGGTGTGTTAGTTTCTGCTTTATAACAAAGTGAATCAGTTATACATATACATATGTTCCCATATCTCTTCCCTCTTGCGTCTCCCTCCCTCCCACCCTCCCTATCTCACTCCTCCAGGCGGTCACAAAGCACCGAGTTGATCTCCCTGTGCTATGCGGCTGCTTCCCACTAGCTATCTACCTTACATTTGGTAGTGTATATATGTCCATGCCTCTCTCTTGCTTTGTCAAAGCTCACCCTTCCCCCCCCCCATATCCTCAAGTCCGTTCGCTAGTAGGTCTGTGTCTTTATTCCTGTCTTACCCCTAGGTTCTTCATGACATTTTTTTCTTAAATTCCATATATATGTGTTAGCATACGGTATTTGTCTTTCTCTTTCTGATTTACTTCACTCTGTATGACAGACTCTAGGTCTATCCACCTCATTACAAATAGCTCAATTTCGTTTCTTTTTATGGCTGAGTAATATTCCATTGTGTTTTCTTGATTTCACTTTCAGATTTTTCATCATTAGTGTATAGGAATGCAAGAAATTTCTGTGCATTAATTTTGTATCCTGCTACTTTACCAAATTCATTGATTAGCTCTAGTAGTTTTCTGGTAGCATCTTTAGGGTTCTCTATGTATAGTATCATGTCACTGGCAAACAGTGACAGTTTGACTTCTTCTTTTCCAATATGTATTCCTTTTATTTCTTTTTCTCCTCTGATTGCTGTGGCTAGGATTTCCAAAGCTATGTTGAATAATAGTGTTGAGAGTGGACATCCTTGTCTTGTTCCTGATCTTAGAGGAAATGCTTTCAGTTTTTCACCACTGAGAATGATGTTTGCTGTGGATTTGTTTTATATGGCCTTTATTATGTTGAGGTAGGTTCCCTCTGTGCCCACTTTCTGGAGAGTTTTTATCATAAATGCGTGTTGAATTTTGTCAAAAGCTTTTTCTGCTTCTATTGAGATGATCATATGGTTTTTCTTCTTCAATTTGTTAATATGGTGTATCACATTGGTTGATTTGTGTATATTGAAGAATCCTTATATCCCTGGGCTAAATCCCAGTTGATCATGGTGTATGATCCTTTCAATGTGTTGTCAGATTCTGTTTGCTAGTATTTTGTTGTGGATTTTTGCATCTATATTTATCAGTGATATTGGTCTGTAATTTTCTTTTTTTGTAGTATCTTTGTCTGGTTTTGTTATCAGGGTGATGGTGGCCTCATAGAATGTGTTTGGGAGTGTTCCTTCCTCTGCAATATTTTGGAAGAGTTTGAGAAGGACTGGTGTTAGCTCTTCTCTAAATGTTTGATAGAATTCACCTGTGAAGCCATCTGGTCCTGGACTTTTGTTTGTTGGAAGATTTTTAATCACAGTTTCGATTACATTACTTGTGATTGGTTTGTTCATATTTTCTATTTCTTCCTGGTTCAGTCTTAGAAGGTTATACCTTTCTAAGAATTTGTCCATTTCTTCCATGTTGTCCATTTTATTTGCTTGTAGTAGTCTCTTAGGATGCTTTGTATTTCTGCGGTGTCTGTTGTAACTTCTCCTTTTTCATTTCTAATTTTACTGATTTGAGTCCTCTCCCTCTTTTTCTTGATGAATCTGGCTAATGGTTTATCAATTTTGTTTATCTTCTCAAACAACCAGCTTTTAGTTTTATTGATCTTTGCTATTGTTTTCTTTGTTTCTATTTCATTTATTTCTGCTCTGATCTTTATGATTTCTTTCCTTCTGCTAACTTTGGGTTTTATTTGTTCTTCTTTCTCTAGTTCCTTTAGGTGTAAGGTTAGATTGTTTACTTGACATTTTTCTTGTTTCTTGACATAGGCTTGTATAGCTATAAAATTCCCTCTTAGAACTGCTTTTGCTGCATCCTATAGGTTTTGGATCGTCGTGTTTTCATTGTCATTTGTCTCTAGGTATTTTTTGATTTCCTCTTTGATTTCTTCAGTGATCTCTTGCGTTATTTAGTAACGTATTGTTTAGCCTCTGTGTGTTTGTGTTTTTTATGTTTTTTCTGCTTTAATTGATTTCTAATCTCATAGCGTTGTGGTTAGAAAAGGTGCTTGATATGATTTCAGTTTTCTCAAATTTACTGAGGCTTGATTTGTGACCCAAGATGTGATCTATCCTGGAGAATGTTATGTGCACACTTGAGAAGAAAGTGTAATCTGCTGTTTTTGGATGGAATGTCCTATAAATATAAATTCAATCTATCTGGTCTATTGTGTCATTTAAAGCTTCCGTTTCCTTATTTATTTTCATTTTGGATGACCTGTCCTTTTGTGTAAGTGAGGTGTTAAAGTCCCCCACTATTACTGTGTTACTGTCGATTTCTCCTTTTATAGCTGTTAGCAGTTCCCTTATGTGTTGCGGTGCTCCTGTGTTGGGTGCATATATATTTATAACTGTTATATCTTCTTCTTGGATTGATCCCTTGATCATTATGTAGTGTCCTTCCTTGTCTCTTGTAATGTCCTTTATTTTAAAGTCTATTTTATCTGATATGAGTATTGCTACTCTGGCTTTCTTTTGATTTCCATTTGCATGGAATATCTTTCTTCATCCCCTCACTTTCAGTCTGAACGTGTCCCTAGGTCTGAAGTGGGTGTCTTGTAGACAGCATATATATGGGTCTTGTTTTTGTTTCCATTCAGCAAGCCTATGTCTTTTGGTTGGAGCTTTTAATCCATTCATGTTTAGGGTAATTATCAATATGTATGTTCCTATGACAGTTTTCTTAATTGTTTTGGGTTTGTTTTTCTAGGGCCTTTTCTTCTCTTGTGTTTCCCACGTGGAGAAGTTCCTTTAGCATTTGTTGTAGAGCTGGTTTGGTGGTGCTGAATTCTCTTAGCTTTGGCTTGTCTGTAAAGCTTTTGATTTCTCCATCGAATCTGAATGAGATCCTTGCCAGGTAGAGTAATTTGGTTGTAGGTTCTTCCCTTTCATTATTTCAAGTATATCTTGCCAGTCCCTTCTGGCTTGTAGAGTTTCTGCTGAGAAATCAGCTGTTAACCTTATGGGAGTTGTATGTTATTTGTCGTTTTTCCCTTGCTGCTTTCAATAATTTTTCTTTGTCTTTAATTTTTGCCTATTTGATTACTATGTGTCTCGGCGTGTTTCTCCTTGGGTTTATCCTGTATGGGACTCTCTGCGCTTCCTGGACTTGGGTGGCTATTTCCTTTCGCATGTTAGGGAAGTTTTCAACTATAATCTCTTCAAATATTTTCTCGGGTCCTTTCTCTCTCTCTTCTCCTTCTGGGACCCCTATAATGTGAATGTTGTTGCATGTAATGTTGTCCCAGAGGTCTCTTAGGCTGTCTTCATTTCTTTTCATTCTTTTTTCTTTATTCTGTTCCACAGCAGTGAATTCCACCATTCTGTCTTCCAGGTCACTTATCCATTCTTCTGCCTCAGTTATTCTGCTATTGATTCCTTCTAGTGTAGTTTTCATTTCAGTTATTGTATTGTTCATCTCTGTTTGTTTGTTCTTTAATTCTTCTAGTTCTTTGTTAAACATTTCTTGCATCTTCTTGAACTTTGCCTCCATTCTTTTTCTGAGGTCCTGGATCATTTCCACTATCATTATTCTGAATTCTTTTTCTGGGAGGTTGCCTATCTCCACTTCATTTAGTTGTTTTTCTGGGGGTTTATCTTGTTCCTTCATCTGGTACATAGCCCTCTGCCTTTACATCTTGTCTATCTTTCTGTGAATGTGGTTTTTGTTCCACAGGCTTCAGGATTGTAGTTCTTGCTTCTGCTGTCTGCCCTCTGGTGGACAAAGCTATCTAAGAGGCTTGTGCAAGTTTCATGATGGGAGGAACTGGTGGTGGGGAGAGCTGACTGTTTCTCCAGTGGGCAGTGCTCAGTAAAACTTTAATCCGCTTGTCTGCTGATGGGTGAGGCTGGGTTCCCTCCCTGTTGGTTGTTTGGCCTGAGGCAACCCAACACTGGAGCCTACCTGGGCTCTTTGGTGGGGCTAATGGTGGATGCTGAGAGGGCTCACACCAAGGAATATTTCCCAGAACTTCAGCTGCCAGTGTCCTTGTCCCCACAGTGAGCCACAGCCAACCCCTGCCTCTGCAGGAGACCCTCCAACACTAGCAGGTAGGTCTTGTTAAGTCTCCTCTGGGGTCACTGCTCCTTTCCCTGGATCCCGATGTCCACACTACTTTGTGTGTGCCCTCCAAGAGTGGAGTCTCTGTTTCCCCCAGTCCTATCGGAGTCCTACAATCAAATCCCGCTAGCCTTCAAAGTCTGATTCTCTAGGAATTCCTCCTCCCATTCCCAGGTTGGGAAGCCTGATGTGGGGCTCAGAACCTTCACTCTGGTGGGTGGACTTCTGCGGTATAAGTGTTCCCCAGTTTGTGAGTCATCCACCCAGCAGTTATGGGATTTGATTTTACTGTGATTGCGCCCCTCCTACCGTCTCATTGTGGCTTCTCCTTTGTCTTTGGATGTGGGGTATCTTTTTTGGTGAGTTCCAGTGTCTTTCTGTCGATGATTGTCCAGCAGCTAGTTGTGATTCTGGTGTTCTCACAAGAAGGAGTGAGAGCACATCCTTCTACTCCGCCATCTTGATTCAGGGCCCTATGATCCTTTTAATGTGCTGTTGGATTCTGTTTGCTAGTGTTTTGTTGAGGATTTTTGCATCTATGTTCATCAGTGATATTGACCTGTAGTTTTCTTTCTTTGTGACATCCTTGTCTGGTTTTGTTATCAGGGCGATGGTGGCCTCATAGAATGAGTTTGGGAGTGTTCCTCCCTCTGCTATATTTTGGAAGAGTTTGAGAAGCATACGTGTTAGCTCTTCTCTAAATGTTTGACAGAATTCGCCTGTGAAGCCATCTGGTCCTGGACTTTTGTTTGCTGGAAGATTTTTAATCACAGTTTCAATTTCAGTGCTTCTGATTTGTCTGTTTATATTTTCTATCTCTCTCTGGTTCAGTCTCCAAAGGTTGTGCTTTTCTAAGAATTTGTCCATTTCTTCCAGGTTGTCCATTTTATTGGCATAGAGTTGCTTGTAGTAATCTCTCACGATCCTTTGTATTTCTGCAGTGTCAGTTGTTACTTCTCGTTTTTCATTTCTAATTCTATTGATTTGAGTCTTCTCCCTTTTTTTCTTGATGAGTCTGGCTAATGGTTTATCAATTTTGTTCACCTTCTCAAAGAACCAGCTTTTAGTATTATTGGTCTTTGCTATTGTTTCCTTCATTTCTTTTTCATCTATTTCTGATCTGATCTTTATGATTTCTTTCCTTCTGCCAACTTTGGGGGTTTTCTGTTCTTCTTACTCTAATTGATTTAAGTGTAAGGTTAGGTTGTTTATTTGAGATGTTTCTTGTTTCTTGAGGTAGGATTGTATTGCTATAACCTTCCCTCTTAGAACTGCTTTTGCTGCATCCCATAGGTTTTGGGTCATCGTTGTTTCATTGTCATTTGGTTCTAGGTACTTTTTATTTCCACTTTGATTTCTTCATTGATATCTTGGTTACTTAGTAGTGCATTGTTTACCCTCTTTGTGTTTGTATTTTTTACAATTTTTTCCTGTAACTGATATCTACTCATATAGCATTGAGGTCGGAAAAGATACTTGATACGATTTCAGTTTTATTAAATTTTCCAAGGCTTGATTTGTGACCCAAGATATGACCTATCCTGGAGAATGTTCCATGTGCACTTGAGAAGAAAGTGTATTCTCTTTTTTTTGGATGGAATGTCCTATAAATATCAATTAAATCCATCTTGTTTAATGTATCATTTAAAGCTTGTGTTTCCTTATTTATTTTCATTTTGGATGATATGTCCATTGGTGAAAATGGGGTGTTAAAGTCCCGTACTCTGATTGTGTTACTGTCAATTTCCCCTTTTATGGCTGTTAGCATTTGCCTTATATATTGAGGTGCTCCTATGTTGGGTGCATAAATATTTACAATTGTTATATCTTCTTCTTGGATTGATCCCTTGATTATTATGTAGTGTCCTTCTTTGTCTCTTCTAATAGTCTTTATTTTAAAGTCTATTTTGTCTGATATGAGAATTGCTATGCCAGCTTTCTTTTGATTCCTGTTTTCATGGAATATCTTTTTCCATCCCCTCACTTTCAGTCTGTATGTGTCCCTAGTTCTGAAGTGGGTCTCTTGTAGACAGCATGTATACGTGTCTTGTTTTTATATCCATTCAGTCAGTCTGCGTCTTTTGGTTGGAGCATTTAATCCATTTACATTTAAGATAGTTATTGATATGTATGTTCCTATGACCATTTTCTTAATTGTTTTGGGTTTGTTATTGTAGGTCTTTTCCTTCTCTTGTGTTTGCTTCCTAGTGAAGTTCCTTTAGCATTTGTTGTAAAGCTGGTTTGGTGGTGCTGAATTCTCTTAGCTTTTGCTTGTCTGTAAAGGTTTTAATTTCTCTGTCAAATCTGAATGAGATCCTTGCTGGGTAGAGTGATCTTGGTTGTAGGTTTCTCCCTTTCATCACTTTAAACATGTCCTGCTACTCCCTTCTGGCTTGAAGAGTTTCTGCTGAAAGATCAGCTGTTAACCTTATGGGTATTCCCTTGTATGTTATTTGTTGTTTTGCCCTTGCTGCTTTTTATATTTTTTCTTTGTATTTAAATTTTGATAGTTTGATTAATGTGTGTCTTGGCGTGTTTCTCCTTGGATTTATCCTGTATGGGACTCGCTGCACTTCCTGAACTTGATTGACTATTTTGTTTCCCATATTAGAACAGTTTTCAACTATAATGTCTTCAAATATTTTCTCAGCCCCTATCTTTTTCTCTTCTTCTTCTGGGATCCCTATAATTCGAATGTTGGTGCGTTTAGTGTTGTCCCAGAGGTCTCTGAGACTGTCCTCAATTCTTTTCATTTTTCATTATCCTGCTCTGTGGTAGTTATTTCCACTATTTTATCTTCCAGGTCACTTATCCCTCCTTCTGCCTCAGTTATTCTGCTATTGATTCCTTCTAGAGAATTTTTAATTTCATTTATTGTGTTGTTCATCATTGTTTGTTTGCTCTTTAGTTCTTCTATGTCCTTGTTAAACGTTTCTTGTATTTTCTCCATTCTGTTTCCAAGATTTTGGATCATCTTTACTATCATTATTCTGAATTCTTTTTCAGGTAGACTGCCTATTTCCTCTTCATTTGTTTGGTCTGGTGGGTTTTTACCTTGCTTCTTCATCTGCTGAGTATTTCTCTGTCCTCTCATTTTAGTTAACTTACTGTGTTTGGGGTCTCCTTTTTGCAGGCTGCAGGTTCGTAGTTCCTGTTGTTTTTGGTGTCTGCCCCCAGTGGCTAAGGTTGGTTCAGTGGGTTGTGTAGGCTTCCTGGTGGAGGGGACTGGTGCCTGTGTTCTGTTGGATGAGGCTGGATCTTGTCTTTCTGGTGGGCAGGACGGTGTCTGGTGGTGTGCTTTGGGGTGTCTATGAGCTTATTATGATTTTAGTCAGCCTCTGTGCTAATGAGTGTGGTTGTGTTCCTGTGTTGCTAGTTGTTTGGCATAGGGTGTCCAGCACTGTAGCTTGCTGGTCATTGAGTGGAGCTGGGTCTTAGTGTTGAGATGGAGATCTCTGGGAGAGCTTTCATCGTTTGATATTATGTGGAGCTGGGACGTCTCTGGTGGACCAATGTCCTGAACTCGGCTCTCCCACCTCAGAGGCACAGGCCTGACACCCGGCCGTAGCACCAAGACCCTGTCAGCCACACGGCAGGTTTGTTTTGCCCAATATGCAGCAAGCCAAAATGGTGAGACACCAAGGTTTGCAGCAAAGTGAGGAGACGGGAGAGCAGGTCTCAAATCTGCTCCAAAAAGGCAAGGGGCTTGGGTGTTTATGGGATAAAGAATAAAGAAGCAGGGCTCTCTGAGGCACAGGTTAACAGGAAAGGTGATTAGAAAAAGCTGCCATTGGTTTTGTTTTATGTCAGCATTTTCTTTGTTTATGGGTCTGATAACTTCTCCTATTCTTCTGAGAACATTACTTATAGTTATTTTAAAATATTTTTTCATTTTCCATTATTTATTGTTTCTTCCGATTGTAGTTTTTCTGTTTATTAATTTTGGTTTCCTACATGATAACTGTTATTTAAATATTACTTGGTGTTTCTTGCTTGTGTGCTTATCTTTGTTTTTGAGATTCCTTACTAGCCTCTCTATAGATGTTGTTTTTATAAAGTAAATCCTGCCTCTGATATTGTGGGGAAGAATCATAACATGCTCTAGATGGAGTGTGCCAGTAGTTTGTCTTTTAGGTGTAGTAGCTAAGTAGTATTTACACTTATTCTGAGCAAAAGACAGCAGCAGAATTTGTACACAGACTAAAGCATTATATAGGAACTAATCCCCAGAGGCACAGTTATCCAAAATGCTCTGAATACAGCTCTTTGTTTATTATGCTAAAATTCCCAAGGGCTCCTTCTTGGTCTTTATATCACTGATGCTGGTCTTGAAGATCTCTAAACCACTCTTGTTAACACTGTGGTCTTCACATATATTTTGGACTGTGGTGTATTCTAGTTTTGTTTTTCTGACTATACTGGGCATGATTCTCAATCTAAACACTCATGTGTGCTGGAACTATCACATTCTTTATTTCCTATATATCAACTACCTACTTCTCTGAACTCTATACCCCCTTGGTAATTATGGTGTGTGTGTGTGTGTGTGTGTGTGTGTGTGTGTGAGAGAGAGAGAGAGAGAGAGAGGGAGGGAGGAGGGGCGAGAAGAGTATCATGATTATGATTCTGAGTCCCAGATCTGGTCATAACATCTTATCAGTATCAACACATAAGAGCTTCAAGGGTCACTATATATAATCAGAATCAATATTAGGGTTTCCTAATTTACTTATTTGTAAAACCTATAGCCAGAGGAGCATGTAGGATCAACATAAGAAGGTTGCCCGAGTCACATATATGTAAAGCCTATACCAGAAGGTTGGGAATAACAGAGCTAATTGTGCCCTCAATCAGCATATACCTAAGACAAATATGTTGAGGTTTTCTAAGTATAAGAACCCTGAAGGTGCATAGCTTGATGGTACTTGTTCCCACTGAAGGACTATATGAGGGCCCTCCATTCTTCTAAGGCTTGAATATTGTCTCTGGCTGGATACTTGCTGCTGAGAGAGAGAGCTCTACCAGGCTGCCTGCATTAAATTGGAATCAGATCTCATGCCAGACTGAAAATAATAACACATTATAACGGTAATTATATCCAGCATAAGTCAAATAAATAAATTATAAATTACAATTACCCTTTTTAAAAATTGTGCTGTTTATTAAAGCTTGTACTTCCTCTATAATAATTCATTTTTCACATTTTTCATATTTTGTTTTTAAAGACCATGTGTACTAACAAACTAACCAAATAATATAAAAGTTATCTTTTTTAAAGTGAAATACTGTAGTTGGTTCATAGTTTTTCAAAGCTCTTCTGATAGGAAAATGATTCTATTACTGTTTAAAATGATTCTGTTATTGGTTAAAGTTGTTAATCAGTTAAACCAGAAAAATGGCCCCGTTCCCCATTTCTTCGTTCTTTTCTTAGGGTACTTTTCTATTACACTGCACTCTGATGATTGATATCCTTATCTCCCCCTGTCCTACCAGGCTATGAGCTCCTTTAGGAGATGGGTCCACTCTCACTGTTTTTGTATCCTTAGGGCCTAGCTCACTGCCTGAAGCATTATAGCCATTCATTACGTACCCGGTGAATAATTGAATGAATTAATGATTAATTGCCAGCTCTATGTCAGTCAGTGAAAACTTACAAATTTATCAGTTATTTTTTTTTTTCAGGAATAGCAACATTGATACTTCCTGATTCATAAGAACTCTTCCAGTCATACAAAAGTCATAGCAACATAAAGGTAGGTAATTTTTTGCAGAAAACAGTCAGTTGAGATAGACACAAGACTGCCTAAATGCCTTAAAATTACAACTAGGAAATATTAGTCCTCTACATATCTAAAAGTAGAAGTTCCCTTTCTTTCCTCCTTTTTCAAAATGCATACCTCATCTCATGCAAAGTGTTAAGCTGTTAAAGTTTCTAAATGAACAAGCTGAGAGAGAGAGCTCATAGTACAGGTATGATAAGAAACACTGCATCCCACTGGTATTCTAATTTTAGCCTGTGGTGATTTCGTTTGGGGCTAGACTGCCTGGTTCTTTTTAATGTGATTGGTGACAAGCTGTGGTCCATGCCCTAAATGTGTTTACAATCTAGTCAATTGGGTAGAATTCCTTTATTCAGTATTTAGTGAGTACCTGCTGCATGCTAGGCTCTGTTCTAGGGCCTAGGGATATAGTAGTGAACAGAAATAGCCAAAAAGTCTCTGCCTCACAGAGCTCTCATACCTGGCTACATCTCATGCCTTGCCTCCTTCACTTAACTCACATTAAATTTGTTTCCACCTTTCTAGCCAGCCTACTTACAAGTAGGGCCCTGAATATTAATTCCTTTGGTGAATAAGAATTAGTAATAGAGTTTCCCTTTTGAGATAAGACCCCCTTTTCCCTTGATGATAAGAACATAAAATTGGATAAGTTGTCAACCAAATACTGAGTATTTGTTCTAGGAACCTTTTCTTTCTCCACTATACCTTCTCTCCTAAGAAATAAGGCCCATCTGTAATCCACACAGATGGGGAACTCTGTCATTGCTGTGGTGTGCTGGACTGACAACTGTAACCTTGGAATCATTTCACTGAGATTGGTGACATGGAGCTTCTGATTGTTCTTGTGGCTGCTCTCCTAACTTCAGGGGAATGAGTATAAATGAAGATGAGGAAGGAATACATCTACACTATCCCTTCCAGTCCAACATACTAAATTAGAGCTAAAATATTGGAATATGTGGAAAATGTAGTACAGGTACTGCAAGTTGGTTAGCACGTCAGGTAAAACACACATACACACATACACAAAACTATCTTTTATGGTCAAAGTGGGACTATGACCCTATTGTCACTAATTATAAAGAACTGAGGATTTTTCTTATTTCCAATATTTTATTACTAAACTGTTCAAACATACAGAAAAGGTGAGGGCTTCCCTGGTGGCGCAGTGGTTGAGAGTCCACCTGCCAATGCAGGGGACATGGGTTCGTGCCCCGGTCCGGGAAGATCCTACGTGCCGCGGAGCGGCTGGGCCCGTGAGCCATGGCGGCTGAGCCTGCACGTCCGGAGCCTGTGCTCCGCAACGGGAGAGGCCACAACAGTGAGAGGCCCGCGTACCGCAGAAAAAAAAAAAAAAAAAAAAGAAAGAAAAGGTGAAAGAGTTTTACAATGAACACCCATATTCTCACCATCTATATTCTATAATTAACATTTTATTTAACTTGCTTTATCACACATTCCTCTATCTATCCATCCCTCTATCCATCCATCAATCTAGAACTGAGGATTTAAAGTACTTTTCCCAGGTTTACTCAAGGAATCAGGTTTACAAATAGACCTCCTGATTGCTAGACCCTTGCTCTATGCTTTGCCTTGAATTTAATCTCTTTCATTTGTCAAATTGAATTTAGTTTTCAAATACTGATAGCTTTGTAAAGACTAATCTTTTCTATTAAGCTCTTGCCTAATTAAAGGGGATTAACTTGGGTAGAAGACTTCTGATGATTTATTTATTTAAACATTCTTGTAATTGCTAGTATGTGTTCAGAAACTCAGATAAAACATGAATTTCATTCATCTTAATAATAAGATATGCTTATAATAATAATTCTATTAAACGTCATTTCTAATCCCCGAATTCGCTTGATTTAAGCCAGGGAGATTCTATTGTTGCCAGCATCTTTTTGTGGACTGTACATGGTAAATTAATTATAAGATTTAAATCATGATTATCTCTATTCATATTTGACCTGATCTTTGTCCTTTTCACCCTTTCAATTTTCTTTTGTACAGTCAGTTCTTATTCACCTCAGTGATATCATTGAGTGTGAGGCATAACAGAAAGGATTAAACATGGAAAACTTTTTAAAAGATTATCAACTTCACATCCTAAAACATACTTTTTATTTTTAACACATGAAATTTAAAATTTATGTGTAAAAGTAGTCAAGGAAATTGTGTGGGCTTAGAGCCTCTCTTGCTCCCTTAAATAATTAGCATGGCTTAAAAAAAGCAAAATAAATGAGCAAATGGATTGAGTCAAAGACTTTTCCCAGGAGAATTTAAACCTTTAATTGTAGAGTATTTTGTTTTGTTCCCTGTTGTAATGAAACCATAATATCTCTATAGTAGAGCTAAATGTTCAGTTGCATCTGAAAAATACTAAAAAGCCATCTCAGGGCTTCCCTGGTGGCGCAGTAGTTGAGAGTCCGCCTGCAGATGCAGGGGACACGGGTTCGTGCCCCGCTCCGGGAAGATCCCACATGCCGCGAAGCGGCTGGGCCCGTGAGCCATGGCCACTGGGCCTGCGCGTCCGGAGCCTGTGCTCCGCAACGGGAGAGGCCACGACAGTGAGAGGCCCGCGTACCGCAAAACAAACAAACAAACAAAAAAATAATAAATAAATAAAAATAAAAAGCCATCTCAGTAAAAGTGTCTCAGAACTTCCCAAGTGTCTCAGAACTTCTTGAGAGCAAGAACTGCATCTTGCTCACTATTGTATACCCGGCACCTAGCACATACAGGATATAGTGGGTACTTAGTAAATATTGTTTGAATATTTTTAAATAAACAGAAAAATTCGATTCCTTCATATTCGTGTTTTTGCATGTGGTGCAAATTCAGCCACAATGACTCTGTAGCTCTAGATAAAGAGTCTGGAAACTATGGCCCTGTGTTAAATCTGGCCCAGCACTTGTTTCTGTAAATAAAGTTTTATTGTAACACAGGAGTTGACTTTAAAAAAATGCGCAATGTGAGAGTTGCGAGTTAAGTTTTATCTGGGGCAAAATGAGGACTGCAGCCCTGAAGACAGCATTTCAGATAGCTCTGAGAAACTGCTCCAAAGAGGTAGGGGGGAAGGTCAATATATATGTGATTTTGGTGAAGGAGGAATACATGCAATCAAGCACATGTTTTGCAGAAGGACTTGTGAGGGTTACTGCTAGTCACGAGGAGCAGACATCACCATGAAAGAATTTAGCACTTTTCTAGATATGAGGAGATGCAAGAATTGGGCTCATAAAATCAGCTCCTGAAAATATCTATCTGAAGACCTGCCTTATTTTCTCAGAGCACCAAGTGCCTCATACCTGATCTCCACCCTGAATTGCTTTCAGGGGTTGTTGAAGGTCAGCAGCTGCCGCAGCACCTGATTTAATCCTTGTAGAGGTAGATGGCAAGTGTCAATTTGTAGTTGACACAGGCATGCTCACTTTTCTACATGTTACCTATGGCAGCTTTCATACTACAACAGCAGAGTTTGTTGTGAAAGAGACTATATGGCCTGTGAATCCTAAGATACTTACTGTCTGTCCCTTTACAGAAAGTGTTTTCCAAATCTGCTCTAGGGGGTATGTTTAGGCAAAACTAAAGGGAGGCATTAGGGAAATGCAAATCAAAACTACACTGAGTTACCACTTCACATCTTCCAGTATGCCTATAATTTTTTTTAATGAAAATAACAAGTTTTGGCAAGAATGTGGAGCAGTTGGAACCCTAGTACATTGCTGGTCAGAATGTAAAGTGGCACAAGTGCTATGGAAAACAGTTTGGTCATGGTGCCTCTAACAGCTACACATAAAATTACCATGTAACTCAGCAATTTCACTCCTAGATATATACCCAAAGGAATTGAAAGCAGGGACTCAAACAGGTATTTGTATGCCAATGTTCATTGCAGCATTATTTACAATAGCCAAAAGGTTTGAACAACCCAAGCGTCCATCAACAGATGAATGAATAAACAAAATATGGTATATCCATACAGTGGAGCATTATTCGGTCATAAAAAGAAACAAAGTTCTGATATGCGCTACAACATGGATGAACCTTGGAAACATTATGCTAAGTGAAAGAAGTCAGACATGAAAGGACAAATGTTGGACTTTCCTGGCGGTTCAGTGGATAAGACTTCGCCTTCCAATGCAGGGGTTGTGGGTTTGATCCCTGGTCAGGGAGCTAAGATCCTACATGCCTCGTGGCCAAAAATACCAAAACATAAAACAGAAACAACATTGTAACAAATTCAATAAAGACATTTAAAAAATGGTCCACATCAAAAGAATCTTAGGAAAAAAAGAAAGAAAGGACAAATGTTGTAGCTTCCACTTATATGAAATATCTAGATTAGGCAAATTCATAAAAACAAAGTAGATTAAAGGTAATAGTGACTGGAGGAAGGAGGAATGGGAAGTTATTGCTTAATGGTTATAGAGTTTCTTTTGGGGGTGTTTAAAAAGTTTGGGAAATAGTGGTGGTTGGATAACATGTGAATGTAATTAATGACATTAAATTGTACAATTAAAATAGTTAAAATGGCAAATTTTATTATATATATATTTTTTTACCAAGATTTAAAAAAACTTAGTATAATATACCAATAAACATTGAATTGTATGTTTTAAATGAGTGAATTGTATGATATGTGCATTATATCTCAATAAGGCTGTTAAGAAAAAAACTAAAGCATGGGGGAATAATGAGCGTTTGAGCTCTTAGAAACTCAGGTAAATCTCAGATTACTCAAATCACATGATTTACAATATTACGTCAATTCAGTATTTACAGTAAGAAACTAGAGGAGAGAGATGCAGTATGTTAATACACTTAGGATAGGATGCCAGCAGGCTAAACCACACCTGGGTTATGCAACCTTCATGTGTCCTGTTTCTATTGTCCACATTAACCTTCCCCACTGACAGTGTGGTTAGGAGGACCAGAGATGAAGTTTGAGCAAAGGGGCTTTGTGGATGAAAGAAGCCTGAAGCCAGTTATACACACATACTTTATTGGAGTGTTGTAGGGGCCAGTGTGCCTGTCCACAGCCGAAGCTTGCAATAGCCAACTGAGCAGCTAGGGATTTTTATTTTTCGTTTCCTGGCCAGAGGATACATGGGCCCAGAATATGTGACACTCATGGGTGGCTGATTTAGGTCCTCATGAATACTGAGTGCCTCATATATTTACTGTACCATGAATATTCGGTGCCTCAGGGGTCTGATTATATATGGTGTATCGTGAATATTAGGTGCCTCCTGTGCCTCATGAATATTTAGTGCCTACTTGGTTCTTCTATCCCTTCTGATTTATGTTCTGCACACATATATCTAGTTTATGTCTAAATGTTTATGTCTAAAATCTCACATGGGTTACTAATGTATTTGTCTCTGCTTAACATATATATGAATTTCATCTCTCCCACTTATTTTCTTGTTTCCTATGGCAAAGTTAAATATTCTCAGTCAATACAGCAAATGCATATTACAATTAATTTGCAACATCCCCATTTTACAAATGAGGAAATTGCAGAGAGGAGCTAAGCAACTTGTAGGACTTGCCAAGGTCACAGGTGGAATCAGGATTCAAATTCTGGCAGCTTGACTCCAGAGTTCATGCTTTTAACTGCTATGCTCTACTGCCTCTGAGGATCAGCGTGAGGCAAGGGACTATAAGAGTATAAGGTGGGTATCATAAGAGAAGTTCTAAGTGCTACAGAAGCTCATTGGGGCTTTATAGGAAGACTTTATGGAAGTATCATCTGAGATAACCTAGGAAGAATAAAAGGGTAATTACAAGCAGAAATCAGAGCAGAAGTGTTAGGTTATTTATCATTTAAAACACTTTAGCATAGAAAATGTGACACTGTGCATCTGTGTTAGTTGGAGTTGCAACCCAGTTTTGACTAATATTCTACTTGTCAAACCCAAGTTTGTGTGGCTGATGCACAGTGAAGCCAAACCAAAGTGTTGGAGTTTGGAGCAGACAAAGGTTAACTGCAAGGGCCATGCAAGGGGAACGGGCAGCTCGTGCTCAAAAGATTCCAACTCCCTGATGGTTTTCAGGGAAGAGTTTTTATAGGCAAAATTTGGCGGGGAGGATGTGACCTTCCTCTAATTGGTTGGTGGTGGGGTAACAGGGTGGTGTTCCAAGAATCTCAATCATCAGCCTTCTAGTTCCAACCAGTCTGTGATCCTCGTGCTTGTGCTCAGCCTGAAGTTACCATCTTCCACCTGGGGGTGGGGGTGGGGGTTAGTTCCTGTAGAAGAACTCAGAGATGTGTACCAGATTGTTATGTATATTCCTTGAGGAGGAACCAGGATCCGCTCCATTGCTGCACTATTGTTTCTTGACTGTCTTTCCTTTGTTTCTGCATTCCCTTGCTCCTCTATTTACTAACTGTTTGAATCTGCCCTTTGGAACTCAGGGAAGGTCTAGAAGGCTGAAAGCATTTTTCCTACAAACGAGAAATGGAGGATGTGGAAAGACTTTTGTACCCTGGAGGGCTCCACAGGGTCCTGCTTGGTTTCATACTTAGGAGTTCACATTCCAGAGAGCCAACTATTGTTTAAATTAGAAGGCATCTACCCATAAAGTGGCTACTACAAGTGTTTTATTTATAGCTACACTATCTATAGCAATATCATGTGCTTTATTAGTTCACATTTGGAACACTGGAAGCCAGTATTTACTAGTGAAATTTCTGGCTTGTTAATTAGCATGATGAACATTAGAAATGAGTTCTCATTGTTGAGACTGAAGGTATTCAAAATATGTGATTGGCTAAAATATTTTGAATACACACCTTATTCTTATATGAGTAGGGCAAAAAAAATCTAGAGAAACCTGTCTTTACCAGGAATACCAGGACTCAAAACTAAATGGGGTCCAGTGTCCAGCCTTTGGTTTGGATAATTTCTAGTTACCTAATGCAAACTATAGGCTAACAGAATTCTGCCTCTGGAATGTAACATGGATTCCAAAATCCCTTACAGTAACCTCATAGGGCCCCAGGGTTCCATAGTCTGCAGGTTGAAAATCACTGTTGTATATATGGGGAGAAGGCAGGTTTTACATCACTGGAGCTTCATTTTAGGAAGATTAATCTGAC
Source organism: Pseudorca crassidens (assembly GCF_039906515.1). Classification (NCBI taxonomy): domain Eukaryota; kingdom Metazoa; phylum Chordata; class Mammalia; order Artiodactyla; family Delphinidae; genus Pseudorca; species Pseudorca crassidens. The sequence goes on from NC_090317.1 coordinate 36,028,408, forward strand.
TTTGGAATGTGGGATGAATTGAATAGTGGAAGGAATACTCCAGAGGAAAAGTAGTAAAAGCGTGGTATTTGTGAGAATGGAGTAGAGAGGGTGGATTGGAGAGGAAGCATATGCGTGGCTCAACAACTAAATAAATGTAGGGAGTAAAGGGAGGAGGAATGGTATTTATAACAATCATGTATTTAGAGCTTATTATGTGCCAGGCATATTCTGAGTAGTTTGTATATATTAAATCATTTATTCCTCACAGAAACCTTACGAGTTAGATATTCTACAGGTGAAGAAAGTGAAGTACCGAGAGTATAAGCACCCTGCCGAAGGTCAGAGAGTTGAGATTTAAACCCAGGCAATCTGGCCACAAAATCCTAACTGTTCAACCATGTTGCTTCAAAGAATTAAATATAAGCCCAAAGTTTTGAGCCCGTATGATTAAGAGAAAACATATATGTACATGTGTATTGGTCAGACATTCTACTTTGTTTCTCTATTCTTTCAGTTTTATTGAGATATAATTGACCTACAGCACTGTGTAAGTTTAAGGTATACATCACAATGACTTGACATACATGTATTGTTAAATGATTACCATGATGTTTAGTTAACATCCATCACCTCATACAGTTACAGAAATTTTTTTCCCTTTTGATGAGAACGGTTAAGGCTTACTCTCTTAACTTTCAAATGTACCACACAGCAGTGTTAACTATAGTCATCATGTTGTACATTACATTCCCATTACTTGTTTATCTTATAATTGGAAGTTTGTACCTTTTGACCACCTTCATCCAAATACCCCACCCCTACCTCTGGTAGCCACAAATGTGATGTCTTATATGAGTTTGTTTTTTTGTTGTTGTTGTTTTAGATTCCACATATAAGTGAGATCATGCAGTATTTGTCTTTATCTGACTTATTTCACTTAGCATAATTAATGCCCTTAAGGTCCATCCATGTTGTCATGAATGGCAAAATTTCCTTCTTTTTAATGACTGGGTTGTTTTCCATTGTGTGTGTGTGTGTATATATATATATATATATATATATATATATACACACACACACACCACACTTTCTTTATCATTTCAGGTCAGACATTCTGGTATAGTATAACTAAAAACTGTGGAATTCAAAAGTGCCAAGAGTGGGCAATACTTTTAAGTTTCTATTAATTCATACAAAGCATACCTTAAATGAACCATTATAGGGCATGCTGTGACAACACTCAGGGAATGATAGAATGTTGAAGGAAACCACAATCTACCACTCCAAAATATGTCTCTTTGACATAATTATTTTGAGCTTAAGGCAATTAAGAAGCAGCAAACTCTAAAAAAGCTCCCCCTTTTCTGCCTAAAGGCAGGAAATAAATTCTCCTTTTACTGAAGACAGACTCTAATCTGCCCAGAGATGGCATCAGAGAAACCTGTATAAACAAACCTTGTTAAACTAACCCTTATCTTCCTAGTTACTGCTTCACCATTAACTACCCTCTCCCAAACCCCTTTGTCTTGTCAATTCTTCACAAATTTATTGTTTTGTCTAAAAGGTATAAAGCCTTCCTGCTCTGGTCATTTCTTCAGGTCTTCATTCTCTTTATTAAATGCAAAAATTTAGTAAAACTTGTATACTTTTCTCCTGTTAATTTGTCTTTGTCAGTTTAATTTTCAGACCCAACCAGAGACCCTAAGAGAATTGAGGAAAACTTTTTCTTCCCCTGCAATGTCATCACATGAGAAAGCCACTCAGCTAAGAAATGAAGGAAAACATAGCCCTGATGTTCCTATAGCCTCATTGGCCCCCTTTTACGTATTTTATCACAATGTATCTTAATTGTGTTGGCTTTTCCTCTGATTTATCCTCTTTCCCCTCAACTAGACTGTGAGTTTCTTGAGGGCAAGGATCTTGTCTTACTCATTGCTTACCTCACAGCACACATACATCTCATGATGCTCAGGGGTGCTCAGATAGTTTTTGAACTGAAAAGCACTTGAATGAAAAGAAATTATCTAAACTAATACATCAAGGCCTATTTCTCCTAGGCTAAACTTCTGCTACTATTTGAAAGGGCTTATTTACCATATACTCATATGATAATGATGGCACTAAAATTAGGAATATTATCTTTGTGACCCTGATAATTTTCTAACTATAGTGATAGATTAATAAAACAAAAGAGGAGTTTAATTCTTGTCAAATCAGTGCTTTCTCCCTATGTACAGATATTTAAATAATTAGGTCAACCATAGTTGCATAACTCCAGGAAGCAGCCTTCAAATGGACCAAGATTTGGCAATTTTTTTTTTGGTAAACATTTTTGGCTTTTCTGATAGGGTCTGTATTGCAACTAATCAACTCTGCCATTGTAGTGGGGAGAGCAGCCACATGTAGTATGTAAATGAATGAGCATGGCAGTGTTCCAGTAAAACTTGATTTACAATAACAGGCTGCAGTCTAGATTTGGGCCTTGGCTATCGTTTTCCAAATCCTGACACAGAATGCAGTGTGAATGGTACCTCTTGGAGTTGTGCTATGTGGTAGCCATGTAGACAATTCATATAGACTAAATAAACTCAGGAACTTTTCCTCTTTCTAGAAAAAACCTGAGAGACTACCTACTTACTACTCATTTTACAGATGGGGAAACTTAGACTCTGAGAAGTTCAGAAAGAGAGATATGCTTAAAGTAATTTAGCTTGCTTGTGTCAAAGCTAGCTATGAAACCCAGGTATGCCGACTCCTAGTCCAATGCTCTTTCTATTATATCAGTTCCTCAAGGATGAATATTAAATTATTTCTCATATAGGTATAGTTTAAAATATACCTTATTATATTCTAATTCTTTGCAAATTGATATGTCTATGTTATAGACAAATAGTTGCTCATATCACAGAGAAATTACTATAAAACCCTAAAGTAAAAATATATATAGTTGGGAGGAATCCCTTATCCTGATGTTAAGTCTTACAATATATTGGCAATAATCAAGATAGTATGGTACTGGCGAGGGATAGACACATAGATCAATAGAACAGAATAGAAACCCAGAAATAGATCCACACAGGTATACCCAATAAATCTTTGACAAAAGAGCAAAATCAGTTCAATGGAGAAATGATAGCCTTTTTAGCAAACGGTGCTGAAGCAATTGGACATCTAAAGGCAAAAAAACTTATCCTTCACCTAAATTTCATATCATATACAAAAATTAAGCCAAAATGGATTAAGATTTAAATATAAAACTATAAAACTTTTTTTTGGGGGGTGCTGCCTTGGGTCTTCATTGCTGAGCACGGGCTTTCTCTAGTTGCGGTGAGTGGGGGCTACTCTTCCTTGTGTTACTCAGGCTTCTCATTGAGGTGGCTTCTCTTGTTGCGGAGCACGGGCTCTAGGCACGCAGGCTTCAGTAGTTGCAGCAGGCGGGCTCAGTAGTTGTGGCTCACAGGCTTAGTTGTTTCACGGCATGTGGTATATTCCCAGACCAGGGATTGAACCTGTGTCCCCTGCATTGGCAGGCAGATTCTTAACCACTGCACCACCAGGGAAGTCCCTATAAAACTTTAAAAAATTACATGGTAGAAAATCTTTGGGAACTAGCACTAGAGAGTCCTTAGACTTGACACCAAAAGCATGATCCATAAAAGGAAAAAAACTGACATACTGGCTCATCAAAATTAAAATCTTTTGCTCCGTGAAAGACTGTTAAAAGCAATGAAAAGAAAAACGACAGAGTGGAAGAAAATACTTGCAAACCACATATCTGACAAAGCACTAGTGTGTAGAATATATAAAGAACTTTCAAAACTCAACTGTTAAAAAATGGGCAAAATACATGAAGAGACATTTCACAGAAGAAGATATACATATGGCAAGATATACATATGGCAAGAAGATATACATATGGCAAGCACATGAAAAGATGTTTAACGTTAGCCATCAGAGAAATGCAAATTAGAACTGCAATGAGACATCACTACATGCCTATCAGAATGGCTAAATGAAAAAAATATTGATAACACCAAATGCTGGTGAGGATGCAGAGAAATTGGACCTTATGCCAGTGGGAAGGTAACATGGTACAGCCAGTATGGAAAAGAGTTTGGCAGTTTCTTACAAAGCTAAGCATATAATGTACAACCTGGTCATTTACCCCACAGAAATAAAGACTTATGTTCATATAAAAACCTTTACATTAATGCTCATAACAGTTTTATTCATAATAGCCAAGAACCCAAAACAGCCTAGATGTCCTTCAAAGGGTGAATAAACAAACTGTGGTATATACATACCATGGAATACTACTCAGCAATAAATAAAGAATGGACAATCAAAGCACACAATAATTTGAATGAACCTCAGGAAATTATGCTTAGTGGAAAAATTCAGTAACAAAAAGATAGTGCCTGATTGCATTTATGTAACATTCATGAAATAGCATAATTACAGAGGTAGAGAACTCATGGTTGGTTGCCAGGTGTTAGGGATAGGGAGGAGGGGGACAAGTGTGCCTATAAAGGGGTAAATAAGAGAGTCTTGTGGTGATGATGCAGTTTAATATCTTAATTATTATGGGGGTTACACAAGGCCACACATGTGCTAATATTCCATAGAGACACCCCCCATACAGAAACTACTTCATGTACAACCACTGAAATTTGAATAAACTCTGTGGATTGTGCCAAAGTTAGTTTCTTGGTTTTGATCATGTATTATAGTGGTATAAGATGTTAACATTGGAGTAGGCTGAGGAAAGTGCATATGGGACTTCCCTGTACATTTCTTTTGTAACCTCCTGTGAATCTGTCATTATTTCAAAATAAAAAGTATGTATATTAAAATGTAAAATATAGTTTATTCAAAATTATATGTATATATGAGAGAGAGAAGTGAATCCTCTTCAATTTAACAATTATCTATTGCATTCCTTCCATGGCCAACATTCTAGTTAGTGAAAAGTTGAATAAATACATTTTCAAAAGCCATCCATTCCATTAAAGAGGGTCTTCTTGAGAAATTCCAATCAAAATGCCCATGGGCTTCCCTGGTAGCGCAGTGGTTGGGGGTCCACATGCCGATGCAGGGGACACGGGTTCGTGCCCCGGTCCGGGAGGATCCCACATGCCGCGGAGCGGCTGGGCCCGTGAGCCATGGCCGCTGAGCCTGCGCGTCCGGAGCCTGTGCTCCGTGGCGGGAGAGGCCGCGGCAGTGGGGGGCCAGCGTGCCACAAAAATAAATAAATAAAAATGCCCTTAATCTTTCAAAGTGAAACTTATCCGTCAGTAACATAAAGTAATGAAAATCTGTTTGCTTCCTTTGAAATTGATTAATTACAAGGACTACATAATTTATTCTTCCTTCTACTACTCTTCTAAAGTATTTTTGCTAAAACCACCAAAGATGTACTAATATGCCAAATGCAAGGCCTAGTTGACCTCTCTGCAACATTTGTCCTTGTTAACCAGTTTTTCCTTTTTTCTTTTTTAAAGTTTAGGCAACATTGGTTTATCCTTGAGGGTATTATGCTAAGTTAAATAAGTCAGACGGAGAAAGACAAATACCATGTGATTTCACTCATATGTGGAATATTAAAAAAAATTCTTCTTTTTGAAAGTGCTCTACTTCTTTAACTTTCGTGACATCACTTTTTTTTCCTAGTTCTCCTCCTGTCTCTCTAGCCATCTTTATTTAGCTTTTTCTCTTATTTACAGCTTCAGTAATAAACTCCACGCCAGTGGTTCTCACATCTCTTTTTCTAATACCAACTTCTTCCTTGAATTTCAGACCCATATTATCAACTACTCATTAATTGTTCCACTTGACTGTCCTCCAGGAACCTCCCATTTAACTTAACTGCCCCCCATTCTTCCTCCATACATGTGCTCTGCACATAGTAGTTGCTCAATAAATATCTGAATTAAAATGGAAATATTCTTGATATTTTGAATGATACATAATTCTACCATTCTTGAAAATTAGAAACCTCAGTGCAATTCTTGGCTTTTCTCCATTACGCTTAAATGTAGTTAATCACAAAATGCTTTTGATTTTACCTTAATGTTTTTTAAATTCAGGCTCTCCCTATTCTTATAGCAACTACTTTAAGTCAGAGGCCTCATCATCTCTCACCTGAACTCTTGACATAGGCTCCAAACTGGTCCTCACAGGTTTGTGTCTACGAGTGAATGAGTAGAGATGTGTATGTGAGGGAGAGAGATGTGTGAAAAGCTAACTACAATCCCCAACTGTACAGCTTAAGTTACCAAAAAAAAAAACTTTTGAAGACCAATTCTTGGTTGCAGAACCAAAGACCCTGTGAGAAATGTCAAGCTAAGGGAAATGAGCTTGTAAATGATTCTATGCAAGTTCTTATTTTAAATGCTGGCTCCCCAAATATCACCAAAATATCTTGAGACAAAGCTGTGCTTATTCTCACCACAGTAAGGGGGAGTGCCACCTCAACAGAGACTTAGTATCATCTATAAGTAGAGAGGGTGAACTCGGGATATTTATGAGATTTTAAAGTCTGGTTTAAGGTGGGCCTTTCAATTGGGGAAGGGGCTTGATTATGATTGGGTAAAGATCATAATACAATAGTTTAAGATTTGTGGACCCAGCAGTCCGCAAATGGACTTTCAGAACTCTCCTGATGATTCTTTCGAGAAGTTCCTGGAATGTACAATAAGTTTATTTGCAACTTTTATCTTTCTGGGAAAGAATTTCCTAGAATAGTAAAATTATGCTGATAAAGACAATGGAAAAGTAAAGTCACATTAATATAGGCCGAAAGCTGTGTAGGTGTAGATGGTCTCAGTTTTCATATAAAGAAGACAATGAAAAGAAAATAGGAAAGGGATTAAAAGAATTTGTACATTAAATTAATAATAGTGAATATTGAACAATTAATTTCCATTTATTTTCATATCTTTGTTGTAATCTGACTTAAACCAATTTGGCTTTCAGAAGTGTTAGGTTTGAATGACTCTTAAATTGAAGACTATAGGTCTTCAAATGCACAACTTTGCTACTGCGTGACGTGTTACAATGAATGGAGGTCTTAAACTGAATTAACCGACGCACACATTTATTAGTAAACAGGGGCAAGAAAGTCTTACACCCTGTTACAATAATCTTAGAAAGATCACTGCTCTATCTTTTTGAGGACTTTAACAAGCATCTTGCATGGAAGTTTCACTCTAAAGCAAATGTTCTGACAGACTGCTTAGCTGATCTATTTGGGTCATGGAACAAAATTCTTTCTTATTAGAGTATGTATTGTGTGGTAGGTGGGTAGGTAGGGTACAGAAAGGAAAGCAGTTCCAGATGTAAGCAATGAAAGACAAAATGCACCAGACAATTGAAGAGATTATTTTATTCAGGCTATTGCAATAGGGAGACTGTTCATTAATGAGGAACACCTCAAAGAAAAGGAAGGGAGCTTGAGGTTTTATAGAGGCAGGTAAACAAGGGAGTTATCCACGAGGCATATGGGAGTCATAAAGAAGGATGAAGATGGGTCTTATCTGGGAAGATATGAGAACAGAGTGCTCCTTTGAAGTTAGCCAGAATATAAAGGAGTGGGAGGAACTCAACTATTGTTAATGATGGGTTTCAGAACACATTACCCCCAAAATATGATGCCCTGGCATATTGAAAATTTTAAGCTGAAGGAATTTAAGAAACGGTTGGTGCAGGAAGGACTCTCTGAACTTTCCCTGAAGCAGATCATAAGGTCCTCATGTAAGAGGTGCCCACCCAGTACCCAAAGGAAAAGAGTATCCTTATCTCTGAAGACGGAGGGAATTTGATTGAACAAGACTTGCTAAGTTTCCCTGTTTACTATCTTTAGCTCATACCCTTTTGTTCTATCACATTTTCTGTGACTTTCCACTCTTCATCAAACCTAGTGTAAAAATACTCAGGTTTAACTTTCTTTTGGGTCTTCATTTCCTTATGAAGGCTCCTGTGTCACATAAAACCTATATTAAATAAATGTGTATGCTTTTCTCTTGTTAATCTGTCTCTTGTTACAGAGACTCAGCCAAGAACCTAGAAGGGTTGAGGGAAAAAGATATTTTTCCTCCCTTTACTGCCTTCCAGGAGCACAGGGCTCAGATAAAATTCAGCATTGTCATAGGTACTCCTTAGAAGGTATTAGGCTGCTGGGCTCATCTGGTTCTTATACCCCTTTTTGTGCAAAGGTGGAGCTGCCTATAGAGTATTTCTAGTCAATACATATTTTTTGAACATCACCGATTAGAACCAGTTGTTTTGAGAAGAATATTTTAGATAGGATGACCAGGGAAGTCCTCTCTGAGGAAGTAATTTTGGAACAGAGACCTGAATTCATTAAGTGAGCAAACCATGCAAAGCAGAAGGGTGTTCCAGGCAGAAGGAACTGAAAGTACCAAGACCTTGAGGCACAGATGAGCACGTAGAGATAAATGAGACCACCCAAATGAGAACAAGCAAAGGGCTACTTATTCATAGCTTGTTACGGCAAGGGAGTCAGCCACCATTGCTTGCATTTGGCAAAGACTCACAGTCAGGCGAGTAGGGAAGCTTCATCGTGGAAAAGAGGGATAGCTTCAGGTATGCCTTGATTGGAGGCTGTTGGCATGCGGAAACTGTAGGCAGGCTAATGAGAAGCAGGGCATCCTATGTGATTGATACATATTTGGCTTTCTCTGGTTGGTACTAAGTTGGAAGCTGGGACAAAAATTAGGGAAGCTGTCAGTTATTAATCAATTCCTGGATGTTTTGGGCTGATTGTTACAGGGAGTATTGTTTGGCTTCCTGTATTGGTTACTAGAGATAGTAGTCTGACTTATAGAAAGTAAGTTGGTTTCTTGAGTTGGTTTCTGCAGATTGTGGGTAAGAGTTCTATTTTTTATATATGGTCTGGCCATCGTCTGTTTGCATATTCAGTCTCTCAAGCATGACATGTTTGAAAAACACCAGGAAGAGTAGTGTGGCTGGAGTGGAGAGAAGGAGCAGAAAGTGTTGGGAGATGAGGTTAGACAGATTGGTGGGGGATAGGTCTGGTAGGGCCTTGAAATCCATGGTGATAGGAACCCTTTGGAGTATTCTCAACAGGGGAGTGAAGTGAGCTGATTTATAGTTTTAAAAGGTTGCTTTGGCTGTTATATGGATTCTGGAGACACTAGAGAGACAAGAGTAGAAGCAGAGAAGCCACCAAGGAGGCTGTTGCCATAGTTAAGGCGATATTTTGAGTCAAAGGCGCTTGAAAAAACAGCAGATGCAAGAAGGACACTCTGACTTTTTTTCCTTTCTTTTAAACACAAGAGATGAAATTTCCATGTAAGAGATGTTGTAGGGGAGCAAATTTTGCCACCCCAGAATGTCTCTTGGGCATGAGGATTAATTTAGGTGATTATTTTTAAGAAACAGAAGGCTCAGGAAATTTTTCTCATTACCGCCCCCTTAACTACCTAAAAGAATTTAAAGGGCCTGGAATAGTGCTATCACCAGAGATGTCTGCAAAGAGTATGGGTTAGGTGTGGTGGGAGAAATTTGTTAGGGTGTAGAGACCAGCATTCACTCAGTGTCCATAGTCTCTGCATGGCCCAGTAAACATTTATTTACCAAACATTTGCTTTTCCATCTCTATGTGACTTGCCTTCCTCCCCTTTCAGGTTCCAAACCACTAGCCTCCAACATCCTCTCTTGTCTTTAGCTGAAGATGGTATTTAAGGTGAGGGTTTCAGCCATTTTGGCAAGTTACTCAGTCTTTCTGGGTCTCTCTCATGTATACATGTTATTAAATTTTGTTGATTTTCTCCTGTTAATCTTTTTCATGTTAATTTAATTCTTAGACCAGCCAGAAGAGCCCTGGAAGGGGAGAGGAAATTTTCTTCCTCCCTGACAATGTGCTCCCTATACCAGAAGGGAAGAGACATTCTATCTCCAAGGACAGGAAGTTGAGGCTGAGAGAAATCTACAAACTTCGTTAAACTAACATTTATCTTCCTATTCACTTCCCCACCCAATTAAATACCCTAGCCAAAGCCCCTTTGCCTTGTCGCATTTTCACAATTTACTACTCTTTGTCCAATTCAGTACATAAGTGTTCAACTCTAACTGCTTTTCTGAGCCTTCAGTTTTCTCATGAAGACTCCCATGTACATGTAAAGAAAAAAACAGTTAAAACTTGTATACTTTTCTTCTGTTAATCTGTTTTATGTCAGTTTAATTCTTAGGCCCAGCTGGAGACTCTAAGAGATAGAAGACAAGTTTTTCCTCCCCTATAGATGACAGTGGTCTGAACCAGGATAGTAGCTGTGGAGGTGGTAAGAAGTGGTGGATTCTGGACATGTTTGGAAGGTAGAGCGAACAGGATTCATTGATGAGTTGGATGTGTGGGTGAGAGAATAATCAAGAATACAGTATCTCCAGTGTCTTTGACCTGAGCAAATGGTGATGCCATTAATAAGATGAAGAAAGCCTTTATGAATGCCCTTTGCTCCTTCATTAAATCATGTCTACTTATCCAGATGATATATGTATGCTACTTGAGGATAAGGATGGAGCCTTGTCAAGTTTTCCTTCCACTAAGCTTATTAGAGAATTGTATACCCAGGACAGACTTACGTGAATATTTCTTATTTATTCTGCTAAATAAATTGGAAAAAAAAATGGTTTTGATGCCGAGGCTAGCAGGCAGTTTCTAATTGAGGCGCCTCTGTTCTGTTCTTTTCCCCACCCTCTTGATACTTAAGTAAAAGAAATGCAGAACACTTGGGAAATCTACATTTTTCTTGAGGAGATAAATTGACATGCTTATTGATGTAGTCATTCTAGAGGAAGTGGCTAGATGCTTAACTAAGTCTGAAAGAATTCGGATATTTACATTCATTTGAATCCAGAGTTTGAAAAAAACACTTTGTGCACTTCACTCTTGGAGAAAAGGAGACAGATCAATATCCACCAGAGAAATATAGCTGAATTGTAGATTAGATACAAATCTGTTAGTTGCATTCTCATCCTAAACTGATTGTTGAGTGTCCAGGTAAGGAAGATCCTCTGCTGTGATTTAAATCTAGACTTTTTTTTGCTTCTTGTAAATTTGCAAATGCAACATAAAGACCTTTTCTCCCCTTATTCTATCTACCATGATACTCCTATTAGCTACAGTGTTATATAGAAATACAAGGGAACAGTAGTGCTCTGTTAGTAATGAAATTTACATGTGAAAAGCAAGTGATGCATATTCAATTGCCCCTGTTTCAGAATCTCATCATTATCACAGTCATTACTGTGTAACTACCTTGTTTTGATTGATTATATACATGAATCCAATATAAATGAGGGTGGCTGTCATGAAAAAGAGTTTCCTTCCATTAAGTTTTAAAGAATAGTCATCAGTATATTTAAATATTGCTTTTAAATTTTTTCACATGATTTTCTTTAATTATCATATATATTTGAAGGGAGGCAAGAATTTTTCTTTATTATCTACATGTTCATTTTTTCTACCTCAAAATTGTGCTACAATACAGAGTTTGTGATGTCACTACTATTTCCATAACAACCCACTCAGCAATAGCACATATACAGTTTAATACATGATCAAGCGAAATGAAAAGCTCTGATTAAAAATAAATGGAGACATTCAAACCTAAATTCCTACTAGCAAACGAAAAAGATTATAAAGTGCTACAAAGAGCATATGCTAGAAGGAAGCATTAGTTTTATTCCAAAATTATTATGATTATCCCTATTTTTCTCATGTAAAGTAAAATCCCACTAATTTAGGCTCTACTAAATCAAAAATTTTCAGAATTCACCATGTGAAGAACACTGAGGGAAAGATTTGATAAGTAAATGGATACATAAAGAACAATGGTAGTATCATTATTAGTGTCATATTTAGGCTAAGTGAACAATCTGTTTACTAAAAGCAACCTCCCACTGTTAAACTAGCCTACACTATCTTCCAGTAATGGCAACTAAAATGTTCACAGTATCTGTAGTTTTTCATCTATTTCAGGACCCAGTTGGGGGTAAGCAGGATTAACTACATCTGGTTGGAACAGAGTAGGTGGGCCAGGTCATGGAATTAGATTTTCCCACTGAGCAAATTCAGCTATAGGCACCAGAGGAAATGCAGTATGAATCAGAATATGATATTTAGCCATGCAGTCAGTCATCCAGTATTGCTGAACATCTACTATGTGCCAGGTTCTGTACTAGTCATTGAGGTTATAATGATGAATGTCTTCCCTCAGAGGACTCACGTATATGCAAATAAATGAGTTGCAATGCAATGATTAAATGCAAGACTATAAGCAATTATAACACTGAGGTCACACAGAGGAAATAGTAATTAACTGTTCTGGGGGGTGGGGGAGAATCAAGGAAAGTGATAGACCTGGATAATGGGGATAAATCAAGCTGTTTTGAGGTGAGTGGCAGTACACTAAGGATACAGAGGTAGAAGGGGCTTTCCAGGCAAAGGATGTTGAATGTGATCTGGAGTGTATTGTGAAAGAGAAAGTAGTGGGGGAAGAAGACTGAGCAGAGCAAACAAGACAAGGTGATAGAAAGTTTTATACATCACGCTAGGGATTTTGGACCAATGTCTGATCATCCTATAGTGATACCTACAAGTAAACAAGCAATCTCTATACACAGAGAGCTTTCCCTTAGCTTTTCAGTGTCTCATTCTTAAATATGAATATTCAGCCAAGGATCACCAGACATTTGAGAAAAACTTTCAACATTAGAGCTGTACATATTTAAAGTGCATAATTTAGTAAGTTTTGACATATATATTCAAATATATATGCATGTTCAAAATACACATATTCATATATATACACACACTCCTGAAACCATCCCCATAATCAAGATAGTGAACATATCTACCAGAAAGTTTCCTTGGGCCTTCCCTCTTGTTCCTTGCCAAGAACACTAATCTGTTTTCTGTCACTGTCCATTTACATTTTTCTAGAGTTTTATATAAATTGGAATCATGAGTATTTTCTCTTTTTGATCTGGTTTCTTTCCCTCAGCATAATTAATTTGAGATTCACCCCTATTGTTGCATGTATCAAGAATCCAGTCCTTTTTTTGACTCAGTAATATTTCATTGTATAGATATACTACCATTTATTTATTCATCCCCCTGTTGATGGACTTCTAGGTTATTTCCAGTTTTTGCATGTTACCAGTTAAGCTTCTTGAAAAGGAGACATCAGTCCCAAAATGGAGTCACTTGTGCTAAACCCCACATCAGCAAACCGAGACTTAATACCTAACCTAATTGCAGTCTCCACACCCCCCAGGAATGTAACCTTTAACCAGTAAACCTGGAATTACCAGGTCAGCACTAGTGAGGTAATCCACCCAATAGGCCCTTCCGTTCCCCTTAGGATGGTGGCCTTCCCTGAAACAGTGCATTCTTTGCTAATAATTTCCTTTTCCTGCCCCCTTTCTTCCTTTAAAAATCTTTCCTTTTCTACAGCTCTGTGGACCTCCTTTCTATTGCTAGATGAGATGCTTCCTGATTCATAAATCATTAAATAAAGGCAACTTGATCTTTAAATGTGCTTAGTTGAATCTTTGTTATTTAACAAGTTCTTTTGAATACTCTGTACAAGTCATTGTACAGACATATTTTTCTTTAGTTTTGGGTAAATACCTCAGGGTGGAATGACTAGATTGTATGGTAGGTGTATGTTCAACTTTATAATGAACTACCAAACTGTTTTGCAAAGCAGCTCTCCCATTTTACATTCCTACTAGCAGTATGAGAGTTCTGGTCACTCCAATCCTTGCTAACATGTGGTCAGGCTTTTTAATTTTAGACATTCTAATAAGCATGTAGTGGTCTCATTGTGGTTTTAATTTGCATTTCCTTAATTATGTTGAGCAACTTTTCATGTGCTTATTTGCCATCCATATATCTTTGATGAAATGTCTGTTCAAATATTTCCCCCATTTTTTTTATCATACTGGTTTGTTTACTGTCTTATTGTTAGGTTTTGAGAGTTCTTTATATATATTGGATGTCAGTTATATAATTTACAAAGATTTTCTCCCAGTCTGAGGCTTGTTTTTCTTTCTCTTATCATTGCTTTTTGAAGAGCCAAAATTTTTAATCTAGATGGAATCCAATTTATCATTTTCTTCTCTTATGGATTGTGCTTTTGTTGTCAAGTCTAAGAAATCTTTGCCTAACTCAAGGTCACAAAGATTTTCTCCTATGTTTTCTTTTAGAACTTCTAAAAGAAGTTATGGATTAAAGGTCATTTTTTTTTGCCTATGAATCTACATTCAATTGTTTAAGCATCACTTGTCAAAAAGACTTTTCTTTCTCTTCTGCTTTGACTTTGTATGTTTGTGAATCCATATATGTTGGTTTATGTCTGGACTCTCTATTCTGTTCCATTGATCTGTTTGTCTACCTTTATGCCAATAATACATTGTCTTGATTACTGTAGCTTTATAATAAGTATTGGAATCAGATGTTAACCCCTAACTTTGTTCTTTTGCAGAATTCTTTTGGCTATCCTAGGTCTTTTGCATTTTCATATGAATTTTAGAATCCTTTTGTTAATTTCCTTAAAAAAGCCTGCTGGGATTTTGATGGGAATTGTGTTGAATTTATAGATCAGTTTTGGAAAGAGTTCACATCTTAACAATATTAAATTTTCTATACCATAAACAAGGAATATCTATTTATTTAGGTCTTCTATAATTTCTTTTAGCAATGTTTTGCAATTATCAGTGTACAGGTCTTTCACATCATTGGTTATATCTAGCCCTAAGAATTTCATATTTTTTATGCTATTGCAAATGGTATTGTTTTTAAAAATCAGTTTCCAATAGTTTGTTGCTAGTATATAGAAATACAATTGATCTATATTAATCTTGTATCCTGCCATTTTGCTAAACTCGCTTATTAGTCCTAGTAGCTTTTTGTTGTTGACTCTATTGGATTTTCTACATAGACAATCAGGTTGTCTGAAAATAAAGATAGTTTTACTTCTTCCTCTCCAGTTTGGATGCCTTTTATATTTGTTTTTTTTTTCTTGCCTGACTGCACTGGTTAGAATGTTGAATAGAAGTGGCAGAACAGATATTCCTGCCTTGTTCCTGATCATAGGAGTGAATCATGCAGTCTTTCACCATTAAATATGGGGTTAGCAGCAGATTTTTAGTAGATAACCTTTACCAATTTAAGGAAGTTACCTTCTATTCCTAGTTTGTTGAATGGTTTTATCATGAAAAGTATTGGGTTTTATCAAATCCTTTTTTTGTGTCTATTGAAATGATCGTGTTTTTTCATCTTTTTAGTTTGTTAATATGATACATTACATTGATTGGTTTTTGAATGCTAATCTAACCTTTCATTCCTGGGATAAAACTCACTTGGTCATGATGTGTTATATTTCTATATATTGCTAGATTCAATTTACTAAATATTTGTTATGAATTTTTGTGTGTATTTCATGAGAGTGTTAGCCTATAGTTTTCTTCTCTTGTAATATCTTTGTGTGGTTTTGGTATTAGAGTAATGATAGCCTTGTAGCATGAGTTGGGAAGTATTCTCTTCTCTTAAATTTTTTGGAAGATTTTATATAAAGTTATTATTATTTATTTTTTAAAGGTGTGGTAGAATTCACCAGTGAAGCCATATGGGCCTGGGAATTTCTTTGTAGGAGGGGTTTAAACTATAATTTCAATTTCATATATATTTCACTCTTCAGGTTATCTGTTTCTCCTTGACTGAGCTTTGGTAATTTGTGTCTTTCAGGGAATTTGTCCATTTCACCTAATTCATCAAATTTATGGGAATAGTTGCTCAAGTTATTCCCTTATTATTCATTTGCTGTCTGTAGAATCTTTCATGATGTCACTTCTCTTGTTCTAGATATTTTTAATTTTCATATCCTCTCTTTTCCTCATTAGTCTGGCTAGTGATTTACCAATTTTATCGATCTTTTCAAAGAACCAGCTTTTTTTGTTTGTTTCACTGATTTTTCTCTGTTATTGTTCTGTTTTTTATGTCACGGATTTCTGCTTTGATCTTTACTGTTTCCTTTCTTCTGCTTACTTTAGGTTTAATTTGGTTTTTTTTTTGTTGCTGTTGTTTTTTTAGTTTCTCAAGGTAGAAGACTGTGTTATTACTTTGAGATCATTTTTCTTTTTTATATAGCCATCTTATGTTATAAATTTGCCCCTAAATACAGCTTTCGTAGCATCCTACAATTTTTAATATGTTGTGCTTAACTTTTCATTTAGTTAAAATTATTTTCTAATTTTCCTTTTGACTTCTTGTTTGATACATTCATTATCTAGAAGTGTTATTTCATTTGCAAATATTGTGGAAATTTCCAAAGATCATTTTGTTATTGATTCCTAATTTAATTCCATTGTGGTCAAAGGACAAACTTTGCATGACTTGAATCCTAAATTTATTGAGACTGTTTTATGGCCCAGACTATTGTCTATCTTGGTAAATATTCCCTGAGCACTTGAGAAGAAACTACATTCTGATGTTGTTGGGTGATGTGTTCTATAAATGTCAATGAGGTCAAGTGGTGTTTGAGTCCATTATATCTTTGCTAATTTTCTACCCACATTTTATTCATTTTTTAGAGAGGAATATAGCGATGCCTAGGTTATAATCGTGGGTTTGTCTGTTTTTCCTTGCAGTTCTATCAAATTTTGCTTCATGAATTTTGAAGCCCTGTTATTTGGTGCATAAACATTTAGGATTGTTATGTCTTCTTGATTAATTGACCTCACTATCATTATGAAATAAATTACTTTATCCCTGGCAATATTTTGCTCTGAAATCAACTTTGATATTAATATAACCACTCCAGCTTTCTTTTGATTAGTGTTAGCATGCTATATCTTTTTCTATCCTTTTACTTTTAACCTATTTGTGCCTTTATATTTAAAGTATGTTTCCTGCAGGCAGCATGTGGTCTCCTATGGGTCTTAATTTTTTATTCCATATGACAATCTCTGCCTTTTAATTTGGATATTTCAACCATTTACATTTATGTGATTATTGATATGGCTAGGTTTGAGTCTGTCATCATGTTATTTGTTTCTATTTGTCCCACCTTTTTTTGTTCACTTTTTCCTCTTTTTCTGCCTTCTTTTGGATTAATCAGGTATTTTTTATGACCCCATTTTATCTCATTTGTTGGCTTATTAGCTATAACACTTTGTTTTGTTATTTTAGTGATTGCTTTAAGGTGGGTTTTTTTGCACATTTAACTTGTTTCAGTATACCTTCAAGTGATACTACACCATTTCACATATAGTATGACAACCTTACAATTATATATTTCCATTTCTCCCCTCCAAACTTTTATGCTATTGTTGTCATATTTTTTAGTTTTGTATATGCTCTAAATCCCACAATGAATTCTTATTATTTTTGTTTAAACAGTTTTTAAAAGAAATTGAAATAAGAGAAAAGTCTTGTATATTTACCCATATAGTTACCAATTCTGGTGCTCTCCTTCTTGCTTTTTGTTTAAATCAATACTTCCATCTGGTATCTGCCTGAAGAATGTCCTTTAGTATTTCCTGTAGTGCAGGTCTGCTAGTGATGATTTCTTTCAGTTTTTGTATGCCTGAAAATGACTTGATTTTGTTTTTGAAATATATATTGCCAGGTATAGATTTCTGGTTTGACAGGGTTTTGTTTTGTTTTGTTTTCCTTTCAGTACTTTAAAGGTGTCAACTCTCTTTTCTATAACATTGTTTCTGACAAGAGATCTGATGTCATTATTTTCATTCAGCTATGTGTAACAGCTCTATTTCCTTTTAAGATTTTTCTCTTTATCATTGGTTTTGAGCAATTTAATTATGATATGCCTTACTGTAATTTTCTTCATACTTCTTCTGTTTGGGGTTCATTGAGCTTTTGGGATCTGTGAATTTATATTTTTCATTAATGTCAGAGTTGGAAAGTTTCTTCCAACTTCTTCAAATATTTTTTCTGTCCCCCAACCCCCTCAAATATTCCAGTTGCTCACATATGAAGCCACACATAGTTCACTAGTGCTCTTTCATTTTTTAGCATTCTTTTTTCTCTGTATGTTTCATTTTGTATAGTTTCTATTGCTATGCATTTGAGTTCACTTATCTTTTCTTCTGTAGTGACTAGTCTGCCTTTAATCCCACCCAGTGAATTTTTCCTCTCAGGAACTGTAGTTTTCATCTCTAGAAGTTCAATTTGGGTCGTCTTCATATGTCTGCTTAACTTATTGAACATATGGAATACAAGTTATAATAATTGTTTTAATGTCCTTGTCTGCTAATTCTAATATCTCTGTCAATTTGGGGTCAGTTTTGATTGATTTTTTTCTCTTCATTATAAGTTATGTATCTCTGTTTCTTTACATACCTGGTAATCTTTGATTGGATGCCAGGCATTATGAATTTTACCTTGTCAGGTGCTGGATATACTTATATTCCTATAAATCTTTGTTAGCTTTGTTCTTAGATGCAGTTAAGTTACCTGGAAACAGTTTGATCCTTTCAGGTCTTATTTTTCTGGTTTAGGTGAGTCCAAAGAAGAGCTCAGTCTAGGGCTAATTTTTCCCACCACTGAGGCCAGACCTTCTGGGTACCCTACCCAACGTCCTGTGAATTATGACTTTTCCCAATCTGACTGGTAGGAATAGGCACTATTTCTGGCCTTCTGTGTCAGGTACTATTCTTTGTAATCTAATCCTTTCTTGTTCTCTCTCTGGCCTCAAGTAGATTTTTCACACATGTGTACTGATAGTTACTCTGCTGAATACTTGAGGGGAGACCTCTGCAGCTCTCTGGGACTCTGTTTCTGTCTCATTAACTCTAGTTGCATTTGACTCCCCAGACTCTCAGCTCCATAACATCAACAGAGAGGATCCACTGACCTTTGCCTCAATACCTCCACCCTATGCCATGGCCTGGAAAATCACTTATAGCTGGGGCAATCATAGGTGTCACCTCATTTGTTTCTCATATCTACAAACTAGTGTCCTTCATTGCCTGATGGCCAGTGCCTTTAAAACCATTGTCTCATGTATTTAGCTTTTAAAATTATCTACATGTATAATTTCATTCATCATTTCATAATGGACATTTTCAAACATACAAAAAGTTGAAAGCATTGTATAGTGTACAATTGTATGTATACCCACTCCCTAGATTCTACAATTAACAGTTTACAATATTTGTTTTATCATACAACTATGTATTTATTCATCCCTTTATTCACCCATCAAACCATCTTAATTTTTCATGCATTTTAAAATAATTGAAAATATCAATATAATTCACCCTAAATACTTCAGCATGCATATGATTAATGAGAGCTTAATATTTTGAATTTTGACAAATTAATCACCTGTGTAATGCTAACTTCCAAGTTATAAAATATACCTGTCACCACAGAAAGTTTCTTCCTGACTTTTCCAGTCAATCTCCACCCTCATCTTTCCAAAGGAAACTACTGTTTAGATTTTTTCACTACAGATAAGTTTTGCTTTTTCTAGAATAGCACTGTTAAATAGAAATGTAATATGAGTCAAAAATGGAGCCACGTGTAATTTAAAATTTTCCATTAGCCATGTTACAAAAAATAAAAAGGAAGAAGTGATTAATTTAAATAATGTATTTTATTTAATCCAATATGTCCAAAATATTATCATTTTCAACATGTAATCAGTATAAAAATTATGGATGAGATATATTACATTTTTCTCATATTATGTCTTTGAAATCTAGTGTGCAGTTTACACTTATAGTACATCTCAATTTGGACTAATCCTATATCAAGTGCTCAGTAGCAATTTGTAGCTAGTAACTACCATATTGGATAGTGCAGTTCTAGAATTCAATATAAATGTGATCATAAAATAGGTTCCCTTTGTCTAAGGCTTTTTTGCTCAGCATGATGTTTTGAGAATTTTAAAATTAGTTCATGCATCATTTTAATTAAAAAATTAAATGAAAAAAATAAAACAAAAGGGAAATAAAATGCTCAGCGAGAGTAATATAGAGGATGAGAGGAAAGAAATTGCATGTAAAGAATTTTGCCATTCAGTCCTTGTATTAGGGAATAGGAGACTAGACATGCTGATAAACTTTATCCTTTACATTAAGTAATCATAAAATATCTTAGTATTTTACGGTCAAGCACTAAAAGAAGAGAAGTAGAATACCTAATTTCAAAATCAATAGAGGGAATAAAAGTGAATTAAAAAATTAAGCAACTGAGTGAAATGTAGGAAAGGAGAAAAAAAGCAAACAAAAACCAAGAGAAATAACAAAATGATAATAATAAGTCCAAATATGTTGGTAACCCCAATAAATATAAATGGGCTGAACATACCATTTAAAACATACAGATTTTAAATTCAATAAAAGTGCTAAACCCAACTAATATTGTACTTATAAGATACATATCTAAAATATAAGAAAATGTGTACTTTAAGTAAAAGGATGGAAAAATATATATCTGGTAAATACTAACCAAAAGAAAGCTGGTGCAGCTCTATTATCAATAATATCAGACAAAGCATTCATCCAGAAAACTGGATAAAACAATTGTGGTATATTTATACAATGGAATACAACAGTGAAAATTAATGATAAATATCATGAACCTAATAAGCATAATCATCATCATAAGTTGTAGGAGGATAGGTACATTATGATATATTTATATTAAATTTAAAAGCATGTACTGCAAAACAATGTTATATATCATTATGGATTCATACGTATGTAGTGAAACAAATTAAATCATACATTGTAATGATAATACCAAGCTGAGAATAGTAGTGTCGAATGCTGGCTCCTCATATATCACCAACACAACTTGAGTTTATTTGTTTGCCATGGAAAGGGAGAAAAACACCTCCCCAAAGCTTTCGTAGTATCTCATAGGGAGAAGGCAAGGGTAGAATTTATTGAGAATTGGAAATTTGGTTAAAAGTGGGTCCTCTAATATGAGGACTTGTTTACAGTTGGATGAGGATCATGATATAACAGTCCAGGAATGGTGGAAACAGCAATGGGAGGATTTTGAGGAAAGGTATTCAGAGTTTTAGGGCACAAACTGTTGACATTTTCCATTGAAAAGTTGATGAATCTTTCAGGAAGTTACTATTGTATAATGAACAATCAGGCCATTTGCTTGGATAAGAATCTCCTGGAAGAGTAGGCTTATTAATGTAGAGAGTAAAGTATATGTGGGAGAGAGTAGGTAATTTCAGTCTTTAGTGTCCAAACTGAGAGTAGAGGGTGATGATTTTGGCTCTCAGTAGTTAACCCTAGGGTAGAGGAATAGGATCAGGGAGAAGTACACAGGGGCTTCAACTCTGCCTATAATATTTTATTTCTCTTAAAAAATCTGAAGCAAAAGTTAAAACTTGCCAAAGCTTGGTAACAGGTTCATAGGTAAAATAGTTTATCTTTCCTAACATTTCTTTGCATTTATTGTAGGCTTAAAATATTTTAAAATATCACCGTTGCTTCATAAACAATGACCGATTCTTTGTCTCCATTTTTTCAGATGCCAGGTAGGTCTCTCTAATTCAACATCACAGATGGTCCAGTTACATTACAATTGAGGTGGTTGATGTTTCATTACATTCCAGTCATAGTTTCCAGGTTATCTACCTTGTCAAATTCATAGGACTCGGTCACTTCCTATGTCTTGTCAACCAAAATTTTACAAACCACCTCTCAGTTTGTATCAATTTCAATTTATGTCGATTTTTTTTTCTATTGAGAGGGCCATCTTTTACTCATCTTTTCCATGGATTAAAGAGTCTCTTTCCCTAGTGCTCTATATATGAAGATGTATATATACACACAGGTACACACACACAGATCATATATTTTATATACATATTTATACACATATACATAAAGAATATTGGAATTAGAAGTTCCCCAGGTCATCTTCCTAGCCAACTTATGGACACTTCTATACCATTACAGAGCCAGTATAGCATAATGGTAGCATATGAGTTCTGGAGTCAGTTGGCTATGGTTTAGAATCCCAGTTCTGTGTCATTTATTAGCTGTGTGACCTGGGGCAAGTTATTTAACCTTTCTATGCCTCAATATTCTTGTAGGTAAAATGAGGATAGTAATCATACCTATTTTGTAGGATTTTGTTAAGTTTAAATAAGAATGCATGTAGAATATTAAGCATAGAGTTTAACACATAAGTCTTCAAAATATGCTAATGATTATTATTATTATCATCATTATCTCTGATAGATATGACCATCGGCCTCTGCTTGAACTGTTTCAACAATATTCTACCCTACAAGAAAACCTGCTCTATTTGGGAGAATCTCTATTACTAGAAACACAATGAGCCAAAGTTATTTTCCTATAAACCTTGCTCCCTTTAAATTCTAATTGGTGGTCTGAGTTCTGTCCTTTCAAACTACACAGATTGTCTCTACCATGTCAATGTGGAAATTCTTCAAAAGTTAGAAATCAGTGTCTCTTATTCTCCAGAACAGTTTTTATCCACAAGTTAGAACTCTAGAGTGTAAGTAGTGTTAGAATAAGAGAGCAGATTTCAGCATCACCTACAAATAGATTGGTGAATAAGTACTGGATATTCTGTTAGCTTGAAATGTTAATTTTTGAAGAGTTTGATTTAGACGTGTAATAGCAGGTCTCCAGGCATCTAATGAGTTACAGTATCTAAGGTTTGGGGTAAAGGAAAGCCTTATATTTCGACTTACCTTTGGATCCAAGTTCCTGTTTTTACCAACTTTACCATTTTTGCTCTGTTTTGCCTTCTGTGTGTATAGTCCCTTTTCTGCAAATGCCACCATGCAAGATACCATCACAGCCCCTTCCCTTACCAAAGCACTGATATGTCCAGACTACCTGGATTGTCTAGAACATTAACTATTGCTGTTCTTCAAAGCTCTTCTGAGGGAAGAATCTTGACTAGTTATCTCTTCTTCTTGGCCTCTAGCCTCCTGCCATGTTGCTAGGTCCTCTGTCTACTTTGTATTCTTTACCTCTCATCTGTCGTTCATACCCAACAACCCTTCAAATATATGTTCATTTCTTATGTTACAGTTTATCCATCTTTTTCTTGCTTCCAGCCCAAATCAGCCATACACTGAGGATTATATTTCCACAATTAAGATGAACTATTAGAGTATCTTGCCAGATAAAGACAGTTTTCTTCCTAAGAGAAATTCTGCTCCCAGCTAAATCTTACACTAACATTTTATATCTTCATGCTACACAGTCATGATATAAAGAAATATATCTAGGTCCATAATGAAAGATATGTGGCATGTATGCCTCCATTACCCTCTTCACCATAAAAGATGTTGTCAACCAATCACAACATGCTCTACCAAAAATGGCTCAAAATCTTTCTTCTCCATGGTTGTAGCTCCTGCCAAAGAGCTCTTTCTGTTAAGGTCCCAGATTCCACCAGGTAGCCCTGATTGTGGTCTCATCTCCTGCTGGCAGGCCCCTCCATGATTCTAGGACCAAAGAGGGTCATTGCTTCTGGGTTCTTGTAATATTACCTTTCCCGTTATTTCCCAAACCCTAGGATTGGTGATAGGCTTCTGTTTCTGCTAATCTTGAGCCTGTTTCACTGTCCCCATTTGTCTTCTATCACATGCATTGCCAATTCCTTATATTAAATTCCCTCTATTTGAAATAGCTAGAGTGGTTTTGTTTTTTCTGATTGGACTCTGAATGATACGCCTCCTTTGAAAATTTCTAGTATGTTTTATCTTTTCTGTGGTAGAATCATATTCAGTAAACCTCAAGTTGGATCTTCAAGCCATCCCAACATGCCTCCTTCTGTGCTGTATATTCTCTGTCTTCTCCAGATCCGTTCTCACAAGCCTTCTCCACCCTGCTCTTAGTTCTAGGAAGCTGGCCTTTACAAACTGCATCCCCTGGCTTCCTTGCCCTCTGGCTTCCAGGTGGTCTGCATCAGCAGATGAAGGTAGAGGAGAAAGTGTTTGGAGTATTTAATCCTCCAGCCCCCTATGGCTTTGCTTATGTACCTAAGGTCATAGATTGTTAGTCTCTTTCTCAGGCTACAGGGCATGCGTATTCCAAAAACGTTTCCCTCCCCTTCCCCCCTCAAGCCTAAGAGTGGTTGTAACTTCCTACAGCTGCTAGTCTCTGGGTGCTTTGCTATCTCTTTTGACCCCTTAATCCTACTCATCCCTTAGTAAATAGTCCCTTCATTAGAGTTTCTTTACTCACCCTTTATGAGGATGCCATCTGTTTCCTGCCAGGAACGTGATCAATACAATCACATACCTGTGTTTGACAACCCACCCCTGTTCATTGCAAACTCTCAGGACCCTATTTGTACTATTACTAACCTGTACCAACACTGTCTCCTTGGTTTCTGGCTTCAAATTATTGGCTCTATTTTCCTCTTATGTATGGTACTACTCCTAACCTTTGTACTTCATATTTGTATTTGGTCTCCCCAGGTTGGAGTCTTCCCTCTCCCCAGAGGACTTTATCTCTAACTCACTCTTCTTCTCCTGCTACCAAGTATTTCCAGGCAATTTACCTCAGTTTGAGGACCCTTAAACCTAATCTCCTTTCCCAACCTGCTTGACAAGTGACTAATTCTCCAAAAACAGGGAGAAATATTTGGGCATATTCTGTGTTACATTATTGGCATTCTTTCTTCAATCTACTCTACAACCCCTCCCTGGGCAATCTCATACATTAACACCTCTTAAATTTATGTCTCCAGCCCTAACCTCTCTTGTGAGCTCCAGACCCGTATATTCAACTGCCTATTCAACATCTGCACTTGGATGTCTCAAAGACACATCAAGCTAAACATGTCCAAAACGAAATTCATCTCCCCCTTGATCTGATTCTCCTCTAGTGTTCTTTGTCTCAGTGAATAGAGCCACTAGACCCTTGTTCAAACCAGAATCCAGTAAGTCATTCTAGATTCTTCCTTCTTACCCCACTTATCCAAGTCATCAAGTAATGCTAACTTTATCTCCTAAATCTATCTCGAATTATTTACTTCTCTTTATCCCTACCCACTACCACTCGATGGGATGGTGTTAAGTCTAGGGTATTATCGTTTTTCTCCTGAACCACTTCCATAGCCTCTTAACTGGTCTCCCTGCATCCACTCTTGCCCCTCTTCAATCCCTCCTCCACACTGCTACCAGAGTTCTCATCTTCTCTATGCTTAAAGTTAAAAATCTATAACATTGCCCACAAGGCCCTGCATGTCGTTGTCCTTGTCAACCTTTCCAGCCTTCTGGAGACTTCTCTTCACTCACTGTGCTTCTTCAAGTGTGCCAAGTTTATTTGACCTCAGAGTCTCTGTACATGCTGTTCTTTCTATGGAATGTTTGCTCTATTCTCTCCTTTTACTCCTCCATTAGATTTTAGCTTAGATACCATCTCAGTAGAGTCTTCCTTGACACTCTAGGCCAGTCTAGGCAGCATGCCCTCCACTTTGTATGTACCCAAGCACCCTATACTTCTCCTTTGTAACATAGTATTCTTGTAATTATATGATTGGAGATGTCCATCCCCTAGGCTGTAACTTTCACCAGGGCATAGAGTGTGTTCTGTTTTCACACAGTAGGTGCTGAATAAATGTTGAAAGAATGAATGAATATAGGTACTTATCATCTTGACCAGATTGTAGATTTTATGATTGCAAATTTTAGATCCCCACAGAGCCTAGCTCAGTATGCTGTGTAATGTGTCTCTCTTACTCTCTAACGTGTGTATGTATAATTTAATCAACAAATAGTTGATGTGAAAAATGAATTGAAATTCCTGGAATTACTCAAGTTATTCTTCAAAACCTCCTCACCTATATCTATTATGTGCATTTCCTTCTCCTACTCTACATATGTCCCACATTTTTGTCTCCTTTTTCTACGAGGACAATAATTCATTCTTTGTGGCTAGAGGAAGCTTCTCTAGCCAGTAATTCTCTCCCTTTTAATGCCATTGCACTTATTAGAGAGCACAAATGAAATAGCTGTGTACAGTTAGAACACTATACAATTTTAAATAAGAGCACTATTTTTACCTAAGAGGAGGTGTTCTCATTTCTAGGAGGGGAAAGATCACAATCATGTATATGAAGAACTGGCATTGACTGTGAACATTAAGTCAAATGATCAAAGGATTAGAATTTGCGTTGTGGGTTGATAATTCATGTATATTTCTGCCTCTTCCCTTCTTCCATGTAAATTAAAGCTGCAGGATCTGCCTTTGTGTAAACTTCCCTACAGTCTGTTAAATATGTGTTGCTGCAACTATAAAATGATTTTAATAGATGGCAGAATTCTGCTTATTTGTTCTGAATTTCGGCACAGGGAGTAATTAATAACCTATAGAGCTCAATGGTTTTTTGCAGAACTTGGAGTGTAATGGAATGAATAACTCTGGAGTATCTATTCAGTGCTCAGAAAGCAAAGCACTTTTTGAGATGAGTACTAAACTAGGAGTCCAAAGACTGGCAGTGTACTCTTGACTTGGCCTCTGTGTAACCATGAATGTCTCCCCAATCTCTCTGTGCTAACGTCCTCTTTTGTGAAACAGACTTCATAATACTTCCACTCATTACTCACAGGGTTGCTGTGAGGAACAAATGAAGAAAGTACGAAATGGAAGATACATAAATAAAAATATCCCACATGTTGGGGAATGTTGCAAGATATTGGTACTTCAGATACCTTATCTCACTCTCACCTCAGGTCACTTTCATTGGCAGCTGGTAGTCATTACCCATTTTTCACATCTTACTACTAAAGAAACAAACACACCAATAAGGTGGCAAGTGGGGAGAAAATAAAAGTTGGGAGGTTGGCGACTAAGAAAAAATGATGACACCTCAGAATTATAAATCCCACAGATTTGTAATTGTTACAATTTATATTGGGATGAAGAGACTAATACTCTTTATATTCTTCAGACAATATATAGCTGTTATCAGCAAACCAAACAGAATTTATTTTACAGGGAACAAAAATGACATGCTAAATATTAATTCAAATATTATATTTCATATATACAATATGAATCTATTTCAAGTATTAATGATTTTAAACAAAAGAAACCCAATTTTCTCTTCCACACAATTTTGTTAAAAAAAAGTGCTTCTTTTGTACAAATGCAGGAGAATAAGACGTATTACTAAATATAACTACTTAATTGCATTAAATGGACCCCTTTTACCTACTTAGTAAGCATGGTGGGGTCTGCAGCCATCAGACTCAGGAATCCAAAGCTTCAGATTTGGCATAGATGGAAATGTTAGGCTGAATGAACCTGCCTTTACTTGATATATCTCAAGATTTCCTGCCTAGTACATAATACCTAATACAAAAGTCTTTTACAATAAACCTTGTTTTATACAACCCATGATTCTGAAAGGCAAAGTACACTTTTGGATATTGAGTTATTTTAAACACATTAGGAAAGTTTACTGTTTAAAGAATTCATGTGGTGAGTCCTTTTATTTGGTTGAATTATATGAAATTGCTGATATTTCAGCATTTTTATTTATGGAAAGGGCAATTTCATGTGATTCAGTGTAATAAAAAGTGAAGACTCATTCTTTCACCTTAAAACAAAGTACATCTATATATAAATAACCTACCTGTTTAGATACATTTAGGCTAACATGCAATATTTTGGAGAGTGGGGGTGAGGGAAGGAATTGCCAAGTCAGCATTTTGGATAGATGCATAAATTCAAATTATGCCCATTGATTGCTCTAGCTGCCTCTTTGAGCGGTAATATATGTTAATTAATACATTGGAGGATATAATAAAATTTAATATAAATGGAAAAATTTTCTTTACAGTTGGTTTGCTATGATGAAAACATTCAGTTTATTTTCCCAAAGATTAAATACCATGTGAGTCACCATAATGACACATCTGCTTACATACATCTCCACTTATGTTATCACTGGAAATCGTCAGGGGTTATGCTGCTATTTTAGTGCAATCTGTGCTGTGTACTTTGGTTAATGCTCGGTGAAGATTTGGATCCCATGGGGTAGTTGTGATGAAAGAGGGTGGTTGTTTTCCAGGTGAGTAACCTAATCATAAGTTGGGAATCTTCTTCCAAGTCAGAGATTAAGGAGCAGTTTAAACTCCTGAAATCTGTGTTGGAGAGGTCAGGTGAGCAGGGAATAGATTTGCAGTCTGTCTCTTCATCAGATTCAGCAACAAGGCATTGGGTATCTTGCTATTCACTGCTGTTGAAAATGTAATCAGTTCCTTCATTTATCCAGTGACTGACTTCTTAACTGTAAAGTGCATTCAAATACTGTGAGCACAAAAGGCAGAGTGTGGAGTGAGGAGAGATGTGTGTCCTTAAGAAGTTCTGGGGTATATTGGCAGCCTTTGATGAAGTGAGTGTATGGCTGCCAAGAACTAACATTTTAAAAGGTACGTGGAGTCTGGGTGTTGAACAAAGACAACTTAAACCACCAAATGCAATAATATGAATCACTCTGCATTTTGGAAATTATAATACCGAAAGGGGAAGCACATGCCCTATCGAGTCTTAGCCTACCTGCTCATCTCTTCTGAATGGTGCAGAATGCAGCTGCCATCTCTTACGGTGCGCTATTGTTAACAGGTGTGCCAGAGTCAGCCTTGCTACTGATTTAAGCTCTGCATGTGGGGATTTCACACTTTGCAGCCCCTTGGAGAGGGAGTATTGGCAAATGACTGTGTATAAAAGTAGAAAGCACTTGGGAATTTCACCACCATGCCAGATTTAGATCAGAGTAAAGGGGCCAATTTAAATTGGCAACAAACTAGAGAGAGCTGCATGTCTGGTAGAGGTGCCATTAACCTAACATCCATTCCACTTCTTTCTCACTGCCGCTGCAATTCCCGACGGAGCACTTGGTTGAAATTTGATGACCACCTTTTAGGTGCAAGAGAGAACTGATTTTTTTCTAAGCAGGTAGAATTTAACATGGGTGTTTCAGTTCTTTGGTGGCAAGAGTATGACCAGCCTTCTAATTTCTAATTTGTAAACAGTACTCATTTCCTTTGGTTCCCTTTTGGAACGTTAATTATTAAAAAATCAAATTCTTTTTCCACTACTGGCATACTAGGGCTACTTATGAGAATGGAATTTTTCAAAATATATTTCTCTTATAGGTAATAAGTGAAACACTTCATCTTTTGGCAGGGATCAGGAAGGGAGGAACATTTTCTGGGAAAGACAAATGTGACATTTGAGGACACTGATCTCAATAAGGATTTGTTGGAGGGTGTTGTTTAGTCCTTTCCTCCTTTGTCTCTCTTTGTTTTTCTTACACTCAAATCTAAAAGGAGTCCAGTGATGACTAAATAGCCCTCAGATCATTTTTCAGAGAGATAAACCTGCTACCTAGAGGCTTGAGTGTTTTGCCCAAAGGCACAATCATTCAACGACAGAATACCAAGATTATTTCACTTCTGCTTTAAAGTACAGTTGAGTCTTCTTTGCCGAGGCCATCTTTTTCTTTTTTTTTCTTTTTTTTTTTTTTTTTTTGCAGTACGCAGTCCTCTCACTGTTGTAGCCTCTCCCGTTGCGGAGCACAGGCTCCAGACGTGCAGGCTCAGTGACCATGGCTCACGGGCCCAGCTGCTCCGCGGCATGTGGGATCTTCCCGGACCGGGGCACGAACCCGTGTCCCCTGCATCGGCAGGCGGACTCTCAACCACTGCACCACCAGGTAAGCCCTGCCGAGGCCATCTTTAAACAAAGCTTATATTTGAGTGCAACTCAATCCTGGAGCATGATGGGTAAGGAGAAAAAGGCAAAGAAGCTGCACGTATAATATAAGGTTCATTATCATAAGCACATTTTGACTTAATTTTCCCTTGGTCTGGGGGGAGCTCATTCTTCCAGATTTTTGTAATACATTGGCCATTATCTGAGTTTTTTAAAGTCCCGTAATAGTAATAACACATATAAAATGCACATTTTCCCTCTCTAGATGAGGTTGTTGACTAGAAACTTCTTTTTGTAAACTTGCTCTTTAAATTGAAACAGTTTCTTTTAAGAACTCTTCTTTCATTTGGGACAAACCCGATGGCCACAGATGATAAAATCACTGCTCCTTTGGGAAAGGGCTCGTGGTCCCTTCCATTAACCTCCAACATGATTTAACTTCATGTAAGCAGAGGTGATTCTTTAGGGTCCAACTGCTACATTAAAACTTGTTCCTTTCTTGGGATACTCTCTTTGAACAATTAGCCCTTTCAAAGGCAAATTTTCCTTGTTCTTGGAGCCTCCAGGGTCATGTGTTTTTTACAACAGCTGCATGTGAATTTCTGCAGTCTGAGGTTTGCTCAAGGCCCAGGCGCTCTTTGGTTACCATGGAAACCTCCCTCCCAACCAGCTGCCATTTCCTATATTCCTGGCAAGGAATGAGTCAAACCTCTTAGATATCCCACAAGCAGAGTCAAGATAAAGAATAACACAGAGAAAACATGAACAACTTGTTAAGTGAACAACTTGTTGATTCCCTACATGGGAAGCTACATGCAACAAAGTCAGCTTTCCTGGACATCAACATACAAGGGTTCACTGAGATCCTTTAAAGCTCACTTTCTTCCTGACTTTAAGGAGTGGGGATTCGACTCTGCATCTCTACGTCTGTAAATTGAGGAACACTTTCTGTGCTCTCGGAGGTGATGGGTGAGATGACATGTTTGAGCCGAAGGAGCATTGTGAAGAGCAGGATGAGGAGAATGGCCAGGAGGCTCAGGAATAAGCCCACATACATATACAGGTTGGAATACTTCTCTGAAGTAGTGTCAACCTCTGTTGCCAGGGTGGGGAAATGGGCCCGCCCAGTGAGATTCCCATGGTACTTGAAATGCACCTCCGTCATCACTTAAGACTTGAGTTGGTACCTATTTCTATTTGATTTCTATTGCCCTTGAGGCATTCCACAGTCACTTAGGCTGTCTCTGAATATGCTGGAGGTGTTCTAACGATCTCATACACAAAGCAATCACAACCAGAGCCAAGTCAGCAGTGCACAAGCATCCCTCTCCCAAATAGTTTCTATCAGAACTTCTTAATCATTTTTTAAAAAATATAAATAAAATCTTTTACTTTCCACAGTCCTACTCATATACTGATTAAAATAAATATGGTGAAACTGCTTTATAATACTGGTATGGAGACAAGAATGAGTATTAAATCGGACTTTTCCTGTCTTTTGGTAGAGGGAGAAAGAGCTCTATTTTATCTACAGCTCATCTAAATGTGTGCATTAATTATGTGAATTTAATTGGATTCTTCTGTGGGGAGACTTTCTAAAAGCTTTTGTATATTTCAGGCTCAGCATTTTCTAAAAGCTTTTGTATATTTCAGGCTCAGCATATCTGAGTTTCTACCCTTCTTGTCTTTCTGAATCCCGCATAGGGATGACACTTGTAAGGTTTCTTTCCAGCTGCCACAGCTTGAGGGTTGGAAGTCTAGAGGATGTGACTTTTCTACAGTTCTGTTGACATCCCTCACTGTAGGCTGGAGGGAAAGTGTTGTCAGACCTGGTAATTCTCAGATGGAGGTCTCAGAGATGCAGACAGCAGTAGATCTAGGCTCAGAAGATTTGACTCTTAAAATTCTTCAACAGATTTATTTTCCTGAAAATCAAAAACAACAATAAAAGGTTCGGGTGTCTAAGAAAAACAGATGGCAATTTGTTTTGAAATAAAAATTAACTGATATGTTGCAAAATGTTTTGCTATGGGAAAATTAGTCTTAAAATGATACCCTGAATTTTTATCATTTTGAATGCTTTTTTTCCTGAGTGGTAAATACCGATTACAAGGTTAAAGAAAAATTCAGATCAGAGAACAGCAGCTAATAACTAGGTTAGGTTAAGACAGTGTTTCCCAGACTAACTGGTCATAAAATTTACCTGAAGTACTTATTAAAATACAGACCCTGGGCCCCCATCTGGACTTTCTGAATCATAATCTCCACAGTAGGGGGCCTGATCACCACTCTAGAGAGTCATATTTTATCGGTCTGGGGTGGGGTCCAACCACTGGTATTTTTAAAAAGCTCCACAAGTGACTGTAAAGTCAGGACTGAGAACCACTGCCCTAGTTTAAGCAGGAAAGCCTAGCACTGAAATAAAGGCCTAAATCTAAGGATTCATTTCTTCAAACCCCAGGTCGCAGTGCCATGGGTCGCTTTAACAAATCATGGAATTTTCAGGAATGTAGGCTTCCCCCAATTTTGTTTTTGTGTTCTGTCTCTCTCATTTAAGTCTGTGGGGTGAGAATACAGTTTTTTCCCTCAGTATTTGTAGATCAGAAGTAATTGAAAGGGTGTGTTTGTTCTGAGCAAATAACTGCATCATTCATTATTGGTAAAGACAGAACCTTGTCTTTTTTTTTTTTTTTTTTTTTTGTGGTACGCGGGCCTCTCACTGTTGTGGCCTCTCCCGTTGCGGAGCACAGGCTCCAGACGCGCAGGCTCAGCGGCCATGGCTCACGGGCCCAGCCGCTCCGCGGCATGTGGGATCTTCCCAGACTGGGGCACGAACCCGTGTCCCCTGCATCGGCAGGCGGACTCTCAAACCACTGCGCCACCAGGGAAGCCCCAGAACCTTGTCTTTATTCGCGAAAATATTCAAGTGTGTAAATAGGGTCAACTATTTACTGTTGAAGGCTTCCAAAATGATTTAGCTTGTTTTTCAGAACATGAATTTTGAATATGGGTGACTATAAAAACAACATAAACCACCATCACCTGTCAAACTTCTATGTGCAGTAGTGTCAGAGAGCTGACAATGTAGCCCAGTTCTGTCGCTTGTTAACATGCCCAAGGAGAGTTAATAGAAACAGCTCCAACAATTACATTACTCTTCCTACAATCTTGAATTGTGCGCCCAGCCTGGGAGCATTTCAGCTTAAAGTTTATGTTCACTAACCTGTGGTACTATACTTTCTGTAATCTGCATGAGCCTTAGCCTACCTATCTAATTCCCCTACCACCCATGTGGTTCTCAAGAAACAAGAGCAAACAAAGAGACAGGGTCTCTTTCTACTGTCTTTGGAGCTATGGTCTAGGAAACATTTTTGCAATACTTAAAGGTACATCTATTTTGATTTCTGATTCACTAACAAGTGGAAAAGATAATCACGTAGGTACCCCTTTGTTCCCTAGAAACACCAGCCCCAAAGGCAATGGTTCTCCTGAGTAGCTTGTTACGAATGCCGGTTGCAGGGTCTACTCTTGGGAGCTCCTTCTCCCCAGACCACTCTATTCTTAGCCTTGCTTGTCCTCCCAAATCCAGTTTTTCTCAAGAGTGTGATGCATGAACCCCCTACCTGATTTAAAATGTAGACTCCTAGGCCCTTCCCCAGGCCTACTGAGTTCTAATATCTTGGATCAAGGCCCAGGAATATGCATTCTAAGCACAAGATTTTCATGTGATTCTTTGCATGTAGAGCTTTGAGAGTTAACTATCAGTTTCTCTATCTAGATATCCCAGCTAAAGAACATAGCTAATCTTATTGGTTGTTTGGGGACCCTACTTTAAAAAACTATTAAAAGAGTGCCACAGGTTGAATTATGTCCCCCCAAAAGATATGTTGAAGTCCTAACACCCAGTACCTGTGAATGTGTTGTGACCTTATTTGAAAAAAGGGTCTTTGCAGATGTAATCAAGTTAAAATGAGGTCATTAGGTTGGCCCTAATCCAATATGACTGGTGTCCTTATAAGAAGAGAAGACAGGGACGTTCAGGGGGAAGACAGAGACAGAGATTGGAGGGATGGACCTACAAACCAGGGAATGCCAAGGATTGCCAGTAAACACCAGAAGCTAGAAGAACCGAGGAAGGATTTTACCCTACAGATTGCAAAGGGAGCATGACCAAGCTGATGCCTTGATTTCAAACTTCTAGCCTCCAGACCTAAGAGAATAAATTTCTGTTTTAAGCCACCCAGTTTGTGGTACTCTGTTTATGGCAGTCCTAGGAACCGAATACACAGAGTAATCACCCTGAGGCCCTAGGGTTTTGGAACCTTTGGGGCAATGTTTCTGAAGGAAGTCCCTGGAATATTTGTATTCCAAATGCAGGTTTCTGGGCCTTTCTCCGTGCTTCCTAGATCAGAATCTCTCGGGATAGGACCCTGAAGTCTACATTTGTGACAAGCTACCCATTTAGAGTTTCTAAGTACACTCTGCAAGGAATGGTTCCCAGTCCCTGTTGCCCTCAGGATCACTTACGAAACCTTTTGAAAATAAGTATACCTGGGTTCTTCCTTCAGAGGTTCTGATTCAGTAGGTTTGTGTGGGGCAGGAACAGCTGTAGTGCCTAAAGTTCCACAGGTGATTTCGATATGTGACCTGGGCTGAGAAGCACCACTCTACAAATAGAACAGAGCGTCGCAGAGTCAGGACTCTGACAGTCCCGGGCCACCCACATAGAGGCATTACTTTTTCACCTGGCCTCCAGAAGACAAGTCGAAGGAAAATAAACACTCACTGCTAGTGCAATCCAAGTGTGAAAAGCCTCAGCAGTAGTATAGTATCTTTTTAGTCTCCTGTGGACCTCCAAATACACAGATTTGGGTAAGTCAGGCTTCTTGGTTAGGCACATTGTCATCATCGGTGCATCCAGGGTCCCTTTTATTTGTTTACTCAGTAACACCCATGGACAAACACCTGTAAACAAACACCTACCAACTGTAAGATTGAGAATAACTAATAATTTACATGACATCTACCTATGCTCCTCCCTATCTCATCCCACACCTCCCCAGAAATTATCAGTATTCTGAATTTTGTTAGTCATTACCTTGCTTTTATTTACACACACACACCTGTGCCTAAACACTATGTTGTTTATTTTTGTTTTGAACTTTATAAAAAAATTGTCAAGCTATATGTCATCTTCGATTTGCTCTTTTTACTCTACAGTCCATTACTATATGATTTATTTATAATTAATCTTACAGGATGAAAAAGGAATAAAGATTTGGTAGCCCATATTGCCTTGGAGAGTCCTTAACTGTCTTTGGACTTTACTCCATTCTCCTTAGCTTGGCGTTCAAGGCTGTCAATGTCCTAGCCCTGGCTGACTTCAGTTCCTTCCACTACCCTCCTTTCCAATCAAGCTGTAATGCTCACTGTCACCTACTTCCCCGCCTCCATGTTTTTGTTTGATCAGTTTCTTCCATCTTTGCATATCTCTGCTTGGGGAAATGCTAGCATTCTTCATAGTTCCGCTCATGAAACTGACCTTGATTTCTCATCCAAATCCTAACTCCCACAGGCTTTCTCTCCTAGAGAAATTACATTCACCTAATACTGTAAGTATCTATTTGCTGTATTTTTCCCCAAATTGTAATTTATAAACCCCTTGAGGATCTTTTTCAACCTTCTGTCCCTTATACAGCTGTGCTCGCAATAGCTGCTCAATAATTGTTGAACAAATGCATGGGTATGACTGAAGAAATGTACTTAGCACTGACAATTTAGAGAGAAGCACAGTGTTATCTCTGTTCTGATAGCTAATATAGCTTGGGGAAGCACCTGAAACTCCCTTTTATTTTTATTCCCTTCCCCCACTCCCCTATCTCTTATTGTGCAAACGAGACTAAATTCCTGATTATCTTCTGGAATTAAGGAATAATCACTTTGTGGGAATTCCCTGGTGGTCCAGTGGTTAGGACTCAGTGCTCTCACTGCTGTGGGCCCGGGTTCAATTCCTGGTGGGGGAACTAAGATCCCACAAATTGAACAGCACAGCACAGCCAAAAAAATTTTTTAAAAAAAGGAATAGTCACTTTGTTAGAAACTTTGCTCTTGAATTACTATTTCAGTTGCATGATTTTAAAGGAAAACTACACGGAATGGGTTTACAGCCTTAAGTTTTAGAAAGTTCAATTGTGTCTATAAATGCTTTTCAGTAACAATAATACTGCCTCCTACACAATCGACCCTTAATCTTCCTTAAGGTCAAAATACTTATTAAATATATATTAGAATTCTATGAAGCTTGGAGAAGCTTTAGAGAACAATGATCTCACGTACAGTTGTCAACTTCTTTAAACATTTCATTTGAGGGTTTGGAAAACTAACTAGCCATGTATTTCTTAAAACCTCTGCAGTCTGCAGAACACCAAACATCCTGTTCAATGCAGACAGGTCTATCAATTTAATTCCTTAAATCTTAAGGACTTTGAAATGAGTAAACGAAAAGTTAGATACTGGGGAGTCCTCTTTGTTAATCTGCTCCTGCATCTGTGACAACTTCTCATAAAAGCTTTCGGAACAGGATTGCCATAGCTCTCTTTGCTAACTAGCTACTTAGTTGCACAGATAATGTGATTGCTCCATTAAAAGCTCTGGACCATTTGGAAAGAAAAACAACCATGCAATTTCAAAAGAAATCAAAATTCTATTAATTCTAAAGAATCTGGTTTTTGTGGAAAGACCCTTGTAGGATTTTAGTATCCTGCAGTTCTTTCTGGAAAGCTAATAAAATGAAAATCAGTCTCTAGTCTTCGTAAAAGTGATGGAAAGCTGTTGAGGGACGAGGAGGAGAGTGCGGGATAGGAAAAAGGGTAAGGAATTAGGAAAAAAGGAAGATAGAGGGAAGAGGGGACGAGGGAAGGAAGGAAATGTGAGAAGTAAGGTGATGAGGAGTGTGGCAAGTGGATAAGAGGTGGGAGGAAATGAGTGGTTAAGGGATAGAGGTGAAGATACGGAAGCAGGAAAACATTGGGAAAGCGACGAAGAAAGGAAAGGGGGAGGGAAGTTTGGGGGAAGGGAAAATGGAAAGAGATTAACTTAATAATAATTGGCCAATGTCCAACATTAGCCTGAACATCCGGTTTACTTGTAATGTAAATCAAAACACCCACAAGCAATGTGAATGCACCTCTGATTTTCTGATTGCATGTTTTGTCCTTAACTTGGTAAATAAAACTCTTGGTAAAAAAAACAAAACAAAAAAAACTCCTTGAGTTTTTGGTATGAACACTGAAATCCCAAGTCTCCCGTAATGTTCAACGTCAGCATAGTATATATAACCTCGCAGAAGCAAAACAACATACACACCCAGACCATGAATTTTGCTCCTTAAAATGAGATGGGAATGTGGAGCTTTCTCCATCCATCAATGCTGAGAGGGATTCCTAGGGTGAAACTTGTTTCTAATAAGAGAAAAAGTGCTGGGGATAGAGATAAATGTAACCTGATTCTCAAGGAGCTTGCCATAGTTACTTTTACTTTAACATGACAAAGTTCTGAAAACAATTCACTGGTAATTTTACGTTTTTCTGAATGACACCTGCCTATATAATTTCAGAGCTGAAATCCCACCACATAGCTAAGAAAAGTGATCAGAGAAACGACTCAGAAGAGACAGTCAAAACTATCAATTGCAACAGCTCTGAGGAGTTAACATATTCTGTTCGTATTTATCTGCCCCGTGTGAGGGAGAGAAAACTAAGGGAGGCGGAAGCTGTTAGAGTATCTAGTTCCACATCAGCCTGTGAAAAAACAATTCCAGCGCAAGTGCTTCTTCAATGGCTGGAGCCATTAAGTAACAAGCTTCTCAAGTGGGAGTTGCTGTATCTTCTGCGGCAGATGGTGCCTATTTGTCACACCTGCCGATAAATAAAATGCCGCTCATTTCACCGTAAATAACATCATAATATTTCCAAATCTCTCTTACCTTTCCTGGCTCACAGGATGAATGGGATTAGCCATTTAAGCATCCCTTTTGAAGCATGCATCGACAGGCAAGTTGTTCAGGAACATCTCTGGAATATCTGGAAAATAGAAAGAAAGCCTTGTTTTGCCACAGAAGCAGGACTATGTTCATGCAAATATGCTTTCTCTTTCATCTTCCTGAAGAGTCAGACCTTTCCAGCGTAAAACAGAAAAGCACCCTCTATCAGTTACTTAAAATTCCAGTTGCCACTTACAGCTTCAGAGTGCAGTTTCAGATGCCTGCTTCTTATAAACTCCAAAGAGAGAAGTGTCTGTTTGGATGTGTATATACCATCCGGAACACTTGAATGGAAGCAGCCTGAATAGTGAAGTCCCCAGTTCCTCTTTCGCAGGCAACGGTTTAGAGCGTGCGGGAAAGGTAGTGATTCAGCTCTGCCTTGTAGCGGTGTGGAGCCGAGAGGGAGGAGGTAAGAGAGAAGCTGAGAAGCAAAGTTTGTATAAGCCTTCCACTTTAACCCCTTCGAGTCTTCTTCATGAATCTGTAGGACTAGTGAAGACTCCCTGTTTTTGTAAAAGCCTCTTCATATGACATTTAAGGGGATCAGATCTCCTGCTCAATTCAAGAGGTTTTTCATCTTAGGTTTATAGTAATATATGCATAGAATTGAAACCAAACATGCCAGGATATAGTGGTATTTAAATAATTCCATCTTTATAAACAGAATGTGTGCATATGTTGGGGAAACTTTTTTGTAGGCGCCAACTGAATACTTTTATTTTGAATTTTTTGTGGAGATTTAACATCAGTATTGGAATCTAGGTCTGAGTTTCTGGTTGGGGGTCTAAGCTTTAGGTAGAATATCTTTGAAGAAGGCATGTCTATCCAGGGTACATGTGCCATTAAAAATGATTCATCCAACTGTAGTTAACTGCCATTACTGTGTTTTATATATTGTGGCAAGAGGAAGGAGATTAACATTTCTTGAGTGCCTACTCTGTGTCAAGCATTTAATGTAGAGAATCTCATTTAATCCTCACAACAACGCTGTGACTTGTATATTATTATTTTTCCTCATTTTACAAATAAGGAAACAGAGGCTCAGAGATGAAGCATGTCATGTAGTTTAGTACGCTTGGAGCCAGTATTTGAAAACAAGGCAGTGTGATCCCAAAGTCTCTGCTCTTTTCTCTGTAGCAGTAGTTCTTCACCTCTGGTACGTCTTGGATTCCTTTGAGAACTTAATGAAAGCTATGGTTTGTCCTTTTCCTCAGAAATAGGCATATAATTTCCATGCTCCATGGCCTCCAGGTTAAGAACAGCTGAACAAGGCTTCCCTGGTGAAGCAGTGGTTGGGAGTCCTCCTGCCGATGCAGGGGACACGGGTTCGTGCCCCGGTCCGGGAAGATCCCACATGCCGCGGAGCGGCTGGGCCCGTGAGCCATGGCCGCTGAGCCTGCGCGTCCGGAGCCTGTGCTCCACAACGGGAGAGGCCACAACAGTGAGAGGCCCGCGTACTGCAAAAAAAAAAAAAAAAAGAACAGCTGAACGCCCTCATGTCACTTGTCCAATATTACAACATTATTAGTGCATTGTTCATCCAAAAACTCATGGTCATCAACAATTTTTAGTATGAAATTAATAATTCCATATTATTAATAATAGTATATAATAATAATAGCATAATAATGTATTATGCCAATCTTTAAGAAATTACTGCAGTGCTTTTTCCTTTATCCCAAATTTTCTTTAACAAATCTTGCATCTTTCTTTCTTTTTTTTTTTTTTTTTGTGGTACGCGGGCCTCTCACTGTTGTCTCTACCATTGCGGAGCACAGGCTCCGGATGCGCAGGCTCAGTGGCCATGGCTCACGGGCCCAGCCGCTCCGCGGCATGTGGGATCTTCCCGGACCGGTGCATGAACCCGTGTCCCCTGCATCGGCAGGCAGACTCTCAACCACTGCGCCACCAGGGAAGCCCCCAAATCTTGCATCTTTTAACTTTTCATTTCCCTCATTCTAGTGGTTACAGTGGGTTGAGACTCTCCTTGAAATTGTTAATACCTCACCAGCATAGTCTAATACCCTGTGGAGTATGCTGGGGTCTCTCAAACTGGAGTAGTATGCTCAAGATTCATGAAACTACAGGGTAAACATAATGCATCTTTCTAGAGGATCTCAGGGAGAACGTAGGTAATTTGAGTGATCATTTTCAAGATAGTTTATATGACAATAAACATATTATAGAATAAAATGCAAATTTTGTATGCACTTTTACAATCAAGCATGAGACTTCAGAGAAATGTTGCACTTGTGGTGGTGCCTCTTTGTGCTACCCAGACTTCTCGAGGGATACGTGTTCACTCTATTCTGCCATTTGGGATATTTTGGTGAAAAAGTTGGAAGGTCATGTTGTAACAAAAAGACCATGGATTTTGAAGTCAGATAGACCTAGATTTCAGCCTCAGCTTTGATCTATATTTTCTAGGTTACCTTGAGAAAGTCTAATTTCTCAGTTTTATCGTCTGTAAAAGAGGGAAAAACTCTCTTCATGAGGATTATACAGGAAAACATCTCTAAAGCCTGCACTACATGGTAGATGCTCAATAAATGTTAATGCTGCCATCTCAATTTTTTAAATGTCCAAAGAGAATGAGGCTACTTGAATATAACTGGAGATTTCATTAGGGGTAGTCTAATGTTTCCAACCTAATTAGGAAAAAGAAGCCTTAGGTAACATGATATTAAAATGCAAGTTTCCAGGAAGACATAATAGATGCCCTACAGTAGATGGGAAATTCCAAAGCCAGATCATGACATACAGAATTTGCAAAGGAAATGCTCCAGAACAGGTTCCAAGAAATAAAAAGAAGTCAGGTTGTGGAGGAGAGTGGGGGGAAAACTTGTGCAAACATTTCTTTGTAGAGATCTGTTGCCAGGCTAAGACTCCATTCCACCTCTACAGGAGTGTTGGAATAGTGGAGGTATTACCTCCTTCACCTCAACCCTAGTGAGAGGGGTTTCACCAGACCATCAGAGAGCTTGACATTTGTTCTCTGCAGTAGGAGCAGAGAACTGGAGCTGCACTTCATTCTGAGAAAGCTTAACGTGGCCCTTGGCAGGAAGACAGGGTTGACTGTTTTGGGATTGGCCAGCATTCCCAGAATTTATCAGGCAAGGGATGTTTGAGGGTTTCCTGCGAATCAATCAAAAGGGTGTCATGCAAGAGAGAGAGCTAAGGTGGGGTCACACTAGACCCTGTCCAATAGAGCCACCTGGAGGGGTGTAGAGACCCCCAGAAAAAAAAAAAGCTGGAGATAACTGTTAGATTCCTAGGGGTGGAGGAAAGAGTTGTAAACTACCAACCTGAATATAAATTATAAACCCAGGTCTCCCAAATTGCAGGAGAGGGGTCCTCCATGATGGGAACATTTAAAGAACCCAGAGAAGAGCCAGAGACCCAGAGAGTGGGAAGCCATTTCTTCTACCAAGGAAGAAAAGACCGATCCCTTTACCTCTCTTCCCTGTTCCTGCTCTTCCCTGTTCCTTCCCTGTTCCTGTTCCTCACCCTGGTGAGGGTCCAAATAGGAGCTGGCAAGTGGGGAGAGAAAGAAGAAAACCTATCATCCCCCACTTCTCCAAAGGCAGAGAACCACCACCTACAGGCCTCAGTGTGGAGTGGGAGGGGGGACCTTATTTCCAAGTAAAGCCTAAAGAATTTGATTAATACCTTGGACTGAATATGTTCTGATTACTGAATCAAGACTGTGTTTTGTGACTTTGAGTGATTTTAGGACTGTTTACTCTTGAAGGAATGAACAGGAAAATCATGTGACTTGTCCAAGTTTCTATCCAAGGTCAGAGAAGTTTTATCCCAAAGGAGTATATTTTATTTGCACATTAGGAGACAAAATGAAGTTGTGTTTTGATTCTATCATTAATTATGCTTTAAAAAATATTGGTTATAAATATTAATTCATTCCTTCATTCAATGAATATCTGAGTGCTTTTATGTGCCAGGCATTGTGCTAGGAATAGGACATACAGTGAAATGAAAAATAGTCCTTGCCTTCAAATTGTTTATGATCTATGGCAGGGGTCAGCAAATGCTGACCTTCTTCTGTAAAGGGCCAGAGAGTAAATATTTTAGGCTTTGAGGGACACTTAAGATCTCTGTTGCAAATTCCTCTTTCTTCAACCAATTCTATAAAAATGCAAAACCATTCTTGAGGTCTAAACAAACAGAGGTCATGGGTCAGATTTAACCCATGGGCCCTAGCTTACTGCCTCCTTATGTGTGGAAGAAACAAACTTTTAAAAACCACCAATTAGGGCTTCCCGGGTGGCGCAGTGGTTGAGAGTCCACCTGCCGATGCAGGGGACGCGGGTTTGTGCCCCGGTCCGGGAAGATCCCACATGCCGCGGAGCGGCTGGGCCCGTGAGCCATGGCCGCTGAGCCTGCACGTCCGGAGCCTGTGCTCTGCAACGGGAGAGGCCACAACAGTGAGAGGCCCGCGTACCGCAAAAAAAAACCCCAAACAAACCACCAATTACCATACATTTATTATGATTGAAGATGTGCTTAAGATACTTGGGGAGGAGACACAGAAGAGCATTACTTAACTCTAGGGAATCGTGACTTCCTGGAAGTGGCAATGTTGATTTGAGACCTGAAGGATGAGTAAGAGTTGGTCAGGGTTAAAGGAGGTGAGTGCTATTCAAGACAGAAGGAGCTGCCTATACAGAGGCACCAAAGCTTGACAGAGCTCGGTTCACTTTAGAAACTACAGAAGGGGAAACTGAACTTTACAGAGGTCAGTTTGCTCAAGATCACACAACTAGTAAGTGAGGGAGCCTAAAATCTTAACCCAGGTGTGCCTGAATATAAACCTATGCTCCTAACCACTGTATCATCCTCCTGCCCTGGTACTAAAGCTATGTCTAAGAGCTACTTCTTACTTTTTGCAAGTCAGCAGCTCTTTCTGGCTCACTTCTGATTCCCTTGGGGGTGAAAATGTCAAAGTTCTAGAAGGGCTTGCAAGACCTTAAAAATAAGACAGTGAATCAATAATGTTGGGTTGTCATGATTACAAGTCTAGTTCTCCCTTTTAAAAATAACCCTTCCACCCAATAAAGCCTGGCACGCATTGCTCAAATTCAGAGTTTGCTTATTTCTTCCTTACAGGAAGGGGTTTTTCCCCGCCTGGTAGCTAAGCCCTAGCACTGTGATAATGTAATTTCTTACCTTATTGTTATAGATCTATAATGAGATAATAGTACCCTTTGGTTTGGACTACATATGGTGATTGGTCCAAGTACTGTTCTGATCTTCATCACTCACACCGATGACCTTGGTCAAATGAGTTTACTCAGCACAGATTAAATCTGTCAATTTTTTTTATTGATTCCTTGGTGGATTTTTATTTTCCCCATGGTTTGGAAAGCTAGGTTAGCCATGCAACAACTACCCCCTTAACGTCTGCCATGCACTCTTGGAGTCAGCAAGACTAAAGGTTGCAATAAGGAGGAAAAGGGAATGGGAATGGTCCAGACTTGCTGTTGCTGGCCTTCCACTGGTCATTGGCTCTTAACCAGGCTGTGCTTTGTCACCCAAGGAGCTCTTTCAAAATACAGAATCTCGGCCCTATCCCAGACCTTCTGCAGGGCTGAAACCTGAGAATATGTATTTTTAACAAGCTCCCCAGGTTAAGAGCCACTGCCTTGTGGGAATAGACAGATAGGTCCCTAATGAACTGATTGTTTTAAAAAATATATCAGACACTCTTGGTCTATGCATAGAAATTCTGCTGTTTTTTTACAGAAATAGAAAAAAACAATCCTAAAATGCATCGGGAACCACAAAAGACCCTGAATAGCCAAAGCAATCTTGAGAAAGAAAAGCAAAGCTGGAGGCACCACACTTCCTGGTTTCAAACTATATTACAAAGCTCTAGTAATCAAAAGAGTATGATACTGGCATAAAAACAGATACATAGACCAATGGAGCAGAATCAAGAGCCCAGAAATAAACCCATACATATATGGTCAAATAATATTTGATGAAGGAGCCATTAATACTCAAAGGAGAAAAGACAGATTCTTCTTCAATAAATTGTTTGGGGAAAAATGTATATTCACATGCAAAAGAATGAAACTGGACCCCTATCATACACCACTCACAAAAATTAACTCGATATAGATTAAACAGTTAAATGTAAGACCCCAAACCATAAAACTCCTAGAAGAAAACATAGGGAAAAATTTCCTTGACATTGGTCTTGGCAATGACTTTTTGGATATGACACCTAATGCACAAGCAACCAAATAAAAAATAAAAAGTGGGACTACATCAAACTAAAAAGCTCTGCACAGCAAGATAAATGATCAGCAAAATAAAAAGACAACCTATGGAATGGGAGAAAACATTTTCAAGCCATCTAATAGGATAAGGGGTTAATATCCAAGATATATAAGGAGCTTATACAACTCAAGAGCAAAATCATCATCGTCATCATCATCATAATCATCCAATTGAAAAATGGGCAAAGGATCTGAATAGACATTTTTCCAAAGAAGATATACACGTGGCCAACAAGTACATGAAAAGGTGCTCAACATCACTCATCATCAGGGAAATGCAAATCAAAACCAAAGTGAGATATCACTTCACACCTATTAGTATGTTTAATATCAAAAAGACAAGAGCTAAGCACTAGCAATGATGTGGAGAAGACGGAACCATTGTGTATTATTTTTGGGAATGTAAATTGGTGCAACAACTATGGAAAATAGTATGGCAGTTCCTCAAAAAATAAAATAAAAATAGAACTACCATATGGTCCAGAAATCTCCACTTCTGGGTATATATCCAAAGGGAAAGAAATTACTATCTTGATTTGTACTCCCATGTTCATTGAAACATTATTTA
The DNA here is from genome assembly GCF_039906515.1 of Pseudorca crassidens. Taxonomy (NCBI): domain Eukaryota; kingdom Metazoa; phylum Chordata; class Mammalia; order Artiodactyla; family Delphinidae; genus Pseudorca; species Pseudorca crassidens. The sequence goes on from NC_090317.1 coordinate 36,073,052, forward strand.
CAATAACAAAGACATGGAAACACTTAAGTATCCCCTGATGGATGAATGTGTATATGTATATAATATATATAGGAATATTACTCAGCCATATAAAGAAGGAAACCCTGTCATTTGCAACAGCATAGATGAACCTTGAGGGCACTATGCTAAGTGAAATAAGTCAGACAGAGAAAGACAAATGCTGATGATATTACTTATAAGTAGACTCTAAAAACACCCGAAGTCATAGAAACAGAGAGTAGAATGGTAGTTGCCAGTGCGTGTTGGGTGGCGAGAGGGTGAGGGAAGTGAGTGAAAGGGATCAAAGGGTACAAACTTCCAGTTATAAGATGAATAAGTCCTGGAGATGTAATGTATAGCATGGTGACTGTAGTTAACAATACTCTGTCTGTATACTTAAAAAGTTGCTAACAGAGTAGATCTTAAAATTCTCACCACAAAAAATAAAAGTAACCATGGGAGGTAGCAACTATATAAAGTCATGGATGTGTTAACTAATCCTATAGTGGTACTCATTTATATATATATATAAAATCTCACATCGTACACCTTAAACTGACACATGTTATATGTCAGTTACATCTTAATAAAGCTGAAAAAATAAAAGAAAATTCTGCTTAAGAAGGGAGTATATGAAGTTCATTGTTCTAATGTTTCAGTAACCTGTAAAATGGGCTTTTGTCACTAATCAGTTGGATATCATCACAGTAATGAGTATGATGCTCTTTAGTGCTATACTTCCAGAAGAAATTAAACAAATAGCAAAGTGAGAGCTCAAACTGTAGTCAAAACAGGTTTATGGGGAGTTCCCTGGTGGTCCAGTGGTTAGGACTCGGTGATTTCACTGCTGAAGGCCAGGTTCAATCCCTGGTCGGGGAACTAAGATCCCACAAGCTGCACTGCATGGCCGGAAAAAAAAAAAAGTTTTATGTATTTCAATAAGTTAAAGATGGCAGACAGATTACATGCATATATTACCTCTACACCCCAAGATAGCAAAAGAATACAAAAGATATAAATTCATGATGATGAAGAGAATGGGAAGGGAGCCATTAGTGGATGAAAGTTGGATGAAAGCTGGAAAACAGATGGAGGTGTAGTAACTGATAAAGTAGTATAGAAGTCACAGTTTACAATACTTGCAGAGGGGCAATACAGTGAAAGAGAAAGGCACCCTTCCCTGCATAAATGCTGTTTGAAAAAGAGAATGAGTGAGTCGTAAGGCATAAGGGGGGAGGGAATAAATTAAGGCATTTTTAATAGAGTCCCCCATTATTCCCCCCAATCTGGTGAACAGAATACCTTGTGGTCAGAAATATCCTCCATGAGCTCCAAAAAATTGGAGTGTTATTCTTTAAAGAGATTGAGAGGTCCAAGAGAAAAGGCCTCCACATTTTTACATTTAGGAAATCCTCCAACAAAATGACTAGCTCCCCATTCATGTATATGAAGCTCCCAATCACTTTTTTTAATGCCTCATTCTTCCATGTGAACAAAAAAAAATCAATGATCACCAAATATTTAAGGAAAACTTTCAACATGAAAGAATGATAAACAGATAGCAAAAAAATCAAGGACCCTTGAGAGAGAAAAAAAGAGGAGAGGCAAAACACCCTAATTAGTATACTAAGAGAGATTCAAGAAAACATTGCATTTATATAACAGGATATTTGAAAATAAATAAAAGGAGGACAAGAAAGATATCTTGAAATAAAAGATATTTATTTAAAAGATATTTTAAATTTATTTAAAGATATTTAAATAAAAGATTGCTGAGATAAAATTCAAGGGAAGATTTGGAATATAGAGTTGAGGAAGTATCAAAGAAAGTAGCACAAGACTAAAAGAAGGAAAATGAGATAGAAAATATAACATGACACATAGAAGGAAAACACAGAAGATCCAACATTGACTAATAGGAATTCAAGAGAGAACAAAGTAGAGGGAATTATCAAAGAAATAATACAAGAGAATTTTTCAGAGTATATTCTTATGAAATTTCAGAATACAAAGTGTAAAGATATCCTCAAAGCTTCCAGAGAGAAAAACAATAACCTACAAAGAAATGAGAATGATATTGACATTGGACTTCTTTTTTTTAATTGAAGTAGAGTTGATTTACAATGTCATGCTAGTTTCAGGTGTACAGCACAGTGATTCAGTTTTTTATATATATATATATGTATATATATATGTATTTTTTCAGATTCTTTTATAGGTTATTACAAAATATTTAGTATAGTTCCCTGTGCTATACACTAGGTCCTTGTTGGTTATCTACCTTATATATCATAGTGTGTATTTGTTAATCTCAACCTCCTAATTTATCCCTCCCCCCCTTTCCCCTTTGGTAACCATGAGGTTGTTTTCTATGTCTATGAGTCTTTGGTTTTTTTATATTCTACATATAAGCAATTTCATTGATATTTGTCTCTCTGTCTGGCTTACTTCACTTAGTGTGATAATCTGTAGGTCCATGCATGTTGCACAAAAGGCATTAATTCATTCTTTTTTATGGCTGAGTAATATTCCATTGTATATGTATACCACATCTTTATCCATTCCTCTGTCGATGGACATTTAGGTTGCTTCTGTGTCTTAGCTATTGTGAATAGTGCTGCAATGATCATTGGGGTGCATGTATCTTTTCAAATTATAGGAGGTAACTACAAGAAGAAACAGCTAAATAAGTAGAAGGGGTTGTCCTGGAGGGCGTAAATACGGGATGTGACATGGTGGAGCAGAAGTCTGTTGCTTTGCATCATAAGCCCTCCTGTATTCTGTTTTAACCTTGTGTGTGTATTACTTTGATAAATACTTCTGAATTATTTAAGAAATTGAACTATTGAGTTTTTTTCAGGTTCTTGTCCGATAAAGATGGTCACCATGGATAATGGGATTTAGATCAGAAAAAAATTCCATTATCAAGCATTTGTTGAACACTTATTATTTGCCTAGCCCCCTGCTAAGTGCTAAAGGGAGCTCCAAGAGTATTTAAGACAGTCTCTGTCCACAAGGAACTTGAAACCTAGTTGGGCACAGCAAACCAGTACGTGAAACAATTAGAGAATGAAGATACATAGTAAAGTGCTGAACTGTTGGTATGCTAAATTATGCCCATTAGAAAATCTGGCAACAGGAAGATGAAATCAGATTGGATTGAAATTAGGGAGTGCTTCAGGTGGACCTGGGGCTTGTTTCTGGCTTTAAATGATGGAAAAGATAGGAATAGGTCTAGAAGGTAAGGGTGTTAGAGGAGGGAAAGGCAACATGAACAATGACCTGGAGAAGATTTTTTTTCTAATTTGTTATGTATTATTAGGAAGAAATTTTTATTCTTTCTAATATCTCTAAAATGCTTTCTCTTTAAATCTCCCTAATTTAAAAACTTTCTCTGAGTGGATTATTTTTTTTCTTGCTGACAGTGCAGTAAATTTTCTGTCACTTTGTAGAATGGGAACTGCCATTTACTAAATGAGCTTTTCTCTATTCTGTGCTCCTTTGGTGCCAAGCCTTAATAAAGACAGATGGGTTTCCCCCATCGTGCTGCTGCTTCCCAGCTCAGGCTGATGAATATGAGACTGAGAGCCTGACCCTGTCATTGTCAGGTAATATAAAAGGTTTCATCCTATTTATTGCCATACTTTAATTACTGGGGGAAAAGTATGAATTAAGAAACAAAGGATTTAAAATCATTTCAACAAAACCAGGATGTCTGAGCAAATTAAAACCATCTTTTTTCTTTTCCATTTTCTCTTCCTTTGTGGGGGAGAGTGAAGGTGGTGGGGTGATTAGTGTTGTTTGGGTTAAATTTAATTAATAGGAACTCACAGCATAATGTTCCATGAAGAATGTACATGTCAAAAAACCATGTGGTTATAGGGCTATCAATTCAAATATCTGGGTTCAATTCAATGGAAATTTTAGCCAAGTTATGAGACTTTACTGGTTATCCTGGAAATCATTTACGGACCTGGTTGGAATTAGTACATAAGCCTTTAGAGTGGTTTCCTGGAACTAGCCCTGAAGATAAATTTTATAACATAGTCTGTGATTCCCTAAACCATTTGAGAGAATATGCTAGTTGCTCCTCATGTGTTGTGATATAATGTGGGGACACTAGGAACACCCCTTGCCCTCAATTCACCCAAAACTATTCCTCTCTTCTTTCTACTGTGCCAAATCTAAAATACCATTCACTCATTCATTCATTCCTTGGTGGTAGGATTTTGTATCTCTAGAGACCTTCAGCTAAATTGCGTCTGCCCCCTCAGGTCAGATTTTATGGTTCCAATCGACTTCTAACACTTTAATGTGAAAAAATTTATCTGATTGCTTATGTGTGTGTGTGTAATGATTTTTTTTTCAGGATAAAACCCTTTTTTTAACAAGATAATACATGCTTATGATTAAAAACAAAAATCTTAAGCAATATGCAAATATGTAGAGTGAAGTCTCTCTCTGCTCTTCCCCTCACCTTTACAGAAGTAACCACTGTTTTAACAGAACAGTTTCATTTCTATATTTCTAGACTTTTTCTATGCATATGCAAATACATGTGTGTGTGTACATGTACACATATAAGGAATAGGGTTACAAGTATGTTGTTCTGTAATTTGTTGTCATTCAACCACATACTATGGACAGCCTTCCATGTCATTAGTTACATATTTACCTGTTCTTTTAAATGTCTTCCCTTTATTCCTTAATATATATATAGCTTAAATTATTTAACCAATACCCCATGTATGCACACTGGGTTGTTCAAAGTTCTGATATTATAACACTGCAATGATTGTCCTTATATATACAGATCTCTGCACAGAAAAGTGAAATTGCTGGATTGAAGATATTCAAGCTAAAATGCTTCATTGATACAGCTAATTGCCTTCCAAAATGGGGTCACCAGTTTATGTTGGGGAGGAAAAATTTTTCCTCTACACTTCTAGGTTCTTCTGGCTGGTCTGTGAATTAAATTGACCTGAGACAGATCAACAGGAGAAAATCAAACAAAAGTTTAATAACATGTATACACGGGAGAGACCTAGGAGAACTGAGTAACTTGCCAAAAAGGCTGAAGCCCTCACCTTAAATACCATCTTCAGCTAAAGACAAAAGAGGATGTTTGGGGGGTGGGGTTTAGTACTTCAGAGGGGAGGAAGGCAATTCACAGGGAGATGGAAAATAAGCAAATGTTTGCTGGGCCCTACAGAAACAATGGGACCCAGAGAGGAATTTTAAGAAACAGACTTTGCTGGGTTCCTCCCTATCTACCACACCTAGTTCTACTATAGTTATCTATGGTAATATCTCCCTTCCTGAAATAGGTTCTCTATCTACATTCTTTAGGCAGTTAAGGGGAAGGTCAAAGGTTCTTCTTCCTGAGTCTTTTGGGCCTTGATTGTTTTCAGTTTGGAAATAATCTGCATTCCAAAGAGACATGTGGCAAATTTTGTTCCCCTACACTATGCTCCCACCAACATTGCATTGGCACAATCCTTTTCCACATGCTCCCTCCAGAGATGGATAGAAACTAATAATGAATGTTTTTTGTTTCTGATTATAAAAGGACTGCATTTCATTTGTAGATAAAGTTGGAAAACATAGAAGAGTATTTAAAGTTAAAATATTCTGTATTCGGGCTTCCCTGGTGGCGCAGTGGTTGAGAGTCCGCCTGCCGATGCAGGGGACACGGGTTCGTGCCCCGGTCCGGGAAGATCCCACATGCCGCGGAGCGGCTAGACCCGTGAGCCATGGCCGCTGAGCCTGCGCGTCCGGAGCCTGTGCTCTGCAATGGGAGAGGCCGCAACAGTGAGAGACCCGCGTACCGCAAAAAAAAAAAAAAAAAAAAAAAAAAAAAAAATTCTGTATTCATATTAATCAGTAAGAATCATCCTTACACATTTGGTGTAGTTAATTTCTACTCTTCTTTCTTTTTGTATATTGATGACCTTTAACATTCAAATGAAATATGTTCTGAGACAATGACAAGTCCCCAAAGTCTTGACTACCTCTATAACATATTTCACTCACAAAACACAATTTTTGCAGTGACTGTATTGCACTCAATGAAACAGTTTTCTAATCACTTTTATTTATTTTCATATATATCATGTAGTGAATTTGTTCATATCAAAGATCTACACCACATGAAATTCAAACAGCTCTAAACTTTATTTATTCAAAGTTTCTATTTACTGGCTAAGCATTATCTTCTGTGTTTTTAATCTTTCTATCTACTTCCATCACTAGCAATTGCATTTGGCTTTTCTTTTTAGGCCACTCAAAAAAAATGGAAAATAATGCCTGTCTGCTTTCATTCTATTATTCTTTTTTCTTCTATTCATTTCTTTTTGAACATTCATGTTTTCTGGTGTGACACTGTAATTCTAAATTATTCTAGATTGCTCTATTCTTTCATGTATTTAGGATACATTTTTTCAAAATTCCTAGGCCTGAGGTAATAATGACTATTAATGATTGCCCAAATGACCTTTCCAAATGCATGGATCATCCCTGTTATATAGTACAAAACTGGATTTTTAAATGTCAAGTGTTTTTTTTCCATTTTTAGGATTGGATCTAATATGCAAATCTACTTATGTCACTTTTCTACTTCAGTTGTCTTTTTTCCCCCAGTTTTATTGAGAAATAATTGATACACAGCACTGTATAAGTTTAAGCTGTACAACATAATGATTTGACTTACATACATCATGAAATGATGACCACAATAGGTTTAGAGAACATCTGTCATCTCATATAGGTACAATATTAAAGAAATAGAAAAAAAATTTTTTCCTTGTGATAAGAACTCTTAGGATTTACTCTCTAACTTTCATATATAACATATAACATAACATACAGTGTTAATTATCTTTATCATGTTGTACGTTATGTCCATAGTACTTATTTATCTTATGACTGGGAATTTGTACCTTTTGACTGCCTTCATCCAATTCCCCCTCCCTCCATTCCACACCTCTGGTAGTCACAAATATGATCTCTTTTTCCATGAGTTTGTTTGTTTTTGAAGTATAATTGACCTACAACACTGTGTTAGTTCCTGGTACGCAACAGTGATTTGATATTTCTATACATTTCAAAAGGATCACTGTGATAACTCTAATTGTCATCTGTCACTGTACAACAATGTGTATTTCATACCTGTGACTCATTTATTGTGCAACTGGAAGTTTGTGCCTTTTTTTTTTTTTTTTTTTTGGCCACACGGCATGTGGAATCTTAGTTCCCTGACCAGGGATTAAACCCGCACCCCCTACAGTGGAAGCACAGAGTCTTAACCACTGGACTGCCAGAGAAGTCCCTGGAAGTTTGTACCTCTTAATCTCCCTCACATATTTCTCTCCTCCTTCCAACCCCCTCCCCTCTGGTAACCACCTGTTTGGTCTCTGTATCTACGACTCTATTTCTGTTTGGTTATGTTTGTTCATTTGTTTTTTTTAGATCCACATATAAGTGAAATCATACAGTATTTTATCTTTCTCTGTCTGACATTTCACTTAGCAAAATATCCTCTAGGTCCATCCATGTTGTCATAAATGTCAAGATTTCATTCTTTTTTATGGCTGAGTAATATTCCAGTGTGTGTGTGTGTGTGTGTGTGTGTGTGTGTGTGTGTACCACATTTTCTTTATCCTTCCATCTATTGTTGGGCACTTAGGTTGCTTCCATATATTGGCTATTGTAAATAATGGTGCAATGAACATAGGGGTGCGTATGTCTTTTTGAATAAGTGTTTTCACTTTCTTTGTGTAAATACCTAGGAGTGGAATTGCTGGATCCTATGGCATTTCTGTTTTTAATTTTTGAGGAACCTCCATACAGTTTTCCTTAGTGGCTTCGCTAATTTACATTCCCACCAACAATGCATGAAGAGTCCCTTTTCTCCACATCCTTGCTGACACTTGTTATTTGCTGTCTTTTTGATGATAGCCATTCTTTTTTTAAAAAATATGTATGTATTTTATTTATTTATTTTTGGGTGTGTCGGGTCAGTTGCAGCACATGGCATCTTCGTTGTGGTGTGCAGGCTTCTCTCTAGTTGTGGCATGCAGGCTCCAGAGTGTGTGGGCTCTGTAGTTGCAGCATGTGGGCTTAGTTGCCCCATGGCATGTGGGATCTTAATTCCCCGGCCAAGGATCGAACCCACAATCCCCTGCATTGGAAGGCAGATTCTTAACCACTGGACCACCAGGGAAGACCCTTGATAACAGCCATTCTGGCAGGTGTGAGGTGATATCTCACTGTGGTTTTGATTTGTGTTTCCCTGATTAGTGATGTTTGAATATGTTTTGATGTGCTTCTTGGCCATCTGTCTTCTTTGGAAAAATGTCTATTCAGGTCCACTGGCCATTTTTTTTTTTTTTTTTTTTTTGGCGGTACACGGGCCTCTCACCACTGTGGCCTCTCCTGTTGCAGAGCACAGGCTCCAGATGCGCAGGCCCAGTGGCCATGGCTCACGGGCCCAGCTGCTCTGTGGCATGTGGGATCCTCCCGGACCGGGGCACGAACCCGCGTCCCCTGCATCAGCAGGCGGACTCTCAACCACTGCACCACCAGGGAAGCCCCACTGGCCATTTTCTAATTGGGTTGTTTGGTTTTTGATGTCAAGTTGTATGAGTTCTTTGTATATTTTGGATATTAACCCGTTGTTGGATATATCATTTGCAAATATTTTCTTCCCTTCAGTAGGCGGCCTTTTCATTTTGTTGCTAGTTTCCTTCACTGTGCAAAAGCTTTTTAGTTTGATGTAGTCCCATTTGTTTATTTTTCCTTTTGTTTGCCTTGCTTGAGAAGACATATCTAAAAAAATGTTGCTAAGACTGATGTCAAAGAGCGTATTGCCTATGTTTTGCTCTGGAAGTTTTATGGTTTCAGGTCTTATGTTTATGTCTTTAATCCATTTTGGGTTTATTTTTGTATGTGGTGTAAGAAAGTAGTCCATTTTGATTCTTTTACATGTAGCTGTCCAGTTTTCCCAGCACCATTTTTTGAAGAGGTTGTCTTTTCCCCATGGTATATTCTTGCCTCCTTTGTTGTAGATTAATTGCCCATATAAGTGTGGGTTCATTTCTGTACTCTATTCTGTTCGATTGTCAGTTTTGGTACCAGTACCATACTGTTTTGATTATTGTAGCTTTGTAATATAGTTTGAAATCAGGGAGCATGATACCTTCTATTTTATTCTTCTTTCTTAAGATTGTTTTGGGTCTTTGGACCTATTCTGGGTCTTTTGTAGTTCCATATAATTTTTTTAAATTTATTTATTTTATTTTTGGCTGTGTTAGGTCTTCGTTGCTGCGAGCGGGCTTTCTCTAGTTGCAGTGAGCAGGCTTCTCATTGTGGTGGCCTCTCTTGTTGCGGAGCATAGGCTCTAGGCACGTGGGCTTCAGTAATTGTGGCTTGCAGGCTCTAGAGCACAGGCTCAGTAGTTGTAGCGCACAGGCTTAGTTGCTCCATGGCATGTGCGATCTCCCTGGACCAGGGCTCAAACCTGTGTCCCCTGCGTTGGCAGGTGGATTCTTAACCACTGCACCACCAGGGGAGCCCTCCATATAAATTTGAGAATTATTTGTTCTATTTCTGTGAAAGATGCTATTGGTATTTTGATAGGGATTCCATTGGACCTATAGATTGCCCTGGGTAGTATAGTGATTTTAATAACATTAATTCTTACTGTATTCTTTCAGGTATTTAGGATACATTTTTCAAAATTCCTAGGCCTGAGGTAATAACGACTATTAATAATTGCCCTAATGACCTTTCCAAATGTGTGTATCATCCCTGTGTTATCCAATACAAAATTGGATTTTTAAATGCCAAATTACTCTCTTTTCATTTTTAGGATTGGATCGAATATGCAAATCTGGTCATGTCACTTTTCCACTTTCGTTGCCTTTTTAAAAAAAAACTTTCACAAAAATGGTATCATACTGGACATATTATTGTACAGTATACTTTGATTTTTAATTTAATAATTCTTTGTAGTAATATTTTCTATTCAATACATAGAGATTTATCTCATTCTTTTCAATAGCTGGATAATATTCTACAAAATGGCTCCCTTAATTTACTCAACCATTACCCTACTGATGAACATTTAGTGTTTTGGGTTTTTTTTTAGTTGTTTGCTTACTATAAACCATATTCCTTGGGTCAACAACTTGTTTCAGTTTACCTGGGACTTTCCTGGGTTTAACACTGAAGTCCCATGTGCCAGGAAACTCCTCAGCAATGGGCAAACTGGGACAGTTGATCACTCCACTCTTACATCTTCCTACATCTGTTCTTACCTACTGGCATTTTGTTTGTGCCATATACTTTCCCAGAACTGGGATTTTAAGGTCATCTCGTTGCTTTTATACATTACACTTTGTAGGAAGTCCTATTGGAATGGGACCCAGGTAGTTTTTCAAGTGGGGAATGTGGAGAACATAGAGTATGGCTCTGGTCCATATTAGAAGCCATAATAAAAATCTTTTAGCATTAGGCCATTTGAGTGGGGGAAGAGAGGATTACAAAAGGGCATGCCCTTACAGAAAGGGCATGAAGATTGCTGAGTGGATAAAGGAAAATGCAGAAGGACCCAAAAAACAAATTTTGCTCTCATATTTTTGCCTAGAATAAGTACTGCTATGTAGAACCACTAGTTTAAGGACATAGCAGTGAATTAAGAATCTGGAGACCTGTCTTATTTAATAGCTTTGCATCTCAATTTTTTTATTCAAATAGGAAGAACTAGACATTCACCTTTTTCTCATATCCTAGAGGTGTTAGACAGCTAAATTCCAGTGTTTATAAAAGTACCTTGAGCTACTTAAGCTATTAAAAAGGTTATAAAAATATGAAATACTTGTCCTGGTAATCCACAGATGTCTTCTTGCCTTGTTCACAGATGCTGGGTTATATTAGCATCTCTTAATTAATATTGAGCAAACAAGGTTTCAGTAGGCCTATTTAATAGGCACATGTACAGCTTCTTTTGCCGTCGGAGGTAGTGTATTTCAGAGAGAAGATTCTCAATATTATTTGCCTTATGCTTTAAGTCAGGCAACAATTAAGGAAGCAAGAACATCTGCCTTCCAGGACCTGGTACTCATCTGTCAATTCTAAAATAGTTTCAAGGCAATTTGTTAGGTAGTGCTGGCTGAATGATTGGTTTTCCTGTGATAATTGCCAATGTATTTCCTGTAAGGCCTGAAGATGGAGAGGCAGAGGGTTAGGAAAGAACATTCTAGGGCTATTCTTTATAATCTTCTTAGATCAACTCTTCAGGAATTCTCAGCTTTAGAACACCAGAAGAGAACAGCAACTAATCTACCAAACTGTTGTGGAATAACCAAAGCCCGAGAAGCTGCATCTGAGCTACCCATTTAAGAGAGGCAGAACTGTAAAAGGCCTTGCAAACTAAATCCCAAGCCATACAATAGTCTCTATGGGAAGTGGTCAGATGGCCTAGTAAAAGCAAAGATTCAGAGACCCTGGATTTAGGATCTGTTTCTGCTGGGTGGCTATGAGACCTCAACTACAGAACACCAGTTTCTCATCTGTTAGATGTGGTTAGTAATACCTGTTTTACCTGGAGAGGCGGTGTAAGGTAGCCGTTAAGAGTGCAAGATCCAAATCTAAATAATAAAAGAAACAAGTGAATATAACAAAACAGAAACAGACTCACAGATACAGAGAACAAACAAGTGGTTACCAGTGGGGAGAGGGGTGAGAGGAGGGGCAAGATAGGGGAAGGGGATTAAGAGGTACAAACTACTAGGTATAAAATAAGATACAAGGATGTAATGTATAACACAGGGAATATAGCCAATATTTCATAATAACTTTAAATAGTATAATCTATAAAAATATTCAATCACTATGCTGTATACTTGAAAGTAATATAATATTATAAATCAACTATACTTGAATTAAAAAAAAAGAATGCAGGCCACAGAACCAAAGTGCTTGGTTGGAATCTTGGCTTATTTGTCACTTATATGCTATGTGACCTTGGGCAAGTAACTTTACTTTCTGAACCACAGTCTCTTATTCTGTCAAATGGAGTTAACAATGACATTGGCTCCCAAGGGTTGTTGGAGGATTATTATAATTCATGTGAAGTGCTTAGAACTATGTCTCACACATTTTACCATCAACATTTACCAAATGTCAGCTGCTATCATATATGATGCTTAAAATCATAGGTTCAACTCAAGAGCTCGCCAGACTGCACCCAAATCCTGGCTCTGCCAATAAAAAACCTTGTAAAATTACTTAACCTCTTAGACCCTCAGTATTTTCCTCTGCAAAATGGGAAGAGTAATGTAACAACCTCAGAGGGTTATTGCAGGTATTACATAAAACATTCCATGTAAAGGGCTTAGAACCATGCCTGGTACATAGTTACTATTCAATAATTATTATTTTTCTCCAAGGGTCTTGATGTAGGCCACACTTATTATATTAAGAGCGTTCCTTTTTCTGGCTTTACCCATCCCTACCCTTTGGTGTTTGCCATCTTCTATGGCCCATCTTCATCATTGTTTTTTTTCATTTTCTTTTTCTTTATCAAAACCAGCTTTCAGGACCTTTCTAAATGCTGCATAAATGTTTAGCTGTCCTTGAGGCTTTGCGATTTAGCTGAACTGTAAGCTGGAACTAAAGGGAATTTCAGATTTCGGACTGGGGTTGAGTGAAGACTGTGGGGCTTTTTGGGAGGAAGTCAACATGACAGGTCCACAGTTATTGTGAGAAAAAAGTGAGCTATTAATACATGCAAAAATCCAAAAATATTGTGCACGTACCAAATGTCCAACAGAAGGGACTGCCTGTTACCCTGCAGCTTTTCTTGGCAACTCACAGATTACAGACAATATTCAATGAATGCTTCCTGTGTGCTGAGCTCTGCATTATCTCAGTTATGCATTACACCAATCCTATGTGGTAGGCATTAACTTCATTTTACATTTTAAAAAATAGGTATATACTTCAAGAAGTTTAATTGATTTATCCCAAGTTCACATAGCTCATAAATGATGGAGCCAGGAATTAGCAAATTTCAAATCCCCTGATCTTTCTACCCTACCACATTTAAACAATTTTTATTCTCAGAACACAGTGTCCTGGAGTACGAATCACTCTGGGGATTCAGAGGTCTGTCTGGTAGCCTGGCAGAAGAAGCAGAGAGACTGCTGAGCATTTTTCTTATTACTGCATCTCCCTGGCCAATCTCTGGCCCTATCCAGCCAAAAGGACTGCAGTGGTGAATACCCTGTTATTCATTTTGAAATGTATGTTCCCGGAGTCCCAACTGGGCCCAGATGGTAGACTAAACTGTGATCCAAGGTGCTGATTTTAGAAGTTTGGTATTTGCACAGATGTGTCTGCAATAATGAAAGAAGGAAACCCAACTGATGATTGAGTAGATTGTTCCTCCCTTGGGTCCTACGAGACCAGAATAAGAGCCAGATCAGCATAGTGCTCCTCCCAACAACTGTGTGTTGGAAATATGTGGCTACTTATCTAACTTCACCTCTGGGATTGAGGCTAGACACCAGTTTATTGTGAAACTGGCTGATAAGATGGGTAAAGTTATGCTTCGTATGTTAAAAATAATTCCTTTCTATGGAGACAGTAAGAACAGATGTCGAGGCATAGGTAATAGACATAACTTTTACTGGTCGTTGGCTCCTGTTTTCCAAAGAGTACAGTCGAGACTTTCCCTAATACTTTCTGCAGGTGGGATTCTAGGGGTATGTCTTAAGGAGGGCTTGCTGTTCTTGCAATATAAACATTCCTCAGGATGGAGTTTACGATGGTTTTTTGTTAAATGTAACACTGGTTCATAGGGGATTATGTCTTGGGAGGACGTTGTGACTTCATTGCAATGCATACTTTATCAGTGGTGAATGGAGAACAGTATGGAGGTTCCTTAAAAAACTACAAATAGAACTACCATATGACCCAGCAATCCCACTACTGGGCATATACCCTGAGAAAACCACAATTCAAAAAGAGTCATGTACCACCATGTTCATTGCAGCTCTATTTACAATAGCCTGGAGATGGAAACAACCTAAGTGTCCATCATCGGATGAATGGATAAAGAAGATGTGGCACATATATACAATGGAATATTACTCAGCTGTAAAAAGAAACGAAATTGAGCTATTTGTAATGAGGTGGGTGGACCTAGAGTCTGTCATACAGAGTGAAGTAAGTCAGAAAGAGAAAGACAAATACCGTATGCTAACACATATATATGGAATTTAAGAAAAAAATGTCATGAAGAACCTAGGGGTAAGGCAGGAATAAAGACACAGACCTACTAGAGAATGGACTTGAGGATATGGGGAGGGGGAAGGATAAGCTGTGACAAAGCGAGAGAGTGGCATGGACATATATACACTACGAAATGTAAAATAGATAGCTAGTGGGAAGCAGCCGCATAGCACAGGGAGATCAGCTCGGTGCTTTGTGACCACCTAGAGGGGTGGGATAGGGAGGGTGGGAGGGAGGGAGACGCAAGAGGGAAGAGATATGGGGACATATGTATATGTATAACTGATTCACTTTGTTATACAGCAGAAACTAACACACCATTGTAGAGCAATTATACACCAATAAAGATGTAAAAAAAAAAAAAAAAAAGAATGACTATTTACCTTTTCCCCAAATAATATCATGGAATGAGGACCACTCTGAACCAAAAGCCATAGGGACTGAGAGATTCCATGTCATGAACAAAGGTTAACTAACATCTGCTCCCAGACCTCAAGTTGTTTGCAATCTAGTCGAAGGGACAAACATGTCAGTATATTTAATACAAAGCAGAATGAAGTGCATGCTAGGAGACTTCTTAGTGCTAAGTAAAGTGACTTGAAAGTGTGGAGGAAGGTTAAGTTAGTTCTGCCTGAGGACACTAGGGAAAGCTTCACAGAAGAGTTAACCCTTGACCTGGGCCTTGAAAAGTGAGTTGAGATTTGATAAAGAAGATGCAAGGAAGGATATTCCAGGCTGAGGGAATCCCGTGATCAAAGACACAATATGTGGAAGCAAATGCCATTTTTAATTTTTTTCCCCTTGACAGTAGTGAGTTATATAGCTGTGTAGTCCAAGCACATAGTGTGTGAAGCCACCTGTGGAGACTGGTGAGTCTGCATCCAGAAGTAGGGGCTGAGCACTGAACTTCAGTGACACTCACCACTCTATTCCTGGACTCTGTTTTGGAGGCTAAGGGGGGAGAAGGTGATGGGGTAGTTGACAGCCCTTCTGTTATGGACTGAATGTGTCCCCTCAAAATTCATATGTTGAAATCCTAATCCCCCAGTGTGATGGTTTTTGGAGGTGGGGCCTTTGGAAGATCATTAGGTCATGAGGGTGCAGCCCTCGTGAATGGGATTAGTGAGTGACCTTATAAGAAGAAACATGAGAGTTTCCTTCCTGTCTCTGCTCTCCACCATGTGAGGATACAATGAAAAGTCATATTTTGTTATAGCAGCCTGAGCTGACTAAGATATATTCTGTTCCCAGGACTGGCCCTTATACTTGGAAAAGTTGAGGATTAGGGAGCCAGCAGGCATCCTATGCAGCACAGTACAGTTTTGCCATAGAACAAACTCTTGATTATGTAGGGAATCACTAGTTAATTGAATATTTAAATAGCTATAAAATTAAATTTGGTCTAATTATTTCAAACTCCTTACTTGACTCTAGCTGTAACTTTTTTTTTTACATCTTTATTGGAGTATAATTGCTTTACAATGGTGTGTTAGTTTCTGCTTTATAACAAAGTGAATCAGTTATACATATACATATGTTCCCATATCTCTTCCCTCTTGCATCTCCCTCCCTCCCACCCTCCCTATCCCACCCCTCTAGGTGGTCACAAAGCACCGAGCTGATCTCCCTGTGCTATGCAGCTGCTTCCCACTAGCTATCTACCTTACATCTGGTAGTGTATAAATGTCCATGCCTCTCTCTCGCTTTGTCACAGCTCACCCTTCCCCCTCCCCATATCCTCAAGTCCATTCTCCAGTAGGTCTGTGTCTTTATTCCTGTCTTACCCCTAGGTTCTTCATGACATTTTTTTCCCTAAAATTCCATATATATCTGTTAGCATACGGTATTTGTCTTTCTCTTTCTGACTTACTTCACTCTGTATGACAGACTCTAGGTCTATCCACCTCATTACAAATAGCTCAATTTCGTTTCTTTTTACAGCTGAGTAATATTCCATTGTATATATGTGCCACATCTTCTTTATCCATTCATCCGATGATGGACACTTAGGTTGTTTCCATCTCTGGGTTATTGTAAAATAGAGCTGCAATGAACATTTTGGTACATGACTCTTTTTGAATTATGGTTTTCTCAGGGTATATGCCCAGTAGTGGGATTGCTGGGTCATATGGTAGTTCTATTTGTAGTATTTTAAGGAACCTCCATACTGTTCTCCACAGTGGCTATATCAATTTACATTCCCACCAACAGTGAAAGAGGGTTTTCTTTTTCCACACCCTCTCCAGCATTTATTGTTTCTAGATTTTTTGATGATGGCCATTCTGACTGGTGTGAGATGATATCTCATTTTAGTTTTGATTTGCATTTCTCTAATGATTAATAATGTTGAGCATTCTTCATGTGTTTGTTGGCAGTCTGTATATCTTCTTTGGAGAAATGTATATTTAGGTCTTCTGCCCAGTTTTGGCTTGGGTTGTTTTTTTGTTATTGAGCTGCATGAGCTGCTTATAAATTTTGGAGATTAATCCTTTGTCAGTTGCTTCATCTGCAAATATTTTCCCCCATTCTGAGGGTTGTCTTTTGGTCTTGTTTATGGTTTCCTTTGCTGTGCAAAAGCTTTGAAGTTTCATTAGGTCCCATTAGTTTATTTTTGTTTTTATTTCCATTTCTCTAGGAGGTGGGTCAAAAAGGATCTTGCTGTGATTTATGTCATAAAGTGTTCTGCCTATGTTTTCCTCTAAGAGTTTGATAGTTTCTGGCCTTACATTTAGGTCTTTAATCCATTTTGAGCTTATTTTTGTGTATGGTGTTAGGGAGTGATCTAATCTCATACTTTTAAATGTACCTGTCCAGTTTTCCCAGCACCACTTATTGAAGAGGCTGTCCTTTCTCCACTGTACATTCCTGCTTCCATTATCAAAGATAAAGTGACCATATGTGCGTGGGTTTATCTCTGGGCTTTCTGTCCTGTTCCATTGATCTATCTTTCTGTTTCTGTGCCAGTACCATACTGTCTTGATTAAGGTAGCTTTGTAGTATAGTCTGAAGTCAGGGAGCCTGATTCCTCCAGCTCCGTTTTTCATTCTCAAGATTGCTTTGGCTATTCAGGGTCTTTTGTGTTTCCATACAAATTGTGAAATTTTTAGTTCTAGTTCTGTGAAAAATGCCAGTGGTAGTTTGATAGGGATTGCATTGAATCTGTTGATTGCTTTGGGTAGTAGAGTCATTTTCACAATGTTGATTCTTCCAATCCAAGAACATGGTATATCTCTCCATCTATTTGTATCATCTTTAATTTCTTTCATCAGTGTCTTATAATTTTCTGCATACAGGTCTTTTGTCTCCTTAGGTAGGTTTATTCCTAGATATTTTATTCTTTTTGTTGCAATGGTAAATGGGAGTGTTTTCTTGATTTCACTTTCATATTTTTCATCATTAGTGTATAAGAATGCCAGAGATTTCTGTGCATTAATTTTGTATCCTGCTACTTTACCAAATTCATTGATTAGCTCTAGTAGCTTTCTGGTAGCATCTTTAGGATTCTCTATGTATAGTATCATGTCATCTGCAAACAGTGACAGCTTTACTTCTTCTTTTCTGATTTGGATTCCTTTTATTTCCTTTTCTTCTCTGATTGCTGTGGCCAAAACTTCCAAAACTATGTTGAATAAGAGTGGTGAGAGTGGGCAACCTTGTCTTATTCCTGATCTTAGTGGAAATGATTTCAGTTTTTCACCATTGAGGACGATGTTGGCTGTGGGTTTGTCATATATGGCCTTTATTATGTTGAGGAAATTTCCCTCTATGCCTACTTTCTGTAGGGTTTTTATCATAAATGGGTGTTGAATATTGTCGAAAGCTTTCTCTGCATCTATTGAGATGATCATATGGTTTTTCTCCTTCAATTTGTTAATATGGTGTATCACGTTGATTGATTTGTGTATATTGAAGAATCCTTGCGTTCCTGGAATAAACCCCACTTGATCATGGTGTATGATCCTTTTAATGTGCTGTTGGATTCTGTTTGCTAGTATTTTGTTGAGGATTTTTGCATCTATGTTCATCAGTGATATTGGCCTGTAGTCTTCTTTCTTTGTGACATCCTTGTCTGGTTTTGGTATCAGGGTGATGGTGGCCTCGTAGAATGAGTTTGGGAGTGTTCCTCCCTCTGCTATATTTTGGAAGAGTTTGAGAAGGATAGGTGTTAGCTCTTCTCTAAATGTTTGATAGAATTTGCCTGTGAAGCTATCTGGTCCTGGGATTTTGTTTGTTGGAAGATTTTTAATCACAGTTTCAATATCATTGCTTGTGATTGGTCTGTTCATATTTTCTATTTCTTCCTGATTCAGTCGTGGCAGGTTGAGCATTTCTAACAATTTGTCCATTTCTTCCCAGTTGTCCATTTTATTGGCATAGAGTTGCTTGTAGTAATCTCTCACGATCTTTTGTATTTCTGCAGTGTCAGTTATTACTTCTCCTTTTTCATTTCTAATTCTATTGATTTGAGTCTTCTCCCTTTTTTTCTTGATGAGTCTGGGTAATGGTTTATCAATTTTGTTTATCTTCTCAAAGAACCAGCTTTTAGTTTTATTGATCTTTGCTATCGTTTCCTTCATTTCGTTTTCATTTATTTCTTATCTGATTTTTATGATTTCTTTCCTTCTGCTAACTTTGGGATTTTTTTGTTCTTCTTTCTCTAATTGCTTTATGTGCAAGGTTAGGTTGTTTATTCGAGATGTTTCCTGTTTCTTAAGGTAGGATTGTATTGCTATAACCTTCCCTCTTAGAACTGCTTTTGCTGCATCCCATAGGTTTTGGGTCATCGTGTCTCCATTGTCATTTGTTTCTAGGTATTTTTTAATTTCCTCTTTGATTTCTTCAGTGATCACTTCGTTATTAAGTAGTGTATTGTTTAGCCTCCATGTGTTTGTATTTTTTACAGATCTTTTCCTGTAATTGATACCTAGTCTCATAGCGTTGTGGTCGGAAAAGAAACTTGATACAATTTCAATTTTCTTAAATTTACCAAGGCTTGATTTGTGACCCAAGATATGATCTATCCTGGAGAACGTTCCATGAGCACTCAAGAAAAATGTGTATTCTGTTGTTTTTGGATGGAATGTCCTATAAATATCAATTAAGTCCATCTTATTTAATGTATCATTTAAAGCTTATGTTTCCTTATTTATTTTCATTTTGGGTGTTCTGTCCATGGGTGAAAGTGGGGTGTTAAAGTCCCCTGCTATGTATGTGTTACTGTCGATTTCCCCTTTTATCGCTGTCAGTATTTGCCTTATGTATTGAGGTGCTCCTATGTTGGGTGCATAAATATTTTCAATTGTTATGTGTTCTTCTTGGACCGACCCTTGATCATTATGTAGACAAAGTCCTTCTTGTCTCTTCTAATAGTCTTTATTTTAAAGTCTATTTTGTCTGATATGAGAATTGCTACTCCAGCTTTCTTTTGGTTTCCATTTGCATGAAATATCTTTTTCCATCCCCTTACTTTCAGTCTGTATGTGTCTCTAGGTCTGAAGTGGGTCTCTTGTAGACAGCATATATATGGGTCTTGTTTTTGTATCCATTCAGCCAATCTGTGTCTTTTGGTGGGAGCATTTAGTCCATTTACATTTAAGGTAATTATCAATATGTATGTTCCTCTTCCCATTTTCTTAATTGTTTTGGGTTCGTTATTGCAGGTCTTTTCCTTCTCTTGTGTTTCTTGCCTAGAGAAGTTCCTTTAGCAGTTGTTGTAAAGCTGGTTTGGTGGTGCTGAACTCTCTCAGCTTTTGTTTGTCTGTAAAGGTTTTAATTTCTCCATCAAATCTCTATGAGATCCTTGCTGGGCAGAGTAATCTTGGTTGCAGGTTTTTCTCCTTCATCACTTTAAATATGTCCTGCCAGTCCCTTCTGGCTTGCAGAGTTTCTGCTGAAAGATCAGCTGTTAACCTTATGGGGATTCCCTTGTGTGTTATTTGTTGTTTTTCCCTTGCTGCTTTTAATATGTTTTCTTTGTATTTAATTTTTGACAGTTTGATTAATATGTGTCTTAATGTATTTCTTCTTGGATTTATCCTGTATGGGACTCTCTGTGCTTCCTGGACTTGATTAACTATTTCCTTTCCCATATTAGGGAAGTTTTCAACTATAATCTCTTCAAATATTTTCTCAGCCCCTTTCTTTTTCTCTTCTTCTTCTGGAACCCCTATAATTCGAATGTTGGTGCATTTAATGTTGTCCCAGAGGTCTCTGAGAGTGTCCTCAGTTCTTTTCATTCTTTTTTCTTTATTCTGCTCTGCAGTAGTTATTTCCACTCTTTTATTTTCCAGGTCACTTATCCGTTCTTCTGCCTCAGTTATTCTGCTATTGATCCCATCTAGAGTATTTTTAATTTCATTTATTGTGTTGTTCATCGTTGTTTGTTTCATCTTTAGTTCTTCTAGGTCTTTGTTAAATGTTTCTTGCATTTTGTCCATTCTATTTCCAAGATTTTGGATCACCTTTACTATCATAATTCTGAATTCTTTTTCAGGTAGACTGCCTATTTCCTCTTCATTTGTTAGGTCTGATGGGTTTTTATCTTGCTCCTTCATCTGCTGTGTGTTTTTCTGTGTTCTCATTTTGCTTATCTTACTGCGTTGGGGTCTCCTTTTTGCAGGCTGCAGGTTCGTAGTTCCTGTTGTTTTTGGTGTCTGTCCCCAGTGGCTAATGTTGTTTCAGTGGGTTGTGTAGGCTTTCTGGTGGAGGGGACTAGTGCCTGTGTCCTGGTGGATGAGGCTGGATCTTGTCTTTCTGGTGGGCAGGTCCACGTCTGGTGGTGTGTTTTGGGGTGTCTGTGTACTTATGATTTTAGGCAGCCTCTCTGCTAATGGGTGGGGTTGTGTTCCTGTCTTGCTAGTTGTTTGGCATAGGGTGTCCAGCACTGTAGCTTGCTGGTCGTTGAGTGAAGCTGGGTGCTGGTGTTGAGATGGAGATCTATGGGAGATTTTCGCCATTTGATATTATGTGGAGCTGGGAGGTCTCTTGTGGACCAGTGTCCTGAAGTTGGCTCTCCCACCTCAGAGGCACAGCCCTGACTCCTGGCAGGAGCACCAAGAGCCTTTCATCCACACAGCTCAGAATAAAAGGGAGAAAAAGTAGAAAGAAAGAATTAGTAGAAGTAGAAAGAAAGAAAGAAAGGAGGGAGGGAGGGAAGGAGGGAGGACGGAAGGAAGGAAGGAGGGAAGGGAGAAAAAGTAGAAAGAAAGAATTAGTAGAAGTAGAAAGAAAGAAAGAAAGGAGGGAGGGACGGAAGAAGGGAGGACGGAAGGAAGGAAGGAGGGAAGGAAGAAAAAAAGAAAGAAAAATGGTAAAGTAAAATAAAATAAAGTAAGATAAAATATAATAAAGTTGTTAAAATAAAAAAATTATTAAGAGGAAAAAAGAAAAAAAGAATTGAAAACAAAACAAAATCAAACAAACAAACAAAAAAAACGGATGGATAGAACCCTAGGACAAATGGTGGAAGCAAAGCTATACAGACAAAATCTCACACAGAAGCATACACATACACACTCGCAAAAAGCGGAAAAGGGGAAAAAATCATAAATCTTGCTCTCAAAGTCAACCTCCTCAATTTGGGATGATTTGTTGTCTATTCATGTATTCCACAGATGCAGGGTGTATCAAGTTGATTGTGGAGCTTTAATCTGCTGCTTCTGAGGCTGCTGGGAGAGATTTCCCTTTCTCTTCTTTGTTCTTACATCTCCCAGGGGCTCAGCTTTGGATTTGGCCCCGCCTCTGCGTGTAGGTCGCAGGAGGGCGTCTGTTCTTTGCTCAGACAGGACGGGGTTAAAGGAGCCGCTGATTCGGGGGCTCTGGCTCACTCAGGCCGGGGGGTGGGAGTGGCACAGAGTGCGGGGCGGGCCTGCATGACATTGCACCAGCCTGAGGCACGCCGTGCGTTCTCCTGGGTGAGTTGTCCCTGGATTCCGGGACCCTGGCAGTGGCGGGCTGTACAGGCTCCCCAGAAGGGGGATGTGGATAGTGACCTATGCTCGCACACAGGCTTCTTGGTGGCGGCAGCAGCAGCCTTAGCGTCTCATGCCCGTCTCTGGGGTCCGCGCTTTTAGCCGCGGCTCGCGCCCGTCTCTGGAGCTCCTTTAAGCAGCACTCTTAATCCCCTCTCCTCGCGCCCCAGGAAACAAAGAGGGAAAAAATAAGTCTCTTGCCTCTTCGGGAGGTCCAGACTTTTCCCCAGACTCCCTCCCGGCCTGCCGTGGCGCACTAACCCCCAGCAGGCTGTGTTCACGCCGCCAGCCTCAGTCCTCTCCCGGCGCTCCGACTGAAGCCCGAGCCTCAACTCCCAGCCCCGCCCGCCCCGGCAGGTGAGCAGACAAGCCTCTCAGGCTGGTGAGTGCCGGTCAGCCTTGATCCTCTGTGCGGGAATCTCCCCGCTTTTCCCTCCGCACCCCTGTTGCTGTGCTCTCCTCCGTGGCTCCGAAGCTTCCCCCTCCGCCACCCGCAGTCCGCGAAGGGGCTTCCTAGTGTGTGGAAACCTTTCCTCCTTCACAGCTCCCTCCCACTGGTGCAGGTCCCGTCCCTATTCTTTTGTCTCTGTTTTTTCTTTTTTCTTTTGCCCTACCCAGGTACGTGGGGGGGGATTTCTTACCTTTTGGGAGGTCTGAGGTCTTCTGCCAGCGTTCAGTAGGTGTTCTGTAGGAGTTGTTCCACGTGTAGATGTATTTCTGGTGTATATGTGGGGAGGAAGGTGATCTCCGCGTCTTACTCTTCCGCCATCTTCCCGGAAGCCCCCCTTCCTGTACCTTCTTAAAAGAAAAATGCATTTTCTTTTGTTTATAGTGCATCCTCCTACAGCTTTCAAGTGAAGGTAAAAAGATCAAATGGTGGCCCAGAGCAGAAACAAGGATTCTGGAAAATCACAAAATGTGTATGATGATTTGCGGGTGCATCAAAGGAGATAAGTGTAGCATCCAACACACACCCGTGTCAGACCAGAAGCATGGCCCAGTAGTGTATCTCTGATTGCCCTCCAAAGAGTTTAGGAAACGATGATGTTTCCTGAACTTGGGTTATTTGAAAGATCCTTTAAATATGGATTCCTGGTATAAAAATCAATGTTAGATTTGTCAATAAAGCTAAAGTGTTCTTTAGGAAGATTGACCGTATTCATTAGTGCCAAGCATTAATACCTAAGTATTACAGAGTATTACTTGTAAAGTGCGTATTTGAATGAAGGGGCTACCTATTTACAGCAGTGTAGTAGTAGTCTGGATTAATTGTATGTTAAAGTTATAGACAGATTTATACATTGTTTTTTGAACATGGTAATATAATTTGATTCTTTATGATCAAAAAATAATGAATGAGAGTTTTGACAATTTCACATGAAAGTCGTCACAGTGGAGTTCTATCTTACTCAGGAGTTGGATTCTTAATTCAGTAGATAAGGCAAAAATCACTGTGACACTATTTTTTTTTTTGGCGGTACGCGGGCCTCTCACTGTTGCGACCTCTTCCGTTGCAGAGCACAGGCTCCGGACGCGCAGGCTCAGCGGCCACGGCTCACGGGCCCAGCCGCTCCGCGGCATGTGGGATCTTCCCCGACCGGGGCGTGAACCCATGTCCCCTGCATCGGCAGGCAGACTCTCAACCACTGAGCCACCAGGGAAGCCCACTGTGACACTGTTGTCTACCCAATATCTACTTTCTTCTTCCTCCTTAGTGACAGAGATTTTTCCTGGATAGTAATATGCTCATCAGAAATCACATTTCTCAGCTTCCATTTCAGCTAGGGACAGTTAATGAGACCTAAAGTGGACCTTATTAGGAGGGACTTGCAGGAAAGCAATTTAAGATTGGACAGACTGCTGGTGAGTCCCATATTGCCCTCTCTACCTCTCATATTTCCTGTGTGGGATGTGAACTTGATGGCTGGAGCTCTAGTAGCCATTTTGAACCTTGAAGTAACCTTAAGGATGGAAGCAGCACTAAGGATGGTAGAGCAGAATTAGGAGCCTGAGTCCCTGTTGACACTTAAGGCCATTATATCATCCCTGCACTGCCTGTCTCTAGACTACTTTCATATGAGTGGGTAATTTCTTGTTTTTTAAAATGCTATAGTTAAGTCTCTGTTATTAGTAGCTGAATGCACTTCCTGATACAATTTTCCATAATCCAAATCACCTTAAAAAAACAACCTGGGAAGGCACCATGTTAGAGACCAACATATCTTTCAACAAGACAATTTTGCCTCCAGCACTGGAACACATTACTATTCCTATGGTTAAGCACTGGATTTACACATAATTCTGTGAAATTATCACACTATAGAAGTCACATGATATTTCAAAAGAAACAAGAGAGTCACATTTTCCATATCCCATTCACTCTGGATGCAGGCTCATTGAATGAGGTGGGATATGTTGCCAGAATTAGCAAATAACAACAGATAGAAGCCAAGTTAAATTTGAATATTAGATAAAGAACCAATATACATTTTAGTATAAGTATGTTCTATGTAATAATTATACTACAAATTTTGTTTTTGTATCTGAAATTCAAATTTAACTTGTCCTATATTTTATTTGACAACTCTAGATGGGGGACAGAATTACTAATACTATTTAAATGATCATTCTTCTTTGCCTATTTATTTCTGCTAGTTCCTTCTTTTTCCTTCTTTTCTTTTCCTATCATACAGTTGAATTTATTTAAGTTAAAGATGTATCTAAGATTCGGTCAATTAGGTTCCAGTGCTGATGAAGGGGAAAATGATAAGAATGACATAAATGTCAAAACAAGGGCTTCCCTGGTGGCACAGTGGTTGAGAGTCTGCCTGCCGATGCAGGGGACACGGGTTCGTGCCCCGGTCTGGGAAGATCCCACATGCCGCGGAGCGGCTGGGCCCGTGAGCCGTGGCCGCTGAGCCTGCGCGTCCGGAGCTTGTGCTCCTCAACGGGAGAGGCCACAACAGTGAGAGGCCCGTGTACTGCAAAAAAAAAAAAAAAAAAGAAAGAAAAGAAAAGTCAAAACAAGGCAAAATTAAGCAATGCATTTTTTAAGAGAAGTATACATAGTTGTCAAAATTATAAACAATAGCAAGGAAATAATTAACATAAGATCCAGGATTGTGGTCAACCCTGAGGGTGGAGAGGTACTATAGAAGGTACACTAAGGGCTTCTAAGGTATTGGTAATTTACTATATTTTAACCTGCATGGTAGATACAGGAGTGGTTGCTTTATTTTTTTATTATTAATCCTTAAACTGTAGGCATGTTTAATCTCTTTGGTGTGAATAATGCATTTCACAATAAAAATGAAAAACAATGCCTTTATAACCCAAATTTATCATATCCTAAAATTATTCGCTGTTTGTAGACTGTCTGCCCAAGTGCAGCCTTTATGACACATTTTTTCTAACTCAATGAAAATGAAAGTTTTTAATTATATTAATTGCCATTTAATGTTGAAATCAAACTTTTGTTTTCTTGTTCAGGTGTGTTTGCCAATTTACAGATGGGCCAGTTTCTATAAATAGATGTTCTTGTTTTACATAAAGCATAGATATAAATTGCCTAACTGCACCTTATATTTTAACACATAATAGCTGTGTGACAGGTACCAACTGGATAGATGCCATTTGTTAAGTGGCTGTGATATATACCAATCTCTGCTGCTGAATCAGAGGTGGCCTATGCAAAATTGCATTTGCACCATTCAACCTTGAATTTGGCCGTAAGGCGCAGGCTCCTACGGAAGTAATATGTCAAACTTCAGATATTACATCACATTTTTGGGAAAACATGAAGAGTGTCCAACAGGCACTCCTAGTAGATCAAGTCCTTGATTTGATATTTTAGTAGGATTTGATACAATGCCCTTTGCTGTGTGCTGAGGCATTAGGAGCATAATAATGATACCTTCTATATGCGCAAATCGTTTGTCTGTTCTAAACCCCAGTTTGCGCTTCAATAAATATGAAGGGTTTAACTAAGTGATGCTAGTATGTTTTGATTCCATAATTTCCATTTGTCAAAGCATCTTTACATGCATTAGTCCATTTGATTTCCCAACAACTTTCTGAGGTAGTTAAGGCAAAATATTGCTATCCTCAGTTTAAAGCTGAGGAAACTAAGGCATGCAACTCCAAGGCATGGACTCCAAGGCATGCAATTCATTTTAAGCAAATGGACCAGTGGGATAGACTAGAGATCTCAGACACAGACCAACACTTATATTGAAAGTGTTACAGAATACCTGATGTATAACAGAAGTACAATAGCATTACAGAACAGTGGGGCAAGCTTGGACTATTTAATAAATAGTGCTGAAATAAATAATTACCCATATGGAAAAAATGAAATTGGATCCCTACTTCACACTATATACAACAATCAATTCTAGATGGTTTAGGGGCTTACAAAAGACAAAACTTCAGAATAAAATACAGGAGAATGTTTTTGTGACCTACTAGCAGGGAAGGATTTCTTCAACAGGACAAAAGGTTTACACCATGAAAAGGAAAATATTAAGTTTGACTGCATTAAAGTATAATTATAAAATAAAAACCAAGTGGATGGATTAAGAAATCAAGGCTTAAGTATATTATTTGAATTTTAAAGTTCACTTATGAAAAAACTAAAGACTATAACAACAATTTCAAGGGAGAGAGAAGGGGAGATAGAATTAATGAATTAGGGTCCCGGCTGCATCTTGTCTTGAGAGAAGACAAAGGAGCCAAATTCATCATCTTTCCTCGTGGGCAGCCTCAAAAGATACAGATTACAGTTAAGAAACCAAGAACTAGATTAATGGAATTAACCCCAAAAGTCCCAAACACAGAAAAGTCAAAGGTCTGAAGGAATGTGTCTTGGAGCAAGGGGCAGGCAGGGAACATTTTACTTTTTATTTTGTACCATTCTGAACTGCTTGAATTTTTATTTCATGTTTATATATTTCCTATATAATAAAAAATACCTTAATTCAATGAAGAGGACAAATGTGACTAGGTTGGAGGCTTTGAACTCACGTTCTAGCCAGAACTCCCTAGGTTATACAAGATGATCAAGTTGGCAGGGCAGATATTAAGCATTGCATCTGTTAAGTCTGGACAGTTCATTGCATTTTTGAAATAAGGCAGAACCAGGTTGGAAAGTGTTTAAATCCTTCTCTCAAGTCTTCTCTGTTTACATGATTCATAGGGAACAGATGGCCCAGCTGTCTGTATTTAAGAGAAGTGGGTGGTTCCTGGTTTGCAATCAATGAAGCAATAACGACAACAATTTTAAGTAAACTGGACCCCATAAAATGTTGTTTTAATTTGTGAATGAGATGGAGGCACAAAGAGAAGGTAGGCTGATTGGAGTCTAATCTGCAACATATTCAGGAAAGGGTCTTGAACGCTGAAGCAGCTAAAAACCTCACTAACCCTCCCTCTCCAATATGCTGGGGAAAGGAACTTTGTCCTTGAGTGCTCTCAGACACACGACCCAACCAATGTAACAGTGTGGCTGTCATTTTGTTCAAAATCCCCATATTCCTTTCTCATCAAGGCCCAGGTAACATTACTGCTGCTTAGAATTGGCTGACCTTGAGAGCTGGGGAGAAGAGAGATCTTTATTTCTACCTCCCAATACCCTTAGCATGTTGAAGTGTTATTATTTGAATACTCTTAACCCACTCCCTTCTGAGAATGCCTCTTCGTGCCTTCTCTCAAATTCCTGTTGAATAAATGTGGAAAAGGAAGGAGTTGCAAGGATTAAGAGCAATGATGAAAATACATCTTGCTCACTTTGGAACGTATAAATACATTCATACCATTCTTAAGGTGCCTTTTATTTATTGAGTATTTAAAATGTCTTATCAGCACACCAATAGCATTTTAAAAGGGCAGGTTCTCGGTTGGTAATGTGTGCTTAATGGCCCATATTTCAGCTGTGTCTATATGATTGCAGCAGATTTGTTCACTTCAATTGACCACATCCTGGTAGGATGGTCAGCATTCAGCTGGATGGTGAATAGCAAGGGATGGAATTACGAAAGCCATCTACTTGTTCTGGGCTTTCCGCCTTAGACTGACCTTGGGATGTTGCAGAAAGACCTCCTTTAGAGGGGAGAGCAGCTCTTCCCAATCGCAAAGATCTTAGTCCATGAACTATAGATGTGGAGGAGGCCTGACTGCTGGATAACATTTAAACTTCCTAGCCTGTCACTTCCTGCTGCTTCTTCCATATACCCTGTACTCAAGCCACATTGGACTATCAGTGGCTCTCAGTGAGCCTGTTACCACCTTCTTAGGGGGTATTTGGAAATGTGTGGTATTGATTTTGGTTGTCAGAGCATGGAGGACTCAACTGGCATTTATGGGTGGGAACTGGAGAGGTTAAACAACTTGTAAGGTACAGCATAGAATTGTCCCACTCAGTGGAGTGCTCCATTGAGACACACTGGACCAGTTCGCAAGAAGGTAACTTTAAAAAAATAACTTTACTCACATGTGTAAAGTTATAATATACATAAATAATGTATATTAATGTTAAAAATATGCATACAAAAATATACATACATTAATGTTAAAAATATACATACAGTGTATGTATGTATAATTCATATACTATATATATAATTCACCCATTTGAAGTATATAATTCAGTGGATTTTAGTAAGGGCCTTGCTTTTTTATGCCTCCATATCTCTGCTCAACTTCTGCCTATGATCTTTCTGACTATAATCTCCTTTCCTCTCTTGTCCACATGAATATGTAAGACTAATTCTAAAAATTCCAGCTTAAATGACATCTTTGATGCTTTTTCAGGTTACCCAAAAAGAATTTGCTTCTGTAAGGCAGGAACTGGCAAACTTTTTCTGTAAAGGGCCAGGTAGGAAATATTTTTGGCTTTGCAGATCATGGTCTCTATTGCAGCAAATCTGCCATTATAGCACAAAACTATTCATAAACAATAAGTAAATGAAAGGGTGTGACTATGTGCCAATAAAACTTTATTCACAAAAACCGGTGGCGAGCAGTTTGCAAACCTCTTCACCAAATCACTTTGTTCATACTTTGGTTATATCACTCAACACACTGTAATGTATTTAGTAGTATATATGTTTGCCTCCTCCGTGAGACATGAATACCTTTTTCACTGTGGTAGCTGCAATTATTAATACAGTGCCTGGAACATAGTAGGTGATCAATCCAAACTGGTTGATTGGATGAATGCTGTTGCAGAAAGGCCTGGGAGCGGTATTTCTAGCTTGCTACCAAAATAACCAAACCTTTTGGCTGTGTCTAATACAATTCACCTTGTATAAAAACTTATCCTTTGTAGCAAATCGTAGCTTTTGGCATCAAATCTTAAGTCCCTTGATTTGGCCAGTTCTGGAGAAATTTTATATTACTAGATCATAGAAACAAATCACAATCAGGATACTTAACTGCCTGCCACATAGAAGCCACTGAATGTCTCTAAGCAGGGCTTGCACCCTTCAACTGACTACTGAACCCCCCACTCAAAATTGTCTTGATATTTTACAGTTTCACACTTCTGCATGACCTGCCTTACCACTAGTGGAGGTTAAATTTGTGATTCCCTACTTAGAATGGGGAACCACTGAGGTAGTGATGGCAAATAGGCACTTTTACAAAATATTTCTAATGGCACTGGGAAGAGTGAAGAGAAAGATGGAGGTAAGAACATCAGTCAGAATGCTATTTCAGTGATTCAAACAAGAGACAATAAGGAGTCCATCAACTGATGAATGGATAAACAAAATGTGGTATATCCATACAATGGCATACTGTTCAGTCATAAAAAAGAATGAAGCAGTAATTCACGCTACAACATGGATGAGCATTGAAAAAAGTATGCTAAGAAGTCAGTCATAAAAGACCACATATTATATGATGCCATTTATATGAAATGTCCAGAATGGGCAAATTCATAAAGACAGAAAGTAGATTAGTGGTAGCCAGGTCTTTGGGGAGGGGAGAATGGGGAGTGACTGCTAATGGGTATGGGGTTTCTTTTGGGGGTGATGAAAACATTCTAAAATTAAATTGTGAGGATGGTTGTAGAACTCTATGAATATACGAAAAACCATTGTATTGTGTACTATTTATTTAAAAAAAAAACTTTTTGGGGGGCCTTACCGCATGGCATGTGAGATCTTAGTTCAAAAGACACTCAGAGACATGTAAATGAAGCAGGTTTAATTCAGGTGAAGGTACTCTGAAACAGAGTATACCCATAAGTAAAGCAGTAAGAGTTCTTGGCATATAGTAAGTACTCGAGATATATTAACTGTAAATATTTTTACTCTCTCCTATACGTGGGGTTTTCTCTAGAACTTTCTGGATTTGGTGCTCTTTTCCATCTTTATCATGTCAAGTGTGTTAGAGCATTAAACTTCAAATTAGGAAACTTGAATTTTAGATCTTGATTTACCACATGCTAATGTGACTTTGGGCAAGTTGATTTACTTCCCTGGACCTTAATTTCCTCATCAGTAGATTCTGGGAGTTGACTAGAACTGTGTTTTTCAAATTGTGCTATGCAGCTGCTTCAAGGTCCAAAGATATGGAGGAGGTGTTTCTTTCTTCTTGCTCTACCGGGTTCTACTGATATTTGTTTTATATATTGGAATTCTGAACAAAAGTTTGCTTGGAGAAAGAGTTCTGTGGAGCAACTAGCTACTCTAAATAAGGTCAAGACATCTAGTTTACAAGAGGTCTATATCAGAGTCCTGAGAAAAATTATGCATAGCTCATTAATGTGATGAGGTGAACAGCATGTCCTTTGGAGTCATGGGCCTGGCTTTGAATCTTAGCTCCGCACATCTCTAGCTGTGTGAGCTTGGCCAATCACTGTACTTTTATGAGCTTCAGTTTCCTAATCTGTAAAATGGGGGTATAATACAAACGTCAATAGAGTTGTTGTAAAGATAGAATTAGTCCAGATGAGGCTAACGCAGTGGTCTGCAACCTTGGCTATGCCTCAAAAAGCACCTGGAAACCTTTTTCTTTTTCTTTTTTAGCGGTATGCGGGGCTCTCACTGTTGTGGCCTCTCCCCTTGCAAAGCACAGGCTCTGGACGCGCAGGCTCAGCGGCCATGGCTCACGGGCCCAGCCGCTCTGCAGCATGTGGGATCCTCCCAGACCAGGGCACGAACCCGCGTCCCCTGCATCGGCAGGCGGACTCTCAACCACTGCGCCACCAGGGAAGCCCCCTTTTTCTTTTTTAATGTGAATACTTATGCCACATTTCCAGAGACTCTTATTCAGTAGCTCTGGGGTGGGACTGGGCCATCTAGATTTTAAAAAAACATCCCTTTAGTAATTCTGATTCACAATCATGATTGAGAACCACTTGGGTAGGTATTCTGGGCAAGTTAAAGAACAGGATAGGTGTCAATAAAGAGATAAACATAGCAATTATTAATCAACAATACACATAACTGCTCCTGTTAAAGATATTAAACAGCTAAATCCATCAGCATTAAAGACCTTTTCAATGTTTTCAGGCAGCCTGCTTTGGAAGTTTTGCAATCTTTCATCTCATTAACTTTCCCTTTCTCTTGGGTCTTGTTTGGCTGTTCTGTCATTCAGAGTGATGGTGATACTTAACAGTAGGTACAGTTACCACCCCTGCAAACTGCATAGTGTGTCTTTGTGGAGGGGAGGGAGGAGAATGGTGCCAAGGATGTTGGGATGGAAACCCTAAGGGAAAAAGCTTAGAATAAGGAGTGTGTTTCCAAAAGCTCCAGCAGAGCCATGCATCTGCAAATCAGTTACACGCCAGCCAGGTGGAACTTCACTGCAGAATCTGTCACTGCAGAATCTGTTGTCTGCAGTGGGTTTGCTTGTGGATCAAGGCATGTCCATCTCACAACTGTGTGTGTTGACCCAACGCTGAATTTCACCAACTGTGAAACTGACAGGGCAAGAAAGACACTGTCTACTCGGTTGGCCGAGGCTGACCTATATCAAGGGGCTCTCTTTCTCCATTAATTTGTTTAGAGCATCCCAAATTTTAAACTCCATCTTAATGCTTATCTTCTCATTAATCTCTTAACTACTGTCCTCTCGGCAAAGAAACACCAAGACAGAGCAATCATTAGTCTTGGTCAGAGTGCTCTGTAGGTGTAACACAGAGAGAAGAGGCTTCCTCAGAGGAGATATCAACTGGGAAGTTTTACAGAGGCTCAATAGACAACTTCCAAAGCTCTGATTCTCACTTTCATTTAAAATCTAATGCTTCAAGGCCTTATGCTTCCTTTTTTTAAATTAATCTATTTATTTTTGGCTGTGTTGGGTCTTCGTTGCTGCGTGCGGGCTATCTCTAGTTGCAGTGAGCGGGGGCTACTCTTCGTTGCGGTGCGAGGGCTTCTCATTGCAGTGGCTTCTCTTGTTGTGGAGCACGGGTTCTAGGTGCGCTGGCTTCAGTAGTTGTGGCATGTGGGCTCAGTAGTTGTGGCTTGCGGGCTCTAGAGCGCAGGCTCAGTAGTTGTGACACACGGGCTTAGTTGCTCCATGGCATGTGGAATCTTCGCGGACCACGGCTCGAACCCGTGTCCCCTGCATTGGCAGGCGGATTCTTAACCACTGCGCCACCAGGGAAGTCCCAAGGCCTTATGCTTCTGAGTAGGTGGGCTTTTGAAGCTGTGACAATATTCCCTGTCATGGATGACTTTACATTTAGTATGTAGCCAAAGCAGTAAGGGCAAAGTAGTGTATGATCTGAAGGGCACCAAGAAGCTCCCCTCTTTTCCCAAACCTTCCTTCCAAAAAAATTCATCACATCACTTAGTTTTAAATTTTTCCTGGATCAGAAATGAAATTAAATGAATCTGTTCTTCTTTTAAAATGCAGAGTCCTGAGATCATTCAAGAGCTTTCAGTCATCCCTACCTTAGCTTGAATTAATGCAGTCAGGTTGCTTTACACCAGTGTTGGATCTGCACTATAAAGACCAGGAATTTTAATGATAAGCAGGGAGAATGGGAGCCTGGTTTGTAAACATGGGGGATGGAAGAACTTCTTGGTGGAGAGGAATGAAACAGTGGCCAACCAGAGAAGAGAATTTGGGAGAGGAGAACAAGGGGGTTGAGTGTACAATCCTAGGTTTCAAAAGAAACGAATACACTTCTTTTCAGGTTCACATTAAACTCTCATCAGTACTTACTAGCCTTTGGCTCCATAAATTATTTTGAATTATTGTCAGCAGCAAACAGAGGAAGTCATTTTCATCAGAATATCTCAAATAGTCATAGAAGCATCAGAGCCTTCCTCTAAGTTTGGCCTACAAGGCTTCTGCTAGTTTCCATTGCCTTTGACTTTTACCCACTCTTCTGCTTCCACATGGCTGTGCCTACGTCCAATACCCAGGTTACTCTGCTTAGCAACACTTTGCTGACACAAGGCATCTGTTGCTGTTTGGCTTTTTCTCCCGTGGCCTTTTTTTAAAAAATTTATTTGTTTATTTATTTTTGGCTGTGTTGGGTCTTCGTTGCTGCGCACAGGCTTTTCTCTAGTTGCGGTGAGCGGGGGCTACTCTTGGTTGCGGTGTGCGGGCTTCTCATTGTGGTGGCTTCTCTTGTTGCGGAGCACGGGCTCTAGGCACGGGGGCTTCAGTAGTTGTGGCACGTGCGCTCAGTAGTTGCGGCGTACGGGCTTAGTTGATCTGCGGCATGTGGGATCTCCCGGACCAGGGCTCGAACCCGTGTCCCCTGCATTGGCAGGTGGATTCCTAACCACTGCGTCACCAGGGCAGCCCTCTCCCGTGCCCTTTTGTTTCTTAGGTTTTCCATGCTGGGGAATGAGCGATTTGAGGAGGGAAGATTTCCCATTTAGGGCTTTATCCCTTAAACTCCATTTAAATGCTAAAGTGTCCTAAAGTCCACATCCCCTGAGTTAAGAAATGGACTACGTAGCAGAGAGTGCAGGGGTGGGGGCTACACAGCAGTTTTTCCTAAATGGTTTCGCTAGACATCTTCCTAGGGGCTAGGGAATGAACTAGGATGGCCTGTTGAGGGCCCCTACAAGGCTCCTGATCCTTTGGTTCCAAGAGAAATTGCTCTGTTTCTTTTTCAGGCTGTCATTATGAGGTTGGATGCCCTGATTCCCAGTCTGCTCCTAACTGCAGAAGTTTCAGTAATAACTTCCCTGAGCTCTAGCTTCTAGAAAACTGGCAGCAGGCAATACTTTACTAGCAATCAACCCAAAGCAATCTCCCTAGAACCAGAGGCCATCAGGAATCAGACTATGTCTGAGAGGACTGGAGACAGGCACAGCATGGATGTACATATACAGCTCTGCCTCTCTCCCCTAGTTGTTTCCCTCAATAATAAGCTAAACCTAGGAGCAGAGAGAAATAGACTCCTAAGGGAAAAAAAATGATGCAATGTCATTGCACTGTTTTCCCATGAAACCATTATCCCAAGCGATCTACATGTTTTCTGTTTAACTAAGAAGGGCCTTACTTTTCACAATGTCAATTTTAAAAGCAATGATTTATTCATATATCCACTCCAGATTATTATGTGAGAATTTCCATTCCAGTCTGGTTCATAGAGGATACTCACTCCAGCTCCAAGTAAATGCTTGACTTACTCAAATCATGCAAACCAAGGGTCTGAAGGCAACGTCATACGTATTTGATTATAAATGCCACTGGATGTAGGGCCCTAGAGTACTTCTATGTGATGCTGTAATGATGGTTGACATTTATTGAATGCTCTGTGTCAGGCACATTTCCAAGCGCTTTATATGAATTAATTTATTCAGACTTTGCAAGAACTCTATGAACTAGGTAGTATTATTATCCTCATTTTACAAACGAGAAAACTGAATGACTGAGAGCAAGTAATTTACCTAAGGTCAAATGGGGTGGTAGAGCTGGGAACTGAAAACAGATAGTCTGGCTCTAGAGCCTACACTTTTTTTTTTTGTGGTATGCGGGCCTCTCACTGCTGTGGCCTCTCCCATTGTGGAGCACAGGCTCTGGACGCGCAGGCTCAGCGGCCATGGCTCACGGGCCCAGCCGCTCCGCGGCATGTGGGATCTTCCCGGACCGGGGCATGAACCCGTGTCTCCTGTATCGGCAGGTGGACTCTCAACCACTGCGCCACCAGGCAAGCCCGAGCCTGCACTTTTTAATACTGCACCATGGAGCCTACTGTGACACAAGCCACATAATAGGCACTTTAGAAAAAGAAAATGTGGCTGTAAAGAAATTAAACTGGTTTAATAAATAATGTTTAAACATCAGTTTAATAAACTGATGTTTTTAGTGTTCCTCACAGTTATCACGTCAAGAGGCCATAGTGATTCCTATAATGCTGTCATAAATAATTCCTTTAAGAAGAATTTTCTCGTGCAATCTTCACAACCCTGTGAGACAGATAGAATGGCTATTATAACTCCCATTTGAGATATAAGGCAGATGAAGCTCAGGGAGGCTAAATGACCTGCCCCAACATCCCACATCCATGGATTAGAAAACTTAATATGGTTCAGATGGCAATACTCCCCAAACTGATCTACAGATTTAACATAAACCCTATCAAAATCCTAGCTGCCTTTCTTCTTTTCTTTTCTGTAGAAGTTAAGAAGCTGATCATAAAATTCTTAAGGAAATGCTAGGAAACCAGAATAGCCAAAATAGTCTTGAAAGAGAAGAACAAAGTTGGAGGACTCATACTTCATATTTCAAAACTAACTACAAAGTTGGACCCCTACCCCTCACCATATAAAAATTAACTCAAAATTGTTCACAGACCTAAATGTAAGGGCTAAAACTATAAAACTCTTAGAAGAAAACAGAGATGCTAACCTTCGTAACCTTGGATTAGAAAATTTTTAGATATGACACCAAAAGCACAAGAAACCAAAGAAAAAATAGCTAAGTTGGATGTCACTAAAATGAAAAAAAAACATTTGTTCTTCAGAAGACCCCATGAAGAACGTGAAAAGACAACCCACAGGATGGGAGAGAATATTTGCAAGTCATATATCTGATATGGGACTTGTATCCAGAATATATAAAGAATAATTACAATTTAACAATAAAAAGACAAATCATCTAATTTGTAAATGGGCAAAGAATCTGAATAGACATTTGACCAAAGAAGTTATACAAATAGTCAATAAGCACATGAAAAGGTGCTCAGCAATATTAGTCATTAGGGAAATGCAAACCAAAGCCACAGGATACCATTTCACACCGACTAGAGTAACTATAATTAAAAAACAAAAACAAAAATAGAAAATAACAAGTATTGGTGAGGACTTGGAGAAATTTGAACCCTTACACATTGCTGGTGGGAACTGTAAAGCAGTCCATCAGTTCCTCAAAAAGGTAAACATATGACCCAACAACTCCACTTCTTTTTTTTTTTCAGGAGATTTGAAAACATATGATCACAAAAATAATTGTACATGAATGTTCATAGCAGTATTATTCATACTAGTCAAAAAATGGGAAAAATCCAAATGTCCATCCACTGATGAATGGGTAAACAAGATGAGTATACCCACTTCATTCAATAGAATATTATTCAGCAATAAAAAAGTATGAAATACAGATAGATGCTACAACATGACAAACCTTGAAAACACTATGCTAAGTGAAAGAAGCCAGTCCCAAAGGAATGTGTATTATATGATTTCATTTATATGAAATGTCCAGAACAGGCAAATTCACAGACACAAAAAGTAGATTTGTGGTTCCCAAGGGCTGGCAGGTTTGTGGGAGAAGGGGGAGTGACTGCTAACGAGTATGGAGTTTCTTTTCAGGGTAATGAAACTCTGAAATTAGATAGTGGTGATGGTTGTATGACACTGTGAATATATTTTAAAACACTGAATTTTATACTTTAAAAGGGTGATTTTTGTGGTGCATAAATTATACCTTAATAAAGCTGTTACTAAGGAAGTGACTTGTCCAAAGTCACAGAGCTAATGCATAACAGGGCTGAGACTTTAATTCAGCACAGTTCTCTTCTAACCTATACTTTGAATCTTCATTGGTTACTCAAAAAAGACAACGTTTGTTATGGCCTTCCTCTGATCAAAAGCCTCTGGGGGCCTTCTCATCAAATAGAAACTCCTTATCATAACATTCAGCTTTGTTTTACCTTGCAATCTTCACTTCTACTAATAATTCATTCCTTAAACATTAACTGAATCCCTACTATGGACACCTCCACTTACTAGGACTGAGGATAGGAAGTTTGGGTACCTGTCCTCAAGGATTTAAAGTAGTAGTAGGGATGATAACCCCCACTCAGATAACTACAATACAGGCTACAATTAGTGTTGTGGTAACTCAGAAAATGGAGAGAACTTTTGGCTAGTGTTCAAGTGTGTTTGTAGGTGAAGCGGGTAGTAGAAGGGAAGGCTTTTGTTGAGGAAGTAGCAGTTGAGTTGGGCCTTTACAAGGAAAAGGCTCACCACCCAGCATAGACAAAGGTAGTAGAATCCAGGGCAGGTTTGGGGAAAAGCAAGAAGTCTGGTTAGCTGGGAATAGAGTGGATAGAAAGAGAAGTGGTGTGAGAGAGGATGAGAAATAAAATGGAGCCAGATCATGGAAGACCTTGATTGCCGACATAAGGTAACTACTTATGGTAACTACTTATGGGCTATGCTAGGATGTGGTGTGGAGTGAAAAGACCATGGTCTTTGGACACAAACCTGAGTTCAAATCTTGGCTGCATCACTGATCAGGCTGGTGACTTTGAGTAAATTATTTTTCCTGATTTTCAAAATTGGAATAAGGATATCTACCTCATCTTGGTTGTGAAAACTGAATGTAGTAAGTAGCTCTTAGGTGTTAGGAGAACCATTGGTAGATTTGGGCAGAAGGATAGAGGAGGTGATTAAAGCTATGCTTTAGGAAGGTTCATCCATCAGAAAAGGGAAGAGGGAGGAGGTAGGTAATGAAAGAAGCCAGGAGGCTGCCTCTGTACAGTTCAAGTGAGAGATCACATAATCTGATTCCAAAACTACAGCTGTCAGCTACACTGATGAGATCTCAAACAAAGATGGTGATAACCAAAGACCTTCCAGAAGTGGAATCAACAAGATGTTTGACTGATGAGGAAAAAAGGTGTCAAAGAGGACTCTGTGCTTTTGAACTTAGCTGAAGAGGAATTTTATTGCAATTGACAGAGCCCGGAAGGTCAGGTAGCAGAACAGGTTTGGCACAGTGCTGGATGAGCTAAATTTTGGACTTCTGTGAGGAAATAGTAATTTTATGGAGACTGAGGGAGAATAAGAGATTTGGAAGTCATGGAGGGGACTGGAGATGCTAAAGCAGTTTAGGGAGCTGTTGAGTTGGGGGCTTAACAAAGCCTAAAAGGCACTGGAGCCCTGCCTGGGAAAGGTGCCAAAAAGAAGGTGGGTGTTTTTCAGAAACAATTTGGCATGTTTCAAAATTTGCCTGAAGCAGGCCAGGACTATTCCCAAGAGAGGAGCAAGGGATGTAGAATTCTCTTCCTCTTTCTTGTCCTCTTTACTTCTATGTTACATGGCCCCAGCAACTAATATAGAATAAGAATATAGCGTTGTCAACAAACACATGAAAGAATGCTCAACATCATTAATCATTACAGAAATGCAAATCAAAACTACAATGAGATATCATCTCACACCGGTCAGAATGGCCATCATCAAAAAATCTAGAAACGATAAATGCTGGAGAGGGTGTGGAGAAAAGAGAACCCTCTTGCACTGTTGGTAGGAATGTAAATTGATATAGCCACTATGGAAAACAGTATGGAGGTTCCTTAAAAAACTACAAATAGAACTACCATATGACCCAGCAATCCCACTACTGGGCATATACCCTGAGAAAACCACAATTCAAAAAGAGTCATGTACCACCATGTTCATTGCAGCTCTATTTACAATAGCCAGGACATGGAAGCAACCTAAGTGTCCATCAACAGATGAATGGATAAAGAAGATGTGGCACATATATACAATGGAATATTACTCAGCCATAAAAAGAAATGAAATTGAGTTATTTGTAGTGAGGTGGATGGACCTAGAGTCTGTCATACAGAGTGAAGTAAGTCAGAAAGAGAAAGACAAATACCGTATGCTAACACATATATATGGAATTTAAGAAAAAAAAATGTCATGAAGAACCTAGGGGTAAGACGGGAATAAAGACACAGACCTACTAGAGAATGGACTTGAGGATATGGGGAGGGGGAAGGGTAAGCTGTGACAAAGTGAGAGAGTGGCATGGACATATATACACTACCAAACGTAAGGTAGATAGCTAGTGGGAAGCAGCCGCATAGCACAGGGAGATCAGCTCGGTGCTTTGTGACCACCTAGAGGGGCGGGATATGGAGGGTGGGAGGGAGGGAGACGTTAAAGGGAAGAGATATGGGGACATATGTATATGTATAACTGATTCACTTTGTTATAAAGCAGAACCTAACATGCCATTGTAAAGCAATTATACTCCAATAAAGATGTTAAAAAAAAAAGAATATAGCATTCCAACTACTACTATAGTATTATAATTCAGGTACACTGGAGGATTAATAGGTTTCTTAATGGGATGGCTGAGAACCTGAGAATTAATGTATAACATTAATTAATGTATAACATTAATTCTATAGGAAAAAATGTGTTTTGAGTTCCAAGCCATTAAACCTGTGGAATACATTTCATTTGTATGCTGGGGACGGCTTGTATCAAAGTCATAGTTAAAATCCTGTTCCACTGCATTCAGCCCTTCTAGAAAGCTAGATGGTATTTAAAGCATATAGGAAAAAAATCTGTTCTCCATGTGGAGGCTCCAGTATCAGTTTAATCAGATGGTTGGCTGCTAGTCCATCTGCTCAAGGGCCCTGGTCATCCACAGCTCTTGAAGGGATCATGCCAATTCACTTAAAACAGGAGGCCTGGGCTTCCCTGGTGGCGCAATGGTTGAGAGTCCGCCTGCCGATGCAGGGGACACGGGTTCGTGCCCCGGTCCGGGAAGATCCCACATGCCGCGGAGCGGCTGGGACTGTGAGCCATGGCCGCTGAGCCTGCGCGTCCGGAGCCTGTGCTCCGCAATGGGAGAGGCCACCGCAGTGAGAGGCCCGCGTACCGCAAGAAAAAAACAACAACAACAACAAAAAGAACAGGAGGCCTGTGGGTCAATGATTGCCTCTCTTACCCTGGGCCTCTAGCTACTGCCTTCTCCTAGGAGAAGTCAGTTGATAGAAGGCTGCGTTGGTTTAGCTGCCGTTCTGCAGGCCTGGGAACATACTGGGCATTTAGTGCCCATTCAGGACTCCTCTGTACCCTGATGAAGGAAATGCCTTTGTAGTGTCCTCTTACTGGCAACCCACAGTTTTCTGTAGTCCTGCCTTGTCAGTTAGCCACCTGGCAAGTGCCTCTGGTCTCTCCATGCCCTTCCTCCTGAACATTAGGTTTTGTGCCACCTGAGGAGCTAACTGACAATTAACTGGCGATGGGAATCACACTAATGCTGGAGAAGGAAGCAACATTAGTCCCCATGCGGCTGACCCAGGGCCTTACTCTTGTACAGCAGCCATTCTCCTTCTGATGGAGGTGAGTCAGAAGAGAAATACAGGATGTACAGTATTTCTCAGAAACATTAAAGTGACTCATTCTGTCCAGAGGTACCTGTATCTGGTTTGCATTTTCTTCTGCTAGTTCCACATTCCAAAAGACATTTCTGGGGAGGCAAAATAGTGCCAGATTGGGTTGACTATAGGTACGGAAGTTTCAAGGGCAACAGTAGAAATCACACTAAACTTATAATGCTATCGTATTTAAGAAGAAGACA
Source organism: Pseudorca crassidens (assembly GCF_039906515.1). NCBI lineage: Eukaryota > Metazoa > Chordata > Mammalia > Artiodactyla > Delphinidae > Pseudorca > Pseudorca crassidens. Next base: position 36,114,124 of record NC_090317.1, read on the forward strand.
GATACCAACTGATAAGAATCATTGGGACTTTTTGAGATTCCTGTGCTTTAGAGGCAGTAAACAAGAAATGTATGGACCAGACCAAAGCCCAGCTCCAAGCAGAATCCATTGCTCTTTCCTCCATCAATCCAGAGTAATTTGCAGCACTGAATTATAGTTATTATGTAACTACATATTCTGTAACCAATCTCTTCCAGATTATGATTTTGATACTTCATTCAATAATTCTTCCTGAATTACCAGCATCAATTACAGGTATGAGCACAAAAAGGTACTCAGTTCTGTTCAACAGTACACCTACCATATGTTACCTACTCTACTGCACATTGAGGGATGAACTAAACATTATCCCTGTCCTCAGGATGCTTAATGTGTAGTGGCAGATGTAGAAATAAAACCAGATTTTAATATAATATGTTACAAACACACATTAGGTGACACAGGTACACATTGGAGGTGCACTTAGCCCAACCTGGGGATTCAAGAAAGATTGCCTGAAGGAGCTGACACATGAACTAACCTTGAAGGCATGCTTAGGATTAGGGCGGGGGGGGGGGGAAGATGAGAGAAGCCTTATAGGCAGAGTGAACAATGTAGTCAATGGTATTAGGCATCATGACGTGTGCAAGTAACTAGAAGCAGTCTGAATTACTAAAGTATACAGTTCCAGGCATGGAGTCGAAAGATGGGGCTTAGAAGGTCTGTTAAAGAATTAGAGCTTTATCCTATAGTTGTGGGGAAGATATTTAAGAATTGAAAGCCATGGATTACTCATTTGTTATTCAGAGTCTACGTATGAATTTGATAGAAAATTATCCAGAGATCTCATCTGAAAGACAGATGATAGGTATCAGGAAATCAAATATATTTAGACACACACACACACACACACACACACACACACACACTCACACACAATACTGCTTTTTAAAAAGATCAGGAATGTGGTCAGAGATTTATGTATAAGGACATTGATATAGCATTATGTATAAATGGTGAGAAATTAGAAACCATTTAAATGCCCAGTGGTAGGGGAATCATTAAGTGAGCCAAGGTACATCCATAAGGTGGAGAATTATGCTGCTATTAAAAAGTCATATTTTGGAAGAGTGGATAATGATATGGAAAATGCCCATGAAATACAACCTTAACAAAGCAACAAATATAGCATGATCCCAATTTCAGGAAACACACACACAAAGGAAATCTTAACTCTTGGGGCTAGGTGGTCAGATTACAAGAGATCATTTTTCCTTATTTTTAATTCTTCTATGTTGCTTTTAAGTTTTCTACTGTGGACATGTATTCTATAAAAATAGCACTAAATATCATTTGAACATCAGTGATATAAATAACAGAAATGGGGAGAAGTGCCCTTTAGACTCACCTTTTCTCATCTTTTCTGAATTTTCTTTTTTTGTTGTTGTTGGTCATATTCACTCAATCCATGAGAGACAAAGATGATTTGGAGAGGCTTTTATGAAGATTATCAGAGTAAATTAAAGGGCTGGAGCATAGAGCTTGTTAGGGATGTTTAAATGAACAAGCACCATGGGGGAGAAAATCCACAGTGATGGAATATGACCAGTTAGCAACTGGAAGATATTCAATGGGAAGACTGAAGACTAAAGAACAGAAGATTAAATTGCAACTGGAGGGATTTAGGATAGAGATATTGCAAACACTACTGGTAGTACAAATTGTTAAACCCTGAAGCAAGAAATGATTAGATACTCAGCTATGTGGGGTGATTTTAAGTCTAGATTTATTTAAAGGTAAGGGGATAGATGAAATGGCCTCATGCAATCTTTTTCAGCCAACAAAATCCTATCATTTCATGTTTGAACAGGATATAAAGAACGATGGCAGCATCTTTTTAAAGGGAGAATGGACAATTAGAAGTGAATGGGAGCTGGGAGCCATTTATATTTTCATCCCTATCTTCTGCCATGTCCACTGGTAGGAGGCTTGGATATAATCAGGGCACAATCAAGTATTATCTGTTATCAGCATGTAATGATGACAAGTGGAGATTTTTTTTGCCATAGTGCGGTGAATAATTTTCCAGTTTCTTTTCAGAGTAGTGCTTTACTAGCTCTTAAAATATACCATCCCCAAGGACTTCTAAGTGACAGATCCTTCAAACGTGAATCTTGGAGCTGGAGCCCTGGGAGGTTGGCTCAGGCCCAGGGACCCATTTAGCTGATGCTGTGTTCTGAAATCACCCTGATTGTGATGCGGAGCTTCTGAGTGCCAAGTCTTATGCACTCAATGACTTGACTCTGAAAAGTTAACAGGAACCCAGGAAGCCTGTTGCAGCACTGTGAACTATTGCTGTTGTTCAGCTAGGGAATTGTTGCTGTGAGTTACGGGTCTCTATGCCCCAGACAAAAACACTGAGCCCAAAGGGAGTGCTGATCTTTGAGCAGGGGAAAAGGGCAAGTACCCCAAAAGCACTTGAGGATAAGAGCCCTCCTAGGTGTAACGTCAGGAGAAGTGAGAAAGTCCCCCTTACTTCTGAGGGATTTCTGGTAAAGACTAATAGATACCTGAAATCCCTGTAACATGAAAAAGGGCATTCTTTAATTCTACAATCAGAGCTAAGATTGCTCCATAAACACTCTTCGGAGAAGGAATAGGGTGATGGCATAACTCAGCCACAGAGGTGAATGTGCAGGCAGGGGGCTCTACTGAGTAAGTACCTGAGATAGAGGCTATACTCTCTCTTCAGTGATGGGGGCTCAACATAGAAGCAGGGAGAGGCACTGGAGGGTCTGATGGACCTATCCCCCTTCCAACCTTGGCCCCAGGGCAGCATATCAGAATCTGAGTGCACGTGTTTATGTACATGGGGGCACCTGTATGAATGCACATGGGTACAGGCTCATTATATTTAAAGACTGTGAAGAAATATTAACAAACACTTGCTGAGCTCCCAAGTATGCCAGACCCTGTACACATATTCTTTCAGCCAGTCCTTACAAAGTAGTTAGTATTCCCATAGTCAAAAAACCAAGTCAGAGAGAGGAAATTGCTTGTTCAAAGTTTTCAAAAGTAGTGGAGTCTGGAAATAAAACCAGGTTGTGGCCTAGGTTTCCAACTTAGATTTACAACATCTCCAAATGAGATAATAGAATTGCAATCCAGTTTGTGTGTGTGTGTGTGTGTTAAAAGTGTTAATTCATGTAACGTAATCATTTAGAATAGTAGACACTTTTGGTGACTTCTGTCATATCTGTTGTCTTTATTATACCAAGAGCCTCAGTAAAATGGAACTGGACTGAAGCTCCCTGGACCTCTGAGAGACCCTGTCTCTGCTGCTTTAGAGTAATCACCACCTGGCCAATAAATGATCTCTCTAGAGCATATACCCGATCTTGTCATTCACTTATTTAAGCTCCTTCAGTGGTTTCCAGTTTTGTTCCATTTAAGGGCTAAATTCTTCGCTTTGTCTTTAATAACCTGTCCCCACCTGAGCTGCCTGATCACATCTGCTACTTCCCGCTGAAGAGCCCTGCCGAACTTCTGATTGGCTGTTTACCGAACGTGTCATGTTCTTTAGTAGCTCCATGATCTGACACTTTGGTCCCTCTGTCTGGAATCACTCTTCCTACTTTTCCATCTGGATAACTGCAACTCCTCTTCTAGAATAGTTGTTTAAAGTGCCAGGATAGAGTAGGCATAGGGATGTGGGATTCAGTTTAAGGGCAGCAATATAAGGTTTAACTACATATAGTGAAAACTACACTTGAAAACGTACTAAACCATCCCAAAGTATATTATACGAGGTTTTGTTTCTACAACTTTGTACATAAATATGTATGTGAAAAGTATGTATCATTAAACACTAGAATCACATTCAGGGCAATACAATAAAATGTGAAAGCTCTGAGAAGTGGGGAACTCAGATCCCATGAGGGAATCACAAATGCATGTCTGTCTTCTCACGATCACCCAAGTCTGGGACTCACTGAGTCTTCCTGGTAGCCTGAATTATTAAAATTGTTCCTTTGTTTCCTCTCCCTCTCTTCCCACTGTACATACATCCTGTAATGCTATCTCACTATAGCCAAATATTCTGTGAATCTTTTCCTGACTCCCTTAGGCAGTATCAGCCTCAGAGAATTCTATTCATGACTCTACTATAGCACCTATCAGGTCTTGTCATAATTATTTAAGTATCTGTTCTCGCAAGTAGACTGTGAACACCTCCAGAGTATGACCCAGATCATCTTTGTTACTGTATCGATAGCACCAAGACAGTTCTTACCAAAGATAGGACCAGTGCTTCTCAAAGTATATTCCACGGATCAGCATCTGAATTACCTAGAGCACCTCTTAAAATGCAAATTCATGAAAGAGAGATAACAATTTTAATTTAATTTTTATTTAAGGTTCTGATTCAGCACTTCTTGGGTTGGATCCAGGAATCCCTAATCTTGAGGCACTGCCCAGGTGATAATGATACAAATGTAGATGTGGCCTCTTTTCTGATGCCTTCCCCATCTACTTCCCTGTCCCCCATAGACATGACCTCTCCTGTCGCTGTAGGGATGGGAAAGCATTAGAACTGAGATGCAGGGGAGTGTTGCTGGCACTGGAAGGGGATAACTGGGAAGGAGTTGGAAAGATGGCTTGAAGTTTGCCGAGAGGTTTTGCACCCAAGTCTGTGCACTTGCATTGAGGTTGTTACAAAAGTTGTAAAGCAGCAAGAGTAATCATTTTGGTTGACTCCTCATGACTCATTCTATCCCTTTTCCATTGAATTGCAGCCAGGCAAGTTGGGAAATGGACCTCAGCTCAAGGGGTAAGTCTGATTGGTCTGAGGATAAATCCATCCCTTTTGCCAGTTATGGTTCAGACACACAAGCTGCCTAAAATTCAGGTAAAGGTTTATTGGAGTCTTTTGGAAAACTTGCTTTTATCCTTGCTTTTAAGAGATAGACTCTTCCCTTAGTTGTGAACAAAAACGAACATGTGGCTCTGATTGCTGTTGACAAATTTCTCATGACTGCGAGGAGAATCTAGCCTTAGATTGTGGCTGACCTCTGGGTAACAGAGTACAGTGATGGAAAGAATCTGGCTCTTTGGTGACATCTTTTTAAAAAATTGTGGTAAAATACTCAAAACATAAAATTTACCATCTTAACCATTTTGAAGTGTACAGTTCAGTGGCATTAAGTACATTCACAGTATTGTACAATCATCACCACCATCCATCTCCACAACTTTCACATCTTCCTCAACTGAAAATCTGTACCCATTAAAAACTGACTCCCCAGTTTTCCCTCCCTCCAGCCCCTGGCAGCCACCGTTCTACTCTCTGTCTCTGTGAATTTGACTACTCTAGAAACATCATATAAGAGGAATCATAACACTTAGCATAATGTCCTCAAGGTTCATCCATGTTGTAGCATGTGTAAAAATTTCCTTTTTCTTTTAATGCAGAATATTCCATTGTATGTAGGTACCACATTTTGTTTATCCATTCATCTGTCTATGGACAGTTGGGTTGTTTCCACTTTCTGGCTATTGTGAATAATGTACTTATGAACACAAGTGTACACATATCTGTTTAAGTCCTTGCTTTCAATTCTTTTGGGTATACACCCAAAAGTGGAATTACTGGATCATTCTATGTTTAATTTTTTGAGGTGTTGCTATACTGTTTTCCACAGCAACTGCACCATTTTACGTTCCCACCAGCAATGCACGATGTTTCCAGTTTCTCCACATCCTTGCCAATGCTGGTCATTTTGTGTTTTGTTACTGTTGCTGTTTTTTCTTTTTAACAATAGTCATCCTAATGGATGTGGAATGGTATCTCACTGTGGTTTTGATTTACATTTCCCTAATGACGCGTGATGTTGAGCACTTTTTCATGTGCTTATTGGCCATTTATATATCTTCTTTGGATAAATGTCTATTCGAGTCCTTTGCCTTAATCAGGTATTTGGGTTTTTATTATCGAGTTGTACTTGATGACACTTTTAAACTGCTGAATCAACGAAGTCTGAAGCCTGCTCTGACTTTGTACTCCCAGTTATGTAATCTAGTAAACTACCTGTGGTAGACCGAATAATGGCCCATCAAAGATATCCACGCTCCAATCCCTGAAATCTGTGAATATGTTCCCTTACATGGCAAATGGTACTTTGCAGATGTGATTAAGTTAAGGATCTTAAAATGGGAAGAGTATCCTGGATTATCAGGGTGAGCCCAATGTAATCACAAGGGTCCTTATGAGAGGGAGGCAGCAAGGTCAGAGCCAGAGAAGGAGATGTAACAACGGAAACAAAGGTAGAGTGATGTGGGACCATGAGCATCTAGAAGCTGAAAAAAAGGAATGCATTTTGCCCTAGATCCTCCACAAGAAATGCAGCTCTGCTAACACCTTGATTTTAGTTTTGTAAGACCCATTTCAGACTTCTGATCTCCAGAACTGTAAGATACTAAATTTGTGTTGTTTTAAGCCTCTAAGTTTGTGGTAATTAGTTACAGCAGCAATGGGAAACCGATACACTACCTTACTGTTTAAGTCAGAGCAGGCTTCAGGGTTGGTTGATTTGGCAGTTTAAAAGTGTCACTAAATATATCTCAACAATAAGAAAACAAACCACCTGATCAGAAAAGAGGCAAAGTTGTTCTGTTATTTACAACCAAGAGCATCTTAGTTGATACACCAAATAAACATACAGTAAAATAGCCAAGTCCAGACTCAGTGAATTCTAACTACCTAGCAACCATGTTTAGGGAATTTGATAATGGGCCGTCATTGCATGGCAGGGGACTGATTAGGAAAAGAAATTCTGATGTACATTATGGTTAGAGAAAACTGAACTCGCACTCAAATGTTTGATTAATGAATGAATAAGGTTATTTTTGTTTAATTTGATTACTGGTGTTTATAATTTCCTCCCTGGTTTAATGATTCCGTGGTACTGACCTGTAGGGCTGTGTATTCCTCACAGACGCTGGCTTGGCATGTGGGTTTGCTGGTGAATATGCATAGGAGTTGATTGTTGCCCCAGAGGCTTGTCTTATAAACTCAGACTCTTGAAAAGTCTATCTTGCCTCCCTCCGGGACCTTTTCCTTCCCTGTTATTTGTTGTTAAATCACTAGGCTGAGCTAAGTACCCAGACAACAGATCTTTCTCATCAGGTCCCAGAGGAAAGAGACCTAGTCCCCTCGCCTTGGACCCCAAGTCCCCAAATCACTAATGAAGCATACAGTGTGTAAGTTCCCTAGGCCCAGGTCCTGCTTCCAACTTGAATGGGCAGAAGTTATTGCCTTAAAGCAAATAAACCAAAACCAAAACCAAAAAAACAAATAGGCTTGTTTCCCTTCCTTTCCTGATGTCTAGAGTTCATGTTAATACTGGGTTTCCTGTCTTCGCTCTCAGATGAGAGTATGGGGAATTATGGAGCAGTGCTGAATAGATCATTAAAGACCCTGCAGATTACTGTTAAGGGAGAAGACCACTTTCTGGAAAACATGTAAGCGATCCTTGTGCCTAGAAGTGAAGCTGTTTCCTGTAATAAAATTTTCCATTAATCAGGTATCTGTCTCCCTATGGTGAGCTCCAAACAACTGAAGATATAATCATTTTTCTTCCTAGGCTAGCTAATGATCTAAGTTGGGGATTTTCAGACACTTGGCTTTTCCCCAGTCTCCTCATGTTGCTGGATTTGGGGACTTTTCATAGCACGTCAGCAGCCCCACTAGAACTAAAATATCATCTTTGAAAACTGTCATTCACATTTCAAGAATCATAAGAAATTGTGTATTTCCGTGAAAACAGGTCTCCACTGAACTGCTTGACTCCAAGCTTCAAGGCTCAAGAGGTAGACTAGCTTGTGCAGGTAGAGATCTGCCACATCTCATGTCCTTCACAAATTAACTTCAGGTGCAGAACTTAACTTTCAGCTTGTGCTTTAGAGGCAGATAGGCTTGGGTCCAAGTCTTGGCTCTCTCCCAGTACTAGCTGGACATCATTTTGAGGTTTGTTTAACCACTCCAAACCTCAGTTGCATTATGCGTGAGATGGGGATAATAGTATTTACCTCACAGGGCTGTTGTGAGCGTTAAAGGGGATCACATGTGTACAAATGCTTAGTAAATGTTAAGGGAACTGGAAAATGTTTGTTGAGGCTATTTGGGGGCTAAGTTCCTGCCCTATGATTCTCTAGACTTAGCTGATAAAATCATAATTCCTGACTGGAACCTTACAATAAACTCTTGATAATCATCTCTGAAATTGCAGCTTAAATTCTACAAAGAGAGAGCACAAATCTTGCTCTATGGTATTTCACCATCTCATTTTTGTTGTTGTTGTTCTGCTAATTGTGACTTAAGATAGATTATTTTAAGGAGCAAGCAGCTTCTCTGCAGCAAAGTAAATATTACATCTAACAGGTATCAGGTTGCTATTTAATGTAGGGAATCACTAATCCCACTGGCCAATTTAGTCAAACAGACATTCCATTCCAATTGTGTCACCTCTCACCCAGTGATCCCCAAGGGCTAACTCGACCTGGCTGGCTGAACAGGTCGCCCTTTCTTCTCCCACCACTTCATGTGTTGTGTCATATCACCTTCTTCTCATGGGAATATTAAGTCTCGAGGGGAATATGAATCTGTCCATGCTTGAACTATAGACTATAGAAATTAAGGTCAAAGTCTGTTCCATTCCACTTCCAGGGTGGTACATTAGTATCAGTTTCCTAATCTAAAAGAGGTATGTGGGGTCATCTAAATGACCAACACAACCTCTAAGGGTACCTAATGTACACCTCAGAAATGACATTGAGTGGAAAAGGAATTGGCCTTATCATCACCCAATAGGAGGGTACAATGGACCTTAAATCAGTATTAGATCTCAGCACCTGTGCCTTTCTAGCATCACTTCTCAACTCGGTAGTTAGAAAGGAATGCATATACATATATGTGGTTCAGGTGAATCAAAAGAATAGCAAAGAGGACTTCCCTGGTGGCACAGTGGTTAAGAATCCCCCTGCCAATGCAGGGGACCTGGGTTCGAGCCCTGGTCCGGGAAGATCCCATATGTCGCAGAGCAACTAAGCCCATGTGCCACAACTACTGAACCTGCGCTCTAGAGCCCACTAGCCACAACTACTGAGCCCACGTGCCACAACTACTGAAGCCCCCGTGCGCCTAGAGCCCGGGCTCCGCAACAAGAGAAGCCACCGCAACGAGAAGCCCATGCACTGCAACGAAGAGTAGCCGCCACTCGCCACAACTAGAGAAAGCCCGCGCACAGCAACGAAGACCCAACGCAGCCAAATAAATAAATAAATAAACTTTTAAAAAGGAATAGCAAAGAGAGAAACCCATAAAACCCTCCTATTTGGGATATTGTTTTGGCTGTGTGTAACAGAAACCCAAGTTGACAATGGCTTAAACAAATAAAAGTGTATTTCTCACATTACAGTCTGGAGGTACGCAGTGCAGGCTGCACGTCTGCATGGCAGTTCTGCTGCGTGAGGTTTCCAGGTATCCAGACTCCTACCATCCTGTGGCTCACCAATCCTAGGGTATTTCCCTTGTCCACCTGGCTCAAAATGGCTCTCCACGACGTCCAAGAACCAAGTAGAAGAAGGAGGAGATGCCCTCTTCCTTTAAGAGTTTGAACAGAAGGTTCTTCATATCTCTTCTAGCTGCATCCCATCAGCAGTAGCTTAATCACATGACCACGACTAGCAGCAGGTAAGCCTGGGGAATGTACTCTTAAGCTTAGTGGCCACATGCCCAACTAATAATCCTTTACCTTTGGAAGAAAGGGAGAATGGACATAATGGAACAATGAACAGTCTAAAAACTGTTCATGTCGTTTTTAGGAGAAAAGTATCAACCTGCTTGCCTTCTGACCATAAACACACCTAGATAACATTTATAACCACTGAGGCAGGTCTTCATGAGACTCTTCCAGGTGTGAAAGCCTTGAAATCCTTTCATATTGTTTGGTAAGTAGCTACTGCTCTAGAACCTCCACTCACCTCCCTGGCTGGCCCATCCCCTCCTGCCCTGCACTGTACTCCCCGTGATCCAGCAACTAAAGGGTTAAAGCCTAGCTCAGCAAGGGGCTCCAGGGCTAAGCCATTATTCATGCTAATTGGTTACCGAAGACTAATAAAAGTGGTAACCTATTTTGACTCTCAACCCTGCACTAGAGACCAAGGGATGCTCCAGCAGGAAGTTAACTCAGGATTTTTCAGTTGCTTGATCATGCACAACAGAGACCTGGTACTAGCAAACATCCCACAAACCTGGTTTGGGCTCACACTGTGTCTTGGTTTCTCTATTTCTAAAATGTGAGAGGCTCCCTCTGTAATTAAGTCAGGAAGTTGGCAAGGAAAGGAAACAGTGATGTCATTAATCAGATGCAAAGATATAACAATTAGAACTGACATTCTGACCCTAGTTAAAGGAAAATTTAGGAGAGACCATTCCATAAAGGGGACCGGAGGAGCCTTTGAATGAGGTTTAAAAAGACAAGGTCTGGGCTAGTGCTGGCAAAACGAAGAGACAGTCTCCTGTGTGAAAATATAATGAGAAAGAGAGTAAGGCTAGATGGCGTCTCTAAGCAGCAATACTGGTATCTTAAAAGACAGAATTATAAATGAGCATATTCCCCTCATCCAGGCAGAGAGAGGCTGCTGATTGGCCTCCTCTCGGTTATTTCCCAGAGGAACACCAAACACGCGGTATGTGTGGAGACTCAAAATAATGTCATAAAGCTAATCACCCCCAATGCGCACTTTGCCCCATCAATATTCCGTCTGCCTTCACATTCCCAAGGGAACAACAAGAATCCCAGGCTCAGGCAAGTTCCTTCGCCTCCCTGAGCCTTCACTTTCATCTGTAAAACAAGGATAATTCTCTGTACCTTTCATGGTTGTTGTGAGGTTTAAGTGAAAAAATGCCCCTATGTATCCTGTGGCCCTGGTAAATGGTAGGTGCTCAGAAATTTTCAGTCTCCTCTTCCTCAGTTCCTGGGCATTTCTAGGTCACTGGTTATTACTAAGAAGAAGAATTTAAGCCCAGCACATACCTCCTAACTGACTTTTCATTCCTAGTCTTTCTAAAAGGCAGCATTGAAATTAGCAGTGTCTGTCCTATAAATCCCAAACCTGGATCCGCCATCTCTGCTCCTTCCCGAGGACTGCAGAGCTCTGTAGACAACCACACCAGCAGGCCCATTGGTGCCGCGTGATCTTCAAGTTACCTGAATCCCCAACATGGAACCACTCTTGGATCTGTCCCTCCTTCTCAGCAGTCTTTCATTCTCCATACACTTTCAGCCTTTATTAGTCTCTGCCTCACTGCCAGCCTCTCTTCATCACGGACCTGTTTTCTGTTTTCTGAGTCACTAAGAAAGCAGATACTGCCTACAAGTTTATCCATATCTACACTCCTCCTTTATCTCTTTCCATTCTGATTTTGCAGAAGAGGAGTCCTGCCTCCTGTCCAAAATTAATCATCCCACCTCTGCATGGATTCCATCCTTTCTACACTCTGAAGACAATGCCCTATCTGTTATTCCTTCCCTCTCTTGTATTTTCAGCCACTCCCTCTCTACTAGTTCCTTCTCATCAGCATTTTAAACATATTCAAATATCTACTATCTTTTAAAAATTGAGATACAGTTGTCAAATAACATTATATTAGTTTCAGGTGTACAACATAATGATTTGATATTTGTATATATTGTGAAATGATCACCACAATAAGTCTAGTTGACACCCATCACAATACACACAGAATTTTTTTTCTTGTAATGAGAACTTTTAAGATCTACTCTCTTAGTAACTTTCGAATAATATGACTATTATTTAACTATAGTCACCATGCTGTACGTTACACCCCCAGGACTTATAACTGGAAGTTTGTACCTTTTGATTCCTTTCACCCATTTGACCCACCCCTGACTCTGGCAACCACCAATCTGTTCTCTGTATCCATGAGCTCAACTTGTGTTTTTTTTGTTTGTTTGGTTGGTTTTTTTTAGATTCCAGATAGTGAGATCATATAGTATTTGTCTTTCTCTGACTTATTTCACTTAGCATAATGGACCTTGAGTCATCACAAATGACAAGATTTCCTTTTTTTCTACTTTTTTTTTTTTTTTTTTTTTTTGCGGTACGCGGGCCTCTCACTGTTGTGACCTCTCCCGTTGCGGAGCACAGGCTCCGGACGCACAGGCTCAGCGGCCATGGCTCACGGGCCCAGCCGCTCTGCGGCATGTGGGATCTTCCCGGACTGGGGCACGAACCCATGTCCCCTGCATCGGCAGGCGGACTCTCAACCACTGCGCCACCAGGGAAGCCCCTACTATATTTTTTAAAAACTTCACAATTGACATTTTGCTCTGCTCTAGCCCTGGCCTTTTCTTTTCTTTACAGATACAACATCCCTCAGTCACTTTCTCCTGTGCTCCCAGTATTCCACTTTCCAAAGTCACCAATGGCTTCCTTGTGCTTGATCCAAAGGACAATTTTATTTTTTCATTTATTTATTAATTCATTCTTTCTCTGCCTTGTGATAAAGAAAACGAATAGAAAAGTAGATGCTATTATTATCCTCATTTTATTTTTATTTTTTTAACATCTTTATTGGAGTATAATTGCTTTAAAATGGTGTGTTAGTTTCAGCTGTATAACAAAGTGAATCAGCTGTACATATACATATATCCCCATATCTCCTCCCTCTTGTGTCTCCCTCCCTCCTGTAGTATAATTGCTTTACAATGGTGTGTTAGTTTCTGCTTTCTAACAAAGTGAATCAGTTATACATATACATATGTCCCCATATCTCTTCCCTCTTGCATCTCCCTCCCTCCCACCCTCCCTATCCCACCCCTCTAGGTGGTCACAAAGCACCGAGCTGATCTTGTGCTCTGCGGCTGCTTCCCACTAGCTATCTATTTTACGTTTGGTAGTGTATATATGTCCATGCCACCATGGATGAAGATATTAAGGCTTAGGAAGGTTAAGAAACTTACCTAGGATCTAGTGGGTATCCAAGGTAACACCAGGATTTGAACCTAGGTCTATCTCCGGGTTTTCCTATACCTCACATAATACTGTTTCTCAGTCTTTATTGCAGGTTCCTCTTCATCAATAGAGTGTCCTAGACTCCAATCCTCATACCTTGGTATCTATCTGTACCCACTGTCTTAGTGATCTATTTCAGTCTCATGACTGTAAATACTGTGGTGCATTACCTACAAAGATAGCCCATAATTCCTTCCATTATTGTATGTGCACATTTTTCCTCCTATGAGAAAGTGAAATCGATCTCTCCTCCTCCTGGAATCTGGGCTGGCCTTGTAACTTGATCCGACCCATACAAAGGGTGAAATTAGAATGTGACAATTCTTGGCCTATAAGAGAACTAGAAGCTTCTGCCAGCTCCCATGTATGAAGCTTATGCTCCTTGAGTAAACGATGAGGTACCACGTGGGGAGAGAAAGGCCACATGGAGGAGAACTAAGGATGCCCCAGATGACAGCAGCAAGGCCCCAGCTGCAGCTGAGCTCCCAGATAATTGCAGCCATGTGAGTCATGAGAAACCCATAGAATCATGAGAAATAATAATTCATCATTGCTTTAAGCTACTAAATTTTGGGATGTCTTTAAACATGGCAATAGATAACAGAACGAATGCCATCAACATGCTGATGACTCCTAAATTTGTATCTCCAGCTCTAACCTCTTTCCCTTGAACTTTAGATTCATGTATCTAAGTGTTCTCTGGATGGCTAAGAGACATCTTACAGGTCTAACGCAGACTTTTTCTTTTCTTTCTTTTTTTTTTTTTGGTAATAGCTTTAATGAGATATAATTCATCTACCATACAATTCACCCATTTAAAGTGTACAATTCAATCGTTTTTAGAATATTCATGGTGATATTGCACAGACCTTTGATTCCAGCCTTAACACCCCAAACACCCTACCTTCTTTCTTATTGATCTCAATGAGTGTTTTTAATCCCCAAGCCTAGGAATCATCATGGGCTCCTCTGTTTACCTCTTACTTCTCATGAGATCCATCAGCAAGTTCTGACAGCTTTATCTTTAATACATATCACAAATCTAACTGCCGCTTTTCACTTCCACCGCTTCCATCCTAGTCAAGCCACCTCTTCTTGCCAGCTCTATTGTAATAGCCTCCTAACTGGTCTCCCTAACTCCCCTCCCAACTGGTCATCCACTCATATGACCCTCAGTCATCTAAAATAGGAGTTCCTCTTCTCCTTCCCGGCAAAAGTCACCTTTTATGGCCTTACTCTGATTTTTATTTTCTGTCTGGCGCCTATTACTACTTGATATTATATTCTACATTTAGTTGTCTATGCATGTGTTGTTCGTTTCCCCTACAGTGGCAGCTATGTCAATGCTCTTCTCAAATTTTCTTCAAGAGAACCTCTTGTAGGAAGTATAATTGGCAGCCCCAGCTTACATCCCTCTGGATACAACATTGCATTGGCACCAAATCCATGCTTCTCCCAGGCTGCTTCTAGCCAGTGATTGAGTATGACAGGTATCCTAGAGCTGGCCCGGTCCTGAGGGAGGCAGGGCTCCTCTACTGTGTAACTTTGGCTTCGAGATTCTCCATTGACCTGGCTGAAACTTTCTCAGAATGGTGCTACAGTCTGAGAGTCTTTCTACCCAAGCCTCCTTTCCCTCTCTCTTTCTACAAAGGTAAAACCTGCATTAAGGTCTCAAGACTCTCCCTGATTACTCCTGCTCCCTCCTTTTTAGCCCTCATAGGCATTTCCACCAGTAAATATCTTATACATCTAAACCCACCTTGACATCTGCTCCTTGAAAGACCCAAACTGACCCACCTATCATGTGCCTCAGTGAAGGATCATGGAGATACTGATAAGACCACTGGACCAACAGAGGCCTGGAAGTTGGACAAGGCTACTGAAGGAAGGGACCTTAATGTCTAGAGGCAATGGTGTAATAAGGCAGTAGCAGTGGATGCTATTTCATGTCAAAAAGGTAAATGGAACCACTTGCATGCCATACATACCAGGCCAGAAACCAGACCAGACCAGCCATCCTGCAGCAAACACTAGCAGAGGCAAGCAGAGAGGGATGGCACTGAGAATTGTCTATCCATCTTCCAGTTTCTAAGAGGATACGTAAACTTTCTTCTATACCACCTATATTCCACCGGGGTGGGAGCTCCTGAACAAGATTAGACCAGTTACAGTAATAAAGAAGCCATATTTTTAGTACACCTATGTGCAGTATATAAATCATTCACCACACAGAAAAGAGGATTAACATGTTTAGTTTTTTGGTTTTTTTTTTTGCGGTACGCGGGCCTCTCACTGCTGTGGCCTCTCCCGCTGCGGAGCACAGGCTCCGGACGCGCAGGCTCAGTGGCCATGGCTCACGGGCCCAGCCGCTCCGCAGCATGTGGGATCCCCCCAGACCGGGGCATCGGCAGGCGGACTCTCAACCACTGCACCACCAGGGAAGCCCACATCTTTAGTTTTAACTAAACCATTCCAACCCTCTTTATGGTCTTTGGGTCAACTATCAAGACAGTGAATTGAAACAGAAGAGTTGAAAGATCTGACTTTAGTTCCCTCTTTGCTTTTTACTAGCTTTATGGGCCAGGAAAACTTACTAGCCTCTCAAAGCTTGTTTCCTCATCCATAAAATAGGATAATCTATTTCCAGTGCAGATCACATGATTATGGTGAGGACAAATCACATATTTAAAAACCCATATGTGAACTTATTTTGTTAGTTTTGTAAAATATTATACAAATATAAGGTCGTTTACAAAGATCCATTACCACCTGAAAACGCTGAGCCAGTCTTCAGACTGCTTTTTTTGTTCTGTGTACGTTTTATATAATGATGCCCTCTGCTGTTCTCTTGTATATCTTTACTTCAGATCATACAAGAGACATGGTGTAAATCATCATTCTATCCAAGACTATTATAGTGGGAATGATACATGAAGATCAGTTAGTTTCATTTTAAAGAAGAGAGCAAAGCAAGGACATAATGGTGAAGTGGCTACAATTAGTCAAACCAGAACCAGAACCCAGGCTTCTAGACTCCAAGTTCAGTGCTCTTTAGTCGGAATGGCAATATAGAAGTATAAAAACACTATAGAGTTTGAATTGAATGTCCAAATAGACTTTATTATTTTGCCCCAACAATTTTTCTTCCTCCTAAATTCATTAGCAACATCAAAAGAATTATTGGTGGCATCTACCCAGTCATCCAAGACAGAAACCTCAAAGTCAGTTTTTAATTCTGTCCTCTCCTTTACCTACCACATAAAATATGTTATGTAGTTTCATTAATTCTACCTTCTAAAGGTATTTCAACCCTATTCTCTGTTTGGACTGCCTTCATTTAAGCCTTGATCTTTTTACCCTGTGTTATTTCAATAGCTTCCCAAGTGTTTTAGCAGTCTACAGTTTTGCTTACCTTTCATTCATTCATTACAACTCTTGCTTAAATCCTTACAATATTCCAGGAAGTATACTAGATGTGGAGCATCAAAAGAGAAGCAAACATAGTCTATGGTCTCAAGGAATTCAAAGTCTAGTAGAGAGAGAGAAATATGTAAACAAGTGTGGAATTCTGATTCCTTCAAAATATCAACAAAACAACCCATTGATGAGACAAAGCTGAGTTTATTCTCTCCATGTAAGGGGGAGCACTAGCTCAGCAGAGACTTATAGCATCTATAAATGGTGAGGGTGAAGTCAGGATATTTATGAGATTATGAAGTCTTGTTTAATGTGCGTCTTTCAATGGGAAGGGGACTTGGTTATGATTAGGTAAGGATCACAATGCAATAGTTTAAGGTTGGTGGACCTAGCAGTTGAAGATTTTGAGGAGACGGGTTAAGAGAGTTTTGAGGTGTAAACTGTTGGTTGATGATTTCTGTTGAGGAGTTGATGATTTTCTCGTTAAGTTCCTGGCATGTACAATAAAGTTTATTTGCAACTTTCACCTTTCCAGGCAACAATTTCCTGAAATAGTAAAGTTATGCTGATAAAGACAGAATAGTAAAGGCAAGTGATGTAGACAATAAACTGTGTGGTGGTAGATGGTTTCACTTCTAAAGAAGTATGACAAAGCATTATAGATACATGTATGGAATACTAAGGGAGCATGGAGAAGGGAATGCTCAATGAACCCTGGAGTCAGAGTGGGGAAGAATCAGGAAAGGTTTTACAGACTTTAACTCTCTCTTAAAAGGTGAATAATATTCTATTTATGGATATACCACAATTTGTAAATCTATTCATCAGTTGATAGACATTCGGGTTGTTTCCACTTTTTGGCTACTATGAATAACGCCGCTAGAAACATTCATGTACACATTGTTTTGGTGAACATGTATTTTCATTTATCTTGGGTATATACCTAGGAGTGGGATTGCTGGGTCATGTGATAACTTTATGTTTAGCTTTTTGAGGAACTACCAAACTGTTTTTCAAAGGGGCTGCACCATTTTTAATTTCTACCAGCAACGTATGAGTGTTCAAATTTCTCCTCATCCTTGCCAACATTAGGTATTTTCCATGGTTTTTTAAAATTCTAGCCATCCTAGTGGTATAAATTGGTATCTCAGTGTAGCTTTGTATTTCTCAACTAGCTAGTGATGTTACTGGGAAACATCTTTTCATGTGCTTCTTGGCCATTTTTATATCTTCTTTGGAGAAATATCTTTTCAAATCCTTTGGCCATTGTGTTTTTAATTGTATTACCTGTCTTTTAATTGTTGTGTTGTAAAAGTTGATTACTCTGGATGTTTGCCTGGTTTGAAAATATTTTTTCCCATATTGTGGGTTGTCTTTTCACTTACTTAATGGTATCTTTTGAAACACAAAAGTTTAAATTTTTTTATTGAGACGAAAGTCACATAACATAAAATGTAACCATTTTAAAGTGAACATAATTCAATGACATTTAGTGCATTTAAAATGTGCAACCACCACCTTTATCTAGTTCCAAAACACTTTCATTATCACCCTTTGTTGTAAGCCTCTGCCTTACAACAAAGTGAATCAGTTATACATATACATATGTTCCCATATCTCTTCCCTCTTTTGTATGTTATTGTAAATAGAATTGTTTTTCCTAGCTTCCTTTTTAGATTTTTCATTGCTGGTGTGTAGAAATTCAACTAATTTTTTTTTGCTGTTTTTGTACCCTGTATCTTTGGTGAATATGCTTATTGCCTCTAGTAGGTTGTGTGTGTGTATGTGTGTATTCTTTTGAATGTTATAGATATATAAAACATAATATATATTAATGTCATCCGCAGTAGAGATACTTTTACTTTTTTCTTTCCAATTCGGATGCCTTTTATTGCCTAATTGATCTGACTAAAACATCTAGTATATTCAACATTTTAAATAGCAGTAGTGAAAGCAGTTATCCTTGTATTGTTTCTGAACATAGGGAAATATTTTCAGTCTTTCATCATTGAGTATGGTCCTTACTGTGGGTTTTTCATAAATGGTCATTATCATGCTAAGGAAGTTCCCTTCTATTCTTATTTTGTTGAAAATTTTTATCAAGAGAAGGTGGTTGGATTCCATCAATTACTTTTTCTGCCTTAATTAAAATCATGTGGACGAGGGGAAGATGGTGGAAGAGTAAGACGCGGCGATCACCTTCCTCCCCACAGATACACCAGAAATACATCTACATGTGGAACTACTCCTACAGAACACCTACTGAACGCTGGCAGAAGAACTCAGACCTCCCAAAAGGAGAGGGGATTAACATAGGCAGAACACTCTATGACATAAATCACAGCAAGATCCTTTTTGACCCATCTCCTAGAGAAATGGAAATAAAAACAAAAATAAACAAATGGGACCTAATAAAACTTCAAAGCTTTTGCACAGCAAAGGAAACCATAAACAAGACCAAAAGACAACCCTCAGAATGGGAGAAAATATTTGCAAATGAAGCAACTGACAAAGGATTAATCTCCAAAATTTATAAGCAGCTCATGCAGCTCAATAACAAAAAAACAAACAACCCAATCCAAAAATGGGCAGAAGACCTAAATAGACATTTCTCCAAAGAAGATATACAGACTGCCAACAAACACATGAAAGAATGCTCAACATCATTAATCATTAGAGAAATGCAAATCAAAACTACAATGAGATATCATCTCACACCGGTCAGAATGGCCATCATCAAAAAACCTAGAAACAATAAATGCTGGAGAGGGTGTGGAGAAAAGGGAACCCTCTTGCACTGCTAGTGGGAATGTGAATTGGTACAGCCACTATGGAGAACAGTATGGAGGTTCCTTAAAAAACTTCAAGTAGAACTACCATATGACCCAGCAATCCCACTACTGGGCATATACCCTGAGAAAACCATCATTCAAAAAGAGTCATGTACCAAAATGTTCATTGCAGCTCTATTTACAATAGCCCGGAGATGGAAACAACCTAAGTGTCCATCATCAGATGAATGGATAAAGAAGATGTGGCACATATATACAATGGGATATTACTCAGCCATAAAAAGAATCGAAATTGAGGTATTCGTAATGAGGTGGATAGACCTAGAGTCTGTCATACAGAGTGAAGTAAGTCAGAAAGAGAAAGACAAATACCGTATGCTAACACATATATATGGAATTTAAGAAAAAAATGTCATGAAGAACCTAGGGGTAAGGCAGGAATAAAGACACAGACCTACTAGAGAACGGACTTGAGGATATAGGGCGGGGGAAGGGTAAGCTGTGACAAAGCGAGAGAGAGGCATGGACATATATACACTACCAAACGTAAGGTAGATAGCTAGTGGGAAGCAGCTGCATAGCACAGGGAGATCAGCTCGGTGCTTTGTGACCACCTAGAGGGGTGGGATAGGGAGGGTGGGAGGGAGGGAGACGCAAGAAGGAAGAGATATGGGAACATATGTTTATGTATAACTGGTTCACTTTGTTATAAAGCAGAAACTAACACACCATTGTAAAGCAATTATACTCCAATAAAGATGTAAAAAAAAATCATGTGATTTTATTTCTCTCTTCTGTTAATGCGATGTATTACATTGATTAATTTTCTTATGTAAACCACCCTTGCATTCCTGGGATAAATCTCAATTATTCTGGTCCTTTTAATACGCTGATAGATTTGGTTTGCAAGTATATTGTTGAGAATGCTTGAATGTATATTCATATGGCATATTTGTCTGTAGTTCTCTTGTGATGCCTTTGCCTGGCTTGGATATCATCAGGGGAAAACTGTCCTCAAAGAATGAATTTAGAAGTGTTCCCACTTCCTCTATTTTTTGGAAGAGTTTGAGAAGGATTGGTGTTCATTCTATTTTAACTGTTTGGTAGAATTCACCAGTAAAGCCATCTCGTCCTTTTCTTTGTTGAGACATTTTTTTAAAATTACTGATTCAATCTTTCTAATTGTTATAGGTCTGTACAGATTTTCCATTTATTCTTGAGTCAGTTTGGTAATTTGATTCTAAGAATTTGTCCATTTTATCTAGGTTATCTAATTTGTTGGCATATAAAAGTTTTAAATTTTGATTAAGTCCAATTTTTCATTTTCTTTTGTCACTTATGCTTTTATATCTACAAAACCATTGCCTAACTCAAGGTAATGAAGATTTATTCCTATGTTTTCTTCTAAGACTTTTATAATTTTAGCTCCTACATTTAGGTCTATGATCCATTTTGAGTTAATGTTCGTTTATGGTGTGAGATAAGGGTTGAAGTTCATTTACTTCTGCATATGGATATCCAATTGCTCCTGTACCAGATTTGAAACCAATAAGATTTTTTTTTTTTTCGATACGCAGGCCTCTCACTGTTGTGGCCTCTCCCGTTGCAGAGCACAGGCTCCCGATGTGCAGGCTCAGCGGCCATGGCTCACGGGCCCAGCCGCTCTGTGGCATGTGGGATCCTCCCGGACTGGGGCACGAACCCGTGTCCCCTGCATCAGCAGGCGGACTCTCAACCACTGCGCCACCAGGGAAGCCCTGAAACCAATAAGATTTTGACATCCATCAGCCTTGTGTCCGTCAGTCCCCCAAACTTCGTGTAGACTTTAGCATTAGGATGAGGGCATTGCAGGGAGTTTTATTTGGGTGTCAGTTTGAAGGAGCAGGAAGTACAGCATTCTTAGAAGGCCTTGCTTTTTGGGCAATTCAGAACAAGGCAGGACATATTGACATCTCCCTCAGACCTCGGCCCTAAATGAGAGTGAAGAAGGCTGACGCTTGTCTTCATGGCAGACATTTGGGTTGAAGCTTTGGCTGCTCGTGGCCCCAAGCACAAATCTTTGTTTTCTTTCCCTTTTCATTCTCTCAGGACTCTCCTCTCTGTTTCCCAGAGTGGCTGCAAGTAACCTCGGAGGTCAACTAAGATTCTATTGGTGGTGGTGGTAGTAGTAGTGGCAGCAGCAGCAGAGAATAAGAAGAGATGGGGAGAAATAAAGAAGATGGACTTGGCAGGCGGTGAAGAGGAGGGAGGAATAGGGAAACTAGAAAGTAGCTAAGAATGAACAAGAAGGGCATCCAGAAATCCAGCAGTGAGGCCTTAGCATTTGCAGAGCGGAGGGACAGAAGAACTTCAGTAGTGCAACAGCTGGCTACGACAAGACAATATTCAAGTTGGAGAAAAGTCACAGGGGCGGGGCAAAGAAGAGAGAACACTCAGATACTTTAATAGAGAGGAAACAAACAAGGAAACTCCCATTTCCCTCTAGAGGAAATTTAAGAAGTATGAACATAGGTGAGAAACATTGCTCACGCTCTCTTGGTCCCTAACCTCTATCTCTTAGGCCAGCTAGAAGGCCATAGCCACTCTGATACCTCGGTTCAGTGTGAAGGCTGAAATGTGTGTAATTTTCCCCTGTCCAGAGAACATGTGCAGGTTATTAGGAATTGTGACAGGCCTGTGGAGAAGATAACTGGAAAAAGAGGATGCATTTCAATTGCATTATTGAAATTGCACTCTGGGGGTCAGTGTGGTAGAGTTTGAAGATCACAAGCTTTCTAGGAGACAGACATGAGTCCAAATCTTGCTTCTGCCGCTTTACTCGTTGTGTGCCTTTGAACAAGTTACTTTACCTCTTTGAGCCTTGAATTTTCTCTCTCCAGAATACAGACTACAGGTACCTCTTAGAGTTCTTGTGAGAACTAAATGAGAGAACGTCAGCAAAGCACGTAGCACAATATCTGGGTTAGGTACTACTCGGTGCTCAGTATGAGCCAGGTCCTTCCCCAGTCTCTTATCACTGCATTCTAGGCACAAACTGGAACGGTCTCCTGTTGCTAAAAGCTTTGACCAAATAGTCCTATTTCTGATATTTCATTACAAGGCAACTCCCCTGAAGAACAGAAAACATTTTGTGGTCAAGGATGTTCATTGTGTTTGTTAATAGTAAAAAATAAAACAAACAGAAAACAAAGCAAAACAAAATAAACAAATAAAACATCCCAAATGTCTAACGGTAAGAGAATGCTATTTATTAAAAATGATATCCCTGAAGACTTTTAACAGCATAGTGAAGTGTTTACATTATAGTATTAATGTAATAAAAATATATATGATCCTATATACAGCTATATTAAATATGTTGAAAAATATGTATAGAAACAATACTGGAATGAAATACAGCAAAATATTAATAATGGTTGCCTTTAGGTGGAGAGTTATGAGTAGCTTTAAAAAATTTTCTATCATGCCCATAATTACATTTTTACTAAAAAAAAGTTTAATTTGATGACAGAATAATTTTTTAAAAGGCTCTTGAGGACTACTATACAGCAATGAGAATGATCTACAGCTACACGCAACAACATGGATGAATTTCACGAGCATAATGTCAAGCAAAGGGAGCGAGATGCAAAAGAGTACATAGTGCATAATTCAATTTATATAAAGTACAAAATCAAGCAAAACGAATCTATGCTATTAGTAATCAGGATAGTGGTAACCCTTGGAAGGAGAGCAGGTAGTAACTTGTGCATCTGGTTCCTTCTGCTCAACATTACATTTGTGAAATTCATTATGTCTGTGTGTACGTGTGTGTAGGGTGGGGGGTAGTGACTGAAAAGGGACACAAGGGAGCTTCTGGGATCTGGCAATGTTCTCTTTCATGATCTCAGTTTGTCAAAATTTATCACCCTTGTGAATGTTATGCTTTAAAAGAAAATAAAAAATATAGTGGATGGATGGGTAGATAGGTAGGTAGATAGATAGATAGATAGATAGATAGATAGAAAATGTACTGAGCGAAGGCAAATCATCATTTGTGCCCTATCTGAAGGAGAAATTTATCTTTATAACAAAAAGAAAGCTTTCTTTTGGCCACAAGATGGCGGCATTAGTTGCTTGGAAATCAAATTCCAAGGTACTCTTCAGCAAATTTTAAGAACCAAATTTTTGGGGTATTGTCTTAGAAGAAGAGAACTTAGAGATTTTATAGTCCAACTTTCTGTAATTTTCCAGATGAAAGAAACAAGGCCATAGAAAGATGATTTGTCCAAGATCACACTGCCGACTAGAAAAAGACGTAGGCCGAAAACCCAGGTTCCTGAGCTATCAGCTTGCTTTGCCACACTGATAATGCGTGGTTTCAGCTCTGGTTCCTTCCTACCATGCTCTGGAATAAGATGTTTATCTAGAAGTGCCTCTCCTTTTATAACTCCAGTAAACAGAAGTCTCAAATGGAATGGACAATTCATGACTAGAATTGGCAGTACTGACAGGCTGCAGTGTGAAATTTCCTTATGTGAATATTTTAAAACATCCTATGGCCAAGTCTGCCTGAGCTGGCTTCGGTTTCTTCTTCCTTAGATGTGAAGGATAGACCAGACACCCTCTCTGTTTTGTTTTGTTTTTTCTCTCTCTCTTTGGTTCTTTATTTTCCCTCCCTCCCTCCCTCCCTTCCTTCCTTCCTGTCTCTTATCTCTGTTTGAAACACAGGAGCCACCAATGCCTCTCAGAACCAAAAACTCAAAATCGGATGCAATGGTTTTCTTGAACAGACCAGACCTCAGCTCTGTGTCAAGGTTTATTTGTCATTGTTGCACAGGACTTGCAGGGGAGAGCCCACGCGGCAGACGAAAGTGTCAAGCTAAGATGAAAGATTTTTGTCCATCTGACCTGGTTCTTTGGAGAGGCTCCTTGATGGGTGAGGGCATCAACAAGCAGAGGAGGAAGACCATTAGCAGATTCCATGTTATGCACAGAAATCTTCTTTGATAACCTCTAACTGAAAGGTGGGCTTCTTGTATAGGGGCCAGACGGACTGAAACAAGGAGGCGTGGATTTGTCCCCCAGGGAACCTTTGGCTGTGTCTGGAGACATTTTTGGTTGTCACACCGGGAGGAAGGTGCTACTGGCCTATAGTGGGTGGAGGCCAGGGATGCCGCTAAACATCCTGCAATGCACGGGACAGTCCCCACAGCAAAGAATTACCAAGCCCCACACGTCAATAATGCCGAGACTGAGAAACCCTGCTCTCCGTAAAATTAGATCCCAGTGAAATAATGTGGCGACTTAGAATGTCTTTCTGATTTATTACAGAAGCCGGATACAAAAAACAAAAACAAAAACAAAAAACCACCAGAGAAGCACAAATAAATCAGGTAGTGTCTAACTCCAGGGTGAGGACCTATAGGGAAGTGAGGACCTATAGAGAAATGATGCAGTTCCGTTTGGGCTAATCCATATTTTATAATATAATATTGTTTTTTAATTTCTTCTGAGGCCAGAAGCATTAAAGTCAGTTCTTAAAACATTGAGGGCTTGTGTTCACTAGGCAGTCACAGAACTGCTTCACCAAGGGGACTCCCCAAGGTCTAAGTTACAAGGTAAGGGGGTAGCTTGACATTTCCTTCTCTGCTGTCTTTCCAAACTGGTGGCAAAGGCATTTGAATATGAATCTCCTTTGAAAGAACTGCTAAACATTTCCTGGCATTTCATGTAGGACCAAGATCGTTCCTGACACCTCTTAAGAAAACATGACTGTCACCAACAAGCTTAAAGGACACAAGCAGGAAAAGCTCATCAGAGGGGAGCCGGGAAGCCTCAGGTTACCAGAACTCCTCTTTCGTTTTTTTGTTTTTTTGGATGTCTGAGAGAAGTGTTCTGGCTTATTTATTTTTCTGAGTAACTAAGGTATAAACAGAAAAGGCATTTTTTCAATTCTTGTGGCTGAAAATCTTTCTAGTGTGTGTGTCTCTTTTCTAGGAAGTTAGGAAGTAAGAGAACCTGGAGGACAAGCTTGAAGCAGATGTTTTCATGGCCTTAATCATTGTCTCGCTCGTCAGTGACCACTATCCACACCTGAAGACAGTAATTGGACTATTAGAACTTTAGAAGTAGTCCCATCCCTCATTTGTAAAATGAGGGAACTGAGTTCCAGAGAGGTAGGTGAACTGTTTAAGATCACAGGGGTCACAGAGCTGAAAAGATTTAGAACCAGCTTCAATGTGAGCGTATATTTTCTAAATTTGGGAAGGGAAATAATCTTGCTTAAGTTGAAGGTCGTCACTAGCATAAATAGAAGGCATAAGTTTCTGTTCTTTGTCTACGTCTTCTGTAAGTACCAGCCAAAACTCTACTGACAAAGTAAAGGATTGAAGCAATTTTCTGAATCGTTTGGACAGAAACTCCATTGCATAGCTATAGCCTTTAAATATATGTGGTACGGCTGTAAAGCAATGTTACCAGTTTCCACAAACCACACAAGAAAACTGGGCACACTATTATATATTCATACTGCATGCTCTGGATTTTCCATGAATACAGGGGACAGGAAATCCAGAAATAACCCCCAAACTTGTTTTGGAGCCAATTTCTACCTCTACCTTCAGCAAACCTTTTGCAGAAAGCCACTAAGGAGAAGCAAAATGAACTTAGCCGTGCCATCACATCTCTTCTTATCTTTTCTCTTGTACATGTTTATTTCATCATCTCCCGGTGCTAATACCAAGGCAAGTGGCAAAATGTTCAAAAGGAACGGGGAATATAAGGAGATGGCCAATGAAAAATACTCATGGGGTAAAAGACACAAATGACAGAACATTGATTGTGATGCTTACACTTCAAGAGAAAGAGGATTTCTTGGCTTCTCCCACTAATTATGCCCAACAGCCTTGCTATTCAAGGTGCGGTCCAAGGACCAGCAGCACTGGCATCAATTGAGAGCTTGTTATAAATGAAGAATCTCATACCCCCATGGCAGATCTCAAGTTAAACAAGATCCCCAAGCGATTTGTGTGCACATGAAAGTTTGTGAGGCATAACTCTGGATTAGGACTTGGAAAACCAGATTTTTCTTTCTGCTTCTGCCACTTTCTGGTTTAAAACATTTATCCAAATCACTTCCCCTTTCAGAGCTTCAGTTTTCTCATGGGTACAATGAGGGAATTGAACTAGAAGACCTTTGAGGGTCTTTATGCCTCTAAATTCTAGGATTCTAATTAACAGTGGACACCTGATCTTGGATGCTTCTTCGAAAACACCTCGACTTCAGATCAGCAAAATTTACAATCAGAAACCCAAGTGGTAAGACATTGGCTACCTTGGCCATTTCCAGCTCCTCCTTTTGGTTTGCGCCAACCTCACTGGCCCTTCCAAGGGTTCTGAAATGGGATGGTCATGATTATCACCATTCGCAGTTTTTCAGAATGAGTCCACATGAAGCAACAGGAGAGGGCAGCTGTGCTGATGGTGGGAGGAGCCAACGTTTGTGGCTGTCCCCCTGGAGCCAGAGCAGGCAGAGGTAAATTCTCAGGATAAAGATAGCTAGGGACAGATTCAGAAGTTGATCCCGGTCGACCTGACACTTCCTTCTCACAAAATTACCTAGGAAATACTAATTTTACCCCCAGTATTTCTTTTTCTTTTTCTGCTTGCCCATCTCTTGGACCAGGTCAAGTTGCTTCTATCACCACTTAGTGTTTGGCCATGGCCTTATTTTTTTAAATGAGCTAAAATGAGGTGGAAGAGAAGCATCACCACAAAGCCAGGGTCATATTCTACAGGAAGAGAGAGATTTGGGTGGGGGTGTCGTGGGTCCCTCAAACCTCAGCTAACCATCTGCTGACCCTAACTAAGTACTTGTTTCAGTAACAGGTGCTGCATCATAAACCATTCTAAGCTTAGTGGCACACCAACAATTCCATTATGCTCATGGCCTATTCCCATTAGGCTCAGGAACTGGGACATTCGCTGGGAGCCTTGCTTCTTGTGGTGTCAGTTGAGGGCACTCAAGGTACTTGGGTGATGGATGGGATGGCCTTACTTCCATGTCTGGTGCCTTGGTGGGAATGGCTGGAAGACTGGATAAACAGAGATTGTTGCCTGTAGTGCCTACATGTGGCTTCTCCAGCACGGCAATCTCAAGGTTATTGAACTTCTTAAGGGGCAATTGACTTCCCTCAGAGAGATTATCCTGCAAGAACCAGGTAAAAGCTGCATGGCTTTTTAGTGACCTAACGTCAGAAGTAATATAGTGTCACTTCTGCTGTATTGTATTGGTTGAAGCAGTTACGGGGCCACCTTGACTCAAGGAGGAGTTTCAATGAATTTGTGGCCATTTTAGAAAACCTCTACGGTACTCAGGAGATAGATATCACCGACGGAACACTCTTTATTCAGTCTTGAATTGGACCGTGTATGCCGCCAAGGACTTCCTTTTCCCATCCTGCATGGGGCTCATACAAGAGGGCAAGCTAAGCAGGATACCGAGGACGCTCTTTGGTCCTTCTCTCCATGGCCCACACCATATCTTCCATCACTGGATCTTAGAACCTGGCCTAAAAGGAGGAAGTAAATGAGGCCATAGGGAAAGTGTTCTGCCATTCCCTCTCTCTCTCATCACCCCTCTCTTTTTTATAAGACCTAGATGGGCTAAGCCACCTACTCTCTGTCTCCACACCCTGGTCCTGCTCAAATTTCCAAGAGCTAGGGAATGATGCCATACTGCACCAGCCCTCTGGGATCAGAGGGAATAAAAAGTGCAAGCTATGCAGAATAGAAGGGCTCCAAGAGAGCCAAAAGAAAGCAAGGGTTTGTTTGCCTTAAGCCGGTTCTATTTATATTTTCTATACTCCACCCTAGCAGGGTGGTCTAATTGTGTGGCTCTGATCCACACCAGAGCTCTTACTCTGGGTGGGAGGAGGGAGTTTCAGTCCCTGACTTCTCTCCCTCCCAAGAGTTACAGTGTATGCCACTTAGCTATTGTTGATCACTTACTCTGTGCCGGCCACTGGCCACTTTACACTCATCCAGTTTAGGCCTCACAACAGCCCTATGAGGTGTATAATATTATCCTTGAGTCATAGGTGAGAAAAACGAAGGCTCAGTTGAGCTGAAATACCTTGTTTCGGCTCGCACTGTTAGTATAAAGCAGACCTTAGACTGGAACCAAGGCAATCTGACCCCAAAGCCTGCAAATAGCAATCTCTCAGTGTTTCTCTTAACTGAGCAACAGGGACAGTAGCAGTTATCATAAAGCTATAAGAACAATATATTTATAGTCAATAAGACTGTTGCTCAGGGACTATGTGCAACTAACGTATAAATAACCAATATCAATAAATAACCAATTGTTTCAGAAGGGCTAAGTAACAATAATAATGGTAACTTTTTAACAAAAGCATACAATGTGCCTGGAACTAGTAAAACATTTTACCTACATTAATTTGTGAATTACAACGTCCTGGGGGGTAGATACTATGTATTATCATATTTTATAATTGAGTAAAAGTAGGCATAGAGAAGGTAAGTAACTTGACCAAAGTCAAACTATAAGTAATTGACATAGCAAAGGTTTAAACACAGGCAGCCTGACCCAAGAGTCTGTGCTCTTAACCATTAGGCAATACTGCCTCTCTTGATCGTATTTGTCCAAGAAAGTTGAAATCATAGGTGTTATTAATCTTTCTAGGAAGATGAAGTTATGTAGCCTATCCTAGAGGTACACAGTATTAGACATCTAACAGCTATTTTGGTTAAGGTCTTGCATCACCCCTGAACAAAGATTTCTTTCTGACTAGCTCAATAGCAGTGCTTTGCACATAGTAGATGCTCAATAACCATTTTCATGATGGACTTATTTTATTCAGTCATCCTACTCTAGGAGCTTTAAGATTGTACAAACCAGCAAAAGCCAAATAGAAACAAATCTTTTTATTTATGCTCAAATTTGTTGAACATCATCAGTGCATGAGGCTGTGTGCTAAGCATTTTGGGGAACATGAGCTATGAAATCAGACATCAATAGCTTCCCCAAAGTTTCTGGTTTGGGGTGGATCATTATATATAAAATAGACCTCATCTTACTATTTCTTGTATCTTTGCATCACTACCCTTTTCCTCTAGAGAGATTATTTTTCTAAATCTGATTCCTTAATCCTGGAGCTCTTAGGTTGTCATCAGTCTTGTTTCAGACTCCTGTCCCCACTACTTCTCTAGGTATGGACCCTCATTTAGAGATGTCTCTCTACTTCACCATATTTCACCCACCATGCCTGGAGAGTCGCAGCTGCCAGCCAGCTTATTAGAGGGGTGAGGGCAAAAACCCAATATGGCTGCATCTTGGCTTTTCTTTCATGTGGTCCCTTCAACAAGTGGTGACCCATCAATTTACCACCGCAAGTACAAATACTTCTCTCTGATTTTCCTAGTCTACTCTATATCTGGCTCCACCCTAATCCGCTGAACTGTCTCTCCCTGCTCCTATGTAAAGATCTTCTGTCAGGCAGACAGGCCCCAGTTCCCAGGAATCATACTACACTCATTATCACCTCCTCGTGTTGATTCACTGAATCCTCCTTTCCTCCTGCCACCACCAGTGCTTGTATCAGCCGAGCTAACACTTAATGGAATTCTTGTAACAGACACCCATTATCTCACGTATCAGTTTCGACTTCTCAACTATATAGTGCTACTTTTGGTTTATAATAAGAAATATATATTTGGTCTTTATCCCTGCTTCTGACACAGAGCTCCTAAGTGAGGAAAATGATAAAGGTGTCTTTTATTATGTTAATGGGGTGACTTTTAGACCCCACCTAAGGATGGGGCTGGTTGCCAGGAGAAAGGGATTAGAGGGTTGGGACTTTCAGCCCCACTCCCCTGACCTCTAGGGAGGGGAGAGGGGCTGGAGATTAAATCAGTCACCGGTGGCCAATGGTTAAATCAATCATGACTATGTAATAAAACCTCCATAAAAGTCCAAAATGATGCAGTTCGGAGAGCTTTTGGGTTGGTGAGCAGATAGAGATTTGAGGAAGTGGTGCACGTGGAGAGAGCTCAGAAACTCTGTGCCCTTTCCCCATACCTTGCACTAGGCATCTCTTTTATCTGGACATTCCTGAGCTATATCCTTTTATAATAAACTGGTGATCCAGTAAGTCAAATGTTTCTCTGAGTTCTGTGAGCTGCTTTAGCAAATTAATTGAACCTAAGGAGGAGGTCCTTGAGACCTCTGATCTAGAGCTGGCTGGTCAAAAGTACAGGTGACTGGGGTGAAGGGATAGTTAGGGAGTTTGGGACTGACATGTACACACTGCTATATTTACAATGGATAACCAACAAGGACCTACTGTATAGCACAGGGAACTCTGCTCAATATTATGTAACAACCTAAGTGGGAAAAGAATTTGAAAAAGCATAGATGCATGTATATGTATAACTGAATCACGTTGCTGTACACCTGAAACTATCACAACATTGTTCATCAACTAGACTCCAATATAAAATTAAAAGTTTTTAAAAAAAAAGCGCAGGTGACAACCTGGACTTGCTGTTGGCATCTGAAGAGGGGGATGGGGACAGTCTTGCAAGACTGGACCCTTAACCTATGGGATCTGATGCTGTCTCTGGGTAGATAGGTCAGAATTGAGTTGAATTGTAGGGCATCCTGCTGGTGTCCAAGAATTGCTTGGTGGTGTGGGAGAACCCTTCCCCCACACACACACTTTGGAATCGGTGACCAAAACACCCTATTAATTTTCAATATCTCTAAAGTTCATGCCATCCCTCTGTAGTATCCTATATTCCTTTATTTTGTTGACATCTTCCACTCTCTTCCTAATCCTAGCTTTCCATTAAAATAACATGGTGTTTTGAGAATCTCTGGGGGAGGGGGTCCAGCTGGCTTCACAATTCTCATTTTTAGCAAGTGCTACGGACTAAGTTGTGTCCCCTCAACATTCATACAATAATACCCTAACCCATAATGTGACTGTATTTGGAGATAGAGCTTTTAGAAGGAAATTGAGGTTAACAGAAGTCATAAAGTCGTAAGAGAGTGATTCTAATCCAGTAGTATTGGTGGCTTTTTAAGAAGAGGAAGGAAGAGATAACTCTTTCTGCATGCATGCACTAAGGAAAGGTCATGTGAGCCCACAGCAAGAAGGCACCCGTTTACAAGCCAGGAAGACAGTTCTCATCAGAAACCTATCATGTTGATCTTGGGCTACCAGCCTCCAGAATTGTGAAAAAACAAAGTTCCGTTATTTAAACCACCCAGTCTATGGTATTTTTTTATGGCAACCCAAGCAGACTAAGAAAGCAAGGTTCTCAGAGGATTCTCATGCAGCCAGTTAGGACCTGGCTCCTTTCACCCTTTTATCCAGAAAACTCCCATTCATCTTTAAAGATTTAGCTTAGGTGTAATCTTCTATGGTATGCCCGTCCCTGACAACGCAGACAGCTCCTGGACCAATGAAACCTCCTTGGACTAGTGCTGGATTTACCATAGGCCTGTGCTCACAATCTTCCTGTATCTGCTTGCTCTGGACTATGCCCTGGACCAGTGTAAGTTCCAGAATAGCTTATAATTAGCCTTAGGAGCAGCAATCTGAGTGGAAGGGACAGCGCCTATCAGGGGACTTGTCTGTGCTGTACTCTGTAAAAAGATTGAGAAAAAGTAAATTCTCCTTATTGAAGGGGGCTACCTTTGGCATTACCACTTAAATGTCACTGCTCTTTTCCTGTCTTTGTATCCATCTTGATTCTTCCCTGTCCCTTCTAAAAAAATTCATTCTGTGTCCCATCCCCACAGAGCTTGATCAATTTGAGGGCAGTGATGATGAGAGTGACTACTCTTGGATTGGTTCTGTCTATAACAACACACAGATGCAAATAGATCAAGCTGTGTTTCTTTCCTTCCTTGGTTTACAATCAAGGATATTCTTTTTACCTTTTTTTTCTTTTCTTTTCTTTTTTTTTTTTTTTTGCGGTACGCGGGCCTCTCACTGTTGTGGCCTCTCCCGTTGCGGAGCACAGGCTCCGGACGCGCACGCTCAGCGGCCATGGCTCACGGGCCCAGCCGCTCCACGGCATGTGGGATCCTCCCGGACCGGGGCACGAACCCGCGTCCCCTGCATCGGCAGGCGGACTCTCCACCACTGCGCCACCAGGGAAGCCCAAGGATATTCTTGATTATGATCTATTACTTCTTCAGTCCTGTGGTCCTTGTGTGAAATAACACTGGCTGTCACACTGGATGACTGAAAGAGTCTAGGGCAATGTAAACACGAATCAGGTCCAGAAGGATGGAGTAGACATATTTTTTTCCCATTAATCCCACTAAGTACTGTTAAAAACCCTGGGCATTGTATATAAAACAAGCATGCAAAATTCTAAAAGGTTGAAAAAAGAATGCAGACTGGTTAGGCACCTCAGGACCTGAAGAGCGTTACACTGGTGAATTCCCTGAGTTTTCTTTTTATCTCATATTTCTCAGACTCGAAGCTGAAGAAGCCAGCAACCCAGAAACACCAATGCATATAGAAAAAAAAAGCCCAACAAAAGCTTGCTCTCTCTAGACAAAGGAACAGGAAAGGAACAGCTTAACAAGATAGAAAACATTCATAAAATAATTGTTC
Organism: Pseudorca crassidens; assembly: GCF_039906515.1. Taxonomy (NCBI): domain Eukaryota; kingdom Metazoa; phylum Chordata; class Mammalia; order Artiodactyla; family Delphinidae; genus Pseudorca; species Pseudorca crassidens. The sequence goes on from NC_090317.1 coordinate 36,147,041, forward strand.
TACTCCAGTCAAACACCACTGAAAAAACCATGGCTTCATCCCCACTCCCACTAGCAAAGGCCAAGTAGGGAGTACAGACTTTCACCTTGCAAAGCTGTAATGAACATCCCCTACAGAATAGGTCAAATTAGAGAGCTCAGACTTTCATTCCCACCAGGCAGTAATGAGCCCTCCTTCCACTGTGGTATCAGAGAGACCACCTGGAGGACCTGGACTTCCATGCCCACAAGCAGTAGCAAGGTCTCCCTCACATTCTCTACTGGGGTGGTGTCAGAGGAGGCCTAGTGGAGAGTAATGAAACCATGCCTAACATTATGTCAATTGAAGCTGCATGGAGAACAAGAACTCCCAGCCCCACACAGCAAAAATGAGGAGTGCTTCCCTAACTTGGATGTCAACAGAGGCCAAGTGGGAAACTTGGATTTCTATATCCACTAATGAGGTGGCACTCTCTCCTTCCCCCACTGGAATGGTGTCAAATAAAGTCAACTTAAACAGAAGGTTTAAGTAAGATCCAGAGACTCAGAACATAATATGAAAATGTCCAGGTTTCAACTGAAAATCGCTCATCATGACAAGAACCAGGAATATGTCAAACTGAGTGAAAAAAGACAATCAATAGATGGCAACACTGAGAAGATAGAGATGTTAGGATTATTTGACAAAGATTTTAAAGCAGCTGTTATAGAATCACTCCAGAACATAATTATGAACACTCTCGATTCAAACAATTTTATTTTATTAATTTTTATTGGAGTATAGTTGCTTTACAATGTTGTGTTAGCCTCCACTGCACAACAAAGTGAATCAGCCATACGCATACAGATATCCCCTCCCTTTAGGACTTCCCTCTCATTTAGGTTACCACAGTGCATTAGGTAGAGTTTCCTGTACTATACAGTATGTTCCCATCAGTTGTCTATTTTATACATGGTATCAATAATGTATATGTGTCAATCCCAGTCTCCGTCTCTATTTCTGCTTTGCAAATAAGATCATCTATACCCTTTATCTAGATTCCACATATATGCGTTATTATACGATATTTGCTTTTCTCTTTCTGACTTACTTCACTCTGTATGACACTCTAGGTCCATCCACGTCTCTACAAATGACCCAATTTCATTCCTTTTTATGGCCGATTAATATTTCATCGTATATATGTACCACATCTTCTTCATCCATTCCTCTGTTGATGGACATTTAGGTTGCTTCCATGTCCTGGCTATTGTAAATAGTGCTGCTATGAACATTGGGGTGCATGTGTGTTTTTGAATTATGGTTTTCTCTGGGTATATGCCCAGTAGTGGGATTGCTGGGTCATATGGTAGCTCTATTTTTAGTTTTTTAAGGAACCTCCCGTACTGTTTTCCATAGTGGCTGTATCAATTTACATTTCCACCAACAGTGTATGAGGGTTCCCTTTTCCGCACACCCTCTCCAGCATTTATTGTTTGTAGATTTTTTTTTTAATTATTTTGCAGTACGCGGGCCTCTCACTGTTGTGGCCTGTCCCGTTGCGGAGCACAGGCTCTGGACGTGCAGGCTCAGCGGCCATGGCTCATGGGCCTAGCCGCTCTGCGGCATGTGGGGTCTTCCCGGACCTGGGCACAAACCCGTGTCCCCTGCATCGGCAGGCGGACTCTCAACCACTGCACCACCAGGGAAGCCCCTGTTTGTAGATTTTTTTTTTTTACATCTTTATTGGAGTATAATTGCTTTACAATGGTGTGTTAGTTTCTGCTTTATAACAAAGTGAATCAGTTATACATATACATATGTTCCCATATCTCTTCCCTCTTGCATCTCCCCCCTCCTTCTCTCCCTATCCCACCCCTCCAGGCGGTCACAAAGCACCGAGCTGATCTCCCTGTGCTATGCAGCTGCTTCCCACTAGCTATCTACCTTACGTGTGGTAGTGTATATATGTCCATGCCTCTCTCTCGCTTTGTCACAGCTTACCCTTCCCCCTCCCCATATCCTCAAGTCCATTCTCTAGTAGGTCTGTGCCTTTATTCCTGTCTTACCCCTAGGTTCTTCGTGACATTTTTTCCCTTAAATTCCATATATATGTGTTAGCATACGGTATTTGTCTTTCTCTTTCTGACTTACTTCACTCTGTATGACAGACTCTAGGTCTATCCACCTCACTACAAATAGCTCAATTTCGTTTCTTTTTATGGCTGAGTAATATTCCATTGTATATATGTGCCACATCTTCTTTATCCATTCATCCGATGATGGACACTTAGCAAGTTTGCTTTGGGCAAGGGTGTGTGGGAAAGATGAAAGAACCAACAAAAGAGACTAACCCCCTGCAGGCTGTGTTCATGCCGCCAACCCCAGTCTGTGCAGGAATCTCTCCGCTTTGCCCTCCGCACCCCTGTTGCTGTGCTCTCCACTGCGGCTCCGAAGCTTTCCCCCTCTGATACCCGCAGTCTCTGCCCGCGAAGGGGCTTCCTAGTGTGTGGAAACCTTTCCTCCTTCACAGCTCCCTCCCACTGGTGCAGGTTCCGTCCCTATCCTTTTGTCTCTGTTTTTTTCTTTTTTCTTTTGCCCTACCCAGGTACGTGGGGGGGTTCTTGCCTTTTGGGAGGTCTGAGGTCTTCTGCCAGCGTTCAGTAGGTGTTCTGTAGGAGTTGTTCCACGTGTAGATGTATTTCTGGTGTATTTGTGGGGAGGAAGGTGATCTCCGTGTCCTACTCTTCCGCCATCTTCCCGGAAGCCCTCCTGTAGATTTTTTGATGATGGCCATTCTGACCAGTGTGAGGTGATACCTCATTGTAATTTTGTTGAATCAAATAATTTTGAAAAAGGAAAGCCTCAGCCAAGAAACAGAAAATCTCAGCAAATAAATAGAAGATATAAAGAAGAACCAAATGGATATTTTGGAATCGAAAAATACAGTAACTGAAATAAAAATCTCCATTGGATAGGCTCAACAGCAGAATGTAGTGGATAGAGGAATGATTCGGTTAACTAGGAAATAGCACAGTAAAAATTACCATCTGAGCAACAAAGAGAAAAAAGACTGAAAAAAAGAGCCTCAGGGGCATGTGGGACTATAACAAAAGGTCTTACATTTGCTTCAGAGTCCCAGAAGCAAAGGAGAAGGAGATCAAGGCTGGAAAGTTACTTTAAAAAATAATGGCTCAAACCTTCCTAAATGTAGCAAGGAACATAAACTTACTGATTCAAGAAGTGAACTCCAAACAGGACAAACCCAAAGTAATCTATGCCAAGATACATCATAATTAAACTAATGAAAACAATAGAAAGAAAAATCCTTGAAAACAGCCAGAGAAAAAGAGAAGAAATCATACAAAGTGTGTTCTCTGACCACAAAGGAGTCAAACTAGAAATTAATAACAGAAAGATAATAGGAAAAGCAACAAATACTTGGAAACGAAACAACATAATTCTAAATAATCCATGGGACAGAAAGAAAGAAAAAATATATAGAAATGAGTAAAAATGAAAAGACAGCATATCAAAATTTGTGGAAAATAGCTAAAGCAGTGCTGAGAGGGAAAGTTATAGCAGTAAATAAAGAGGGAAGGAAGGGAGGGAAGGAGGAAGGAAGGAAGGAAGGAAAGGAAAGGAAGAAAGAAAACTACAGACCAATATTCCTCATGAACATAGATGGAAAAATCCTTGAAATGTTAAGAAATAGAACTCAGCAATATATCAATATAAAAGAAATTATACACCATAAACTATGGAATTTATTCAAGGATGAAGGTAGCTACGTAGGTAAATATAAAATCCAATAGTATTGCATTTTTTTTTCTTTGAAACTCCTATTTTTTCATTTGAAACTCCTATTTTTTCCTCTGTATGATTTAAAAGGTATCTAATACAATAATTATAAATCTATATTACTGGGCATACAAAGAGCAAAGATATAAGATGTAACAATAACAACATAAAGAAAGCATGGAACTGTAAAGGAGTAGTTTTTTACACTATTGAAACTAAGTTGTTATTAATTCAAACCCGATTGTTATAAAGTTAAGATGGTGATTGTAATCCCCAAGGTAACCGCTAAAGAAACAACTTCAAAATATACATTAAAACAAACAAGAAAGGAATCAAAACAGTACACTAGAAAGAAAATGAATCACAAAAAGGCAGTAAAGGAGGCAATGAGGAACAAAAGGTATGGTATATAAATGGCAGAAGGCTTTCCTTATCAGCAAGTACTTCAAACGTGAAGGGATTAAACTCTACAATTAAAAGATTAAATTGTCAGAATGGATAACAGAAACCATGATCCAACTATGTACTTCCACAAGAGACTCACTTTAGATACAAAGACTATTGAAACAAACAACCTGGATGAATCTCCAGAGAATTATGCTAAGCAAAAAACAAAGCCAATCCCAAAGGTTACATACTATATGCTTTATTTATATAACGTTCCTGAAATAACAAAATTGTAGAAATGGAGAACAGATTAATGATTGCCAGAGGTTGAGTGGGTGGATATATGAGGGAAGTGAATGAGGTTATAAATGAGCACCATGAGGGATTTTTGCAGTGATGGAACTGTTCTGTATCCTGACTGTATCAATGCCAATATCCTGGTGTTGATATTGTACTATAGTTTTGCAAGATGTTAGCTTTGGGGAAAAAGTGGGAAATCGTTACATGAGACCTCTTAGTATTTTTTCTTACTACTGCATATGAATCTACAATTATCTCAAAATAAAATTTAAAAACTCAGAATGAATAAAAAGAAAAAATTCTGGATGGAAATATACTAGCTCTGGGTGATTGTATTATTGCTGGATTTATTTTTTCCTTTGGGCTTTAAACAACTTTTGAATTTGTCTAATATGAACTGCATTATTTGTGTATTTATTTGGGTTATTTGTGCAGATGTGTGGGGATCATCAAAGTGGTTTTTCCTTCCTCGCTCTTCTTCTAGCCCTTCCCTCAAGACTCCCGTGTTACTTAAGCAGCCTCCCTACTAGACTCTCATTCACCCCACCACAGCACATCCCTGTATCTGCCTTTAGATCTTGCGTTTACGCTAGTCTTTCCTGCACCTGGGTGGGATCAAAGCCTTATCTTAAGGCTAGGATCTGTGAATGGATTTCAGGTTTCAATCTAGGGAAAAGGACAGGGATAGAATTTGGAAGATTCAGAGAGGGAGCATGAAGTCCTTTGCTACATCCCTGATAAAATAGAGCTAGTGGCAGGGCTTACCTGGTGGCGCAGTGGTTGGGAGTCCGCCTGCCGATGCAGTGGACACGGGTTCGTGCCCCGGTCCGGGAAGATCCCACATGCCGAGGAGCAGCTAGGCCCGTGAGCCATGGCCGCTGAGCCTGCGCATCCGGAGCCTGCGTTCCACAACGGGAGAGGCCCACATAACGCAAAAAAAAAAAAAAAAAAAAATATATATATATATATATATATAGCTAGTGGGAAGCAGCCGCATAGCACAGGGAGATCAGCTAGGTGGTTTGTGACCAGGGGCGGGATAAGGAGGGGGGGTGGAATAAGGAGGGTGGGAGGGTGGGAGACCCAAGAGGGAAGAGATATGGGAACATATGTATATGTATAACTGATTCACTTTGTTATAAAACAGAAACTAGAAACTAACACACCATTGTAAAGCAATTATACTCCAATAAAGATGTTAAAAAAATACACTGTACATAACCTAGGGAATGAGAGAAAGGCCCCCGGGGTATGGTTGCGCTTGTTTTTCTCTGTTCTTTTTTTTTTTTTTACACTCAACTCACCCACACAGCTTTACAAATGAATCCAGAAATAGGCACCTGGCTCCCTATTATCTTCTACAAATACTGATTCTTCTCTTTTGAGGAAGTAGTACCTACCTCCTTCCTAAACAATAAATCAAAGCCCTGAAATTCATTTGAAAGACGCCAGGTTTTGCCCTTGGTTAATTTCTTATTTCACCTTGTTGTTACTTAAGGCTGAAAGCATGTGGTGTGTTTCAGTTTTAAATGAGTGCTGCTGGGTTGGATTCTTGGATTCTTTCTTGTTGCTTTTGTTTTTTTGGAGGGAGGAGGGGAAGATTCCAGTTAAATTTTTTCCAGCATTTTATTATGAAACTTTCAAGGACGCAGGAAAGCTGAAAGAATTTTTCAGTGAACGCTTGCATACCCATCATATAGATTCTACAATTTACATTTTGTCGAACTTGCTTTATAACATACTTTCCCATCTAGCCACCCTGTTTATACATTCATTGATCTGTTGCATTTATCGTTTTGAAGCCAAAGTAAGTTTAAGACTTTGGTACACTTCTCCCTAAACACTTCAGTATGCATGTCATTAACTAGAGTTCAGTAATTTTCTAAGGTTTTTTTCTCTTAATGTAAAATTTACATACAACAAAAAGTATGAATCTTGTGGTACATTGGCTGAGTTTTGACATATACATACAAGTGTGTAATCCAAACTTCTGTCCAGATACAGAAAAGGAGCATCAGAAATCTCCCTTATGCCCCTTCCCAGTCATTCCCTGCCCTCAGTGCCCTTCAGAGGTAACCAGTGTTCTGATATTTTTGTGCCATCACTTAGATCTGCCTCTCCTAGACTGTCATATAATGGAATCACCAAGTATGTACTCTTTGTAGAAGGCTTCTTTCACTCCGTATAATGCATTTGAGAGTCATTCTTGTTGTTATGTATCAGTAGTTAATTCCTTTTTATTGCTGAGTAGTATTTCATTGAGTACAACACAGTGTATCCATTCTTCTATTGATGGACACCCACCCTATTTCTAGTTTTTTGTTATTATGTATAAAGCTGCTATCATTGCTTTTGTGTGTGTTAATAAATGTTTCTCATTTGAGGAAGTACCCTAGGATATTTCAGTTGCAGGAATGGGTGTGGGGAAAGTGATGGTCTCTCACATGGTGGCCTGGTGAACTGGACCTTAGCTTAGTGGTCAGTCCCCTGAGATGGCACTGGACCCTAGCATTCCCTCAACCCAGAAAAAAGGAATATTCATGTCCCTGGGATGCACTTCCTTTCAACTCATAAATTCCTCTGTTTGAGCAGGCCTGACTGTATTAAAAATTACTTTCAATGTGTGATTTAACCCTCACAAACTCAAATCAGTTTTTCTCAATGTCCACAGGCTCCTTCCTAACACTGGCTTCCACTGTGTTTGATGTAGACAACTGTGACAGGCTCCTATTGGGTGTTCCATTTCTGTTCTGGTCATCTACTATCATGAAGTCACTGTGTAATAATTCTAATTAAAACAATTTTTCAATTAGCATAAAGTAACATTGACTTGGGAAGCATACAGTTCTATGAGCTATAACACACTGTAGAAAAAAGCTTGTCCTTTAATGGAAAACTATGCATTATCTATAGCACACTCTTCCAGGCTCTCTGATTCAGGCCTGTTCATTGTCTTTGAGCAATTTTGCAAAGAGGGAAATTATTTTGTAAATTGTAGGTAGCTGATAGATATTCCAACTCTGTCTTATCCAGGAGAGTTTTGATTGGCTTCCCTCCTGCCTGTGGAAAAACCAGTTTTGCCTTTATTTGCAATTCAATTCCTTCATATGAATTTGTGCTTTTTTCACTTTTCCTTTGAACTGGTTATAACATCTGCCTATGTGCCTTATATTTGTTTGAGAGCCATGATTTAACTTTTTCTAAAAATTATGTTTCTCCCATTTTTTAGTTGAAATATAATTCACATACCATAAAATTCATCCTTTTAAAGTATACAATACAGTGGGGTTTTGGTATATTTTAGTATATTTATAAAATGTAGCAATCATCACTAATTCCAGCACATTTAACATACCTTTGAGATTCATCAAAGTTGTTGCATGTATCAATAGTTCATTCCTTTCTATTGATGAGTAATATTCCACTGTATAGATGTACCCCAGTTCATTTACCCATCACTTATTGAAGGACATTTGTGTTGTTTCCAGTTTTTGGAGATTATGAATAGAGCTGCTATAAACATTCATGCATAGGTTTTTTCATGTATTGTTATTTAATATTTTATTTCCATTTTATTTTTAACGTCCCCAATTATTTGTTATTATTATTGTTGGATTTTATAATCAATGGCTATTTAGACTCGTACATAGATTAATTTCTTTGTTCACTATGGCACGTTATACTCTTCAAAGGTAGAGACAACAGTATCTCCTATCCTACATGCTCTTTTGCAGTGTGGCCTTGCCACTCCCCCATTAATAGGTCGAGTCAAATATTTCTCCCCTTGAATCTGGGATTAGCCTTAGTGACTTGTAGTAATCAATAGAATGTGGATGAGGTAACACTGTATGACTTCTGAGGCTAGGTCAGAGAAGGCCACACAGCTTCCACCTGGATCTCTTGGAATACTCCCTCTCTGGACCCTCCCATGGAGAAGCCGTTGTAGGTGCTATAGTTAACTATAATCTCCACTAAGCAGTCTTTGAGTTATCCCAGTTCACATGCTAGGCATGTGGGTGAAGAAGCCCCTAGATGCTTCCAGTCCTCAGCCCTCCGAGTCATCGCTAGCCATTCAAGACTTTCCAACTGAGGTCCCAGACATCATAAAGCAGAAACAAACCACTCTTGGTGCATACACAGATTTTTGTGTGAAGAGAAGTTCTCATGTCTCTAGGATAAATACCTAAGAGTGGGATTACTCAGTCCTATGGTAAGTGAATGTTTAAGTTTATAAGAAACTACCAAACTATTTTCTAGAGCGGCTGTACAGTTTTGCATTCCCACCAGTAATATACAAGAGCTCCAGTTGCTTGCAATCTTCACCAGCACTTGGGGTTGTCATCATTTTTAATTTTAGCCTTTCTAATAAGAGTGCAATGATATCCCATTGTGGCTTTAATTTGCATTTTTCTAATGGAAAATGATGTGGAACATCTTTTCATGTGCTTATTTGCATATCCTTTAGTAAATGTCTGTTCAAGATTTTTGCCATTTTTAATCGGTTGTTTCAGACTGACATTTAAAAAAATTAAATCTGATAATATCCCACATCTCCCCTTCCCTTCAACACGGCACTTATGTCTCATTTTATTTTCCATTCAGTTTTTCTTTCTGATGTGCATTCACTGGGTCTTGAAAAATGCATGCACCTCTGGAAACTAAATCCCTATGAAGTGATACATCATAGTCATCACCTTAAAAAGTTCCCTCGTGTCCCTTCCAGTTATTCCCTGTCCCCAATTGCCCTCAAAGTAATCAGTGTTCTGATTTTTTTGTCTGATATAAATGGAATCTTACTCTTTTGTGTAAGACTTTTTAATTTAACGTATTTTTGAAATTCATCCATCCTGCATGTATCAGTAGTTCCTTCCTTTTTATTGCTAAGTAGTATTTCATTTTGCCAATAGATCACAGTTAGCTAATCCATTCTTATCTTGATGAACACCTGGTCTGTTTCCACTTTGGGCTATTATGAATAAAGCTTCTGTGAACAATCATATGAAAGTTTTTTTCTCTGGATATACGTTTTTATTTAATTTGAATACCTAATAGTTGAACCGCTGGATCATAAGATATGTATATAGAAGTTTATAAGAAACTCCCATATCTTTTTTCAAATGTGAAGAAAGACTTCCTTCGTCCAAGATGCCTTAGGCATCTCTGGCTCATGGGTTTCCCAGGAATAGAAGTGCCCTTTGTTGTGGAAATTGTGGAGGTGGAATGATTCCCACCCCCTTCCTGGATCAGAATTGATTCAAGAATATAAGTGCCTCTCCTAGCAGCTCTGCTCTCACAGCTGTCAGCCTTGGTCAGGGGGAGGCAGGGAAGTTTAATTATAATGCTTCTGACAGTGTCTGAGCACAGAGCCCAGTGCCTGCTGCACCAACAGCTGAGCTCAGCCTGAAGCTGCTGTGCTGAAAACTCACCTCTCAGTATCTGGCTGTTCTTCAGTAGGCCTGCTTAATGGTCCAAGAATTTCACGTTTCCACATGCTCATTGCTGGTCAGGTGCAGGTTGCAGGCACATTCCAGCTCCAGAGGCTTGCATCACTTTCCTCACGTTACCACTAGGTTAGCTGCAGCTCGTGATACAGTCCAGCAGAGCCCAAACCGCCAGAGAATGGAATCTTTAACACAATCCATGTTCTCAAAGTTTATCACATTTGCACATACATCTACTGACAGGCTCTGCTCATGTCCCTCTGGGATCCATTTTTATGACGTCTGACTTCTTTCTCTCATGGCTGATAGGAAGAGCAGGGGCACCAAGATGCTTTGGGAGGGAAGGCACTCTTGTTTTCCCCCTTTACTTTAAAGAGTAAAATGCTCTTTACTTCCTCCCATAGCACTCTTTTATGACACTGAACACATTCTTCCCTGTATCTCCACTGTTTGAGGTCATTTGTTTACTTAATACCCCACCTTGTTCCGGAAAGGATTTGAAGTGTTTTGTAAGAATAAATCGAATACAAATAGATATTGTAAATTAAAAGTGGAATGAAAGGAAAATGAGGATGGGAACATAAAATGGAGTCAGGAATGCTATTTTTGTGCACTTTTTAGCTCCCCTTATCAATGTGAGTGCCATAACGCAAGAACTGTTTTATTCATCTTTGTATTTCTAACAGGGCTGGGTCCATTTTCTTTTTTAAAAAATAGTTTTATTGAGATATTCACATACCATAAAATTCACCCATTTAATTGTAAAATTCAGTGTTTTTTAGTATATTCACAGAATTGTGCAGTCATCATCATAATCCATTTTGGAACATTTTCATCACCCCATGAAGAAACCCCATACCCGTTAGCAGTAAATCCTATTTCCCCCACTCCCACCCCTGGCAACCATTAATCTGTTTTCTGTCTCTTTGGATTTGCCTATTCTGGATATTTCATGTAAATGGACACATACAATGTATGGCCTTTTGTGTCTGCCTTTCTTCACTTATAATATTTTCATATTTCATCCAAGTTGTTAACATGTATCAGTATTTGTCTTTTTTTTATGGCTGCATAATATTACATTACATGGATGTAACACATTTTGTTTAGCCATTCATCTGTTGATGGGCATTTATGTTATTTCCACATTTTAGCTATTATGAATAATGCTGCTGTGAACATTTGTGTACAACTTTTTCTGTGTACGTGTGTTTTCATTTCTCTTGGGTATATACCTAAGAGTTGAATTGGATCATATTGAGTTGAGTTGGATCATATGGTAACTCTACTTTTAGTCACTTGAGGAACTGCCAGACTTTTCCACATTGGCTACACCATTTTACATTCCCATCAGCACTGCATAATGGTTCCAATTTCTCAACATTCTTTTCTTTAAATTTTTATTGAAGTACAGTTGATTTACAATGTGTTAGTTTCAGGTGTCCAATATTTTTTATTATCTGCCTTTATGATTCTTCCATCCTAGTGGCTCCTTTGGTTTTGATTTTCATTTCCCTATAACTAATGATGTTAAGCATCTTTTCATGTGATTATTGGCCTTTTGTGTATCTTATTTGAAGCTATGTCTCTAATATCCTTTGCTAATTTTTTATTGGGTTATTTATTTTTGAGTTGCAAGAGTTCTTTATGTATCCTACATGCAAATTCCTTGTCAGCTATATGATTTGCCAAATATTTTCTCCTATTCTGTGGGTTGTCTTTTCACTTTCTTGATGGTATCATTTGAAGCACAAATGTTTTTAATTTTTTTTTTTTGGTCATTTCTGCTTTTGATGTTGTATGTAAGAAGGTTTGACTTAACCCAAGGTCAGGGAGATTTCCCAGCCTTTTCTTGCACAGATATGCACATGTTTATTTACAAGAGCTACCATTTGTTGAGCACTTGCCTTGAGCTTGACATTATGCTATCCACTGTCAAGAGGGTATTGATGTCAGTAACAACAACAATAGTAGCTAACTTTATTGAGTTCTTACATGAATGATCTCATTTCGTCCTCACAATGAATCATTGAGGTAAATATGAATATATCTGTTTTACAGATAGAGAAACTGAAGATCAGAAACATTATCTGCATGAGATGCCTAGAATTTCTGTAGCCATCTTCTGGCCATGAAATGAGGCATTGATGTCAAACTGTGGGGGACATAAGGGAAAAATGGAAAGAACCAGCTATTGATGAGATAACTAATTAAAAGCCAAATAACAACATCAACCACAACATTAATAGCTGACATTTATTGAACACAACAAGAGTTATCTCATTTAACAGTCACAATAGTTCTTTGAGGAAAAATACATGGTGAGGACCCCACTAAGAGGTTCAGAAATGTTAAATACTGTAGCAAACCTTGTTGGTACCTTCTACTTCTTCCTCACTAACAGAACTCCAATTTTTTCACCTTCCTCTGTGTAGCCATAATGGGGAGGGGGGCTGAACTCTTTCTTATGCAGAGGAAGTGAATCATGATTAATTGAAGCCAATCAGTAGTCTCATTCCCCTTGTCAGTAATAAGTTTCTGCATGGAAGTGGGACTAATCCTAGCCAATATGACCTGAAGGAAAGTCTGCTGAGGGGCTTCTAAGAAAGATTTTCATTGAGAATAAAAAGAGCAGGATCTTCCACTTCCACTTTGTCTTTTTATCATTGCACCCCTCAGCACCTAGCACTGAGCCTGGTGCATAGAAGAAAACTCAGGAAATATTTTGTGGAATGAAATCTCTTGAGTATACTGGTGTAGGTCAGTTTTTTTTCTTCTTTCACTCTGATCCATACAAGAATATATTAATTCAGGAATGATCCCTGGGACTGGCTATAGATGAGAAAGTACTTTCTAGAAGTTGTTTCCTGAGACTTAAATTAGGCCAGTGACCACAGGCACCACTCATGCTCTTCTAAACTTGTGGAAAAACTACATTAAGGATTCACATTCCCTTTGTTGATGTAGTGAGAACACAATATTTTGCTCAGTTCAAGCAAAATTTATAGGTAACACCTTTCACTGATCTTACACTTGCCAAACTTTCTCCCAGATGGAGATAGGTTACATCTTATAGTTTAAAATTAATTTTAATTATATAAATAATACATAAATGATTAAGCTTTATTTCCTTAACATCATTGCTTTATACAAATTATTTTTCTTTTTGCCGACGTATATTCTCTACTAATTCTTTCCGAGAGTTTTTGGGGGTGGTAAGTTTTCTGGGTTCTTATATGTCCAAAACACCTTTATTTCTCCGTCTCTCTCATATAATAGTTTGGCTTTGTATTAAATCCAAGGTTCAACATTATTTTCACTCAACACTTTGAAGATATTGCTCCATTGCTGTCCTGCGTCTGATTTTGCTAATGGAAAGTAAAACTTATTCTTGTTCATTATAGGTGGTCTTTATTTTCTCTTTGAAAGATTTTAGTATTTTCACGTTATCCTTGATGCGCTAAAATTTCACTGTGGTGTGTCCAGGTTTAGAGGTTTTTTTTTTTAATTACTATTCTTTTTTTAAAATAGGTTATCCTCCTTGGCATTTATAAGGCCCTTTCAATCTGACGATTCATGACTTCAATTCTAGGGAGTTTTTTCTTTGTTTGTTTGTTTTGCCATTTATTCCTCAAATATTGATTCCTTCCATTCTCTCCATTTTTATTCAATGGAACTCCCTTTAGACAAATGTGGAAATTTCTTGATTTGTTTATATTTCATGCCTCTCACATTTTCTTTACTACTTCCCATCCCCTTATCCTTTATACTATGCTCTGGGTGAATGCCTCAGCCCAATTTTCCAGCTCTATGGTTTCATCTCTGTTTCTATCCATCACAAATCTTAGTTCAGTCCATTTATTAACTTCACCTATGTTATTTATTTTTAAAAATCTCTTATTTTTCATATTTACCTATTATTGTTCTATAATTACTTGTTCTTTCATAGATGTAATATCCTTCCTTATCATTCTGAGGTTATTATTTTATATTCATGTTCTGAGGACTCTACTTATCTAATGAAAGTCCTTTCATTTGTTGAGTATATTGTCTCTATTTCATGGCATTGCTTTGTTTAAATGTTTGGTGATTCTCTTATTATATGCTTCTCTCTGTAGCTGAGATTGTTTTAGACTGTCTGCTCCTTCTGTTTATGCAACTTGTTTCAGAGAATAGAGGGAAAATATGTATCTGCTGTTTTCAATCAGAGTGGGTGAGGTGGAGAACATGCCATAATAAGGGTACCTTGATGAATCTGTGTACCTCTCTATTTCTCATTAATACTCCCAATTTATTTTGCCATTGCCCATCACCCATGTTACTAGACTATCTCACTGTCTTAAGCTCCCTTATTCATTCCTTTCACTTGAAGACAAATCCCTCTGTTACTGCTTGCTGGTCCATGCAGTGGGATAAAGGATAGAGAGGAGTTGACTTTTCTGGCTTTTCTTCCCGCTATACTGAGTAGTTGCCTCTAAGACCACTCCTTTTTCATAGTTTTTACCTTTTGGCATGGAGAACTCCTGGGGTACTTTTATTACCTATAAGAATACTCTCCAATGCTCTCCCATGCATGTCCTGAGCTGTGGTTTCCTTCTTTAATCAAAACAGATCTACTTCTCATCTTCTAAGGAGTCCTCTCAGTTTTTGGGCCACCAAGAGTGATTTCAAGCATGACTATGTATTGAATCATTTTTCTGTTGTGTCAGGTAGGATACAGCAAGTGAAGAAACTGTAAATAGCAGTGGCTCAAGGAGGATATGAGCTTATTTCTCTATCCCCATTTTATAAATAGACTCCACTAACTTGCTCAGTGTCATGTAACTAATAAGCTGTGGAACTGGGATTTGAAATCAGATCTGACTCCAAAGTCTACCTTATTAGTTTCTTTCCACTATGCCAGTGGTTCTCAACCTTGGCTGTACATTAGAATCACCAGGGTAGCTTTAAAAAATACTAATGCTTCAAAACCATACCAGATCAATTAAATCACAGTCAAGAGTATTTTTTAAAAGCTTCCCATTTGATTCAATTATAAAGCCAGAGTTGAGTACTACTGCACTTTCTAACTTGTTCCCTTTTTGCCTATATATGCTATATGCTCCTCCGCCAAATACTTTCCTGATTACCTGATTGCTAACACTCTGCTTAAGTTACTTGTCTGAGTAATTTTAAGAATTATTTTGAAGAAATATGGAAAATTACCTTAGTTCATGTTTGACTCCAAATTTTTAAAATCATTAAGAAATATGCCAACACATGCAAAATTGTACACATTCTGAAAATCAATCTATGTAATCAATTGTATTAACAGACTACAGAAGAAAATCACACAATCAAATCATTGACGTAGAAAAATGATTTGATAAAATTCAACACCCATTCATGATTTAAAAAAAAAAAAACACCTCGGAAAACTCTAGGAATACAGGAACTTGCTCAACTTGATACAGTACCTCTACCAGAAAACAAACAGAAAAACCTCACAGTTAATGTCACACTTAACAATGAAAGGCTAAATGCTTTCCAGCTAAGAACAGGAACAAGTCAAGAATGTCCATTCTCACCACTGCTATTCAATATAGAACAGAAATAGATTTACAAAGATATAGTCAGTTGACTTTTGACAAAGGTGAAAAAGCAATTCAATGGAGGATCTTCTCAACAAATATTGCTGGAGCAATTATATATCCATAGACAAAAAATATGAACTATAATCTATATCGCACACCTGATACAAAAATCAACTCAATGTGCATCATAGATTTAAATATAAAATATACATCTATAAAACTTTTAGAATATAACATAGGAGAGAACTTCAGGATCTGGGCTTCATGAAGAGACATGACACCAAAAGCACAAACCATAAAAAAATGAATATATTAACTTTTACTCTATGAAAGACCATGTTAAGGGAATGAAAAGACAAGCTATAGACTGAGAGAACGTATTTGCAAGCCCACATATCTGACAAAAGACTCAGATCTAGAATATATAATGAACTCTCAAAACTCAACATTAAAAAAGCAAACAATCCAATTAGAAAATAGGCAAAAGGCACAAAGAGTCTTATCACTGAAGAAGCTCTACAGTTATAATAAATGAGCACATGAAAAGATGTTCAACACCATTACACATTAGGGAAATGCAAATTTAAACCACAAAGGGATATCATTACACATCTATTAGAATGGTTAAAATAAAAATAACAAATGCTGATGAGAATGCAGTGAAACTGGATCTCTCATACATTACTGGTGGGTATATAAAATATTAAGCCACTCTGGAAAACAGTTTGGTGGTTTCTTATAAAATGAAACACACAATTATCACATGACACAGCAATTACATTTACAGGCATTTAGTTTTCAGAGAAATGAAAACTTATGGCTGCAGAGAAACCTGTGCACCACCACTTACACTTAGCACTCATCTATTCTATTTCATTGTATATAACATCCCTTGTATGAATAACCACTAATCAAATTAGTATGCTGATGATAGGCATTTGGGTTGTTTTCACTTTTCAGCATTTCAGTAATGCTTTTATGAATATCCTTGTAGCTGTCTCCTTGAACACATGTGGGAGAATTTCCGTGGGATGTATATCTAGAAATGGAATTTCTGGATCATAGGTTGATATACATTTTCAACTATACTAGCTACTACCAAAAACTGCTCTCCAAAATTGTACTAATTTATGTTTCCTCCAACAGCGTATGAAAGTTCCAGGTGCTTTTTGTCTTTGCCTATACTTGGGATGCCATACTTTAAAAATTTCCACCAATCTAACGCTTGTAAAAGATGCAATTTCTGTTTCAACTTGGATTTCCCTCGTTATGTGTGAGGTTGAGCATATTTTTACCTGTTTATTGGCCATTAGGGTTTCCTCTTTTATGAACAACCTGAGCATATCCTTTGTTCATTTCTTTTCTATTGGAGTTTTGCCTTTTTCTTAGTTATTATATATATAGGTTATATATATATAATTAATATTAATTAATTAATCCTATGTCAGTTATATAAGATTCAAATATCTTTTTCTTAGTCTGTTACGTATCTTTTCATGTTTTAATGCTATCTTTTGCCTTCAGAAGCTTTAAACTTTCATGTAATCAAGTTTACCAATATTTTCCTATAAGATTTCTGCTTTTTGCATATTGGTTAAGAAAGTCTTTTTGTCACAAGGAATTAAAGAGAATCTCCTACAATTTATTCTAATAATTTTCAAGTCCTGTTCTTTATATGCAGGTCTTTAAAACATCTGGAGTTTATGTATGGTGTGAACTGGGGATCTAATTTAATTTTTTCCATACGAAAGTTAATTGTCCCAATATCATCTCCTGAAGAGTCCATGTTTTCTTTACTTTATCCAATTAAACAAATACCCAAACCTACTTTGTGCTAGACATTGTTCTAAGCACTTTGCGTATAGTATTGAAAGCAAACGAAATATTACCATTGGCATTATGAATTATATTTCATTAAAGCTACTAGAATTTTCCTGCCCTTGTGGAGCTTATATTCTACTTTGGGTAGGTTTATAATAAGCATAATAAATAGGCATATTATATAATATGCTGGAAGATGATAAGTGTTATAGAAAAAATAGAGCAGGGAAAAGAAAATTGGAGGGCTGGGTTGGGAGGAAGGTTCTGACTTTAAATAGAATAGTCTGGGTTGGTCTTGTTGAGAAGCTGATACGTGGGCAAAGCCGAAAGAAGTGAGGGAGGTGGCATGTGACTATTTGGGGCATAATAAAAGGTAATACTTACCTGATATTTGTGAATTTCACAAAAACTCCTGTTGGAGGTTTCTTTTTTTGGTTTTTGGTTTTTTTTTTTGCGGTACGCGGGCCTCTCACTGTTGTGGCCTCTCTCCCGTTGCGGAGCACAGGCTCCGGACGCGCAGGCTCAGCGGCCATGGCTCACGGGCGCAGCCGCTCCGCAGCATGTGGGATCTTCCCGGACCGGATCATGAACCCGTGTCCCCTGCATCGGCAGGCGGACTCTCAACCACTGTGCCACCAGGGAAGCCCTCCTGTTGGAGTTTTTAACTGGAGTTTTTTCATATCTATATAGATTACTTTGGGGAGGACTGATACCCTTACAACGTTGCATCTTGCCATTCATGAACATGGTCTGGCTCTACGTTTATTCACCGCTTCTGTTGTGCACTTTATAGTTTTCTGGCCCCCATAAACCGTTTGTATATATTTCCAACCTCACTTCCTGTTCGCTTATCCCACTCTACTCTAGATGCTACTCACTGTGTTTCTGATAGGTAATGTAAACTAATGATTGTGTGCGTTTGTGTGTGTGTGTATGATGGATGATGGTCTTGTTTCCTGACCCTGATCCTAAACCTGAGTTTGATTAACCCAGACCACAGCCCTTCTCCTTCATGATTTTTTGCAAGATACATATTCTTGTCCTGTCTCCTCAGTGAATCTTCAAGTCCTTCAGGGGCAGTGACTGATGTTATCTACTCTGCATCTTTCCTGTGGTACTGAGCACATTGTAATTACTCAAAAGATCTTCCTGGTACATTTCCCACAATGGGGTTGCTGCACTTATCCTTCAATCCCTTCACGCCATTGAACCCTCAATCGTGACTCTCCCTTGATCTTCAAAGTTGACTTCCATACAGAAAGATGTACTTTCCCCTGGACTTGTGCCTGAGCCTTTCACTTCTGCCAGTGATCCTTCTCCTCTGAGGAAGTGAGAGAAAAAGTTTTGGTTAGTAGCTGAGAATTCTTTGAGAAGAATTACGTTGGTGAGATAACCTAGTCCAGTTTTTGAAAAAGGTTTTCCCACAGAACATAAGTCTATGAGATGTTCTGGGAAAAAAAAAGATCCTGAGTTAAAAAAAAAAAAAGCAGGAAGCCCTTTATACTAAATTGCCTTCTCGGAGACTGGTACCATGTTTTAAGTATATTAAAGACCCTGAAAAGTTTATGATAAAGAAAACAAATTTTGTTTAGCCCATCACTTTTCAAACATATTTGACCATAGAATTTTTTTCTCTTTTTAAAGAATACCTATTAACACCCACATACCTCACACTGGGAAACATTGATCTTGTTCACCCTCTGCTCTCTGGTATATATAAGGTAAACAAAGCCATCTATCCTAGACTGTCTTCTAAAGACATTTTGCTTTCACAGTAGTGTTAAAAAGCCTAGATCATGAGGAAATTTTCTCTAAGATCTATTCCAAATCCTTCATGTTTAAGTTTTATCATCCCATCCATTCTTATATCTTCACCAGAAATAAAATGATTTTGAGTTCTGATGCAAAATCAATTGCTGTGTATTTACAGAAAGCTTACTATGTGAAAGAAAAAAAATTTAAGACATTGGCTTTGCTGGACAAAAATGTTGCAGCCATTGGTTGGAATTTCCATATTTCTCTGCTTCTATTTCTTGATATTTTTCTGCCCTTGACTTGAATAACCCTGAGTTTTCAAGAGGTGGCCACAATGTAAGGCAGAAACAAATGGAAGAAAACAGGGCAGACACATGTTGTCCCCTGAGGTACTTATTTAGAAAAGAGGAGAGCAGCAGAAAAGTGTAGGGAGGACTTGACTGGGCAGGTTGCACACTTGACGCTGAACACCCCACTAACATAGATAGCTCAGGCTTTGCTGAGCTATCACCTTCCAGAGAAGAAAAATCATATATTTAATCCCATTTTAAGGCAGCTTACAGTAAAATACGTGTATAGCAAGAGCTTAACTATAAATCATCTAGCATTATCTCTAAAAAGTAGGGTTAATTATATTAGGAATCAGACATAAGATAATTCCTGAGCATGCTATTAGCTCTGAGCTTCCTGGAAGCCAAGCAAAAATTGAACCATGACTAGTTCAATACTGCTACATATTAATGCATGTAGCCTCTGTTGTGAATATGGTAGCCCACCCTTGCCTTACTCTTCTTTTGTCTTATAATTTGGCCTGATTTCTTGAATTCAATATGCATGCTTCCTTGCCCTTTATAACATATTTGATATAAAGAAGCCAGTTAGTAACAAATAGGCAGTTTGAGGAAAGAGCTATTAATATTTATCTTGTAGCCATCAGACTCACTTCACACAGAAAAGTCTCTGGGTTAGATACGAAGTCTCAAATTCTCAAAGATGAACGCTGCAGATCCCATTAACAAAATTATTACACCAAGCTAAAAGGTCTTTGGGATCCGTCTTCAACTTCATCCTCCATGAAATTCCGGAATGACTTTCCCTTGTCTTGTCCCTTTCCTACTGCTTCTTAGTCTACTCCACTAACCTCATTTCCAAACAACCAGTTGTTGGATGCATGAACTAAAATGCCATAAAGAATTTGCATATTTGATTGTTTTCTCTCAAGGTTAAATGAAGAGAGCTACAATTTCTAAGAAGCCTGGTTTGACTGTGAGTCTGGCCCCCAGGCAGATTAGGCCAAGGTTTTGGCCAAGTGAAATTGGCAGTTCCCTAGAAGAAAAGACTAGCACGTTGCTCATTAGAGCATTCTGAGCTTGCCTGTGCAATCTTTTTGCTACCCTGCAATTTCCTGTTGGTTATAAATGAAACCTTTCTAGCTGTTAATGCAGCCGGTGAGTTGAAAAAAAAAAAAAAGCATGTAATTAATCAAAGGAGGTTGGGGGAGATTCACTAAGCTTGAGTTATAGGGGAGAATCTGGACAAGGCACTAGGACCTAGAAGGCATCTATCCACCCTGGCAGGAATTTCTTGCTTGGAGCTCAGACAACAAAGGCATAGAGAGATTGGTTTTCTTTCTCTCAGCATCTCCACCCAACCAGCAGAAAACCGGTGAGTGGGGCTTTCCAGTGATTTTCAGGGAGAATGTAACAGATGTCAAACGGGAAAAGCACAAGGCAAAGCTCTCTCTCTCTGCCTCTCTCGGTGTGTCCTCTCTCTCTCTTTCCCTCTGGTCTCCCCCCTCTTTTTTTTTTTTTTTTTTTTTGGCCTTATTCTATCAGATTTTTTGCTAAGCCTCTACCTGGGATATTCCTTTAGAAAAGTGAGTTTGATGTTCCTTTGTTTTCACTGTGATGTTGATTTTAGAATAACAGCACCCCAGATTCTAAAGCAAAGCCAAGCGTTGCTGGCACGCCTGGGGAAATGCTTGCTACTTGTCTTGAGGAGGTGGGGTCTCTTACACTGCAGGTTGTCTGACAGAGACAATGCTGAGCTCAGCACAGGTCATGGTGACATTGGGAGAATAGAGGGAGCGAGCCTGGCAAACCTGCTAGGCACCAGTCTTTATCTCCTGTCTTCCTGGTCCCTTGCAAATATCTCAATGTGGCAGTGTGTAGCAGCTGAGCCCTGCTTGCTTTGTGAGTCCTTTTATCCCCATCTGTGCGATGCATGTTAATAGTTTGGTTCCTAGGCTGTCACTACCTTTGCTAGCGTTTGGGGCTTCTGTTGTATTTGGTTTCATATTGTGCTTTTCTTTCTTTCTCTTTCTTTCTCTCTCTCTTTCTTTCTTTCTTTCTTTCTTTCTCTCTCTCTTTCTTTCTTTCTTTCTTCCTTCCTTCCTTCCTTCCTTCCTTCTTTCCTTTCTTTCAGCAGAAAGGGGGAAAGCAAATCTGACAGATGACCATCTTTTGCCTCAGCTAACACACCTGGGCAATAGATAAATTTGGGGTGAATTGCCTGCTGTGAGGGAAAAATGCCCCTTCATTCAGGGTAGAAGCCCAGAACAATGAAAGGTGTGCTTGCTTCTAAAGGTCCCATATGCTGTTAAAGGATTCATTTGGGAATTTTTCAACAATTAAATGATTCCATTAAGAGGTGGGGCTGCATCATTGGTGGGGGTGGGTAGAGCACATAAAGAAGGGGGGGCGGATACCAGGAGTAAAGCAGAACTAATAACTCGTTAAATAACTGATTTTTCTAATCCCTTTTTTTTTTTCAGCTTATTTCTTGTGAATCTCGGATAGCTGCACCAGCTTGGTGGGGAAGGGGTTTGATGAATAGCACAAAGACTCCAGCTATTCCCTAGAGGCCGTCCCTTTAAAGGAGAATTCCAGTTTATTCTGGGGGGGGGAGGGGATGCACACATTAGAGTAGGAAAGAGGGTTTGGGATAAAATTAAAACACTCCCCTTCATAGTCATTTTACTAAGATGCAAAGATTGCTTCCTGAGCTAGAGATGCTAACCTTGGCTAGGTCCTTCTGTTCCCTTCAAGGGGGATTTTGTCGGGCTATGGATTCATTTACAAGCGTTAGTCATGTGGGCATGTGTGAGGAAACAGATGCCAGTTTTAATGTATTTAGCCTGAAGTTACAATTTGATAGGAGCCAGTGTCAGGAAGTCCCAGGATTTTAAGCTATTTCAAAATCCCTCCCTCTCCTGTGTTTGGAACAGTGCCAGAAGTGCCTCCCTCCCCATCTCTCACCCCAGTGCCCACAGCCAGCAGCACCCCTCCAGCCCCTCCTTCTTTTCTATTAAAATCAATATTCCTGCAGGTCAGGGGCAAGCAGCAGATGGGTCACGGGCTTTTTTCAACCAGTTCTTTTCACAGGCAGCAGATTGCAGATCTGGATCTGGCTAATATTTGAATTCCTTTCTTTTTTTTTTTCCTCCTCACCCCTTTTTCTCTGCTTCTTTTCATCCCCACCCTTTTCTCCAACACTCAGGTCTCTGAGGTTCCACCAAAATATGGAACTTGATTTTGGACATTTTGATGAAAGAGATAAGACATCCAGGAACATGAGAGGCTCACGGATGAATGGGCTGCCTAGCCCCACTCACAGCGCCCATTGTAGCTTCTACCGAACCCGAACCTTGCAGGCACTGAGCAACGAGAAGAAAGCCAAGAAGGTACGTTTCTACCGCAATGGGGACCGCTACTTCAAGGGGATTGTGTACGCTGTGTCCTCTGACCGTTTTCGCAGCTTCGACGCCTTGCTGGCTGACCTGACACGATCTCTGTCTGACAACATCAACCTGCCTCAGGGAGTGCGTTACATTTACACCATTGATGGATCCAGGAAAATCGGAAGCATGGATGAACTGGAAGAAGGTAATTCAAGGAGTGGGTGGTGGCCCTTAGTGGGAGGTGGCGCATCGTTAGTTATGGGTACATTTCATTAAAAGAAATTGGGAAATGTGTTTGTAAAAACACAAGGTTGCTGCTTAGACTTCTAATTCTAGAGGCATTGGCAGAATCATTAGCCGTTACCCTTCATGGTCTTCAGTTTCGGCTGGCGTTGAAGTGTGGCTGGCGATGACAATGCATTGTGTTTACCACTCGGTATACAAAGAAAAATCTGAATTGTGTCATTTACTCTAGAATGTGCTCATAGTTAACTCTAAATAGCACTATTGAGGCAGACCGTAAAATCATTAGGGGTATAAAATGAGCAAGGAAGATTGGTTGGGTTAACAGAGAGAAAATATTATATGCTAATATCCTTTGAACTGCTGAGAGGCTCTTTGTGAATTGCAACTCATGGAAATATGCACCCTAAAAGCTGGACTTCCTGGACGTATTCACAGAGGATTATACTTTTAGGTAAGTGGTCACTGCTCAGCTGTTGCTTCTAAAAAGCCCACTTCAGGGTGTGTCCCTAAGGCTGAGGTCATTGAGAGAAATACCAAAAAAAGCTGTAGGTATGTCTGGTATTTTAATAAAGACTATCCCTATTAGAATAGGAACTGACTCACTGTACCTAAATCTGTTTAAATCCTTGTCAGATTTTGGTTTTGCAATCGAATTTTATGACAAGATTGCTGAGAATCCTGACAACCTGTGTACCCAGCTCAAATATAGGGAAGATCCCAGCTCTTACCAAAACTTGCCCAGCCATGAAGTCTCTTTTGTGATCATTTAGAAAAATAGATCTTGGGACATGGTCTTAATATTTTACTTTATCAAATCAAGTATTTTGAGGATGCCTCCCTACCCCACCTTTTACTGGGTGTAATATATGTGATCGGTTTAACCTGACAATACTTTAAAGGACAGCACTCAGGAGTGGTGATAATGAAAATGTTCCCCCCAAAACCTCTTCCCACGCTCCAGCCCTCCCTCCTCATTCTTTCCATTCCCCCAAGCAAAGATGAGTTTAGAACAGGCAGATCTCTCTGAAACAGCCGGCGAGGAAGGAGAAACAACACATTAAAGGACTTGGTATGGATGGGAGTGCCCCGCCTCTGCTTCACTGCTTCTAGGTTTCTTGTGTTTCTAGACAAAGGAGCATGAGGGCTTCCCTTGTACAAGACCACATTCTCGCAAGTAGCTGCTGTTTCTCAAGTCAGGTTGAGTGATTTGGGGCTAGTTACTTATAAGACAGTGTCCATATGGCTACTGGATCTGGGTCTCGGGATTCAAGTCTGAGGTTTTTCTTCAAGCTGACCTTGAGAAACAATGCTGAGGAGGCTTAGATTATTTGATCAGGTGCTGGATGGCCAGGTGGAGGTTAATCCTAGGCTTCTTCTGAACATTGAAGGATTGGCCATCCTAGCAAATATCTTAAAATAAAGGAGAGTCAGGGCAAACTTGAAGGACTTGAAGCTAGGCTGAGGGAGCTGTCCAACAGCGTAATCGATAGGGTGTGTGTCTTTTGTCACTGGAAAATCCACATCTCAGTCAAACTGGAGGGGTTTCTCTGTAAGAATTTTCATAAACAAAGCACCCTGAATCACCCAGTACGTCCTCATCGTTTCCACTAGCTGCGATCTTTTAAAGACCACGATACATGCTCGGGCAGAATTCTGAATCAAGTGACATTGTATTTGGAGCAAGGATTAGAATGTTCTTGTGTCTGATATAAGAGTGGTGTCATGCCCAGATTGCCCACTCCCCCAAATCCATTTTTTAACATGTCTTGCTCAAGGACTAGCCCTTGATATTGATTTTCCTCCCTGGATTTCTGTGTGTGTGTGTGTGTGTGTGTGTGTGTGTTGGGGTGTGTGTTGTGATAATCTTAGCTCAATATAGGTAATAAATACAATTTTGAAGACTGCAGCTTCCTTTTCTCTTGATCCTTTTGAGTCCTGCTAGATTGGACTCCTCTTATTTACCACTCCCGGGTGCAGTAGTAGTACTTCCTGGTGAATTTCTGGACTATGCAGAATGTAAATAAGGCTCAGTTGCATTTATCCACAAGTCACGTACAACCACAAACTGCAGTGGCCCTCAGTGCCCTTTCAGTCCTGAGTATGGCCCATTCAGTCAAGGAAATTCTGGGGTATCTCTGGGGCAGCATTGAGAAATGTGACCCATATCCCACTACCACAGAGCCAGATGGGAAAAGGTACAGATATGAAGAGGATAAAGAAAAAGGGTCTTTTTCTCTCCTATTTTTTGTCCTTTGCAACTGTAGGAATGGAGGACAGAAGTCCTTTACTTTTTTCACCTTTGGAAGAGGTTAAAAGAAAGATTTTAAAATAGTAATTCATACATGTTGCTTCCCAAGAGACTTCAAATTGAAAAAGTTTGGAGAGATCCCTGGGTGAAGAGTCAGAGGCATTGGGTTCTCATCTTAGAGGCAGAAGATTATAATAGGAAAAGAAATCTTTGGAATCTGATTTGGTTCAAATCCCAGTTCTGCCACCTGCTAGCTTGTGTGAACTCGGGGGAAACCATTTAGATTCCCTGAGCCTCAGTTGTTCATCTGTAAAGTGGGAATAACCACTTTGAGGATTAAATAAAACAATGGATACGAAGTGTTTAGTATTCTGCCTGGAACATGATAGCATTCAATAAAGGGTGGCTGGTACTATTTGAGTCATCCTAGTTTATAGCTGGTTAAGCTACATGACTATAAGTTTGTCCTTATCATCACTGTGACTAATGTTCTCTCTTTTTAAAACAACGTAAAAAAACCCAACTTTATTAAGGTATAACTTGCATACTGTAAAATACACCAACTTAAGTGTACAGTTCAATGAAAGTGTACAGTTCAATGACTTTTAAAAAATTTACAAGTGGTGAGACCATCACCATAATCTAATTTTATACCATTTCCATCACCCCAAAAAGAAACCCTGTGCCAATTAGCTGTCACTGCCCATTTCCCGTATTCTCTCCAGCTCTAGGTGACAACTTATCTACCTTGTGTCTCTACAGATTTGCCTATTCTGGACATTTTATGTAAATTGAACCATACACTATATGGTCTTTTGTGACTGGCTTCTTTCACTTACAAAATGTTTCCAAGGTTTGTCCATGCTATACCATGTATCAACACTTCATTTCTTTTTTTTTTGAGGAATAATATTTCATTGTATGTATAGACCACATTTTGTATATCTACTGTAATATTCTTATCTGTAAAATGAGACTAGTAATACCTGCCTTCTTTATCTATTAGAGTGATTGTGAGGATAAAATTAGATGATAAATATGGAAACACATCGACAAGGTAAAACTACAGCTACAAGGTACTATTATTGTTCATGATGTAAAAAAAATAATAGTAATAAGAAAAATGGTACAGATGAACCTATTTGCAGGGCAGGAATAGAGGCATAGACGTAGAGATCGGACATGTGGACACGGGGGGTGGGGAAGGGGAGGGTGGGATGAATTAGGAGATTAGGAATGACATATATACACTACCATGCGTAAAATAGATAGCTAGTGGGAACATGCTATAAAGCACAGGAAGCTCAGCTTCGTGCTCTGTGACGACCTAGATGGGTGGGATGGTGGTGGGTGGGAAGGAGGTCCAAGAGGGAGGGGATATAGGTATACATATAGCTGATTCACTTTGTTGTACAGCAGAAACTAATACAACATTGTATAGCAGTTACACTCCAATTAAAAAAAATGATGATGCCAGTGAAGGGTTGGAATAGCCAGTGGCTCCCAAACCTGGCTGCCTCTCAGAATCTTTTAGAGCTTTAGAAAAATATCAATTCCTGGGCCACGCCCCGGATTTGTTGACTCAGAATTTTCAGGGCTAGTGCTCCAGAGCCTGTTTTCACAGATTTCCCCAGGTGAGTCTTATGAGCACTTAAAGTTGGGAAGTACTAGATTAAGTGATCTTGACGGTCCCCTTCAGCTATGTACAATGGTGGGAATTCCTAGCAATACCTAAACCTTTGTTTTTTTTTTTTTTTTTGCGGTACGCGGGCCTCTCACTGTTGTGGCCTCTCCCGTTGCGGAGCACAGGCTCCGGACGCGCAGGCTCAGCGGCCATGGTTCATGGGCCCAGCCGCTCTGCGGCATGTGGGATCTTCCCGGACCGGGGCACGAACCCGTGTCCCCTGCATCGGCAGGCAGACTCTCAACCACTGCGCCACCAGGGAATCCCTGTTTTTGTTTTTTGATTTGTAGATCTTAAAGGAATGATGGAGCATAGAACATACTATGTTTCCAAATGGCCACATTATTAAGTATTTAGCCTAAAATAAAATGAAATAGAAAGCAATTGGTTAATAATCTCTCTGGGCTTGTGGCACTCCTTTGTCTAATGCCTCTAGTCTATACTGTCTGCTGCTAGATACTGAAAGTATTAAGGGAACCATTTTGGACCAAAGTCAGGTTATTGATGTCAGCTTTCCCACAGCTCCTTGGGTACACGAACAGTCTTCGTGAAGCCAGACAGAATATGGCCATATATGTATTAGCTATATTCCCAGTGGGTCAGTGAATGAAATCCACCAGTGACTTTTCGTTTTGTCTTGTTTAGTCTTCCATTGGAGAATTATTCTTCCTTCATATACTGTCTAATTCCTTCCCCACTTCCTTGTATGTAAGTACCCAGATCAATCTTAGGGGTGTCCTTTTGAGCATTATTATGCAGACCATGGGACAGAATATTTACAACTGTGACAGTCTTGTTGGAAGATCTGTATGGTGACACCAGCTATGATCCACTTTCTTTGCCATAGCCCATTTGTTCCAATGAGATGAAACCACTTTCTCACTAATTTATCCTCTAACTACTAAAGCAAGCACACTGCCAAAGAGGAGGATTTTAAGATACCTGGGAGAGTGATACATCACTAATAGACCTGATAATACAATAAACCACCATTTAATATTTTCCTTCTTGAGGGAGAAAGCCCAGGAAAAGAGGAGAAAGCCCAGGCAGAAGTGCTTTTGCACTGAGCAGCTATAAACATGTTTAATGTTTTTGAAAACGGAGCTTTCCTGAAAGCGAAGGGAGGTAGACATTAGATCATCTTGAGCCCATAGCGTGTTCCCTTCCTGCCCTTTCAGCTGTGCTTCCATGACTTCATTTCCTTACCCCCTCGCCCTGAAGCAGATTGTCGATTCCAGCAGATTGTCACCTTGCTTGGCTCTGAAGCCAGCTTTCCTTCTAGGCTTCTAATGAGTGGGAAATGGCCCCTGGAAGCTGTGGCAGGATGGGAGCCCAGCTGTGTAAAGGTGCAACACAGAACCAGGAAGCTTTGGTCGAGAGAAGCAGCACATTTGATGTCTTTCCAGTAGTACGAGGGGAGAGTCCTCAGGGGTGGGCCCCTATTTCTTTTCTTTAACATGTAAGTACCGTAACAACTTTATCTCCTGGAGCCTGTTTGAGATGGAAAAGAGATGAAAATTCCTTCTTATAGACCTTAAGAGCTGGAAGGGCCTTAGATGTCACCTAGCGCAATAGCTTCAATTTGTAGACAGAAAAGCTGAGACTCAGAGATTAAATGATTTGCCTGATGTCATACAGCTTGTAAATGCCTGCCTGGGATTTAAATCCAGGTCTATCTGACTCCCCCTCAACCACCACAAACATCCTGCCCTCTGGTAGGGGATACAGATAACGAGGGACGCATGTGTGGGAGCAGAGGGCACATGGAAAATCTCTGTACCTTCCCCTTAATTTTGCTGTGAACCTAGAGCTGCTCTAAAAAAAGATAGTCTTAAAAGGTATTCTGCCCTCAGTGTGCACCAGCAGAGGCAGCAAGTGGCTTTGCTAGGTGTTATCCATGAAGCTACCACATTTGGCCTTTGACGCAACCGGAGGCCTCCTTTCAGCCAGCAGGAAATATGATCTTTGAAGCCTGGGTCCCGGGCAGTGCTCATGTTATATAATGATTATAGCTCAGTTCCAAGATGGTTGCCCTTGCTGCTGCTGCTTTTCTTTCCTTCAGCTTCTACTCTTCCTCTTTTCATCTCCTTTCTCTCCACCCTTTCTTCCTCCTTTCCCTCTTAGCTCTTTTTCTTGTTCTCTCTCTATTCCTTCAGATTAGGGTCTTAATAATAACGATAGCGGGCATTTGTCAAGTGCTTACTGTGTAGCAGACTCTGGGCTCAGCCCTGCATGTCATGCATCACCTGCTCTGAGCCTCAGAACAACCTTAAGAGGTAGGTATCGTTATCATCATCCCCACTTTGCAGACAAATAACTGAAGCCAAGGGAGGTCAGTCTGCCCAAGGGCACACAACTAGGAAATATTGGGGAACCCCATTGTGACTGACATCACATCAGCTGCTCTTTTTCCATTACTTCATATTGGGGCCAAAAGGAAAGAGAGTGGAGAGACTAAAATGTACTGTTGGAAAGTGTTCAACATAGATTTGCCTGAGAGCTGGGCCCTCTGAAAAGTTCTTGGGTGCCATATGATACTATAGCTGTCTGCCATCATGTTCATTTTCATGGGGGATGGTTAATCATACTCATAGTTCAGAGGCTTAAGAGGTTTAAGAGATGGGAGCAAAAAAAGTCCAGAGTCCTAATAGGGCTGCGCAGCTGACTCTCCAGAGGAGACTGTGGATGAGTGAAATCATAAATATATAGCCTCATACATTTGCACACCACCAGTTGTCTGACAAGAGTTTCAAAGTACATGACAGATTACGGAAAACATCTGACTCAGAGGCAGTGACCTCGTGGAAGGTGCCCGTGCATCTGGTAGAGTGCCATTTCTAGGGTATGGGGAATACTGGCTGTGAATATATGGGGGAATTGAAAGGGTCCCTTCATCCTTTAAGTCAAAAATTAAAGACCACATCCTCTAATCACTTGTGTAGGATTGGGTTAGCCAGTGGCAGCCAGAGAAATGAGGGTTTCTTTAGGCTGCGGTCTTTGATCGCCCCATCCTGGCTGTGCATGCATGCACCAGGTGCAGGAGTGAGGGCCTGTGCTCATCTACAAACCATGCCTTGGTCCCCTTGTCAAGACAGAACACTAGCAGCATCTGGGACTCAGAGCAGTGTTGGAAGCCACTTTGCAGATGTTACAAGCCACTTACCTTCCCGCTCCACACACACATATAAATGTCCTCAAAGGTGCCCTACAGAATCTCACTGAATCTTCTCTGAGCACTAACTGAGAAATTTATCAATTAACACGACTTAAAGGCTTTGGTGCTACCGCAAAGCAATCAATATTTGCACAGGGAGTGAATCATCAGCCCCGGCGTTTGTGAATGTCTCTGCTTGGTTCTCCTGCTGAGACCGAAGGAAGAAGAGCCCTCAGATGATAATTGTGTTTGATGCTTTCTTTGCACGGGCTCGGGTTGATTGATTGATTGATCGATTTAGCGTTATTACTGATGAGTTAAGCCTGATTCAGTCACACTGGTTTTCTGCATCTCAACCTCTGGCTGAACTTCTGTATACCTTGAGGCTAATGTGTTTCACTCAAAAAATTCAACCTTTTCCAATAGTCTCTCCCCGAGGCTGAGCCTCTCTTCCTCTTTTCTCCAGCTTCTAGTCCCAGGTGTCTAATCCCCTCCTCTTGCCTCTGGCCCCTGCATTTCTTCCGCTGTACTAGTCATTTCCTCTAGCCCATGGTAAATGTGAAAATTACACTAGATCCCTCCAATCCATAAATCAGGCTGTATGGTGTATTCTCACATCTCCACCTCATTACTTGTGGCAGCCAAGGGTGAGCACTGGTGAAGATGGCCCTGAGTACACCGAGCTGGTGTGTGGCATTCAGGAAGATGGAAAGATGAGGGGTGGGTGGTGGAAACAGGGGAGAGCATTTCTCAAGCAAGAGCTAGACTTGCAGACACAAGGAATAGTGTGTGTGTGTGTGTGTGTGTGTGTGTGCCTACAGGTTGTTATTTAGATAGTTTCTCCACCTGGGTATGGGGGTAAAAGACACAATGATACACACATACATACATTCACCACACACGCACATTTCACATTTTAGCATTCTACTGCTTTGCCATATACTCTGTACAAAGTACAATCGGGCTTCTGGGCAAGTTTGCACTGTATGCCCAATACACAACGTGACTTTGGTCACTTTGACTTGGAATAAAAATGTATTGATTTTGAAAGTTCTCTTCAGTTCATAATATAACAAATAGGGCTGTGAGTCCAGAAATAGGGCAGGAACTTTAAGAAATAGAGACATGTTAAAAACGCTCTAGTAATGCCCCTAGACATTAACACACATCCTAGGAGTTAATGTAAACTTTTCAATTCAAATGAAATCATATCAAACTTGAGAACCCCACTTGTTAGATTATACTTAGGTATGTTCATTATCCTTGGGACCCTTAGCTTTACAGGATTTTTTCAATATTTTGCCGATGACTTGCTCTTGAATTTGAATGAGCCCAGTTGTTAGAGGGCCCAATTAGGAATTGCACATGAAGTTTGTTTTTATCACCATTTTTCCAGAAGTCCTACTTCGAGGTCAGTGTGTATTAGTTTGGTTAGAATAGTCCATATACCTGCTGTTAAACTAATCACCACTTATTTCTTCCCTTAGGGGAAAGCTATGTTTGCTCCTCAGACAACTTCTTCAAAAAGGTGGAGTACACCAAGAATGTCAATCCCAACTGGTCTGTCAACGTGAAGACATCTGCTAATATGAAAGCCCCTCAGTCCCTGGCTAGCAGCAACAGTGCCCAGGCCAGAGAGAACAAGGACTTTGTGCGCCCCAAGCTGGTGACCATCATCCGCAGTGGGGTGAAGCCTCGGAAGGCTGTGCGTGTGCTTCTGAACAAGAAGACAGCCCACTCTTTTGAGCAAGTCCTCACTGATATCACTGAAGCCATCAAACTAGAGACCGGGGTTGTCAAAAAACTCTACACTCTGGATGGAAAACAGGTAGGTGCTTCTTCCCCGGATTATACCTCTTCTCATTTGTTCTAAATGCTTGGCCGACCATCTGACACCTCGGACATCATTTCTGGTTGGGAGACTCTTCCTCTACCTCTCGTCATCCCTACCTGATATATTATGTCTCATTTGGGAGAAAGGTCTTTGCAGCAGACAAAGCAATGGACCAGGAATGTGAGGCTTTGAAATTCTATCTGTTTCTGACTTGCCAGGTAGAATGGTCACTTACAAGCTTCCTTATCTGCTAAGAAAAGATGTGTTGGAGCCTAGGTCCTACAAACTCCTTGGAATATGAATTTAGCTAGTGCATGATGCAACCTGGATCGTTCAATGTATGTGACTAGAAATGAGATTTGCCCACTCATTTCTTCTTAGATACTCTTACATTGGTATTCAGCATCCATTCTGATGAAAAGAGGTGGAAGTGACCCTCATATTCTATGACGAAGGGAAGCACTGAGGTTTCTGGTTCGTTGTCTTTGCCTCACACTAGACCACATTTTTTTCTGTCTCCCTTTCCCATGTGACATAGCTGTCTTAATCTGGTTCCACTGATGGTTTGTGTGGAAAGGGACTATTTCAGGATCCTAAAATTAGCCCAAGAAAGATGGTACCATCTGTTTCTCTCCAAATCAGGTTCTTCATGTCATTGGTTATGCTACTAAAGTGCCACCTATATTAATATCTGGGAAAGAATGCAGCCGGGCGTCTCCATCAGACAGATGCACCATTCTCTTGAGCACAGGGAGCTGTAAATATATGACAAAAAATGTTCCAAGGGAATTGGAACACTGGCTGGTTTCTTTGGCTGTAAAGAGAATCCTGGTCCCTCATCAGATAAGACAAGTGTGGATTATTATCAGTCCATACTTTCTACCTCTTAAAATACCTTTGGTGTTTGAACAACTATATAGATTCTTAAAAAAAAATAGATTCACCATATCAGGATGCTGAGTGTTCAAATGCAGAACTGTGCCTCCTCCCATAATCTCTGATATATACTGTGTGCTGCAAGATTTTAAGTTTCTGGGAAAATGCAAACTCATATACGTGGTAATTTGGTTAAATGTGTGGCTTCTATCTGTTCGCCACCATTTTGTGATCTGAGAGAAACCTGGAGGTACTGGTTGTATGTGATCTGTGTTTGTTGTACCACAGCAATGGGTTTATCTGCGATGGGAAAGGTTCTAACTCCTAAGCATCTAAGAGTATCTCTTTTTTGAGGACCAAGTGTATGATGAACAGGAGCTGTCCAGGAACAGGATTAATCATCGTAAACCTCACCTCGGAGAAGTAGGGTCTAGGAATTTTATGATCAGTGGATCTTCGAGTTGAGGGTGACCCTAACTCTAGAAGCCATGACATTTAATCTCCCTCCTATGGCAAGGATATACTCTACAATCATTTCAGTTTCATAAAACAGCCTATTTCACTGTTGAACAGCTGTGATTTTTAGAAAGATTTTTCTAACGTTAGGTATAACTCTGCTTCCCTGTACCTTCAGCCTCTTGAAGAAGTACAGGGGAAATACAAATCAAGGACGTAAGACTGGGATTTAGAAGACTTCGTTTCTAATCTGGGTATTGCCACTTACTCTGTGACGTTGGGCTAACCACGTACCTGTCCTGAGGCTCACACTTCTCCTCTGTACAAAGGGGCTAATCACACCTGCCCTACCCATGTTCACAGGATTCTCATGAAGATCGAATGAAATCACGAATATGAAAGCACTCTGTAAATCAAAACACGCAATGTAAATACATATGCATACAATTCATCATTGAGAAAATATGTAAATTGTCAGACAGTTTACATATATATTAATAAATGTTAGCACTCTTCCCCCTACTTTACCTTCATCATTCTTACCACAAATTTCCAGCATTTTGTGGGATGTACCATACCTCAGCATTCTGTGATTGTTCCTAATAATAAATAAAGGGACTCCTCCGCCTCTTAGGTAAACAAGCTCCAGTCCAGTGATGGGTGGATTTTCATCCTACAGCAAGCTTTCCAACTCCTTTCAAGGATTGGTTCCCATTTCTTTGGGGAACACGTTAGGAAATGCCAGAGTATGATATGGTGTGTGTACAGACACGTCAGGGAGGAGTGCTCGAGGGAGCAGGCATCACTGGCTCTGCACATACTGTTCCTTCTCTTTTTTTTTTTTTTTTTTTTCTGGTATGCGGGCCTCTGACTGTTGTGGCCTCTCCCGTTTGCGGAGCACAGGCTCCGGACGTGCAGGCTCAGCGGCCATGGCTCACGGGCCCAGCCGCTCTGCGGCATGTGGGATCTTCCCGGACCGGGGCACGAACCAGTGTCCCCTGCATCGGCAGGTGGACTCCCAACCACTGTGCCACCAGGGAAGTCCATGTTCCTTCTCTTTAAAATGTCTCCCTCTGCCTACCCTGACCCCGGGGGTCATCTTTTAAGCCCTACCTCAAATATCATGTTATTTCTGAAAACTTCTCTGTCTCCACCATGCAAAGTTAAAGTAATCTTAACCTTTTTGTTTGTTTGTTTTTTAATGCTTAGCTCCTGATTCATGGTGGATGCTCTATAAATGTTTGTTGACATAAGGAGATTCTCACATGGCCCAGGTAGCTGTTCTGATATGTTCTGAGAAGCCCTCTGTTTTCAATGTCCCAGACACTATCCTTAGGTCTATCAGAAGACATAGGGGGGCTTCCAAAGGAGTGCATATTCCACCCCGGCAGCTCCGATCTATTACTCACTTGGAAGTCACTGAGAGCAGACTTTGAAAGCAGTTTTTCCCAAAGTGTATTCTGAGAACTGTCCCCATCTCCCCACCCCCAGGAGCTCTTCATAAAAGGGTTTTGTGGTCAAATAAAGTTGTGAAATGCTGCAAATTATATGCCTTTCTTAGAGATTCACATTGCCCATTGGCACATTAAATGTTCTGAGAAGTCCTGCAGAAAGGAAACCCATTTAATTTAGACCCAGGATTTCCCAGTCTTTTTTAACCACAAACATATGGAATACACAGATACACGCACACACACACACATACACACACTCTCTAGGAGCACACTAGGAAATGCTGTTTACAGAATATGCTGAATGATTAGGAGCTAACTACTCTAACCTCACTGGTATGCACGGGGTAACCCACAAATCAAACATTGTTGTGTGGTTACGGCAAGGACATTAAATAACAAAATTTGGGGGTGCAAGGACAAAACCTACTAATTACAGAATAGGTGCTGAGTATACTGAAATTTGGTGCCAAATTCAAAATTTTGGAGCCCAGCCCATCTCCCAGTTCTAGTGATGACAGCCCTAATGTTAACACCTGTCAGTCACTTTGATTACTGGTGGGTATTCTTACTGCTTGGGAATATGATCTTCCTCTGTGCAGGCTGAAGGCACATGTGTTGCAATGGCTCGGACTTGCTTGGATGAGATTCCATGCCTGTCTTTGGCTAAATGTGGCACCAGGCAGAAAGGACAAAGTATGGTCAAGGCTCTTTGTTATGGAACGTTTTTATCATGAAGTCAAGGCCGTCCCTTGGTTTCAGTCTTGCTCTAACTGGATCCCAAACAGACCAAATCAAGTCGTTTTCTCCCCCGTCGTTTAAATAATGATCAGTTAAAACAGCCCAGTTGATTATACCAGATTTATTGTTGCTTCTGTTCTCATGTGTACCATTTGACTGATTGACTTATGCTGACTGACAAGAAACCTGTGGACGTGGCTCTCATCTCTTTCTGTTTTTATTTTGTTTGGATGTGCTTTTGGAGCCTTTGATATTTTCAGGGCTTATGTTTTGCCGGTATAGAAGACCAGTTTCCTCAGAGATATTTGCGGTCTGTGTAGGCAGGGAAGCTAACCATCACTAGGAGGACGAGGACCCAGTTTATTCCTCACCTCAATAAGCAATTGCTAATGGAATAAGGAGTAGTTAGTAGCGCTCTGGCTACTCCCACGGGCTGTAGTGGATTTCTAGGAGGTCGGGGAAAACACGATGAAGAGTTGGATGATGCTGCATATTGGTTCACTCTCAGGTGAAGTTGTTCTTTTGATTCCTTGGCAGCTGGAGTGATTGAAGTGTGTTGACAAAATTATCCAACTATTAATTTCTATAATCAAGTCACATATGGACCTTTATGCTTAAACGTAATGGACGCATAAAAACTGGAACCCAGATTTCTGGTTCACTTGGTAGTAGTGCCTCAGTAGATACATGGTCTAGCCTTAAATTCATTTCTGTAAAGCGCAGGGCATGGTGCTTCTGTTTTTTAGAGATGCAGAGCTTTAATGACAGACGTTTAGCGTTTTGGCGTCTTACACAGGGCTACAGCTGGTCCTCACACCATCCATTTTCATGCTATACTTATTGGCATCTCTATTCTCAGTTTTGCCCATATTCAGGTTCTGTGCAGAGATTCACTGTTGCCTCAAGATCCCTGCCTAAGGGATAAGTATGGCCTTTAGGATTTGTGTTAGCTTTGTTGGGCCAGTCTTCATTTGGATGAATTTATTTTGTGTTTCTGTCTATATCTTTCTAGTACTAACTACTTGAACCAGGGATTTTAGGTCTCAGAATAACAAAAGAGGTTTAAGCTGATTCCAAGATTACCCATAGCCTCGGAAGCTAGAACAGGAGTTTTAAGAAATGTTTTGAACCAGAAGATGGTAGAATAGGAAAATGAGAGCATGAAGGATGTTTGAACTGCTGCTAAGTATTCCAGGAAAGACTTGCCCCTTCCATCTTGCTATACTAAATAACTGGGTGCTGGAAGCACAAAGGTAATTGCAGAAAACACAGGAAGACAAGTTGGATCTAACCTTGGAAATGTTGAGTGCATTTCCCAAGGTGGATGTGACTTTATTTTGTTTGTGTAGCCGGTATTTCTCCATGCCCCCCACCTCTGCCCCCTTCAGCCACATCTGGTCTTACTTATACTCCCTGGCCTCCAGGTCTCCCAGAGCCATCCCCTCTCTCCTCCTAGTGTTGTGTCCTGTTAGTCAACCTTGGCTCAATCAAAAAGACCACGTGGACATAAATTATGCCCCAAAAGGGAGGTCATTTATCATTGACCTTCGCTTGAGAAAACCAAGGCTGGAAAGGTAATGTTTGCATTACCAAAAGTTCCCCCTCCTCAACCTTCCACAGATTTGATTCCTGGAGACAGGATTTGAGACGATTGGCTCAAACATGAAGTAGAAAAGAGCAAAGAAGGGAAGCAGGCTGGGCTCTTTGAAAGGAGGTAGTTTGCAAACTACCTTGCTATATGTAATATAGACTTCAAGATGTCTCACACTGAGGTAGATTTTATGCTTTAAAAGAAGGCTTAAGGGAATTTGCTGGTGGTCCAGCGGTTAGGACTCGATGCTTTCACTGCGGTGGCCTGGGTTTGATCCCTGATCAGGGAATTAAGATCCTGCAAGCCACACGGCACGGCCAAAAAAAAAAAAAAAGAAAGATGGAAGTGGCCAAACATCGAATATACTGTTGTTCTTCTGGAAAGAAAAGACCAAGTGTAGTCTGGTGATTGGTTATTTCTTCAGTAATTTATCATCTTAGAGTTTTATTCTTTTTTTTTTTTTTTTGCGGTACGTGGGCCTCTCACTCTTGTGGCCTCTGCCGTTGCGGAGCACAGGCTCCGGACGCACAGGCTCAGCGGCCATGGCTCACGGGCCCAGCCACTCCACGGCATGTGGGATCTTCCCGGACCAGGGCATGAACCCGTGTCCCCTGCATCGGCAGGCGGACTCTCAACCACTGTGCCACCAGGGAAGCCCGGAGTTTTATTCTTGATGAGATGCTCTTGGCTCTGAGCAGTGATTGAGCTGGGGCTTGGTCCTTTCACTCAAAAGCTTTGGCACAGTATTCCAGTCTCCCACACTGACTAGTCTATCAATATCCAACATTAGCATATGGAAAGAGCCCTAAACTGGGATTCAAAGACCTGAGTTCTCGTCGTCACTGTGTTCTCAACTAGCTATGTGTTATGGGGGCCAATCACATCTCTTCTCTGGAGCTGTTTTTGAGATAAGTACATGACCTATAAGAGTACTTCTGGCTCCATGTTAACAGAGTATTCATCTTACAG
This sequence comes from Pseudorca crassidens, assembly GCF_039906515.1. Classification (NCBI taxonomy): domain Eukaryota; kingdom Metazoa; phylum Chordata; class Mammalia; order Artiodactyla; family Delphinidae; genus Pseudorca; species Pseudorca crassidens. The sequence goes on from NC_090317.1 coordinate 36,185,006, forward strand.
TGTTGCTTCTGTTTAGATATTTTTCACTAAGCTGCTACTCTTCTCAATGCCCTCCACCTCTCTATGCTCCTAGGATCTCCAACCTGATATAGTAATCACCTTGGTGGATATGTTGTTTTCTAGGATGGTCCCTAAAGGTATTTGCACAGGTCTTATATTCAGATCTTTCTTGACACCTGTGATGACATGACCAAAGTATATTTTCAAACTTGTAATTTTGATTTGAACGCCTTTTCTTTCCAATGTGGATGATATGAGAAGCAGAGGGTGGAGGAATCACAAAACAAGGCAAGATGAAAGCCAGCCTGCTAACTGTCAAGCATTTAACAGTGCCATTATTAAGGTGTCTTCAACATAGTGGTGCTATTTTCAGTGCTGAAAAGAATTATTGACAATGGGAGAGGTTAGCATCAGAGCTATTTCTTGAGTAAACTGAGGAGGATCTTTAAGTGGGGACTGATCCAGGGATGCAGGCGGTTCCATTAGCAACCATTGAAGTAACTGGCCTCTTGTTCTTAGTTCTTTACTTTCATCTTTCTCATTATTGCCATTCCCTCAAAGTGGAAGAAAATGCGTTGTCTCCAAATATAGTTTTAAAAATAGCTTCATTGAGATATAACCTCCATACCATACAATTCACCCCTTTTGTGTACAATTCAATGGCTTTTAGTATGTTCACAGAGTTGTGTATCCGTCACCAGGATCAATTTTAGAAAATTTTCATCACCACGAAAAGAAACTGCACCCTTGAGACATCATGCTCCAATCCCCCAGTCCCCCCATTGCTAGGCAATCACTTATCTACTTTCTGTCTCTACAGATTTGCTCATTCTGGAATTCTAATGAATGAAATCATGCCATATATGGTCTATTGTGGCTGACTTCTTTATTTAGCGTGTTTTCAGGGTTCATCATGTTGTAGCATAGCACTACTTCATTCCTCTTTGTGGCTGAATAATACTACATTGTATGGATATACCACATTTTATTTATTTATTCATAATTTGATGGACATTTGGGTTGTTTCAACCTTTTGGCTATTAGGAATAAAGCTGCTATGAACATTCATGTTCAGATTTTTATGTGGACATATGTCTTCATTTATCTTGGGGAAATGCCTAAGAATAGTATTGCTGGGTTACATGGTATGTATATGTTTACATTTTGAGAAACTGCCAGACTATTTTCTAAAATGGCTGCACCATTTTACATCCCTACTAGCCATGTAGGAGGATTCCAGTTTCTTCACATCTTGCCAACACTTGTTATTGTCTATCTTTTTATCAGTCATTCTAGTGGGTATAAAATGGTATCTCATTGTGTTTTTTTTTATTTGCATGTCCCTAATAACTAATGATATCAAATGTATTTTCACATGCTTATTGGATATTTGTGTATCTTCTTTGTTAAGCTGTCTATTTAGATCTTTGCCATTTAAAAAATTGAATTGTCTTCTTATTATTGAGTTATAAGAGTTCTTTATATATTCTGGATACAAGTCTTTTATCACATACGTAATTTGCAAATATTTTCTCCCAGTCTGTAGTATGTGTTTCCATCTTTTTAATGGCTGTCTTAATTTTTCAAGAGCAATTTTTTTTCATTTCGGTGAAATCCAATTAATTAATTTTTGTGTATGGTATGAGGTAAGGGTCAAGGTTTTGCTTTTCTTCCTTCCTTCCTTTCTCTTTCTTTGTTTCTTCCTTCCCTCCCTCTCTCCCTCCTCCCTTCCTCCCTCCCTCCTTCCTTCCTTCCTTTTTTTGCAAATGTATATCTGATTTTTCCAGCACCATTTGTTGAAAAGATAAGACAGGTTTTTAAAAATTTGATTTTAATCTGAGAGTTAGAAATAGCAGTGGCCCATATATCCAGCGAGTACCTTGGCATCAAAAGTTAGCAGCCAAATTCTCTGAAGTTTTCTAGAACTTCCAAGAACTGTGGATGTGAACTAATGGCACAGAAGTTTCTCCTATATAGGTGCTCTGGAACAGTGACTCAATCCAAAGCTACAAGAGTGAGGTTGGCTAAGCCTCACTAAGTAGGAAAAAACTAGAGGGCTCAAGAGAAGTGAAAAGTTCCTTGGCGGTGCCCCCCTTGCTCTAGACTCGTGATGTTCTCACCCCACACCCATCCAAACCTGCTTGTTTCCATGTCCTATCCCTTCAGGGTAGTGTTAAGCAGGATTGGGGCAGAGGAGTAAGGAGATGCCAAGAATTGCTTGGGTTACTTTTTTTTTGGTAAAAGCTTAATGGAGATATAATTCACATACCATATACTTCACCCATTCAAAGTGTATAATTCAATGATTTTTTAGTGTATTCATAGATATGTGCAGCCATTGCCATAGTCAATTTTTAAACATTTCATCATCTCTAAAGAAAATCTTATACCTTTTAGCTACCACTCTCCTACCCCCTATTTCCCATAGCCCTAAGCAACCACTAACCTACTTTCTGTATCAGTAGATTTGCCTTTACTGGGCATTTTATGCAAGTGAATCGTAAAATATATAGTCTTTGTGACTGGTTTCTTTCACTTAGCGTAATGTTTCAAGACTCATCCATGTTGTAGCATGTATTTGGATTTCATTCCTTTCTATGGATGAATAACATTCCATTATATGGATATAGCACATTTATTTATCCATTCATTGTTTGATAGACATTTGAGTTGTTTCCATCTTTTGACTGTTATTACTAATGCTGCTAAGAACATATGTGTAAGTTTTTGTGTGGACTTTTTTTTTTTTTTTCGGTACGTGGGCCTCTCACTGTTGTGGCCTCTCCCGTTGTGGAGCACAGGCTCTGGACGCGCAGGCTCAGCGGCCGTGGCTCACGGGACCAGCCGCTCCGCGGCACGTGGGATCCTCCCAGACCAGGGCACGAACCTGTGTCCCCCGCATCGGCAGGTGGACTCTCAACCACTGTGCCACCAGGGAAGCCCTGCACATATTTTTTTTTAACATCTTTATTGGACTATAATTGCTTAACAATGGTGTGTTAGTTTCTGCTGTATAACAAAGTGAATCAGCTATACATAAGCATATATCCCCATATCTCCTCCCTCTTGCGTCTCCCTCCCACACTCCCTATCCCACCCTCCCTATCCCACCCCTCTAGGTGGACACAAAGCACCGAGCTGATCTCCCTGTGCTATGCGGCTGCTTCCCACTAGCTATCTGTTTTACATTTGGTAGTGTATATATGTCCATGCCACTCTCTCACTTCGTCCCAGCTTACTCTTCCCCTTCCCCTGTCCTCATGTCCATTCTGTACGTCTACATCTTTCTTCCCGTGTTGCCCATAGGTTCTTCAGAACCAGTTTTTTTTAAATTTTAGATTCCATATATATGTGTTAGCATACGGTATTTGTTTTTCTCTTTCTGACTTACTTCACTCTGTATGACAGTCTCTAGGTCCATCCACCTCACGACAATTAACTCAATTTCATTTCTTTTTATGGCTGAGTAATATTCCATTGTATATCTGTGCCACATCTTCTTTATCCATTCATCCGATGATGGACACTTAGGTTGCTTCCATGTCCTGGCTATTGTAAATAGAGCTGCAGTGAACATTGGGGTACATGACTCTTTTTGAATTATGGTTTTCTCAGGGTATATGCCCTGTAGTGGGATTGCTGGGTCATAAGGTACTTCTATTTTTGGTTTTTTAAGGAACCTCCGTACTGTTCTCCATAGTGGCTGTATCAATTTACATTCCCACCAGCAGTGCAAGAAAATTCCCTTTTCTGCACACCCTCTCCAGCATTTATTGTTTCTAGGTTTTTTGATGATGGCCATTCTGACTGGTGTGAGGTGATACCTCATTGTAGTTTTGATTTGTATTTCTCTAATGATTAGTGATGTTGAGCATCCTTTCATGTGTTTGTTGGCAATCTGTATATCTTCTTTGGAGAAATGTCTATTTAGGTCATCTGCCCATTATTGGATTGGGTTGTTTGTTTTTTTGATACTGAGCTGCATGAGCTGCTCGTAAATTTTGGAGATTAATCCTTTGTCAGTTGCTTCATTTACAAATATTTTCTCCCATTCTGAGGGTTGTCTTTTTGTCTTGTTTATGGTTTCTTTTGCTGTGCAAAAGCTTTTAAGTTTCATTAGGTCCCGTTAGTTTATTTTTGTTTTCATTTCCATTTCTCTAGGAGGTGGGTCAAAAAGGACCTTGCTGTGATTTATGTCATAGAGTGTTCTGCCTGTTTTCCTCTGAGAGTTTTCTAGTGTCTGGCCTTACATTTAGGTTTTTAATCCATTTTGAGTCTATTTTTGTGTATGGCGTTAGGGAGTGTTCTACTTTCTTTCTTTTACATGTAACTGTCCATTTTTCCAGCGCCACTTATTGAAGAGGCTGTCTTTTCTCCATTGTGTAGTCTTGCCTCCTTTATCAAAGATAAAGTGACCGTATGTGTGTGGGTTTATCTCTGGGCTTTCTATCCTGTTCCATTGATCTATATTTCTGTTTTTGTGCCAGTACCATACTGTCTTGATTACTGTAGCCTTGTAGTATAGTCTGAAGTAAGGGAGCCTAATTCCTCCAGCTCTGTTTTTCTTTCTCAAGACTACTTTGGCTATTTGGGGTCTTTTGTGTTTCCATACAAATTGTGAAATTTTTTGTCTAGTTCTGTGAAAAATGCCAGTGGTAGTTGGATAGGGATTGCATTCAATCTGTAGATTGCTTTGGGTGGTATAGTCATTTTCACAATGTTGATTCTTCCAATCCAAGAACATGGTATATCTCTCCATCTGTTTGTATCATCTTTAATTTCTTTCATCAGTGTCTTATTGTTTTCTGCATACACGTCTTTTGTCTCCTTAGGTAGGTTTATTCCTAGGTATTTTATTCTTTTTGTTGCAATGGTAAGTGGGAGTGTTTTCTTAATTTCTCTTTCAGATTTTTCATCATTAGTGTATAGGAATGCAAGGGATTTCTGTGCATTAATTTTGTATCCTGCTACTTTACCAAATTCGTTGATTAGCTCTAGTAGTTTTCTGGTAGCATCTTTAGGATTCTCTATGTATAGTATCATGTCATCTGCAAACAGTGACAGCTTTACTTCTTTTCGATTTGGATTCCGTTTATTTCTTTTTCTTCTCTGATTACTGTGGCTAAAACTTCCAAAACTATGTTGAATAATAGTGGTGCGAGTGGGCAACCTTGTGTTGTGCCTGATCTTAGTGGAAATGCTTTCAGTTTTTCACCATTGAGGACGATGTTGGCTGTGGGTTTGTCATATATGGCCTTTATTATGTTGAGGTAAGTTCCCTCTATGCGTACTTTCTGGGGAGTTTTTATCATAAATTGGTGTTGAATTTTGTCAAAAGCTTTCTCTGCATCTATTGAGATGATCATATGGTTTTTCTCCTTCAATTTGTTAATATGGTGTATCACATTGATTGATTTGTGTATATTGCAGAATCCTTGTATTCCTGGAATAAACCCCACTTGATCATGGTGTATGATCCTTTTAATGTGCTGTTGGATCCTGTTTGCTAGTATTTTGTTGAGGATATTTGCATCTATGTTCATCAGTGATATTGGTCTGTAGTTTTCTTTTTGTGTGACATCGTTGTCTGGTTTTGGTATTAGGGTGCTGATGGCCTCGCAGAATGAGTTTGAGAGTGTTCCTCCCTCTGCTATATTTTTGGAAGAGTTTGAGAAGGATAGGTGTTAGCTCTTCTCTAAATGTTTGATAGAATTCGCCTGTGAAGCCATCTGGTCCTGGACTTTTGTTTGTTGGAAGATTTTTAATCACAGTTTCAATTTCAGTGCTTGTGATTGGTCTGTTTATATTTTCTATTTCTTCCTGATTCAGTCTCAGGAGATTGTGCTTTTCTAAGAATTTGTCCATTTCTTCCAGGTTGTCCATTTTATTGGCATATAGTTGCTTATAGTAATCTCTCATGATCCTTTGTATTTCTGCCTTGTCAGTTGTTACTACTTTTTCATTTCTAATTCTATTGATTTGAGTCTTCTCCCTTTTTTTCTTGATGAGTCTGGCTAGTGGTTTCTCAATTTTGTTTATCTTCTCAAAGAACCAGCTTTTAGTTTTATTGATCTTAGCTATTGTTTCCTTCATTTCTTTTTCATTTATTTCTGATCTGAACTTTATGATTTCTTTCCTTCTGCTAACTTTGGGTTTTTTTTGTTCTTTTTCTAATTGCTTTAGGTGTAAGTTTAGGTTGTTTATTTGAGATGTTTCTTGTTTCTTGAGGTAGGATTGTATTGCCATAAACTTCCCTTTTAGAACTGCTTTTGCTGCATCCCATAGGTTTTGGGTTGTCATGTTTTCATTGTCATTTTTTTCTAGGTATTTTTTTTCCTCTTTGATTTCTTCAGTGCTCTCTTGGTTGTTTAGTAGTGTATTGTTTAGCCTCCATGTGTTTGTATTTTTTACAGATTTTTTCCTGTAATTGATATCTAGTCTCATAGCGTTGTGGTCTGAAAAGATACTTGATACAACTTCAAATTTCTTAAATTTACCAAGGCTTGATTTGTGACCCAAGGTATGATCTATCCTGGAGAACGTTCCATGAGCAGTTGAGAAGAAAGTGTACTCTGTTGTTTTTGGATGGAATGCCCTATAAGAATCAATTAAGTCCACCTTGTTTAATGAATCATTTAAAGCTTGTGTTTCTTTATTTATTTTCATTTGGATGATCTGTCCATTGGTGAAAGAGCAGTGTTATAGTCCCCTACTATGATTGTGTTACTGTCAGTTTCCCCTTTATGGGTTTTAGCATTTGCCTTATGTACTGAGGTGCTCATATGTTGGGTGCATAAGTATTTACAATTGTTATATCTTCTTCTTGGATTGATCCCTTGATCATTATGTAGTGTCCTTCTTTGTCTCTTATAATAGTCTTTATTTTAAGGTTTATTTTTTCTGATATGAGAAATGCTAAGCTAGCTTTCTTTTGATTTCCATTTGCATGGAATATCTTTTTCCGTCACCTCATTTTCAGTCTGTATGTGTCTGAGGCCTGAAGTGGGTCTCTTGTAGACAGCATATATACGGGTTTTGTTTTTGTATGCATTCAGCCAGTCTGAGTCTTTTGGTTGGGGCATTTAATCCATTTACATTTAAGGTAGTTATCGATATGTGTGTTCCTATTACCATTTTCTTAATTGTTTTTGGTTTGTTATTGTAGGTGTTTTCCTTCTCTTGTGTTTCCTGCCTAGAGAAGTTCCTTTAGCATTTGTCGTAAAGCTGGTTTGGTGGTGCTGAATGCTGTTAGCTTTTGCTTGTCTGTAAAGCAATTTTAATTTTTCCGTCGAATCTGAATGAGATCCTTGCTGGGTAGAATAATCTTGGTTGTAGGTTTTTCTCTTTCAGCACTTTAAATGTGTCCTGCCAGTCCGTTCTGGCTTGCAGAGTTTCTGCTGAAAGATCAGCTGTTAACCTTATGGGGATTCCCTTGTATGTTATTTGTTACTTTTCCCTTTCTGCTTTTAATATTTTTTCTTTGTATTTAATTTTTGATAGTTTGATTAATATGTGTCTTGGCATGTTTCTCCTTGGATTTATCCTGTATGGGACTCTCTGTGCTTCCTGGACTTGATTGACTATTTCCTTTCCCATATTAGGGAAGTTTTCAACTATAATATCTTCAAATATTTTCTCAGTCCCTTTTTTTTGCTCTTCTTCTGGGACTCCTATAATTCGAATGTTGGTGCATTTAATGTTGTCCTGGAGGTCTCTGAGACTGTCCTCAATTATTTTCACTCTTTTTTCTTTATTCTGCCCTGTGATAGTTATTTCCACTAGTTTATCTTCCAGGTCACTTATCCATTCTTCTGCCTGAGTTATTCTGTTATTGATTCCTTCTAGAGAATTTTTAATTTCATTTATTGTGTTGTTCCTCATTGTTTGTTTGCTCTTTACTTCTTCTAGGTGCTTGTTAAACGTTTATTGTATTTTCTCCATTCTGTTTCCAAGATTTTGAATCATCTTTACTATCATTTACTCTGAATTCTTTTTCAGGTAGACTGCCTATTTCCTTCTTCATTTGTTTGGTCTGGTGGGTTTTTACCTTGCTGCTTCATCTGCTGTGTATTTCTCTGTCTTCTCATTTTGGTTAACTTACTGTGTTTGGGGTCTCCTTTCTGCAGGCTGCAGGTTCATACTTCCCATTTTTTTTGGTATCTGCCCCACGTGGATGAGGTTGGCTCAGTGGGTTGTGTAGGCTTCCTGGTGGAGGGCACTGGTGCCTGTGTTCTGTTGGATGAGGCTGGATCTTGTCTCTGTGGTGGGCAGGACCGTGTCTGGTGGTGTGTTTTGGGCTGTCTGTGACCTTATTATGATTTTAGGCAGCCTCTCTGCTAATGGGTGGGGTTGTGTTCCTGTCTTGCTAGTTGTTTGGCATAGGGTGTCCAGCACTTTAGGTTGCTGGTTATTGATTGGAGCTGGGTCTTAGCGCTGAGATTGAGATCTCTGAGAGAGCTTTCACCGTTTGATATTACATGGGGCTGGGAGGTCTCTGGTGGTCCAGTGTCCTGAACTCGGCTCTCCCACCTCAGAGATCAGGCCTGACACCTGGCCAGAGCACCAAGACCCTGTCAGGCACACAGCTCAGAAGAAAAGGGAGAGAAAGAAAGAAAGAAAGAGAGAGAGAGAGACAGAGAGACAGAGAGAGAGAGAGAGAGAGAGAGAGACAGGAAGGAAGGAAGGTAGAAAGAAAGAAAGTTATTAAAATAAAAAATATATTATTAAAAATAAAAAAATTAAAAAGTAATAAATAAAAGGAAGGAAGAAAGAAAGAAGAGAGCAACCAAATGAAAATACAAATCCACAAATGTTAACAAGTGCTAAAAACTATAGTTAAAAAAACAAACAAACAAACAAAAAAAACGGACATACAGAACCCTAGGACAAATGGTAAAAGCAAAGCTATACTGAAAAAACCACGCAAAGAAGCATACACATACACATTCACAAAAGGAGAAAAAGGAAAAAGATATATATATAAAAGAGAAAAAAAAGAAGTGAGCAACCAAATCAATAAACAAATCTACCAATGATAATAAGCTGTACATACTAAAGTAAGATAAACATAAAACCAGAAACAGATGTAGAAAGCAAACCCCAAGTCTACATTTGCACCCAAAATCTACCGCCTCAGTTTTGGGATGATTCGTTGCCTATTCAGGTATTCCACAGATGCAGGGTACATCAAGTTGATTGTGGAGATTTAATCCGCTGCTCCTGAGGCTGCTGGGAGAGATTTCCCTTTCTCTTCTTTGTTCGCACAGCACCTGGGGCTCAGCTTTGGATTCGGTTCCGCCTCTGTGTGTAGGTCACCTGAGGGCGTCTGTTTCCTGCCCCGACAGGACGGGGTTAAAGTAGCAGCTGATTAGGGGGCTCTGGCTCACTCAGGCCGGGGGGGTAGGGAGGGGTATGGAATGCGGGGCGAGCCTGCGGCGGCAGAGGCCAGCGTGACATTGCAACAGCCTGCAGTGAACCGTGTGTTCTCCCAGGAAAGTTGTCCCTGGATCACGGGACCCAGGCAGTGGCCGGCTGCACAGGCTCCCGGGAATGGAGGTGTGGATAGTGACCTGTGCTCGCACACACGCTTCTTGGTGGCTGCAGCAGCAGCCTTAGCGTCTCATGCCCGTCTCTGGGGTCTGCGCTGATAGCCGTGGCTTGTGCCTGTCTCTGGAGCTCATTTAGGTGGTGCTCTGAATCCCCTCTCTTTGCGCACCCCGAAACAATGGTCTCTCGCCTCTTCGGCAGCTCCAGACTTTTTCCTGGACTCCATCCCGGCTAGCTGTGGTGCACTAGCCCCTTCAGGCTGTGTTCACGCAGCCAACCCCAGTCCTCTCCCTGGGATCTGACCTTCGAAGCCGGAGCCTCAGCTCCCAGCCCCCGCCTGCCCAGGCGGGTGAGCAGACAAGCCTCTTGGGCTGGTGAGTGCAGGTCGGCACTGATCCTCTGTGCAGGAATCTCTCCGCTTTGCCCTCCGCACCCCAGTTGCTGCGCTCTCCTCCGTGGCTCCAAAGCTTCCCCCCCGCCACCCCCTGTCTCCACCAGTGAAGGGGCTTCTAGCGTGTGGAAACCTTTCCTCCTTCACAGCCCCCTCCCAGAGGTGCAGGTCCTGTCCCTATTCTTTTGTCTCTGGTTTTTCTTTTTTCTTTTGCCCTACCCAGGTACGTGGGGAGTTTCTTGCCTTTGGGGAGGTCTGAGGTCTTCTGCCGGCATTCAGTAGGTGTTCTGTAGGAGTTGTTCCACGTGTAGATGTATTTCTGACGTATTTGTGGGGAGGAAAGTGATCTCCACGTCTTACTCCTCCACCATCTTCAAGCTATCTCCCCAAAGCTTCTTAACTTTAAAACCAGACCCCCAGTCCATCTATTAGAGAGCATCTGTTTTTTCTAGATTTACAATACTTTTATTCTTGATACCACAGACTCTACCCTTTCCAGGACTTGTGATATTAGCTCCTGAGGAAAAAAAAAAACAACCAGCTTGGGTATAGGGAGACACTGTAGTTCTGTATTATTAGCTCAGTGGTCTTTATCCGAGGCAGTGTTGCACCCCCCAGGAGGCATTTGGCAATATCTAGAGACATTGTTGGTTGTCATAAATGAGGGTGGGGTGCTACTGACGTCTAGTTGGTAGAGGCCGGGGATGCTGTTAAACATCCTACAACGCACAGAACAGTTCCCTACAACAAAGAATTATCTGACCCAAAATGTCAGTAGGGCTATGGTCGAGAAACTGTGTTACAGGATAAGGTGCAAGGCAGACATGGCAGAAGGTGAATCTGAGAGGAAGTCAAGGGCAGGATTCAGGAATAACCTTGTAAACTATGTTAAGGAGCTTGGATGTTATCCTATAGGGATAGAAACCACTGAAGGATTTTAAGCAGAGGAATAACATGATCAGATTTGCAGTTTGGGTTAGTCACTCTGTTGTTCTGGATTTGAGGAAGACGAAACCAGTAGGGAGACCAGGTAGGAGGTTGTGTGGTAGAATAGGAAAGAAAATAGAAGGATCTAAACCCAGGCAGTGGTAGTAGACATAGAATTTGAGGGTGTGTTATTTTTCTACTGCTGTGTAATAAATTACTACAAATGTAGCCATTTAGAGCACCAGCCATTTATTATCTCACAGTTCTGTAGGTCAGAGTTAAAGCAGACTTGACTGGGTTCTCTGTTTAGGGTCTCACAGGGCTAACGTCACAGTGTCAGATGGGCTGAGCTTTTATTGGGAGGCTCTGAGGATGAATCTTGGTCCAAGCTCATCCAGGTTTTTTCGGCAGAATTCAGTTCCTTGACCTGTAGGTCTGAGGTCCCCATTTCCTTGCTGATGGTTAGCTGGGAGCCATTTTCAGCTTCTAGAGGCTACCAACATTCTTGGCTGTCTCTATCTTCAAGCCATCAAAGGTATATCAAATCCTTCTCATGCTCAGAATCTCTCTAATTTCCCCTTCTGCCACCAGTCAGAGCAAACTCTCTGCTTTTAAAGGGCTCATGTGATCAGATTGCTCCTACCTGGATAATCTCCCCCTTGACTAACCGGAAGTCAACTGATTTTTAGCCCTGCTTACGTCTGAAATGTCCCCTTTTGCCATGTAACATAATGTAATCATAGAAATAACATATCATATTCACAGGTTCCTACCATACTCAAGGGGAGGAGATTATACAAGGGCAAGGATCATTCTTAGAATTTTGCCTACCATAGGTGAGGGAGTCAGGTGACTCTGATGTTTATGGCTGAGATGTACAGGTGGATGGTAGAACCATTCAGTAGAGTAGGGAAATCCAGGGCAAGAAGCAGAGCTTAGATATATTGAACTTGGGATGCCTTGTTACATCTAAGTGGAGTCTCCAAGATGTAGTGGTATATATGGGTCTGGAATCAGGAGAGAGTTCTAGGTTGGAGATACAGATTTTGGAATAACCTGCAAACAGTTGTGGTTAAAATTAGGCAAGTAGATGAGCTCACCAAGGGTTCATGTGAGAAGTTGTTCCAGGAAAAGACCATGGGGGAGATTTGCATTAAGGGCATATGGGTAGGAGGAGCCCAGGAATTGTTAAAGAGAACTGTGGATAACTAGACGATGTGTCCAGAGAGGCTAAGAGAATAGTTTTGAGACAGGAGTGTGCAGCTGCATCAAATGTGACAGAAAATATCTGTTTCAAATGGTGATTTAGGTTATTAAACCAGTCCAATCCAGGTAATTTGAGCAGTCACTATTGCTGGAAACAGGAGGCAAAATTTTCCAATCAATCAGAGGGCAGGGGCTGACTCAGGAAGGCCCTCAGAGATACCTAGGCAGATGGAGTCATGAGTGGGTCAGGCTATGGGATTTGATGTTTTCTGGCAGTTCCCCATGCTCCAGATCTATCATAACTTGCCTGTGCAGTGTTTCATTTTCCTAAGGCTTTACTCTCTGCCAGCTCCAGTGTTATACGTGGTCACCAAAATGCCCTTCTGATATAACCTATGTCATGTATGCATTTTAATATACAGAGCTAGCCCTTTGTCCAATGTGCTCTGTCCTACCTTATAACTTAAAGCGTTATCCCCAGATAAGTCAGACCCTTTTTGATCTGATTTTTTTCAGAGCCTTCATCTTAGATCACGGATTCAGTTGGTAAGGCTCTAACAAATCAATCTTCTCTATAATGTTAGCTCCTATCAGTTTAGAGCACATTTCCCAAATTGTGTTATATGTAATACTAGTCTGATCAAATGTTCTTTGATCAAATAAGTTTAGTAACATTGCATAGTACATTCCCTTCTTGGAAAAAGACTCCTATAAGCCCTCTGTAGAAAAACCTGCTTGATTTTGCTTAGTCCAGTGTTCCCCAAACTTGTTTGAACACCAAACCTATTTTTTTTAAAAAAACAAACCATGACCATATGGTAGAAAGCACTTTGGGAATCCTTGGCCTCTGCCTCGGGTATTTATTTGCATTTTAATTAGAGAAGCTTGAAAAGAAAAAAGGCTTCAAGGCCCAAAGGAATAACTAAATGGAAAGAAAACAGGCACCATTGCATTTTGACAGGGGTGATAAACTGGGGCATGAGGGCCTTTGTAGATAGAGTATCCACAGTCACCACAAAGGGAACACCTTTTTACCCATGTTCAGGGTAGGGCTTGAGAGCACTTATCTCTGATATAGATTCTAGAGGGAAAAGAAGAAATTGACCAAAAGGAGAGATTTGTCTAGATGTTTCAAGAGTCCCCCAAAGTTGTAAGAGATTAGGAGAATCCTTTTGGTCACAGGCATTCAAGTTCGGCTTCTCTAACCATAGTGATAAAGAGGCAGCAAGATCAATTCCATTGCCAGGTTTAGAACCTTCACAGTAGATTTAGTCCTATATAAACCAGCACTCCTTCCACGGCTCCATGCTGCAGAGGCTCACTGGAGGAATCAGAGACAGGTTTACTAATTAGACTTAACTGCCGTGAGTAGTGCTTGCCATTTACGTAGGCTGTACACTTTCTGTTGTACCAAGTCCGTGCTTCTCCAGCTGGCAACAATTTGGCGGACCCTAGGGGGTTGAATGGCTCACCCAGCACGATAATATCCTTTAAAAGAGGTTTTGGGCCAGAGACCAGTACCTCCTGAAGCCTCTTTATGTCTGCATATGCATGTCTGTGCCCCTGTTTCTTTTAAGTACTGGCTGTCTCATCTGATGAAGCCGTATATAAATATTTATATGTCAGGACATTTCTGGTCTTACTCACCAGAGACATTACAGCCTTGATAAAAAGCTTCCCTCTGGCAGTCTTTGCCGCCACAGTTTATTTAATATGGCCGTTGATAGGTGAACTTCCTCTCGCTGTTTGCAAAGAGGATGGGGCCTTGCCTTGCTTGGAGTTTCAAGTGTTTGGCTTGTCGCCTGCTGGGAATTGATGTTTGTGCTTTTCCAGGGACTCCTCTGATTGAAAGTGTGGGTTCTCCAGTAGGCTATCCTACCCTTTAGATTTCAGATCTTCAGTGATCGTTGATACACTTACAGAAGCATTATGACTTTTGTGGGCCCTAGGCAACTTTTGCCTCTGCGGACCCCTTCCTCCACTTGAAAAATAATTGCCACGTGTTGGTATGAATATATTAATATTACATATTTAAACATTTTCTATAATCTAAAAGTTCTTTTTTTTCTGGTTTTACAAGAAATTAAATAATGTTCAGGGATCTATAAAAATATGATGGGCCCTAGGCACTGCGCCTTCTGTACCTAATGGATAATCAACCCTAGATATAATGGGCTGTTTCCTGGGCTGGCACTGTGAGCTCACCTGAGCTAAGCAGTGAATGAGAATGCTATGACTGAGGAGGATTCAGTCCAAGAGAGCAGTAGCTTCTTAGACCTGCCAACTAATAATTGAGAGGGACCAAGTAGGACCCTTCTCCCAGTTCAGTTCTAACGTATTTTACCCACTGTACAAAGCATGATAAAATGCTGCCCATAGTTAGCATTTTCTCTGGCTTGGGAAACTGATTGTTGGGAATAAGAATCTGCCTCCTCAGCATCTTCAAGGAGAGACTTCTGGGACTGATGAATGGCATCATTCGTTTCCAGGCTGGAACTGCTTCTGTCATTTAGCCGGCAGCACTGCAGAAGGCAGCTGAGTGAAAGGGGGCGTGGAAATTGATTAACAGTGAGATAGATTACTGCAGCTCATCCAGAGAAAACAGGGTTGGGGCTGGCTTTAATCCATGTTAATTATTTTTTAATTTTAATTTTTTTGGCCGGCCCACGGGATGTGGGATCTTAGTTCCCCGACCAGGGATGGACCCCACACCCCTGGCAGTGGAAGCACGGAGTCTTAACCACTGGACCGCCAGGGAATCCCCCATGTCTATTTTTAGTGGTAGTCAATATAGACACCTCTATCTCAACTCCAACCAGAATCTTCCTTAGCAACAGCCACCCCACCCTGGAATGAGGTTCTGCATGCTACCACTGCCGTTATGTTGGGTGCTGAAGAGTTTGTTGGCTAAAGGTTTACCAATAAGCCCCATCTGGAAATTGATGGTGGCTGGAATTGGGTAGAACTGATGTAGAAGATGAGAGCTTAGAAGGGTCCCCCCTCCATAGGGTTTACTTTACATAGCCACCCTTGCTTTCAGATTTTCCTCCAACTGGGACTAGGGCTAGGACTCAGACTCTAGAGGAAACAGCTGTTACTGAGCACGCTAAAAACCTCCTAGCCCCCCACTTAGCTTAACAGTCCTGGCTCTGGTTCAATTCACTGAGTGGTATGGAGTTTGGCTACCCCACAGGAACCTTGCTGAGACCTTGAGTTCAGATTGAGCAATCTCTCTCCCTCCCTTCTTGTAAAGCAAAAATTCTGTTTAAATCAATATGTTTCCATCCCCCCAGCTGAATGTGGCTTTCAAGGCTGACAGCATCTGCTCCATACTGCCCTTGCCCTTGTCAAGTCCTGGACTGAAGTAGAACAGAATGGCGTGGGGTAGCTGGGTTTGTGTATGTAACACATACAGCATAAATGCAAAGATACAGACCCTGGAAATCTTCACACAAAAGGCAGAGCTAGTGGGGGTACAAAGCAAGAATAATCAGAGTGAAATATAATTAGAAAGAATTAAGGTTGATCAGAGTTTGCAGTCTCTAGGAAACTTTCCTTTGGAATACAAAAGAGAACTTGATTTTCCACTACTCACAATACAATAGCTCAAGGGTCTGCAAACTATAGGTTTAAAAGTAAAAAGGAAGGAAAATAGGCAACAGAGACCGGTTGGGATCATAAAGCCAAGTATATTTATTATATGGCCTAGGTTAGCCAGGGTTCTTCAGAGAAACAGAACCAATATGATATATATATATGCATATATGTGCATACATATGCATGTATATGCATACATATGCATATATATACATATATATGCATGTATATATAAAGAGATTTGTTTTAAGGAATTGGCCCAGGTGATTGTGGGACCTGGAAAATCTGAAATGTGCAGGGCAGGCTAGCAGGCAGGAGACCCAGTGAAGAGTTGATGTTTCAATCTGGAATCTGAAGGTGTGGCCCTTTACAGACAATGTTTGCTAACCCATGAAATAGAGGAAGGAATAATGGAAAAGAGCCTTGGGCAAGGGACCCCGAGGCTTTTGCTCTGCAATTAAAAAGCTGGGTAATCTAGAATAAGCCACTGCTCCTCACTGGATCTCAGTTTCTATTTTGTAGAATAGATTGCCCCAAAAGTTCCCTCCACAAAGCAAACATTCTATACACTTTAGTCTTTTCTATACTTAAAATTCTATGATTACATAACTCAAATCTGGAAGATCCCAGATAGGCAAGCTTAAGCTGCTTCCTGTTGATGTCTAGAAATTATTCCACACTGGCAAGAATCTCAGATATCAGTAAATTTTAATTACCTATAACATACAGAATAAACAAAATGCCCAATCTTTCCAATTTTATTGGTGGTTTTCTTAATAGTCGATTCTGTTAAGGATAACTGACTGTGACAGTCCTCTATAATCATTAAATAAGAGACACGTCTATTATTTGTAGTGTATAAGGCACTTTGGGGTGCTCTATGCAAGCACTAGAAAACAGAGTATCTAGTCTTGAGGTGCTTATAATCTAGTTAGGAAGACATGCTCCATACCTAGAATAAAGTTTTAAATCTTGTAGAATAAAACGCAAACTGTTGGGGGGGAGGGAGACGCAAGAGGGAGGGGATATATGTATACGTATAGCTGATTCACTTTGTGATACAGCAGAAACTAACACGCCATTGTAAAGCAACTATAGTCCAATAAAGATGTTAAAAAAAAAACAACTGTTGGGGCCATGGGCATTGTCTTGTTCACAGACATATTCTCAGGACCTAGAACAGTGGTATATGCTCAGTAAATATGTTGAATGAACGAAAGAGTGGAGGATGACTTAGTGAGTAGCAAGTACTGAAGGAAAGTGTGCACGCTTAGACGAGGGCCTGGTGGAAGCAAATTTGGGAAGGCCTTCTAATGGAGGAGAGGGTATAGTGAACTCAAAAGAGGAAGCCAGGGCTTCCCTGGTGGCGCAGTGGTTGAGAGTCCGCCTGCCGATGCAGGGGACACGGGTTCGTGCCCCGGTCCGGGAAGATCCCACGTGCTGCAGAGCAGCTTGGCCCGTGAGCCATGACCGCTGAGCCTGTGCGTCTGGAGCCTGTGCTCCGCGATGGGAGAGGCCACAGCAGTGAGAGGCCCACGTACCGCAAAAAAAAAAAAAAAAAAAAAAAAAAAAAAGAGGAAGCCAATAGCCCAAGGGTAATGTTTCTGAAATGCTGGATTTCTATACATAAAGATACACAGTGTTAATTTAAGTACCATACATGTTTGGACATTAGGTAAACTAAAGGCAGCCTGAAACAGAGGTCTAAGATTTGAAGTAGAAAGACATAGGCTCTATCTCCCACCTTAGAACTGACTTAATTTTAAACTGTTGGCAGTCATTTAACCTCTCTGTGCCTCAATACCCTCATCCATGTGATGCAAATGACATCCAGACCCAGAATGTCAGAGATGGGAGAAACCTTAGACCTCATCTGGTCCAGGGGGTTTCAGTCCTGGCTGCCCATTAGCAACACTTGGAGAAATTTTAGAAGGCCCCCTGCTCAGGCCTGGCACCGCACCAATGATATCAGAATCCTTGGAAGTGGGCTCAGGTATCAGTATCAGTATTTAAAAAATATTCCTGGGCAAGGCAGTGTTCACCCAAGATCGAAAACCATTGCTCTAGTCCAACCCTCTCATTTTATAGATAAATACACTGAGGCCCAGAGCCTTCCCAGGGTTAAGGAACCTTGTTCAACCTACCGCACAGGGCCATTAGAAAGATAATATTAGATCACGAAACTTCAGAGGTAAAAAGGACCTTAGATATCAAAATAGCTGTGAAAGTGCTCCTAAGAACGTAACACATTATTTTGATTTTCCAGGTCTCCCTGAGTTAGCAAATGAGTAAATGTTCCATTCCAAAAACTAGAATATGGATTATTAGATTGAATTATTGGTAAAGAAAGATGGCATACGTTGCCCTGAAAATTCACAAGTTTTTCAAGAAGAAACATAAGCGTAGTGTAAATGTAGGAGTTCATGGCAGGGGTAACTGTTGAGCCTAGTTCTAGCGTATTTCCAGCCTATATCATCTGTTTGGGGCATGGTCATGCCTGGAGGCAGAGGAATGAAGTTTGGAATGAGGTTTTAGCATGGTATCAGGCCCTTTTTCTTAGAAGGGCCTTCACTTGCTCCTGGCTTGAGAGACTTCGGCTTGCATTGAGCTTGAAGACGCTTCACTTTGCAGGGGTTGAAGAGTCAGGGTAATTTCCTTTCAAAATACATTTCCCCATTCCTACCCTTTCCTTATTTAATCAGATCCACTCTTTGTAATTCATCCTTCTATACAAGAGTGTGAGGTCGGGTGTTAAGTGCATTTTCTATTTCCCGTTTAGCTCCTGTTGTTGAGTTATATTTATTCTTTGTCTGAGAGGCTATTTGTTGAATGATTTCCTAGGGGAAAAAAGCAATTAAAATGTAAGATAAATTTTTATGCAGTTCCATTGTCCACATCTTTTGTGAAGCTTTCTTGACTATTCCGATTCGCATATCTTGTTTCCGTATAAATCATACTGAGAATGCCAGGGAGTTTATCATTCATTGTTTTGTAAATATTCTAATGTGTGATAGGTCTATCTCCCCAACAGATTCTGTCTTGCACTCGCTTTATCCCGCAGCATACCCCAGTATTTAGAATATTGTTTTTACAAAAATCAAAGCTTAGGCCATTTATATGGGCAACTACCAGTTGCTAAAGGCCTTCCAGGACCTCAGTAAAATGCATCTCTGCTGGGCTCATTTACCACCCAGGGAAACTGCTGGGAGGATAAGATGTGGGGAAGGGGAAAGTAGGGGAGTTGTGATAAAAATATAGTGGTATATCACTAGTCTAGAGCAATGTTTCCCACAAGTGGCTGTGCATCGGAATCACTTGGGATCCGGAATCTGCAGGGAGGGGCCTGAGAATCTATATATTTCAAAGCTCCCCCAGATGATTCTGATGTGCAGCCAGAGCTGACCTCGTGGTTCTCTAGTGCTTCTCAAACTTTACTTTATATGCAAGCTTTTGCAGTTCCGACAAGTTCCCAGGTGGTGCTGATTCTGCTGGTCAGAAGACCAAACAAGGCTGTAAGGCATTGGTTCTCAGCGTGTGGTCCCTGGACCAGCGACATGAGAATCATCTGGGAACTTATTAGAAAACAGATCCTCACTTCCCACCCTGGATCTACTGAATCCAAAACTCTGGGGTGAGGCCCAGCAATCTGGGTTCCAGCAATCCTGATGGGTGCTTCTGATCCTTACCAAAGTCTGAGAACCGCTACTATAAATAACACTAGTAGTAAGGTACAGTGGTGTGGTGCGGTGGATTTGAAAAACTTGAGTTCAATTCTCAGCTCTGTCCCTACTCTCCCTGGAACTTAGTTTTCTCATCTATAAAATGGGGATAGAAATAATACACATTAATTCAACAGACACTTATTTTGCCAGGCATTCCATTAGGTGATGGGAATAATTAAGATGAGTAATTCTCTGCCCTTGAAGAATTCGCTGTTGCCTTGCCTAATGAATAAGGTTATTGTGGATCTTTTAAATGAGATAGTGAATGTGAAAATGCTCTGTGAACTATAAAGTATGTTGCAAATGTATGGTTCTGAGCAAATCCTGCCCCTTTTTCTTACATTTTGCATTTTGGAGTAGTTCTCTAAAGTCCTTAAGCTTTAGCAGACATTCCACTGGTAAAAGATGAAAGATGTGAATTACAAATGTCTTGTGCTTCATGCTTTTAGAAGTTCTTTCACTTCCGTCATCTGTTTTAATCGTCACAACAACTCTGTGAGATAGCCTACGTGGATATGATTATCTCCATTTGATAGATGCAGGATCTGATGATATTCAGGGAAGTGAAGGGACTCACCTAAGGTCACAGAACTGATTAATGGCGGAGCCATAACTAGAATCCAGATCTCTTGACTCCTAGGTCAGTGTTCTTTGCCCCATACCATGCTGACTGATCAAGTAAAAGTCATTTCAGATATTCACTACATGCTAATTAGGTTACTACAAGCACAGATGTGAAACAAGCTGAAGCCTTCTTTAAAAATCTTAAACCTGTCCAGCTTTTCTTCATCTGCTTGAATTAAAGCATACAGCAACTGTCAGAGAGACATAGCTAAACTCCTCTGTTTTGAATTTCTGTATATCAGAAGCCTTATCAACTGCTGGCAGGAAGTTGGATTACATGTACATTTCAAGAATCAAAGGCTTGCATAAGATAGCTACATGAGGAAAACAGAATAATATTCTTGCAACATCGAAAGCCCTCTGGAATGGATTATAAATAAGCACTTTATATCTTTTAATACAAACTGAAACTGGAGGCCTCTTCTTTTCTGTTGAATTTTGTTTTTTTGACACACAGCCTAATTTTCAGAGTAAGTGGGTATTGAGGAGTTTCAACTTTGGACAACCACAGTTACTGGGACTTACGTCTCAACACAGACATTCCTGTTTGCAAGTAAATGCTAGAGAATGAAATATTTTGCTTGAACAGACAAAACTGAAGGATAAGATAAGCTTGTTTTCTAAAGAGGATGATTTTGAAATAGGTTCTGGAAAGGGCTGTCTTCTTCATGTAATAGGCAGAACAATGGCTGCCTGCTTGAATCTTGAGGGCAATTCTGCATTTTTCCATGCCAGCTTCCCCACTGCCTACCACAAGCACCTCACACCATAACGCTACACACAGATAATTTTCTACCACCCAAATTCTGATTAAAGTTTCCCCATTTGGTATGGGGTTCCCTGTGTCATGGACTGTGCTTCACTGGTACTTTCATTCAACACTGTCTTCTGTCCAATACTTAGCACCAGATTTTGGATTCTCCAGATCTCTTTTGATCCAGGAAACAAGTGCTACACAAATATTTCAAACCTGATAAATTCATCTATGATAAACATATAGCTGAAAACATAAGGACATCGAATTGGCACAGTAAAAATTTCTTATTGTTAATAAAGAGTTTGGAGAAGGGGAAAGGGGAAAAAGGAATTGTGTTCCAAGCAGAAACCTAACAGAATTATTTCAACAACATCATTTATGCCATTTAAATTTTTTTAAAAAATTAAGAAACAAAGGAAGAACGTGTGGTCTGATGTAAACATCTTTGACTGGGAGTCAGAAAACCTGGGTTTCAGTAGCAGCTCTATCATTAGGTTGCAATGCAAGCCATAAGCCAGACACTTAACCTCTCAGGATGTCAGTTTCTGCGTCTATGAAGGGAGGAAATATGCTTACTCTAACTAAACTACAGGTACCGAAAGATATTTTTCAAAAAAGGGTAAAGTCTGGACTCTTGCACAGATAAAGAAATGAACATGTGTTAAATATTTTATTTATTTAACTCATAATCAATGAGGGAACCAGATATTATAAACCAGTTCAAAAGAGAAAGAGAATACATAATATTGTTAAGATGACAGTAGTCCTTAAATTGATCTACAGATTCAATAAAATCCCTATAAAAATCCTACCTGGCTTCTTTGCAGAAATTAGTAAGCTAATATTAAAATTCATTTGGAAACTCAAGGCATCCAGAGTAGCCAAACAATTTTGAAAAAGAAGAACGAAATGGAAGGACTCACACTTCCTAATTTCAAAATTTACCACAATGCTACATTAATCAAAACAGTGTGGTATTGGCATAAAGACAGACATACAGATCGATGGAATAGAATTGAGAGTCCAGAAATAAACCCTCACACTTATAGTCAATTGCTTTCAAAAAGAGCACCAAGACAATTCAATGCGGAAAGAATACTCTTTTCAACAAATGATGCTTGGACAACTGGATATCCACGTGAAAAAATTAAAAATATAAAAAGTTAGACCCCTATCTAAAACCATATCCAAAAAATTAACTCAAAATGAATTAAAGGTCTAAATGTAAGGGGAAAAAATATATATATATAAAACTTTTAGAAGAAAACATATATATAAATCTTGAATTTAGATTAGGTAACGGTTTCTTAGATATGACACCAAGAGTACAAGCAACCAAAGAAAAATTGGACTTCATCATAATTAAAAACTTGTGCTAGGGAGTTCCCTGGTGGCCTAATGGTTAGGATTCTGGGCTTTCACTGCCGTGGCCGGGTTCAATCCCTGGTCGGGGAAAGATCCCACAAGCCATGTGGCATGGCAAAAAAAAAAAAAAAAAAACCTGAGGCGGGGGCGGGGGGAGCTTGTGTGATA
This sequence comes from Pseudorca crassidens, assembly GCF_039906515.1. Lineage (NCBI taxonomy): Eukaryota > Metazoa > Chordata > Mammalia > Artiodactyla > Delphinidae > Pseudorca > Pseudorca crassidens. The sequence goes on from NC_090317.1 coordinate 36,207,309, forward strand.
AAAGATACCATCAAGAAAGTGGAAAGAGGGGCTTCCCTGGTGGCGCAGTGGTTGAGAGTCCGCCTGACTCTGCAGGGGACACGGGTTCGTGCCCAGGTCCGGGAAGATCCCACATGCCGTGGAGTGGTTGGGCCCGTGACCCATGGCCGTTGAGCCCGCGCGTCCGGAGCCTGTGCTCCACAACGTGAGAGGCCACAACGGTGAGAGACCTGTGTACCGCAAAAAAAAAAAAAAAAAAAAAGTGGAAAGATAACTCATAAAATGGGAAAAAATACTTGGAAATCGTTTTTGATTAGGGACTTGCATCTAGAATATATGTAAAGAAATCTTACAAATCAGTGGTAAAAAATGATAATTACTCTGATTAAAAATGTGCTAAGGGTTTGACTAGACATTTCTCCAAAAAAGATATACAAATGACCAATAAGCCTATGAAAAGATGCTCAACATCATTAGCCATCAGGGAAATGCAAATTAAAACCACAATTAGATACCACTTCATACCCATTAGGTTGGCAATAATCAAAACGACAGATAATAGAAAGTGTTGGCAAGGATACAGAGAAATTAGAACGCTCACAGACTGCTTGTGGAAATGTAAAATGATGCATCCACTTTGGAAACAGTCTGGAAACAGAGTTACCATATGACCCAGCAATTCTACTCTTAGGTGAATACCCCAGAGAAATGAAACTATATGTCTACAGAAAAACTTGCACACAAATGTTCATAGCAGCATTATTCATAATAGCCAAAAGGTGGAAACAACCCAAATGCCCATCAATGGACAAATGGATAAACGAAATGTGCTACATTCATAAAATGGAACATTATTCAGTCAAAAAAAGAAACGAAGTACCAATACATACTGCAACGATGAATGAACTGTGGAAATATTATGGTAAGTTCAGGAAGCTAGGCACAAAACTGTATGATTCTATTTATATAAAATGTCCAGAATAGGCAAATTCAGAGTGACAGAAAATAGATTAGTGGTTGCCTAGGGTTGGAGTTTTGGGGAGAAATGAGGAGTGACTGCTAATAGGTATGGAGTTTCTTTTGGGGGTAACAAGAATATTCTAAATTTGATGTTGTGGTAGTTTCTATTTTTAAAATATTCAAGTTCAGTAATACAGTTCAGGTATGAATTACAATGTATACTTATCGACTAAAAATATTATACATCACAGTTTGCAATGCTTCAGTGTTTTAAATTTTAAGCACAAAATCTCCTAGTGGTCACACAGAATGACAGAGTTGAAGTAAAATTATTGGAGGGCCTGGAGGTCAGAGATAGAAGTCAGAGAAGCTTTTCTTTTGCTTGTGAAGAAGAAGTAAATTATCATCGTGGGACAGTGCCTGTTGAGCGGGTGGCTTTTAGGAGCTGAGGGTGGCCCCTGGCTGACTGTCAACAAGGAAATGAGGACCTCGGTCTTATAACCACAAGCAACTGAATTCTGATGGCAACCTGGATGAGCTTGGAAGAGAACCCAGAGCCCAGGTGAGAATTGCAATACAGCTGATACCTTGATCGCAGCCTTGTGAAACGCTTGAGCAGAGGTCCTAGTTAAGCTGTGCAAGGACTCCCGATCCCTGGAAAATGTGAGATAATGAATAGGTGTTGTTTAGAGCTGCTAAATTTGTTATTCAGCAATAGAAAACTACTACACGAGCATCTATGAGAGTGGGATGGAGCAGCTGAGATGGAGTTAGCATGTGGGGTCTATGTTTTGCATCCGAATTTACGCATTTGCTGTTGCTAAAGGAATGTGAGCTGAATAACGCAATAACAATGTAACCGACATGAAGTCTTTGAATGCGCAGTGCAGTCAACAGAGACAAAATGGGTGCTTAGACACAGACAGCTGTGGGTATACTAGTGGAGCAAGCTAGTAATGCCCCCTAAAGAGGCTCTCCATGCCCAGAGACAGAAACTGGGCCACTACCTAATTGGACATATGAAGCTGGAAGATGGTTATCTGTTAAGGGAGATTGTTGTTTGGTGTGAAGAATATTATTTGAACACAGAAAATGAAAAAGAAAAACTTTTATGTCAAAAGACACCATAAATCAGTATTCTGTTGTGCATAGTCTTTATCCATGTGGGGAGCTTGTTAAAAATGCAGATTTCCTGGACCCCACCCCAAACCTACTAAATCAGATTTGCTAGTGGGTGGGACTCAGAACTCTGCATTTTAAGATGCTGGCCAGGTGACTCATCTAAGTGCTAATATTTGAAACCCACTGAGCTAATCCTTCACCTTCTGCTGTTAAAAAATACAGATAGAGGGTCCCTCTATTTGTAATTTAAAAAGAGAGAGAAAGAGGGAGGGAGGGGGAGAGAAAGGGAGAGGGAGAGAGAGGGGGAGAAAGAGAGAGAGAGGGAGGGAGGGGGAGAGAAAGGGAGAGGGAGAGAGAGGGGGAGAAAGAGAGAGAAAAGAAGGAGGAGAAGAGGAAAGAAATGCCCAATTATTGAACATGTGCTCCATTGCCAAAGAATAAGAGCCATGTGTACCACACAGAATAGTTGACATCTCTGGGAAGCATCTTCAGTCCCACTCCTCCCGCAACCCTACCAGGCTTAACTGCTAGAGCAGGTGGAGGTGACAGGAAGCTGACTCAAGCAGCCTGATTGGCAAATGAATCACAACAGGAAGGGGCTTCGATTCCTACTTATCTTCTCCTACTGGAATATAGTATCAGACCCTAGGATAAAGCTCGGATTGAAGCAGTCCCCACCCCACCCTGCTTCTCCTGGCTTCTTTTCTGTAAGTCATGCTTTCAGTGTCTAGAGCCTGGCAGCTGCAAGGCCTAGTTGCTAGGTAACAATTTCCCAGCACAAAGAACCCTCAGCTGGGAAGGTCAGGTCTGTCAGTGTGAAACAGCTGTACAGAATTTTTATTTGTCTTCCTCTTGTTTTGGTTAATCACAGGGCATGAAACCAGAATCAAACTTTTCATAAAAATGAAAAATGCTGGAGGATACCAGCTCAGCTGCTGCTGTTTTTTTTTTTTTTTTTTTTTTTGCTGCTCTTCAAATCACAGCCTTTCTACTCTGGCTCAATAGAGCCCCAACAAGCTTGGCAGGCGGCAGGTGGAGGCGGGAGGTGGCGGAGTCACTTGTTTCTTAGCCTCTTAGCGTCTGGGTTGGGGAGGGCATAGTTGAACCATGAGCTGAGAAGGTAACTCCCTTTTTTCAAATTGACCAACAGTTTCCTAGGATTAGGGTTGCCAGATTAAATACAGGACACCCAGGTACAATTTGAGTTGCAGACAAACAATGAGAAATTCAAATGTAATGGATTTTTATTGGCTAAATCTGGCAACCGTACCTAGTATGCGATCGATTTGGTGTGAATTTTGTGTGGGATTGATACCAAAAGAGTAATAGAAGTAGAGACAGACCCATTCTGGTGCCGTTATGGAGAGTCAAGCCTCAGACCTGGCTTGGCAGTGCTTTGACAAGTATGCTAGAAGCTGAAGCAAAGAAAAGGCTGAATCCATTTCTGTTGCTGTTACCTTCCCTCATGGTTTTCCATCAGATGCTATTATAGTGGCTAAATCTGACTGTGGTGCTCTGAAATAAAAACACATGATTGGAAATCAGGAGGCCCAGGTTGTAGGACTCGGTGGATGGACTGTTAACCGTCTGTATGATCTTGGACAAGCCACTGCTCTTTTAGGGCCTCAGTTGCCTTTCCTTCGCCCCAAAAGGGGTTGGACTAGAGCATGGTTTTCAAAGTGTGCCCCCTCCTCCATCAGCAGCATCAACATCACTTGGGAATTTGTAGAAGTGCAGATTACACGACACCTTCTGAATCAGAAACTCTAGGGGTGGAGCCCTCAATCTGGTTTAACAAGTCCTCCAGTTGATTCTGATGCAAGCTCACATTTGAGAACCACTGAGCTAGAGAATTTGTAAGGACCCTTTCAGCTCTCGCTTTTGTTGGTTCTGTTTACTGTTTGGCAAGACCCAGTGGCCAGCTGGTTATTTGAAATGGCATGTTCTCCTCATTCCCACCCTCCTTAGGGATTTATTCCAAATTAGTTTGTTTCGGCTCTATTTCATAGTACAGAAGTCTCTGTTATATTTCCACCTTTATTTGTCCTTGTAGCCTCTCTTATTTTCATACATTCCCCTCTCCTCCTTAGGCAGCTTTGACAAGGACTTCTAAGGACCATTTTGCCAAGAGGCCAGTGTCAAGGTGAAGGCTTCTGGAAGGGTCAGCAAGGCTTCCAACTGCTGCATGCATGCTCCATCTCATCACTAGACTAAAGGCTCTGTCTATGGGAGTGTTGGTATGCAGGAATAACTGGCTAAGGACACATTTCAATCCACTTAAGTTGTTTTGAAGCACGGCTGCCTTCAATTGTGATTTTTCCTTAAAACCCTGTTTCCTAAAGCCCCTCCCCTGCTTCATTCCCGGTTCTTCCTATAGAACAGTATAGAACACCACTCCACTGTCTTCATAAATACCTGGTTACTAAGGGAGGCAAGCAGTATCAAGAAGAAAAACTCAGGGAGCTAAGATGCGCCTCATAGCCCGTTTCTCACAGTAAGTAGCATCCAGTGGTGTTGTCCATGGTGCTGAACGTTGTTGTCAATCCTAACTTTGGAAATCTTTGTGGGAAGTGCAGGCAAAGAAAGGGAAGTTGGATTGTTGTAGTAGTCTATCCTTTGTTTGTTTCATTTCCCACTGGAGACAACCTAATGAATTTGGTAATCACATCATGCCACTTAGTCAAGATGACCAAGGCAATCATATTGTTTTACAGGCCAGTGCCTTTCCCTTGTGCTTTTCTAGTGGAGTAGAAGAGAAAGGTGCTTCTAGCCTGGGTAACTACATTTTATTCTGACAGAGAGGACTCTAAGTAATGTAAAGTGTGTATTTACTTAAGAGTAACAGATCATTCTCCAAGTGCTACACTGTAAATATAAATGAGTGGGGAGAACACTAAAATATGAAGTTAGCAATCAAGAGTAGGACTCACAAGTCATCTTAACCATCAGTCAACCTGAAGGGTAAGGAAGCTCAAGGATGCTGCCTTAGTGCTGCATAGGCTATTCACAGAAAGCTTCTTAAATCTACTCTGGGCTATGCTTGAGTGGGTGGACGGTGGGATCCAGATAAATAGAGGAGGTTAGCCTAACCCTAACACTCCTTCCAATCCTGCCCAATGGGCCTTGGTTTTCTTCACCTCCTTTGGGGTTCTCATTATGTCATGGGCTCTACTTTAATAACTTTGGGAGCAAACTCCTTTGTGTCCATAGTGGTGGTGTATCCCGCATAGGCACCTACTTTCAAATTTCCGTGTAATTTTATGGACTCTACAATCAGGGGATCAAAGTAGGAAAAGGACAGATGCAGGGAGCCCATGGCTGTTAATCTAAGGAGCCTGGGTTTGTCTAGGAGAGAACAAGGCAGGATGTATCCAATGCCAAAGCTCTTTAAAGTGTCACATTCAATTATAGATCGTCACCCTAAGTAAGTTACTAAGCCTCTTTGAGCCTCAGTTTTATCATCTGTAAAATGGGTACAATGATACTTACTACGTAGTATTTACTGAGTAGTTACAGTATGCCAGACACTATCCCAAGGCTCTTGTGATAATTAGATATAGCTGTTATAGAGTGCCTGGTGCATAGTGGGCACTCAAAAATTGCATCTATTAATATTATTATTGATTTAAAAAAATTACTTTACTTCTGAGGGGACCTGGATTCAGTTGGGCCATGCGTGATGGATTGGTCTTTTTCTGGCCAGGAGTCGATGCTGCCTAATATTAGCTCTTAGCAGGTCCAACAAATGTGTCCCAGGAACCACAATTTTTCCTAGAAATAAGAGTAAATACAAGCAATTCTTCCCATTTCTTGGCTCAGCAAACACCATTTTTGTGTACTAATAACCCTGAATGAGGACCAGAGCAATTCCTAAGATACGTTGACTCCTTAGGTTGAGAGTCAAAGTATCCACACAGGCAAAATCTGCTAAAGGACCGAGTCAGTTATTGTTGGTCAAAATTCAAACAACTATTTTTTCTCTCTCCTGTGGAATCAGGAAAACCAGGGAAGGTATTTCTGGTGGCTTGAACTTGGTCCCTGTGTTCCTACAGCTTTATACCCAAATGGAATGCTCAGCTGCTTTGGGACTAGAAGGATAATAGAAGGATAATGGCTAGAAAAGCCAGCCTTGCTGTGTTTTGGCCACAAGTCCAGTAGCTGATAGTATCAAATTATAGTAATGATTACTCTGGGGATGTTAGCTCCATGGGTGTTGTGATAATGGAACACTGACCTTCCTAACAGAGAACCTCATTTCGTTGTGTTATCAGCGTCCCTAATGGCCTTCACATGGTTAAAAGAAGCCTGGCAATCTGAGATTCCAAAGGAGCCACTGAGCTTGAAGTCTTAGCACCCCTCCTCGTCTTTTTCCCACCCTCTTTGCTGCCTGCCGGCTGAACGGAGCTCCCAAAGCTTTGAACTTGATTTACCAGCCATTCATAGGTTTTCTGATGGTGACAAAAGAAGTACTGTTCTGTTTTCAGCTGTCACCGTGCTTCCTCTTAAGCCTCAGCTACAGAGTTTACTACTAGACACCGATCTGCTGCCCTGCCCAGAGCATGCGAGTCTCTTCCACTTGCCAACAAACTAGTATTATCTAGCCTGATAGAAATGAGTGGCCCAATAAGGGAGACTGAAGGGTAAGATGGCTCTGTGTGATGCTGCCTTACTTAGGAAGAAAATGGGCTCTGATGAGCATAAAAAGCCACCTTGAATAGGGTATCGATAATTGTCCAATTTAATGGGATTTTCATTAGAAGGAAGAGTAGCACATTGTAGCTTGAGTGAGCCCTGCCCGTTCTCTGGTTCTGTGGAGATGTTAATCATGCAGCTCCTGGCAAGTCTGTCAGAGCTGAAGCGGATGATGTCACTGATTTTCCAACAAGCCCTTTGTCTGAGTGACTGCAGCACTCAGACAGCTGCAGAACAGAGCACCAGGGAGCTGAATGTGTTAATGGGAAAAAAAGCGCTTCCCCTAGTTCTTTCTTCCAGAGGGATGTTGTCACTGGGAGCTTTGTGTGTTGTTCAGGACAGTGGCTGGTCTTATTGCTGGTGTTTCTCAAAGTCACCATGGAAAGGGCATTATTAGGAACACAACAGATACAAATGCTCACGCCAAGGTGTGGACCAGCAATGTTGGGCTGCTGAGATATTTAAGATTTTGTGTCGTTGGGTCAGAGGTCCCGTGTCTTGATTTGGACTCTGTAGCTGAACAAATTATAAATAATAGGTAAATATATATAATATATAATACAATGTGCATGTAATAAATATATAGCATTTTTGAGCTCTTACTATGTGTGTCAGGCATAGAGAAGGAGCTGTGGTGGTTAACAGCGTGGGAGTGTGGTCTTTAAAATCAAAGCACTTTGGGATTATATTCCGGCTCTCCCAATTATGGGCTGTGTGATTCTAGGCAAGGTACTTACCCTTTCTAAGCCCCTTTTCCTATCTGTCATGGGGCTCCTAACTGTAGGGAGGATTAGATGAGATAATCCATGCAATTAGCTTAGTGTCTAGCCAATTGTAAGCATGTTAACTTAATAAACGTTAACTTTATTACTAATTTATTTATATTATCTCATTTAGGTCTTCCAGTCAACCTGGTGTGATAGCTATTATTATGATCCCTATTTTATAGGTGAGGAAACAGGGCTTCATAGAGGTTAACTTGCCTAACATCTCACAAATAGCAATTGGTTGAGCTGGACTTGGCCTCAAGCTAGCTGACTCCAGAGCTGTTAACCGACAAGCTCTGCTGCCTCAATTACAAAGGGCTGGGGAGCTGGAATTCGTGTGTCTCTCCTTAAGGAGTTCTCCTCCTTACCTACAAATTGAAATTGTCTGGAAAAAATCCGAACAGAACACTGATTGACCCTCAGGGGTGGGGTGAGTGTTTACTGGGAAGATGCACGAGGGGTTTTTCTGTATCTTGATAAGGGTTTGTACTATACAGGTGTCTGCATTTGTCAAAATTCATCAGATGGTACATTTACAATTTATACATTTCACTGTATGTAAATGTTATCTAATAAAAAGGAACCTGAAACAAATATTGAACTCTAATTAATTATATGCTTGCAGAAGTGTTTAAGGGTGACATGTACTGATGTCTACAACCTATTGAAATGTATCAAAAAATAAGATGGGTTGATAGAGGGACAGGTATATGATAAAGCAATATAGCAAATGCTAATTGTAGACTCTAGGTAATACAGACTGTATTGTGTGTTTGAATATCTTCATGATAAACTGTTGGAAAAATAAATTAGAATCACTTGGGGAGCTTTTTAAAAAATACTGTTGCATAGGATCCCCTCAGAGCTTCAGAAGTAAATTAGTCTGGAGTAGGGGGCCCAGGTGTGGGTTTTTTTAAAAACTCCTAAGGTGAATCTAAAGGGCCTTTAAAACAAACACAGTGTACCCGGGACTCTCAAAGCCAATTCACAATGTGTCCCTGGGTCCAAAACTGAAAGTGTCCTGATGATACGTCAGTCAGTGATAGCCCAACCCTCCTTCTCACTTGTATATCTCCACTCCCTACCCTCTACCCCTAGCTTCAAACATTTCCTCTAACTGAAGGCAGCACTAGGAAGAACTGTAATGAACAGTGTCAGCTAAATTATAGGTGGAAGCCACCTGCCTCTCCCACCCGCTCCCATCCACTAGATCATTGCCCCAGGTTCCGCCCCATCTAGGCCTCCACTTAATAGCTGCTGGAGAGGCTGAGTGGTAGACCAGACAGGGTTGAGCACGGGGTGTGGGATCATGGAAAAGAGAGCTCAATGTTGCCTGGATTTAAGCTTTTTTCTTGTAGCCTCTTGTTTGTAAGGAGCTGTCTGGGATTGTTATCAACAAGCATTATTTAGGTTTCTTCCAGAGGACCGGAAGCCCCAGGATCCCAGAGTTTCAGCCTGTGGGCTCTCCTAAGTGCACTTAGCATATATTTTCTGCCAACCCTACTCAGGATTTCTTTCTCCCCCTCTCTCTGCCCCATCCCTCCCTCTCCCTGTCTGTCTCCCTCTCCCTCTCTTCCCCCCTATTCAAGTTTCATGGATCTATAATGGCATATATGTGGGAAGGAACTCATGTTGTAAATGACCCATAAGTTAAAGTGCTATAAAAATAGTTCCTTCTGCAGTCAATGTGCCAGGGGCCACAGGCTGCCGATTCAGCTGAGAAGCAGTGAAGCGGGTCTTTTTATCATTGATGTAACTCATGGATGGGATTGTATCTCCCCTGCATATGGAAGGCATTTCTGCCAGGAGAAGCAGAGCCTCTTTAATTAGACTGACATATGGCCAAATAAGGGTTATGTGAAATTTGTGTCAGACTATAGTGGAATCATTTTGGGAACCAGTGTAGTCACCAGTGTAGTTCAGAGGGAAATGAAATTAGAGCCATATGCTAGATCAAGTCAAAATAGCTACTCCTGGAATCTCCAAAATGTAGGTAGGTGCAGTGTTCTAATATCTAAACCTACTAACTTGGCCTGGCCAGAAACAAAGTTGAGTAGAAAAAATAAATTTGCTTTTAATGGCTCCTTTCTACTTCCAAGCACCACGTATCCTGTTAGCATTCCTGGCAACCTAGATGCTCCCAATGCCTTGGGCCTGCCCTACTCCAGAAATATACTGTGGTCCAGGGTTTTCTAAAAGATGGTAGACGTTCCACCTGTGGAGCATGGTATTTTTATGGCTTTCCTAGATAAGCATTTCAAATTCTAATAGTTTAGATGTATTAGAAAAAAATGGCAACACCAATCCTAGTACTTCATCAGTATTACCGCTAAGGATGAGGCTAATTTCTATAGACAAAAAATAGTCATTTTTAAGAAAAGTATATGTGGAGATGGCAAAAATTATAAAGGTGGTACTCAAATGACTGAAGATTAGTAAAGCCTGCTATCGACCAGTGGTTTTCAGTCTGAGGTGACCACCCTCACCCCCAGCAATGGGATATTTGGCAATGTCTGGAGATGGTTTTGGTTATCACAACTTGGGGGGAGGGGTGCTACTGGCATCCAGTAGGTATAGACTAGGGATACTAATAAGCATACTAAAGTCCATAGAGCAGTTCCCCCACCCCTGCTAAGAAAGAATCGTCTGGTCCCAAATGTCAGTAGTGCTAAGGTTGAGAAACTGCTATAGACCAGTGCTTCTCAACAGTGCGTATGAGTCACATAGGAATCTTGTTAAAGTGCAGCTTCTGATTCAGGAAGTCTGAGGTGAGGTCTGAGATTCCTACTTCTGACAAGCCCTTAGGTGATGCCCGTACTGCTGTTCCATGGGCCACACTTGGAGTAACGAGGACCTATAACTTCCCTCTTTATCCCTCTACCACATGCTGCCTATTTAGAGTTCCATTCTCTCAAGCCTCTACTCAGGGTTTGGTTATTCTGAGAGACTACTAAAGAGTAATGGCTGAAAATAGATTAATGTGTTTCTTGCAATTAGCAGGGCCATCAAAGTCTTAAACCAAAGATTAATTGGGGTGATAATTTCAGGAACTAAGCATAGCTAAAAAGAGAGATGCATTTTGCTCTGGGGTACTTTTCTGGAGAATAGACAGAATTTTCAGTAGAAGCCAGGTGCACCAGGGCTGGGTTTGTAGAAGCTGTTTTATTCATTTTCATATGCCTGGGACTCAGCACAGTGCCAAGCTCAAAGTATCAATAGATGCCCAAAATGTGTTTGCTGAACCAACTGACAAGTTATCCATAGCTCTGTAGATAGCTGTTAGAGCAGCAAAGGAAGGTATCTACTGGGGCGGACCACTGTTGTGAACCTCTTCAAGGCCAGAAAAGAATGCCCTTCAGCATCTTTCCATTTGAATGGGTAGCATTAAATTGGATGCACCCTCCTAGGATATACTTCTTACCCCTGGATGGCAGCAGGATCATTTAGAAAGTTTCTTGTTCTCAGTCTCCTTTGTGGTAAGTTAGAAATCTGTATAGCACACGGTGAGCGTGGTATGTGGTGGGAGGGTACTTTACCTGTTCCTTTGTCAGAAAGGAAGCTTTGCAGTAAGGACTGAAGACCCAAGACCTAGGAGAAGGAACTGGGCCAAAGAGGGGAATTATCCAGCTGTGCTGGCTTAATCTGTCAGTGTACCTCTTCGCATTACCTTTGACTCTTGGAAATGTGTGCTAATAGATTATGTGATTTGAGGTGTACCAGCCATGGGACCACCACTGCGCCACATGTTTCCTTTCATGGACCTGCCACATGCTTGAAAAGCACCCCTTTGGGGACCACCCCCTTGGATAATGCAGGTTTTCTAAAAGTTCTTATTAAAATATATGGAACTGTATATAGTAGATTGGTTGGTTGCCTAGGGCTGGGGAGATTGGAGGGAATGGGGAGTGACTGCTAATAGTTACAAGGTTTCTTTTTGGAGTGATGAAAGTGCCCTAAAATTGTGGTCATGGTTGCACAACTCTGTGAATATGTTAAACCCATTGAATTGTATACTTTAAATGGGTAATTGTATAGCATGTGAATTATATCTCAATAAAGCTGTTATAAAGATATATAAATACATGGGTTAAATTAGGAGATACAGATTAAGAGATAACTGGGGGAACCCTGGAGAACCGCATGGGAGGGGAGAAGGGATGGTTCCATCAACGGGGAAGGAGATATTGAAACAAGAGATACAGGGTAGGAATTGGGATTCTTCAGTTTTCAGCTCTCCATAAACCTGTTTCTACTCTCTTGAATCCAATTGTTATCAAGTTGTCCAATACTAGATTCACAGCAGCCAGGAAATATTTGAATGCAGTGAACAAAGAGAGCCAGGTCCCCTAAGATAAAATAATCGTGGCATAATTAATAAAGCATAGGGTTTGGCACTGTCCCTGTGGTTCTGGAAGCTCTTTAAATTAGATCAAGCCATTGGGACCATGTTGCTTCCTACAGAGAACTGCAGGACCTGAGGCCTGAGAAAAATGGATTTTTTTGCCCATTGAAATGGAGACTATGGTTTTGGAAGAGGCGATGTTAAAACCACAATTATCTCATATAGCCTTGTGGCCAAAGGCTCCACAACCACAGAGGGAGAACCCCTGTCTCTCCACAGGGGCTTTCCATGAACCCACTGTAATTTTAATAGTTTGGCATGTCACGATTGAAGCATAAATAGCGGGGCCACTTCAATAAATCTGTTTAAGAAAATAGAAATGGCAGGGCCTGGGACCTAGAACCCCTACTCCTAGGGCTGAGCTCATGCTAGTTGAACACACAAGTAGTACGGTTTTAAACGTGGTAAAGAGCTCTCTCCCACCCTCCAACTTGTGGCTTGAAATGCCTTGGAAGGAAAAATAGCGCATTTAGCTATTATCAATGTTTACATCTTGCTATGAATAAAGGGTCTTGGGAGTAGGACATGATCCTTTGTCCATCTCAGGAAAAGAATGGCCCAGCACTGGGGGAAGGGAATGACAATTAGGAGTTTGGGGGCTAACAAAACAAACTGGTCGGGGCTTCCCTGGTGGCGCAGTGGTTGAGAGTCCGCCTGCGATCGATGCAGGGGACACGGGTTCGTGCCCCGGTCCGGGAAGATCCCCCATGCCGCGGAGCGGCTGGGCCCGTGAGCCATGGCCGCTGAGCCTGCGCGTCCGGAGCCTGTGCTCCACAACGGGAGAGGCCCGCGTACCGCAAAAAACCCCAAAAAACTGGTCTTTTTCTCAGTTTTGCCCCAGGCTTCCTCTATCTGTGACCGTGACCAGTAATTTTTGGACTTGGAAGTATAAATTAAGAAGGGGCTATTACTGGGACCCAGTATTGTGAATCTGCCTCCAGGGGCCACTGAGTGACTTACTACACAGCACATTGTTTTTTATTTGTCACTCCCTTAGGCCCCATTAGTGCCAGAGAAACCCAGGACAAAGGAAAGACTACTAGAAGACAAAGAAAATAGGCATTCGGTAGAGGTTTTAAATATGTATTTCACAGCAAAGAATTATCTCTATTGGACGCCAGCTGGCCTGTGACTGACCCTGGGTACCATAAAACCCCAAATTTCAAGAAAGCATTGTGAAAACTCCTCCGATTGAACTCATCTTGCTTTTTAGAGGACAGTGGGTTATTGACAAGGCATAATGATATCCTGCCATGTTCCCTTTCCTGCTAAGAAGAGATGTTATCATCTCTCCAGATTTCACACCAGGGTCAGTCTCACTTGGCTCTGTTTTCTTTGTGTCTGCAGATCTCAAATTGTCAGGGAACATCTTGTCAGGAAAAGGCCAGATGGGCAGGCAGGGAAGTGATCCAGCCCCTGAGGAAATAAAGTGCTCAGCCTAGCTCTACTCCCTCAGGGCGCCGGAGTGAGGGGCCTGACAGACAGTGACGCAGGAGGAGGTACCTCCAACTTAGCTCAGAGCTGCAGAAACCTGGGCCACACGAGCATTTTTGCAGTGTAAGGAGCAGGAAATTCTAATTTCCATGTTGCAAGCTAACAGGACGAAATCTGATACCACCCTCCCTATGCTCTGGAAATGAACTCAGTCCTCTCTTTGAATTAGGGTCTCCGAGCCACACAGCCTCACAATGCAATTTTCACTCCCAATACCCTGTAGAAGGCAAAGTGAAATACTGAGAGCATAAGCATGGCTAGTGATACGTGGGCTAATTAAGGGCTCAAACTGAAAGGAGCTCTCACTATTTTTACATTTCGATTCCTGAGGGATGTTTTTCTCTGGCGATTATGTGGCAAATAGATTTTAGACTAAATCATTCCAGAGTCATTTTGGCATCCTCAACACCTAGCAGTGTTTGATATGTGGTGCTCAGAAAACGTGTCTTTAAAGAGTAAGCCTGACTACTGGCATTAACCTCTCCTTATCGATTTGGCATATAAGCATAGGGGACTCTGTCTCTTGACCTCATCAGGCAGATGCCATCCCCTCCATGGCCTCTGAATTGATTATGCCCTGGGAGCCTGGAAAATGTCTACATAAAACAGACAGGAAGAGGGAAGCATTGTTAGCCAAGCAACCGTGCTTCTGATTGTTCTGAGAGCTGATTCTGGGGTGAGATCAAGTTGGCTTCCTCTTCTCAGCCTTGGCCCTTAGCCCGGTGGTTTTGACCCACAGCTGTGTCTCTGGACTGATTACTTTCTACAGTTTTATTGGGTTTCCTGATTACTATCCCTGTTCCATGACCCATGATCTGAACATTAGTCCACAGATGTCAGGGGAAGAGGCTTGGCTTTTACTGTCTAATTGCTTTAGTGGTGATAAGTCAGAGTACAGTTCCGGGTTAAGGAATCCCAAGTCAACTTACCTAGTAAAGGAGCAGTCAGAAAGCAAGGTCAGGTTATCAAGGCCAGGGTTGAGATGCACAGACCAGAATCTGAGAGTAGAATAGAGACAACACACAGGCATTAAGTTTGGAAACATGGGGTAGGTTATGAAGATTCATATCATAACCTTATGCTAATGATGTATTCAATCAGTGGTTCTCAGTCAGGGGTGATTTTGCCAGGGGTCATTTCATCATGTCTGGACATACTTTTGATTGTTGCAACTGCAGGAGTGCTACTGCCATTTAGTGGATAGTGGTCGAGGATGCTGCTAAACATCGTACAATACACAGGACAGCCCCCCATAACAAAGAATTATCCAATTCGAATGTCTGTATTAAAGGCACAAGATACAAATTATAGATCACAACTGTATGAAATATTAAAAAAAGACTGGAAGGATACACGTCATAGTTTTAACAGGGGAGTGTCTGGGTGGCAGAATAATGTATCTTTTTTCTTTTCTCTGGTTTATAAATTTTCTAATACAACTATGTTGCCTTTAAATTTTTAAATTAATTTTTAATTACATAAATAATATGTGAACACATTCTGCTCATAAAATATTACAGTATTACAGATAAGACTGAAGACATCCTTGGCCAACCTAGCTTCTTCCACCTCAGTCCCCTTCCTAGACGTAACAAGTTTTGTGGATATGACTTTTCAGAGTTTTATTACACATTTATATGTATTATGTGCACCTATGGAAATATATCTACTATATCATTGTTTTTTACAGTTTCACAGTATAGTATTCTGTAGTTTATCTGTTTCCCTACTGCTGAACATTTAGTTTGCTTCCAGTCTGGTGCCATTATGACAGGTGCTGCATTGTACGTGTCTCCTTGAACATGCTTGCCAGCGTTTCCAAAAGTGGGTAAGGCTATGAAAATTGCTGGGTTATGAAAAACACACATTTAAAATGTTATCAGCTACTACCAATTGCCTTCCAAAGAGTCCACAAATTTAATTTCCTGAAAACCTCACCAACACTTGATATTTACTTTGTTTTTCACATTTGCCAATCAGATGGTTGATAAATAGTATCTTTCTTCTGTTTTACTTTGCATTTCCCTTGTTACTGCTGAGATTGAGCACCTCTTCCTGTATTTGTTGAACCTGTCATATCTTCTCCTCAGTGGTGTTCACATCCCTTGCTCACTTACGTATTATAAGACCTTTCCAATAGTTTTTTTAAAACAGAAGAGAGCAGAATCAGGTTGTATAAAAACACGGAAGTCAGTCTACCCAGTGTCTTGTCTGCCCATCCTACCTAAGACAGATCCTGAGTCCCACCCAGACCAAAATGACCCTTTCTTGCCATCATTGAGAACCCAAGAAAGCAGCTATATTAGGAAACAAATTAGCCAGGCCCATTCTCACCACTGTTCTGTGTTTCCCTGGACTGTGAGTCTGCAGTGCCAGCATGTTGACACTGAATAGCCAGCAGGTACTGCCAGTCAGATTCGCTCTAGTCAAATCCAAATCTGATACGTGATGAAGCATAAAGGACCATGAAAGGCAGCGTGTGAACTGAATGTTATCTGCTGCCCATGCAAATGGCAATTAGGACCATTAAATTTCAGTTAATCTTCATTAAGAACATCTGTTGTCTAGCCCACATGCGAAAACCAAAGATGGGTTGGGTGATCGTGACCACTCCAAATAAGTAGTTGTATCAACTAGCTTCTTGCCCCCCCGCCCAAAGTAGATGTAAGGCTTCTTCAAGACTCTTGGGCATTATTTGAAACCTGAGTGCTTGTAAGCTATGACCCTTTGTGGTGAAGAAGATGATTGATTAGTCCTAGTGAATTTCAGGATCGCAAGTGGGTTCCAGAGACTCAACCCAAACTGGCCCTTGGCCTTTCTGGTCCCCTCCATCTCTTTTGGTTGCCCCATCCCATACACCCTGCTCCTGTGTCCCCTGGGGCCCTGATCTTTGCCAGAGGCCTGTGAACATAAAACATTTCAAATCACTGCTACCAACATGTTGCTTAACTGCCACCCTTCTGCCTCACACACGCAGGACATCTCCTGCCTTATCATTCTCTCAGTTGGCTTGTATCTGTGATGGAGCAGACCATTCTCACCAGTTCCAAAGAGGTATCAGGAGAAGGGCAAGGCCTTCTGCACCTTTATCTGAGTTTAGGCGGGTTAAGTTCTTCCTGACCATCAACTACTATGGTGATGGTCTTTTCTAAGTCAGTGGGGGTGGGGGGTGAGGTAGGGAGGTAGATAGGTAGACAAGTAGTCTAAATTATGTTCCTTTGTGTATGCATCATGTATCTCACCTTGGTAGCCTTACCACAGTTGTAATTTTCCATTTGTTTGGGTGACTATTTGGTCAATACCAGTCTGCCCTACCAGCCTGTAAGAAACATGGGTGCCCAAACCGTGTCTGTTTTTGTTTACCAGTATATTTCCAGCACTTAGCATGCCACATAGGTGCTAAATAGAATTTGTTGACTGAAAAACCAGACAGTTGTGGCTCTGATGTTCTTAAAATGAAGAAAAGCCAGGTATTCAGGCGGGAGTACGGGAAGAGGCATTTGTGAGGGGTAGGGCATCTCACCATCTCTCTACTCTTACCACAGGGAGACATCTCACCATGTGAGTCCACCTTTGTATAAGGCTGTCCCTAGCCACAGCTATCCCCTGAACCTGCCAACAGTGCTTTCATCTAGGATGGGGAATGAATCCTACCTTTGATAGTTTACTATTTTCCTGGGATCTCAAAGCCACTGTTCTCTCCTTGGGACCTTGGGGTAAAATTGTGCCAGTAAGTTGTGGAGCTGAGATGGCGGGGGAACTGAGTAGCTTGGAGACTGTATTTCGATTAAAATTGAAACAAGGACATACCAGTACATTTCTTGTATCATAACTGCTCCTGGAATCTGCCAATATATCACTCAGTGCCTTTCAAAGAGAATTGACGTGGAAGGAGAAAAGGATGAAGGGTGATGCAAAGATGCTGGAAATGGAACAGAGTTGGCGTTTTGAACAAACTTTGACTCCAACTGATTCTAGAGAATTATTATGAACTGAAGTAGTGATGCTTTCTCCACCTCTTCTCACCTATCCCATTTTAACTCTTCAAACCCTGCTCTTTTCCCACAATCCTTCTCTTGACCTCTTATCTATTACCCTGAATTCTTGCAAGGCCTTCCTTATATTTCTGCCCATCGACAGCAAAAATAAGATTCTAAGTGAACCCCCAGCCTCTCCCATATGACCCAGGATCCTGATGCAGAAATGAGGAGCAAGCTGAAATCATGAATGCTTTTTACCACATCAGCTCCACAGTTGCTACTAACTGGAATAACTTTTACTCATAAAACCCAGAGATTTCCAGGGAGACCATTGCTAATCCTATAAACTCAAGACGTAGATAAAGCAGTTGGCTTGGGTATCACTAATTTCATTTTCATGCTTATGTTTGCCATCATTCATTGAGGGACAAAAACAAGTCAGCTATGATATGGGTAAACCCTGGATTAGCATTGTGTATTGTAGCCGTAAATTTTACTGTAAATGAAATGTACAGATGATTTGAAGTCAGTTATAGAGGAAACAAGAAGCTACGAGTGAACCTTTGATGGAAAATAACTTGTTTCTTTCCTTAGTTGGGTATTTGGGATTGGTTTATTTTTCACATTTTATAAGGAGATAGTTCCCAATAGGCCTGAAGATTGGACTTATAATAACAGTTTAGGAACTTAGGTGAAATTAATAAAACCAAACTTCAAAATGTATAAAAATGAGAGCAAGAGTTTAAAGTCTAGCTATTTTAAAGATACTGACAATTTCCCCTTTTAGAAGCATGAAACATTTTAGGGCCGAAGAGTAAACATTATGGAATCACCCAGTCTCATCTACCATGCAAGGTAAAAACTCTCTTACCAGTGATCTTTGAAACTCTGAACATCTCTGGATCAAGAAACTCATTGCTTTTTATTGTCTTTAAGAAAAAAAAAAACACAGAATATGTTAGTCCATTATTTTTAGGTGATTCGAGCAATCCAAAAGCCTACAGAGAATATGTGAAAGTCCTGTTCTCCCCTCTTCCACTCCTCCCTTCTCCCTTCAGAGGTGACCGTTGTTAACTGTTCCTTCTAGCCCCTTTTTTATACATTTATATCCATGGTTCTCAGTCAGAGCGATGTTGCCCCCCAGGGGACATTTGGCAGTGTCTGGAGGCATTTTTGGTCGTCGTGGCTGGAGGTAAGATGCTTCTGGCACCTAGTTGGTTGAAGCCAGGGGTGCTGCTCGACATCCCACAATGCACAGGACAGCTCCTCACAAAACAAGAATGATCTGGCCCCAGATGTCAATAGTGTCAAGATTGAGAAACCCTGGTATATACATTAAAGATGGAGGTGGAGATTATAAATATACCTTTTCATCATAAAGAAATAGGATCACAATCTCCATTTTTCTGTGTTCTGCTTTTGTACCATTTCGAACTCTTCCATGCGAGTACATATACGTATATTTCCACTGCATTCCTTTTAACAGTTGCATAGTATTCTCTAGTACAGATATATTGTAGTTTATTAAACAGTCCCCTGTTGGTGGATATTTAGGTTGGTTCCAATTTTTGCAATTACATACAGTACTGCAATAAGCATCTTTGTACATATATCATCTAT
This sequence comes from Pseudorca crassidens, assembly GCF_039906515.1. Classification (NCBI taxonomy): domain Eukaryota; kingdom Metazoa; phylum Chordata; class Mammalia; order Artiodactyla; family Delphinidae; genus Pseudorca; species Pseudorca crassidens. The sequence goes on from NC_090317.1 coordinate 36,226,325, forward strand.
TAGATAGATTCTTAGAAGGAGAATTACCTAATCAAAGATTATGTGTATTTTCTGTTTTGATAATTCTGACAAATTTCCCTCCCAAAAGGCTTTATAAATGTATATTCCTATCCACAGTGTTTAAGAATGCTGTTTTCTCATACCTTCAGCAACACTTTTATTAATCTTTTAGATTTTTACCAGTCTTATGGGTAAAAAATTATATGTAATTACTGCTGTAATTTGCATTGCTCTGGTACTATCAAGATTGAGTGAACATGACTTTTGGTCATTTAAAATTAATTAACTACTTAATGGAATAATTACCTGCTTATTTACTTTGCCTATTTTTCTATTGGATTTGTTCTTTTTAAAATTTTTATATGATGTATTTTGGAAGGTAATCCTTTGCTGACTACATTGCCAATATTTTCCATCTTATAGCTTGTATTTTAGATTTATTTACTGTCTTTTTTGTAGAAAATTAAAATATTTTAATTTTGGCATAATCAAATTTATTATTCTTGGGCTTCCCTGGTGGTGCAGTGGTTGAGAGTCCGCCTGCCGATGCAGGGGACACGGGTTCGTGTCCCGGTCCGGGAGGATCCTGCCTGCCGCAGAGTGGCTGGGCCCGTGAGCCATGGCTGCTGGGCCTGCGCGTCTGGAGCCTGTGCTCCGCAGTGGGAGAGGCCACAGCAGTGAGAGGCCCGCGTACCGCAAAACAAACAAACAAGCAAATTTATTATTCTTTTATCTTATGGCTGCTGTGCTTTGGGTCTTGCTGAAGAAGGCCTTCCTTACCCAAAGATGATAAAAAAAACATTCTTCTATATTTTCTTCAAACATTCTTGGTTTTTTTTTCTTCTATGTTCATCTTTTTTTTATGTGTTTTTGGTGTGAGCTGGGGGGAGGGGTCTACCTTTTTTCCAAATAGATAGGCAAGGTCTCAATGAAATTTATGAACTAATTGCTTCTTTCTTTATTGATAAGAAATTTCATCTTAACTATCAATTCATCTATAATCTCTGTTATATGGACTTATTTCTCTCGGTTCCTGGCCTAATATTACTCTGTTTAAAATACTCTAGTCTATTTTGATGTCTGATGTTGTAAGTCCCCACTTCTCAGGATTTTTCCTTCCAAATATCATTCGCTATTCTTGTACATTAGAATCAGATTGTGAGTTTTCATAAATGTTCAATTGAGACTTTTATTGGGATTGCTTTGAATTTTATATCTATGTTTAGTGAGATTTGACATTTTTATAGTATTTTTAAAATGAAAATATCTTTATTCTCTTCAATAAAGACTTGTATAGTTTTCACCAAGTAGGTCCAATGCATTTCTTGCAGATTTATTCCTAGATATCCTGTAATTTTGCTTGCTTTTGTAAATGGAATGCTTTTACTATAACTTTTATTTTGTAATTGGCTATTTCTGGAGTACAGGAAAACTATTATTTTTGTATGTTGATCTTGTATGTGGCCACCCTGCTGAACTATCTTTCTGGAGCAAATTTTTTTTAGTTAATTTTCTGGAATTTTCTGAGTAGACAATCATACAGTATGAAAATAGTGATAATTTTTTCTTTTATTTTGCAAAATTTATACCTCATTTTCTACCCTATTGTATTCTCATTACTTTGTAAGCCTACATGTTTAAAAGTTGCTTCTTATAAGTCAAAATCTCTTCTGAGTTTTTTTGTCCAGTAGTTTCAGTTCAGTTTTTTAGAGCCAAACAGAGTAAGATAAACCCTTCTTCTACAGGATAACCCTTCAAATATTTGAATATGTTTATCATGCGCCCCACATCTTCAGGTTTCCAAGATAAGCAACTCTGTCATCTTCAATATATATACCTTTCCCACCCAGAGTCATCTTTTTGTAAATGCACTCCATTTTGTAAATGTCCGTCTCAAAACGTGATGTCCAGAGTGGAAGAGAGTTCAGATGTTGTCTGACCATTGCAGAACATACAGAAACTATAGATTACAATGTTAGAGCTAAATGGTTTTAAAATATTTTGTTTGCAGTGGAATCCTTTTATTAATGAACTCTTAGGCAGAACCCTAATCCTTAAAACAGTTAAGAGTGAAGTTTCTCTTGTTGAAATGAAAGGAGGGTGAGAGGTTATAGAACCTTTATCATTTCAACTTCCTTTTTGTTCCCCAAGGTAGCCAGCCCAAGGAGAATCCTGAGGATCTGAAGAACATAGTTTGAAACCCATGCATTGAGTCCAACTCCTTCAAATACGATGTGGCCCAGAGATGAGAAATGACTTACTGAGATCACACAGTTACTTAGCAAAACTGACAGAACTAAACTTGGGTCTCAATTTCCATTCCAGAGATCTTTACACTGTCATACTATTCCTTACTATTAACCCCACCCCACCTTAATGACTCATATTAATCTTAGGATCACTACCAAGCATAAAGTGGATAGCTAGTGGGAAGCAGCCGCGTAGCACAGGGAGATCAGCTCGGTGCTTTGTGACCGCCTGGAGGGGTGGGATAGGGAGGGTGGGAGGGAGGGAGGCACAAGAGGGAAGAGATATGGGAACATATGTATATGTATAACTGATTCACTTTGTTATAAAGCAGAAACTGACACACCATTGTAAAGCAATTATACTCCAATAAAGATATTAAAAAAAATCTTAGGGTCAACTAAAATCCCAGGGCCACTGTTAATATCCATTTTGTTCCATCTGATACAGTTGAATTTTGGAAATCTGTATTTACTAGATTTTATATTTATTAAATGTATTAAATGTACTCTCTCCTAGAACTCAAAGGAGCATTAGAAATCTTTTGTCTTGGCCCATTAGTCCTTCCTTTGAAAAACTTTCTAAATCTTGATTCTGTCATCCAACACCAATCTTGATTCTGTCATCCAACATCCAACATCAATTGATGTCATCCAACATCAATCAATCAATCCAACATCAACATCCAACATCAATCAGTTTCTTTTGGCAGGACCATTCAAGTAAGACTCTAACTCGTACTGACATTCAACCCCTAGTTCTTCAATTTGCCAACAAATGTATAACCAAGACCTAATTTCAAAAACTTCAGACTTACATTTTTTTTATGGTTCTTCTCCTCCCTTACCTGGAGAATTCCTACTCATCTATTGAGACCCATTTCAATTGTCACCTCCTCTGTGATGTGTTACTGGGTCCACATTCCTCATTCTTGAAGCAGTGTTGACAGGTCCCATTTCTATACAATAGAATTGTAATAACTGACATACTTCCTCTGTTATTTTATGAATTCCTTTAGGGTCTTATGTGTTCTTTGCATCCCCGGGACCTGAGCCTAGGATGGCAGGTGGACTATGGTGGCTACCTACGGAGGAAGACTGTGAGGTCGGGTAGGAACTCAGTGGCAAGAGCATTGTGAGGAGTTAATGACTTCTGCCATGAGCTCAGGAGACAAGTATTTTGCCAACCCTGGCCCAGGGCATAGTCAGTACTCAAAATATGTTTTTAAATGTATTTTTGCACCCATACCCTGAGATGTCTAGTAACTTTATCAAAAGGAAAATAAGCTGGGCATGGCTTGTGTCAACCCTTGTTTGTGTCTACTGATCATAATTTCTCTTGAGTGTTCACAAACAATATTCTAATAACCCTTTTTAGATATTTTTTCCTGGGTATCAGCATCGAGTTAATTATTGGTTTATATTTTCTGAGATATACTTCTTCCCCTTTTCAAAAAAGTAGGACAACATTTCCTTGTCTTTAGCCTTTTGGCGCCTCTTCCATTTTCCAAGAACTTTCCAGGTGGTGGTGACTCATTTGGAGAAAATGGCCCCTTTCACTCGGACCTTTCAACAGCATTGTTTGTAATGGTCAGGGGCCATGACTAGGAGAGCTGTTTCTTGGAAAAAGTCTATTTGAATTGGGCAAATCAGAGGCTGAAGTCAGGATGGCCAATAAATGTGTTATTGACAGAGGCCTGGCCTAGAAAGACAGCCAAGTCTAGGGAGGCAGTTTTCTCTGAACCATGGCCCAGCAAGCATTTTAGATGGCTCTTCCTGTCTCTCTTCCCTTCCCCTTCTCTTGGCTACATGTTCTTCTCGTGCTCTAGTTTGTCTCCTCTGAGCTGAATTTGGATGGCTAAAGTGTAACCTCAGCACAAAAATGACCAGAAGAATGCACATCTGCCCTTGAGTTCCGGATGAGGACCTAGGTCAGTGACTGTTAGTGACAGAGATAATAAACAAAACAATTTCAAGAAATTGCAGATATTAGATTAATAATAGATACACTTCAGCTGTCTATATGTGAAAAAGAGAGGATATCAGCTGTGTAGACACACACAAAATACAGTAAAATGATGATTCATTAGGATACTAAAAGCAACCGATTTTTTTGTGAATTTACCATGTGCCCAGTCCTGTGCTAGACACTGGGAGGATGCAAAGACATGATCCTGAAGATGTAGCAATAATTTTTAAAAATCTTCTACCTTAATAAGAGAATGACGTATAGCCAATATCTGGTGTTTGGTCTTATTATTTTTTTAAAGCCTTTTCTTTAACAAGATTGGAACCAAAGTATGATTGAATTTTTTAAAAGGCTAACCTTCAATAACTGAAAAATGAAATTCATCTAAACTCTCTGTTCCAACTATGTGTTAATTAAATGACCCTTGATCTACTGTACATGCAAAGAAAATGACGTTGCTATGACTGCAGCCCACCCAGTACTGTGGGTTGCTTTGTAGAAGCTGCGGCAAGCCTGGTTTTTACTGGGGCTGGGAAATCTCGTCATGCAGGTTCAGTCTAGCTCAGGTTCTTGTCCCTTCAGTGTGGATCTCACCACTTATTTGGTAAGAGGTACAGTGAGAAGTGGGCCTTCAGCCCTCCAAGGGGTTGTGTCCTGTTGCTATAAACCATCAAAAGCCTGACTGCTGATCCCAGCAGCTCATGCAAGGGACAAATGTAAACACGAGCTGCTTTGCTCTCAGTGGAAAGGTTTGATTTGAGCTCCTTCCAGGCGATCACACTGGCTGCCATTTTATACAGTCTATTTCTGTCTTCCTGTACACATCCCTCAATTTGCATTCCTGCTTAAACTTGCCACTAGTCCTGGCTCTCTGTGTGGTGGAATGGATTTGAAGAGGAGGAAAGAAAGGCTTTTTGTGAGGAGGGGGAGAATACAGGACTTTCACTAGCTCTTCCTCCTGGATGTCTTCAGAGAAGCATTTTGTCTCCTGGCCTCCTTGAGGGTTGTCATAGAAGCTCTCATTTAGTACAGACATCAGCCTTACTTCTTTGTGTATTTGACTTTGAACCAATTTGGCTCATTAAAACAATGATGATTGGCGTAACGGGAAGATGAATGGCAAGAAGAAGGTGGAAACAGAACTTTAGAGACGGTTTACATGAAGAGAGTGATTTGAAGGGGCCATCAAAAGCCCTCAAATATCTTTCGCCAGATCTTAAGGAACACGAGACATCCACCATTAGAGCTTTATTCCTTAGGGTTCAGTTATGGTCCTCTCTAGGCAGTACCTCCAACCCTGGGCGGGATGCAGATTAAGCTCTGAACACTCTAGCATGATTTAGCTTATCAGAAATTTGCATTCAACTGATCGTTTCCCAGCAACCAGTTGGCCTTCCTTGCCAGTACATTTGACTTGGATGATTTCCCCCGTTCTTAAGGGAAACTAATTTAATTGTGTAAGTTCGCAATCTTACAGGCTCAAAAAGCAATTGGTATGAGTCAAAACTTGGAATGGCTAAGCAGTTTAGATGATTGTATAAACAAGGTCCAAAAGTCAATTTTTCAGACCATTAAATGTAGGTCAGATGCAAGAAGAGAATTAAATCGTTACAGAAGGGACTCAACCAAGAAATGTCCACCAGACTAGCAGCTCCTTGAGGATGGGAGCTGCGTCTTATTCTTTCTGTATCCCTGACAGTTACCATGGTGGCTGAATTCTCATGAGCATTCAGTGAATGCTATTCAATAAGTAAACAAATTCAGAACAATTTCTTGACTAAAAGATCGATTCTGGAGTGCATTACCAAGTAATGTTGGAGAGTCCTTTATTGCAGGGATTTTATGAAAGAAGATAGGCACTACTATGCCCAGGATGTGGAAGTAAAGTGTTCTGTAGCGGCAGAGAAAGACGGTGGATTTTCCTTCTAGGCCTTGGGTGCTATGAAATGGTGAAGAGAGTTTGTATTGGGTTCTCTCTCTCTCTCTCTCTCCCTCTGTGTGTGTGTCTGTGTGTGTCTGTCTCTCTTTGCCAAAACCTGATTTACTTTACCAGCTTTTCTATTTTTTTTATTGAAGTATAGTTGAAAAGACTCAGACCTACTAGAGAATGGGCTTGAGGACACGGGGAGGGGGAAGGGTAAGCTGGGACAAAGTGAGAGAGTGGCATGGACATATATACACTACCAAATATAAAATAGATAGCTAGTGGGAAGCAGCCGCATAGCACAGGGAGATCAGCTCGGTGCTTTGTGACCACCTAGAGGGGTGGGATAGGGAGGGTGGGAGGGAGGGAGACGCAAGAGGGAAGAGATATGGGGACATATGTATATGTATAACTGATTCACTTTGTTATAAAGCAGAAACTAACACACCATTGTAAAGCAATTATACTCCAATAAAGATGTTAAAAAAGGGGAAAAAAATAAACTTTACCAGCTTTTCTTGGCCCACCTCATTTCCCCTTAGGTCATACAGCTTTTGCAAAGTAATTATAATAATTTGCATTCATACAGCACTAATACTTTTCAACGCATTTTCATAGGCACTATCTCTTTTTGTTCTAAATTGGAAAAAAAACCCTACTATGAAGCAGTCAGAGTAGTATTAGTTCCATTTTTCAGATGAGGAACCTGAGGTATAGAGTATTTGAGTGACTCGCTCATGATCATATAGCAATGTGTGACTGAACCAGAACTAGAAGTCAGTCCCAAGTCTCAAAATTCAGGAATGGACGTTTGTTAGGAAAACAGCAGATAGTCCTACTGCCTTCATGGTTATAATCCTCATACTTTTTATATTGTTTCAAATTCCTTCTTTATACTCCATTCTAGGCCTATGAGGCTGACACTTGAGAAATGGCCAAGTCAGACATTATCTCAACTGTGGAGTATCAATTTATCCTCAGCTTTTTTTTCCTTCAAATATGAAGTGTGCGCTTAACTAGATTTATAACAACGTTGGGCAGGACATCTTTCTGTCTCTGCTTAAGCCAGCTGACACAGAAGTCTTCTGAAATGTATTGCCCCAGAATGCATCTTCTCTTCCTCAGCTTTCTTTGACAGTCACAGCAGGAGGACCTCTTGTATTGGCTGATAGTTTATTGAGTCCTTTCCTTCCTGGGGCTGGCAACCTTCTCACACAGATTCAAGAGGCAGCAGATCTAGTGTAATTACCAGTCCAAACCCTATTTGGTGTCCCAGAATGGAATGAGTAAGGCAGTGTTGTACTGAAACCATGGATGAAGCTGGACCTCAGAGCCTGGGATGGATGCCAGGACTGGAAGAGCCAAGGACTTTGCAAAAACCAGAGGTCTAGGCAGGCTGTGAGTCATTAACTAAAAAAGCAGTTAGGAATTAGGAAATAAGCTTCTTACTGGGGTTAAAGCAAGGCCAAGGGTCAAAAACTGAATAGCAATGGACAACAGTAACAACAACAATACTGCTTTAGAAAATGAGATAAAAGTCTGCTTTCGCCCAGAAGCCTGCTAAAATGGAGCTGACTCTAGGGAGTGGCCAGCCTGAGATCCATAGGTGGGAGTAAGAAAGCCATCTTTACAGGTCGGGAGCGGAGAGTGGTGGTCACAGCAAAGGTGCTATCTTGACAGTCGAGAGATGTCCTGGAGCACGGTTTCTCAACCCTGGTACCATTGACATTTTGGTCCAGAGTTAGTTCTTCGTTGTGTGGCGCTGTTCTGCGCATTGCAGGACATTTAGCGGCATCTCTGACCTCTACCCACTAGATGTCAGTAGCATCCATCCAAGTTGTCACAACCAAAAATGCTTCCAGGTAATGTTCAGTGTCCCTTGGGGAGTTAGGGAGAGGTAAAATGGACCCGGGGTTGAGAACCACTGCTCTAGAAGCTATGGATTGTGAAAGCTTATTGGTCGCAAGCCTTCTAGGGTCCACAGACTTCTGAATTATTTTCGGAGCAGGAAATCTAAGGTAGCAGATGTAAGCATCTGTTGGGAAGGTAATCCCATCCTTCCCAAGTGTTCTCTCACATCTAGTGCCTGGCTCACCTCTCCCATTAGGCACTATTGCAGTTCCTAAGAATAGTGAACCCTTGGAATTTTCTGGAAATCCTACTTAATTGCAAACTGAAAGGCAGATCTCCTCATGGTTTTCATTCTCGGGACAAATGTGAAAATACTTTTTACTTTTTGCAATTGAGTTCTAAAAGACATGTTAAGTTTCTGTTTTCTTTTTATCTTGAACTTTAATTTCTTCATTTCCGTTCCTTTCCTACTTTCATTCAACCATATCCTTCACAATGCAAGTATATAGCTGATGAGGTGGGATACCCAGAGGCCAGGAACTGGCAGGAACTGGGCCTAAGAACCTCTGCTCTGGGAAATACTTGCAAAAGATATTGTACCCACTTATCTGTCTTCCACCTCAGCCTTTTTTCTTACCACCTTTCTTAAAAACATGAGGAAGAATTCTGTGCACTCTTTTTCCTCACTGTTGCTCTTGCGGTGGCTTTGCATGTCTGTCAGAAGTAGGAGTCCTCTGAAGGCCTGTCAGAACAGTTTTGTGGACTGAAACATGCTATAGAAGAAGCAACAGGATATAGTGGAAATGGCCTTAGACCAGGAGTCCGAACCCAAGTTCTAGTCTCTTTCCCTCTTTATAGACATTTGATCTTGCAAATCACCTTACCTTGGCTAAACCTCAATTTCCTCATGTGTAAAATAGAACTACCTGTTTGTCTCCATGGTAACTATATGGTTCAAAAGATACAGTGGGGTGAAAGCAGCATGAAACAGGTAAAAGCTTTTACAAATGCAAAATGATATTAATATTATTGCTTAATTGTAGTCACGCCTCTTCAATTATTCTTACCCAAGTGTCACGATATCCACTGGACAGATGTCAAAGTCAAGGCTATAACAACAGTTCCTTCCTCTCGCCTGCAGTGACAGACCTACTCTCTAGGCCTTCCTCTCCAGATCTACTATCTACTTTCTACCCTATTCCACCCTGCTCTGTGCCCTTGGAGGCTGACCCATACCAACAGGCTACCTTGTCTTCAGGATTCCAGTTGTGTTTGGCCAAAGGGAAGCACTGGCAGGGAGGAGAGGAGTGAGGTTAGGCTATTTATTCCCTGGTACCCTGCCTGCAAGGATGCTGGACATCCCTTCACTGAAGGTCACAGCTCCTATCAGGAAGCTCTCTTCGTATAATTTTCATGTTCTCTCCTCCCTCTGGTTTCTGGTATCTGCTACCTCTCCTCTCTCTTTCAGGCGTAAGGGTGGTAATGGACCCCATTATTACTAGTCCTGGGATACTTAAGCATTTCCTATGGTTTCTTTATACACTGCCCATACTTTTGTAATCAGTTGCCTTTGTTAAACTTTATTCAATTTATCTACTCTGAGTGTGTCATGTGTTTTTTACTAGCACCCTGACTGATATACTCACCAAATCTCTTCCTTTTCTTCTCTGCTGACGTTTCTATTGTAGTAAAATATATACTTGTAAAGGAGGGGACATTATGTAACGAAATGCAGGAGGTTTATGGCCATTAGTATTCTGTCCAATCATGTTGAGAATTAGCTTCTGAGTCACCACCTCTGAACATCTATAATCAAGCTGTATGTTCCTTATCAATTGGACAGTCCATTTTCTTTGTCCTATCCGCAGCCAACCATTGAGGAACGTTTAGAGGCCATGACTCTCGTGCCTACTGTCTCTCACGAAGTTCGTATCCTTGCTGAATTCCAGCAGCCTGGGAGGCAACTGTCTGATGCACACTCCAGTCTCTGGTTTGCTGTAAATCAGTTTGCACCCCTTTGCTTCCTTTGGACTAAGTTTGCAGAGAATGAGCTTACATCCTTTTGCTTCCCTTGGACTGGAGTCTCAGGAAGCCTGGGAAGGGGGGTACAGTTAAGCCTCTGGGATTCCATGACAGCTGCCAGCATTCTGGCCTTGGTGTCTCTGTTTATTAACCGTGTCCAACCTGGAATGTTTTATAGACTGTCAGAGCTAGAAGATACCTCAGAAATCAACTAGTTCAGAGGTTCTAAACTTAAGATCTATAGATGGGCTTTAGGGAAATCCTTAAACTCCCTATATTATATGCAAAATTAGCTATCTGTGTGCACATATGCATTTTTCTGGGAAGAAAATCCATAGCTTTCATCAAATTCTCAAAAGGGCTTGTAACAGAAAAGAGACCTAGACGTCAAATGGCTCTAGAACAGCATCCTCACCTTACAGCAGAGGAAACTGAGGCCCAGAGAGAAAGCAACTTATCCAAGATTTCACAGTAAGTCAAAGGCAGGGTTTAACCTAGAACCAAGGTAGAGGTGAACTCCCCCCATTTTTTAAAAACAAACCTTTCCTTCCTCTACTGAATTCCAAAGCCATACTCCCACTATACTTTGTGCACAGTAGATACCAGATAACGGTTAAATGCAATTGATAACTGCATTGGGCCCTATAAGCATACTTGCTTCTTTAACTGACCCTACCAAACAGAATCGAGCTGTGTGGGGCTCAGGGCCAACCATAGAGCTTAGTGGTGCCAAGGGATCAGGCAGGGTTTTTCCACCCCAGTTCTCTCTGATGAATGGAGTTCTGTCTCGTCCCTGTTTCTCTGAGCCAACTTGTCCCCAGGGCTCTGTGGAGGGGCAGGTGTCGGTCCTGGGCATGGACTCAGCAGTCCAACTCCAGCGCCTCTGCAGCTGTTCTCATCCCTGTGAGGCCCCCAGTGGGAGCTAACACAGAGACTCTCGGAAAATGGCAAAGAAAAGCTAAGGAAAAAACACCCTGGAGTACTGAGGGGTTGCCAGGCTTCTAGGGGAGCTGGCACAGCCTTGCTCAGGTTATTAAATCACACTAGCTCCTGGTAAAATAGGGTGAAAAGTCTTATTCCTTCCCATCTTCCCTTCTATGGCCCTCTTTCCCGGGTCACAGGTATTTTCATACTACCCAGAGTCCCCTACTGTATTTCCTTACCTCGGTCTCCCCATGTAGGAAATGAGTACCTTTGCTGTATAGCTTAGGCACCCGGTGTGGCAGAATAAAAGCAGTCTGGAATTCCAGTATCGGCTCTGTAACTAACTAGCAATGTGATCTTTTACAAGTCACTTAATCTTAATGATCTTTCATGCTTCATTAATAAAACATGGGGCTAATGAACAAATGACGTAATGGAGGTGAGATCACTTGACAAATGCAACACAACAAAAGCTATGTGGGGTTATTATGTTCTTTCACCACTCAAAGAAAAATTATTTTAAAAGTTGAAAAGAATAACCTTGAGGGACAATAGCCCAGCTGAGATCTGGCTGCCTAGATTTCAGTCTAACTGGGTTTTCTGGGGGAAATTCTAGAATGAAGTGGGAAGAAAAGTCACCACTGGCTTTGAGTCTAAGACCAGTGGAAGGAATCAGTTGACAGAAATGTGATTTATTCCTGGAGTTTCACATGATACTTTATTTCCTAGAAACCTATGAGAAGAGCTTCTAAGGACTAGTCACTCTTCACCAGGAAAAGAAGAAGAGAGATCCAATCAGATCTAGTGCTGGAGATCAGAGGGCGTCAGCCTCAACATGACTTGCTATAGGAATAAACTAGCTTGCAGAGGGGCAGAGAGTTTCCAGAGGGTGGCGCAAGATAGTGGGAAGAGGATATCCATCCCTCCTTGCACGATCGGCCCCTCAACACTGTTTCCTAAGGTACCATGAGGCAAATCACGGTCAGTGCCTTCAAGAAATGCATGCCTTGATGGCTGAAAGAGAGAGAAAGGACAAAACCCGTAGGGTAACTTAGGTGCTTAAAGAAATGGTCTTTAGTTGGGGAGGGGGTGGACGTGTGTTTCAATGCATACAATTAGGAAACAAACAGATCTAGAATTTAGTAAACAAGTCAACCTTTATCTCTTTTGACTTTCTGTAATATGTGGTACAGTAGACAATGATCACTAGTGGTCTGGAATAATCTTATTATACTGTAATATCCTTAATTATGAGACGGTTTTAATTATTATGGTTCTTAGACTCTTCCTACTCTTGTTATTACTGGTGATGATAAGATTTTTTAAATATTTGACTTTTTAGACTTAGACTTAGTGGAGATACAATGGTGAACAGAACAGAGGAGGGTTCTACTCTCTTGGATCTTATATGGTGGTGGTGGTGGTTCTAGCTTAGATTGGGAGATAAGGAAGACCTCACTGAATAGGTGAAATTGGACTTCTGCTTCTGCAATATGGGAGACTAAGTTTTCTAAAACGTCTTCCTGCTACAATACAACTATATCCTGGATAAATTATAGCAAAATTTTTCTTTACATTTCCCTTTTTTAAACAGCTTTATTGATATATTGATATAATCCACATAATATAAGTTCATCCATTTAGAGTATAATTCAATGGTTTTGGGTATATTACATTATTAATGTTTTTAATTAGGGTAAAATATATATTACAAAAAATTTGTCATTTTAACCGTTTCATGTGTGCAATTCAGTGGCATTAATTACCTTCGCAATGTTGTTCAACCATCACTACTACCCAGTTCAAGAATTTTTTCATCGTCCTACATAGAAGCTCTGTAATCTTTAAGCAGTAACTCCCAATCCCCTTTCTCCTAGACTCTGGTAACCTCTAGTCTACTTTGTGTCTCAGTGATGTTGTCTATTCTAGATATATCACATAAGTAGAATCCTACAATATTTGTCCTTTTGTGTCTAGTTGATTTCATTTAGCATAATGTTTTCAAGGTCCAAGTTGCATGTATCAGAACTGCATTCTTTTGTTTGTTTGTTTTTTTGCGGTACGCGGGCCTCTCACTGCTGTGGCCTCTCCCATTGCGGAGCACAGGCTCCGGATGCGCAGGCCCAGCGGCCATGGCTCACGGGCCCAGCCGCTCCGCCGCATGTGGGATCCTCCCGGACCGGGGCATGAACCCGTGTCTCCTGCATTGGCAGGTGGACTCTCAACCACTGCGCCACCAGGGAAGCCCAGAACTGCATTCTTTTTGCGGTTGAATTGTATGAATACATTACTACAATGTGACTCGTATGTATATACCACATTTTGTTTATACACTCATCTGTTGGTGGATACTTGGATTGTTTCTGCCTTTTGGCTATTGCAAATAATGCCGTAATGGACATTGCACGCAGGTATCTATTTGAGTCACTACTTTCAGTTTTTTGGTATATATACCTAGAAGTAGAATCGCTGGGTCTTTAGGTGTGATATTGTGATTTATAATAAGAAATATATATTTGGTCTTTGTCCCTATTTCTGGCAAAAGAACTCCAGAAACCCTTGGAATTTTCTAAGTGATGTGAGCTACAAAGGTGTTTCTATTATGTCAATGACGTAACTTTTGGAAAGCGCCTGAGGATGGGGGCTGGTTGCCAGGAGAATCAACCATGTGATTAAAGGGTTAGAATTTTCAGCCCCACACCCAGACCTCTTGGGAGGGGAGGGGGCTGGAGATTGAATGGATCGCCAATGGCCAATGATTTAATTAATCATGCCTATATAATGAAACTTCCATGAAAACCCAAAGGAGAGGGTTTGGAGAGCTTCCAGGTTGGTGAACACGTGGAGAGCAAGGGAGATTGACTCAGAGAAAGCATGGACACTCCGTGCCCTTTCCCCATACCTTGCCCCAAGCATCTCTTCCATCTAGCTGTTCCTGATTTATATCCTTTTATAATAAACCAGTAATCTAGTGAGTAAATGGTTTTCTTGAGTTCTGGGAGCCACTCTAGCAAATTAATCAAACTTAAAGAAGAGGTCTTGGGGGCCTCTGATTTATAACCCAACAGTCAGAAGTACAGGTGAGAACCTGGACTTGTTACCGGCATCTGAAATGGAGGAGCTGGGGGCAGTCTTGTGGGACTGAGCCCTTAACCTGTGGGATCTGACACTATGTCTGGGTAGATAGTGTCAGACTTGAATTGTAGGGCATCCAGCTGGGCATCCAGAATTGTCTGTTGGTTTGGGGAGCCTCACCGTGAACACACACACACACACACACACACACACACACACACACACTGGAATTGACGACTGGTGTCAATGAAGTGGGATTAGCCCTGGCTCACAGAAACTTGTGGTTTGGAAGAGAAAGGATGAAAGGACAGAGAATGATGAACCTTTGATTCCTGTGTGGCCACATGGTCACCCACAGTACGAAGCAGCAGCTATGCTGCCATCACTTCCTAAAGGTAAAAGTTACCAGTGGAATTTAGTGATGGCTCCAACTCCTGGGGAGTTAATTCACTGGATGCGTAAGGAAATGTAAACTGATAAGAGCGAGACAAAATAGTCACTCCCTTGGGTATTGTGATCTATAATAGATAAACTAAAAGAGAATAGTGTGTCAGATTTTGATGCTAGACCAAAAGCAGATTTCAGTGACTCAGAACTTCAGCTGCCTCCCCCCAGCCCCCGCCGAGGTAAAAACTGTGCAGGGACAACACAAAGTACATTTAAGACCTCTGGTTGCCAAGAAGTTAACATGGGGAGAGGGCAAAACCAAGAAACTCCTGAAACCAGGGAGTGTGGTATATGAATGTCAAGCAGAACACCCCAAAGGAAGCAGCTGACGCTTGTATGCAAGCCATGTAGTACTGGCTTTGTGATGACCGGAATAGTCACCTGCTGAATATGCCTGTTATCCAGGGCACTTTCACATGGGCACCCCTTATCATCTCAATGCTGTAAAACATAAAAAACAGTTCTGGAAGCGTTATGGAATTTGCTGCCTCAGCCTCCCCTCAGGGGGTCTTACAGATTCTAATAAAAACATTAGGTTAATTAACAAGGGAATAAGGAGGGGCTGAGGGGAGAGTCACGGGACTCTTGCCAGCAAGGTGGAAATGTTGAAATGGTTATGAGAAATAAGGTGAATAAAGCAAATATCAATAGGACCGAAACGAAGAGTAAACGGAGATGGAAGAGTTGTCCCAGCAAGGTGGAAATCTTTAGATGGTTATTAAGAAGTGGGGTTAGACATTGATGGGGTCAAAGTGTCCTCCTGCTGGTTCCCCCACATTAGAGGATCCCAAACAAGTCTGCTCTGTTTACTCCAATTGGAAGAAATGTAACCTCTGATCTATAGCCAGTTGGTCAGAAGTACAGGTAACAACAACCTAGGCTTGTGACTGATCTAAAGGGTGGGGGGCAGTCTTGTAGGACTGAACCCTTAACCCGTGGAATCTGATGCTATCTCCAGATAGATAGTGTCAGAACTGAGTCGAATTGTAGGCCACCCTGCTGGTATCCAAGCTTCGCTTATTAGAGGTGTGGAGAAACCACTTCACACATACACACACCCTCGCATGTTAAAATTGGGTCCAGGGACCCAGTTATATGCAATTTTGTGTTTAGTGTTTTGAGGAACCTGCAACAAACATTTCTCAATGTTTTTCTAAGCTTCCGGAAAAGAAAGGCAGGAGAGAGAAGAGGGACCAGAAGTTGAAACTAGAGCAGCAGGCAGTACGTAAAGGCCTGAGCTTCCCTGAGGGCAAAACCCATAATCGGAGCCCTGTGCTTTGGATATTATCAGAAGTGCAGGACATGCAAGTGCCAACTAAAGAATGTCACTCATCATCTGGCCCTACAAGGATTGAGTCATTAGCCACTTCAGTTGCTGACCTTCAACCCACCCTGAAAGGAGTTCATGACAGAGATCAAGAATGAGGTACTCAGTGCTCTGGGAAAACTGGCAGAACAGGCCTTCAGATAGATATTTTCAGGAGAAGATTTTTTTTTATGAAACTGGATTCTTGCATCTTTCTATACTTAGAAAAGCACTAAAACCATTAACTAAGGTATCTATCTGTTCCTCGTGACTAGCAGCAACCTTCTACCGAGATGTGTGCTTAGTTGCACGTACCTCCTTCACCAAAATCACATATGTACATATGTGTATAACCCGCCCCCCCCTTACTTCTTGAAAACAATTTCTCAGAGCTGTCTGAGAGGCTGTCTCCTGGGCTATAGTCCTCAGTAAGATACTGAATAAACTTGACTCAAGCTTTTTATGTTGTGCAGGGTTTGGGGTCTTTTTTTTCAGTTGACACAAGGTCCTTGAAAAGTGAGGGACCTGAAGCTGCAACCTCCGCATTAAGCCAGAACCCTTAAAAGGGGATATACCAAAAACCTACCTGTAAACTTGTTTGTCTCTGTCATGACTCCAGGTAGGAAACAAAATAAACAAGAGTACTACTGTTACTGCTGCTGTGACTGGTGCTACTGCAAGTATCCTCTTGAGAATCTGCATCCCAAAGCTTGTTCTGACACAGGTCTGGAATTCAGATTCATACTACTCGTGTCACAAGGGGAACCAGAGCTGGAAAAAGGTGCTACCCCCACATCGTTAGTGTCCCCTGGCACCTGGCAGAAACAAATTCATGTCTTTTTCAGAGAAAAGCATCCCCAGCCTAGACCCCTGAGGATTCCCAAAGATTTAATGTAATCAAATGTGAGCTCATCATTTTAAAAATGATCAAACACAAAAGGAAACAAGTCACCATGAGGGAGAGTTAGCGAGAACAACAAGTTTGGATTCTCAAGGACATAAGATATTACAACGATCAGATAAGGACCTAAAATAACTTAGTATGGATTATTTAAATAAACCAAACGTGTAACCAAAATGGGATGAGAAAAAGAGACTATCAGCTGTGACTAGGCAAATTTGGGGAAAACAATGAAATAGAATTTCTAAAAGTCAAAATGATTATCATTGAAATTCGAAGCTCTTTGAGTGGGTCAAACGGCAAATTAAATACATCTGAAGAAAGAAAGAGCAAAGTGGCAGATTTGAAGATGTTTTCCAGAATGTAGCCCTAAGAGATAAGAAGATGGAAAATATGAAGGTGAGACTGAGATATGGAAGATAGAGTGGGAAGGTCAAACATGTTCCTAATTTTCAAATGACCCCAGAGAAATGGTGTAACGAGAAATGGTGATCAAATAGACTGGTAAATATATATGTAGATAAACTCAAGTAATATTAACTATATAAAATAATTAAAATAATAATGACTAATTTGTGGGGTTAAATAAAAGATCTGAAATTCTAAGCAACAATGGCATGTAAATTGAGGGTTGCTCAGACTTAAATACAGTATGCGGTACTTTATTTTATTTTTGTTGCTGTTGTTGTTTGGGGGTTTTTGTTTTTGGCCGTGCCGTGCAGCTTACGGGATCTTAGTTTCCTGACCAGGAATTGAACCTGGGCCCCCAGCAGTGGAGGCACGGAGTTCTAACCACTGGGCCACCAGGGACGTCCCCCAGTATGTGGTGAAGATTTGATGGGGAAGACGCAGCTAGGCCTGTGACTCTGGGAAGAGTGCTTTCTATGTAGAGGGAGCTGCAAGAGTGAGGCTCTGAAGCACGAAAGGTCTTGATGTGTTTGAGAAGCAGAAAGAAGGCCAGTGTGACTGGAGCTAGCTAGCATATGTGGCATAAGAGATTGGATAATATACAGCCAAGATAGAAAGTGGATTTCATTCTGCCTCTGGTTAACAGGCTTTGGAGGGTTTTTAGCGGAAGAGTGCTACGCCTGCTTGAAATTATAAAGTACAATACTACTATGACTACAGTATGCAGAAGAGTGTGAGTGTATGTGTAGGGGTGGACTTGGACTAGGAGGGTGACAATGGACAAGATAAAATGTGAGTTCTAGTAAAAAAAAAATGACTCCCAGATTTCTGGTTTGGGCAGCTGGCGGAATTGTGGTACCAGTGACTGAGATGAGGAAAGTTGGAGGGAAGTGGGATTTGGAGAGGGAGCAGTAAGAGTTTGGTTTGGGGCATATTAAATCCGGGATGCCTGTCAGATGACCAAATGGAGCTGTCAAGCAGGTAGGTGAATACAGGAGTCTAGAGATAGGAAACATTGTCTCCGCTCACCACGCCAACCCTGCGCCAGCCTGTGACCGGAGCCCATCCAGGGCACGCAGGCAGGAAATGTTCCAGAATGAGAGTAGCAGTAACTTTTAGAAAAAGCCTCATCCGTAATGTTTACTGAATCTTTCATGAACTCATTTTGCAAAGCTTGCCAGCCACACTAAGGGCGGGGCGCACTGTTGGCAAGACGGGGAAATCAGTGTGGTTTGCCTTCCTTGCCACAAGGTTCCCTCTTCTGCGCCCCTGGGGCCACTCCTCTCCCCATAGACACTCTCTGCCCTTCCCTTCACCCTGAATTCCACCAGTAGACAGCTGTATGTTTTGTCTGTGCAGAAGGCTGGCAGAATGGGTCCGGGCAGTTGTGCTATAGAGAGTTAGAATCTCTGTGACTATAGTCAACAAGATGCAGTTCTTCTTCCAGGGCTATTAAGAAAAAGGCACGTTCCTGCTTCCTTTCCTTTATTTATGCAGTTACCTGGAATCCCTTTTACTCCTGTCTCCATCAACCTATATCCCACACGCCCTTCAAGAGGCACACTTTGTGTCATCTTCTCTGTGCAGCCTTCCCCAGTTCTCATGAGTAGAATTCTTCTCTTTGTCGCCTGTGCTCTTCTTGCTTTTTATGCCTCTGTAATGGTGCTAAAAACAGTATGCCTTGCATTCCAATTATTTGTGAGGTTCTGACTCCTTATTATGCTGTCAACTCGGAAGACAGGGGCCTTTTTCTGTACATTTCTGTATCTCTCACATAGTTCTTTTGCCATAGCAAGTGTTTGATGAATGAATATTAGTGGAATTGAACTTTCAATGAAAGTATTTTGCACGTTGGAAGTGAGTCTCATAGATATACAAGCAAGACCTTACTTAAATTTCTTTCTGAACAGTTAGACAGTGAAATATAGAATCTACCAGCAGCAGACACGTATGAGAACTCACTGCCAGCATCTGTAATATGTGGGTGGAGAATCTAATCAAGCTTAAATCAAATCACAGAGTGAATTTGCCATTTGCAGCTAATGGACTGCCACACACAGTGATCTGTTGTCTCTCTTTCCCCATTTGTACTTCGACATTTAAGCCACTGGATGGTCCATATAATCTATTGCTCGCACTAATGCATAACCGAGCTAGCTTCCCTTCCCCCAGCTCATGCTGTTTTTTTTTTTAAAGGAAGAACATTGAGTAAACGGTTCAGTGTTCACGTGAGTTGATTGACTTTATTTTGTGGGGGCATTTGATTAATTACAAAGATGGGTGTCATGCTTTTGTGTTCTCTCCTCTGACTTAAATACCCAAGTGTGTTTCAAACAAAAGCTGATGTCAGCAAGACCCTTGATCTCCGAGGATGCTGTAAGTGGTATCATAATGATTATTATTTTTACCACTTTCGTTGCCACCTCATGACAGAAATTTTACCACAAAAAAATGGTTTGCAAAATTATGTATTTGCAACGTAACCTAAGGTGGGTTTTGTATCGTGTTAACTGAGTGGAATTTTAAAAAGCAGATGTGAGTGTGAATTTCATTTGGAAATTATGTCTTACACTCCATTCTTCTCTTTCTTTTCCTTCTTCCTCTTTCTTCCTTTCCTCCTCCTTCCCCTCGTCCTTGTCTTCCTTCTCTACTGCATACTCAGTTACCAGTTACGGTAATGAATAGGAGTTTTCTCATCCATAGATTTAAAATGTGATCCATAAAGATGTTATCTTTTTTGAGTCCAATAAAATGTTCTAATGTGTATCAGGCATTGACGAGGACAAAAGGTGACTCTCCTGCCTAAGCTGTAAACAAGCCTTTGAAATCAGGGATTAGGAAGGCACGTTCTCTCAGGCAATTGAATTGTTTTGTCCCGAATTGAATCAGGACGCCTGAGTGCTAGTCTCAACTGTGCCATGATCCATCCGTGTATCCTTCAGCCACTTTGACATTCTGTGTTTTGGGTTCCTCCTATTTAAGATGGAGGGCTTTCTATTTTCCCAGCTCTGTAACAAAGCAGGGGAGGGCTGCCGTGTCTCAGTATCCAAGGCATTTGGGAAACCTGGGTATCCACATGCACAATATGAATTCGTCTACATTTGGGAACCAGTAACATGTGGGGTGGGATCACACAAGAAACCTGATGCTGAACAGCTGGATTGCAAAATGAATGTGTTTGAAGCCAGCCACACCACTGTGAATTTGTCAGAAGCATAGGGGCTTTGCCTTTCTTAGAAGCTCCCCAGAGAAGGGGTTATCCAAAGGCTTTTCCCAAAGCCTGGGCGGGGGCAGAGAGGCTTGGAGTTGGAGGAGGGTGGGTCATTGTAACAGCAACCCCCAGAGCAATCTGTGACGGCTTTGTTGTCCTACAGTAGGATAGCGTGGCATGTCACTGCCATGGCTGCTTTCGAGCTTTTGTTTTTTCTTCTTGGGAAGTGATTTCCACAAATACCTCCAAAATTAATGGGCTGGTACCTTTGGGGGAAGGGTTGCTGTTTGAAGTATTTACTAAATTCCTTCTATGACCAGTGGTTGGTTGAGGTTTTCTATTTCTTTTTGAGCTAATTTCTTTATTGATGTTTTCCTTTAAAAATGATCCATTTCATCTGTTTTCAAACTAATTGTCATAGTTATGCAAAATGATAACTTCTGAATTCACAGTCATTGCTCCTTTCTTGTTCCTAAATTTATATATTTGTGTTACCTTTCAAAACCTTCGAATGCTAGGTCCTATTGTCTGCCGCTATTGATTTCTTCTTTCTTGTTTCTACTTTTCTGCCTTTGTATAGCCTAGCCTTACAAAGCCTCCTTATTTTCTTTACATTCAGTTGAGGCAAAAACAACCCTGGCTAAATTCTCACTATGCGATTAAGTGCTCTACCAGGAACCACAGGAAGATATATAGGGAGCGATAAACTTGGTCTTTACATTCAGGAGAGCTGTGATTTAATGGGAAGGACTAGGTGAGTATTCATGAAAATACAGGCAGGTTTTGAAACAGAGTGCTAAATGCTAGAGACCACTAGTGGAGGGATGCCCAAGGGAGGGGCTTCCCTCACTCATGACTAAAACTAAATGAAGCCAGTCAGAGTCAGGGGCAACCTCAAACACAGAGCATGGCAGAGACCTTCAGGGTCAAGAGGTGGCAAGGGATAAACAGTTCAGTGGCACACAATGTATCATAGTTAGGGGCTCCAAATTGTATTGGTCCAAGATGTCAGTGGGCGTCTGCAGAAGGGTTCAAAGCCATGTATGTAGCCTCTGTCGTTGGATCCACTACCAGGGCAATATGCAGGCTGCTTATTGAACTAACATGCCAGTTAGGGACTGGGTCACTTGGAGGTGGTACTAAATAGCTCGCAAGGCACCTGCAGATACTCCTAGCACTCACGACATGATACTGAAATGTTCTGTTTCAGTGTATCTCATTCCATCAGATTATGAGCTCCATGAAGTCATGGCCTGAGTCTTACTCATCTTTGTCTCCCGAGTGCCTGAACCATATGTAAGTGCTTTGTATTACCGAGTGGCTAAAAGCACAGGCTTTGGCGTCACATCGATCTGCACTTATTTGGCTTCATCGCTTTCCACCTGAGTAATTTACTTACTGTCTCCGGACCTCAGTTTTCTCATCTGTAAAATAGTGATGACAGTAATGCCAACCTCTAGGAATTGTTGCGAGAGTAAAATGGGATGACAGATTTGGAAGTACTTAGCAGAGTGCCTGTTCAGAGTAAGCATTCAATTAGTGGTAGCTCTGTTTGTTATTACATGATTGTGGAATGAATGGGTGAGGATGAGTGGGCTGAAGAAGGATGGTGGCCTATTTGATGAGGTCAGGACCCAGGGATGGGAAGAGGCTTAATAGGGGTGAACCCAGCAGCCCTCCAAGTCTCCCTCTCTTCCCTTGGCATCCTTTGGGTGATTGGGAGGCTGAGACAATGCGGATAATGTTTAAGCATCTCTTGCTCTGTGTAAGGCTTGCAATCATCTTGGCTGGGGGAACAGGGATTGAATAGACCCTGGGTGGGTGATGATGTTATTAATACAAACATTTTTCAAATGTAACATATTGATCTCTGCACCCAGTTGTTAGTTTGTGAGCACGGTGCCTTTGGAAAGTCATTACTAGAAGCTTGAATGGGTAGCTTAGAACAATTAGAAGCTTTGAACACTTTCAAGCTGAGGATTGGGATAAGAATGTTTTGACTCTGGGCTTCCCTGGTGGCGCAGTGGTTGAGAGTCCGCCTGCCGATGCAGGGGACACGGGTTCGTGCCCCGGTCCGGGAAGATCCCACATGCCGCGGAGCAGCTGGGCCCGTGAGCCATGGCTGCTGAGCTTGCACGTCCGAAGCCTGTGCTCCGTTGAAAAAAAAAAAAAAGAATGTTTTGACTCTATGGTTTCTCCTGGGCTTTCCCTGGTGTGCTGGACTAATTATCAAATGTAATTAGGAAAGCTGAGAGGTGGGGAGACTGCAGGAGCAGCATACTTTCCCAGGGACCCTCATTTCTTTGTGCAGAAAAGGAGTTGGGGAGGACTGTCTCTCTGTTGTGGACAAGCCGTGATGCATAGGGCACTAGAGGGCGGGAAGGGTCCTGGGAACACGACTTTTCCAGCAGACCCTCAAGCCTACAGGGACCCATTGCCCTTGAATAAATTTTAAGTGGTTAGGACGGTTTTCCCCTCCTTCTTTTCAGAGAGGAATGGTATTCTGGGCTACTACCAGGTGCTCATTTCACTTTTAGCAAAAAGTCCAATTTTTGTGGGTCGAAAGCGGTTAAAAACTGGTGTCCTTCTTTCAAAACTCGTGAAGACAGAGAGAGGGACTTCCACGTCTCAGTCAGCCAGAGTCTGTCCATCTCAGGTTGCAGAAGGTCTTTCTCATCTTCCTTGGCCTACACCCCTGCCCCCAGACTTGGGCTAGCAGCACTCTTGTCTTTGAGGCTCTGAGGAAAGGTGACATTTGTAGGGTCCTCTGCTTGCTGACTTTAATTCAGAGGGGAACATTCCATTTGGACATGGTCTTGAAGTTACTCTTGGTGAAATGGAAACAAGATACCACACATGCAACATGGAAAGAAAATGGCACTCAGTATATCTTTACTCACGAGGGGCTGTGGTGCAGACTGTGAGCCTGGTATTTTGAGAAAAAGGAGATCCCTGGGGGCTAAAATGTGAAACTTTTTTCCCGTGCCAACATGGCATGAAGTTCATTGTCACAAGACCATCAAATATCAAGTCAATGTTTCCGCTTTCTCTGTAGGTAACCTGTCTCCATGATTTCTTTGGTGATGACGACGTGTTTATTGCCTGCGGTCCTGAAAAATTTCGTTATGCTCAGGATGACTTTTCTCTGGATGAAAATGGTAAGGACAACCACTGAATTTTATTGTTCCATTGTTCTCGTTCCTTCTATCCCTTAGGATTTCCATGGGCTTATATGGCCTGGAAAACATCCATGCATGGTCCCTTTCTCTTGTATAGTTGGATACATGAGTCTCTAAGTGAAAGTTGATTGCATATCTCGGATGTTTGGCCTCCAGACTCAATAAAACTCACTACCTGCCCCAACAGTGACCATATTTCTTGAACCATATATTATGTCACATGGCTGACAGGCTCAATCAGACCACGGAAAGGAACATTTGGATTCAGAACTTGAATATTGTATGCATATGTTTTTTTTTTCTAGTCAACATCCTCCAGCTATTTGGCCCATGTTGATGGTTCCATTTTAGAAATATTTTCCACTGTGTTGTTAGTGTCAAACATTTTCCCTCTTCCCACCTTCTGGCTTGTTGCCCCATTCCCCCTGATTTGTGGCTCAAGATTCCAGAAGATTGTTAATTTCAGGAAGGAGGTGAACATCTGCCCATCTCCCTTTGCTTGAGTCCAAGCTCCACGTGTAAGTTCACGGTGAATTAGCTCACACAGCCACAGGACTAGGGTATGATCCCGATGGAAAGACACATTCAAAACATATTTCCCAATACTGAGGAATAAAGTGTGGGAAAAAACAAATCAAGTTGTACTCATATAGAGTTTACAAACAACTCAAGTGACAGGGACCCTGAAAGGGGTGGCATTTCTGCTGTGTTCACTTTGAGAAGAGGCAGATGACCAGAAAATAGCTAAACAGATCTCGAGCTGTGTCCAGTTTCTTGTATCTTCTACATCTTCAGCTCTGGACAGTAATCACTAAAGTTTATCCATCAAAACAAGAAGTAGAACAAACAAAAATGAGCTTTCTGCTTAACTCCGTTTCCTGAAAAACTTAATTTACCAGAAAAGACCTAATCTTTCTGAGTAACTGATATTTTCAATGTATCTTTAAGTAGAAGGTGACAAGGAGGTGTCCAATGGAGAGACAACCCTGCGCCTAGCTGTTTGGTTCCACTTTGAGCATGATCACGTGAGGTTGGGCAACGTATAGTGGAAGGAGCTCTAGACTGGGACTCGGGAGACTTGACTGCTCATCCTTATTCTGCTGTTTTCTTCCTTTGTGACCCTAAGCAAGAGGCTTAAGCTCTTTGTATTCTCATCAACAAAATGAGTATAATAGTCCTCCTAATATATTAGTACAATCAGCGCCCCCAAATTACCATTGTAGGGATGCTGAGTGACCTGCATAGAAAGGGTGCTCTGAACGTGTCAAATTGGGGTTGGGGAAGTAGCAGGAACATCTGGCAGACTCTCCTACACACCCAGGAGCTTTCTGTAAGTTCTGAGTGGCATAGTCACTGCTGGTCCATTTATTCATTAAACCAGCATAGCAGATTATGATAACGTGCATTGAAAATCGAAAAGAACTGTAAATGCAAGATGGTGGTGGTGGTGGTAGTGCTTATTTATAAAATGGCATGACGTCCTTAATATGCCTATTACAATACATGGCATGCGATGAATAATAAATAATAGCTCCCTCCCCCTCCTTTAAATTACTCATGAACGTTTCATCTGCGTGGCTGCAACCTCTGAGCTGTCAGTCTCTTCTCCAAGGAAATTAATTAATTATGTCAACAGGTGCTATTCTGAGACATGACTGGGTTATCCAAAAGTGATTGAGTTGACTATTGAATTACCTGCCCGAACTGCTTTTCTACTCCTTCCCTTGTTTCCATGATTCAGGAATGTAAACACCTGGCTTAGCCCAGGTGACTTTTGAAAGTTTCTCCCATGCCTCCCTCTCCAGAGCCATCGTTCCTTCAAACAGTGAGAACCACCTTGTAGTCCTGAGTCCTAAGGTGCTTTGGTATGTGGTGCTTATTGCAGTTTCCAGAGGTTGGTGAGATGCTGAGTCTTGGTTCTCCCCGGCTCTACTAAGCCGTCTGTGTCCTTTTCCACCAGAATGCCGAGTCATGAAGGGAAACCCATCAGCCACAGCTGGCCCAAAGGCATCCCCAACACCTCAGAAGAGTTCAGCTAAGAGCCCTGGCCCCATGCGCCGGAGCAAGTCTCCAGCTGACTCAGGTAACGACCAAGACGGTGAGTGCTCTTCTCCTAACTGTGCACGCTGACTTCATTTACAGAGGCCAGTACCCTCTGCATGCAGAGGAATGAGTTCCTCATGAACACCATTTGTGTCTCCATGAGACCAATTCTATCCGTTCAGAGACTAACCCGTTCAACTTGTTTGGAGTCATGGAGACACAGCTACAACACCGATTCTACACAAATGGATGCAGACCAGAAATCTGACCCACTTGCCATGCCTGCTGTAGTGCTGTTTGTCATGGTTGTGTTCATTGCCATCATTCTCAACGTCATCCAGCCAGTGCATAGTCCATGAAATAATCAAGTCAAACGTAAATTTGAGATAGAAAATCAGAATCAAAACCAAAATGTAGAGAAAAAGCCACCTCCCTCAAAGTGTCCGCATGGTGGATGCCCTTGAGCTTCAAATTTGACTTGGAATTTTTTTAGAAGTCAAAACCAAAAGGGAAACAAAATAAATTGCATCATTCTCACAGGAGTAAAGGACCTATAGGCCAGGCTCCGAAAGGAAATAAAGACATTTGTCATAGAGGATTTTATTTAGTGGATAGTGAGCAATCTAAAAAATGTGGTCTAGGGATCACTGCTGACCCATGAAGTATTTATCAGTGTGTGATGAGATTAGGAGCTTGTGGCAAATGTAAATCGTGCCACCGAGCAAACCATTTACTTCACAGCTTGATTTTACTGCTAAAGGCAGCAGCGTGCTGGTTTACATGCTGGTACAAGGTGTCGCACACGTAGCTTGAGTGGCACTGATCTAAAAGGCAAAAGGGCAGAGAAGGCCAAGTTTAGAAGCTTGGTAGACTCATGCACGGACAATTTGAGTCCTTCATGGTAAAGAAATGATATGCTCCAGAAGATTTACTCATTTGTCCTCCCAAGGCTCAGGGTTCACCATGAGAATTCTTCTAGCCTGAGAGCCTTGGGGCAGAGAGCAAAAGCACTCTTTATCGCTTCTTCAATTGGAGGCAGCTTGAGCGGCCTATTGGCTTTGAAATGCCCGTGGCCTGGAAAAAAAAGCCCGTCCTGCTGGCCTCACGCTACCATGCCTATCACCGGCCATCTCTTTATTCTCGAGCAGAAGGAACTCAACTGTGAAGAGGCAGCTCAGGCTTTTCATACTTCCATGTCTTTGCATACCCTGTTCTCCCGCACCTGGAATGCCATCCCTCAAACCTGCCGCTGTTCTTTGCTTGAAAACTCCTACTCATCCTTCAACACCTCAAATAGAAATAGTTGTTCCATTCTCCACAACATCATAGCACGGTATTCATATCTCTGGGGTAATATTCACCACAACTGTGTTGTAAAGTATGTATTTACTTGTATGTATTTACTTCATCAACTAAATGCTGGTTCCCTCAAGGGCAAGGTGTCATGTTCATTTCTGTATCCTCAGTGCTGAGCACAGTACCTGGGTCCTAGTAGATGCTCAAATAATGCTTGTGAATGAATAGATGCATAAGAGCACCTATTTCACCCAGCATGGTACTAGAGACCCAATAAGTATGTAGGTAATATTTGCGGAAGGAATAAAAAATGCATGTGTTTGGTGATATTTTGATTAAGCGTACAGAACAGCACATGAATCTATCTAAGCACATTCATATTGCTCAAACTACAAAGACCTAGAGTTTAGCACTTGGATTGAGAATGAAATTGTTTATAAGGTTCTAAGCAGGGCCTTGCCCAAAAAACGGACTTTAAACAGTTGATCAAGATTCCTAAAGTCTGGAAATAACCACTTAGCTGATCATTTTTTCAGAAGTATCACTGGCTATTTCTGGGATTTCTAACCTGTATTACTTATCTCTTGCTATAAAACAAATTACTCTGAAACATAGTAGCTTAAAACAACAAACATTTTTTTATCTCACAGTTTCTGTGGGTCAGGAATTCTGGGGTGGCTTAGCTGGGTGGTTGTGTCCAGCTCAGAATCTCTCATGTAGTTGAGGTCAAGGTATTAGCAGGGGCTGTAGTCATCTGAAGGCTCAACTGGGACTGTAGGATCCACTTCCAAGATGGCCATTGGCAGGATCTTCCCCACAGACAGCAATTCAAGAGGGTGAATAAGGAAGAAGATGTGGTGCCTTTTATGATCTACTCTCCAAAGCTACACACTGTCACTTCTGTTTTAGTCTGTTCATTAGAAGCAGTCACTAAGGCCAGCCCACATTCAAGGGGAGGGGAAGCAGCCTCCACTTCTGGAAGGGAGGAATATCAAAGAATTTGTGGACCTAGTTTTAAACCATCACATAACCCATTAATTAGAAATGCTGGAGTGGCAGCAGTTTGAAGTAAATCAATTCTCTTTGCAGATTGTATCCAATTGGATTACCCAGAACACATGAACCCAACCACCTGTAATTAAACACAGTTTAAACATGTGTCAAATAATTGATCTCCAACATACTACATGCAGAATTTCCCTTCTAAAATGTATGCACTTCACTGATTCTAAGATGTTGGAGACAGAGAAGGAATGCATTAGGACTCAATGAATATGTGTCAAATTGAAAGGAGTTATAATAGATCCCAACCTAGGCTTGGGCAGGCAAGATCTATTCTTATTCCTTCAGACCTCCCTTGCTAAAAGAAGGAATGAGGATGTATTCACACACACAAGGTAAACAAAGTAACCAATTTGAGGTAGGAAAATGGGACCTTACTTTGGCAGATATCAGAATTACAAGCAGCCCCAGTTTCCTACCAGTAAAAAATCTAAAGTGGTATCCTCAGTAGAGAGAATTTAAATCTTCATTTCAGATAGTTCATGAACATAAATGAAGTCAAACTCTAGTCTAGCCAACCTTCATGGCAATTTCCGGAACATTTGAGCTTATCTTAGATGATGTATTTAGAACCTCCACAAGATTTCAGCCCCAAAGGGTAAAAGGATTCACGTAACACAACCTTGCCCATGCCATGGGAGTTTAGGGCCAAGTCTAGGACATCCACTCAGTGAACATCGCACAGGGGCAAAGCTGATCTCAGGCAAACAGGACTTTAGGTAAGGTTCGGATTTGACATACCCATTTTCCCTTTTCCACCCCCTCCTCACTCAGGACCATCTCAAGCTGGGAGGTGTAGGGAGATAGGATATGGAAGAGGAGGGAGAGACATCTCTCTAGGAAAACCCAATTACACCACTTCCCAGCTTTGTGACTTGGGACAAGTTTCTTACCTTGTCTAAGACTTGGTTTCCATTTTGGATAAGACAGAATTTGCATGTCTAGACAAAAAATCATTTTCCATTGTTATCAGGGATTTCCAGGGTTGTAAAATAGCTTCCACAGAATCAGAATCAGGTAACAAGAAGGGTGAGCTACAGACAATGCATAGTTTTGCATTAGCACAAATTTCTCCTTACAAACATAAAGAAAGAATTGTTTCATAAAGTATCAAGGTTTTCTGAGCTGTTAGCAAGAGACATATACAGATGAATATACATTTAACCAAAGAGTAATGGCAATGTGTGGGGCTGAAATTCTTTGTTCTTTTGTAGTACACGGTAGTACCGCCCTGTTTCCATTCTGTGTCAGTCCGTCTTAGATCTGAGACTTGTGGATGGATCCACATTTCTTCATTCAACCTGAGTGACTAAAGGTTGTGGAAGATAGGCCATTTCCAGGGAATTTTAACTACCTTCCTTTGATGGCAAACGAAAGCCAAAAATCTTCCTCTTTAGCTGGGATTCAAACCAAATGAAACATTGGCTCAGTTCAGGTTCAGTTAAAGGAATATTTTGATGTTCTAGTTCATTAGAAAATATATAGGTTTGTTTCTGGTTTGAACACGTTTGCTAGCTTTTCAAATATATATATATTATATATATAATATATGTATATATAAAGTATATATATTTGGTCCAATTCATGGTTCAGTTAATATCTGGGTTCAGTTTGACTTGAGGTTTAGGAAATTGATGCTATTTGGTCTGTAATTTGCGTCATAATTTGATTCTTTGTTCCTTATTCCTTAAGTTGTCTCTTTCCCATTCTGCCCATGAATAAATCAAAGTCCTTCTACTTTATTCCCTTCACGTTCAGTCCCTACTCCTGTCAGTACTGAGTTTGCCCCCAAAGGGAATGTCTGTTGCTAAGCCCTAAACTTGAGTTAAGGAAGGATTTGATTGTCTATACGATATTGCTATAAGGAGCTCTCATTCTCACTGGGCAGAGCTGACAGACTCTGAGAATCCAAGTCCCATTAGCCAGGTTTGTCTTTAAAGTAGGGCAAGGGATTGTGTGGTAAGCAGATGAAACCGGAGCCCAGAAGGCTCCTGTGGAATGTTTGAAGGAAGTTTGTGCAGTGCTCCCTTTTGATTAACCTAGGACTTGCCATTTGATGGGCAAAGGTAAGCCTGGCTTCAGAACTAAAGGAAGACATTTCTGTGTCTCTCGACTTCCATTTTAGCCATTAATGTGTTAATTTTTCTCTTTATGCAGCTACCTCCCAATTGAATTGAATTGAATTGAATTAAAAGGACAAAGTCAGCTAGTTGCTGGGAAGGAATCTTTTCTTTTTCTTTCTGTTGTTTTTTTTTTCTTAAAGGAGCCTCCAAGGAAGCTAATTCGCACTTGAGAGGATTGTAATGTGATCATTAGTTTGCTGTTCTTCAATAGTATATCATTGTTGCAGCAACCCGATGTTCTCCACCCTCCTTCCCCCAACCTATGTGCACCTATTCCTGAAAGTCAAATCTTCCCTGTTCCCAAACGCCCAAGAATGAATGTCTTCTCTACCAAAATACATAGCTTTTGAAAGGGGAGGTCAAGGGCCACAAAACAGCCAGGTGAGGGTGCCCATGGGAGAATAGTATCCGGGAGTCCTCTTCTGAACCAAAGACGCTGCTTTGGGTTGCCTAAGATGGAGGGACCTGGATGTTCTGACTTTCCTGAATGTGACTGTCTGGATGTACCAGCTCGGTCTAATAAAAATATAATGCGAGCCACAAATGCAAGCCTTGTATGTAATTTTAAATTTTCTAGTAGCCACAGTTAAGCTCAAAGAAACAGGTGAAATTAGCTTTGAAAATGTATTTTATTTTACTGAATATATCTGAAATCTTATCACTTCATCATGTAACCAATGTACGAAATTGTTGAGATATTTTACATTTGTTGAAATGGGACTGTATCTTACACTTACAGCACATCTCAGTTCTGACTAGCCACACTTCAAATGCTCACTAGCCACATATGACTAGTAGACAGCACAATACCCTTCTTCTGCATCTGAGAGAAGTTCCAGGTAATGATCTTTTACATGAAGTAAATGCTCTGCACTTTGCAAAATATTTCCAAACCTGTCATCTCAGTCGTCACTCATAATAGCACCATGGCTTAAATTGGGAAAGGAAAATTATCCAGTTTTTTTTTTAGATTGGAGAACTAAGGTATAAAGAGGTTCAGTAAATCGTTCAGTCTTCCCGATATCTATTTAGTCCTCAAGAACGAGAGCCCAGCTCTCCTGACTCCCAGGTAGGCGGTCCTTGCATTGTCCTTAAATCAGGGTGTGGAAGCTCCAGAGTGGTGAATAAACAGTCTCTGTTGCATGGTCCTTGCTTCTCTGCTTCCTTCCACCTTCCCCCACCTCCAGGCAAGGGATGTGAAGAGACTGGGAGAGGGGGGTGGTATCTGTGTCATTCTCTTTGTGCAGCATAGAGCAAGCCATGAGTAATTAAGCACCTTTGTTTCCAGTGCCCAGTCCTAGACACTCCATCAGCTCCCCTACAGTCAGTCCAAGGGGAAGTGGTGCCCTTGGCGAAGCTATGGGAAGAAAAAAACTTGCCTTGCCTCCTCCCCCACTCTGATTCTTTCTAAAACCACAGCTTACGTCTAGTTTAAGTGGAAGAACTGTCCTATATATAAGGCATTTTCCATTGCCATTGGAGGCATTTTCCATTGCCATTGGAGAGCCGTTTAGTAAATGGTTGGAGCAAGCAGTCAAATGCCACACACCCCCCCGCCCCCCCGTCCCCGAGCACTCCACACAGCATGGGATGCGGTCGTGCTAACCCATCTCCCTGCAGTAGCAGTCCTAGCAACCTGCTGCAGCCGGGGACTTGTGTGTTTTTTGGCTGCGTTGGGTCTTCATTGCTGCGCGTGGGCTTTTCTCTAGGTGTGGCGAGCAGGGGCTACTCTTCGTTGTAGAGCGTGGGCTTCTCATTGTGGTGGCTTCTCTAGGGCACACGGGCTTCAGTAGTTGTGGCATGCGGGCTTCAGTAGTTGTGGCTCGCAGGCTCTAGAGCGCAGACTCAGTAGTTGTGGCGCGTGGGCTTAGTTGCTCCTCGGCATGTGGGATCTTCCCGGACCAGGGCTCGAACCCGTGTCCCCTGCATTGGCAGGCGGATTCTCAACCACTGTGCCACCAGGGAAGTCCAGGGACTTGTGTTTAAATACAACTGATTCCCCAAAGTTTTGGTGGAGTAACTAGTAATGCTAGGTGCTATGAGGAAAAGAAATGATAAGATGAAGTACCTGTCACTAAGAAGCTTATGATTTATTTGGGGAACCAGTATGCATATAAAATTTAACAAAAATTTTTATTTACAAATACTTACATAGTTCATATGTGCCAAGCAACCGTTCTAATCACTTTACGTGGATTAACTAGTTTATTCCTTACAACAACTTTACGAGGTAGGTGCTATTATCCCCATTTGCAAATGAAGAAACTAGGGCCTATGAACAATGTGACCTGTCCAAGATCACAGAGCTAGTAAGTGGTAGAGCTGGGATTTGAATCCAGGCAATCTGGCTCCACAGTCCACAATGTAACCATTGCACTGTGATGCTAAATAAGACTTAATGATAATGGTTTGTTTAAATGCCAAGCGCATGAGAGATACAGGCAGTAAGTGCTATTGGAAGTACTGGAGTTTGTGGGAAAGAGAGTTCATTGGGGACTAGGGTGCTAAGGGAGGGCTTCCTGGAAGAACTGGGGCTTGAAAGAGAATTAGACTTCAATTGATAAGGAAATAGATATTTCTGGCAGCAGAGAAAGCATGAACAAAAGAGCAGAGGTGGTGATGGATATAGCATATCGGGGTACAGAGAGGCGACCATTAAATCTACGTCTCCAGCCCCAACCTTCCTTCCGGATGTCAGTGCCGTGAATGCTTACCAGACAATTCCGCTTATACGTGCCAAATGCAACGTGTCTAAAAGTCAAAAACATCTCCTCTCCCCAGCTCCCTGACAGTAGAATCAATTCTATCCTATTCCCCAGGCGCAACACCTTGGCGTTATCTTTGATTCTTCCCACTCTTTAATCCTTCATGTCCACCATATGCTGTTCCTGTTGTTGAACGTTTGAAACATCTTCACCTTTCCCACACAGAAGTCCCTTCCTTTCCCTCATCACCTGATGCCTGCATTACTCAACACACTCCTACACAGTATCTCTGCTTCGAATCTCTGTCCACTTACACATCTGCTGTGGTACCACCACATTTTTCATCCTAAAACATGGCCATTGTGTAACTTTCCTGCTCCAGTACCTTCAGTGCTTCCACGTTGAGTTCAGTGATCACTCCTGCCCCCATGGTAAGGCTGAGCGAGTAAAAAGAGAGAAGAGCCGACAGCTGAAGACTGTTCTGGGGAGCACAGCAATAACATGCAAAAACCAGAATTATGGGCTTCACTCGGGAAAACTTCAGTCCTCTAATGCCTGACCTGCTAGCGAAAGAAGTAGTGTTCAGCCGGCATAGGTTGGTAAATCACCCCCTGTGGAAGGGGATTTCCTAACTTGGTGCTTCAATTCCTTCCATTTCTAATAATGGCAGTAGTAATAGCAATAGGAGATGTCATTACTGAGCCCTCCCTATCTGCTAAGGCACCCGGCTAAGCATTTTATATGTAGTCTCTCATGGACTCCTCAGAACAACAACAATTGACATATGCATTCTTCTAATTCAAATGTTACAGTTGAGGAAACAGGCTCACAGAGGGTAGGTTACACCCAAGGTCACACATCTAGGAAATGGCTAAGCCAGGATTTAAAACGCTGACTGATTCCAAAGCATATGTTCTTTCCACAAATAAGAGCAGTGTAGTTTCTTCTAGTTCCTGCCCAATAAAATTGGGAGTGAGTGTTGACAACAGGCGTGCTCCACCAGAAACATGTTCCCAGCAGAACCACCTTCGACTGGAAATAAATGTTGTCAGCATTGTCAAGCCTGAGAAAATAATCTTGGCACATCCAGCAGCCTTCTTACAGACGTCCTCTTCTTGAGGGAAACTGATCTGTGCCAAAATATTACACAACTGGGTACACATATCTGTTCTTTTCTTTGTTTGTTTTTTTAAATCTTTATTGGAGTATAATTCCTTTACAATGGTGTGTTAGTTGCTGCTGTATAACAAAGTGAATCAGCTATATGTATACATATATCCCCATATCCCCTCCCTCTTGTGTCCCCCTCCCACCCTCCCTATCCCACCCGTCTAGGTGGTCACAGAGCACTGAGCTGATCTCCCTGTGCTACGCGGCCGCTTCCCACTAGCTATCTATTTTACATTTGGTAGTGTATATATGTCCATTGCCACTCTCTCACTTCGTCCCAGCATACCCTTCCCCCTCCCCGTGTCCTCAAGTCCATTCTCTATGCCTGCATCTGCATTCCTGTCCTGCCCCTAGGTTCTTTTTTTTATATAAATTTATTTATTGATTTATTTCTATTTTTGGCTGCGTTGGGTCTTCGTTGCTGCATGTGGGCTTCTCTCTAGTTGCGGCGAGCGGGGGCCACTCCTCGCCACGGTGCGCAGGCCTCCCATTGTGGTGGCTTCTCCCGCTGCAGAGCACGGGCTCCAGGCACGCGGGCCTCAGCAGTTGTGCCTAGATGGCTCCAGAGCGCAGGCTCAGTAGTTGGGGCTCACAGGCTTAGTTGCTCCGCGGCATGTGGGATCTTCCTGGACCAGGGCTCGAACCCGTGTCCCGTGCATTGGCAGGCGGATTCTCAACCACTGCGCCACCAGGGAAACCCTGCCCCTAGGTTCTTCAGAACCATTTTTTTTCCTGTAGATTCCATATATATGTGTTAGCATACGGTATTTGTTTTTCTCTTTCTGACTTACTTCACTCTGTATGACAGACTCTAGGTCCATCCACCTCACTACAAATAACTCAATTTTGTTTCCTTTTATGGTTGAGTAATATTCCATTGTATATATGTGCCACATCTTCTTTATCCATTCATCTGTTGATGGACACTTAGGTTGCTGCCATGTCCTGGCTATTGTAAATAGAGCTGCAATGAACATTGTGGTACATGACTCTTTTTGAATTATGGTTTTCTCAGGGTATAGGCCCAGTAGTGGGATTGCTGGGTTGTATGGTAGTTCTATTTCTAGTTTTTAAAGGAACCTCCATACTGTTCTCCATAGTGACTGTATCAATTTACATTCCCACCAACAGTGCAAGAGGGTTCCCTTTTCTCCACACCCTCTCCAGCATCACATATTTGTTTTGCAACAGGGAAAACTCTTACTTCTCTCCCCTATTTGAAAGATTCACCACTGCTTGCTGTTTAAGACTCTGTAGGGAATAGATTTAAAGTTCAAATTCCAACTTCTGAACTTAGGGTATCTCACAACTTATGATTGAATTTGGTCTGAGAACTGGCCCTATGATCAAATCAGTGAAGAACTGTTTCAGGGCCCCTTAGTTCTTGCTTCCCTACTGGATGGTTCTGGGGAGAGGGACAAAGGATTTCCACTGAGCAGAAGCAATTAGCCAAACCAATCCACACACCCCGCCCAAGGGCTCTTTGGAATGAATGTGTGAAAACCACAGGCCCTGTCTCTTGGCCTTGTTCTAAAGTAAGTTGAAACCACTTTGGTTCTACTTGGATGGCCTTCCAGGAAACCTCCCTGTATAAGTAGGGAGGAACCAGGGTGTCTTTGGACTGGAATGAAGGAACACTTAGAGCATCTCAAAATGAGAAAGAAATGAGGAAGTGGCTGCTGAATCGTATATTGAGATCTCCCTCTGCAAGGCATTAGGGAATTAGAAAAGACAAGACAGAGAACCAGTCACTAAAAGGTCATGGTGGTATGTGATATGCTAACTTTGAGGGAATTTTGAAATGAATCTGTGAGCAAACCCTCAAGTCCACCATCCATTGAGAAGAAGCAGTTTATACCCTTTAAGCAAGTCCTACACTCTCTGAGCCTCTATATCCTTGTGATTAAAAGGAGACTATTAATTCCTGGCTACCATCTCTTGGGGTTATCAGGAGAATCATGTGAATTCATATATTGCAAAATGCTTTGGAAATAATTGTAGAAATACATCTGAAATTATTAAGGTGGCTCTGAAATTATTGTCATGGCTTTTTTTTTGTAGACTGAGTTATTTATTTTCAGTGAGCAATATTTCAAAATAGACATCAAACCAAAACCAGTAGACTTGATTTTGAGTTGAGCTCAAGTGTTGGCATTAGAATGGGAGGGAAAAGCCAGAGCCAACTGAATGAGTGTTAAATCAGTTTGCTCTCCAGTCAAAGGCTGGGTGAACACATATGTCAAACCGGCCCTTTTCTTCCTGCGCCATGCAAACTTGAACCCAGAAAGTATAGTGGCTCGTCTAACTCATTGCCCAGACAATTCTTTAATCACTGTACCTGGGGCTACTTACATCCACTTTACACACAGTTGCATCCTGATTTCCAGGGATCAGTCCAGCCTCCAGACAAGGGAATCCATAGTCTAAGAGCTCAGCATCAACTTGCCAGGCTGGTGACCATACTCTGCCCTTGG
Source organism: Pseudorca crassidens (assembly GCF_039906515.1). Lineage (NCBI taxonomy): Eukaryota > Metazoa > Chordata > Mammalia > Artiodactyla > Delphinidae > Pseudorca > Pseudorca crassidens. The sequence continues at coordinate 36,262,661 of NC_090317.1, forward strand.
CCGCCCATGCAAGAGACTGAACTTTCTCCTTGTTCTTTGGGAACTGACTCCCTCCGCCTTGTCCCTCACTCCTGGGAACCCGTATTCCCCTACACATTTAAATCCCTGCAAATCTAGTTAATTCAGCCTAGTTACCTTACCGCCATCTTTTGTTTGGGCTTGTCCTGTCCCATTCTGATAGAGTCAAGGATTTAAAAACAAGCGCCAGGGAATGGGCAGGTGTAATCATTCAGGGAAGGTAGTAAGCCAAGACTGTGCCAGGCCAAACTTGGCAATTGTGCTGCACACCTGAGGGGAGCGACAGGGCACAGATACCATCTTCCCAGAGGCATGTGGCGTGAGGGTAGTTACATGTCTGCCTGGCTGCTCTGTCCGCTGTTGTTTCATGACATTTTCTATGAAACCCAGTTGGTAGGGTGAATGGAAGATAGCTCTTGCTAATCACTTTCTAATCTAAACTAGGTCAAGTAGGATAAAAGTCTAGAAGATGAGCATAAGCTCTGGTGTCTGCTTCTACCTGCTCCTATTTCTTTCTTTTTTTCTGTGTCACAAACCTTCTCCTTCCTTCCTACCCGCCATCAGAAAGTTGTCATAAGTAGGAGTCCCAGAAGCAAATCATGTAAAAAAGGAAGAGCAATGTAGCAGAAACTGAAAACAAACCAAAACACACATAGACTTTGGAATCAGAGAGACATGTGTTCAAATCCTGACTTTGCTACCCCTAACTGGAGCGAGCCTCTATTTCCCAAACAGAAATTAGAATACGACTAGGTGAGGCTCTGTGTGTGTGTGTGTGTGTGTGTGTGTGTGTGTGTGTGTGTGAGAGAGAGAGAGAGAGAGAGAGAGAGAGAGAGAATGGAAAGAGAGAAAAGAGTGCCTAGCTTATCACAGACACACAATAAGCATTATTATTCTGGTTTTTATTGATAAGACTGATAAGACAGCCTAGGAGATTGAGAAGTTCCTGATGTACCTTGCTGTAGAGGGGAAAAAGTGAACTGCACAATGAGAAGAAAGAAATAAAAGGATTTGGACTATGAATAAATAAAGGGTGACAGCAGTGAGGCAGTGCTGTGGTCCTGAGGAGGGAAATGAGAGAGACGAGTAAAAGAGGGCAAAGACTCCCCCAATACAATCTCAAATTGCAGCTGAGAACTGGAACATCAGAGACAGGAACTAAAGATGTTTGGTAAAGCAGAGTAAAGGAAAATGAGGGCTATCAAACCGGTGTTACTTCCAGTCACTCTCAAAATGAACTGTGACAGCTTTCCATGTGGATTTGCCAATCCAAGGCTGTGCACAGTTCGTCAAACCCTATTTTCATCTTTCCCTGCTACTTCTTTTACGTGACATTTATACGAATTGGCTTCAGAATTCAAATCAAATGGCGCCCTCCCAGATTTTTTTTCCCACAGAACCCATAGAAGAAATGCATATGAGAATATATTTTTATGTAGTCTGCTCCTTCAGCTTGTAAGGAATTGACATTTGCCTGTACGTGTCTATATTTTCTCATTTCTCTATGTCCATCTTTGGGTTTGATTCCATCAGGGAAGTCTGGGAAAGTGTCTACGTTTTTTTCAACAATTAAATTAATTGTAGTTAAATTGTGAAAAACTGATTTTCCAAACGCTTATTGAATGTTGATGACAAAATTAAATCCTTTATTTATAAGCAACTTAAGATTGATCTGGGGATGGATTGATTGGGGGAGTGGCAGTGAAACATATATAAACATATACAGACATACAGAGAATAGAGAGAGGTATACATGGAATATGTGTTTATGTATTCCCCGTAAAGTTTGCGGATGAGAGAGTTGCAGAGAATATTGATAAAAGAACTAGAAATTGCAAAAGAAACCTGTATGTGCAGATCTATGGCCAATAAGTGGAAACTGACTCCCATACAGATAAGCTTTGGTTAATAATTTTCCACATTTTGCCAAGACCAGTGGGCTCATTCTCAGATAAGAAGCTAGATAAGAGGGTAGGTGAAAACGACAGCTTTCACACTGGAAGTATAGTAGCCATCCTTTTGTAGCTGGCTGACAAATGCTGGGAAACTAGAATCTATTGTTCCCGAAAGGTACAGTGACCATGTGGACCAACATGACAGCACTTACCTGGGGATGCCTACATCTGTTAGACTTCCTGGCTGGGGTCAGGGGTCTTTTGGAAGACGTTCATTATGTCAGCTGACACTGATCCCAAAGATTGCTCTCCATCTTGAATACTAGAGGCCAGGTCCTGTTTGGAGACCCCCAGGCACTCCTTCCTTTTCCTGCAGAGTAAATGACTCCTTTGCCTCACTGTGGCTTCACAGACTCTTGCCTTTTCCAAAGTGCCTCTTTTATTCACCAGAAAGCCTAGTGCCCTGGCAGAGCCTAGCTCCCCCAGTCTGTGTGCTGTTTGGCACAGGTCATGTTCCTCCTTGCGTGGATTGCATGGTACGTGCACATCACGCTCGCTCCAAACTTGCCTGGCCTCTAGGCCTCTGTCTTCTCCCGATCCCTTCTCTCCCTCCCCAGTGCTTTAATTTAAGCCGTCACCGCCTCTCACCTGGACTAATGCATTGTCTTCTAACCAGTCTCTTTGCTTCTACCTTTAACCATCCCACACACACACACCACCTCACCAGTCTTCCCCCTGCATCTGGAGTCATAGTTTTTAAGTGCAAATTTGATGGTATCGCTCCCAGATTTCTTTCACACATCAAACCCAGACTTCACAAAAGGCCCCCAGGGTCTGGTGTTTATCCTCAACTCCAGTCTCATCTCTCAGAATTCACTGCTGGCATCCTACGCTTGAGCCATTTGGAGCTATTTGCACTCCTGTAAACATGCTGTATTCTTTCACACCACCATGTCTTTGCCCCTGCTGGCGTAATTCTGCAGTCTGGAATACCCTTTCTATCCTCTCTGCCTAACCAGATCCAAGTCATTGTCTCAATGGCTTTATTGAGATATAGCTGACATCACAAACAGTTCACTCCTTTAAAATGTACAATTCACTGGATTTTAGTTTAGCCATAGAGTTGTGCAACAGTCACCACTATTTAATGCCAGAACATTTTCATCCCCTCAAAGAAACTCTGTACCTATTAACAGACCTCTCCATCCTGCCCTGCCTAATTCCTCCTTGCCCCCTGCTGGCCAGCCCCTGGCAACCGTTGATCTACTTCCTGTCTCTATGGATTTGTCTATTCCAGAGGCACCGCTCAAGACTTTTTTCAGGTGTTGACTCCTAGTCCCCTGATTTCAAAGCCTCTCCACTGGGCTCCAATAATACCCCTTGTATGGCTCGTCATAGCACTTATTCCCACTGTATTCTTACCGGCCACCCCACTGGCAGTGACTTACTCATCTCTGAAACCTCAACGTCTAATACTTGGCTTCGCTTAGAGAAAGTACTCTGTAGCTACTGGCCAACTGAATGAATGACTTCCAGGAAGCCCTGACAGGGAGAAAGGCCCCTCAGTGAGTGGGTTAGAGATGAGTGAATACACAGGCAAGGCCAGACGGTGGATTCCTAGTGCCCATATTTCAGCTCACTTGCACTTGGATAAACTCACCAACCACCACACTGATGTCTCTTTCATCTCTACAGTTGATACGCAGGTTCCAGAACCTAGGGAAACATTACCATAAGTGGTGCAGAGAAAGTATATCCTCAGGAAATACTCATGATACACCAGTTTAAGCTTTACCTGTGGGACTAACAGCAACACCCTCAGGCCATCTTCCTGCTTAACTTTTTCAATGTCCTTCCACCCCCCTCCTGTCGTCCCTTCCTTCTTTCTCTTCTCCTCCCCCCACCCCACCAACACCCTTGGGATATTTGCCCTTATTTTTTTTGCGGTACGCGGGCCTCTCACTGTTGTGGCCTCTCCCGTTGTGGAGCACAGGCTCCGGATGCGCAGGCTCAGCGGCCACGGCTCACTGGCCCAGCCGCTCCGCGGCATGTGGGATCTTCCTGGACCGGGGCACAAACCCGTGTCCCCTGCATCGGCAGGCGGACTCTCAACCACTGCGCCACCAGGGAAGCCCTGCCCTTATTTTTAAAGCACATTTCAGAATATCTGATGAACAATGTAGGTCCTTAGATTTTAAAAGAGATTAACTTTAGATGAGATGTCTGAACATGAATCCCCTTTGAAAGCTGCTAATTGTTCTATTTCAGTGCACCACATTTCTTTACACGATTGGATCTTTAAAAAATCTAGTCAGCAAGGGAATTATAAGACAATTTTGCAAACACAGTGGAATATGGAAATGTTAAATACTAAACCATCTCATTTTCAGCATTTTACTGACTAGAGACAAATGCGGGTGCACCCTGACTCTGGCTACCGTCATCCTTTTTCTGTCTCTAAGCCTTTCTCCCGATTTCAAACTTCCTCCTTCTTCTTGTCCCCAAGAATCTTTGTCTCCTGTCTCATCTCCTCCATTCCTGATCTTCTCTCCCTCTTTCTCGATTCTCTCCTCCGCCCATTTTGCTGTAGGTACCTCCCTTTATGTTTCGCACTCTGTTTCTCCTCCACTTTCTTTTTCATTCTTCTTCCTAATTAGCTCCCTCTCTCTTTTTTTCCCCTTCTGTTCTTTGCACCCGGAATGAAGTAGGGAAGAGAGAGTGGGAGGAAAGATGAGCAGGAAAAGAGAGAGGGGAGAGAGATAGACAATGGGGCTGTCCTGCAGCTGCCACATCATTTGTCACCCAAGGGGATGTGCCCTGGTCCAAATTACCCATATTTCTTCCCCTTTAAGGTAAGGCAGCATAATCTCTTTGTGCCTCAATTTTGTCTAACATATAAAATTGAAACAAAGTAATATGTTCCCAGACTACCTCCCAGAGATGTTGCTAGGGTCAAACTTGGGAATGAATATGAAAAAGATTTGAAAAGAACCAGACCCCTGTAATTGGAAGCACACGGGGGAATGGGTGGGTGGATTACCGCCTTGCACTGTATGGGGATCTAATTAACTGAGCATTGCAGTTCTTGCCTTTCTGAGGAATGTGTTTCTTTTCACCTTTGTTCTACTCAGTCACATCACTTGGTTGTCTGTATAGTTCGTTTGAATGTTCTTAGTGTCTTCGGAGGGGAAGGATAACGTGTTCCTTTGTATGCTGTTGATTTTTATCCCCTTCCTTTTCTCTTGCCTTGGGCTAGCAAACGGAACCTCCAGCAGCCAGCTCTCTACCCCCAAGTCTAAGCAGTCTCCCATCTCTACGCCCACCAGTCCTGGCAGCCTCCGGAAGCACAAGGTATTATGTCTCTTATACCTTACTAAACCCCTTTGCACTTGGACTTTTTGGAATGGCTGGTGAGGGTTTTCTCTTCCGTCTACCTCAGCAGCACATCCAGGCCAGAATTTCCCTTTGTCTGGTCCATTAGCTTGAAGTGCTGGGAATCCCAGCAGGGGCTAAGCTTCCAGTCACTTTTATTTATTCTTCTGACCCCCAGTTTATTTAGTTCTGGTTATATTTAACCAAAACGAAGAGGTATGAAGGGCCCAAATAACCATTCTGAGCTAATAGTGTCACCAAATGATGGCTCAGGGGCTGAGTTGGGCACTTGTCCCTGCAGTTCAGGGGCACAGCAAAGAGGGCATTGAGGGCAACTTATGGCCCCAGGCTCCAATAAATGACATAAAGAAAGTTAGCCCTAAGCTACTCCCTTTAGAGTCACAGGACATCAAAGTATGAACAGACCCTAGTTTCATTGTATATTCTTCATTACCAGGCAGATTCTGGTACAGTGTAGGAAGAGAGGGCATATATACATTGCATTGGCCCTGGGCACCCTTTACACCTCTAAGTCATCCCCAATAAATATACCGTTAAAATAATAGAGGTGTAGAAATTCTCTACCCCCGCTTTCCAAATTGATTCCCACCCAGAAATCTCTCCTGTATCAAAAATCTGGAGTGGCCATTGCCTTCAACCTCATCTCTGAGGCCATGTGAATGTGGTTTCTGCTCTGATTACCACACCCTAGAGCAGCTTCCTCTAGGATTCTCTTGTCTTCTCCCAGCTCACAAGACTTGGCGAGAGATGGAGAAAGGCAAAAAGCCACCAATGTGGCCAACTCCATCACAGAACCATAGAGGGTAAGAGCTACAAGAGATCTGAGATGGAGATAAATTCGTTTCGTTTGATTCTCTGAATAATCTTGTGAGATTGATGTTTTCCAGACAAGAAAATTGAAACCCAGAATGAAGTTACTTACTGGGGTGACATAGCTAGGTAGCAGCAGACGTAAGACTGGCACCCAGGTTGCTGCCAGTGGTTTGCTGGAGCCAGTTCACACTAGCTCCTGAGAGCTGATTGTGTGCATCGCTTCCCAACTCTGTGTTCGGTGACATCGTGTTGGTACCTAGAGCTCAGCCATGATGGGAATATTTATTTACACCATAGAATTCAGCAAACACTACAAATCAAGGTTGTTGTTTTCTCCCACAGGAAGTCGGTTGTTACACATTTAACAGCACAGCGCTGCCTGACACCTATTTTCATTTCCTTTTCTCTACATCAGGATTTTTAATTTCCTGGTTAACTTGAACATTACCTGCTCCATCATTCCTAATGCCCATTCCATTCCTTTAATGACTTCTTTACCTTCTGGTACTGACCCTGACCAGAACCTTCGAATTGTTCTGTTGAGCTATTTGGTTTCCCCAAAGGAAGATCTGCTGAACTGTCTGTGTAACCAACGGTACCCAGAGATTGTGAGATGGATGAAAATTGCTTTTGCAGTCAGCTTTCAGTGATTCTTCTGAGCAGCAAACCTTGTTAGTGTGGACATTCCAAGACGAGGAGTAGCCTACTTCAGTTGTTCTACTGTCCACACAGAACCTCCTGGGGATGCTCCACTGTTTCTTACTGTGTCTTTGCTCTATGCATTTCTGCCCATACTTTCCTTCTGGGAAGTGTGACCTACCCCAGCACCTTCCACCAGTACCTTCTCCAAACGGCTGAGGGCAGCCTGGGCATTTATTTGGTCTGCACACTTGAGTCCTTCTGCTTTGTAATTGACATGTTCAGTTCATTTAGGCTGAGGCCCCACCATCCATAAGCCCATTGAGGTGAGTGCATTGTTAAACCGTTTCATCTGGTTGGGTTTGCAGGCTGTGTGTGTGTGTGTGTGTGTGTGTGTGTGTGTGTGTGTTTGTTTTGTTTTGTTCTTGTTTTGGACTCAGTTCTAAAAACGAATTTCACCATTGAAGAACCAGAACAAGCTACAGGTGGCAGCCTTGTCAGAGCCTATTTTCTTTGTATCATTGAGTTTTCAGTGTATCATTTTATTTTTCAAATTACCCATTTTTAATGGCAGTTAAGCAAACAAACATTAAATAATAAATTATATAATTTTCTAGAGCAAACTTTAAAAAACATTTGGATTTTGGTATAATTTTCACTAAGTTTTTACTTTTTTTTTTTTTTTTTTTTTTGCGGTACGTGGGCCTCTCACTGCTGTGGCCTCCCCCGCCGCGGGGCACAGGCTCCGGACGCGCAGGCCCAGCGGCCACGGCTCACGGGCCCAGCCGCTCCGCAGCATGTGGGATCCTCCCGGACCAGGGCACGAACCCGCGTCCCCTGCATCAGCAGGCGGACTCCCAACCACTGCGCCACCAGGGAAGTCCCCTACTTTTTACTTCGATGTTTCAAATTTACAGTTGTAAGATTGTAGTACAAAGAACTTCTGTATACTCTTTATAAAGGTTCACCAGTTGTTTATTTTTTTCCCCTTTACTTCATTTTTTGTGTTCTCTCTCTCCACACACACACACACACACACACACACACACTTTATGAAATTTTTTAACCATTTGAAATTGTTTAAGACATCATGCCCTTTAACCTCTAAATACTTCAGTAGGTATTTCCTAAGAATAAGGACATTTTCTTTCATAGCCATAGTACAATTATAAAATCAGGAAGTTTGCACTGATTCAGTACTGTTATATACTCGGCCGTCCATATTCAAATTTTATCCATTGCCCCAAGAGTGTTATTTTTTTCTGGTCCAGGATCCAATCTAGGATCACACATTGCCTTCAGTGGTCATGTCTCTTTAGTCTTCTTTGATCTAGAAAAGTTCTTGAGTCTTTTAAAAAATCTTCAAGACAGTATATTGTAGAAATGAAGAGCACAGGCTAGTTGTTTGGTAAAATGTCCTTCAGTTTAGGTTTGTCTGATGTTCCCTTGTGGTTAACAGATTGTGCATTTGGGACAAGAAATGTCATAGAAGTGACGTTGCATCTCACTCAGTGCATCCTATCAGGAGGCAGTAGCCTCATGCTTATACCACCAATGATGGAGGATGAACTGCTTTTTCTGAATAAGCTAAAAAGTGTGTTGTGACCTTGGCTCAGTCCCCCTGGGGCTCCGGCTCAGCTTCTTGCTCCTCCTTTCACAAAGTTACTTGAGCCTTAGCACCATCGAGGTCCTTGGGCAGTGGGCCTAAGCAGATATCACCTGAACTTCCATCCAAGTGGACCTGAAAGGTATGAGTCATGGTGGAGACAGGAAGCAGGTGGCGGAGGCCATGACTTTCCTCCTGCACAATTGGAAACAAACGTGAAGTCCCAGCATCCCTTTGGTAAATTTTGACGGTTGTGACAGGGCCCTAAGCTGTAATCAGCCTCTTGGCTTCTCCTCTTAAGCAACTCATGGAGAATCCTTTTTAATGCAGCTGCAATGAGGTTAGCCAAAGTCCGCATACTCAAGTGCTGCAATATGGACACGAAGTAAATCCTTGTATAGTTAATGAGAACAACATTTTGCATTTTTATACTGCTTTATCTTTCTGCATAGCCGTTTTCTCATTTACCCTAGCGATAACCCTGTGAAAGAGATAGGGCAGGTTAGCATTTCCATTTTACAGATGAGAAAAAGGAGGTGATGAGGTTAAAGACAACCCCAGTATGATTCAACAATTCAGAGAAGGCACCATATTAAAGATGTTCAAAATGCCTAGAAACACAGGGCCGCTTTTTCACTTATTAAATTTTTTTTTTCCAGATTAGTGAAAAAAAAAAAATTGCCCTCATGGCTTTAAATTTGGAGGCATTTCACTTGCCAAGCTGCCTGGAGATTGAAGGAAAATATATTTGACATATTATTTGAAAGCATAACTAACATTATTTAAATATACATTTCCCTCTGTGTTTCCAGACTTTTTTTTTTTCTGTCATCCTGTAACTGCTTAGAGAGATAGTTTGATGAATAAAGCAGGGTCCTGAAACTTACATCACAGACACCACTCTAAGTGGATTTTGGTAGTGTAATCAAGAGCGAAAAAAGAACTGCAGGAGCACACAAAGGAGGGTAGGAAAGACGTCGGACTGTGGGAGGGTGGGAGACACGAAAGCTTTATAGACTAGGTGACATTTAAGTGGGACCTTGAAGCCTGGGTAGGCTTTTGATGGCTGGTGAAGAGAGCGGGCATTCCAGCTTTTAAAAAAATCAGCGAGAACAAAGCCACACCATCAGAAAAGCACAGGGCACATTTGGGAAAAAGTAAACCCAAACTAGAAGCCAGGTTTCTCAAAACTTCTCTCTGACTTCCTTTGGACTATAAGCTTCTTGGACCAGAGACCAAGTTTTTGTTTTCTCTAACGCAATAGTATCGCCAGCACAGCTGTATTTGTTACAAACATTTTGTTCTGTAGGGCTCCAGGGGACCAAGCAAATGAATTTCAGGTGCAAATTATTTGTATTGTTAAGCAATATGTGTGTTTCTGTATTTATACATATCAATCAACAAAAACAGAATGTTGAGATAATTCCTTTTCCTGAACATTGTTCTACCCATACAAGAAGATATATTTTGAATACTAAATAAATTGATGGAGGACAGAAGTACGGAAGTTCATACCTAGGCCTAGTCCTCTGGATTTTCTCCATAGCCTGTGCCTCACCCCACCCATTCCAAGTCACAGCAGCTGCAAGTGGAGTCGCCTCCCAATGCTACTCCCAGGCCTGTCCCCTCTTCCTCTGAGATAACAGTCTGGAACAGTCTTTCTCGGATAATTATTTCCACTAACCAACCAGCTACACTGAAGGATCTGTTACATGAATGACTCAGAACAGGGGTGAATGCTGAAGCCCAGTGGTTCAGTGCGGTGGGACCCAAAGTGGCTTCCATAATGAAAAGGCCCTTGTGTGCTGCCTGAAAAATGCCCAGGGAGTTCACTAACTTGGTAGTGCCTGCCTCCTTTCCCTTGCTTTGGTATAACTAGAGAAAAACAAAATGTAATGATCCAAGTTACATTTTATAGAATTTTAGGGCTAGAAGGAAACTTAAAGATGTTATAGTCTATATCTTCCTCAATTTTCAGATACAGAAGCAAAGACCCTGAAAGGGGAAGTTAGGCTTAGGACCTAGGTCTCCTGGCTCTTAATCCTGTGCTGTTTCTATTACAGTGGACTTGCATTATGTGTAAGTTTAACTTATGGAATTCATCACTGGTCACAATATAGTCATAGAGCAAAATTGCTACAAAACCGCCTCTTACGTTTCTACACATCATTATTTACTGAATATTACTGTATACACTATGCACCAATACATGCATATTGCTATATAGGGTTACCTGCTCAGGAATCATATAAACAGTATTCAGAACCTATCTATGAAACAGAAACAGAATCAGGGACATAGAGAACAGACTGGTGGTTGCCAAGGGGGAGGGGGGTGGAAGAGGGTAGGAGTGGGAGTCTGGGATTAGCAGATGCAAACTGGTGTATATAGAATGGATAAACAACAAGCTCCTACTGTATAGCACAGGGAACTATATTCAATATGCTGTGATAAACCATAATGGAAAAGAATATGAAAAAGAATATATATGTATAACTGAGTCACTTTGCTGTATAGCAGAAATTAACACAACATTGTAAATCAACTATACTTCAATAAAAAAATTTTAAAAGTATTCAATTGTCAATGTAAAAGATTTTCAAAAGTACTATTTTTTAAAATAACATTGAGATAAAATTCACCTTTTCTAAAGCACGTAGTTTAGTGGTTTTTAGAATAATCATAAAGCTGTGCAAGAATATATTCATCACCTTTGAAAGAAATCCTATGCCCATCAGTAGTCACAGCCTCTTCCCCCTCCACCCACCCCCCTGGCAACCACTAATTTACTCTCTGTTTCTGTGAGTTAGCATATTCTGAACAATTCATATAAATTTTCCTCCGAACACTGCTTTAGCTGCATCCCATAACTTTTGGTATATTGTTATTTCATTTTCCTTTATCTCAAAGTATTTTCTAATTTCCTTTGTGATTTCTTCTTTGACCCATTGATTATTTAGCAATGTGCTGTTTAATTTCCACATATTTGTGAATTTCCCAAATATCTTTCTGTTATTACTTCCTAATTTAATTCCACTGTAGTTGAAGAACATACTTTGTATGATTTAAATCCTTTCAGATTTATTGAGACTTGTTTTATGGCCTAACATATGATCTGTCATGTAGAACATTACATGGGACCTTGAGAAGAATGTGTATTCTGCTGTTGTTGGATGGAGTAGATTAGATGTGTAATTATTTGTAGTGCCTGTCATTCAAGTCTTCTCTTTCCTTGTTGGTCTTCTGCCTAGTTATTCTATCCATTACTGAAGGTGGGGTATTGAAGTTTTCGACCATTATAGTTGAATTGTTTATTCCTCACTTCAATTCAGTCATTTCGTGCTTCATGTATTTTGGTGCTCTGTTGTTAAGGCACAGATATGTTTTAATTGTTATATTTTATCATTATGAAATGTCCTTCTTTGTCTCTAGTAACAAGTTTTGTCTTAAATCTATTTTTTCTGATATTAGTATAGCCACTCCAGTTCTCTTTTGGTTACTAACTGCATGGTAAATCTTTTTCATCATTTTACTTTCAACCTATTTATGGTTTTGAATGTAAATTATGTCTCAAACAACATAGAGCTGAATGTTTTTAAATCCATTCTGCCAATCTCTGCCTTTTCCTTTGAGTGCTTAATCTACTTACGTTTAATGTAATTATTGGTAAATTAGGAATTACATCTGCCATTTGCTATTTTCTATATGTCTTATGTCTTCTTTTTGTCCCTTCACTCCTGTATTTCTGCCCTTTTTATCTTAGATATTTTTCCAGTATACCATTTTAATTCCCTTGTTGTATTTTTTACTAATTTTATTTCGAGTTATTTTCTTAGTGGTTGCCCTGGGGATTACAATTAACATTTCAACATAATCTACTTTGGATTAATAGCAACTTAATTTCAACTTTATATAAAATTTTTGCTATTGTATTGATATATCTCTGTTCCTCCCCCCCTTTGTGCTCCTATTCACATACAAATTACATCTTCATGCATAATAAGTCCATCAACACATCTTGATAATTACTAGTCCATGCAGTTGTCTTTTGAATTGGATAATAGAAGAAAAGAGTTAGAAAAATTAATTTATAATTTCTTTTGTATTGACCTATGTATTTACCTTTACCAGTGTTCTTTATTTCTTATGTGGATTGCTGTCTACTGTCATTTCATTTCTCCCTGAAGGAGTCTCTTTAGTATTTCTTATAGGACGTGTCTGCTAGCTCTTTCTTTGTTCATCTGGGAATGTGTTGATTTCTCCTTCATTCTTGAAGGATAATTTTCCTAGATTTCCTTAAATGCTTTGATCCAATAAGTCTCCCAGCCTTTGCTGAAGGTGTGTGTGTGTGTGTGTGTGTGTGTGTGTGTGTGTGTGTGTGTGTGTGTGTGTTGGAGCCTGATTTCAGTGCTCCGTCAGGCAGCTTGCCTCAGGCTTCACTTGCTGTTTGCACAGGGCCTCAAGGCCAACCAGAGGTGAGAGATTAGGAACTTCTCAGGTCTTTTCTGAGAATATACCCAGTCCTGAACATGTGCCTGGCCTTAGAGATTCCTGGGAATATTTTCAGAACTTTTCAAAGGCCCCTATGGACATGAATTCTCCAGCTTTTCCTTTTAAGGTTTTGAACAGCTTCATTTGCCCCAACTGTTTCCCCCGCGTTAGGCAGCTGTGATTTTAAACAATTGCAGCTGATTAATGCTCCCTGAAAAGGCTGTTCACAGTGAGTGTGCTCTGAGTCAGGTCAAATAAAGAAGAGCCCCACAAGTGGGAGCTACCAGACAAGTCAAATAGTGACAGTTCTCTGGGAATAGGGCATTTGGGGGAGCTCCAAGCCTATTCTGCATCCTCCAGTGGCTGCTAGGTTTTTTTCAGAGACTGTAGTTGTGAGGCTGTTGGTTTTCAGAGATACCCTGGAGCTGGGGAGAGGGAGAATAGAAATAGGGCAAGTTAAAGCACCCCAAATTTCGGTATTCTTACTGAGATTAGGCCATTTTTCTTGAATAAACATTTTTTGGATTGTTGCAAGCCTTTGGTTAATTTCCAGAGTTCTGAAAAAGTTGATTTTGACAATTTTTTCCAGTGTTACTTGTATTTATGTAGGAGTAGATTTTCAGAGTCTTTCTCCACTATTCTTGAAGTCTAGAGCTCAAAGATACTTTGACTATGTTCAATTTTCACTTTACTCAATTTATGGAGAACTGAATGCCTTCAGAGATGCAACTCCATTGTATGCCACTTTGCCTCAATTCAATTTTATGTGTGTTTTTTATTGTCCTCCTGTTGTTTCATCAGTGTTGTACTTCCTACCTGTTTATCAGTTTTCTAAGCAATGTTGTTTGGTAGTTTAGAGCAAGAGTACCAAATCATGTGTATGGCCTGGTCGTTTTGGATGGCCCCCTGAAGTAAAAAATGTTTCTTACATCTTTAAAGCATTGTAAAAGAAACAAAACCCAAACAAACAAACTGTGTGACAGAGACCATATGTGACCAGCAAAGAGAGCCTAAAATATTTACTATCTACCCCCTTACAGAGCAAGTTTTCCAACCCCTGATTTACAGTGTAGGGATTATGGGTTGGTGAGAAATGTATCTATTTGCTATAGTTGCCTTTGTTGTGTTTTTTAATGAATCAGTCTTTCTTTAAGAGTCCTCAGAGCTGGTAGAGACCTTACAGATTGTACATTCTGTATTTTCTTGATGAAGAAACCAATACTCAAAGACTTATTCAATGTCACAGTACTACTTAACCAGGAGTAAGACCTCAAGTTTCTGAATACACTTTACTTCTCTTTCCATTCTAAGCGGCCTAACAGACTTCCTGCCCCTTCTTTCTCAACAAAAAGCATTCTGTGTTAGATAAGTAAGTCCCTCTCCTCCCCATTCTTGTCCCCCTTCCTCATCTTCACTTTTTCCTTTACCTCAAGGAGAAGCTGCATTCTCTAATTTTCTTGGGCTATCTGCTACTGAAGTTCTCTGTTTCCATTACCAAAGAGAGTCTCTTAAATATCCAGAGACTTGACCCTAACATTTCCAGTTTCCTTTAGTATTTTGCTGATAATGTAAATGAAAACAGTGGTTCTCAAACTGTGTTTCATTTGGGGATGGGTGAGATTCTGCCTCCCCCATGTCTGGTTCAACCAAAACAACTACACTTTTATTTATTTCATATATTTGGCTTCCAAGAAAAATTTCATTTGAATAGAGAATTTAAAAGAGAAGCGAGAGAGAGATGGAGAGAGAGATTTGAAAAGCTCTGATTTAGACAATGGGTGAAGTAAGTCCAGGAGTAATCACAAGGATCTCCAAATAGAGCTCTGGGAACGGTGGGAAAAAAACAATGCCATATCATCCCATCTCCCCAAGACACAGACAAGGCTTGGGGCAGTATTGGAGCCATGAATCCTAATTCCTGGTGGGAACTGGAAGCATTAAGAAATAAATTGGACTTAGGTGATGGGGTACATTTTCTGGGTTAGCCACTTGTTCAGGGCCTGGCAGCTCTCTGGGGGCCCATAACTGATATACATCCACAACTGATTTTTGACAAAGGTACAAAAGTCAATCAGTGGAAGAAAGATAGCTTTTTCAATAAATGGTGCTGGAGCAATTAGATGTCCCTAGGCAAAAAAATGACCCCTAACCCAAACCTCATATCTTATGTAAAAATTAACTCAAAAATGGATTATAGATGTAAATGTAAAGCATTTAGAAAGGAAACATAGGAGGAAATCTTCTGATCTTTGGCTAGGCCAAGAGTTCTTAGATTTGACAACAAAAGTGCAACCCATAAAAGAAAAAAATGATAAATTGGATAAATTGGACCTCATCAAAATTAAAAACTTTTGCTCTGTCAAAGACCATGCAAAAGTTATGAAAAGACAAGCCACAGACTGCAAGCTACATATCTAACCAAAGCCATATATAGAATATGAAAATAACTGTTAAAACTCAACAATAAGAAAAATCCAATTAGAAAATGAATAAAAGACATGAAGAAACATTTCTGAGGAATTGTTTCTTCAGTTGAACTCAGGAGGAATTATAGATGTCAACTATGCACGTGAAAAGATGTTTAACGTCATAATCATCAGAGAAATGCAAATTAAAACCACAATGAAGGGCTTTCCTGATGGCGCAGTGGTTGGGAGTCCGCCTGCCGATGCATGGGATGCGGGTTCGTGCCCTGGTCCAGGAGGATCCCACATGCCGCGGAGCGGCTGGGCCCATGAGCCATGGCCACTGAGCCTGCGTGTCCGGAGCCTGTGCTCCGCAACGGGAGAGGCCACAGCAGTGAGAGGCCCACGTACTGCAAAAAAAAACCCCAACCACAATGAGGTATCACTACAAATCCACAAGACTGGCTAAAATAAAAAGTAGTGAAAACACCAAATACTGGTGAGGATGTGAATAAACTGGATTACTAATACTTTTCTGGTGAGAATATAAATGGTACAGTCGCTCTGGAAAACATATGGCAGTCCTTACAAAACTAAACATGCAATAATACACAACTTAGAAGTTGTACTCTTGAGCATTTATCCCAGAGAAGTGAAAACTATGTTAACCCAAAAACCTGTACATGGATGTTTATAGCTGTGTTATTTGTAAAAGCCTAAAATTGGAATCATCCCACATGCCCGTCAACCGATGAATGGTTAAACAGACTGTGGTACATCCACACTATGGAATATTGCTTGGCAATATGAAGGAGTGAACTACTGTTAAAGGCAGCAGCTTGCTGAATCTCCAGGGAATTACGCTGATGGGAAAGGCCAATCCCCAAAAGTAACGTACTGTGTGATTCCATTTGTATAACATCTGAAATGACAAAATGGTAGAGGTGGAGAACAGAATATTGGTTGCCAAGGCTTAGGGATGGGGTAGGGGTGGATGTAGCTATAAAGGGTAGCACGAGGGAGCCCTTTGGCAAGGCTACGGTTCTGTATCTCGACTGTGATGATGGTCACACAAATATACACATGGTAAAGTCCCATAGGACTACACTACACACACACACGCACACACACACACGAGTGCGTGGAAAACTGCAGATGTTACCACTGGGGGAAACTGAATGAAGGGTACATTGTACAAGGCTACCTCCCTGTACTTCAACTTCCTGTGAATCTATAATTATTTCAAAATAAAAATTATAGAAAATATTAGTTTTTGAAAAAGCATCCGTATAATCTTGCCCATTCCAGAGCCCAAGATGTTAAGAAAAGGAGAGTTAACTTTATCTCTTATCTTCTTACAGGACCTGTACCTGCCTCTGTCCTTGGATGACTCAGACTCACTTGGTGATTCCATGTGAAGGAGGAGAATGTTCAGAGTCCAGAGTACAAGCTTACCGTTACAATAGGGTACTTCTGCTCAAGTGTCCAACAGGGCTATTGGTGCTTTCAAGTTTTTATTTTGTTGTTGTTGTTGTTACTTTTAAAAACACACTGTAATATGTTGGGTTTATTTTCCTGTGATTTGTCATCTGGGCCACTGATCCACAGTTACCAATTATAAGAGATAGATTGATAACCATCCTTTGGGGTAACTTTCCAAGGATGCGAAATGTGCTAGTCCATGACCTTTCTATTGAATACTTAGGCGCCTGCATTATTTTTCCCCGTCTCACTTTGCTCATACATGACAGTCTTCCTTCTGTAGAAAGTTGTTTACATACATGGCACTTAAGATGTGTGTGTGGGGGAAGAAAACTCATTGGCAAATCCAAGAGTGACAAATACAAGTGCCCCTTGTCTCCCCATCTCAAGAATGCTGGAGGATCCTTGGAAGACGGCAAGGCAGCTCCCCAGCCTGGCTCTTCACTCCCGACTGAACCCCCAGTTTGTTGTTTAGCGCCAATTCTGGCTGTCAAGGGGGAGAGAGAAACACCAGCAACTTGTCATTCTGACACCAGATGCTTAGGACCCCGGTGCAGGGCTACCTTAAAGAAACCAGGCAAAATTGGAAAACACTGTAGACATTTCAGTAGTGTTTATACAGCACAGTGAATTCCTTGTCAACATCTCCACTGGGGCAATTTAGAATCAATAAGCAATTAATAAGAGTTGGGGGTGAGCGGCTTCCATATACCTGATTCCTCTAGGAGGCTGTCTAACACAAACCGTACGGTATCCATCTATCTCTGTTCTATTGAATGCCTTGTCAACAGCTAACACTGAAAACACTGTGAGAATTTGTTTTCAGGTCTGACACCTTTCGGTCGCTTTTTATAGCAAGAAACCAATATCCTTTTTATAAAACCTCGTGTCTATATTTCAGGAGCAAACTCTTCAGGCTCCTTTTTTATAAACTGGTGATTTTTCTTTTGTCTAAAAAACACATGCAGAAAATTTACCAAAAAAAAAAAATGCAGAAGAATAACGTAGTTTAGAAATCATGCTGTCACTGCCAAACAGAAACCTCCAGGAAAAAACAAAATGAATAGCAGAGGCCAATTCAATAGAATCAGTCTTTTGATAACTTTTTAACAGTTACGCTTACATTAGTAATTTCAATGTGGACCAGACATTCTGATTATATTTTAAATGAAATGTTATGGCATATTTTAAGCAGCTCTTTTTTATCTATAATCCTGATATTTCATACTGAAGACAGAGAGTCCTTTCACTTGTTTTTAACACTAGAAAGGATTTCTCTTTGCTAAGGACTGATCATTTGAAATAGTTCTCAGTCTTTGAGGTACAGGTTCATAACACTGCTTTTTGTCTGTAATCATAGCCCATAATAGCAAAGGCAACTAAATTAAGTGAAAGCCATGCATGCCAGTTCTGTGTTTGCTTTTAGCAGATATGAAGATGTCCTTATTTCTTTGTAATTGTTCAGATAGTTGGAAAGGCGCAGCATTTGAAGCCAAGCTGCCGTTTGGCTATTGAATGACTTGCATTTGTTCCTCCACTTTAACTAGAATGAGCTTGCTCTGTGTGTGTGTGTGTGTGTGTGTGTGTGTGTGTGTGTGTGTGTGTGTGTGCAGCTGCTTCATAATTAGGAGATATTACAGGACACCCCGACATGGATCAGTGACAACTTGGTGGCATTGCTGATGTGCACTGGGTAGGAGGAAACTTGTGATGGAAGGGGTAGATCAGATGCCCCTAGACAAGCTTCAGGTGTCCTTAGCTACATAAAACAGTTTTGGTTCAAGGAAAGCCCAGATGTTGGTAGTATTGATTCCTGGTAAAACTGGTCATTGGAGAACCCAAAATTATGAGAATCTCTTTTTGCCCCTCTCCTTTATTTGTAGGCTGTTAGAAACCATTAAGAAGCCCATTGTACTTACCCCCTGCTTCTTTCTAGAAGTTCAAGGTTTGCTTAGTGCCTGCCAGAGCAATTTGTAGTTAATTGGGAAAAATTGGTACTTGGGGTGGAGGATGTAGAGAGTGGTAGGAGGTCTGTTTCTAAACTGCTGGCCCGATTCCCCAAAGATTTCACCCACAATCTTTCCCCAGATCTCATTTAGTCCAATTCCTTCAATTTAAGATGAAATGCAGGCTGAGGCAGCCAAATGACCTACTGGTAGAGAGCAGGACCAGAGGAGAAACTCAGATTTCCTCATGTCCATGCTACACCTCTGAGTGTTCCCTTGTTCCCCTGCTTGTGGCATAAGTACCATTAGAAAATATTCAGTGGCCGTATTTTCTTTAGAATGATCTTTCAACCTTCTATAATAATCAAAGAATTCCTATTATTGTCTTCTATAATAATAGAATTTCTACCTTTTAAAAAAATAATAGAATTTCTACCTTTAAAAAAATCAATTATAAGGAAATGTTTCTGTACTGCCACTTTAGGGGAGTTTGGTATAGTTCAAAATTCAAGCCTTTAACAATTGCATTTTAAATTGGCCCATTTTCAAGGCAAAAAGAAATCTGGTTCTTACTGAGCACCTTCACCCCGTCATTGGTTCTCAATTTTATCCAACCCAGTTTTACTACGAAAGTCCCACTGTGTTACCTTCTGCACAGGCAGCAAGTAGCACGTTACTCAGCAAGGATTTGCCGCCACTCCCCCGCCCCAATCTCCCTCCCTCTAGGACACACACACAGACACACACACAATCCATCTGTTGCTTGTTCCTACCTCCTGATTTTTCTTCCTTACAGAAATAGAAATAGGGACAAAGAAAGGGAAAATGTATATATGGGGCTGGGCTGAACAAGTTCATAAGTAGTGTTAACTAGGGGTAAATTGAGAGAAAAGTTCCTTTTCTCTTCACTGTTTTGGAAAGGATAGCCATTAGCATGACTGCTTTGTGTCCTTAAGGACTTTAGTGTTAGCCTAGATTGAATCATAGAGTTTTCTAGCTGGAAGGAACCTTAAGATCATATCATCTACTCCAAATTCCTCGTTTTCAGGCCAGGAACGGAGATGCAGAGGTAAAGTAATTTCCCCAAGGTCACACAGCTGGCTAGGGGCAGAGCTAGGATTAGAACCCACATCTCCTGGCTCTTTTTCCAAGGCCTTTTCCCACTGAACTGTATTGCCTTCCACTAGGCTCCTGAGAATTCTTTCTCAGGGTCATGTTGCATCTTGGAGCCATATGCCGCTGCCCTGATCTCAGTGGGAAATCCACCCAGCAACCTAATACGGCTCTTTCTCCCTATATTCACATGGTTCCCATCCACATGGACTGCAGATGTCCCCAAAGAGAAGGAGGCATTGAGGACCAACAGGAACAGTGGGATTGCTGACCTTGTCTATCCAACACAGGGGATCACTGCCCTACCTTGAGGAGCCCTCAGAACAGCCCCCGGAGCTCCTTCCCTGTTCAGATGGGATGGGGGAAGACTGGTGTCCCCTGTCGGCTCACTTCATCTCATCTCGTACTGGTTGGTCTTTGTAGGCTGAGAGAAATGTTTCTTGTTCCTAGAGCAGGGGAAAGAAGGACGGGAGAGAGGAAGGGAGGGAAGAATAATAGCTTTGTTCATCCTGACTTTCTGAGATGACTTTGAAGTATTTTTTTAAATGAGTGAGGCTATCATTCACTGGCAATGATTTCTTTTAAAATATGGGAGTGAGACAAACTAGAGAAAATAACCTGACCTTGCCATGGTTGCCCTCATCCACAATGTCCCCATAGCCATCCTGCCCTGATGGGGACAGTTTCCAGGTATAAGCAAGGGGCTTTGTGACTGAAATGTACCCTGGCTGATGTTAAACATTGACTCCTTGTGTTTGCACTAAAATAGCAAGCTATGTGCTGTACACACCATACTTACCTTCTTGTGTACACTGCTCCTGTGGCCTTCCATGGCAGAAACCAGGGCAACAAGGTCTGAAGACGTAGTTTTCCTCACAGCAAGGTTCTTCCTGGGAACTAGGTATTCGTTAGTTGAGTTCCAAAAGACCTCCTTCTGGGCTTACCCCACTCCTCAGGAGATTCTGTCTCCTTCCTGCTTTTCCTCCTCAATCAGAAGTAACCAAGGAACCTCAAAGGAGATGTGTTGTTATCAGAAGAAGGCAAGAAGAAGGGGTCTGAGCCTCTAGATCCTTCTTTGAATCACCCAACCCAAGTCTTAGACCAGCAATCCAGTGCTTACCTTGGACAAAATTGTGTCTACTTCTTAGTCCCTTCAGTACTCTGGATGGACATGTCCCCATTCCCCCTCAGATTTTTTTCTAAATAGCTTATCCTTTTTTAAAAATGCATCTACCAAGGGCACAAGCATGCCCAATTCTCCAAGATGAGCTCCAGCACACTGATGAGAATGTTCCCCAAGCTCAGCGCACCTCAAAAACATCTATGCCTACAGACTTCCCCAGACTGATGCACTGGGACAGTGGGGTTTGAATGACCTCCTTCACTGTCCAGTTTGCCATGGGAATAAAAAGCATGGATATTTCTTTTAAAAAAAAACATTGGAACTTGTCCTTGGCCACATGGGGCCACTTGGATTTCGAAGACCAGGCCTCACTCATGTATTGTCTTCATTGCATGAAGAGATTTGGCTTTGAGGCCTAGGCTGGCTTCCTAAGTAAACCATCACTGTTTTGAAGCTCATCTGGGACTGGGGAGGGGTTAGAGTCCTATGTTTTAGTACCAGGAAACTAGATAGAATAAAGGCCTAGCCGTTGATATGCCGGAAGTGACCTGAGACCTGTGTAGCCATGGAGCCTTGCAATTGCTGGGCTTCCTAGGTCTCTCTCCTGGTATGAAACTTTGAGGCTGTCACACTTCTGCCTCTGCCCAAGAAGGAGACCCCATATGTAGCCTCATCCACTGTTCTGCGATTCCATGCAGGGTTTCCTCTTCTTCGTAGTTGTGACCACCTGGAGCAAGAATACTGCCTTGATTCCTCTCGCCTACCTTTTGGCTGGAGGTACATCTCCAACATTTTCTCTGGCTTCTGGTGGCCCAGACCCAGTCCAGTGCTGTTAACCCTCAATGGATTACCCTTAGTCAGCCCTAAGCACTATTATCATGGACCAAGAGAACACAAATCATTTCTTAAAAATGAATTCCCAATTTTATTCTTCCTCTGGCTAGCAGAAGTCACTTCCCTAGTAGATACAAGGCTGGAGGTTCTCGCCATACAGCAGCCAAGATACATCCTTAGGGAGGAAAATGCACAGAGCACTGGCTCCAGCGGGCCACCTACTGTGGACTGAGACTTGACAGCTTCTCCCAGCCCCCTCCACTTTTTCTTTTCAGAGACCAGAAGGCTCCTTCTCCATCAGCCGGTCTTTCAGTATGTCTGGCTAAAGAATTTTGCTCCTCCTGTCTCTTCAGGAGAGGGTGACTTCCTCTTCTGGTCCCCAAGCTTATCTCCATCCTCAAAGATCTAGTGTGGTCTTTATACTTGGCCTCTTGGTGTTTCTTCCTGCTTGTTTTCTGTTACGGATCCAAGCAGGCCTCCCACTGTGGCCTAGGCAGTGCGACACCGGTTATCATAGGACAAGACTCTTGAGCCCCTACCCCTTCTAACTGCCTAACTTTTTATTCCTTAGTCTATAGGCTTCAACATCTTCTGGAATCAGAAGCAGTCTTGTCTTACATTGGTCGCCCGGGGCTAGGGGAGTATGGAATTCTCATTGGGAATTAAGGCATCTTCCTGCTCCAGATGAGAACGACAGACTAATTGGGAGAGGACAGATAGCACAACAGAAGTCAGAGCAAACATCTTGTAAACTAAGACAAAGACTTAGAGGCACTGGAACTTTTCATTTATGGGTTAATAACCTGAGGAAATCAATGGCTTTTTGCCACTCTCTACCTTACCTCCCCTGTGTATCTCTTAGTCTTTTCTTTCTCTCTCTACTTCACCATATTTGCTCTCAGTTTTATACTCTGTTTTATCACGCTCTCTTTCCACAGTACAAACATCTCTCCTTTGTCCTCTGCAATTCTTCTCTCTTTTATTCTCTCCCTTTTTAATTTTTTTCCTTCCTCCTTATCTAGGTGTTGGACATATGCCTCTTCTTAGCCCTGTGATTTTGCCTTGGTGACGAGAGGTTATTTCCAGACTCAACGAGCCCTGATCCTACCTGAGTCCCGTTAGAAGTTTGTTGGTGGGAATCAATCCGATCCTGGCCCTTTCTTCAACATTTTCAGTTGTAATTCCCCGAAGCAGATCCTCACAAGCAGTTTCCCTATAACTCACGTATCTTTGGGTTTTTGCCTTCCAGGCATTGTACAGAACACTTTGCGGTTCCTTTTAGTCCACCATTTTGTGGAGCAGTGAAGTGTGCTCAGAGAAATAATCAGCTGAACAGAATCCACCTATGAATTCGTATCAGCTAAATACTATGAATTGATTTTGTTTAATTTGCTCATAACTTTAAAAGCTGCAATACAATATAGTGAGAAACCACAGGTAATTTCTCCTGTCATTTGGTGTTGGGTGGGGGAACAATTTGTTTAAAAGTTTTACTGTTACACAATAAGCTCTCTATAATAACCTTATAAACATAAGGCTTACCAAATATTGAATTTTTTTAAGTTAAACTGATAGGCAATTGGGGTTGGTTTAAATGTTAAGGGTATTTAGCAATTCCATAATATAAAAAGAAATAGTCACATAATTGAATTGTATTTTTCCTTCTGTTACTAAATCCACCTAAACATTTACTATTGACGCCAACTGTTCATGATCCTGTGCAGGCAGTCCATATAAGAGTAATTAATGGAACTAAAGAAGCCATCTTGTAGGTTCTAATTTATTCAACAGGGTGCACAGCCCTTGGGAATGTCACTGCTTAGCGATGCCGTATGGAATGCCCTTTCCAATGCCGTTTCTTTATAAGTTCTCTTGAAGGGATTTGAGCAAGTAAGAGGTTATACCAAAATGTCTCCAACGTACGGTCCTGTAAGACATTGCAGCTTGAAGCCAATGATCCCTTATGACTTGTACACAACTAATGCATGTTTTGATTGAATTTCACATCTCTCATGTGTGGTAAGTTCTTTAAAACGTTTTCGGTCACCTTTTTGTGCCATTAAACTTGTACAGAAAACACTTTTATGGCCATTTTCAAAGGGAGAAAGTTTAAAATGGAAACAGCCCACCCTTTCTGCCCTATAGCTGTAGTTAGAACTCAGTTACTGTAGCAAAACAGCTGTAATTGGTGGTTGTAGTGTTAGAGCCGTTAGCTTGCTAGTGACTAGCTTTGGAGAGTAATGCATGGTATTGTGCATCACATTTCTTAAATAACTCATTTTAACCTCTGAAAAGAATATATTCTTCCTTGTGGTCCCTCTTCCCTCCCTTGCCTTCTCCCTCCCGCTGCTCCCAGGTGTCTTACGGTTGTAAATAACTGATTTAGGGGCCAATAATTTTTGCCAAGTCAAGTCAGCAAAGAACAAACAAACCAAAAAGGGGGGGGGGAGATATTTCTCAACATTCTCTCAGTAGTTATTGACCATTTCCCAAGGATTGGCATTGTGATCAAAGAGCCGGCTCCCCTTTGCATAAAAATCATGGCAACCTGGGAGCCTCTTTGGCCATCTGATGACACTGCAGAATTGAATAGTTCTCAGAATCACATATCATCTAAAGACAGTGAACAAAGATGTCCCTTATCCTTGCAGAATTTTTGAAATATTCAGAGGTCCTCAGAAGGCTCTGCTTGACCAGTGACCAATAACTATTTTTAAAACAGAAAAGGAAAACAGAGAAAGACAGTAGATATTTAGGGATTTTTAGCTGCCCCTTTAGAATAGTTATAGCCAGAAAAGACAAGGACCTGGGTTTATACGCATTGCGTTGGTTTCCCACGCAATGCCTAGCCCGCTCTTAGGCTGTGATTCAAAAGCAGTGTTCCAAGAAGGCATCCTCCTTTATGGTTTGCTGTTCCCACTTGGACTGGTAGGTTTGGCGAGGCCCGTGTAAGCCAGCTGGAGCAGACCCTTTTCATCTCCTGTGCCTGTTAATATCCCTCTTCCTCCCTCCGCAATTTGATGAGGGCTTTCTTTGGTCAGAGGACTTCAAAGTCTAGAGAAGTTCCCCATGTGTGTAACGTGTTGTGAACTGTGAGTGCTGCGGATTCACAGCGTTCAACACCGGGCAGCCACGGAGCTGCTCTTGCAATCATTTTGGCTCTCAAGCTCTGTTCTTCATTTCATTCTCATTTCTGTGTACATTTGCAAGATGTGTGTAATGTCATTTTCCAAAAATAAAATTTGATTTCAATATTTCTGGCTGACATTCTCTCTCTCTCTCTCTTTTTTTTTTTAAAGCATTGAACCGATGATCATATAACCACAAAATTTCCAAGCTGGCAGAAAAACTTAGACCTTATATTATATTTTATCTGACCCCTTAATTTTATAGATGAGGAAGCTGAGGATCAATGTATGATGGAAACACCGTAACTAACAGCACAGCACATTTGCAACATATATGATCTCAGATCTCCCTTCCAGAGTTGAGCAGGAATCAAATGAACTCTTTATGCTTACCATGCTTTGGCCAAGGTCAGTCTGTGCCAACGGCATAGGTGGTCACTTCTAGTACTGTGATTTCAGTGGCCCAAGAAAGACTCCATGTGGGTTCCTTGAAAATACCTCTACCTGCTGCCTGCAATTCCTTGGACAGTGTAGCTCTTCTCCCTCCGTAGGTTGATGTGCAGCTACTCTCTGGGAGAGGGAACACCTACGTATCATGTCACCTTCAGGCGTAAGTGATAAATTGAATATTTTTCTCAGATAGGGTTTCATTAACAGAACACAAGGTACAGGGCTTGTGAAGAGGTTGATGGAGAGGGAGGGAGGAAAGGGCACAGAAAGAGGAGGCGGAGATCCTGGAAAACAGTTTGGCCAACTTCACTGTGCAGGCCAACCCTACAGCTCCCATCTGACCTGTATCTGGAGAAGCAAAGATGCCAGCAGCCTAGGTATTCGCAAGGACTAAGATGATTGCGGATACTTCCTCCATACAGTATTTTATCAACTAGCCCCGTGACCATCACTCTGGTGGAGACAATGAAAGTATATGGGGAGGACTTCTTAGTGTTCCTAATCCAAAGAAAAGTTAGATACAACAACAAGACTGTCCAGGCCAGTGTTCATTCCCAATATCATCAGGCCCTTCTCATCACTGATTTCTCATGATGTCACTTTCTCCCACCTTGGTCTATCCTGGTCTCCACTGCAAGTAAAATCTTTCTAAAGAATCATTTTGATTGTGTCATTCCTCTGACCAGGAACTTATGATCGTTGTCTATTGCGCATCAGATCAAGTCCGGCTCCTTTTCATGGTTTTTATCAAAACATCTCTGGAGAAATGACTGTGTTCCAGGTTCCCTGCCAAGGTATCTGCGAGATCGAGGTCTTGGTCTTAGGACTCCAGGAGTTTTAGTCTAGACCTGTTAATAAATGAGCCCAGTGCAAACGAGCGAGTGCTGTGGAAACACCAAGTGTGGTACAATTAATGTCCCAGGAAGATGAAGGTCAGGAAAACATCACGGAACTGGCAGGATTTGAGAACAGATTAAGGGCTTTCCAGGTGGGCAGCGAGCATTCCAAGCAGACGGAATAGCATGAGAAATGGCCCTCCCTGAGAACCAAAAATTACCTGAGGTGGCAAGGTTATAGGCCCCGTACACAGCGTTCTGGGAGGAATTATAGTTTGGGTGGGTTTAGACCAGTGGTTCCCAAATGCTGGTACAGCACCTAATGGTAATCTGTAATAAAACGTTCACCAGATTATGGTGGAAAGAGAAAACTAAGGAAATATCGTGTGGTTTTTCATAGAAAGAAATGTACTCCATTTAAAGGACTATCTTTTGTTTTGCGATCTTAGCCTTTTAACATTTTTCTTATTAAAATACTCTTTCTTTTATGAAATGTTGGTCATGGTAGAAGACACGTGTGTGTTTGTCTTTTAATGTCCTAACAAGGCAAATGAAAAAGTGAGTAAACCTAGGAGAGGCTCAGATCAAGTCGATATTTCTTTTCTTCTTAGAATTGGATGATCTGTGAACTCTAGAAGTTTGGCAACCACTGGTTTAGACTAAAAGAATGGAGAAATGGAGAAACCAGTATGAGCTAAGTTGAAAGAAAAAAGGTGTTTGGTATTTGAAGGAAGTTCTTCCTAGGAGTACTACTCTCTCTCTCTCTCTCTCTCTCTCTCTCTTTTATGGTTTCCTTCTTTCAACAGTGGCTACTGAAAGCCTCCCACACTCCAGACCCTATGCGAAGGCCATGGGGATATAGAGATAACGCAGGGTTTCTACCTTCAAGGTGCTCACAGAGCATCAGTACCACCCAGGCACTCGCCAGAAATGCAAATCCTCAGGTCCTACACCGGATTAGAAACTGGGGGAGTAGGGCCCAGCGATTCCTGTTTTTATAAGCTCTCTGGAGAATTCTGAGCACCTCTCTAGTTTGAGAACCCCTGCTCTTGTGAATTCCACTTCCTTTTCACCAGGACTCAGTGAGGATCTAAGTAGCCTACAGGAGCTCATGGGCCGTTTGAATTAGAGCAGTTTGCATCTTGCCCAGTAGAACTAGGCTGTTAACTTTGATAAGATCTCTTTATATTCAGTTTTCTGAAGAAAGACGGCCTTTTCAAGCTTGAGAACAAGCTTGCATATGTAAAGACGTATTGAGAATGGATCTTTGCAACTGTTGCAAGAGTCCAGATGGGGACATGAAAAGAACCTGAATTAAGGCCAGAGCAGTGGAGGTAGAGAGGAGGGAGCTACTGATATAGAAGCATCAGGATCTGGTGGCCGGACTGGGTATATGGGATAATGTGAAAAAGGGAAAGCCCCGACTTGTGCACTTCTGTCCTAGTTTCTGCTGTGCCCAGACTTGGTCCTCTGCTCTGGACAGTTCAGCAGCCTCCTTCTTATCCAGCTCCTCCCCTGACTCGGGCTCTGGCTGTGCCGTGCTCATTCACACTTCACTCTTGCTGACAGAGTCTACCCTTCTTTCTCTGCCCAGAAAAATACCCTCTGAATGCCCTTCCACATTTTCTCCACCTGTCTAAATCTCAGACGTAGCCAAAACCTACCAGCAACGGAACTTAAGGCATATTTATAAGAAAAACAAATCCCAACATGGAGAAAAACTGGCGACTTCCTATCCTGGACTTTCCAGGGCCGTCCTGATCTTAGGTAATTTTTTTCTTTTTCCAAATAAAGGTGATTTGTTAAACATATAACTAAATGTGATTTCGTTTTTAGACCTTTCTTAAAGTTTTTATATAAATACACTCAACAAATGGGAAAACATCCCTTGTCAGGACACACATCCTCAATGAGGGTTTGGAAAATGTGACTCTCTTCCGGGAGAGGCTTTTTCCCCAGGTTTCCTTGTCAACTTTTCTGGCCCCGTCTCCTCGATCCCATCGCCAGCGTGAAAGAGACGCTGCCCCGTCTATCTCTAATCCTCCCTTTTCAGTGCTCCAAGAGGGTCTTTCAGGTAGTCTGATTGTATCAAGCCTGCTTCAAGGAGACAGTCTTGAGTAAGTAGGTAATTTCTCTTTGAACCCCGGAGGCTACTGATTTTCTCCAACCAAGAAGACTTGGCTTAAGTTGTTGTAACCCCTCTTCGTTCCCTCCACCCCCCACCTGCACAACCCTAGATGCTTCTAAAAATACCCAATTTAAAGAAGGGTAAGTCCTAGGGGTCTGCATTATGTACCACTATTTACTATCCTCAGTAGTGAACCAGTTGCACACAGAATTGCAGAATGTCAAAGGTGGAAGGGCCCTCATAAACCATTTGTCCAATGTTGCCCAAACTTCCTCAGGAATGTGAGTTACATGGGATACTTGTCACAAATACAAGTTCTGGGGCCCCATCCCAGTCCCACTTGATTAGGGCTCCAGCACAGTGGCCGGGGAAACTATGTTTAACAAGAGCCTCAGTGATTCTCTCATCTGCGAAGTTCCCGGCGCTTCCCAAACTTTACTGTGGATTGAATCGCCTGAGGATCTTGTTAAAAAGAAGATTCTGATTTACAAGGTTTGGGGTGGGGCACAGATTCTGCATTTCTAACAAGTTACCCACGGATACTCCATGCTCCTGGTGCACGGATCGTACTTTAAGTAGCAAAACATTACATTCAAATTCCTCATCGTTCAGAAGAGGAGGAAACTGAGGCCCAGGGAAGGAAAGGAAGTTACCCATTCAGACACTTGGGTAGAGGCAGAGATGGGCTAGCACTGGGGACTCCTGGGCCAGTGGTCTTTCCACATGGCCAGGCTGCCTATCACCAGCAGTCACTAAAAGCAGCCCAGCTGTAATGGTACTGTTTCCAATCAAAGGCTAATTGGAAAAATGATGCCTCCTGAAAGGGAAGCAGCCCTGGTTTGTCTCAGTAATGAGTGGACACACTAGCAGGGAGGGGACAAAGGATGGGGGAGGGGACAGAATTTATGTCTCATTTTAATTGAAGAAATGAGCCAAGGTCCCCTTACAAGGAGCCAGGAGGGTTAAGGTCACACAATGTCCTCCTACCTCCTCCAGGAAAAAAAAAAACAAAACTAAGCTAAACTAAATTAAACCAACCAACTAACCAAACAAACAAAAAACCATCACCCAAAACCTTGGGTAAGCGCCATGATGGAGGTGCTGCAAGGAGATGGGAGATCCCAGAGGAGGGGCAGTCTGACTGCTGGGGTGGGCTAATGAAGGCTGCTAGATATTGGAGTTAGAATAATAAAGCATTAATGATGAAGAATGAGCTAAGAATTACCCTGCCTAGAGTAAATCTTTATTTTAATGGTCCCCTTCAGGCACGGGCTTCGCTGAGATGAAACTTGAGCCGAGGCTTCAACAAGTTGGAGTTTGTTTGAAGTTGGGGGGCGGGGGCAGGGGCCTTCCAGCCAGAAAGACCTGTTTGCACAAAGGCAAAGGGTCTGATCCACGTCCAGTGTATCTGGGGATCAGAAAGTCCTTCAGTGAGGTGGAGGGGTGTAGAGGGCAGGGGAGTGAGTGGATGAAGACCGCGTTGCAAAGGGAAATCGGGATTCATTCATCTGACAAACATACAACATGCTTCATGCTGGGCACTGTATTGGGCCCTAGGGGGTAAACAGACATGGCCCCTGACTTCACAGAGCTCCAAGTCTAGCTAAGGGAGACAGTAATGATAACACAGTGTGACGGGAGAAAATGCAAAACGGCAGGGGAATCGTATGGGGCACCTAATTCAGCCTGAGGACGAGTTAGGAGAGCCTTCCCAGAGAAAGTGACATCTTAACGGAAACTTGCAGATGAATAAAAGCCAGAGGGAGGAAGAATGTTCCAGGTTAGGGGAAAGAATATGTGAAAGCCCTGAGAAAAGTTAGTTGGAGCAACTGAAAGAAATCCAATATGGCCAGAACACACGGGGCCTGTAGGCTACGTTAGGCAGTTTGAACTTCCCCTTTGAAGAGCTCCCAGGGAGGTATTTAAAAGTTTTAAGCAGGAGAGAGAGATGACCAGATAAAAGTTGTAGATAGATCATTTCTGCTGCTGCCCTGTGGAGACTGGACTGGAGGGACACAGGAACAGGAGATAAGGAGAGCATTTGCCCGGGGCATTGACGTCCTTGATCCAGGAGAGAACTGATAACAGCTCGGACAAGGGTAATGGCAGTGCCGAGGTACAGGACAGGGAATCTACAGGGCTTGGTAAAGGATGAAATCTGTGGGAAGGTGAGGGAGAAAAGGTTTTATTTCTGGTTAGAGGGAAGTGAGTCAGAGGATAGGAAGAACTCCAGGCCAGGGAGAGCTGAGGGCCCCTGAAAGGTGACACCGAGGGAGGGACATTTGGGGGCCTCCTGCTGGGCAGTGGCAGCCTCTCACGCAGCCTGGGCTCTTTGGGGCACAGGGCTACCAGAGGCCAGGAGCGGATGAGGGACTTCTGTTCCCGCCCCTCAGCGCTGTGCAGCCTCTGTGTGGACCGGGCCCTGGCTGGGTGAGCTTCCTTCTGGATGAAGGGTCTGGGCCCAGAAGGAGAAACTACCAGCGGCCCAGCTCTCCAGAGATGCGCCAGGAACTGAGTCGGCACCACACATGCTTTATCCCGAGCAAGGCTCATCAAATCCCAGCAGGGTCGGGGTGCTATCCTCATGCCTACAGATAGGAAATGGGGGCTCAGAGAGGTGAAGTGACCTGTCAACAGTCACACGGCCAGGAAGTGATGGTTTGATGGTCTTTCCATTAGACCTTGTTTCTCAGAGAAATTTTGATACCTCCATCAAATGGCCTCTACGCTCAGTCCCACCACTATGGCTGCCACAAAAGCAGAGTTTAAACTCGTCTCTGCCTGGGAGGGCAGGAGAGGTTGCAAGTGTATTTGAGGATGCTGTATTACAACACCCAAGGCTGAAGATGCTGCAGGATGAAAAGGCACATCTCACAGGCATGGAGGAAGCAGCAAGAAAGTTATGGGGTGTTGAAGGCAGGTGGTACTTAGAATGGGGCACGTTCTCTCTGGAAGCAGTTTGGAGCTAACGGGGTAAAGGCAAAGCAGTGTACAAAGAGCTTGGGGGGAACATCACCAGGAGGACTGGAATTCAAGAACACAGAGTTCAAAGGACTTGGAGAAATCACCTAATGAGGCCCCCAGGCATCATTCCTGCTGGGTTCTTTCTTCATTTTATCATATTTTCCTTGTTTTTAAAAATGTGGGCTGGAGTATCAAAGGGCACAGTCAGCAAAGTGAAAAGGCAACATATGGCATGGGAGAAAATATTTGCAAATCATATATCTGATATGGGGTTAATATGCGGGATACATAAAGAACTCTTACACTTCAACAACAACCAAATAACCCAATTAAAATATGGGCAAAGGACTTGAATAGACATTTCTCCAAAGAAGATATACAAATGGGCAGGAAGCACATGAAAAGATGCTCAACGTCACTAATTATTAATCAAAACCACAGTGAGATACCCCTTCACACCCATTAGGATGGCTGCTATGAAAAAAAACACCCAGAAAATAACAAGTGTTGGCAAAGATGTGGAGAAATTGGAACCCTTGTGCCTCACTGCTGGGAATGCTGCAGCCACTATGGTAAACCGTATGGCAGTTCCTCAAAAAATTAAAAATAGGATTACCATATGATTCATAACCCCATTTATGAGTATATGTCCACAAGAATTGAAAGCAGGGCCTCAGTGAGATATTTTCATGCCTATGTTCATAGCAGCATTATTCAAAAGAGCCAAAAGGTGGAAGCAACCCAAGTGTCCACAGACAGACAAATGGATAAACAAAATGTGGCATAAACATAGAACGGAATATTATTCAACCTTAAAAAAGAAGAAAATTCTGACATATGCTACAATATGGATGAACCTGGAGGGCGTTATGCTAAGGGAAAGAGGCCAGTGATGAAAAGGCAAATGCTGTGTGCTTCATCTCTATGAAATATCTAAAATAATCATATTCATAGAAACAGAAGGTAGAACGGTGGTTACCAGGGGCTGGGGGCAGGAGAAAAGGGGAGTTGTGTAATGGGTCTAGAATTGCAGTCATGCAAAGATAAAAATTTCTGGATACCTGTTTCAGAACAACGTAAATATACTTAATACTACTGAACCCTATACGGTTGACCCTTGAACAACATGGGTTTGAACTGTCAGGTCTACTTAATACATGGATTCTTTTTTCAATAGATACATATTATAGTATTATGATTCTCAGTTGGTTGAATCTGTGGTGCAGAACTGTGGATATGGAGGGTGGATTTTCAACTGCCCGGAGGGTCAGCACCCCTTAACCCCTGTGTTGTTCAAGGGCCAACTGTACTTAAAAATGATTAAGATGGTAAATATTATGTTAAGTATATTTTATCACAATTACAGTCTTTAAAAAATATTAAATGTGGGCTGGAATCGATATTTCGGGGAGTTCCTTCTCTCTGTAGAAACCTCAGCTCCACTTTCCCCTGTTTTTCTGAGCCTCTTCCAGAAAACTTTTTCAGACAATGGGAAGAGTGGGAATGATTCTCTGACCAGGCCACTTCCAAATCTCCTCCCTCCCTCCCCAGCCTGCAGAGTCCCTCCTCTTTCGCTTACACCCGATGGATGTTCTTAGCCTGTTTCCAGTGTGTTCGTGGAATGTGCATTCTCAGAGGTACTGGATGAAGGCTGTTGACGAGGAGAAAGGTGTGGACAGCTTGTTCCAGCCCTGTAAGTTACAAGGAGCTCTGGGCTTGTCCAGCAATAGCATAGCTTTGTAGATTTCAGGCAAGCCTATGCTTCCTCTGAAATGTTCTTTCACTGCAGGTACAAAAACACAGTAAACCACGATCCAAAAAAACCCTGTCCACCCGTGAATGGTGCTTTGTAAGCTGGTTAATGTATAACACTTTAGAAAGCTGGGCAGGGAGCATGTTTGCTTTTCCAACAGGAACCACATCAGGGGTGTCAGATGCCAATAATCCCAGGATTCTGTGGTCATAGGCTTTGAATCTGCAGCCAAACTTTGGCATCCAGACGTAGAGGCCAGTGATTTCCAACCTTTTCACCACCAAGGATCCCTTTTATTACTTTTTCCCCTGTGGGCCTCACATTTGGAAAAATTTTTATCTAGCAAAGCTATATTTATTATGGAATAATTCATTTTCCCAATTTTTGACTCACTCGGTGCTTCTGATCCGCGTGAGATAACCACACCAAGCAGTCAAAAGCAAAGAAACGTGATATTGTACTTAGCTCTCTGTGGCTTTGTCTTGGCTGTATGTGCAATTTCTAGGAGACTTTTTAAAAAATATTTCAAAAAATAGCTTAAGAACACCAGTTACTCCCTTTAGAGACCTGCAGATTGAGAACTGCCGGTACAAGGTAGTGGAAGATCTGACAGGATGGCTATCAGCTGAAGAGGCTCCACATCCCATGAACCACAAGAAGAACAGAATCTGTTCATCAGGAGGCCTCCCTGTTTTATTTCACTAGCTTAAGTGTTCCGTTTTTTTTTTCCCCATGCAGAGGGAGTGATGAAAGAGATTGTTCCCCAAACAAAAATAACAAATGTTTACCAAGCCGCTACCTAGATGTCTGGTACTGTGACAGGACAAGTCGCAGACAAAGTCTGCCTCCCCCAGATCCTCTGCTCCCCAGTTCTAAGTCACGCTCCCTCTGGATTGAGGATCTTTGGTCAGAGGGCGTCATCTAAGCCAAACGTCCCTTCCCACATGGAATACAAGTGGACACGTCTATGTGTCTGTCTACGCTACTATACTGGAATCCTCTTGAGGTCAACCACTTGGTCCTATTTTTCTGTGTAACTCTACATCTCCACCAACCAGCGCAGTGCAGTGTCCGGCACCGGCAAGTGCTAGTGGAATGAACTACAGTGAATTCTAGGCTGAGTAAATAGTTGAACTCTTGGGAACTAGACTGTGAGCTCCTTAAGGGCAGACACTATCTTATTCATGTCTGTGTTCCCAGTGCCTGGCACACCATATGGCACAGAGCAGTCACTCAGTAAATGCCTGGGTGGATGCACGCATGAATGGATTCCATAATGCAGGAGCTGGTACCCTGCGGCTGGACACCCGGTGATGAAGCATGGACTGGTTATTATAGGCACACAGGTCACGGGCCACAGGTAGAACCGCTTCTCACCATTTATTTTTGTAAGCCATCACCCGGGGCTGCCATGTCTCTGGCTAACCCTTGGCTAACCACTCCCTTCTGCAACACTCAGTATAGCTCTGTCCTCTCCCTCCTACCTCATCACCCTCCCACCTTGGCATGATTGAATATATACACCAACATGCACCGGGCCGATAAAAGAGCATGGTTCAGAGCCCTGGCACCCCATTTTGGAAAGGGCACTGACCCCTACTATAAAAGAAGCTCAGAAAGGACAGAGAATGAATGCGGCCGAGACATGTCTCTCCCTGTGGTGTCACTGGGTGTAATTTAAGCAGAGGCATTCCTGCAGTTGTTACACCCAGGCAAGTGTGGGGAATGAAACAGTTGTCTGTGACTGATTTAAACTGTGGTTTTTGACAACTGTGGCCTGGATTGAAGTGTCCCATCTGTTAAATTTAGTGTCCAAGGGAGCTGTGAACATGAGCTCTCATAGCAGCAGCTTCAGTTCTGTGGGGTCCTTGACAACTCAGGAAGAGTTCCTATCCCCAAACCAAATTGGACATTTTCTCTGCATCTAAGGGTTGTTTTAATTAATACAGTTATTCCTGGCAGGATACTGGAATGCAGGAACAAGGTGGGAAGAACGTGGAGGGGGCAGGGAGGGGAATGGGGAGAGCCTCTTTTCAAATATTTAAGAAATAACCAGGACTATCCTTATGCAAAGGTCACCCAAATACCCCCTTCTCAAATTCCCACCTCTACCCCCATCCTCACCCCATCCCCATTGCCCTTTTCTCTCAGCCCGAAGTCCCCTGATAACCCCTGCTTCTAGCAAAAGCATTGTAAGCTCCCATTCAAATTAAAACCTGATTAAGACATTACCAACCGTTAACATCTACTGAGCATTTTCCTTTCAGATTTACGCTTGTAACATGATAGAGCCCAGAAGAAAAAAACGATATGGTTTGGATGGAGGAAAGTAAGAGAAAAAGATACTGCATAGAGAAGGCGGTCCTGGGTGAGACTTTGCCAGTGATAGAAGGTGAGAGTTCTGCATGGAGAAGGCAGGATGGCTCTATTGCCATCCAAAGAGAAAGGATGGTGATGGGAATTCCCTGGTGGTCCAGCAGTTAAGACTTCGGCTTTCACTGCTCTGGACCCGAGTTCGATCCCCGGTCTGGGAACTAAGATCCCACAAACCCACACGGTGTTGCCAAAAAAAAAAAAAAAAAAAAGAGAGAGAGAGAGAGAAGGGAGGAGGGCAAAGTGTGCAGGCGAGGAGACCCGTGGCACGCCACTTTGCCCTAGGTGGGCCCTTGCTCACTGTCTCCATCCCAGAGGAGCTTGGTACGAAAGAAGTTTCTATTATACCCATTCTCAGTGGAAGCCTTCCCAGCTGCGCCAGTCAACTAATCCATGACTGTCTACAACTATATTTGGCGAGGCAGCCTCCTGTGTCTACAAATACCAGCTTGGGGAACTCACGTAAACTCCTCACTCCTCCAGATTTAGGCTATCCCCAGTGTGATCTCCCATTATTTGCCAACATGAACTCTGAAACCCAGCCCCGCCAATCTACCTCACTGTTCTTTCCTGGAGCTCATCCCCAACACACACCACATTTCCATCTGGCTGACTCCGGGCCTGAAACGCTGCAGATCTCTCTACCCCATTCCCCAAATGCCTACTTTCTCTCAAAACACTATGATCCTTTCGGGCCCAGCTCAAGTCTCATCTACTGCTGAAGAAGTTCCAGACAATTCTAAATTCTGCAAAATGAAAACAAAAATTACAAACGCACAATCTACTGGAGGATGTAGAAAATAAAATAGACAATTATAGTAAAAGTGTGATGAATGAAGCATGTAGGTTCAAATCCTGGTCCTGCTACTTACTAGCTGCATAATTATGGTTGAATCATTCAACTTCTTTGAACCTCAGTCTCCTCATCTAAAATGGGGAAATGAACAGTACTTACCTCATTGGGCTAATGGAGAAATTGAATTAAATAATGCATGTAAGGTACCTGGCACAGGGCTGCTCCCTTCTGTTCCAGGGCCTTAGACATGATCCAAGAGGCATTAAGGGCTGATGGAGGGTTTGTCCCTGTTTCTTTAGGCTGAAGATTCTATAGGGAAAAGCTTTGACAGAGAAGCAGAAATACGCAGCTTAAGCAAAGTGCCCCTGGGGTGGAGGAGAAGAGTGAATGTCTGTAGGAGTGTTGGGAAAGGAAGAGGTCTGACTTCCTGGTGGAGGCCAGACTGCAGGGGCTGTTTGGAAATGAAAAGTGGAAGCACTATCTTGGTTGAAGGCCAAGCTGGACAAAGTACCACTTGGTAGACAGCAATCACTCCTCAGCTTCTGGAAAGGGGAGAGAGAAGGAGAAATGCACCCCACCACCTGCACCCACATTCTGTAAGTCACAAACTACAGAAGGCTTAGGGTCTTCCCTACTGAGGGACAGGCGCTACCCCTCGCCTCAAGGGAAGTAAGAAGCTCATTGCTGGGGGTCCGCATGACAAGAGAGTCCCCAGATCACATTTCCTCTTGGCCGCTTAGGAAGCCCCTGGTGCCCCCTTTCATTCCCACCACACTTGCCTCCTCCCAAGAGCTGATGGGTTCAGTTGTATGAAAAGTCAGCCTTCAGAAGAGTAATTCTAAGTTCAGGACCACAGGAACCTTCACCAAGACTTGGAGTAAGCACCTTAGATGCCTTCAAAAACTGATATCCTCACTATAAGTGTTTGGCTTTTTTAGTGCTCTTGTGTCTTGGCTACTGACCTTCTTCCCATGGTTCTCTAGCTTTAGGAAGTTTCACTCTCCAAGTAGGATTCTGTTAAATAGGAAAAACTATACTGAGTATCTTTCTGTCAGAGGGAGCAGCAACATCACCCACTGCTGACATCTCCAACTTGACGTCTCCCATGGTCCCTGTGCTGGGGCAGAGCCGCCAAGTGGCACCAAGGCATGAAGAAAGCTACCAGGCATAGGCCTTTGTCTGACAGCTCACAGTTGAACTTCACTTAGGGCAAGGGGCTCCAAAGGGATGAGGCACCAGCCTGGAAATCTTCCAGAGGAATCCTTGTATCTGCGTATAATTCCCTCACCAATCTTGGAAGTGTTTGTGCATGCCCTGTTCCTGAGGGTATGTATGCTCTTCTGAAGAGGGTGTCTTACTTAGGATTAGAGCTCTATAGAGGGTGAAAGGGAAGGAATGAAGGAAGAAGTTCACTAAGATTGCCTCCAGACCCCAAACTTGGGCCCAGCTAACCATGGCAGTATGGCACGATGGAAGTAGCCAGGCCTTCCACCCAAAAGCCGGGATTTGAATCTCAGCTCTGCCACAGAAAGACCCATCTTAGTGTTGTGAAAACTAAGCATGATGATATACAGGAAGCACACTGTGCATGACACACGTTCCGTCAAAATCAGCTGAAGCAGAGGTGTTAAGGAAGAATTTGCTTCCTGTGCTTGGAATATCAGCTCATTTGGGGGGCAGTGTGCTCGTGTTCATTCTCTAAACCTGTTACTCCCAATGTTTTCCACTAGTCCAGAACTCCCACCACTCTTATAACCCTCTCCCTTTGCTGCCCGCTTAAAGGAGCCAAGATTTAGCCAGACCTCAAGGTGGGAGAAGACCTCTTGCGCACCACGAGGCAGGTCTCAGGCCTGTACTCTCTGGGCTTTGGTTTTCTCACAGTCCGGTCAGTGTGCTGTGCTCCACTATCTTTTCCCACCCCCATCCCTTAGCTATTCCTTCCTCCCCTTCATCTTATCAAAGCCATACTTATCCTTCAAGGCCCAATTCAAATTCCTCGTCCCATGAATCCTCCTCCCATGCTCTATCATCGTGAATACATCCCACACATATTCACCCTTAACAAGCCTGGTTGTACGAATGTGACTGTTTCGTTTCCAGGAAGCATGGAGGCGATCTGAGAACTAGGGCCAGTCAAATCTTCTCTCTTTTCCATATCCTTGCATGCCTTCAAGGAGCAAGCATTATGCCAGGCTCTGGGGCTAGAGATGAACTAGACACAGTCCCTATCCTCAAAGTGGGGTAAACACCTCGGAGAAAGACTTAAGATGAGTGCTGTGCCATTTGAGGTCGCTGGCCGGGGTCAGGTATTCAAGGTAGAGAAAAGGGCACTTGGAGAGACCTGGGGAAAGGGAAAGTCATGCCATGTTCTGAGGATGATTAGAGCACCGTGTAGTGCAAACTTTGGCCACACAACAGGAAACATGGCTGGAGATGGAGAGTGAGGCCACCTCTGAAGGGCCTGGTTTTTGAAGCTAAAGAATCTCAATCATATCCTGTAAGCAATGGGAGCTGAGGGAGCTTTCTCTATGCTAGCAGTGAACATATTTTATATCAACTCTCTGTCCACTTGTCAGTTTTTCCTCCAGCACTGTTTCTCACCCAGGGCTGGTTTTGCCCTCTACGAGAACTTTGGGCAGGTCTGTGGACATTTTTAGTTGTCATAACTTGGAAGATGCTACTGGCATCCTGTCAGTAGGGGGCCAGGAATATTGCTGAACATGGTACGACATACTGAACAGCCCCCACAACAAAGAACTGCCCAGTCCCTAATGTCAATTGTACCAAAGATGAGAAATCCTGTCCTACAAGAATGACTATGGTCTCTCTCTTCAAGGTCCAGCAGGTTCTCAGATACTGTGAGTGCTCGAGTGCTTAATAAACATTGAATGAATGATCTGAATGTCCCAGATCCTTTTCTGGGAAAAGTGTATATCTAAATAGCTACTGCTCTATTTAATTACTCTCTTTCCCAACACATTCTCTGTGTGTCTGTCTCCATCTATTCGATTGTAGTTCCATGAGGGCATGGACTCTGGCTGGTTCACTGTTGTCTCCCCAGCAGTTAGGTGAGTGGCTGGCAACTATTAGGTGCTCATACATGTTTGTTGAATCACTGAATGGTAGATCTGATGAGTGGGGCTGGGGATAGAGACCAGAGGAAGCTAGGGTTTGAAGTAATTGAGATTTCTCCTTTCCTGGCAAGAGGCAGAAAGGGGAGACTGACAGTCCTGAAGATCTTCTGTACTGAATTTCCCCAAACCTACTCTGTCCTTTGGACCATGACTTCCAGTTTTCAGAAGTTTAATTATCGTGTGTCTTGGATATTTTTAGGCTTATTCTGTTTGGGGTTCACTCAGCTTCTTTAATTTGTAGGCTTATATCTTTTGACAAATTTGGAAAATTTTTAGCCACTATTTCTTCAAATATTTTTTCAGCCCCACACTCTTTATTCTCTCCTTCTGAGATTCCAATGATACAAACATTAATTCTTCTGCTATTGTCCCACAGATCCCTGAGGCCCTGTTCACATTTTTTTTCAGTCTATTTCCTCTCTGCTTTTCAGATTGGGTAAGTTCTATTCATCTGTCTTCACATTCACTGATTCTATCCTGTTATCTCCACTCTACTATTGAGCCCATCCAGTAAGTATTTTTGTTGTTTCTGTTATTGTATTTTTCAGTTCTATAATTTACCTTTAGTTCTTCTTTACATTTTCTATTTCTTTCCTGGGATTTCCCATGTTTTTCATTTGTTTCAGAAGAATTTGTAATTGCTCGTTGAGGCCAACTAACCCCGCCTCACATTGCCTTGTTCAGTCTTCTCCCTGCAGGATGGGCGTGGAGACTCAGCACAGCTAGACTAGGCTGGTAGCAGGGCATAGAAGATCAGCTCCCCACTCAGCTCCACTGAAACCCCAGGGGAGTGGTGTGCCGTTGTTCCATTGATGTTTAGTTGGAGTAGGGTGGGAAGTGCCCCCCGAAAGGTGTTATATTATTAGATGACCCTTTTCCTAGGTCTTTGACTAGGAGGAATGGGCTTTCCTTAGAACTATTTTTGGTTGGTGCCTGTTGGAAGTTTTGGGTTGGGGTTTCTGCAGAGTCCTATCTGGAATATATGGGGAGGAAATAAGAAAACCCAGGGGACTCAAGGCTGTGTTGTTCCTCAAGTCCTGAGGTCCTTAGGTTGCCTGCCTTCTTCTCACCTTTCAGTCTTCCTATGTTTGTTTGTTGTGGTAGGTCCAGTGTTTTTTAGTTGTAGGAGGGAGGACCTGGGAGGGAAGGAGGGGAGAACGGTATTATTCTATTTTGGCCAAAGCCAGAAGTCTGGGCCATGAATTTTAACCTTATGTCTCATTTTAGGCATTAGAGCAAGTCAGTCACCACCTGCTAGGAGAGGTTTTGCGATGTGTGTGTAATAAACATGTCTTGCATGTCTATACACCGTGAGAGTTTTCCCAGTGCTTTTATCCAGGATTTCATTTGATCTTCATGACAATCCAATGAGGTAGGTACTATTGTTAGTATCTCCATTTTATCAATGAGGAAACGGACACACTCAGAGATCAGTTAATTTGCCCAGGGGTGGCAGAGCTGACATTTGAGCCCAGGCCTCCAGGCCCTAGTTTAGGGCTCCCTTCATCGTACAGGTCACCAGCCTGATCTGCCTCTCACCCACCAGCTACCCTTAGGGCACCCAGGGTTTTCCAGCCTGCCTTCCCCCCTGGACTCCACCCTCCTCCCTCTTTTGCTCTAGATCAGTCAGCAGGGATTTTACAAGTGCCCAGCACTGTGGCTTCACAGTAATAGGTTCCAAAGGGCCACTTAGACCTCAGTCATCCCAGTCAATCCAGACCAGCAGGGAGGGGCTGGCCAGTGGGAGCTCGTCCGTATTCTCTAGACATTGCAGCTGGGGGATTTAGCAGAAATGTTAGCTGGGGCCAGGACTTGTGCAGTCACACAAGGCCCTGTGCTTCGAGAGGTCCCGGGCCTGGCTTAATGCTCTGCCATCACCATCGCGAAATGACTTATAAATTTGAACAAGCGGCCCTGCATTTTCATTTTGCACTGGGCCTCACAAATGATGTAGCCGTTTGGGGCTGAGGCCCAACCTAGTCACCTCTCTGGGAGCAGGGTTCAGTCTCCCAGAAAAGAGCAGAGGAACCTGCAAAGTTATGGCCTTGAATGAAAGGCCCCCAAGCATGAAATCTGTTCCTGTGAATTTCACACCACACTCCCATTCTTTTGTAGTCAGTCAGGCTCAGTGACCTGTGTGAACTTTCTCCCTGAGCCGAGAGAGCCCTGCCACCTCCAAGTCTTGGCTACATTGCTCAGCTGTACCAGACCACTGGCACTCCATCTCTCAAAAATGGTTTCTGTCTGATTAGACAGAATATATCTGATGCATATATAAACCTCCCCACTACATATAATCTCTTTTTAAAAAAATCGAGGTAATATTGATTTATAACGTTACATAAGTTTCATGTGTACGACACCGTATTTCTACTTCTGTATACACTACAGTGTGCTCGCCACTCAGAGTTTAGTTTCCATCCGTCACCACGCAGTTGACCCCCTTCACTCCTTTAGCCCTCCCCACACCCCTTTCCCCTGTGGGAACCACTATTCTGTTCTCTGTATCTATATGTTTGTTTTTGCTTGGTTTGGTTTGTTCATTTATTTTACTTTTTAAAATTCCACTTAAGGGTGAAATCATACAGTAATTGTCTTTCTCTGACTTATTTCACTTAGCACAATATATGCTTATTTCACTCAGCATAATATATGCAGATGGCCAACAGGCACATGAAAAGATGTTCAACATCTCTAATTATTAGGAAAATGCAAATCAAAACCACGATGAGATATCACCTCACACCTGTCAGAATGGCTATAATCAAAGAGGAAAAAAATTTTAGAATGCTGGAGAGGATATGGAGAAAAGGGAACCCTCATACACTGTCGGTGGGAATAAATTGGTACAGCTAGTATGGAAAATAGTATGGAGATTCCTGAAAAATTAAAAATAGAACTAGCATATCCGATCCAGTTATTCCACTTCTGGGTATATATCCGAAGAATATGAAGACACAAATTTGAAAAGATATGTGCACCCCCTGGTTTATTGCAGCATTATTTACAGTAGCCAAGATATGGAAACAACCAAAGTGCTCATCAACGGGTGAATGGATAAAGAAGATGTGGGACTACTGGGCATATACCCTGAGAAAACCATAGTTCAAAAAGAGTCATGTACCACAATGTTCATTGCAGCTCTATTTACAATAGCCAGGACATGGAAGCAACCTAAGTGTCCATCGACAGATGAATGGATAAACAAGATGTGGCACATATATACAATGGAATATTACTCAGCCATGAAAAGAAATGAAATTGAGTTATGTGTAGTGAGGTGGATGGACCTAGAGTCTGTCATACAGAGTGAAGTCAGAAAGAGAAAAACAAATACTGTATGCTGACACATATATATGGAATCTAAAAAAAAAAAGAAAAAAAAAAGTCATGAAGAACCTAGGGGCAGGACGGGAATAAAGACGCAGACCTACTAGAGAATGGACTTGAGGACATGGGGAGGGGGAAGGGTAAGCTGGGATGATGTGAGAGAGTGGCATGGACATATACACACTACCAAATGTAAAATAGGTAGCTAGTGGGAAGCAGCTGCATGGCACAGGGAGATCAGCTCAGTGCTTTGTGACCACCTAGAGGGGTGGGATAGGGAGGGTGGGAGGGAGACGCAAGAGAGAGGAGATATGGGGACATACGTATATACGTATTGCTGATTCACATTGTTATAAAGCAGAAACTAACACACCATTGTAAAGCAATTATACTACAATAAAGATGTTAAAAAAAAGATGTGGAATACTACTCAGCCATAAAAAAGGTGAATTCTTATCATTTGCAACAACATGGATGGACTTTAACAGTACTATGCTAAGTGAAATAAGTCAGATGGAGAAAGGCAAATACCGTATGATTTCACTCCTTTTGTTTTTAAAATTGAAATGTTTGAGATAGTTGAAGAGTCTCCTGCAGTTTTAACAAATAGTACAGAGAGATTCCGTTTCCCCTTTCCCCAGCTTTTTCTAATGATAACATTTTGCAAAACTCTACTATATCACCACTAGGATATTGATGTTGATACAATTCACAGATCTTATTCAGATTTCCTGTTTCACTTATACCCATCTGTGTGTGCATTTAGTTCTCTACAATTTTATCACACGTGGGTTCGTGTATTCTCCACCACAGTCAAAATACTGAACAGTGCCATCGCCTCAAGGATCTTTCGTGGTATTACCCTTTGTGACTGCACCCACATCCCTCCTGCAACCCTCTTCCCCACCAGTGGCAAACACTAATCTGTTCTCCAGTTCTAAAATTAGGACATCTGGGCTGGTTGCAGGTTTCGGCTATTATGAATGTCACCTCTGTTTTTGACTGTGTGTTCTTATGAATTCATGGTCACTTTAAATGAGTTACTAAAGCAAGATTTGTCAGGAAAAGTCTTTGAATCTCCTATCAGTCAATGGTTTTATTTTTCAATTTAGAGGCAACACAGGCCAGGAGAAAGCTATAGGGCTTTGGAGTTGGGAGAATTGTTTTTTTTTAATAATAACAGGGCTCCATTATTTCCCTCCTGCGTGGCCTGGGGCTGGTTACTTAACACTCCACAGCCATCACCTCCACCATCATCACCCCACCCTCCACTCAGCATCTCCACTATCTTTGTTTACCAGGAAAAGCAAAACCTCTGTGCAGAGTTGCTTTTGTGAAGATTAAATGAGATAGCACATGAAAGCTCCCAGTATTTTGGGGCTTTCCAGAGTCCCTTCTTTCTTGACACCAGCTGAGGAGGGGGAATGAATCGAAAATAGTGAAAAGTTGAAACTGTACATTTTAATAGTGCAGTTTGAATACTCCTAAGTATTTGCAACAAGGGGAAAATAGGACAAGAATGAGTGTACAACTGGGACTTATAATTAGCTTAACTTCTAAAGAGCTCTAGGAGGGAACTGGGAAGACTTCTTTAAACTAAGTCAAACAGGACCCTGTCCCGTCCCTCACGCCCTCTCCCAACACTGGGGAGGCTTAATTAGTTTAGCAGCTCTTTTCTTTCAAGATCTGCCTATAACAAGCTATAGTCTCCCTTAGTCCAATTTTGCAAAAATTCTAGATTAGTAGAGCCCAGATGAATGACGTTTTATTGGGATTGAAAAAGAGTCCTTTACCCCATGTTGGAAAACTTTCATAATTCTGTTTGTTTTTAACCCCCTCCCAATCTTTCCTTCACTCTCTGGCTCAATGATGGCTCAAGGCTGCCTCCACCCTTTTTGTTCTAATTCTATGAGCTTTTCCCCGGCACTCAAAGGGCTGTTGATGGATACGTAGTTTTGCCAAAGAGATATTGGGTTGGTCAAAAAGTTCGTTCGTGTTTTACTGGAACATCTCATGGAAAACCCTGAACAAAATTTTTGGCCAGCCCAATACTATCATTCCCCTCAGACTGCCCCCGCTTCTCAAGTTTTGAAATCCCAGATGACAGTTCTGCTTGATTTTCTAAGCACTTTCTGTGAGTGCGTGATGGGTCCATCTCAGGGAGCCTTGCTAAGTTGCTACTGACTTCCATTCCGAGTGTCTCTGGAATCCATCGCCAAGTATTTACTGCACATCTACCTGGGGCCTTGCCCTGTGCTCCACACTGTGGGGAGTGCAAAAGCCAGAGCTGTTGTCCTCAAGGGGTTTGCAGTTTGAGGAAACCCAAGTACACA
Organism: Pseudorca crassidens; assembly: GCF_039906515.1. Taxonomy (NCBI): domain Eukaryota; kingdom Metazoa; phylum Chordata; class Mammalia; order Artiodactyla; family Delphinidae; genus Pseudorca; species Pseudorca crassidens. The sequence continues at coordinate 36,307,644 of NC_090317.1, forward strand.
CATGAAACAGTTGGAGAATGATTACGAAGAACCCTGTGGGATAGGACACGGACTCAAAGTGAGATGATTGGTCAGAGAGGTTGGAGATCAGTGAGGGAGGAAGAAGGCTTCATGGAGAAAGTAAGGTTGGAGGCTCAAAGGATAAGCCAGACTTGGATAGATGGAGGAGTGAGAAAGGACATTCCCAGTAGGGGGACATCTTGAGTAAAAACATGGGGGCAGGGGGAGGCTTGAACCATGCTTCCTGACCTGAGTTCTGGGTTGCCTCAGTTCCTGACTTCTTGTCTTGCCTTCTGCTTATGGCCTCGCCCACCCTCACCTGGTACCCAGTGCTCAGTTCTCTGGGGCTGACACTCAGCTACAATGTATGCTTAAGTTTTGAATGCCAGCTGCATCCAAAGAATCATCCCCACCCAACCTTCCCAACCCTGAGTTCCCTACCCCAGCGCCCATCAGTGGTGGTGATGTTCCTGAAAACGTCCAGCCGTGAGATTTGGAACACAAAGGCCAGCTAGACCAGCACCAAGGAGTAGTGGGGAAATCAATCACAGGAAATGGCTAAAATGACATCCCATGGTGGAGGAAGGGCCTTGGTAACCAAACAGAGGGGTACAGATGTGATATAGTCAAAGATTAGGAACCACCGTAACCATTTATTTCTATTACTAGGGACAGAGGTTTCCTTTGACTAATATTAAGAAACTAGAGCCCTTTAGTTGACAGGGAAAATGAGCTGTTTCCCCTAATTAAAGGAAATTCTGCCGACAGCCCAGTGAAGACTATTTTTGTGTTAACCAGGCCAACAGGGAAGACATCCAATTTACCCCCTCCCAAAGTCTTGGTTGAACTCCACCCCACACTGGCCCAAGGCTATTTGGTTTGGAAGCTGACAGTCCAACCTCTTCCGTGGCTTCTGTTCACACTCTCACTGGCCTTGGGGGATTGTAAAGTCAAAAGAAGCAGGGACTGCAGTCAGCTGGCCAAAACCAAATGCTGCCCCACACCACGGCCGTACCACACTCCACACCGGGTGCAGCTGGATTTTCCCCATAGGGGAAGTCGATTTTACAACCTAGGGGTGGAAAATGCCCGAGATGGGAGAGGAGATCGGGCGAGGCATGCAGCTGGAGGATGCAAAAGGGCAGACTCCAAGACCTGGGTGTGTGTTGAGATGGAATTAACCAGAATCTTATAGCATCTTGGACAGAGTAGCCACCAATGTGCTCTACCAATCCTGGGCTACTGAATCAAAACGATTCTTACAACTATCCCCGCAAACTTTTGAAGGAGGTTGAGAGTCCGCCTGCCGATGCAGGGGACGCGGGTTCGTGCCCCGGTCCGGGAAGATCCCCACATGCCGCGGAGCAGCTGGGCCCGTGAGCCATGGCCGCTGAGCCTGCGCGTCCGGAGCCTGTGCTCCGCAACGGGAGAGGCCACAGCAGTGAGAGGCCCGCGCACCGCAAAAAAAAAAAAAAAAAAAAAAAAGAATAAGTCAAATGTACCACTTTACCCGGAATGTGAAACAAACAAAAAAAAAATAGCACAGACTGAAAACTTCCACAAAATAAATGAATGGCTGGTCTTTAACTCATTGAGGGCTGAGATCATGTTTCTTATTGCTCTCCATTATATCCCCAGGACCTAACATAGTATCTGGCACATAGTAGAAGCTCAGTAAATGCTTGTTGAATGAATAAATGAATCACAGTAATAATAGCAATGACAGTAATAAATATGTATTGAGCCCCAATTGTACCCCAGGCAGTGCTCTAAGTAATTTACATGTGTTAACTAGCTGATTGGATCCTCACAGCAGCCCTCTATAAAGTAGGCTCATTATTATTCCCATTTTATAGAGCAGGAAAGCAAGGCACAGGAGGATGGTTCCTTGCCCGAGGGTATAGGACAACTAGTAAGCAACAGAGCTTGAATCGTTACTTACTGAGAGAAGGCAGGGGCACCCTGGCTATCTCTTGACCACTTGTGGTCACTCAGTGTTCATAATGATCAACCAAATGTACTATGAGGCAGACGCAAAGTGGCGATTATTTATTATTTCCCCTGCCTGGGATGCTCTCCTCAGTCTCCTGTATCACCCTACCACAAATGCACACATCACTCCTTTCTTCCTATTAGAATCCCACTCATGCTTAAAGATGCAGTTCAAATTTCACCTCTTTTACCAAGCCTGTGCTGACTACTCTTGCTGGAAGAGCTCTCTCCCACTTTGGAACTCCTATGGCACTCGTGGGCCATACCACTCATTTGAAACTTGGAAGCTAGATAGCATGCCAGTTAAGAGCCAGAGTTTAAAGTTGGACACGGTTGGATTTAAATTCCAGCTCTGCCAATTTACTAGGTGTGTGACTGTGGACAAGTTACTTAACCTCTCCATCAAAGAGCATGATCTTTGAACTGGAAAGAGAATTAAAGCCCAAGATAGATGAGGAGATAATAAGGGAGTACTTAGTTGCCTTCAATGAGTTCAAGTTTCCAGGCCCGGACAAATTACATCCGAGGCTACTGAGAGAATGTGCAGATGTGATCACAGAGCCAGTCTTAGTAACCTTTGAGAAATTATGGCAAAGGGAATAGGTAAGAGACGCAAAGAGGCAGGCAAACGTTGTTCCAAGTTTGATTGAAGGGGAGGGGGCTGGTGTTGCAGAGTGCAAAATGTATATCCTGGAAACTGCAGACCAGTGAGCATGGCATTGGTCTTTGGCAAAAACATAGAATGCACTATTAAGCAGATCATTTTTGAGGCTTTAGAAAGGGAGCGGAAATCACTAGGGGTAAGCATGAGCTCACTAAAAGCAAGTCATGCTTAACTAAGCCCATTTCCTTTTTTGAATGGATATCTAAAAGGGTAGATGAAGGGGATACCATAGTGTAATGTATCTGGATTTCAGTGAGACGTTTGAAAAAGTCTTACGGTATCCTCGTGGAGAAGGTGGAAAAATTGGAGCTGGTTGGTAGCAGAAGTTATATGGATTGCTTCAAGTTTGAACAACCTTATTAAAAATGATTTTTAATAAGGGGAGGGCTCTAAGGTCATGCTGCAGTCTTCTGTCCTGGACTCTCTCTCATTCAATATTTTTATTAGTCGAGTTGATCAAATATGCAGATAAAAGAAACTTGGTGATACAGAGCTGCACTTTCAATGGAGGCGATATCGCCCCCAAGAGGGCAAAATTGCTTCTTGAGGAGTGAAAAAAACCCTTTACACATAGAGCCCAGACCTGTAGAGAGTAAATAAACATATACACAGCATATCAGTATTATTAAAATTTCACAGGCAGAGATTAGAGAAAAATGTCTTAGAAGGCTCCTTAGAGGTGTAAAAATGGAAAAAAAAAAGGTTGAGAAACATTGGTATAAAGAATATGGTATTTTAGATGAGAGACTCAAGATCTAGAAAAATCGTAAGAGAGGTAAATTCAAATACAAAAATAAACAAAGTGGGACTTCCCTGGTAGTCCAGTGGTTAAGACTCTGTGGTTCCACTGCAGGGGGCGCAATTTCGATCCCTGGTCGGGGAACTAAGATCCCTGGTGCGTGGCCAAAACAATAAAATAAAATTTAATTTAATTTAAAAATAAATACGACAAATAAACAAGGTGATGGTTATGGAGGATGCATGTAAGGCCCGGCACCTAGGCTAAAATAAAAGTCAATTGTATAAGCATAGAATCAGGCAAATAATAGTAGTTCGTGCAAGAAACAGAAGAGGGTCTTAATTGAGCTACAAGCTCCACGTTGAGCAGACAACCCGAATGGAAGATCTGGAAACCATGTCCCATGAGGCATGATTTAAATGAACTGAGGATATTTGGCCTGAAGGACAAAAGACGTGGGCTGACATGACAGATATCTGTCATGTGAAAGAGGAATTAGAAATAGTTTATGCAAAGCTAACTTTTTGCTCAACCTAAGGAATACGTTTTTTTTGTTGTTGTTGTTTTGGGTTTTTTTGGCGGTACGCGGGCCTCTCACTGTTGTGGCCTCTCCCGTTGCGGAGCACAGGCTCCGGACGCGCAGGGTCAGCGGCCGTGGCTCACGGGCCCAGCTGCTCCGCGGCATGTGGGATCTTCCCAGACCGGGGCATGAACCCGTGTCCCCTGCGTCGGCAGGCGGACTCTCAACCACTGCGCCACCAGGGACGCCCAGGAATACTTTTTTTTTTTTTTTTTTTAACAATTAGGGGATGTCCAAACGTGGAACAAGCTGCTTTACAGAGGGATGGGCTTTCCAGATTATCGGGATGATATTCCTGCACTGAGCGGGAGGGTAGATATAACCTCTAAAGTTTCTTCTAAATCTCAGATTCAACGATGCCCGACTCATTTGAAAGTTATGGACGTGGAAAAGATGGCTGATGAACCCAGACAAAACACCCTCCCTTGGTTTCAAAGCCAAAAGCCCACAATACGGGGCATACTTGCTTGAGAAATCTGTCACTCAGGAACCAAATCAGGTGCCAATACTGAGAGCCCTCATTCTCCCGGGTTCTGGTGTTTTGTGTTGCCCCCTACCTGTTGCTCAGTTTCCATCTTGGCATAGAGGGCGAGAAGGCACAGAGGGAGTTGTGGTGCAGTGCCAAGGAGGAGGTCGTAGAGATCAGAGTTAAGAGAACTGCTCAGATCTGTTTCATGAAAATATTGGGGCCAGTGAGTAGGGCAAGCACACTTCTTTTCCTTCTAAGTCTCTCTTTCTCTCCCTCTGTCTCTCTCCTCAACTAGCCAGCAGCAGATTTGGCGCAGGGATGGGGCAGAGGGTGGTAATTTCAGGTCAAAGGTTACCACCACATTGGTTGGGAGAGCTGCGGAATGAGACCATGGGAGTCCTCACCGTTTCTGAAAATTGAAACAAAAAAAACGACTTGAAAATCTAGTCCCTGGAACTGTGTCCCAGGGAATGTCTCAGGGAACAGGACCGTGATGGGGGTGCGGCATAGTATTCCCAGGGGTCTGAGTATCTCGCTGAAGCCCCTTGGTCGGCTGTTCAGTGCACACCCAGTTACGTGTTCTGCTTTTCACCTAACATCGTCAGGCAGACTCGTCACAGCCCCATTGCTAGAAATTAGGTTTCTTACAGCTGCCGTGCAATCAAACTCCATTCACTTTCCTCTTACTGCTCCCTTCTCTCTGCCCTTGGCCAGATGTAACCTGTTGCTTCACGAAGCAACCTTTTCTTGCCTGTGCCCCACCGTCTCCTCTTTCACACCCACCCACTCGCTGAAGTCCTCATCACCAGTGTAGATCCGTGTACAGGGCCGAGCCCACAAGAACTCTGCCAGCGCTTCAAGAGTTTTCTCTCCACGTCCTCTCTCGAGTCATGCTCAGGTCTGCACTATTAACTCTGGGACAGAAAAGTCAGAAATCTCTCAGACCCCTCCCTGAAAAGTCCTATTTCTCCTTGGAACAGAAAGAGCTTTGGAACGTGTTTTCCTGGGTTTTTCAGTTTGCTGGTGGGTGGGTCTGGAGTGGGCATCCCGTCTGCACATCTGGTAGGGGTGCTTTCCAGATTTTCCTCATGACTCTGGATCAGTTTCTGACTGCTAGGCGGGGCAAAGGCTCCTGAATTTTCTGCAAGGCACCTCCCCCTGTGAGCAGAGCTTGGTACAGCCCAAATAGTTTTCAGGTTAAGAAAGCCAGAATCTTTGTTCAGCCGCACTGACTGAACAGACTTTGTAGGGGTTACCTGGCTAAGAGCAGCGGCAGCGGCAGCGGCAGCGGCGGCAGCAGCAGCAGCAGCAGCAACAAGGCTCCTTGGATAACTCAGGTGAGGAGAGAGGACATTCGCAAACTCATCCTGCAATTTTATTTGCTGGATAACTTAGAGTCTAAATGAAATGAAGGAACTTGCACTTTATAGGTAAACTCCGCAGCTATCATTTTATGGTTTGTCTGGATAGAATGTGTGTGCGTAATAGCAGTTTGGAAACTTCGAAACTAATGGAATTTTGGATTGCTTATTTGGGGGGGGGGCAAGGGGTAATTGTGGTTGTCTGGCCATGAGACTTTTCTGGTGATATCTGCTAGGGTTTTGTTTTGTTTTGTTTTTTGGTCTCCTGTTACTTAAAATACCTGGTAAGGAAGGACAAACCTGGGAGGCGAGTGTGAGGGGGGGGAGAATCCCCATTTTCAGGGCTTTATTCTAGCTTCTGCTGACCCGCAATTGTAGGCAAATTGTTGAAATGCAGGCAGAATCTTGGAGGCACACTGTGTGCAAAAGGTCTTTAAGCCCTGGAAGTGGGGTCCATAGGTGGTACACTGTTGCACAGGAGGGAATGGCAGCAGAGTCTGTCCTGTCTGCAGAGCCGGGATCTTCCTGTCCTGGTGACAGGTTGATCTTGGCTATTTCATGATCAGCCCCTGGCTGGCCTGGTTTTGTTTTTCTCTGATTCTTGCATTGGTGTAAACTTAGATTTGCAGCTGGGGGCTCTATCCGTCCCTACCGCAACTACATTGTTCTGGGGGCTTAGCTGGACTACTTGACCAGAGCAGGCTGGGGTGAGAACGCGGTGGCAAAAGGATTGGAGCATTGCACTTAAAAATTGGTTCTGAGGATTTGGAGCTTGAAATATGGTGACAAGCACATAGGAAAATTAAACAAATTCTGCCATCCTGACAGTCACTTCTGGCTTCAGGATAAAGCATCCTGGTTTGTAATTAATGTTTTTATTGAAATTTGACTAATGCCTCATTTGCTAATATTTGTTGTGAAATTAAGGACATTTTATAGTCTGAAGGAATTTAGGAAAAGATTCTACGGGGGACGGCTAATTAACTCGCATTCCTCTTGCAGTTTGTGTGTATGTGAGTGTGTGTGCACAGACGCGCATGTGCGTTTATGAATACTTTGGATTTGAATAGCATTCTTTATTTATCCTTAGAGTCCTTAGCAGGCGAGGCAGAAGTCTAAACACTTGTGTAGTCAGGAATAGGTTAAAAAGCAGGCTTTCCGTATCCTTGGGAGTTTTCAGTCCCTAAATTAAAAGCAGAAAAAGCCCCTTTGTGACCCCAAAACAGTGTTTCTTTGATTAGCCTTGATTTGAAATCATCTCACCTTCTGACAGCAATTCAAAAACAAAACTCCTAAGTGCATTCTTGTAAGAAGAGGACAATAAGAATTTTCAGAAGCAATGTCTTGAGGTTTTGTGTTGGCATGCTCCCCCAGCTTTTTTTTTTAATTGTGGTAAAACGAGTCAGGAGGTCCAGGTTTTAGTGCTAGCTCTGTCATTAACTGTGCAACCTTGGACAAGTCCCTTCACCTTCCTGTAAAAGCAAGGAATTGGACTAAGTGATCTATCTCTAAGAGTCCGTCCAATGTAACATTCTAGAAAAACTGGAATTAGATTTTCGCAGGGCTATAAAATTAGACTTATAGGATGGGCTTATTCCAGCCAAGAGGGAAAAATAAAAGGGGTAGTGGGGCAAGTCAGCCAAAATGGAGAGGTGGAAGAGAGAGGAGGTACTGAATGGCAGAGGGGCCATTTTATATTGGTCTTTCAAATGTTTGTGTGTGTCTTACTTAAAGTATGTGATCAAATCTCCTCATTTTCCACTAAGAACAGAAAAGGGATTTAACTTGCTTAGAACGAGCGCTTCCTAATACTACTGCCCTATATTGGTCTTATCCTTAGTAGTTAAAAAGCATGTTCACATTCCTAATTTTGTTAGCTCTCCCCAGTAACACCCTGAGGTGTATATGGGGCAGCCATTTTATCCCCATTGCTCTTATGGGGAAACTGAGGGACAGAGATGTTATCTACACTAAATGATGGTATTTGGGATTGGATCTCCTGACTATGTGTGCTCTTTTCATGATTTTGAATTGCTTTTCATTTTTTGATAGAGTTCTGCAACAATGGAATTAAAGGAAATTGTGCACTCTTTTTCTTGGAATTTCTTTGAACAGGGTCTTCTCTCTGGGCAGAGTAGATGTGTTCTATATAAGGCTGGATCAGAGGACTTTTGTGGTCCCTTTCGGACCTCAGAATATCTGGCCAACAATTTGAATCTGAAGAACCATACGTTCGTTGGTAGATGCATTCTCTAAGGTGTGGCCATGCTTCTACCTGTGTAGATGTGGAAAGCAACTCTTCTCTGGGTAAAATGTGGATGCTGAATTTTGATTACTTCTCCTTCTCCAAGCCCCGTTTCTCTCCTCACACCACCCCCAGGGGTGAGGATAGAGACCCCCGATTGTGGTGAAAGTGGCTGCTACGTCATGCCGGGGCAGAGTTAAGTCTTCTGTATTCACTTTGCTCTGCAAACTCCCAATTGCTTTGACGTCCGATTTTGCCCCAAGTAGAATACAAGGGGGAAACTGGGGAAAAGGAGAAACCAGCCAGGAACAACACTCTCGGGGGCCCTGTTCTCTCCCTCTCTCCCCCTTAAATGCCGTCCCCTGCCCTCCCACTCACCGCAATGGAAAGCAGGTTGTAAACCACAGACTGGATTTCCTCTTATCAGATCATAATTTTCTTGAGTAAACTGAGGCAGATTTCATTTTTAAGAGCAAAATCTGGTTTCTACTCTAAGGCTGACCCACAGGCAAAGAACAAGTGATTTTCCTCTTAAGACTTTGTCCAGCTTCCCAAACTTTCTAGTCCGGTGAGTAGCAAAAGCCCCCTCTCCTAACTGTGGCCTCGTGTTCCACGTGGCAGGCTCCCTCAACTTTCCCTGGCAACTCCTAACTCACCACACCCTGGAGCCACCCCTCCCACTAGCTTTGGTTCACACGGCCTTCTTCATTCTCTCTGGATGAAGGATCCCCACTCAAACAGTACTTCTTAAGACCATTGTCTCAATACAAAACTGCACACTCTTTTTCACCCAACCACCCATAATACTAGCCCTCAGGACACAAGGTCCCCCTTCTTAAATGTGCATGTTCCCTTTGTTAGCTGGAGGCCTTCTTTGGTTGATACTCAAAACCCCAGCTTTGCTTCTGTTTACTGACTTTCCTATATGTGGTCTTTAACCTAAAGGCTCTCTTGTCTTCACAGCTGGGTACAGTAAGATAGCAAAGAAGGAACATTCCCTTCTCCACTCTCCTATACCCTGACAGGGCAAGTTGTTGATGACAAACTCAAGACAAATTTCTGAGTTTCCAAAAGTTTTCTGAGACTTAACTGATGAATCCTGAGATGTGAAGTGTTTGGATTCTCCCATGCTCATCAAACCATGGAAATAAAGAACCTTTTCAATATCTACCACGGCAATGAATTCTAGGCAGAATGCCTCCAAGTTAGGTATCATGTTTGCTTTGGAGGGTTTTCCTCATTTGAGCTAAAAAAAAAAAAAATCCCTTCTTTAAGAAGGCAGTGAGCAAAAGAAGCAGTGTGGTGTGATAGAAAGCTGTACACTAAATCGGGTGTTAACACAGACCAGGCTTTGAGTCAGCTCCGCCATTTTCTAGCTGCCCCTTGTCTGAGCTGCCGTTTCTGGAGATACAAAATGAAGGGCACAGATAACATCTACAGAACGTGGCTGCCATGAAGGGAACATGAGCTGAAATGCACCCTTCAAACAATAAATTGCTACACAAACATTCATTTTCTACATAAGACATTCATCCATTCCACAACTATTTCCTGAACAGTGGCTGGGTACCTAGCTCTGTGCCAGGCAGTGGGAGGGCTTACAGTGTGTACCTTGCACTTATGGAGCCCTTTCTGCTTATTCGAAACACCTGTACACTAACCATCTCATTAGGGAGAGCCACAGTGTAAGGAGGGCAAGATAAATAACCCCACTCCCCTGTTGAGAAAATTGAGGCGCAAAGAAACCAAGGTCACAGCAAATGGAATATAGTTTTCTGCTACCCAGTCAGAAATCGGGGGCAATTCTACTCTGCAAGTCCGACGGGGCGTGGGACTGCAATTGTGCTCTAACGAATGCCTGTCAAAGTTGAGGCTATTGCTCGCTATTCCTTATTTTCTGTGTGCCCCCAAAATGCGTGTGCCCTCACCCGAAAAGCTTGAATTATCTGCACCAGCTGTACATTCTGTCTCTGATAAAGTCGACTGGAATCATACCGGTTTTGAAAATCAAACTTGATTTTCTTCTCAATTGATGCTGTTTCTACCTGTAGACAGGCCTCTTTATATAATAGGGATTCCCTTTGCAGGCATTTGACTAGGTAACAAGGTAGACTGGCAGCAGCAGCGGGCCTTCCCAAGAACAGGAAATGCTCACTTATCCAAAATGTTCAGGAACTAGGAGGCTCTGGGAAACTAAATATCCTAATTGTCCCAGACGATCCCCCATTTGCAGTCCCCAGCCTCTGGCAATCCACCCAACCTTCCAGGAAAAGCAAGAGACACGGTAGGATTTGTTGTAAGTTTGAGCACATGTAAAAATTGGGGTCCATTTGTAAAAGGCCCCAGAAAGGAGCCTGGGCATACATTCAGATTGGCTCTGATGCTGCTTAATGGAAAACTATTACTGATACTGTCCACGACTTCAAACACAGTGAAATACACGTTAATATTTAAAACCCGTGGACAGACTTAAATCTGATGACTGAAAGCATTTCAGTACTTGCAGTTTCCTGTAGCCTTCCATTTGAAAAACAATTGCCAATAAACGAGGCTATGGAAAAACTGGTTATTTCCAGCTTCTTATTCCTTGGATTCAGAGAAAGGGTAAGTTTGTTTACATATATTGTAGGTTGCAAATAACATCGAATTACATTTTTTTATGGTTTTCAAATGGGGAGACTTCTTTACCGGTAAGGCATTTCAATGTAATACTAAAGGAACAGGAAGTAAGATAGTAGACAGGTCTGATTAATATTACACTTTTTATAAAATAACAACTGCCTCATTATTAACTGAGTTTTGAGCTGTGTTACCTACACAGATATTCTTTAAAGTGCTAATTATTTAGCCTTTTTTTTCAAATTTCATCCATTTTTTAGCAGACACTCTGACCTTAGCCAGATTTTTTGTTTCAACCCTCATGTAATCATAGAATATAGACACCGTTATCCTTAGAATATATTTTTGATATACTTGGTGCATATAGATTTTACAGCACCCTTCTATTTACCATTGACTGTCATCAGAAGATCATTAAAATCATTACAAATCTATCTTTGTGAATCAAGCAAAGTCATTGAAAACCCTATTATCACCCCAAAACTGTTTAAAATCAAATTTACCTTTCAAATTATCCTCATAAAAACCAGTTGTCAGGGGCATTTGAGTGTGGGGCACTCTGATAGACATTGCCTGAAGAGCCACTATATTAATTCTCTGTATAGCCGTGTGAGAGTTGTTTCGTTGTGTTTTTTTTTTAAGAAGAGAAAGCAACAGTGTATTGACATGGGATAAGAATCCACCTAATTGGTGTAACTGAATTTCGGAGTCTGCCTTTTATAGTGGGCCAATGATTGCACACTAGACTTTGAAGAAGACAGACACATACAATCTTTCTATCTTTCCTTGTCTTCGGAGGCCATCTGCTGAGCTCTGTTTCTTGCATTAGTCTTCCTGGCCAGTAATAAAAACGCAAACCTCTTTAATGATAAAAGGGAAGGAATTGTGTAAAAGGGCTTGTTAGAAGTGAAAGGGGCTGCTTCTCTCCTCAAGCACAAAGTGTGTGGCCCTTCAGGGCACCAAATTATTCTGAATGTAGTAAAGCGATTTTCCCCCTTTCTCTTCAAATTTAGAATTTTTCTGTGCTTGAACTCCTCCCTGCCAGTGGAAGATGGAAGATTGCCCTTTAAATTATAATGACTCACGTTTAACTAGCAATCTTAACGTTTATTATCTATTTTTCCAATAAGATTGTTAAGGCCCATATTACCCCATTTGGCAGATGAGGAAACTGAGACCCAGAAATGGTTTAGATGCCTTATCCCAACCCCCAGACGAATTTGCTGCAGACCCTGGGCCCTTCTTTCCCTGAAAATGGTGACTTTTCCTTTAAAGCTAAAACTGAGGTGCCCAGCTCTGGGAATAAATCACTGGGATGACAACTGTTTGTCTAATCTCGGGGAATCTTTAAAAGACTTGAGAACTTCTTCCTTCAATAACAACAATTTTCTCATTCTAGACATAGTTTGACATTATGGGTCCTCCTCTGAAGCTCTTCAAAAACCAGAAGTACCAGGAACTGAAGCAGGAATGCATCAGGGATGGTAGACTTTTCTGTGATCCAACCTTTTTGCCTGAGAATGATTCACTTTTCTACAACCGACTGCTTCCTGGGAAGGTGGTGTGGAAACGTCCCCAGGTAACTTCGTTGTTTCAATTTCTGTTTCCCTCTTGATCTCTTTCATCATAAATCTACTTGGTCCACTACTTCACTCACACAGCCCACTGCGTATAGACCCGTTTAGCAGACAACTTTATTTATTTTTTTATAGCATAATATCCTTTTTATATTTTTAGAGCACAGCAAAATTAAGAGGAAGGTATAGAGATTTCCCATGTATTCCCTGTCCCCAGACATACAGAGCCTCTCCCATTATCAAATGCCACCTCTCAGCGTGGTACCTCTGTTACAACTGGTGAATTTACACTGACACATCATAATCACACAAAGTTCAGAATTTACATTAGAGTTCACTCCTAGTGTTGTACATTCTATGGGTTTGGACAAATGTATAATGACATATAACCATAATTATAGTATCCGAATATTTTCACTGCCCTAAGAATTCCCAGCAGACAGCTTTAAAATTGGGAAGTTTTATGGATTTGTGCTTCTGGCTCTAACTTGAGGAATCTTGAATTTTAGTCACATTTTATCAGATTTAGTCATTTAGAAAGAACAAAAAAGAGATATACCATGCTTGTTTTCTTTTGGAAGTTCATTTGAGTAAATACGGTAACTCAGAAAGCAACTATACTCTTGTTTCTTTACTGAGTTACCTATGACAGCAACTTCAAGATAATCTCAGACCATTGAAGAGAAAAACTTATATGGTGAGCATAAATGAAATAAACTCAACAAGATGGAGTTTGAGTTGGGGGAGGGAGACTTCTTTGCTGCTCTTTGGATACCATCGTCTGTATTCTCCCACAATTAGCAAAGTGGGATCCAAGTAAGATCGTATATCTTTCACCGCCTATTCATAGTTACTATGGTTCTCTGTGGAACATCTGTATGTTGTGTCTCTAAAGCAAGTCTCAGAAGCCCTTTACAAGTCCTACATGAGTGGGAGGTCAATGTACAAAATGATAGGATGTTGGAATCTGGAGAATAAACAGTAACCTGGTTATATCTAAAGGGTACGACTAGATAGAAGGATATTCAACCTGGGCTCCTTCCCAAAGTGGGTGACCAGGTATATAAGCCATCAAGGGCTGTTATGAAATGCAAATTCTTGGACTTTCACCATATCCTGAAAACCTTCTGATCCTATTTCACGATGTACCTTTTTTATGCACTATTAACCATCTCAGTCAGCAACTCAAGGTTCGCTTTCTTCAATGAACAATTTCCACAGCTTGAACTCCTGAAGGGAGTTCTTACAAGAGCTACTTCGGTTTATGTAGGTTGCCACCAGGGGGTGCCAAGATACATGGGTCGCGTCAATGCTCTTGTTTTCTATGTGACTCAGAGGGCATGTCTCCATTTTTGCCCATAAAGTATGATAGTCGCTGAGAATATAAGAGCTGCAGAAGTTCTCTCCATCAGAAGGAAGATTACACTGCTGCTCAGTTTCTGTGCCTCCAGTCGTTGACATCCCTGTAGATCACTGACCTGCAATACAAATCTGGAAAACAAATGCATGGAGAAAATAGAAATATGCTGTTTGGGAGCCACTCTTCTGAATGGATGGTGATAATGAGGGCCGCCACTCTTTGTTGATGGTTGGCTATGAAAGAAAGGAGATCGATAGGGCAGAAGTAGCTGAAAAGAAGGCAGGGAATCGAGGGAGGTTTTCTGGGGGAGGGTGTCTTTTACAAATAGGACATATTTATAGGCTAAGGAGGAAATAGTAAAGGAGAGGTTAAAGACACAGAAGAAAGAAGGAATAATGGATGGGGGTGAGGTCCTGGACGAGGTGGCAGGAGATCTGACGGGCAGTAAAATCGCAAGCCAACGTGAAGCCATTCTCCTGATGTGAACCAAGCCGACAGTGCTTCCTGTATTGGCCCGCCTTTAGACACATCCTCCCTCCCCCATCTTGGCTCCGTCCTTTGTCCTTTGCCTTCATCTTCCAAATTCTGTGGATTGAGTCCTAGATGAATTAGCAAGGAAGGAAAAAAACTTAGTAATCACTGCAATAATCCATCTTGCCTCTGAGGCAAGCGATACCCCTTCCAAGGTGAGGGAGTGTCAGAAAGAGAGAGTGAATGGGGTAGAACAAGGCAGAGGCATTTAGAGCATGCCTACGATGGGCCCAGATACTGTGTCTGGAGTTTTCTATACATTTTTTCATTTCATCCTAATTTGCTATAGCTTAGTAAGGTAGGTATCTTTAAAAACCACTTTGATGTAATTCTTTTATCCTGGTGTGAAAAATAAAGGTAGATACTATGTTCATTTTATTGATGAGGAAACTGTGTCTCAGAGGGAAGGTAAGAATTTTCCCAGGGTCAGACTACTAACAAGCTGGGATTTGAATCCAGGTTTGACTCCAAAGCCTGTATTAGTTTTTACTCTACCATGATGCCATGTCAGGGAGATAGATTTGCTCGTGTCTCTTTTGGTAAAATAGGTAGCTTCCCTCCAGTAAGTTCTCACATTCCCCCTCACTGTGTTGATGCTGTACACCCATTAATTGATCCAGACTCTCCCTTTTGCGAGCATACTCTGAGCTTAGTCTTAATTAGGCCCAAAGAGAGAGTCAGTTGAGAAGCATTCATCGAGCGCTTACTCTATGCCAGCCTCTGTGCAAGATACAGACGAGGCCTGGGGTGAGGGATTCCCATTCCAGCTGACGAGATGGATATTGAGCTGTCGAAGAGTTAAATAAGAAATTACTGCTCCACAGAGGAAATGCTATTTTCAGGCATATAGCCAGTAAATCATAGAGGGTTTTGAAGAAAAGGAGATCATGGTGGATTGGAGCAGTTGGGGCGGGGGACTCTTGTGGGGAGTAGGGGGAAAAACAACGTTCCGGACCACCATCTGAGTCTCTTCTAAAAGCCGGAGATTCCTCTCCAGCCAGAGTGGAGGCCAAGCCTAGGGGCAAGAACCACGTCAAAGTTCTCTGGCCTCCCATCAGTAAAGCCAAGAGACGGCCTCTCTAAATTGGCTCAGGAAGACCAGATGGGTCGTTGGACTCACCTGCCTCATTGGCAAGGTTGAGATCCTCATCTTCAGGGAAGCTTACAGACATCTTGTCCCTTGGCATGCCACCTCGCCTCATACTCAAACGGGGTTCGTTTCTGAAGTCTCTAAAATGGAAGAAGCACAATTAACCAGATATTTTCTGTCTCTTTCCCTCCTGGGTTGCAAAGCCTCCGTGTCTGTAAACACCACTGCTAATCAAACCAACCAACTGCGGTCCAGCGCCACCATCCTAGGGCAGGATCGAGCTCCCCTCTTCCCACTTGCCACTTCCCTGCTGCACCCTAAGGAGCTGCTTTAGATGGGCAGGGATTGTGAGGGTGTTTTGCAATTGTTTGGTGCCCCTTCATCTGCCCATACCTTTCAGAGGAAGATCCTTCTCCTTAACACCTCCATTGGTCCAATGACCCCAGCTACCGGCCTAGCTTCCTGGGTACACAGCTATATTGCCTGATACCTGTCCTCCTGGGCTTTCCTGTCCTCCTGGACCTTCAACATATAAAGTCTTAGCAGATTCTAAGAGCTGAGTTCCCCTGAGTTACAGTGTGATCCTAAGACGGCAGGTAGGATTTTTAGGCTGAAATCTAGCCACCAAATTCCCACAGAAAATCTCTTCTCCAGTGACTCTCCCCTCCTACCCGCCTCTGGCTTTTTTCCTGACTGAGTCGTACCCAGCTACAATCGTGTCTTCGAGTCAGACACAGCTATTCTCCTGCTAAAATGGAGCAAGGCCTTTTGGGGATTGCACAGCCGGCTGTGGAGGAAGCCAGGGCACCTGCACAAGATCTGGCAGCTCTCCTGGTCAAGTTCTGAGTTCAGCCTCCACTACCATGGCCCTTGCCCAGGTCTTTTCACTACCTTGGGTGAGAAGAGGCCGATGAGGTTCTGGATTAAAGCAAAGGTGGGAGGAATGGGAGGGATCGGTTGAGAGGGGACATTAGAAGCAGAGAGAGATTGCATATGAGGGACCCCGTTAAAGGAGAAAATATTTCTCTCTTTGTGCGAATAGAAATTTCCAACACCCAGCTGAATGGGACACCTCTGTAGAGTAGTTTTGGCCTAGACTGTTCATGAATTTCTTTTTCTTCCCAGAGATCATGTGCCTCCACGTGAATGGTCCTAAGTGTTTTTCTCTGTTGACACAATCGAAAAGAGTTGAATAGGCCAATACTCTTGCCATCTGTCCTATTTATTTTAGATTCTGGATTTAAAAAACACTAGCAGCTTTATCGAAGTACAATTTATACACCATAAAATTCAGCTGCTTTAAGTATACAAAGCCATGATTTTTTAAAATAAATTTACCGAGTTGTGCAAACATCACCACAATCCAGTTTTAGACCAGTTGCATCATCCCAATACAACCCCTTGTGCACATTTGCAGGGAGTAAACCCCTCCTCCCCCCAGTCGCAGGCAACCAGTAATGTACTTTCGGTTTCTGTCTAGATTTGCTTATTCTGGACATTTCACTTAAAATGGAATCATAAAAGTAACTGGCTTCTTGAGATTAGCATGATTTTCAAGGACCATCCATGTGGCAGCATGTATGTTCCTTTTTATCGCTGAACTGTATTCCATTGCACGGATATATACATTTTTCCCAATAAAGCAGTTTGGGATTTACACCTGGAGTCTCCTTGCAGAAGTCTGAAGGTTTAAAGAAGAAGATAATTCTGTAGTGACTTGCTTGTCCAGTTTGGAAGTGGAAGTTGGGCTTAAGATATTATTCTATGGTTCCATATTGAGTTTTCCTTGGAGGGGTTAGGAAGGAAGAGATGTTTTACCAATGACAAGATCGTCATGCAGAAGCAAAACTCCCCAGCAAGTAAAGTCGACTCCTTGTGCAGGTGGTTCAACATCGGTCCCTGAGCCGAGGTCCACCTATAAATGCCGTGTCTGGAGATGGTACGATTTTCTAAGGATAAGATAATGGTTGCTTGGACTAGCTGTTAAAGCCCTCAGGCCCTGGATGGCAGCCCTGGGCCTTCTGGGACGACTTAGAGCCTTGGACTTAGTCCTAATGTACCTACTGCAGGGCTGGCCTCACTTGTAAGTGTCCACACTGTCCTCATCCCCATGGGACTGCTAGACTGCCCATAGCACTTTTGAAATACCTCCACTCTTCCGGCTGCTGGTTTTCTAGGCAGCCTTTCATTTTACTGTGGTTCTTGAGGTTTACCCTGGACCTCAATGTTTATTGTCAGCAAATTTCACCTGTGTAAAAAAAAAAATTGCTAAATATGTGGATGTGGTAGGTGCGAAGAGAGCCACATAGAGTGACATGTGTGGGGCTCCAAGGCTTATAACTGTATGCCTCCCTCCCCCCACCCAGAGGTCTCTGGGAAAGGAGATGAGGTAAGGACAATAGGAGGATCTCTCAATGCTCAGCTAAGAGAACATACTTCCTAGAGATGCTGCTTTGCTTGTATCAGTAGAAGGCTTTGGCTCAGGGATAGGGGTCTGCAGAGACCATTCCTGGATTTACTCTTGGTGCTTGACTTCCTAGTTGTGTGTTTTCCCCCAAGAAATTATTTTGCCTTGACAAACAGCCCAGTTTAAGGATCACGTCGACTAGGCCAACACAGCTGGGAACCATTAGAGGTTCAGCAATCTTCCCTACCTCTCAAGCCACCCAAATATGTGACTATGTGAGCTGTGACTTCTCCTCCAACTCCACTCCCTACCATTTCAGCAGAGCTTGGGCTGAAATGTCCCATCTGCACTCTGCATCCCAGCTTTGACTTACAGGAAAATGTCTCCAGCCTTGCTTCCTCACCCCTGCAGGAATTATAGCCAGTTGTCTAAATCTAGGGGAAAATTCAATAAATATCCATTTCATTGTTTTCAAATTTGTCACCATAAAGTCCATTTGGCTGTTAGATTTGCATTGGCTCATTACCCGTTACCCTTTCTACCTCCTTAGCTATTTCTAGTCTTTCACTTCCTTAAAGAGGTAAAAAAAAAATGTGGCTTAATAAAAATGTTCTCCCGTGCTTCACATCACGGTGCTGACATACATAAGAGTTTGATTCATATTTAGTGGATGAAACTGAGGAGATTAAAGCACATTGGTGATATCTAGCCTAGAACCAAAAGCTAAGACATGAGTTAAGCCAGTCTTCCAGAATGATGGAGAGCTTTTAGGTGAGCATTAAGCAAAGAGACATAAAACACTGGGATGGATGACTGAGACAATGAGTTGCATCTCCACCCCTGAAGAGCTTCACGGTATTATCCTTTGCATGGTGACCATTGATCAACTTAAAGGCAAAAGGATGAACCAGCTGATGTCTAGAGGTTCCTTCTCTAACTGAAGAACCTAAAACTTTAGTCCTAGGTCTACTAACTAGCTAAATGACAGGAGAGGCAAGTTACTGCCCTTCTCTGTGCCTGTTTCCTCATTTGTGAAATAAACAGGTTGACAAAATAGTCTCTAAATTCCTTCCAGGTTTGACAGTCTATGGACTGTTAACTCATTTTTAAAAACACATTGTTAAATAGCCATCTATCATGTATGAAGAGTGGTGAAGTAAAACTGGGGCATGGGCCAGTTTATGAGAGGAAATGGAAAATAAGGTGTTTTTTTTGTCCAAATGTATATTCTCCCATGATTACACACAGCTTTACACACACACACACACACACACACACACACACACTATATATATATATATATATATATATATATATATATAAAATCACATTCACGTTAGTCGACAGGAGAATAATTATCCAGTTCCTCAATTTGAGTTCTGTTTCCATGTCTTTTTGCTTATTTACATGATCCTTTAGGTCTTAAATAGAAGCTGACATGCCAAAAGTGTTTGCTGAGCCTAGATCCCTGCTGTGAATTAAAGCCTTGTGGAAAATCAAGACACTTATGTAACTCCAACCACTAATAACTCTACATAAAACCAGCAAATAATTTGCCTCAATAATCTAAAAACACACTTTTCCACATATCAATGTTCACTTTATTGTTTTTTCATGCTTGGAAACTATTATATGCATCATCTAAGTCCCAGAAATCACTGTATAACTTTACATCTTGCTACAAATAAAATGGTAACGCCTGACTCAGAAAGGAAAAACTGTATTTCGTCTCATCTTAGAAAGGGCAAAGAAACAATCAGAAGAGAAAGGATATCAGGACTGAATCCACCCAACACACCTGCTTTATGTTCAATAAATGAAAAAACAGGCAGCTCCCAACGCATGAAAAAATTTAGTAAGATAGAAGTCTTCTACTAAGACAAAAAAGTAATGAGACACCAGACATGCATCTAAAAAAAAAAAAAAAAAAAGACCAGAAAACCAAAGCTGACGGCAACCCACCTAACTCTCCTTTTGGCAAAGGAATGACCAATTAATTTTCAGTTTGGACTTGTCCTTGCCCAGAATGCCTATTCCTTTCCAGAGTTATTTTGGCTTTTAAAGAATATATGGAATGTTTCATTCTGTAGACCAGACCCTTCATCAAGGAGAATTATGTCCATTAAAAAAAAGAGGTTTGAGAACCAGAAAAATATAGCTGTCTCTATTTAATAATTTTTTAAAGGATATATGTCTAGATTTTCTTTCCATTTGAGACTAGGATTTATTTCTGCTGGGTAAGCAAAATGTCAAGGTACTGGCCAACGGCCTCCTCCACGAAGCTGTCTCCATCTACCCAAGACTTCATTGGTATTTCCTGCCTTTGAACTCTGCAAGGGCTGATACTCTGAGTCACGCAAACGTGTCTTCAATTATGTGGTGTCATGTATGTGACTATACCTCTGTCCATGACTGTCTCTCTACTCCTTACGCCTCCATCCCTCTCCCTTGTCCAACTGCTAACTCTAGTCATTCTTAAGCCTTCAGCGTGAACATTACCACCACTATTCAAATTATTTTGTCTACCACCAGGGAAATTTTGGGGATCCTTCCTTTAGGCACTGATTATACTTTGAAAATTCCTCCATTACATTGTGCTGGAATTGTATTATTTGGGCCTCATTTTCCTACTTGCAGTGGGAATGGCACAGCTAATGATATGTTGGGGAAAGACACACACATACGCCTCAAACAAATACTTGCTCCACTCTGTCCAGGTTCTGAACATCCCCTGTGGGAAAAGAGTATCTGTTGAAGTGCTCCTAGACGCGGTCTATTACCACCTGCTGTTAGTGCTGCTGCCATCTGTATTCATCCAAAGATGTGGGGAAATCTTGTTGCGTGGACACCGCTGTTGCCTTTGCTTTATGTTAGGAAAGGGCTTCATGTATAAGGTCTCCTAACTCATTTTTCTGGAGAGGGAGAAGCATTAATGTCCACCTCTATCAGGTCTTGTCTTTTAAGTGCAATCACCCATCTGAGCACAGGCGCTTCAGAAAATCTCATCCTGACAAATAGGTTCAGAATGTAATGTGCTAATCCCTCGTTCTCTCTTTACAAACTCACTGCTGCAGTGAAAACTCTCTAAACCTCAATGATAGCTATGTCTGAGGGCTCCCACCAGCACGTCTCATCCTGTCTCAGTCGCATCCTCTCCTTCCATTTCTCCTGCCGCCTTCCCACGTGACCCTTTTTCCTGTGTCTTGATGAGCTACTGCTTTGTGTTTGTTTCCACAACCCCCCAACCTTTCCTTTCTCCTACCTGTGGAAGTCCTGGTAATCTTTCCACCTTACCTCATCTGTGAAGTCTGTCCTGCCTAGCTGGGCTCACACTGACCCATGGGGAACACTTCCCAGGCTCTTAGAACCAACTGTTGTATCCACAGGACATCTGCGATGACCCCCGTCTGATTGTGGGCAATATCAGTAACCACCAGCTGACCCAAGGGAGACTGGGGCACAAGCCAATGGTCTCTGCGTTTTCCTGTCTGGCTGTTCAGGAGTCTCACTGGACAAAGGTACCGACCTCCCTCGGTTTCCACCTTCTTGTCTTCTTTAGTAACTTTAGGAAAAGTCAGCTCGTAACTGTCTCAGATTGTTTAATCCCTGAAGTCAGAAGTATTCATGATTGAAGGTGATTTCCCTCTATTTTATTATGAGAATTTTCACAAATACAGAAAGTTGAAAGAATTTTACAGTCAACACCCATTTACTCACCTAGATTCTACCATTAACATTTTACTCTATTTGCTTTGTCGCACATATTAGGTGATCTTTTGTCACTTGCAGTACTTTGACTCAGTAGCTCTGCATACTTGCATTCTCAGTACCTACTGGGGTAAAAAGCCACTGGGGGCCAGGAAGTCACTGACAGATGTGAACAAAAGAAAAGGTGAGAAAGGTGGAACTAGATGCTTGAAAAGGTTCTAATAAATTATAAGAGTACAAAAATCCCTTTGGCATTTAGGCAGAGTTCAAGGCAATGAAGTGTTGACCTGGGAAAAATTAGAGCATTTTCTTCAGAAAATAACAATTTTCGAAGATGAATGTGTAATTGTATTTAAAAAGGAGACTTTCCCAAATATAATTTTATTCAAGGTGTGAATAAAATCTATAGTCTATAGAATCTGCACGAACTCTCTAGGATGGACCTTTGAAAACTGAAACCACAGGGGACCTTGTGTTTTGATTGATTTTCCTTTTTAAAATGCCTTTGTTTATGTGGTTAAGTATGCAACCACGAATATGTTTGTGTAGACAGTTTCTCATGATCGAGTTTGTAGATTAACTGTGGTAAATAATTTAACCCATAACTTGCTGCCCCCAGTCACCCTGTGTGTATTCAGGGCAAGCATGGTAATACTATCCTCAGCAAAACTGAACTCGGGGAGCAAAAATTGCAGAAAAAAATGCCCTACCAGGGACTTCCTACCTAGACCCAAACCAAATGTATTTGGTGTGCTTCCTGTCGCCACATGGGATTTGTCAGAAGTCAGTTGTAATCTCAATATTTGGATATGGTCTGGTGAATAACAGTTGATTGAATGTTCTTATACTTCCAGACAATTCCCAACCATAAGGAACAGGAATGGGACCCTCGAAAACTAGATAAATATGCTGGGATATTTCGCTTCCGTTTCTGGCATTTTGGAGAATGGACCGAGGTGGTGATTGATGACTTGCTGCCCACCATCAATGGAGATCTCGTTTTCTCCTTCTCCACCTCCATGAATGAGTTTTGGAATGCTCTGTTGGAAAAAGCTTATGCCAAGTAAGGAGGGGTGTTGGCCAGTCAGCGGTCAGGCTACACAAGGAAAGGAAGGTCACATTCATCCTTGGGAACTCATGCTCTCCCAGCTTAGCCTTGGGCTTTAAATTGGGTAGGATATCAATCAGATCCAAGGCATTGCTTTGCACCTGGGAATGGCCCTCCCTAATTCTAGATGAGAAAGAAATCAGCTGTCCCAGTTTCCATTAAGCCCTTACTGCTCCCAGGTGCCCTCTTCCTGCTGCTGATCTACAGATCACATGGCATTATGGCCGCAGATTTTCTCCGTGTCTAATATTTACCTGTAGAAAGAAGTTGCTGCATGGACCGTCCTAGATAACATAGCCTAAACCTAGAAATGTGACTATATTCTCAAAATATCTCTCATTTTGTACCTAGAGGAAAGCTAGCCAGTAAAGGCTGGCTGGGCAAGGACTGTTTTAACTTGGGGGGACAAGATGTCCTTGACCTGGAAAAATACTTTTACAAAGATAACTTTGCATATTTGCCCCCAGGCTGCTTGGGTGTTATGAAGCCCTCGATGGTCTGACCACTACTGATATCATCGTGGACTTCACTGGCACATTGGCTGAAACTGTTGACATGCAGAAGGGAAGATACACTGAGCTCGTTGAGGAGAAGTACAAGCTGTTTGGAGAACTGTACAAAACATTTACCAAAGGAGGTCTGATCTGTTGCTCCATTGAGGTTTGTACTCACCCAAACCACTCTTCGCTCACTTCCGGCAGAGGAGACCGTGACATTTAGTGGAGAACATCACCCTTACCCTGGAGATCCAGGACAAGTCATTATGAAACTCGGAGAGCTAACGATAGGCACTGAGCCCTGGCGCAGAGGCTAAGGAGCTTTAACCTATTTTCCTTTTGTACCAGTCATCCCACTGGAGGCCGATGTAGCATCCGAGCTGATGGAAATAGTCTCTGCTAAATGATTCCTCCTGCCTCTGCTCCTGGGTGTGGCAGTTATAGCTGTTTGCTCAAAGAATTAACCAACCCCAACCCCAACAAATTTCAATGCTCTTCACATCAATGTACTACCGTGGGTCATTTGAATTGTTTGAGTTGTTATATTAAATTCTTTATTTCCTTTCCTTGGCTTGCTTTGTGTCAAGTTAGGCGGCAGGATCAAATTTCTATCTGCATAAGAGAACTAGTTTCAACCATACTCGGGTAAACCAGTCAAAGAAGAGGGAGAGCCAAGCCTTGGATCTCCCAATTCTTGTGCCCTTATGTATCTTTCTTTGCTCTCAGTTTCCCAATCAGGAGGAACAAGAAGTCGAAACTGATTGGGGTCTACTGAAGGGCCATACGTACACCATGACTGATATTCGCAAGATTCGTCTTGGAGAAAGACTCGTGGAGGTCTTCAGTACGGAGAAGCTGTACATGATTCGTCTGAGGAACCCCTTGGGAAGACAAGAATGGAGTGGGCCCTGGAGTGAGATGTGAGTGGCTTTCCACTTTGATTGCTGCATCCCCAAAGCCCTATACGTTCTCCCAATCCCATCCCTCCAGACCACTAGTGGGCTGTCAATACTTAGTGACATGGGGCCTGTGACTTAGCTGGTGGTGAGACAAAACTGTCCCAGTCCTCATGTATTCTGTTCCTTTGGCATCCTGCTTACTGTAGGAAGTCAATGGCAAACATAATGGCTTATCCCTTTGTTCATTTGCCTTTAGTTCTGAAGAGTGGCAGCAACTGACTGCAGCAGATCGCAAGAACCTGGGGCTTGTTATGTCTGATGATGGAGAGTTTTGGTGAGTAGGGTTTTTCTGTGCTAAAGGGAATTGGGGCTTCCACATGGAACTGCAGGGGTAGGTATTAAGTATCATCTTCATTTCTTTCCTTCCATTCAGGATGAGCCTGGAGGACTTTTGCCGCAACTTCCATGAACTGAATGTCTGCCGCAATGTGAACAACCCTATTTTTGGCCGCAAGGAGCTGGAATCGGTGGTGGGATGCTGGACTGTGGATGATGACCCGCTGATGAACCGTTCAGGAGGCTGCTATAACAACCGTGATACCTTCCTGCAGAATCCCCAGGTTTAAATAAAATTCTTTTTCTTTGCCTTCAAGTTATCAAGGCAATAGGAAGCCAGGTCTCACCTTGGAGTATTTCTTTGACATCAGTTCTCCCATTTGCAGCTATTGTGTAATATTCATCAACCAAGATGCATAGGGATTGGCTCAGATGCCTGTAAAGCAGACTGTGTCTCTGTAGAGACGTGACTTGGTGACATTATCAAATCCAAGCCATCTCCTCTGGCTGCCTCTATCCTGACCATATTGCTGGGTATGCTTTGACACTCCCTGCTTCCTTGTGATGGTCCCACATTAGAGAGAAAGGACCTGCTCCCTGACGTTTTCTCAATTCTTTTCATTTCTTTACTGCCTAATTGCTCTCTTGGGTACACATGTACTATATGTGTCCTCTTTCTCATGCAGGTGATTCTTCTGAACCCCATCATTAGGCCTCCCTTTTCTCATCTAGAATACCAGGTCATTCTTCTCAGGATTTGAATCGCTACCCTGTCAACGACCCCGTTCCATCCATCTCCCATTACAATGCTATTCCAGATGACACATTAGAGGTCAAGCCCAGGCACACACCAAAGCAAAAAATCCGAACATCCAAAGCCTGAACCTATAATAACCTTGATGGTTTTATCTGCAAATGTGCTGATGAGCTAACCACAGGAGACAAGACTTCTGACTGTATTGCAGCCTTACACGAGTGTGTCTTTTCTTTCCATGAGCTTCATTGGCCAGCCACTTTGAAGGATACTAAAGCTGGTGGGCTGATTTACTTAACTCATAGTTTTCTCCATTCCTTCCACCTTAATTGCCCCTAAAGAAAAGAAAGCTCCTATTGCCACCCCCCTTCATTTACAGCCCTAGAAATGCTTTAACTATCAGGAACATATACCAAACTGGGGAAATGGGCTTTTTGGCTTCACTGTTTAAGTGTCTGTGCAGGATGAACTGACGGGGGCCTCGTGAGCGCATGTTTCTGCATCTGTTTCCTGTTTCTTGGTGGGAGGTTTGGGGGAGAGCGAGAGAAATCTGATGTCTTTTAGTCTTACTTCCCAATGGCACCATGATTCCGCAGATGATGTTTGGGAAGTCTCTAGAAAAGGACTGCGGCATCCTTAAAATGGTGATAGCAAAGCATCAATTCACCAAGGAAATGGATCCGGCCCCTTCCACAAGTCACACATCTGGGCTGGCAATAGGAGGCTAGCCTAGGGGAATGCTGCAGTGTCAGGTTAAGTCAAGCAAGGATGCTTTCTGTCTTTGTTGATTCTCAAATTTTCCTGTGTACAGCTTTTAAAAACAAGGGGACAGTTTATAAGATTTAAAAAAATTTTATGTATTTATTTATTTTCGGCTGCGTTGGGTCTTCGTTGCTGTGTGCGGGCTTTCTCTAGTTGTGGCGAGCTGGGGCTACTCTTCTTTGTGGTGCGCGGGCTTCTCATTGCGGTGGCATCTCTTGTTGCGGAGCATGGGCTCTAGGCATGCGGGCTTCAGTAGTTGTGGCTTGCGGGCTCTAGAGCGCAGGCTCAGTAGTTGTGGCACACGGGCCCAGCTGCTCCATGGCATGTGGGATCTTCCCAGACCAGGGCTCGAACCCGTGTCCCCTGCATTGGCAGGCAGATTCTTAACCACTGTGCCACCAGGGAAGCCCACAAGGGGACAATTTTAAAAAACCCAAGATCCTCCCAAGAACTTATTAAAACAAAGCATACCCCCTTTGGCATCAAAGGCCTAGGTATGAAGTTGGCTCTCTCAACACATGCTGAATGCCATAGGGAGAAGCAAACATTAGGATCTGCATTTAGCAAGTCAATGGCGAAGCCCAGAACATGACCCAAGTCTCTGCTTCGCAAGGTAGAGTTTTCTTCCCTGAAATTTGAGCTGGCTCGTCTGAAACAGAAGTGCTAACTAAGCTCCTTGCTGGCCTCTTTCCCTTAGTACATCTTCACTGTGCCCGAGGATGGGCACAAGGTCATCATGTCTCTGCAGCAAAAAGACCTGCGCAGTTACCGCCGCATGGGAAGACCCGACAATTACATCATCGGCTTTGAGCTCTTCAAGGTAAGAATGGGCCTTTGGAGCAGAGAGAATGATGGCAAACAGTGTCAAAATTAGGACGGCTTGGGGTTAGGGGAATCAAGAAAGGTCGAGGGATAAAGAAAGTAGAAGAGCTAGGCTCTTCAAACGCAAAAACTATGATCTGAGCGCAATAGAGCATCTCCTTCTCTTGCATTTCCAGGTGGAGATGAATCGCAAATTCCGCCTCCACCACCTGTACATCCAGGAGCGTGCGGGGACCTCCACTTACATTGACACGCGCACCGTGTTTCTGAGCAAGTACCTGAAGAAGGGCAACTACGTGCTTGTCCCAACTATGTTCCAGCATGGCCGCACCAGCGAGTTTCTCTTGAGAATCTTCTCTGAAGTGCCCGTCCAGCTCAGGTGTCGTTTCCTTGGCCAGCCCTGCCAACTCCCATTCTGTGCTTTGCCTCCAGTCCTAACCCTCTTGGCCCTCTCCCCCTAGGTGGACACTCAAAGGGACAACTTATGCAAGTCAGATTTAACTGCAGTGATGGCAGGAGAAAGATTTCTCAAAGTGGTGTGGGTTGTGAGAAGTTCCCTGCGGAGGTCAGAGCTTCAGCACTTTGAGCTGCCATTTAAGGAGAACAGGCCTATAGCCTAAGCTTTTCCACTTATATTTTATCTTCTGTTCTCTGGCTGACTCTTCTCTTAAACAGCTGGCACTCCTCACTGCTCCTCTATTACGTTCTGAGTGCTGGGTCACCAAAGCTACCTTTTCACCCCAGCCCTGCCTACTCTGATCTTTATCTGCTGGGCCTTAAAGCAAGGGGAAAGGAAAACATACTCATAAAATATAAGCCATGTCGGAGGAGGAATGGGCTAGGTCACTTGGCATTTCGTGTTTTTCAACAACAGGGTCTGCTTTGGCGAGCCTATCTCCTCATCAAAGGGCATTCGTCATGGATGACGTGTCTTCTTTTTGATGTTCCAGGGAGCTGACTCTGGACATGCCCAAGATGTCCTGCTGGAATCTGGCTCGTGGCTACCCCAAGGTTGTCACCCAGATCACAGTGCACAGTGCCGAGGGCCTGGAGAAGAAGTATGCCAATGAAAGTAAGAACTGCAGGGGTGTCTGGGAAAGCAAAATCAGTTTCATTTATTGCATATATGGTTAGAAAAGATGGTCACACATGATTCTCTCCAGTGGCGTTTTCCGTGTAGAAAAGTCAGAATGGCTGTCAACCGTGATAGGAAAATGGGATATATATAAACAACAAGGGCCTACTCTATAGCACAGGGAACTATATTCAATATCCTGTGATAAACCATAATGGAAAAGAATATTTTAAAAAGAATGTATATGTGTATAACTGAATCACTTTGCTGTACAGCAGAAATTAACACCATGTTGTAAATCAGCTGTACTTCAATTTAAAAAAAGAGAAAATGGGATATAAAAGTCTTGGGGCAAGGGCCTATCTAATATTCATTTCTATATCCCTATATAAAGTATAGAAAAGAAAAGGGAAATAGGAACCAAAGTCCTAGGTCATTCTAGTACCCAGGTGTGATGCTAAAAGTCCCAGAATAGACTTAGTGAAATAGTGTCTTGACTATCTAGAAAGAGGACTTTTAATCACTGTGTTAAAAATAAATGTTACTTTGTTCCAGCTGTAAACCCATATTTGGTCATCAAGTGTGGAAAGGAGGAAGTCCGTTCTCCTGTCCAAAAGAATACTGTTCATGCCATTTTTGACACCCAGGCCATTTTCTACAGAAGGACCACTGACATTCCTATTATAGTGCAGGTAAGGATGTGAACAGGGACCCTCACGTGGCTCATATTCAGTACCAGATACTGGATGATCCCAAGTGCCTCACAGATGTCTAGGATACGGAGCAAGGCTTATCCTGTTTTGTTTGTTTGTTTTGGTTTTTTTTTTTTTGCGGTACGTGGGCCTCTCACTGCTGTGGCCTCTCCCGCTGCGGAGCACAGGCTCCGGACGCGCAGGCTCAGCGGCCATAGCTCACGGGCCCAGCCGCTCCGCGGCATGTGGGATCTTCCCGGACCGGGGCACAAACCCGCGTCCCCTGCATCGGCAGGCGGACTCCCAACCACTGCGCCACCAGGGAAGCCCTATCCTGGTTTTTCGTCTGTTTGTTTTGTACTGGAAGACACCTCCCACCAGGCACAATCACTGGCTTCCTCATGAATCTCCATCCTAAATCTCCTCTCCTCTGTTCTTTCATTGTGGGCAGAAGCCCGCATGCTGGCAGATACACATGTTGACACAGGTACTGTAAATCCCATGTGGGGAAGTATATGCCAATTCACACGACCCTCGCCCTGCTGCTCAGAATGGAGCACTGTGGTTTGGCCGTTTTTCTGACTTAATGCTTCTGACCAGCTGCCTTTCGGCGGCCATCTCATAGATCAAGGTTGATTCTGAACTCTGACTGGTGGCTTTTCGTCTCTCCTCTTTGAGGTACTTTCCCCTTAGCCAGAGAGGTATCAGGAAATACAGTCCCTTGGTTTTTACACAGACCTTTCAAAGCCCGGCATTAGGTTCTAGATGCCACTCGGCAAAGTCCAATGTTACGGAGGGTTGCTCATCTTCACTTTCTTGACTTGTCTCTCCAGGTCTGGAACAGACGAAAGTTCTGTGATCAGTTCTTGGGGCAGGTCACTCTGGATGCTGACCCCAGTGACTGCCGTGATCTGAAGTCCCTGTACCTGCGTAAGAAGGGTGGCCCAACTGCCAAAGTTAAACAAGGCCACATCAGCTTCAAGGTTATTTCCAGTGATGATCTCACTGAGCTCTAAGTCTCCAGCTCCAGGGAATCCTGACAGAGCTTTCCCATCCTTTTATTTTCTGTCAGACGCTAGATCTTATCTAGGATTCATAATCTTTTGAAAGAAAGAAATTCACAGTAATTAACTTTGCCTTTCTTCTGATAAGTTCCCCATACCTCCCCATCCGAGTAGCGTAAGTAGCTACGTAACCTATATACCTCCAGCAGCTGGACAGGGGGAGGTGACAGTCCTATCTGGAGATCAGACAGATGTTGGCCAAGGAAAGATCTCTGGGGCTTCCGGGGGTGAGATTCATGCAGGACAACGACAACAGCCTGGATACCCTACCGATGTCTTAGCTGTTTTCAGGTGCCCAAAATGTCTCCCCTGTAGGGCATGTTGAGGAAGGCGGAGGGGTGATCAAGGCCAAGCAGGTCTAGCCTGACATCCCAGCTCCTGACTGAACACTACAGGTGTCCCAGCAGCCTTTTACCCAGCAGCCACAGCCTGTTTATACATCCCCAGCCCTTACCGCCGGCACCGCCATCACCACCACCACCAACCACCACCTCTGGAAAGCGTAGTCCTGCCCTGACCCAAGTCACCCCCCACAGTAGGTTTTACCTTCATGTTGAGGAAGCTTCCTAGGTGCTTAATCAAGAGCTGGAGTTCCGTGAGGCTCAGACAGTGGGAAGGGCCCAAGCTCCAGCTCCATGGAAGCCAGCTGTGTGCCACAAGAGGGAAAAGTGGAAGAAGCTGCAGTGGGAGACAAAGCCTCCGTCCCCCACGCATCCACACACACCTACACTCACACACGCGCACGTGGGCGCGCACGAACTACCGTTCAGGCAGTCAGCGGGCAAGAGGAAGGATGAATGAGGACCACGCAGGATAAAAGGACGAGAGACTCCATCCAGGCAGAGTCTCGCCAGTTTGGGGCCCCTGACTGCAAATGTGAAACCTCCTGCTGCTGCTAGGTTTACAAACAAGCCCGTTGTCCTGTGCCTCCTAATATCATTGGTACTGAAGACCCCACCTGGGGGGCTTGAGACCCCTCAGGCTTTTCTCCCAGTTGGGAGCGTTCACTCCCTGGGGGTGTTTGTTTGCCCTCTTGTTTTTTCAGTCCTTCTATAGAATTTTCTCTAGAGTCAGTCATTCTGAAATGTTCTTCCCTCCATCTCCTCTATCAACATTCTACCCCTCCTTCAAGGCCCAGCATAAATGCCACCTCCTCCATGAAGCCTTTCCCCATCCCCCAAGCTCCACCTCCTAGAATATTTCAACGCTTCTGCAATGATGAATAAAATGACATAGTTGTAGTATACTTAGTCTAGTCCAGCACGCGATCATTTAAAAAATTTTGTAGTTTTCTTAGCTCGCTCCATTTCCTACCATGTTTTTCAGTCTAACTTCTGCAGTGCCTTCACCACACTGCCTTACATAATCCAAACCACAATAAAGTTCACGTTTAATAAATTGACCAGTCTTGACTTGATTTGGTGGCACAGGAGAGATGGCAAGAGTGGCTGTCTGCTGAGACTCCTTTGCGAGCGGTTAGAGGTGGGGGTGGGAGGAGGGGTACTTCCTGCAACCGGAGCCCAGGCTTAAGTCTGATGGATCCAGAGCCCTTGGCTGTATTCATCCGGGGGGGGAGGGGCTGGTAGAATGGAGAGGGGGTCCTTTTCTAGTCCATATTTAGGGGTATTTGTGTGATATCAGGGGTTACATGATTTTGAAACCCCTCTGAGATTGGACTCAAGGCCAAAGCTACAGTGGCCAGATCGTTCAAGGGCAGGCCTTCCAACAGGAGACGATATCATCCTCCCTCCCACCATATCCCTGAGAGCAGAACGGATGTGAAGACTTCATTCACTTGCTTCCACACTTAATTTGTCATCTGCCCATTTTAGGGTTAGACTAGGAGGGAAACTCCTCTCCTTTTTCCTTGAGCTCTTCCTCCTGACAGGACAGGATGCCCAGACAGGGGAGGCATCTCCAAGCTCAGCAGAACTGACCTCAAGCACAGTCCTCATTCCCTGTCCCTGCAATACTAAGCCAGAACACACTAGAGATGACATCTTAAAGACAGGCATTTAGGTGTGGTAGAACTTTTTCAGAAATGAAGTCTCTGATGCAGATAATGTAATAGTTCTATATGGTCACCAGATGGCACTATGATATTATGATTAAGCTCAAACGCTCTGCCACTTTTTAAGGATGAGAAATTTTCTCCCCAGATAAGAATAAAGACACAGACGTAGAGAATGGACTTGAGGGCACGGGGAAGGGGAAGGGTAATCTGGGACAAAGTGAGAGAGTGGCATGGACATATATACACTACTGAATGTAAAACCGATAGCTAGTGGGAAGCGGCCGCATAGCACAGGGAGATCAGCTCGGTGCTTTGTGACCACCTAGAGGGGTGGGATAGGGAGGGTGGGAGCGAGGCTCAGGAGGGAGGGGATATGGGGATATATGTTATGTATAGCTGATTCACTTTGTTATACAGCAGAAACTAACACACCATTGTGAAGCAATTATACTCCAATAAAGATGTAAAAAAAAAGTAGAAAAGAAAAAGAACTAACACGTTTTTGATTGTTTGCTATGTGTCAGACTCCATGCTCAATGCTTTATATATGTAATCTCATTTTAATTCGCATAACCATATGAAGTGTTGTTATTATCTCTATTTTTGAAAAATAAGGAAATGAAGGAACAGAGAGGATAAATAATATTTATCACACTTATAACAGAGAGGATAAATAACATTTATCACACATATCAGAGAGGATAAATAACAAATAAGTAACAACTCAAGGTTGTTAGTCAGTAATCATATAATGATTATTAATCAGATAATAATGTCTATTCGACTCCTAAACCTTGAACTATTCCATAAAAATATGCTGTCCCCCAGAAAGTGGTAACATCTTCGCTACATCTGTACCAGCTGTGTATCCATAATATTGTACCAAGAACTGTACAAATACCAAACGTTTCTCTCAGAATCTTTACCTCTCTAACTTACATACGCATGCGTATATGTACGTATGCACACATATAAAGTGTCAGTAGACTTCGTCTTCCCAAAAGGAATCCAGTGCACTAATATGTATCAATATGTATTATCTGATAACAGCATAAATGACTCTCAAAATAATTATGCTGGCTGAAAGAAGGCAGAAAAAAAAGGGTGCATCCTGCCTGGTTCTGTTCACATAAAACCTCGAAAATGTGAACTACTCTGTAGTGACATAAAACTTCTCATTGGTTGCCTGGGGAGGTGGGGAGGGGAGAGAGGAAAGAAATACAAAGTGACCAGAGGAACATTTGGGGAGTAATGATTAGGTTCATAATTTTGGAACTATTGTGTATCTTAGTTGTCTCGTTGGTTACACGACTGTATGCATTTCTCAAAACTCAACTGAATTTTACTATAAATAAATTTTTAAGAAGTGGAGCCTTATAACCACTTTACCATCCCCTTCTAATCTTTTACATTCTCATAGGTATTATATCTGAATAGATTAAAAATTCCTCCAGACAATGTTATAATTTTTTCTTTCAACAGTCCTACATATTTTAAAGAACTTAAGGGGAGGAAAATAGTATTTTATACTTACTATTTCTGTTTTGTGTCTTTATTTCTGAAGTTCCAAGATTCTCTTTGGTATCATTTATATTCACCCTGAAGAACTCCCATTAGCATTTCTTTTAGATCTGTTGATGAATTCTCTTAGTTTTTCTTCATCTGAGAATATCTTTATTTTGCTTTCATTCCTGAAGAATATTTTTGCTGGATATAGAATTCAGGTTTGGCAGTTCTTCCCTTTAAGCGATTTAAAGACATTATTCCTTTCTCTTCTGCCCTCTGTGGTTTCTGCTGAGAAATCCACAGTATTCAAATTCTTGTTTTATATATATTATGTTTCATTTTGCTCTATCTTCTTGCAAAATTTTTCTTTATTTTTAGTGTTCAGCAGTACTATTAACTGTCTAGGAGTGATTTTCTTTATGTTTATACAGTTTGGAGTTCACTGAGTTCTTGAATGTGTAAATATATGTCTTTGATCAAAATTGGGGAAGTTTTCAGTAATTATTTATTCAAAAATTACTTACTGCACCAATTTCTTTTTCTGTTCCCTCTGGACCTTTAGTGACATGACTATTAGACATTTTTATATTGCCCCAGAGATCTTGGAAGCTTTGTTCATAATTTAACTTTAATTAAAAAAATGTACATGGGGTGAATGATTTGATAGAAATAAGCACAGAGAACTGTTAGACACCAAGGAGGTACACCCAATCCCTGGGGTCAGGGAAAGCCTTCTGGAAGAGGTGATGTCTAAGCCGAAACCTGATGGATGAATACAATTGGCCAAATGAAGGAGGGAGGGACCAACAGTGACAGGCAATGAGAATGACGTGTGCAAGTGCAGGGACTTGCAAGGGAGCATGGAATGTTTGGAGAAAAACAATTCGTTGCGGTTGAAACATATGGTGCCAATGTGGGAGTGATGAAAGATGACGTTCAAGCAGTAAACGGAACGAATCATGAGAGGTCTTATATTTCAGGATAGGCATTTTTGACTTAACCAATCCTGAGGACAACTGGGAAACAGAAAAAAATTTTTTTAATGTGAATGGAGTTTCTTTTTCTTCTTTTCTGAATTTTCTCGTGTTTTTATATTGGACATGTATCATTTTTTATCATAACAGCTTTAGTAAAAATATAATTCACATATCATACAACTTACCAATTTAAAGTGTACAATTCAATGGTTTTTGGTTTATTTATAGAGTTGAGCAACCGTTACCACAATCAATTTTAGAACAATTACATCACTTCCAAAAAAGAAACCCTGTACTCCCCACTTCCTCCTAATCCCCTTCTCCTCCGCTTTAGGAAACCACTAATCTACCTTCTGTGTCTATGGATTTGCCTATCCTGGACATTTCATGTAAATAGGGTTATACAAAGTGTCGCTTTTTGTGTTTGGCTTCTTCTTTTTTTTTTTTTTTTTTTGCGTTACGCGGGCCTCTCACTGTTGTGGCCTCTCCCGTTGCGGAGCACAGGCTCCGGACACGCAGGCTCAGCGGCCATGGCTCACGGGCCCAGCCGCTCCGCGCCATGTGGGATCTTCTCGGACCGGGGCACGAACCCATGTCCCCTGCATCGGCAGGCAGACTCTCAACCACTGCACCACCAAGGAAGCCCCTGGCTTCTTTTATTTAGCACAATATTTTCAAGGTTCATCTGTACTGTAGCATGGATCAGTACTTCATTTCTTTTTATCTCCAGATAATATTCCATCGTATGGACATACCACATTTTATTTATTCATTCACCAGGTGATGGAAATTTGGGTTGCTTCCCCTTTTTGGCTATTGTGAATAATGCTGCTGTGAACATTTGTGTACATGTCTTTGTGGGGACATATATTTTCAATTCTCTTGGGTATGTAGCTACGAGTGGAATTGCTGGATCACATAGTAACTGTATGCTTAACTGTTTGAGTAACTGACAGATTGTGTTCTAAAGCAGCTGCACCATTTTGCATTCCCACCAGCAGTGTATAAAGTTTCCAATTTCTCTACATCCTTGCCAATACTTGCTATTATCCGTCTTCTTAATTATTTCCATCCTAGTGGGTGTGAAGTTGATATCTCATTGTGGTTTTGATTGCATTTCTCTAATGGCTAAGAATGTTGAGCATCTTTTTTTTTTTTTCGGTACGTGGGCCTCTCACTGCCGTGGCCTCTCCCGCTGTGGAGCACAGGCTCCAGACGCGCAGGCCCAGCGGCCATGGCTCATGGGCCCAGCCGCTCTGCAGCATGTGGGATCCTCCCAGACTGGGGCACGAACCCTCATCCCCTGCATCGGCAGGCTGACTCTCAACCACTGCGCCACCAGGGAAGCCTGTTGAGCATCTTTTTATGTGCTTATTGGCTATTTGTACATATTTTTTTGAAAAATGTCTATTCAAATCCTTTGTCCATTTTTAATTGGGTTGTCTTTTTATTATTGAGTTATAGTTTCTCTTTATATATTCTGGATCTAATCCATTTAATAGATATGTGATTTGCAAATAGTTCCTCCCATTCTGTGGGTTGTCTTTTCTATTTCTTGATGGTGTTCTTTGAAGCAAAAAAGTTTTTAATTTTGGTGATGTCCAATGTATCTATTTTTGTATCTTTTGTTGTTTATGGTTTTGGTGTGATATCTAAGGAACCACTGTCTAATCGAATGTCACAAGATTTATGCCTATGTCCTCGTCTAAGAGTTTTGTAGTGTCAGCTCTTTCATGTACATTTTTGACCCATTTTGAGTTAATTTTTGTATGTTGATGTATGGCAAGGGTCCAAATTCATCCTTTTGCGTATGGGTATCCAGTTGTCTTAGCACCATTTCTTGAAAAGACTATTCTTTCCACCATTGTATAGTTTTGGCACTCTTACTGAAAACCAGTTGACCACAAATGTATGGGTTTATTTCTGAGCTCTCAATTCCATTCCATTGATCTATAAGTCTGTCTTTATGCCAATACTAGACTGTCTTGACTACTGTAGTTCTGTAGTAAGTTTTGAAATCAGGAATGGGAGACCTCCAATTTTGTACTTCCATTTCAAAATTGTCTTGGCTATTCTGGCTCTCTTGCACTTCCATATAAATTTTAGGGTAAGCTTGTAATTTCTGCAAAGAGCCAGCTGGTATTTTGTCAAGGATTGCTTTGAACGTGTAGATCAAATTGGGTAATATTGCCATCTAACAATGTTAAATAGCATTTAATTGAACAACATCAAAATGAACATGGGACATGCATTACTTTTTAGATTAAAGTAAAACTAATATTATTTGTCTACAAAATGGTGCACTAACCTCATTTAAGGTCCCGTCTCAGCAAGTGCCCCATCTCCCTCTTGTGGCGTTTCTTTTTTTTTACTTTTTTTTTTTTTTTTGCGGTACGCGGGCCTCTCACTGTTGTGGCCTCTCCCGTTGCGGAGCACAGGCTCCGGACGCGCAGGCTCAGCGGCCATGGCCCACGGGCCCAGCCGCTCCGTGGCACGTGGGATCCTCCCGGACCGGGGCACGAACCCGTGTCCCCTGCATAGGCAGGCGGACTCTCAACCACTGCGCCACCAGGGAAGCCCCGTGTTGTTTCTAACTGGTTCTTTAGAAACAGAAACAAAGACCTTGCTATTAGAAGTGGGGCATATCAGAAAGAGGCAGTTCTGACCCTGAGAATTCTTGGCTTTGCAGACTCCCTGTTGTATAGTCCCATGCTGTGCAAGGGTAGAGGAAAACTATCATTTATCAAGAGCATATTGTCTGCCAAGTCCAGTGCCCTGCATTTCCCCACAACATGGTCTCATTCGATCTTTACCATGACACTTTACATGGGTATCACAATTCCAGTTTTACAGATGATGAAGTGAAAGCCTTGGGAGGTTAAGAAATTGGATCAAACTCATAGGGCTATTAGGTGGCAGAGGTGGGATTTGAAACAAAGTTGTTCTAACTCCAGAGCCTCTGATAGTCCCAGTGCTCCCATGCCCTGAGACCACTGAGAGTATGAAAACATCTGTCCAAACCCCTTTTAAACCTGCTTCCCAGACCTAGCAGAGGGGTCTCACCTCCTTTCTCTGGACCTTCTTAAGCTGTTGAGTTGCTCCCACATTCTCCTTACAGATGTCAAGGGTCACAAGGGAAGTCTGTAGTCTGTGCCAGGGTTCTTATCCCAGCTAACCTGGACTCTGTCTGGCACAGTACAACTCTCCAGAAGAGCTCTGCCCAGAGATGGGCATTGCCTTTTGTCCCAGGGCTGGACAAACCAACAACACTCATACTTTTGGATTTTAGGGTAAACCTCTCACCTGGTAAAACCTTTGGGATAAAGGTCTCAGTGACAATTGTGTAAAGAACCCATTTTACTCCATAATGGAAAATTTCTGTGTGTCTATCTCTAGACCACTATAAGGCCATTTCCAAGGAGTCTGAATATATTGAACCCATCCAGGTTATTGGCCAAGGACCATACCTTCTTTCTTAAAAAATTTTTTTATTTATTTTTTAATTGAAGTATAGCTGATTTACAATGTTGTGTTAATTTCTGCTGTATAGCGAAGTGATTCAGTTATACATATACACATTCTATTTTTAATATTCTTTTCCATTATGGTTTATTACAGGATATTGACTATAGTTCCCTGTGCTATACAGTAGGACCTTGTTGTTTATCCATTCTATATATAATAACTTACATCTGATAACCCTAACCTCCTACTCTATCCCTCCCCCCACCCCCACCCCCTTGGCAACCACAAGTCTGTTCTCCCTGAAGGACTATACCTTCTTGAGCATCAAGGAGAGAGGAGAATCAGCTTACTTTCCTGGATGGAGGCTGGCTTGCAGCAATTGGAAGGGAAAATCCAAACACTACAAAATAGAGAACACGGTGTGGTTTCTTCTGAATGTTGCCCAGTACAAAGCTGCCCTCCCCTCTTTATCAGTCTGTGCATTCTCAGCCTCAGAACTAATTATATCATTGGCCTCATATGCTTCTCCTATGGGATCATCATACAGGGAGAGTTTGCAATCACGAACTACAGTCAATGTTCTTCAGCATTTTTTTCCACTCCCTACTGGCATAGGGATCATTAATTTTGATTTATTGATGTGACTTTGTTATGTGGTTCCCATATCTCTCCATGGATCTATAAGCAGGGGTCATGGCTTCTGTTTAGAAAGTATTAGACAAGCTTTTGAACTTGATATGAGGATCCACATGAAGGGCATATAATGGAGAGCAAGGGGTCCATGCTGATGGTGCCAGAGAGTCTATGCAAAGGATTTAAGAAGGGTCATGACATGGTCAGGTTTGCTTTTCTGAACAAACACTAGCACAGTGTGAATCAGAAGAGTGCCAAGAATGGAAACTAGGAGACTGGTTCCTTCAGGCCTTCCTTATTTATTTTGCTGCAATATTCCCCAAATACTGGGGATAAAGAGTAAGGGATAGTTTAAAAGATATTTAATAGGAGGAATCATAAGAACGTGGTAACTGAGGAGACAGTAGGGGTAAATAAAAATGAAGAGAAGCTCAAGGATTATGCCTAGATTTCTGACTTGGGTAGTTATGGGAGACAGAACACAGGGAGAGGCTCTGATATGGTGAATACGAGCTAATGCATTCAGTTTGCAACAGTTTGAGTATCGAGTGACTTTGGGACACATTAATGGAGATTTCAAGTAGGTAGATGTATTTACAATTAGGGTCTGAAGTGTAGAGGAGACATATGGGCTGGAGATATTAATTTGGGAGTTATGATATAGGTGGGGATAGGAGACTTGGGTGTGAATAAAATAAACCATGAAAGAATCCTGGGAAAACACCTACCTGTGAAGGATGGTTGGAAGTAGGACTCTGAAAAGGGAACTGGAGAAGTGGAAAACAGAGAAGTAAGAGAATGATCGGGAAAGAGTGGTCACAGTACCAAGACAAGATAGGGTTTCGAGAAGAAAGGAACAGCCAACATTCACTGAGTCAACTAAGGTTTACAGAATGACTGCTGTGTGCCTGGGGATGCCTCAGGGAATTAAAAAAAAGATATTTGCCCTGGTGGAGCTTACATTCAACTGGGAAGAGTCAGACAACAGATAGAAGAAATAGATGAAATGGTAGAGCATGAAAGAAGTTGATAGATATTATGAGGAAAAGGACCAGGGGAAGCATATCAGGAATCCTGGGTGGGGGGGTGGAAGCAGTTGAAATGGGGTAATCAGGTAGACCTCGTTGAAAAAGAAATATTTGAGCAAAGACCTAAAGGAAGTGAGACATGAGATGTGTGGCTACCTGAGGGAAGTGTTTTCCAATAAGAAGGAACAGTCATCACAGAGGCTCTGAGGCAAACACATGGCTGAAATGTTTGGGAACTAGCAAGGAACCAGTGTTCCTGGAGCAGAACGTGTGAAGGGGAGAATAGAAGGGGATGAAAAGTGTGGGGGGGGGTACACACAGTGGAGGGCCTTGTAAGTCATTATAAGGACTTTGTCTTTACTTTGAGAGGAATATGAAACCATTGGCGAGTTCTGATTTATGTTGAATGTCCCGTTGAGACTATAGTTAGGCAAGCATAGAAGCAAGGAGACCAGTTAAGAGGCCACTGTAACAGTCCAAGCAAGAGATGAAGATGCCTTGGATCAGGTTGGTTGTGGTAAAGGTGGTCGGATTTTATATACATATATTCACAAATACACACACACACACACACACACACTCTCACACTCAAAATCATATACAGATGGTACCTGACTTATGATGTTTCCACT
Organism: Pseudorca crassidens; assembly: GCF_039906515.1. Taxonomy (NCBI): domain Eukaryota; kingdom Metazoa; phylum Chordata; class Mammalia; order Artiodactyla; family Delphinidae; genus Pseudorca; species Pseudorca crassidens. The sequence goes on from NC_090317.1 coordinate 36,347,250, forward strand.
TACAATTTTTCGACTTCACGATGGTGCAAAAGCAATATGCATTCAGTAGAAATCATACTTCGAATTTTGAATTTTGATCTCTTCCCGGGCTAGTCTCTTGTGATGCTGGGTAGTGGCAGTGAGCCGCAGCTCCCAGTCAGCCATGCGATCGTGAAGGTAAACTATTGATACACTGACAACCATTCTTTACCCGGACAATCATTCTGTTTTTCACTTTTTTTTTTTTTTTTTGGTGGAGCACGGGCTCCGGGCGCGCAGGCTCAGCGGCCATGGCTCACGGGCCCAGCCGCTCCGTGGCATGTGGGATCGTCCCGGACCGGGGCACGAACCCGTGTCCCCTGCATCAGCAGGCGGACGCTCAACCACTGCGCCACCAGGGAAGCCCCCTGTTTTTCACTTTTAGTGCAGTATTCAATCAATTACATGAGACCTGGAACACTTTATTATCAAATAGACTTTGTGTTAGGTGGTTTTGCCCAACTGTAGGCTCATGTAAATGTTCTGAGCACGTTTAAGGTAGGTTAGGCTAAGCTATGATATTTGGTAGGTTAGGTGTATTAAATGCTCTTTCAGCTTACAGCTTAAAATGCTTTCAACTTACAATGGTTTATTGGGATGTAACCCCATTATAAGTCGAGGAAGATCTGTTGTTTCTTTTTAGTCAGTTTCATTGAAGTATAACTTAAATACAATGAGATTGCCCAATTTTAATTGCATGGTTCAGTTATGGGTCAGCAATGCATTATATGGATGCTGTAATGCCTCCGGCTAAAAATAAATCGAAATAGCTGGATTTTCCCCAAGAGTATTGTCTTATGGCTTTAAGAGTATTACGGAATGGATTTGGCAATATAGGAAGGGAAAAGATTTGGTAACTATTAAAGAACTGGTTATTTCAGCTAAAGATGGATAAGGACTTGAAATACAAATGTGAGGCACACAGCTGGATGCCATCCCCAGACGCAAGCCACCAGTGTTAGCAAAGATTTCTTGCTTTTGGATGGAGATGGGGAAAAAATGGGGTGCATGCTCACACCGTCTACACACTTCACCAACCAGGGCCCTCCCAGTCTGGTCCTACGTAGGACTAGAAGGTCTCTAACAATGGCTACTGCACTATGGAAGAAACACTTCTCCGCATTTGGACTGCCGGCTGAAATTCACTCAGGGCAGTGGCTACTCTTTTTTTTTTTTTTTTTTTTAACTAATAGGGGAAAGTTTGGTGGGGAAACAGGTATTTATATAATCTCAAATTGTGTCCCCACAAAATATTTATTAATTACTTTTTTTAAACATCTTTATCGGAGTATAATTGCTTTACAATGGTGTGTTAGTTTCTGCTGTACGACAAAGTGAATCAGCTATATGTACACATATATCCCCATATCCCCTCCCTCTTGCGTCTCCCTCCCACCCTCCCTATCCCACCCCTCTAGGTGGTCACAAAGCACCGAGCTGATCTCCCTGTGCTATGCGGCTGCTTCCCACTAGCTCTCTATTTTACATTTGGTAGTGTATATATGTCCATGCCACTCTCTCACTTCGTCCCAGCTTACCCTTCCCCCTCCCTGTGTCCTCAAGTCCATTCTCTACATCTGCGTCTTTATTCCTGTCCTGCCCCTAGGTTCAGATAAAGAAGATAGGGCAGTGGTTACTCTTGAAGGTGCTCCAATTGGCCAGGATATTTTAAAAGGATAATAATAATAATAACTACCATTTATTGAGTACCTACTTTGTGACCAAATGAGCATTGTGATATGTCAACTTCTTCATTCTTCACAGCCCCATCATGTGTATTTATCCTATTTTTATAATTGCTACTAACACTTAGATAAGAAAAGTGAAATGCAATTGTAGCCCTGAAATCTAAATTCATAATCCCATGTCAACCTCAGGGAGATCCATAATTTACAAGATTCGAGTGAATTGACAGCACCTGGTCCAGTCTATTTGCGGCAAGAGCAAAAGACATGGTGGGGGCCAGGATGGAGCATTCTTGGTACTGGGGTGCTACCCTACTAGGAGTGATGATGTTACTCTCATTATTTTATTTTTGGTGGGAAAACCCACTACCCAGAGACTTCTATGGGGGAGGAAGTGGAAGGTATGGAAATTTAGGAAGCTGATATAATATAGATCTAGACTAAAGTAGAAACTACTAGAAACACGCAGATTACCACCCCCCAAGGCATTTTGCAGCAAACTTGAATGGAAGAAGCACCAGAGCAATGTTGAAGTATGATGACAGGAGCTGCAGGAAGGGATGCTGAGTGATGTTGAAGAATCGGGGGCCTCCCTGGTGAGCCCCAAATGGTTGCCCTATCCATAGACAGGGAGAAAAATGGGGTGAACCTATCACAGTGGGTCACAGTGTGTACTCCAGCCAATAGGTAATTAAGGGAAAGCCACTGGGCCACTGTCCACATGCCGGCCGGAAAAGTAAGTGCCCCTCCAGGCAGGGTTCATTCCTTTACTTCTTAAACACTTCGAGTCTGAGGAGCAAAACTTGTACTCAGTCTGGACGGGCCACGTCAGGTGTAGCCAGGCACCCATGACAATGACGAAGAACAACATGGTTGGGAATTATTCATTATAGTGTGTGTGTGTGTGTGTGTGATTGGGAATTATTCTTTATAGAGTGTGTGTGTATGTGTGTGTGTGTGAGAGATTGGGAATTATTCATTATAGTGTGTGTGTGTGTGTGTGTGTGTGATTGGGAATTATTCTTTATAGTGTGTGTGTGTGTGTGATTGGGAATTATTCTTTATAGTGTGTGTGTGTGTGTGATTGGGAATTATTCTTTATAGTGTGTGTGTGTGTGTGATTGGGAATTATTCTTTATAGTGTGTGGTGTGTGTGTGTGTGTGAGATTGGGAATTATTCATTATAGTGTGTGTGTGTGTGTGTGTGAGATTGGGAATTATTCATTATAGTGTGTGTGTGTGTGTGTGTGTGTGTGTGTGGTGGGGAGCCTCTGATTGTGAGGCCAAGATGGTGAAAGAAAAGATGGTGGAAAACCTGAAGGCCTGAGAAAGTGAGGCCGACTAAAGTGGGCACGTGGCACCTTATGGCTCATTAAGCCTGTGGCCATGTGTTGATCCTCAGCTTTCCCATCTGAGGAACAGTGATTCCTAGAAGGTCATAGGGTGTGCAAAGGCCCAGCACAGCCAACAATGCCTCCTTTATAGTACAGATGTTAGTGCAGATGACATCAAGGTTTTGACTTCTTTAATAGCCTATAAAATGCTATGATCCATACACAGTTTGAAGGAGGGCTTAAGGTAGGTGTTAATAACCTTCAAAATGATACAATGAGTTAGAAAAGATCATAGGAGTGTACCGTGGAGCTAAACGAAAAGAGTTTCACTGACTCTGGAATTGATCCTCTTATGAGCATCATCTTATGAAAGGGAAATGTTTTAGATTCCAGATGTTTATCCTGGTACCATAGGCTACTCTGATATTAATACACACGCCTGTGTCATCAATAAGCACATCACTCTAAGAGTTACATCAGAGTTACATCATCCATGTAACTCTGTCACGGGAGAGGTATCTTCGATGGAATTTTAAAAATTCATGAATGTAGCTTCTTACATGAACCTCTTGAGATAGATTGTCTCCCAGTGTGGCAGGTAAAACCTTTATTGTTCGGGATTTGGTAACGGGGGTCTGCACACTGTGTGGTAGCCGCATCGTTTTGATGCTAGACGTGTTGGTGAGATTGATGATAACGTATGGAATCTAGACAGTATTTATCCAAAGGATTTAGAAGGCTATATTGCAAACTGGGACAATATTGTCTTTTCCACAGTCAAGTCTTATGCTAGGAATACCCCGAAAGCAGATTAGGACATACGCACTTGTGCTTCAGGTGAAAAACACCTTCCCAAACACAATACACCCAAAATTAGAAGAACAATCATTGCTGAAGGTAGCAATGGACCGATATGACCAGAGATTAAGATCGTCTTGAAGGGGACTACTTTGGTAATCCCTTCTCTCTACTTGCATAGCTAGAGGAATAACTGTATCTCATTCAAGTGAGATTCAAATTTTTTAGGAATTATGTCACACAGCCATTTAAATATGAAGGAGATTTTAACCACCTAAAGTCTGTGGGAAACATAGCAGGGCTTCTCATTTGTGCCTACAGCAGGGTTTCAGGACACATCAAGAAGTTTATTCTGTCCTATAACACTGTTGGAACATAACATTCCCATCCTGTATTTTAAAGCACAGCAATTCAGTTTTACTTGTTGTAGAATTAAAAGTTTCTCATTATGAATTTTGTTCTCGTGGGACACCATAGGCTGAGGAGCCGGTCAACCCATGCTCACAGGAAAGAACTCACAGGCAATTAGATTTGAGTTCCCTGCTTCCCCAGGGAGGCCTCGGAAGTGCCTGAAGAGAAAGTGGGAATTCTCACTACCTCAGATGGGCAGGACTAGGGACAGGTGGAATTAAGTTAGGGAGGAACTTCTTGATACCAAGGTAATTAGCAGCTGGTGGCGGAAATGGATTGGGACATGATATCCAGCCAGCATCCTAGCTCCTTGCCATGACCTCTGAAATGTCACGGGGGAGGTACCATGCAGTTTGTTGCTTTTCTTGTTGGAAACTTTGAGATAATTGCAGATCCACGTGGAGCTGTAAGAACTAAAACAGAGAGATTCCTATGCACGCTTTACCCATTTTCCCCCAATGGTAACAGAGCCTGTTGCTTCATACTTTGTGGGAATGTATATCCCTAGGAAACAGGACGAGGGTACTCTAGTGAAAACATTAAAGTACACGTAGAATGGAACCAAACTGCCAATTTCCTTTTTATTCCAAGGAGGGCTGCTTGGAAGAAAATGGTGAATTTATAAAGGAATGTCTCCAGCAGACGCTGTGAATTAACTTCCATGGAAAGCGGTGGGCCTGAAAGGGGCCAGGCTATGCACAGGTTGACCTGACGAGCCCCAAGAAGGGAGGGGGGAAACGAAGGCCAGACTTGTTCCCTGGTTCAGTGAGGCGACAGAAATGGAAAAAGAACCACCCAAAGGGGTCCGAAGATGTAGCAGAATCAGCTGATTTCATGGGAAGGGCTTCTGCTGTCAGGTATAGAAAAGAAAACAAGTTATAAAATAGATAACCAATAAGGACCTACTGTATAGCACAGGGAACTATACTCAGTATCTTGTAATGACCTATATTGAAACAGAATGTAAAAAAAAGAATATATGTATATATTATATATATATATATCTGAATCACTTTGCTGTACACCTGAAACTAACACACTGTAAATCAACTATATTTCAATAAAAATTAAAAAAAGAAACCCAGTAAAAAGCAACCTGCTATGAAACTGCAAGTAAGTCGATGAGTCGCCCCAGTGCCCTCCCCAGAGGCTCTTAGCACCAGGGACTGGTGTGGCTATTGAAGATATAGATCAGCAGAGTGGCAAGCACAGTAGCAATGGGAAAGTGGCATGGGTACAGGATTAGCAGAAGGCAGTGACAGCAGTGGTGCTTGACGCAGGTATGTGGAAAGCCACCAGATACCACCCAGGTGTCTGGAGGCCAGGGCTGCGTGGGATGTAGAGAACACCCACGATGTGGGAGGCTCTTCGGGTATTACCCCTCCCCCTTCACTAGGAGGTCAGGGACTTAGATGAGGCTAGAGTTCCAGCAACTGAGCTAGTAGGGCTGAGCTGCAGAGTAAGACATTTATCATTGTTTGGGACCCTGTTCCTCTAAGTTGTTGTGAAAACGGGAAATGCCTTTGAAATTTTCTCTTCTGATGGAAGATACTGCTAACCTGCTAACACGTAAAAAGTATTTCTACTTTAATAGGGATAGAAAAATGGAGGAAATCTGTCAATCCAAGTTGGAATGCCATGAGGCTAATAGTGGGAGAGGCAACATAGGAATTCATGCGCATGGGCGGTAGAGAGCTTGGCTAAAGGCCAACGACTGGGATTCTCGCTTAGTTGCCCATTCACATGTACGGAAATGTCGCTTTTGCTTTCAACATGGAGAGAGTCGGTGAGAGAAATAAAGCTTGCGTGTAAATCCAGTGAACTGAAAACAACCAAATAGCATTTGGTAAGATATATAAAACGTTCGAAGGAAATATGGTACCACTGGGTATCCACTTACACAAAGGTTATCAAATTATATACACAAGCTCCAGAAGGAACACTAGCCCCACTGTACAAGTACTACCAGGGCAACAAACCTCCAGGTTGCTAAACCCCTGATGTTTTTAGCTTGTCGGGGGGACTCAGTTTCTGACAAACCTGACTCCAATATGTTCATTTAGCTGCTTTCAATGAACTTTACTGTCATTTAGTCACACTTGGAGGTTGTTTTTAAAAGAAAAGTTATCTTTCTCAGAAAAGTCCACAGGGCCTGACCTACAGCAGGAGCTCAATAAATCCTTTTTGAATGAAAGAGTGAATGAATGAATGAATGTTCTCAGTAACATGGTTTTGGAACTTCTCCTGTGAACTGTGGCCCTTGATTTCTACATGTAAGATAAAAACTAAACATTATGGAGATGGCTTTACTTGTTCCGAATTTTCCAAGCAGAAAGATGAGCAAAAACAAATTATTTATTACATACGGTTTCTTTCGGCAGTTTCCCTTCATCTACCTTTTGCCCTGCATTGAGTTTACACATTTGTCTCTCTGAGCTATTCTATGTAGAAACCAGATGGAGACTCTGGGCCTGAGTTATCTAGTGGTAGGATCTGCAGGACATTTCCCATATTGCTCACAAGGCTGGCCGTTTCCCTGTCTTGATACCTGCGGGAGAATGCTACCCTCCAACCCGTGAAGCAGGTAAATGCCAATGCCAAGGGGGTGGGTGGAAAGGTGACAGAAGAGAGGAGCACCAGCTCAGTGATGTTTGTCATTTTTATTTGCAATACTTTAGGTCCAAGTTTCAAACTGCAATATTTTTACACTCAAGACACAGTCATGCACAATCCATATTTCAATTTTCTATTGCTTCAACCACAATTTAAAATAACAATATTGGAAACAAAAGTCCTTAAAAAGATCGGATGCTGAGGTCAGAAGGATGGAACCGTACCATCAGCAGGTTTACAAAAGAAATAACTTACTTAAAAATCAAACAAACAGAAAGACCATAAATACCTTTAATCCAAAGTTACATAAGAAGTTCACTACACATGGGTTTACAGATAACACATTTTAACAAAAGCACAGCCAAATGAGAAACAATTCTGATAAACAATGAAAATGCAGATCCTCCTTAACTTGTTTCGTCTGGATATTATGAGTATAATCCCAGTAGCCATCACTACCCTGTGATCTGTCTCTTCCTTGCTGATGTACTGAGATTTAAAACTCAACCCACTAATGGTTACAGAATTCTGTGAAAGGTCTTATCATCACTAATGAATATAGTATATGCGGGTCCGTAAAACACACCACACACAAGCACACACACCGAACTTGAATTTCACACTCAGGGCTGGTTGGCACTGCTGTGGTCAGGGCATTGGGACTGTCCACTACCAGTTTATCCTCTTTCCAGTAGCATGCTCATTCAACTGGCCAATCCCTGTGGGAGTTGTCACCAGAAATGCTATCTTTGGTTCCCAACAAGTGGATTGGCCAACACTCCTTAATGCTAATAGCATGTAATCACTTTTGCCTTTTTCTCTCTGCAACCTGCAAATGCTTAGGCCCACTCAGTAGTCCCAGCCATTAAAATGCATGGGTTCTGACATCTTGTGCCATTTATGAAGTAAACTCTATAAAGCCCAACACCACTTCGTAGGAAAGAAGAGGCCCAAGTACAGTTCTATTCTAGCAAGTGTGACAGTGTATTTCTGTTCTAGTAGCAAATACTGGCCACAGCTTAATGAAAACCAAACTTTACATACAGAGTGTATGGAAGATGAAAACTGGGAATATGCAACAGAAAAGGAACATTAGAACAAAAACAAAACAACTGTGAAGGAATTGGAAGGCTGCCACAAGTTTTATCAACATTCCCTAGTATTATTCGCTTCATTTGTTCGAGGGTTTTTTTCTTCTTTTTTTTGGCATCATCTTACATAGTTCTATTGTTTAACTGCAACATAAGAGACCCAGGCTGAAGCATGTGGTATTTGCCATCACTTTAGCAGCATGAATTAGCAAGGCAATCTACAGTACCACAGAATGTTGTAGCTTTTGGAAAGCCTTGGAGATCTAGTCCAATACCCTTATTTTATAGATAAGGAAACAGCCATAACATGGTTAAGTGACTTGCCCAAGGTCACACAGTAAAGTTAGGAATAGAGCCTTTATTAGAATCCAGGTATCCTTACTTCTAGGCTAGTACTTCTTCCACTACATCTGACTGATTCTCTCTAATTGCTGTTGATTTCCTCGTAGGTCCTAAATCAGGTGAACACGGTACCTGCCTTCTACTGGTATTATGGGATAGCATTCACCTGATGGCAGCTTCCAAAGGAGACTCTGAGGGCACTAACTGGCTTCTGTAAGTTTATATTGCAAGTGTGACTGTATTATGTGGCAGTAAATGCTCCTCGCTATTATTGTCTACTTGAACACAGAAGTGTGCACATGGAAGTGATTATCTCAGTTCCCGCATTTGCAGAGTCAGTTAGATATTGTTTAATATTAAACAGACATCCCCGATGAATGAGGAGTCGGGTTATATTCATTTGGTTCCTAAAGGAGTGTGGGATCAGAAAAGGAGTGGAAAAAAATTAAAGCTGGCCAACAGAAAGATTCTACCAGAAACACATTTTTGATGAAAAAATGCTTTCTGAGGAAAAATAGTCCCATTATTTCCAAGGTCCCATTTATTTCCTTCCCAATCCACATGCAAATACATGTTCAGAATTGTGTGTTAAGTTCACTCAAAATCCCGGGTCTGTTAGACTGTCAATTTACAAATGCTGAATTTCAGTTCTCTTTCTCAGAGACTGGGAGTAGCTTGCATCACTGGCCATGCCTTTGTTTAACCGAATATTAACTGCAAGTAGCTAAGAAAAGGACCATGAGGTTAAATGGGGCAGGGCAGGGCAGGGTTAAGACTCTCATAAGTAGATTATATGTTGAGAATGGCCAAAGAAAAGCCTGTGGGTTCTCTAGGTATAAGGTCTGCACTTGGTGAAACTAACACCTGAGGCCACTACCGCATTATAAAAGTCCTCACCTATAATTTCTTTGGTGAGTTAGAAGGAAATTCCTCTCTTTGGGTAGATAGTCTCCCCTTTTCTGTTTAAAAATGACAGTAGTTACTGCATACAACCTATAATCAGGCCGGACAGAAAGTACATAGAGGCTGCCATCTCAGGCCAAAGCTAAAAGGAGTATGACTGAATGCCAACAGGCAAGGGCAGTTCTAAATATTTGTCTTAATGTTTTCAGTCAGCTTTTAAGCGCAAGTCATAACTTCTACTGAAATCAATGGGACTTGCCTACTGTTCATTAAAAGAAAATCCTACCTGAATGATAGTGTATCCTGTTGGAAAAGGAAATGGTGGGAGCTGGGGATTTTATCCTTCTGTCCTTCCAAGATTCAAGCTGAAAATCTGCTAAAGTGATCCAGAAAGGCGATACTTGAAACAGATGACTTGAAACAGATGTTATCAAGGGGGCTGATCAAAGGTCACCCCTCCAATCTAAAGTAACCAAAACAGAAACCTCAAGACCATACTAAAGTGGAGGGGGGCACCCAGTCTGAAAGCAGAAGGACGCGTTTGGAGTACTAATAGTGACAGCTCCCTAGCTTTAACTTGTAGATAATAGTCCCCTAAGAAAGCACGTGCCGTACCCAAGCGTGTGCCAACCTCAGCACCCAGGCAAGTATAAAGCCTACGGAATAACTGTAACTAGCAAATATCTGTGCCCTGCATGCTCTGGGCTCTGGCCAGAAGGCATCTGCTTCTGGCGTCTTTTCTATGTTTCTATAGTTCCCTTTCTGATGTTTATTATAAAGCAACATTAGAACGATATCAAAGAAAATTTTAAAAAGAAAAAAATGTTCCACATAATCCCGCCACCCTAACACAACTGATTTCAATTGTCTGTGTTCCCAGCCTTTGCCCATATGCACACTTATTTTTACATGGTTGTTCTCCCTGTTTATGTTATTTAAAGGTGATTTTATCGATTCTCTCTGAGAACTGGCAGCCTCATTAGAAATAAACAACCCACTGAGCAAAGGAATATAATTATTTACACGATCTTTGAGCTGAGAAATATCCTTTATAGACAAACATCTCAAACTATCAAAACAGTTATACAGATGACATGAAGCAATTTCATATTTCTTTTTCTTTTTGCAATGGAATGTGCTTCACAGGGGAGGGAAAGATGTGGGGATCAGGTGGTTAAACTCAAACATTGGGGTGCAATTCACAAGCCTGAAAGAAATCTGAATAACACAATTAAAGAATAAATACTTGAGTTAAATCTTCTTACATGACTTGGCCATCCAGTAGCCAAAATGGAACACAGACACACAAATATTTACAATGACACACAGACGAGATCAGCAAGAACGAAGTCATTACCCAACATGGTGACTGATTTGAGGGGATTATGACAACGTACCGGATCCTTGCTACAACATTAATGTTCTTTTCTTTCTTAAATAAATAATCTCTACTGTGCTTCTCACCCTTCCCTGACTTTCCCACTGCCCTATCCCTATCTCAGGACATTTTGGAATCGACATTCGACGATGTGCCCTTATTATCTCAGGGCACACGAGCGACTTCAAAGATCTGGATAGACTCACCTGTGTCAAGATGAGCTAAAAACAAAAATGCAGGGAGAGGGAATAAACTATTAACCACCTGGAGTCCTTCAGCATCATTTTGGCAGGAGAAGCAGCTTCTTCCTAATACTTATTAGAAATATACATAACTCTCCAACGCGGGGAAGGGTCTTTAGAAGCTGTTCTCATTTTAAAATTTACATAGATATAAGTTTGTAAGGGTAAAGCCTACTGGGATTATATTACCATAAAATCTTGGTATAACGGGCTGTGGTGAAGTAGTACCAGGCTTCTTGTTGTTGATATGCTGAATTGAAAGCATAAAAGAGCAGCCATTTCTCCGCCTACAGTAACCTGAAGGGTCACTGGTCCAGGTCTCCCCCCACCAAAAAAAGGCCTTCATGACATGTAAGGGATGCTAACAGATAACTAGGGCTTCCCAACCAGGTATGGGGCTCTCTCCCCTGGCAGGGTATAGTTATCAATATACTGAATTCTATTTGCATCCCAGGTATTATTTCACTGAATTCCCTGGCACTATGAATGAAAAATTAAAAAAATACTTAATTTTAAATGAAATCAAAATTAAGGCTTCTCTCTCTCTCTCTCTCTCTCTCTCTCATTAAAACAGTGTGGCATTAAAATTTTCAGGCCCAGCCACGTTTTTGTGAAGTATAACATAGTATGCTTCAAATTAATATTACCATTTGATCTTTTCATGTTTGTTGTTTTATCCCACTGTGGACATTTTCGGGGCCGGGGGGTCAAGCCCCTCCCAAATTTCATAGTCAAAGAAGACAATAGGAAATCCACCAGTGGTGTCATCTCCTAAACATAAACACGTGCACTATATGGTTAGCAGAAACTCTCTAAAGAAAGTGCTTTCATTTTAAGGAATGGATAGATGATTATATTGACGGATGTGCCTAGGCAGAGAAGGAGAGAGGCCCACGGCATTGATCTCTTTCCCTCTCTTGCTGGATGTGGATAGGTTCTATTCAGATTCTTGACATACTACAAATCAAGAAGCCTTCTACTGCACAAACTGCTAGCTTTTCAAAGGCTTAGAGAAACAACTATGCAGAATTTATAAAATTGACAATACACTCGAAAGAGAAGCATATCCTTTTCTACGCAGACACCCTCCAGATATTTTTCTACGCTCAGAAGATTCAGAAAGTGGCAACTGTTGAATTTCTAATAAATTGATACACGGTGAAATACTAGTCAAATTTTCATATTTTCCCCAAGCCACAAAAGGAATTCAGTTGGACTGATATTTCTTGGGGTATATGATTGCAAGCCCAAATGCTTTTCACTGGAGAACTTCAAGATCTTTACAGACATGTTTTTAAAATTCAAAAGCCCAAAGGGCTAAGTATGAACACACCATATCCAGAAACAGAAATTGGTGAACATAGGGAAAATGGCAACAAGTACTTAGAGCCTAATGTTGACTGGGATGTAGTTTTCACTGACCTCCCATTTCTTACAGAGTTGACTGCTTACAATATTTCTGTCCTCCAGATCTTTAAAAACAATTTTAACGTTATAAATTGTCAAGATAAATCATTTTTACCAGCAGCAAATGTTGGTTAATGGGTCCGTTTCCTCCTGTTGTGCCTATTTTACAGTTACCTACATTCCACAAGGACAAGACAGGATTGGATTAGGTATTGTTATCTTTGTTTACTGTCCAACAAGGATTTCAGTATTGCATGCTTATATTATCTCCCTTTGGGCTCTTGGAGAAAGTCCCGTCTTTGTTTAAGTATGGTTTCTCCTATCAGGATTTCCTAGGTTTCAGACCTGGACTCACCCAACTGGAGTGCCATAGTTTTGGTGTGTCTTTTTTCAGGTATCATGAAGATGAACGAGCTGGTTTATACAAATGATAAATCAACTACCTCTTAAGCATCATCATGAAAATGTGATAAGATTTCACCATTTGAACTTTTAGACATAGAGTTTTTAAAAGCCCTTCCTGAACACACATATTCCTCTCTGCTTTTGGAAAATGTCGTAAAAGAAACCTTTTCCAATACAAATGCAGAAAAACAGGTACACAAACCGAGCCACCACTATAGAAGAAGAATAAAAAAATTTCAACTCTATTAGGGCATGGACTTCCACATGTTCACACAGTACTTGCTCTGGGTTATTTTTTTTTGTTTTTTTTTGTTTTTGGTTTTTTTGTTTGTTTTTGTTTTTTACTTTCTTTTTTTTTAAAAAAACGTTTTGACATCTTTTTTTTTTCTGGACATCTAATGACAATGCAAGTGAAAAACATCACATTGGGTAAGGAGTTTTGAAGGAGGTTCGAATGCAAGAGGGACTACTCTCTAACTTAAAAACAAACACAACACTATGAAGAGGGAGTGTGCATCTTTGAGAAATCTTTTTTCTTCAAAGTGAATGCACAAAATGAGGGGATTCACTACTGGCTCTTTCGCTTCACGGTAGAAGTGACCACTTGATGGCCACTTTGACATTGCTGCCCTGTTTGGGCTGCGATTCAGGCTTACAAATAAATTACATAATCTGAGGGAGTAGGAAAAAGGCTTATAAGAAGTTTCTATTCATTTGAAAGTTAAAGAATCCCCACCCCATTCAACTGTCTTTTCTTCCATCTTTCCTGCAGTGGAGTTTTATTTCAGTCTTACTCATGAAGGAGATGGTGTGGGGTAAGGCTTGCAGTCCTAGCGGCTGCTGTTCTTAATCGCTTCCTTTGCAGCGATAATCAGAGGAGTCAGGCTGGAGAGAGGCTTGGCTAATTTTAAAAATGGATGCTGCAAAAGGAAAAAAAAAAAAAGAAATTACTAGAATTCTTTCCTCCAACAAGTATATTACTTTACACTTTCAAGGAGTCTTTTTTTTTCATTAAGATGTATTTTGTGGATCCAATTAAACATCATTTAAAAAATAGTGCCAGCTTTTGTCCTTCAGATGTTTTTGGTCTTCGGTGTCATGAAATCTTCTAGAAGCTGACTGGCAGAGCTAGAAATTCAGAGTAGCGGTCTTGTAAAATCTCGCTGTGTTTGCAAGTCTAACTTTCTGATTTTCTTAAATCGATGAATTTATCTGGAGCAGCCGTCATCCTTAAAAAAGTGTATTCTTTTGACCACTCAAGACCTTGACCCTGAAATCAATGGCCCGCTAACTGCTAAACCCAAAAGTGTGTCTCCACCATTTCTTTTTTGGCCCCTCTGCAGTGCTTCAAACAAGTGAATATCCCTTTCTTCTTTGAGATGTTCTCTTTGGGGGCCTGTGACATTCTACTGTCTCGATTCTCTTCCACACACATGCTCACTGACTACTCCCTCCCTTTCTATCTTCCTCCCTGATTTCACTTCCTCTTCCCACCTCCCAGAACTTGACTCTCATCATCTTCTTTTTCTAATTTAATTCCTTGGAGAGCTCATTCCTTTTCATGGTTCCAACCTCTCATCAAGCTTTATGGACATGACTCCCAAATGTCCACTGTGTCACCTGATGTCTTTCCCGAATTCTGGTCCTATTTCTCCAATTGCCTGCTGGTTATTTCCTTTTGAATGTCCTTCTGCCACCTTGAACTCAACATTTAAAAATGTATGTTCAAATCTACCAAACGGTACTCTTGTGTGATGTAAGTTACAGGGGCTTTGGAGTCAGAGCACCTAGGTTCAATCCTCTCCTTTGCTTATCACAATGGTTAAATGAGGTAAGTGACAGTTCCTCGTAAGCTACATTGAAGCCAATCAGTGTTAGCCACTGTAGTATTATCCTCTATCACTTCTGCTTTTGCTGAACTCTACCACTGGTTTGATATTCTGAGGTAGCTCACTTTTGTGTTCCTCTCCCTTATGTTCTACATGCAATCAGTTACCAAGTGCTTCCTTTTCAATGCCTTTTACAATTATCTCTTGCTTTCCCTAGGCCTAATCAACTTAATCCTAAATTATAACAATAACCCCCCTATCTTCCTGCCTCCATTTTTTCTATTGCTAATTCTTCTTGCATACCACAAGATTCATCTTCCTGAACAAACCTTTCATCAGGTGTGTCCCTCAGATATCTTCAGTGTTTCCCCACTGCCTACAGCCCCTACCCTTTAGCCTGGTGTTCAAGGCTCTCTACGTCCTGTCTCCTGCGGCTTTCCTTCCTGGAACTCTTTACTTCAGCTACACCGTCTAGTTTCTGTTCCCTTGAACCCTGCCTACATGCCTTTGGTCATGCGATAATCCTTCCATCTGAAATTCCTTCCCCCTTTCCCCTCAAACTATCTAAAACTGATCTGTCTTTCAAGGCCCAGCCGAACTCTTTCCTTTTTGCAGACATTTTCTGAATGCCATAGCCCATAGAAGTACGTCTCTAATCAACCGTGACATTTACTGTTTAAACGGCCTCGGGTTGACTGAGTCGCTAAACAATCCTGCATTTTTTTCATGTTCCTAAGGAGACTGTGAACTTCTGAAGAGTAGGAATCATGCCTTTAACAGATTTGTATCACCCACTGCACTTAAGCCCTGCAAATAGGGAGTTGCTCCATAAAAATCCACTTACTTCTGTCTTCTCTCAAGCCTTCCAGTGGTGTGAATGCCATGTATCTCTCTCCTTTCTAACCTCTAAAATGGGCTAGAGTCAGAGAATGGAGTTATATGGACTTAAGGTGATATACAGATTACAGCCTATATGTGTAAAACGAGAAGATGCAACAAACAAAGTCTTCAGTTTTCTCAAAATATCATTTTGCATCAGAAATCTGACTGCTTCAGATAAAAGTATTGTTGGGGAAGGAATTAACTAGATAATTGATTCAATTACCTACATAACTGTATAGCTACCTTCAGAGAACCTGTATCTTCACTCATCCTTGGAAGAAGACATGATAGGAGTGTGTACCAGGATGTGTATGTCGGATGGTGGGAGGGGTGAAAAGATGTGGAAAAGAAGCATTCAAAAGTTCCAGTTTTTCATCTATAATTTGAGGCTGTATTAATGGGAGGATTAATAAAGGGCTATTTCAGATCTGACATTTTCGGGCCCCATGACAGCCTGTGAAACGCTCACAGGTAGCAGAGAAGACAAGGGGTAGCTTCCCCAATTCCTCCAAATTGGTGTATCCCAGATATGATTTGGGTTGGGATGGGATATTTTCGCGTGGGTGTGGCTGTCTCTGGAGGGAGTTCAGAAGCAACAGGAACTGTTTGTTGTTTGGCCTAAAACAGACTGACTCTATGGTTAATAACACTCTGCATGACCAAGAGTTATGCCTTTTGTTTAACTGGATTATGTGTTCAAAGTCAGGGAGAACAAGCAATCACTTTTCTTGGCAATTACAGATCTTTATCTTGTTCCCCAAGGAACAGTGAGTCCCCAGCAGTGAAGCTATATGTGTAATCCTGGGCATGCATTGCTTTATCAATATAAATGCATTTTTTCCCTCTAAATTGGTTTGTGTGGAAGAAAGTCAGACAATTCAGGGCTCAAATCCACGTTCTGCCACTCAATAGCTGTGTGAGTTCTAATTTCTACAACTGCAACGGGGATAATAACACCTATCCTAGAGAGTTGTAAGAATTAAGTGAGATAACGTTTGTAAAGAATTTGGTATAAGGTAGGTACTAATTACCATCATGTATACTAATCCCTGAGAGCCATGAAAAGGACAAATGGTTACAGAGGCACTCACCACTGGATGGTACTCACCCAGGCAAGCAGGTGCCTGCCATTTGGCATCACAAGCAAAGGGGCTTTGACCAGTAAAGCATTAGAGTAGCAGATGCCATGGAAATAATTGCATAGTTATGTAGACAATTACCTCCGGCCAAGAGCACCTGCGTACAACATCCAGGGGCACAAGCAAAATTTAGAACAAAACAGCAACACCAGAGGTTCACATTGTTATTTCCCTTGCAAAATAAGACTCCAGGAAGAATAAAAGAGAGTTACAGATTGAACTCCCAAGTTCTCAGAAGAAAGGCAACGTGCCAATCAATCACGTAACAGATGCATGCCTATACTTATGTGCCTGTGGTCTCAAATCAAATGGTTAGAGCCTAACTCGAGCTAGACCTCTTTTGATAGCGCTCTCTTACTGTCACACATTGACATGGAAAAGCTCAATATAATGACTCTCTCTTTGTAACTGTCCTGTTTCACTGTCACCTGTAAGAGCTCCTTGGCAGATCCTCGCCTATCCACATCCATCTCAAGACAGCGATTTAAAAAGTCACGGAATACAGCAGACAGTCTCTCAGGATTCTGGAGCTCTGGGGTTCCATTAGTGGCTATCAGATATAATGCCTATGGAAAAAAAAACATTAGAAAAATCTATTCAGCGTATACATGTTAGGATCACGAGCTGGCATACAAGACACAAATCCAGTTTCTTCTGGTTTATATCCTGGGTCTTAAAAATTCCATTTTAGAGAATGACACTGACATATACTGCAAAGTTTCTGTAACATTTAGAGATGGTTACTCTTGGCAGTAACGGACGTGACAGTGAGGTGCCCCACCCCCAAAAGCTTGGAAATAAGGTTATAAGGCTGTCCTATGAGACTTAAGCCAGAAAAAAATCAATATATAATGAACGTGTGATTAACCACCTAGGAAATGAAACCAAGGAATCTGTGACTAAAGAGTTGAGGAAACACACACACATCCAATCATATCGACCTAAGTATAACCTCCGGAAGGCACAGTTGCCAAGGTGATTGTAATTTACTGACTGTTTATCTTGATTGGAGAATATTTGTGAGCCGACCAGGGATGAACAGACTACATTATGCAATCAGAGAAGTACAGAGAATCAGAAGATGGCAGTGCCTGGATGAGAAGTAACCCTTGGGGCCCGAGGACTCAGGTACTTTTATCCTGCGGCAGATGTGTCCCTATAGATTTTAATTAGGTTCCCCATGAAAGTCTACCTATAATAAGAGAAAATATAAGAAAAGTTGACATTAATAATCCTGTATCCTACTGTAAAATAATAAGTTGCTAATATATCTCTGAGATCTTTGCTGTGGAAGGCCACCACTGAGAGAGATCAACTCATGGTGTGCTGACAGAATCAAGGGCCCTGGCCTTCCAGGCTGAGAGCTGGACCCAGAACCGTGGTTAATTCACAAAAGTAAACCCGTATTTCAAAGGCTCCGCAGCCATAAAAAGCTGGCCATTCCTCATGCCTCCTCTAAGCAAACTATTCTAGAGCACTGAGTATGTATCAGGTATTAAACACTGGAGATCCAAAGATGAATAACAGAGTGCCCTACTTTCAAAGATGACACAATTTAGTGAAACAGAGAGACTTATAGATAGCTACCATATAGTGAGACAAGAGCTAATAGAGAAACACAGAAAGTGCTAAGTCAATGTAAGGATGAAACAATTTACACCAGAGGTCAGAGAAAGCTTCACAGAGGAGCTTGGCATTTGAACAGGGTCTTGATGGCTAAATAGGAGTTTTCCTGCAGGTATTACCACCAGGGTTATGTTTGCCTATGTGACCAGACTCCTAACTATCATGAAGACATGCCCCCTCTTGAACCTGCTTGAACTTCGCAGCAAATTATCAGCCCCCTTTTCCACCGTGGCTCCTAATATTATTATCAAAAATATTTCTATCAGGGCTTCCCTGGTGGCACAGTGGTTGAGAGTCTGCCTGCTGATGCAGGGGACACGGGTTCGTGCCCCGGTCCGGGAAGATCCCACATGCCGCGGAGCGGCTGGGCCGGTGAGCCATGGCCGCTGAGTCTGCGCATCCGGAGCCTGTGCTCTGCAACGGGAGAGGCCACAACAGTGAGAGGCCCACGTACCGCAAAAAAAAAAAAAAAAATTCAAATAAATAAATAAATAAATAAATATTTCTATCAAACTCCTTTCTCAGGCCAGTTTTCATCAGCTGGTGAGGACATCTCTCCTCCTTTCCAGAAACCTCCAGAGATGTACTTTAGAAAGGGTTAGAAAGGACCGTTTAATCCAGTGGCTGTCAACTTATAGCAGGCACCAGAATCACCTAGAGGGCTTGTTAAAACACAGATTTCCTGGGTCACCCCCCAGGGTTTCTGATTCAGTAAATCTGCAGAGGGGCCTGAGAATTTGCATTCTAACAAGTTCCCAGGTGATACTGAAGCTGCTGGTTTCAGGACCACACTTTGAGAACTGGTTTACTCCACCCAATTAAGCAATGGGCTTAATGATTGATGCTTGACGCACCTGTCCTCACAAACCATCTTTGTTCCTGCATTAAAAGAAAATTGGTTACTGCAAATTACATTTGCTAACTCCTCCTAAAACTCTCTTATTTCAGCTGGCCACAATTCTGCCAAACTCTGCGTCCTTTGCTGGCTTTTTTCTGCCCTGTAGCCAAACCCAGTC
This sequence comes from Pseudorca crassidens, assembly GCF_039906515.1. Taxonomy (NCBI): domain Eukaryota; kingdom Metazoa; phylum Chordata; class Mammalia; order Artiodactyla; family Delphinidae; genus Pseudorca; species Pseudorca crassidens. Next base: position 36,366,369 of record NC_090317.1, read on the forward strand.
CTAAACAAACACATCTCTTTTTTCCCTTTCCACTCTCCCTAAGTCTGTGCACATGCCATACTGTTTCATTTTCTCTCTTTTTCTTTTCACCATTCTTAGCTCAATACATTCTACTCCATATAATCTCGCCCCTCACAAGTACATACACATCTCTACCCAAGTCCTTCTCACCTCTCTTCAATCCACGTACTAAGAAAAAGGTTGACAGGAAACACCCCAACATGTTAACAGTGGTTCTCTCTGGGTGGTAGGATTATTAGTGACAATTTTTTAAAACATATTTTTCAATTTTCCAAATTTTCTACAATCAACGCGACTGCTTTTATTATTCTTAAAAACCCTCCAAAATTCTTTACAAAATAAAATCTAAAGAGCTGTACCATCCAATTTACACAACAATCTTCATCTATTTCTCTTTGTCCTCCTAGGATTAAACCTGCTTTTCATCAAGTACTACCCCTTAAGGGAAACAAAAACCCAGACGATTTCTTTTCCAACTATTGTTTTCGTTTTAATTGCAACAGTATTATTTCCAACTAATTTCTATTGCAAAGATCCACACTTTTAGTTATATTATGGCTAAACTGGCCTTTGTGGACTGGCCTGGGAACGTACTCACTATGCATAATGCCGTTTCTATGGGAAAATGCACTCTGAGTTCCAAATAGTTAACTTAAAAATGAACTTGTGTGTAAGCTGGGTCCTATCTTTGCAAAAAAGAAAATTGCTACTGACTACCCTGCTAATGAGAGACAAAAACAGTTGTAGGCAACACAACAATCACAGCAAAAAGCATTTTCCTAGCAAAGTCAAGTCTTAGCTGAAGAAAGATCACAGAAAATCAGTCTAGGCACGAGTTTATCACATTGTGGTTTTATCTGAGTTAGTGAAAACTCAAAGAAAATGGGCTGGCTGAGAAATTAGACTAGACTTATTTCACTTAGCATAATACCCAGCAAATCAGAAAAAGACAGATACCATACGATATCACTTACATGTGGAATCTCAAAAATAAAACAAATGAATGTATGTAACAAAACAGAAACAGACTCACAGACACAGAGAACATACTAGTGGCTACCAGTAGGGAGAGGGAAGGGGAAGGGGCAAGATAGGGGTAGGGAGTTAAGAGGTACAAACTACTATGTATAAAGTAAATAAGCAACAAGGCTATATTGTACAGCACGGGGACTATAGCCAACCCTTTATAATAACTATAAATGGAGTACAAACGTTAAAAACTGTGAATCACTATGTTGTACAACTGAAACTTATATAATATCGTACATCAACTATACCTCAATAAAAAAAGAAATTAGGCTAGAGATTTCCTTTACAGTTGGTTGCTCCTTGAGTAAGAAACCCAGATTCATACCTGACTTCTCCTCCTTCCTCAACTGGAAACCTTCCCCTCCCCCAGCCTTCACTCTAGTCAGTCTAGTAGCTTCTGTTCATGCAACCTTTAGAAATGTCATTCATACCTATGCACTTTCCTCTACTCCCACTGTCTCTGCTAAAGGTTGGGCTTCCCTCAGACTGTTACGATAGCCTCCCAATAGGTTTTTTCTTACTCAAGCCTTTTTATTCTTCAGTCCATCTTCCTTAACAACCTACCTCATCTTTAATCTCATCGTGGCATCCATTTTTCTGCTCTAACACAATTTCTGGTGGCTCCCTATGGTCCACAGATGTGGTTTTCAAACTGGACTCTCCAAAATTCCCCTCAAGAGCAGCTAAGTGGGAAAAGAGGTGGGAGAGGGAGATGGATGTAGGGATTCTAGGACCCTGCACCCACCCATATGTGTTTCCATCAGAGAAATACTTCTTTTTTCTTTATTTATGCATGCTTCCAGCAAGGTTTAATTTGAACCAAGGGATCACTATAGTTGTTTGAAAACACAGGACGTAGTAAAGATTCCTTTGCATGGCATACGTAGTAAAGATTCCTTTGCATGGCATAGAAGGTCCTCCATGATTTGGTCCCGCCTCCCTTTCTAGTCCTCATCTGTTCTCTTCTCACCCTAGAGCCCTGCTTCCCCCAACTCCCCATACGTACACACATTGGCCAAAGCTCACATACTATTCATGCCAATTAGTTCATCATTCCCATAGTAAGAAATGCTCTTTTATATCTGCCTGAAATGCTGCTCCCTTAACTGCCTAGTAAACTTCTACTTGCCTTAAAATTTCTATTTCAAATGGCATCTCCTTTTTAAAGTCTTCTCCATTGCTCCCAGATGGATATGGTGAATAACCACCTCGATTTTCTGGGGACTGTCCTGGGTTTTACTACTGAAGGTCCTATGTCCCTGAGTGCCAAGCAAACTGGGATGGTGGTCACCGTGCAGATAGAGTTAGTCCTTCCCTCCCTTAAGCTACTACAGCCTTTTGTTTATATGTCTGTTTTCACATTGTAGGGTGAATACTTGTTACTTGTTCACTGGTCTGTCTTCCTAGACTGTAAAGGTAGGAATTGTATCACAATCATCTCTGGATTTTATGGCAACTGGCTCAGTGAGCAATGTAGGTAAGGGGATGACATCAAAGAGAGGGAAAGCTGGAGAAAGAGGTCCACAACATGGTGAACTGCTGTGGGCAAACCCACAGAGGAAGCGGAGACAATACGTCCTCTCTGGAACTTGAAACATAGCAACTTAGTCTTCTCTGACTGATCGTGAACAGAGAAGGAGCTCTTGATTTTTCTTCAGCCTTATCATTAAACGAGGTCTGTTTAATTCTTAAGGTGAGGCAACATAGGCCCTGTGACCTTATTTATAATGTTAGACAGACAACCTTTGGCCAGAAAATGGTGTCTTTCTTCTTTGTGATACACACATTACCTAGAAGTTTCTGGTGTTCCGGAATTTTTAATAACTCTATATCACTTGGCAATAACACACAAACTTGGCAGTTTTCTGCGGCCCCTGATGTGCAACTAAATTTACCTTAGTACTCAGAGAAAACGACTTTACCCAGTTGGAGGAATAATTCAATTTACCTTATTGTCAATTTCCTCGGTTAAAAAAGATCAAAGTGGTCATCTTCGAAGTTACCACACTTCTCCAAAGAAGTCCCAAAACAATCCATATGTACCCAATAAGTTTTCATTAAGGTGGTTTTGCAACTGGACTAACCATTTAATTAAAAAACTTCAGTTTGTGACTTCAGTTCATTTTAACAGTTTATAAAGTTTAGGTTAAGACATTAGAAGACAAACCAGGAGACTTAAACGGAAATGTGTTAGTAACCCTGAGAGGTCCCAGCACTGTTATAAAGACTCCCTTTACAAGGAGGAGAGGGTGTGGTGTGAACATTTCTTTCTAAGTTGAATATTTGGGACTCAAAACACATTTTCCCATGGAAATCGTGTTATACATGGTGAACAGGCTCTCAGCCTGGCCCGTAAAAATCTATTTAACAAACAATGTTGGGGCTTCCCTGGTGGCGCAGTGGTTAAGCATCCGCCTGCCAATGCAGGGTACACGGGTTTGAGCCCTGGTCTGGGAAGATCCCACATGCCGCAGATAAGGCCGTGCACCACGGCTACTGAGTCTGCGCTCTAGAGCCCGCAAGCCACAACTACTGAGCCCACATGCCACAACTACTGAAGCCCACGCGCCTAGAGCCCGTGCTCCGCAACAAGAGAAGCCACAGCAGTGAGAAGGCCGCGCACCACAACGAAGAGTAGCCCCCGCTCACTGCAACTAGAGAAAGCCTGCGCGCAGCCAAAAATAAAAATAAATAAAATAAATAAATTAAAAAACAACCAATGTAACTATAAGACAAAGGGCTATTCATCTATATCTTAATATCTGTATAAATACGGTTTTCATGGGAAATATTATTAGCTAGCATTTATTGAATGATTACTATTAGCTCACTTGATTCATACAACGACCCCCTGAGTTATACTTGATTATGAGCCCCAATTGACAAATGAAGAAACTGAGGGAGGTAGGGTTAATACAATAATTTGCCCAACATCACACAACTAGCAATGAGGGAGTCAATATCTGAATCCAAGGACTGTGAGCCCAGAGTCCACACTCCTGACCACTGCACGGCATCACCTCACAGTGTTCCCAGCCTCTGAGGTAGTAATTCTCGTAAGCAGAGGCAGACAAGGTCTCTTCAAGAGATGAGGCACACTGAGCGTGCACAACTCTACCTCCACCTCTACCAGAGGAAATGGACCCCCTGGATGTCAACTGTTTTCCCACTTACTTCGAAATGGGGAACAAAAGGCAGGTGCCCAGTTAGGCTTCATATTGTATTCACCAGTGTCTGTATATATGTTGGGAGTTCATAAGCAGTGTGTCCTCTGGTTGTTGCCTGTAACCTACTGCTGTCCTGGTTCCTTTCTTACTTTGGAATTTTCAACTACCTTTGAGTGTTTTACGGGAGAGATTTGGCAATGAGTGACTTGACACCTTAAGACTTAGTTTACTCATGACCTGGGATTTCAGAGGTTAAAGGCCAGAGTGTATTACTGCCTCTGATGTGTTTATGGATTTCATGAAAAGCCCTGACATTTCTTTCTAAGAAGAGAGTAAATGGGGCCAAATCTACAAAAAAGGAAATTGCTATATTATAGCTACGATTGTGTCCCTATTTTGACTTATTCAACCCAACGGTTCAGTGTGATAACTGAATAAGCACTGTGGTCTAACTTAGTTCCCTACTTGTCTTGCATAGTAGCTCTCATCTGTCACCAAATTCTTCACAGGGGTAGGGAGCTCCGCTGCTGTTGCTGAGCCTATTACAGATCTATTCCCTTATAGCTTGATGGTAAAGGTAATTAGGTACCTCTGACTGATTAGGTCTTGGCTTAGCTTTAGACTGCTCCTTTCAAGTGTAAGAAACTGGCCACTGTGCTTCCCTGGTGGTGCAGTGGTTAAGAATCCGCCTGCCAATGCAGAGGACATGGGTTCGAGCCCTGGCCCGGGAAGATCCCACATGCCGTGGAGCAACTAAGCCCGTGTGCCACAATTACTGAGCCTGTGCTCTAGAGCCCACGAGCCACAACTACTGAGCCCACGTGCCACAACTACTGAGCCTGTGCTCTAGAGCCCGTGAGACACAACTACTGAAGCCCGCGAGCCACAACTACTGAGCCCACGTGCTACAACTACTGAAGCTCATGCGCCTAGAGCCCGTGTTCTGCAACAAGAGAAGCCACAACAATGAGAAGCCCGTGCACCGCAACGAAGAGCAGCCCCTGCTGGCTGTAACTAGAGAAAGCCCGCGCACAGCAAAGCAGACCCAACACGGCCAAAAAATAAATAAATTTATTTTTAAAAAAACAAAAAAAAACTGGCCACTGCCAGAAAATAAAGACCAGATGAGTCTGATAATGTACATGCTCATTCTAATCTCTCGGGATTAATAGTGCTTGTCAGGAAACGTGGAGCAGGCTACGTGTGCTCAGGAAGCCACCCTGGGCAGCCTAAGCAACACCCAAGGTTGAGAACCACAGCGGGTTTGGAAGTGGGGGAGGGGTGGGCAGAGAGATGGAAAAGCAGGAAAGCAAAATGGAGCAGGAGGTAGAGGGGGAAAAAAGCTGTAAGAAGCAGAGGGAGCAGGAAAATACAGGACAAGGACTGAGGCCAAAGTACCATGGGGAGAGAAGGTGGTCAGTGGAGTGAAGAGGAAGAGAAATGAAGATAAAGGCTCAACAAATCAGGAAGGTCAAGGGGACCCGATCCTAGGATCCATTCTGCTACTGCCCCATTTCTCCGGTCCTTCTCACATAAAACTTCTCAAAACATCATCTATATTTGGTATGTTGACCTCCTCACCTCCCATTTTCTCTTCAACCCACACCTAGTTTCTAGTTCCAAGATACCGTTTACCGTAATACGTTTGTTCCTATCCCACTTCAGAATATTGGAGCAGGAAGGGGCTAAGTCCCTGATTCTCTGGAGCTTTTCCAAATTACCATATTAGGATCAAAGTCCAGCTGGACTGTGATATGATCTGTGAAACATACATTACTGCTCACATCCATTGGTTTCAACTTCTGTTTTATATGCAGTTCATCAGCTGAACAGCTCTGTATACCGTAACATGCTATTCTTCCCGATATACCACAGAGTGTGGATCATGGGTCCCCGTGACAGCTTTATCACTCTTTTGCTCTTCCCTGGCTTCTCCCCAAGATTCCTGTCAGAGTGGGCTTGCCCAGTCCCACAGGCAGCGTGCTTTGCATCATGATCAAGTGTCTTTCTTGGTAGGGAAAGGGGGATTTTTCCACTCTATGGAATACAGACTTAGTCACGAGATGATGACAGAGATGTATCCGAGCAGCTTTCCGAAGGTCACAACTCTGGAAGCACTCCTACAGACGACGTGTACTCAAACCCTGGCCCTTCTGGCACTCAGGGAAGGCTGTAGCCTATCTACAGCCTAAGAATACAGAATCAGAGTAAGAGACCCAGGAGTTTCCTCTTTTATTTAATTAAATTTCATGTGGAAGCTCGATACAGAAAACAAGTTAAAGAGGAACTATTCTGGTGGACTCAAGAGACACATGACCTCCCCCCTGGGCCCCAAGGATCTCCATGGAATTCTAGGAGCCCATGGAATTCGTAGAGTCCATTGGTAACCAATAATCTTGTTGAATTCCACTTGTTTGAAATGATAAGGAAATGGAGGCCCAGCAAGAAGTAATCTATACAAGGTCAGGGGGCTCCTGACTGGCAGACCTGGGAATAGAATTCACTCTTTGACTCACATGATGCGTACCGTTGGCTGAGGCACTAGATAGTTCCTTGTCTGGTCCCGTCACATTCACTGGCCACACAGAGATGAAAAGTGCTGATGGATTTTGCCATCTAAGTAGTGGGGCAATGCTTTAAAAAAGAAGGAAGGGGACTTCCCTGGTGGCGCAGTGGTTAAGAATCCGCCTGTCAATGCAGAGGACACGGGTTCAAGTCCTGGTCCAGGAAGATCCCGCATGCCATGGAGCAACTAAGCCCGTGTGCCACAACTACTGAGCCTGTGCTCTAGAGCCGGCGAGCCACAACTACTGAGCCCGTGTGCTGCAACTACTGAAGCCCACAGGTCTAGAGTCCGTGCTCTGCAACAAGAGAAGCCACCGCAGTGAGAAGCCCACACACCGCAATGAAGAGTAGCCTGTGGAACATGTCATTTTAAATATATTGTAAAGACTCAGTTTTAATAAAAAGTTTAATATGGAAAAAAAGAGTAGCCCCCGCTTGCTGCAACTAGAGAAAGCTTGCACTCAGCAATGAAGACCCGATGCAGCCAAAAAATAAATAATGAAAGAAATCTATAAAAAAAGAAAAAACAAAAAAGAAGGAAGGAGGAAGGAGGAAAGCAAAGAAAAGAAAAGAAAAAGAAAGGAAGGAAGGAAGAAAGAGGGAGGAAGAGAGGTTGAGAGGGACGAAGGAAGGAAGGGAGGAAGGGAGGTGGGGAAGGAGGGAGAGAGGAAGAAAGTTACAGCAAAAAGGTCAGCCTGTTTTTGGTGATACTGTTAGGATGTTGGCTCTTGCAGCTACAGAGCTAAGACTGCCTTAATCAAGTTAACTTTCTCTGCTGAGAGGCTTATACAAGACACCTCAGAGTATCCTTTTATCAGAATGCAAAGGGTCTTCTAAAGTGATGTTGCAACCAGGTTGAAAAAGGCATATTTCAAAATGATGACAAAGGTCAGAAATTATCTTAATTATCGAGCTAACCCTAATTTTCTTGGTGAAGTCATTTTTCACTGGCAAAAACACAGATTTAAAAAGCCATAGGATAAACATGTGAGTGGGCATTTGAGGGGCCAAATGTCCATCATCACACTGTGTGATCTGTCCATTTAGAATGAACTTTGATTTCAACGGACTTAACTACTTAGTTATAGGTCTGGTACCTATTAGGGCAACGGGCATATGCACCCTTGGCTTATTCCCAAGCCGTGCTTTAAGGACACTGAGGAGTGATAAGATAATAAACAGTAGGATAAGGGAATATCAGTCATGGCCAACAGCAGGTCCCTGGTCACCACATTTGTCATCTTTCTTTGCCTCCTCTTTGCCTGGTCAGAGTCTCAGATTTTCGTTTGCTGTGGAATCAATTTCTCCTTTGGCTGTCTTCTGGGTCATAACTCACCAGTTTGAACTGTCTGCTTCTGAAGTACAATCTAAATGAGACTTGCAGCTTTCCTATGGCTAGGTCCCATTTTCCTATGCTAAATTCCTGACAACCGATGATTCTTAAGAGCTGTCTATCTTTTGACAGGCAATATTTTTTTCTGATTAAAAAGAAACCCTGTTACTGTTCTATAATTATTTTAGTTGCAGTTATCCCAACTCACCCCTCCTTTCAGGCATAGGTTTGCCCTCAAAGTAGAAGTGTCAACAAACCATCAATAAACCTTGCTGCTCCATAGTGGCTTACGGAAAAAGAAGGGAATGCTCCCAGCTCTTCCTGAAATACATTCAAAACAATATTGACTGAGTGCTAGCAAAGTATGCTTGCTTCTCTGGCGCTCAGGAAGTTTATGTCTGACTTTAATTCCAAATGAGCACCCGCCATCAAACCCAGACATTCCGATCCACAACACAGGTTCCAGCACTTTGGCCCTTAGCTGCTGCTTTTTAGTTGCTAGAGATTCTCTTCTTCTGCTTAACTCTCTTCTCTAGACATACAAGCTAACCAGAATTTCCCAGGTTCTATAATAAAAAAGAAGAAACTAACGTGTGTAGTGCTTCAAGCGTGGGGATAGGCGGAGTAGGGAGCCTCTTGTAGACAACAGGTCTGAATTTACACTTCTGCCCTCCCTTCTCTCTGGCCATACAGTTTAGGCACTCCTAATCACGAGTAGCCAGACTGAAGGCTTTCTTATCACCAATATGTGTTATGTACACAACAGCTAGCACATTGTCATGATGGACTCCGTTTGCAGGAGAAGCGAAATTGAAAAAGAAAATGGGCATATTATAGAGGTATATACCGAACTAATGTCATTTCTTTTTTGACAGCGTTGCTGGAATGGTAAATCAAAGAATGCCAGGGTGTGTCAGGATTTCAACAAAGTGACCCATGATACTTTTTTTTAGATGGAAAGGAGAAATGTAGGCAGAATGATAGCATGCTCTTTTCTGGTTGAGCAAGCATGCTCAAAGAGGGCTGATGAAGAACTGTTTTTCAATATAGACGGGGTTCTACAAAGGGCTTGCCACAGAGCTTTGTATCTGCTCTAGGCCTCGGTGTGGGAACTTGACGTCGTTTGTTCTTGAAGCTCCACAGATGATTCCAACGTGTAACCAAGGAGGAGAACCGCTAGTACAGGATAGGCGGTTCACATACTATCCTCAATACTATTTTAAGCCTTCAGATAATCTCTTCCTGATACCGATAACTGTCTTCCAAAGATCCCGTGTTTGATACGGTTTCACAGATGCTTAAAGCAAGGGTAGAAAGAGAACACTCAAAGTTCATCTCAACTAGGATAAAGGTCTGGAAAATTACACAGAAAAAGGGCTTCATCCACAGGGTCCAGGAGGGACCTCAACTGGATGTCACTGAGACGTTTCACAAACACCAGAATCCCTCAAAAGCCATTGACAAGAACAGCCCCATTATGTGGAATGCGAAGTTAAAAAGAGGCACTCTCTCAGTGCTGAGGAATAAAAACAACAACAAACCAAAGATTTGTTTTATGGAAATGATTGTGCCTCCTTATTTAGAATCAGGTCATTATAATCACAGGTTTATAAAAAGATAACTTCAAATTAACACAAAAGTTGGGGAGATGAGCAGTGTACCAACGTTTGATTTGCATATCCACAGGGAAAGTTCGATTTTAACTCCAGTCACTTTGGCAAACAAAAAGAACAAGGCACTTTATTATTGGAGGCGTCACTAAAAATGTCCGTGGGTCACAGAACGAGGCATCCAAGGCCAATTAACGTTGAGTGCAAAGACTTCAGGCAGTGAGGAACTTGTCTCTTCTCTGTCTCTGGAAGGGTATCAACCTCATAACATCGGCACAGTTAATAACTCTCTGACCTTTAAAAGGCATTTTATGAGCAAATTAGGTCAATTAGTACAGAGCAATTTACATTAAAAAAAATCCCAACCGCTTTATAACTGGGGGGAGGGGGGAGTCGCTAATTCCTTGCATCAGTGGTATGTTAACAGGCAATATTTCTAGAGGGTTTGCTCAGTTCCAATGGACGCAACAAAGACACAAAAAAAGCCACAGTGAAATGCAAACAGCCTTCGAATGTACAGCCCCAGATTTTACCTTTAACCTCTGCTGCTCAGTGTTACCTGTTCATGGTCATTTATACTAAACTGTGGAGGACTCTCCACTGCTCGAAGGGATGTGAGCATAGTCAGTGTGGAAGGGAAGTTCTTGGGGGAAGTGGGGAATCCGATCTCCCTTCATGAATGGGTAAAAAGTATTCGAAGGATCCTTTCTCACTTTTCTATTGATATATAAATCCCCTCCCCCATTCTCCTTACAATGAGCTACACACTGTGCTAGGTGTTTACATGCATTATTTCATTTAATTTTCACACTAACTCTGCAGGAGAGATATTGTCCCCATTTTACACACAGGAAACAGGCTTATAAAGGTTTTGAATGACTTGCTGAAGGTCACAGCGATGGCAGGTTGTGGAGCCGAGACCCACCCAGTTTTGCCTGACTCTGTGGGCCAAATGCTTTTCATATCAACATGCTAGCCTTCACTCTACCACTCTGTCTCCCTTCCACTTCCTTCCTTTTTTTCCTCCTCAAAGCCCAAAGAGGTGGATGAGTGGTGGTCTTGGAAGGATTTTAAAGAAAGAAGGGCTAAGCCAGTTCTCTTTTATACCTCTCCCAAAGTTCTGCGATTTTCAATTTCCCCACACATGGTCTGGTCACCAGGATCCAAGAAAACACAGGCTTCCAACAGGGTCATGGTATATCTTTTTCTGTCCAATCTCTCCAGGGTTTCAGTGACTACATTTTTCAAATTCCAAATCAGGGCATATAGCCGGGAACACTGGCTTTTATTTAAGAGAACGTGAGGACAACATATCTAAAATCAAAACTTAAAAGGTCCTTGTGGCGCCTGGCAGACAGATAGAGGGCCGGCACCATACGGACTTGGTGACTGAGTCATTGGAGGTGGATCACACGTGGAGAGGAAATCTTTGTCAGTGGAATTCAACCGGGTGGTCTTTCTGACGAATCTTTGTGTTACAGCCTTAATGTAGGCTTCCTGAACCTGGTGGCTTGTTAATCTACAAGTACTTATTTAGGTACAAGGCTGTGGATCCTAAGAGACAAGCTGTTAATTATTAGCTCTAATCCTAGGCTAGAAGATGCCCATAAAGATTAAAACTTGTTTCCTTTTTTCTAACGATCAACAGCCTAGCTGAAGAGCGATCAACTGTAATTGGGGAACGAAGAAGGTAATAAATGCATTACTGAGACCACTTGCTTTACAGAGCCATTGATTTAATCCTTAAATTTTGCAGGTTGTAAATTACTCATTAGAAGGCAGAAAGCAAAATAGCCATAATCCGTTTAGTGCCTCCAAACTCCAAAGACTTAGAGGAGGAAATCCATGGAAACAAGAGACCTGATGTGTTCTTTCACTGCTACTTCTTAATGGGCAAAGGTGGTTAAACAATAAGGACAAGCCCATGTAATTACCCTGATGCGCTGGTCCATAGGTCAGGGGTGGGCTTGATTCAATTCACGGAGGGCTGACCCACAAATGGTGGGAAAATGCCCCTTCTTTTTCCACTCAGCCGCATCGTACCTCCAGATTGTTTCATGAGACCAGAGCAATAGCCCATAACATTCATTAGGGCATTCACTCCTATCTGTTATTTTCTAATCAGTGCCGGGACTAGGACAAGAGGCCAAGTACCAGAGAGAAATTAGAAGGGGGCGAAGAGGAGGCTGTCCCCGTCTCCATACATGGGGAATGCAGCTCCCAATTACAAAATGTTCAACTGCAAAATAACTAGATAATTAGTCTGTAGGTTTCTTTACATGTACAGAAAGCCACATATATTTGGCTTGAATATGAATCTTATAAGCTTAACGTGTAAACACTTAACCATTTACTAATGGTTTTTGTATATACTAAGGGTAAAATTCAATTTTGGACGCTTAGTGGTAATGAAGCAAACAGTATGCAGGATGCCTTCGGCACTGGCGCTCTGCACGGGTTTTGAGATCAGAATTTGAATCAGTGCATATTTCCTTTTCTCAATAGTGTGATGCCCTTTATATATTGGGTATATAACATAGCTTCTGGCTCACCTTTAGGCTTTATTCAACAAAACAGCTACTGGCTCCCTTCTGTACTGAGCAACCTCTGATTCTGCAGTAGCAAACTGAGTTACCCAACACAAACGATTTCCATTCATTTTCTACTTGACAGTCTAATAAAGTTTGTGATGTCACCAGGCTGTGTCTATCTTGTGTTCCATTCACTACCCACCACGCTGCTGTTGCTCAATAAATCATTACTGATAATGAAACAAAATCTAATTTAAAACATTATAGCTGGTCTGGAAATGTGTTTATTTACTTTGTTAAAGTAATTATAAAGTAAGTGTTTCCTAGATAGATCATTTAACCATGGCGTGTGATAAAAATACTGTTTTCTTCCCACATCTTGCTTTAAAAAAAAAAGCTACATTTTTTTTAACAGCAGAAAGCTATACTAAAGAATTTTAAAGACCCCTGGCATTAGAAATAGCGATATCGAAGCATTTGAAATAACTGTTGAGACATCTTAAGAGAAACAGGAAATAACTCCTAGTAATTTTGAAAATTATAACTTGAAGCTTCTAGGTCACTCGTCCCATGAAAGACCCCATTCTGGCCACTTTTAGTGGAGACAAGAAATGACATTTGGCTTTTTCCCTTTCCTGGGGATGAAGTACTTGAGTTTTCTTTCGACTTACCCTGAGTGGATTTTCATTAAGGTAAGGGGGTTCACCTTCTACCATTTCAATCGCCATAATCCCCAGAGACCAGATATCAACTTTGGGACCATAAGCTTTTCGAGTCACCACCTCAGGTGCCATCCAATAGGGAGTTCCCACCATAGTGCTTCGTTTACTCTGCTCAGGGGTGATCTGGGCACAGAACCCAAAATCAGCTGCAGAGAAGAAAAGTCAGTTAAAATCAGCTCAAATTATTTTTCTTTTACAAGAGGTCACTTTCAGATATGGCCATACTTTCCTTTAGTTAGACTTTGAGCTGCTACAACTGCCTGGCTCATATCCTTCTGTTACCTGACCTCTCAGCTGGTCCAGATTTCAAACGGGTCTGAAATAACCGACTGATGTGATGTCATTTTTACTAGACCTCAATCTGGTTCCCTCCCCACACTGCTCCCTCTAACTTACGGAATCTTTTCGTTTTCTAATTAGGTATTTGTCATCCAGCAGATGGAAGGCATTAGAAATTCTGAACTATCGAACCCCCTAAATCTGGTCACGATCTACAGGAACACATTAGAAAAATTCTTTACCTCAAACTGGGCTCTAAATGCCTTCAAACCCGTCACTTTTAATAGCCCTTTTCTTCTCAAGATAGACAGTAGAAGAGCAGAAATCCCCTGACACTCTCTCAAATGCATCTGAACCGTAATACCTACTCAATTTAACAGAGCCATCCATCCCAAGGAGAATATTGTCACTCTTTATGTCTCTGTGGATCACTTGGTTTGAGTGCAAGAAATCCAAAGCTTGGAGGCACTATTGAATCAGGAAAAAAAAGTTCTAATTATATCACAACAATTTGTTTAGATGTGCTTCATTTCTAGATAAATTTCGGGCAAGGGCATAATTTTATGTTGTTGGGTGAAATAAACTACTAAAGGTTTTCAATGCCATTTTGAAATCATGTTACCATTTACATCAGTGATGCAACTTAGCGTTATACATGTGAGAGCTCCCGACTCAGACTTGGACATGAAGAGTGATGGTGTGATAAGTAGCACTAAATCATTAATACAGCCACAGGAACCAATGACTATAATCATACTTTGACTTACTTATCTGGAGGATGTGGATTCAGCTCGGTCGTTTACAGATACAGTAAGCATCTGCATCTGTGGTGTGATTTCATGTAGTAGGTCTGGAGTGGAACCCTGGAATCTGCATTTAAAACAAGTGCCCCAAGCTATTTCTGATGGACCGACCGTCAGGTTTGGGAACCACTTCTAGGCTCTGAAGTAACTATAGGTACTTGTTTGGAAATGGCTTTGCATTGTAATACTAAAAGACGGAAACCACAGGCTAAAGGTTGAAGAATCCCCTGAATATTTTAAGTTTGATTAATTGCATGAATAGGAAATATATGTGTTTGGTGGATATGTGTGCATACTGGGAAGGGGGAAATTTAAGTGAACAATTTAAAATAAAAAAACAACAAAAGACCAGCTGGAAGTATTTGGTTTTGTTTTACTATCATTGATTTTCAAGTTTCAGTGGGTCAGAGTTCCTCCCTGTGTCTATAGAAAACCTCAACGAATGGGGTAGAGGGTAACACCCAAGATGAGACTCCAATGAGGAGTGTTTTTTTTTAATATTGAAAAAATGAATATAATAAAATATCCTTCGTTTAGCTTGAAACTAGGGATATGCCACTGTTATTGGATAAGAGGCAGACACTCAGACTCACTGGAGGGCTCCACGGGAGGTGAAGATTGTACTGTGAAAGCAACTACTTTCTGGACTGAGGGAGGACCTTGTTTAAACTGTCTTCTAGAAAAGGATTGGATTATAATGTGGTCTATGTTATACATGGATTACATTGCACGTGCAAGGCAAAATAACTGTCATGTAAAAATTCCCCCCAGTCAGAAAGAAGTTCCATGCCAACGTTACTGTTTTCCATATTCACCCAGACTCCAGCATGCAGGCTTAGATATGGTACCTCGTGAATGGCATAATAGAACTCAAAAAGATCCACAGCAAAGCAGCTAAAATAAACAAAGGGGCTGGGGAGGGAGGGTTAGGATTTAAATTGGAGTTAGGATCTTCAATTGTTTTTTAGTACAAAAGATGTACTATTGCTACTTTGACGTTACAAACATTCTGAATAATCAAAGATAAAAAACTGTCAATCTTGGTGTTCTCATCAACCAGAGAAATGTTCTATTTTCTTACCTCTCTGCAGACGGCTGCTATCTGTCCTTCATCCATACAGGTCTCTGTGACCACATCAGTCAAAGAGCCACCAGCCAAGTATTCCATGACTACCCATAGTTCATCACCCACTAAGTAGCTACAACGAGAGAAGAAAAAGACGTTGACTCAGGCCTAAGGAAGTGGAGACCCTTCTATATTTCCATTAAGAAGGGAACGTGCAGTTAGTCTCTGCTTTCGGGCACATTACATAACAAGAGGAAAATATCAATAATGCGTATGAGACACTTCCTTAACATTAGAAGAGAATATGCATGGAAATCAAAGGATCATCAGATAAAAGTGCACCATGGAAGGAAGGAAAAGAGCAAGGAGGCCTCTGGTGACTGACTACTGTCAATCCTTCCATTGTAAAAAGCTAGTTTCAATGAACAGGATCAGTGAATAGCCCTTTTGGATAACTCAAGCCACAGTGTTGATTTCTTGGACTGAACTGACCCATGGCATACAGTTTTACAGGATAATTTATTCAGATCTCAGCATTATTTTTGATTCTACTCAATTAATTACAGAAATCTTTTCAGGTAGTGGCTGAATCAAAGAGAATCAAAGAGACTCATGTTGGCAATGGATTTACTGGGCTGAGGTCTCTGTTCTGATAGAAGTCAGTTATGACATGCCCGTTATCTTTAAGTAGTTATTGAGGGACACAGCCCAAGTGATCAAATATGGAGAGGCAGGTCACCAGAGCAATGTGGGCAAATTCAAACCCCTGGGATCATCTGAAGGCACTTTAGCAGTATGATCAGGTCTCTCTCTTCCCCTGCTCAGCAAGAGAGAGAAATTACAGTGAATGGAATGACCCTGACAATTCTACCCTGCCCCCAGCTTAACGTCAGTATGAAGCAAGCCTTTCTGTTCAGTGGTGCTCAAACTGCAGTGCCCGTAAGATTCACCTGGGAAGTTTGTTCAAAAGGAAATTTCTCATTAAAATTCTCATTTCATAAAAATGAAATATCTCATTAGTGATGGAGAACAGCCTAGCAATCTGCATTTTTTAGAAATGCGGTTTTTACAAAATTACAAAAGTAGAGTGAAGTCACTCTGCTGCAGATGGTCCCTAAATGACACTTTATGAAACCCTGATTTCGACTATAAAACCTGACCCTCCTTCGTTTTGCCCCCCTTTTGCCTCCTTCTGTACCACTCACTGGTCTACTTGGCACAAAACACAGAACGCAAGATCTTAAACTCACTGAGGTTGTAGACCTGGTCTTGTTTCCTTTGTATCCCCTCAGAGTACACAGCACAGTGGTGCTAAACAAACACTTATTGAAACTGAATGAGACAGATGTTAAACCACAACTGAAGAGTTAGTGCTGTCTTTAAATGCCTATTAATAACCCACTGCTAATACCACTGATGAAAGAGACATTAATTACCCGGTCTAGGAAAAAGGTTTGAGATTAAAGTCTCAATTCCCTAGACCTCACTGTCAATTCATCACAAAACACCCATGAAAGCAGGGCCATTGTAGTCTGCCTCCTTTACTTAGATAGCCAGAGACTGCACTGACTCCAAACAAACACTTGATGAAACGTTTCAAACACCACAGCTCTCTCCTATATGCAATAGCCTACTTCCTGGCAATAGGGGGTCACAATCCTCAAAAGGAAATTACACAAACTGCTCATGTTTAGAAGCAAGACCATAAAATGTGTCTTCAAATGTTTAATGCGTGGACACAGATAACTGGGTGCAAGTTTAGCAATAGATCTGATACTCAATATTCTGTAGCATTTGAGAACTATTTGTAGAATGGATGCTAAATGAATAGATCCTAAATAAATATAATTGGCCAAGAAAATGATATCCCATAAAGAAAACAAGTACATGATGAGAGAAAACACTTACCTATCTAAATAATTAACAATATTGGGGTTCTTATTTTCCCTCATGACCAGAATTTCATTAATAATTAATTCCTTTTTGGGTTGCTGTTGAAGGTTCATCTGCTTTATGGCCACCTGAATAATGATTAAAATGCAAGAATGAATTACCATCATCTGATTAAACACGAACAGCCATATTTTTTGGAAACAGTGTCAGGCATACAGATTCTTTATTTTACTAAGCTCTTCCTCGATGCCACAAACCCACGCTCCTTTTCTTTGGTCAATCATGAATTCGTCATTCACTTCAGATACTCTGGACGCCAGTGAAGTAAACATATGTCAACTCAGTGCTACCCGTTTTTTCAGGCACAGATGCCGTCGAAGAGGAATTCTGATCAATATGAATAAAGGAAAGTAGAAGTCAGAATTGAATGTTAACACTTACCTCTTGTCCTGTGGCGATGTCTAGCGCTGTATAAACAGTACCTGATGCCCTGTGAAAGTGAAAAGGATCAAATGAACAAGCAATCAAAGTGTTATCAATATATTTGATTTGGAATTACATGTAATCATTTCCAGGAGAGGGAAATCAGAAAACTCAAGATGAAGGATGAAGTACAAAAGGAACAACCACTTTGTATAGTAATTGCTCCCCAAACTATCATGATGTATCTCTTTTGGTGGGCCAGGAGCTCCAGTCAGATTTCCTGTGTGCCACGGAACTAGGCAGTCATAAATTGAGCAAAATGGCCTTGTTCCTTTCAGGAAACTCCTGGAATATTTTGAACACTCCTTGGACGTTGCACAACCAACCCTGCAGTCCTTGATTAAATACCTTAGGAAAGATTATATCATCTTTTGCTTAGGCAACTGTAAATTAATCTTTGTTTTTAACATATGGACAGAGTGGCTTTTTTCATATATTTCTAATTCTTAAGAATATCTTTGTCTAACAAATGAATCACTCCCAGTACAGGTACTTACTGCACTTACCTGCACTGTAGCTATACAAAGCAATAACAATGTGGTTTTATTGTTGAGCCATTTTTTTCTTTTTGTTAAATTTTGCAACAGCTTCTATGCTTAGGTTTCACTCCAGCCCACTCTTGTCTTAAAATCTATCATTCCTTAAGTCTTAGTAGTACTCATGCTTCTAGTCTAACTTCAGTTACGGGGTTCCCTTGCTTTGAAAATAGAAATTGTCTAGTAAAGCTGAATTCACAGTAACTTCCTGTGAAACACACATGCATTCTGAACCACCTCCCTACCCCATCCCCATGAAAAAGGAAAAGCCTAGTCAATTGCATTGAAACATTTGTGGTGAATAAAGGAATTAGGACAGAGATCAGTTCTATGATTCAGCAGGCATTGTAATGCTGCTACAGTTAAGATCTAAACTTTCTGGTAATTGCTGTTTCTCCTTTGCTTTCTATTTATCTCCCTTGCTGTTTTGTTTTCTGAGTCCAGGAGGTCTTTCCTTATGTCACCCATTTCCTTGTTATTCTTCTCCCTTCTCCCTGGATTGGCCAAACTACTTCTCACAGGCCTAGGAAGTTTACATTACCTGCTCCTAGGGAATAAAATGGGTGGCGTAGTAGAAGGAATATTGGATGGCTAACGGAGATCTGAGTTCTAATGTTTGCCCTAATATCAACAAGCTATATGATCTTGAGGTAGTCACTTCCCCTTTCTGGGTTTCAGTCCCCTCACTTGGAATATAGTGATCACAGTAACAGTAAACGTGTGTTGAGCGTGTTGTGCGTGTCAGGTACTACACTAAGAACTTAATCTTATGCAATCCTTACCATGTTTCTGTAAGGCAAATGCTTTTACCCCCATGTTACACATGAGGAACCTGAGGCTCAAAGAGGTTAAGTAATCTGCCCAAGGTTATATAGTTTAAATCCAAGTCCAGCTGACTCTCTGATCTATAAAATACAGGAAAGGGGCTACTTCATTTGTAAGGTTCTTTTATTCCACGGTCTAGAATCTAAGAACTCTACTGTCCTCCTCACTCGGTGTGGGTATTTAAATATCTATTGGAATGAGAGTGAAAAATCATACTTAATTAACAGATGCTACCTAAATTTGGTAATTTCAGACATTCCTTAGGATTGAGGCTTATATTAAACAAATCAGTCTCAATTTTATGTTTGAGATTCTGGGTTCAGAGCACATATTTGGTGCTCAAGAAGTATTTGTTCAATGAACAAACTAATAAAAGTCTTTGCAAGCAAACATGTAATTGAAATAAAACCGTTCCTTTCTGTGAAGGAAACATTTCTTCTACTTAAATCTACAGATAAGCTATCAGACATTCCTGATTTCAGAGGCCAGTTTGTGATTTGTCCTTCTGAATTTAGAATTGCCTGGGTTCAGAGGAATAGATCACCTCAACCTGGTGTGTATTTCAGCTGCATAAGCCCTGAGCAACTACTTAAATCTATTTGCAGAATGATTCAAAAATGCCTTTAGTTGGTTTATTCCTATATCTGTAGCCAACTTGTACAATTCCTTCAGAGGCAAAAAAAATTGATGGCATCTGCAAAATGAGCACCTATCTCATTGGGCTACAGAGAATCGAAGGGCACAATCTATATAAGCATTTAGCCTTGTGCCCAGATCAGAGCTGATACTTAATAGGGTAACTGCTATTTAAAAAATTTTTTAATTTTATGTTGAAGTACAGTTGACTTACAATGTTCTGTGAGTTTCAGGCGTATAGCAAAGTGATTCAGTTATACATATAAATGTATCTATTCTTTTTCAGATTCTTTTCCCATATAGGTTATTCCAGAATATTGAGTAGAGTTCCCTGTGCTCTACAGTAGGTCCTTGTTGATGATCTATTTTATATACAGTAGTGTGTATATGTCAATCCCAAACTCCTAAAGGTGGGGGGGAGATGGCAATATTATCATTTGTCGCTGCCACTGCTGTTATTGGTTTCACAGTAAAGGATGACATTTACTGAGTCGTTAGCTGGCCCTTCCCAATCTCCCAGCCAAAATATCCTTGCTAGTGTCTGCCCCTATTTTCAAAAAGGACAAAGGCCAAAGCTGACCTATTTGAACACTTTTTGGAGCTCCTCCGTCCTTTTTCCCCCCGTTAGAAAAGTGGTTTTGCCTTTTTCTTTAAGTATGGAATGTCTTTATCAAATGAAGCCGCACGCAGAAACCCTCGATATAAAATGGGAGCTGTTCAAGTTAAAGCTAGGGAGGGAAGCTCTAAATTCCTGCCCAAGTGGCCTTCCCCTTATTCAACCCCTGTGCCCCCCACCCCAAGTCCATTTCCACTGGCCTAGGAGCTAAAATTGCGATTGACTTAGAGTACAAGGGGGATTAGTCTTTAGCATCTCCAGAGCTTTACCTTTCAAATCCTTGGTTTTTTACTCCCCACCTCCCTCAGCATTTCATTGTCTTAAAATTGTTAGAGTACTAACCCTGGAATCCCAATAGCCAGGGTCTTATGGCATTCTGTGGTATAGAATTGCCACAAATCCCCACTCCACAGGAGTTTAAAGACCCTGAAACTCTAGAACATAGGTTATTAACTCAAAAACGAGCTTTTCTCCTCACTTCCCCTTCCTCCACCTTATTGCATATATGCCCTTGTTGGGTGGGAACCATTTCCCCCTTCCCCCCAACTCTTGTTCCCAGTCTTATAATGGTGATATCCTCCCCTAGCCCACTTCGCACCGCCTATCCCCACACCAAACATGTTGTTAGGCATTTGGAATTCACTGCTCTGACCAATAAGTTATTGATTGGCCCAACTTCCAGCCTACGTAGAATCCTCAACACAAATGCACAAACTCAGGTACGAATCCACAGAGTAGAACTTAGTGTCAGCACTCCTAGCACTTCTCTGCACCCCAGTTCTGATGCCTGTCCATAGTTCAGCAATTTAAGATTCAACTGGTATAAATGTGAATCTCTCTCATTCTCTTATTCACCTACTAAAGCACTTTTTGGCCGCTGAGGGCTTAAGGAAGTAGGCTTCATCCCCATCTACTCAAACCTCCCTGGGTTCAAATCCTCCACCCAATTCCTAGTTGTGTGATCCTGGGTAAATAATTTAACCTCTCTGTGGCTCAGGATTAAAGGAGGATTAAATGTGTACAGTGTTTAAAACCAGTTCTGGCATATAGTAATTGCCTAACAAATAATAACAATAATAATACTTATCATTATTATTAGGTTAATTGCTACCTAATATATTCATTAAGTTCCCAAATTGCAATCTGTGGATCACTATAAATCTTTTTAAGTATCTGGCAGTTTCCAAGATATCTTGGTGTTTCAAATTCATAACAGAAATTTGATATTTACCTGAGATGAAGCTAATTAAAATATCACATATATTTCCTTTTAGCTAGAATTATATCAACTTGTGATTACAATATATATCTCATGCTGCTCAAATTCTTTAAGTAGCAGTTATATGGTTTTTGTTTTTTTGCTTAATAAAGTATGGGAAGTAAACTATAATAAAATACAGTTTAATAGTTATTATTATTCACAATGTGGAGTTCACAAAGACAAATAATTGAAGGAATCCTTGGTGGGGAAGTTGGGAAGTACTCTCCTTATAATAGGTGATGCACAGTAGCGTGTACTCCCAAAGAAACAGTCTTTGAGCCAACAAGATGCCACAGTAATTCCCAAAAGACAAGTTTTGCTACAGCTGGGGTATGTTGAATTATCTCAGTGGGTATCTTTATAAAATCTGTCAGTCACTTTAATAGAAAAAAGTCAGTATCATGCAGCACTTTAGGCAGTAAGGATGGCAGAAATCAAACAAAGATGGCAGTTAAAACGAATTCTCTGGTGTATTGGGGATGGTGTGCTAAAATGGTCAAGACTGTCAATTTGATTTTTATGCCATTTAATTACATTGATCCCTTTTATCCTTCACCGCGGGCTGCTCATTGCGGTGGCTTCTCTCATTGCAGAGCACGGGCTCTAGGCGCTCGGGCTTCAGCAGTTGTGGCACGTGGGCTCAGTAGTTGTGGTGCACGGGCCTAGTTGCTCTGCGGCATGTGGGATCTTCCTGGACCAGGGCTCGAACCCGTGTCCCCTGCATTGGCAGGTGGATGCTTAACCACTGCGCCACCAGGGAAGTCCTTCATTGTAGTTATACTGAAGCCAAATTACTATAGGGAGAACATTTGTTTATGATGGGGATTTTGTTTATTCCAAACCTCAGTCCTTCAGATGGTATAAAGAAATCATGCCTTATCAGGACTCAAGAGAATATAGAGATCATCCAGTTTAATCTCCTCACTACAGATGGAAAATCTGAAGCACAGAGAGCTGGGGGGTACGCCCAAGATGACACAGCTAGTAAGTAACAAAAACCTCCTAACTTTGAGCAAGAGATCTTTTGGTGAACCTAGGAATTCAAGTATGCAATTCAATTCAACCGTAGTTCAGTGAACTATGATTCAAGAATATTAAACCAACAGATTGCTCAACCGTTGGGCCTCATCAGCAATTACAGCGTGATGTATACTGCTGGCATCACATTACATGCTTTATCAACAGTTTCTCCCCGACCTGGCCAAGCACTTACTATTCAAATGGAAACACTGGCATCTAGCCTGAAGGGTCCAGAAAGAAACAAAACAATTCACTATTTCTCCCTTTTCCTCCCAAGACAAGTCAGTTTAATTATCAGTAATCTTCATCAGGTTTTGATGTTTCCTGCTCAGAGCCAATGTCAAGCCGTGATCATGAGTAGTTGCCAAAGCAGCAACATGGTAGGACTTATAATTTAGATAAATCACTCTGATTTCAGCATAGAAATATTGCTAGATTAGAGGAGGGGAAGAAGGGCAGGCCAGTGGGGCTAGGAAGAAGCTCATGGTCTGGGAGAAAAAGGAAAGGGCAACAGGACTAGAGGGCTCAACGGGGTCCGAGGAGAGCCTCATGGGAATAAGAGTGAGAGAGTCAGAAGGATAGGGCATTATTCAAGTTTAAGGTTTCCTAAGTATAAATCTGGTGCTAATGAGATCACAGTCAGGAATTTAATCCACATTTAGGTTGGTTATTTTTTACATCTACTTTGACTTCTACTGCTGCTGCTGCTAGAAAAGGTTGTATCATTTATTGAGCCTCACTTTCTGCCTTCTCTATGTAAATGCCATGAGCTCACTTAATGCTCACCCTATACAACCCTGTGAGGTCAATTCTATTATCTTCCTTTTACAGATGGGGAAAGTGGAACTGGGAAATGGTAAGTAGCTTGCCCAAGGTTACACAGTTAGAGTCAGCAGCTGAGCTCAAAAATCCATTGGTTTAATGTAAAATAGATAGCTAGTGGGAAGCAGCTGCATAGCACAGGGAGATCAGCTCCGTGCTTTGTGACCACCTAGAGGGGTGGGATAGGGAGGGTGGGAGGGAGATGCAAGAGGGAGGGGAAATGGGGATATATGTATACATATAGCTGATTCACTTTGTTATACAGCAGAAACTAACACACCAGTGTAAAGCAATTATACTCCAATAAAGATGTTAAAAAAATATACTAGTACAATTAGAAAATACAGGAGAACTTTTAAGTAATAAAATTAATAAATTTAAAAAAACCCAATATACTGTAAAAAAAAAAAAAAGCATTGGTTCGACTCCACAGCCCATGCTCTTTTTATTTTCGTCTGCAGCTTTCACTGTTTTATTTATTTTTGTATTTTAAAAATTTTTTTAATTAAAAAAGTTTTATAAACATCTTTATTGGAGTATAATTGCTTTACAATGGTATGTTAGTTTCTGCTTTATAACAAAGTGAATCAGTTATACATATACATATGTTCCCATATCTCTTCCCTCTTGCGTCTCCCTCCCTCCCACCCTCCCTATCCCACCCCTCTAGCTGGTCACAAACCACGGAGTTGATCTCCCTGTGTTATGCGGCTGCTTCCCACTAGCTATCTATTTTACATTTGGTAGTGTATATATGTCCATGCCACTCTCTCACTTTGTCACAGCTTACCCTTCCCCCTCCCCATATCCTGAAGTCCATTCTCTAGTAGGTCTGTGTCTTTATTCGCATCTTGCCCCTAGGTTCTTCATGACCATTTTTTCCCCCTTAGATTCTATATAAATGTGTTAGCATATGGTATTTGTTTTTCTCTTTCTGACTTACTTCACTCTGTGTGACAGACTCTAGGTCCATCCACCTCACTACAAATAACTCAATTTCGTTTCTTTTTATGGCTGAGTAATATTCCATTGTATATATGTGCCACATCTTCTTTATCCACTCATCTGTCGATGGACACTTAGGTTGCTTCCATGTCCTGGCTATTGTAAATAGAGCTGCAATGAACATTTTGGTACATGACTCTTTTTGAATTATGGTTTGCTCAGGGTATATGCCCAGTAGTGGGATTGCTGGGTCGTATGGTAGTTCTATTTGTAGTTTTTTAAGGAACCTCCATACTGTTCTCCATAGTGGCTGTATCAATTTACATTCCCACCAGCAGTGCAAGAGGGTTCCCTTTTCTCCACCCCTTCTCCAGCATTTATTGTTTCTAGATTTTTTGATGGTGGCCATTCTGACCGGTGTGAGATGATATCTCATTGTAGTTTTGATTTGCATTTCTCTAATGATTAATGACGTTGAGCATTCTTTCATGTGTTTGTTGGCAACCTGTATATCTTCTTTGGAGAAATGTCTATTTAGGTCTTCTGCCCATTTTTGGATTGGGTTGTTTGTTTTTTTGATATTGAGCTGCATGAGCTGCTTGTAAATTTTGGAGATTAATCCTTTCTCAGTTGTTTCATTTGCAAATATTTTCTCCCATCCTGAGGGTTGTCTTTTGGTCTTGTTTATGGTTTCCTTTGCTGTGCAAAAGCTTTGAAGTTTCATTAGGTCCCATTTGTTTATTTTTGTTTTTATTTCCATTTCTCTAGGAGGTGGGTCAAAAAGGATCTTGCTGTGATTTATGTCATAGAGTGTTCTGCCTATGTTTTCCTCTAAGAGTTTGATAGTTTCTGGCCTTACATTTAGGTCTTTAATCCATTTTGAGCTTATTTTTGTGTATGGTGTTGGGGAGTGTTCTAATCTCATACTTTTACATGTAGCTGTCCAGTTTTCCCAGCACCACTTATTGAAGAGGCTATCTTTTCTCCACTGTATATTTTTGAGCCCATGCTCTTAACCACCATTTCATGTTCTGTTATAGATCTTTAGCATTTTTACAGCAATGCTAAGTGCTAAGTGCAACCGTGGTACTTCCCAAAGCCCACGTTTGTATGTACTATGCTAAGCCACCTCCCTAAAATATTTCTCTTGCCTCTAATTTTCTATTCGCTTAGTCCATGTGCCCCCTTGTGAACCATTTAGTTTGTCCCTGAGCACGATAAGTCTGATTCCTTTGGCATAACCATACAAGATGGTTCTTCCGTTTTCTGAATCAATTAAGATTGGTCACGTGGCCAAGAGTGAAGTGGACCCAGAATTAGTGCTTAGGACTGGACTTTATCTTCTGCCGAGTATTTAAGATACAATTACTCCTTGTAGGCCCCTATGTAGAAATTGTCTCACTGTATTAATTCACTTGATATAAAAATATACAGATATATTTTTCAATGCTACCATACATTTACTTGTTTTGTTGAGACATATGTCCTTTAGGGCTCCGGAACGGTGAGGAACAGCGTTAGTACGGCTTGCAATAACTCTGCCAGAAAGGGAAAGATTCAGAGTGTTTTCTATAATTTGCCACTCAATTAAAAACTATCGGGCTTCCCTGGTGGCGCAGTGGTTGACGGTCCGCCTGCCGATGCAGGGGACACGGGTTCGTGCCCCGGTCCGGGAAGATCCCACATGCCGCGGAGCGGCTGGGCCCGTGAGCCATGGCCGCTGAGCCTGCGCGCCCGGAGCCTGTGCTCCGCAACGGGAGAGGCCACAACAGTGAGAGGTCTGTGTAACGCAAAAAACAAAACAAAACAAACAAACAAAAAAACCTATCACTAAATTAAAAACAATAAAATTGCCCAAAAAATCATGTTATCTAAGTCCCTTTCTAAGTACACAGAATGTAGCGAGGGCCAGGGGGTACAGTTTTTAATTACTAGGATTATAAATAGTAACGGAATTTTTTGTTCTTTAGCTAGGGCATGACCTTTCCCAGAGTATTCATGATCATCTAATTTTAAATAGAGCTGTAACACATTATGGGTGTGGTGCCAGGGAGCTCAGTAGATTATAGTCCAGTGATAATGAGGCCACATTTACAGGCCTTAATCCCTGGAAAGGCCAGCTAACTCTCAACTACTCACTCCAACATTAAGTCTAAGCAGCTGTTTCCCTGTGTGTGCCACTGGTTTCAAGAGGGCCTAGACAGGAAAGGGGGGCGGGGGGCTTAATACAAGCTCATTACTATGGCTGGAAAAAACAACTTGAAGTGCAAACTCTGCTAATGGTGGTTGACTGAGTGGCATCATCTTTCTTTACAAGGGACAGCACACAACACAGGGCATTTAAGAGCATTAAGTAGAACAAAGAGCATCTTCCATTGCTCCATAAACATTGTTCTTCACAAATGCTAATGTATTTCCAATCCCCTTCATCACAAAGCCTATTATGAAGCTCAGACCACATCTATTTAGTGCCTCATAGCTGTGTTCTACCTTGTACGGCCCAAAATAGATCTGATGAGGAAGCAAATACTTTTGGGGTGGGTGGTCTCACCCAAAGAATCGCTTCTGTAAGCACGCTAGACACCACTTCTGCTCTTGCCCACAGTTTCTTGAGCAAAGAAAAACAAGTCAGAGCACTTTATTCTCAGCACTTATCCCTGAGTTCTGTGCTGTACACTACTTCGTCAGATTTGCAAAACAAGCTGTTATTCATCAAGTCCTTTAAGAAACAAGTTTCAAAAATATTCATCTTCCATATGGGAACGTCATGTTAGAGTTAAGAAAAAGAGGGCTCCTCACTGAGTAGCAGAGAGAAGTCTGAAAAATACCTAACATGATATATTTACTTTCTCAAGCATTGAAACTAAAATTAATTTAGAGGGATGGGGATTGGGGGCTTCCAAAAAATGTTTGTTTGCCATTACTGATGAGTTGGTCATATCATCATTCTACATAATGATACGATTGGCAAAGACCCAGATGTTAGATAAAAATTCCTTTGGTCGGATACATATCTTTATGCATAGGAGGAAAATGATTTCAAGAAATGCTCCCACTGTCAGCTGCTGACAAATTTAGCTGCTTGGCTGATCTAATCTATACGAAGAGATACTACATGCAACAAAAGATACTTTGGCGTAATACAAACATGGGCTATGTCGACGAATGGATTCTTCAGGATAGCCTTTTGTTTCGACACATAATTTCTTGTTAGAATTCCTTTCTTAAACACTTTCCCCTTTGAAGATCGGTGTGGGGACAATTTTTATTATAGTACTAAAATCCCACATATTTGAACACGGTTGTGTTGGCGAGAGTGTGGACAAACAGACACCCTCAAACACTGCTGGTGGGAGTGTTAAATGGAACAACCTCTATGGAGGGCAACTCGGAAATGCAGAATGCACATATCCTTTAATGTAACAATTCCACTTTTAGGAATTTATCCTAATGATAAATCCGCATATGTATGAAGTGGCTTGTCAGGATCTTCACTGAAGCCTTGTTTATAGCAGCAAAATATTGGAAACAAACTAAATGTCTACCAATGGGGGCCTAATTAAATAAAGTATGGTACATCCAAACAACAAAACACTGTGCCTCTGTTAAAAAGAATGAGGTATGAACATGGAACCATCTCTAAGACATAGGCACATAATAGAAAAGGAGATATATAACGTTTTAACATTTGTGTTAAAAATACATGCATCGTGCACGCGCGCGTGCGCACACACACACACACACACAAGGAGAAATGTACCACGTATACCCAAATACAAGGTAAGGGGCTCTCCCCCAATTTTTTCCTCAGGAGAAAAAGGGAATTGCCTTGTATTCAAATCCTTATAAAATCGCTCATGTAATGTAGTAATTCTCCATATCCATTTATTTTTATCCATAAAGTACAGTTTAGGAGAGATACATTAGGTTGAAATAGTCTCAATCAATGCTAGTTTGGGACTCTCATAAAGAGTATCTGTCAGAATTGGAAAGAAATGATGTAAATAAATTATTTCTAAAGGTATGATCTCATAACTGCAGGTGTTAGATATCATAAACAAGCTTTTTAAAGGTCACTTTCAAATTAATGCACTGAAAAGGGCTCCCAGTAGCCAAAGATGGGACAGTTTGACCATCAAAAACAATAATAAATGAGATTAATTGAAACAAATTGAAAACATAAAAATCCCATGAGTTTATAAAGATATTTTTTTAAATAAAAGAGAATGCCTTCTTCTCCCACTTAAAAAAAATCAAAACACCTTTCATTGGACACTTTTGGAAGTAGCGTGGGTACCAACATCTTACACTGAAAACGGGCAATTTAAAAATTAAGCATTTATCTTGATTTCCCTGTATGAACTATATTTCAGGGTAATCAAAGACTCCCTAAAATACAAAAGTATTTTAACTGATGAGTGTAGAAGGAATGACAGAATTAGAAAATTGCCATTCTGTTAACCCCTCATGAAATAATTGATCTGGGCAATAATCATCAATAGATGAAATCATTAGATGAAAGGCTGATGACAACTTTGCAGGGGAGGGGACAATCACCCACTGAATCTTCTGATCAATCTACTCATCACTAAAATATGGGACAATTAGACACTGTACCTCCTGATACAATATAATATGACACTGTACCTCCTGATACAATATAATATGAAACATATAGCACCACCACCTATGAAGAAACCTTGCCAAAAATTGAACCTCAGCCTAATTAAGCTTCTAGATCTAACTGCCATTTATAGGAAATACAGGAAATATGGGAGCAAGATAAATGGCATCAAATGAAACTAACAGACAAATCCAGAAAGTGTATATTCTACAAGATGCTGATGAGTTTCTTCAGTAAGTCAGTGGTAGTGGTAAAAGAAGGCGGATGCTTTAGAGTACAGAGACTTAAGAGACACAACCAAATGTGATATGTGAATCTTTTTTGGATGCTGATTTGAACAAATCAACTATACAAACTGCATTTTTTTAGACAACTGGACAACTCTGATTATCGACTGGGTGTTAGAGGTTAAATTTTTATATATATGCGTTATATTTATTTATTTATTTACTTTTACATCTTTATTGGAGTATAATTGCTTTACAATGGTGTGTTAGTTTCTGCTTTATAACAAAGTGAATCAGTTATACATATACATATGTTCCCATATCTCTTCCCTCTTGCGTTATAACGGCATCGTGATTATATTAAAAACATTGATAAATGTTGAATTTGGGTCATAAGAATATGGGAGGTCCTATACTATTTTCTCTACTCTTGTGTAAGTCTGAACATTTGTAACAGAAACTTTAAAAAGTGATATAGTAGAAAGTTACGTTGTGAAGATTTAAATATACACCTACAGGACAGATTTGGAAAACAATCATCTGAATGTTGTATAAATGGGTAATTGTAACTAGGAATAAAATATCCAGGCACAGAATCATATGTAGGTTAAAAAATATTTTATCTCAAAGATCTTAGAGGGAAGTCAGACGATGTACTTAGCTAACTGCTGGGGGACTCAAAAAGGGGCTCTGGGATTACAAAAACAATACAGATGCAGAGGCAGATTTTGAATTATACCGCTCGTGAAACGTGAGAGTAGAAAAATCTCTCCTAATTTATACAATGTGTGGTTTTAAATATGTAAATAAGGGCGAATTAACAAGTTAAACATCACAAGTAGACATTCACCATTTATTCATATATCTGATAGTTTGTGTATTTAGGTGAGTTAAAACACAGTGCACCACCTAATATTTGAGCATACATGGTATGTGTGAGCACACTTGCACACGTGTGTGTGTGTGTGTGTTTGTAGGTCCGCGTATGTGCGCAGAGATTCTATGAAAATATTACATACGAAACTAGAAACAACATCTTTTTGGAAGTTTCCTTTGTGCAGCGTAACTGGGAGGCTGAGGGAAAAGGGTTGGAGGGACACTTACTTTTCACTGTCTACTCCTCTGTACCTTCTGAATGTTATACCATGTCCAAGTATTATCTACTTAAAAGAATTAAACTCAAACAAACAAATAAAACACCCCACAGTATTGCTTGTATCTCTCAATTTGTTCCATAACACAGCCCCAACTGATCTTTCTAGCATTATTTCCTGTTAATTCTCCTGCCAAACTGTACCTTCGACTGTCTACAGAATTGGAATTCTTGATTTAATTCTTCTGGTCTTTTTGATACTCATTCATCCAATACTTGCTGAGTATTTACTCTATGCCAGACATCGTTGCACGCCCTAGGGATATCAAAATGAATGAAACCTACAGTCTGAAGTGAGTTTTCATTTGGTTTTCTTCAACGGAAACTTCCCATAATCCCAATTTGTTAAATCCCACACCTTCTCAAGTCACTATTCAAACGCACCCTCCTTGAAGAGTTCTTCATCATATCTCCTCCATGGCTATAAATGATCTGTCCCCATAGCTCTTTTTTTTTTTTGTGCGGTACACGGGGCCTCTCACCGCTGCGGCTTCTCCCGTTGCGGAGCACAGGCTCCGGACGCGCAGGCTCAGCGGCCATGGCTCACGGGCCCAAGCCGCTCCGCGGCATGTAGGATCTTCCCGGACCGGGGCACGAACCCGCGTCCCCTGCATTGGCAGGCGGACTCTCAACCACTGCGCCACCAGAGAAGCCACCCCATAGCTCTTTATAATTACATTACATTACTTACTGTATTTTGCTCTCTATAATAATAGTAACTGTGGGTGTGACTTTTACCCCTAAAAATAACATCGTTTATGGAGTCCTTCACTATGTGCCATGTACTGTGCAAAGCACTTTAAATACCTTCTCTCATTCCTTTCTCACAACCTTATGAGGTATGTGAATTCTGCTTACAATGACAGAAAATTGGTGCTTAAAGAAACTAAATAACTTGCCCACAGCCTTCTGATTTCAGAATCTGGACTCTGTCTTTCTCTTCAAATTTCCCCCAAATTCTCCCTTTATTCCATCATGGTTTTCAAAGTTTCAAGCAATTTTACATGTCTAGACAAGCTAAGATATAAGTGGTGTAGACATGCCTGTGTGGATCAAAGCTGTAGGACTCAGGACATACACAGAAAAGATGAGTTAGGGCTGGGGTAGCCAGAGAGAGAGATTCATGGGGGAGATGACAGTGAAGATAGTGTGTGGATAAAGTATGGGGGAAAGGTACACGCATTTGGGAGTAGGGCGGACCTGCTTACTTCTCGATACAACTTTCCGTTTCTCCCCGTCAAATGTTCAGAACCTGGTTCTTAACTACTACTCTGCACTACACATAGTAGGCCCTCAACAAAATTTCGCTGAAGGAAACACGTTATTTGTTAAACTGGATCCAAACCATTTCCTCTGAGCTGCTTCCTCAAAAATATTTGTTTTATTATAATGTTGAAGAGAAAACAAATGGAAACCTCAAAGAGAAAAAGAGTCTGTTGTTCAGTGCATTCTCATTTAAGGAAAGACCTTAAAATGAATTCAAATATATTAATGAGAAATATGTTCGGACAGCTGCCAATGTTCGTGAATTCAGCCCTCTGTTACGTAGCTACTGCTTACTCAGGAATTACACAGGTTTGCCAATGATAGCTGTTGACTGAAAATAAATATTTAATTTTGCTGTCTCACCCTACCTCATTTATTAAACAAGTTCTTTTATATAACTATCCTAAAGAGTGAAGATTCTTTAAGTCTCCACCAGATGTATTTCTGACAAACTCATATTGTCAAGTTAATGATATTTTGGGGGGTACCAGTCCCTTTTTCTTCCTTTCTGTTTTTTTTAAAACTTTACATACATCTGCTCAAAATATTTAGATTTGGTGGCCACGTACAGAACACTTTTCACAGCAAACCTGATGAAATAATGTCATTTTTAGCTTTCCACTCACAGCTATGGCCTCAAATGATTAGACATGCAATTCTGAATTTGATTTATGGAAAATGGAGCCCAATTCTCTGGCCCCAGGCCTGAATGCTGGGATGGCAGAAACCCATGCTGGAAAAATTTTGTTTTCCAAGTAGATGAGGGTGATTAATGGAGAGGTTCCTCTCAAATCCAGCTCCCAAGAGTAAGCTGCTGTGCTCCAGGGAGCTAAAAATGGAATACTGGGGCTGATTATTCCTAGCTCCAAATGATTACGGACATAGGTTTGAATGTCACCATCAATGAAAAGAAAAAAAAAAACTATAAATTGAGAGTAGAGACTAGTTTATCTAACTTGGTCAATAATTCATGGGAAAATCCATTGAGAGCAATTTAAATAAAAGAAAAATTAATTTAAGTGGGTTCTTTTCTGGTCTAGAAAGAAATAAAACAATATTTTGCTCATCCCTTTAAAAATTAAGAACAGAGAACAAAAATCTACCAAAAATGAAAAAAAAATCGTTAATTAAATAAATGATAGAGTTACAGTAAATAAATAGATTTAAGTTACTAGCTTATATCTTAAAAAGCTACATAATTACATCTTGATTTTATGACCATTTTGGTTGGGTGTGTGTATGAAAATGGGCAGAAGGTGAAGCCAACATGGATGAAAAAGACAGACATGCAGCACACACAAATACCCAAAAGAGAACAAAATCAGATGTGGTGAGGCTGATCTAGTGATTATGAGAAACAGTTAAAGACACACTGCAAAAAACAGAGACAGAAAGAGCAAGATACACATGTATATACTCATGAAAAGACAGAGGACAGAGGAAAAGGAGAGCTAGAAAGGCAAACATTTTCATTAGTTCAACAAATATTTATTGAGGCAAAAACAGATCCAGAGAGATGGGGGAAGCAGACAGGCGAAGCTCTGTAAATCCCTGAGCTTGGCCAAATGAACTCTGACTGTTGATCGAAACTGTACAAAATTGTTTTGGGGGGATCCACCAAGTACAACAGCACTATGCTAGACAGTAAAGGCGACAAAAGGATAAATCAAAAAGACTCCCCACCCTCTAAGGGTTTATTTAAAAGTTGAAGGGGGTCTATGAGTGAACTCTCTGCTGGTTTCATCATTCTTGAAAATGATGAACTTGCTGGGAATATAAAAGAGAACTTTCCGCAGCGGCAAGCAGGATTTCTCCTTTGATTTTTCATTGTAGATTATAAAGGCTTTACAAAGGTATGCAGAAATACAGAACTTTCCTCTTGCACCTTCAGAGGTCAGAAGCATAAATAACAACCAGGAGGGGAAATCTCTTTGGTATGCCAAGTTGTTTGGCAGCCTAATCTTTGTTCCTGGAGGAATCAGTCTTGCTTCATTACCTAGTATCTGGGAGATATTTGAAACCATCTCTTACTTTTTTTTTCTTTTCTGAATTTAATGATATTTTTGGCTCAGTTGGGTCTAAGTGAGAATGAGCAATCAAAACAAAATTATAACATTTTCCGCTCCCCAAAAGACAACTCCGAATATAAAAACACTTTATGAATAAATCAATAGCTCCCATTTAAACCTACAACTAGGGCCGTGTTTGTCCATTAGACATATAATGTGAACCATATTTTATATTTGGGGGAAACTCTATTTTCAAAAGCTCAAAAGGTGAAATTAATTTTAATAATATATTTTATTTAACACAATGTATGTAAAATATTTAAGCATGTAACCAATATAACATTTATTAATATGATATTTTGCATTGTTTATTTCATAGTAACTTTTTGAAATCAGGTGCATGTTTTATACTTGTAGCTTACCTCAGTTTGGACTAGCCACATTTCAAGTGCTCAATAACCACACGGCTACCATATTGGACAGCAAAGATCTGGAATGCTACTTCTCTATGGATTGTGTATCATTTCCTATTGTTAGCTCCATCAAAGATCCAACTAGATTAAACTAAAATCTAAAAGGTAACTTTCGCCTTCCAAGTCACCTTAGTACAAAATACTGTGTTCTTTTAACCTGCCTTGTGGTGTTAACCTTTTGGACAAAAAGAAAGTGAGCTGAGGTTTGTACATGGACTTGAGAAGGCACGGCTTCCTGACTTAAGTAAAGCAACCAGTTCACTAGAACTTCTAGTTTACTAGAAGTTAAGGAGGAAAACTCCAGGTGAAATAATGGCTACAGAAGCCAGCCCTACCCTGCACTTGGGTGAATTGAGTAAGCATGTCACCCAAGGTACCCTATTTAGCCTCTTCAAGCATTCATCACTATAGATTGTAAGTTCCTTGAGGGCCCACACTATCATTAGTGAGCTCTGCTTCTCTCGCGTTTAACAGTGCCTGGCATATAGTTGGTGTTCAATAAGCGTGCACTGAACAAATAAATTAATTCAAATAAATACAGTCTCTCATTTGCACTAGACACATTTCAAGTGCTCCATAGCCACAATGTTAGTGGCTATCATATAGGACAGTGCAGATGTAGAACATCTCTATCATCACAGAATGTTCTAGGGGACAGCACTGTCCTAGAGCAATGGGCAGAAATACTATTTGACTTGTTAAGTTTTAGGGGTCCTCTAGAGACCACAAAACCTTTTTTTAGGAGCACGGGAGAATACCAGTGACAGCAAATGACAAAGAAAGAAGCAAGAGCACAAACAGGTATATATTTTGCCCTCCTAGAAAGTTTAAATGCAGCAAAGTTACGGTTTCCACTGCAAGAAGACACTTGGCCATATATTTCTCCCTTAGTTTCTGCCCCCTTCTTAGGGTCTTCTCACCTTGATTCCCACCAGGCACAGTCCCCAAGAGTGTCCCTCTTACCCTCTAGCCAAAATGTCTAATGAATGTTTTCCCTTATTTCCCGAGATAAGTTGGCAATTTCAAAAGAAACTTTAGTAAAAAAGCTGGGGGAAAACGAAATAAAATACAAAAAATCACAAAAACAGTCAAGCTTATATACAGTCTATAATTTTCTGAAGCTAAGAATCCCAGGAAAAGCAGTGAGGTGCTTGAAGAAATCCTACATTCCCTTATCTGAAAACAGACTCCAGTGGCTGAGGGGCTAGCACAATTCTGCAGGCACATTAGCTGTATCCCTTTCTTCCCAGCCCCTTGTTTCAGTCAGGAGACCTCTGGGGTGCCTGACATACAGTTGTTGGTACACCTAAATATCTTGTCTCATTTCCCATTTAAGGACACCCCTTTAGAACGCTTCATTTCTCTTTAAACAAAACATTTCCCTGTTTCAAACCCTGTTGCCTACTCAGGCACTCCTGTTTAGTTTCACGTGAAGGCTTGAGAAACATGTCTAATTACAGCTGGCTTGTAGAACTGGTGACTCCCACCGTTAGCTCTGGTGAATGATCTAGCCCCCTGGTTTCCAGGTCTAGTTGATGGTCAGGATTATCTGAGGAACTGTCCC
The DNA here is from genome assembly GCF_039906515.1 of Pseudorca crassidens. Lineage (NCBI taxonomy): Eukaryota > Metazoa > Chordata > Mammalia > Artiodactyla > Delphinidae > Pseudorca > Pseudorca crassidens. The sequence goes on from NC_090317.1 coordinate 36,401,848, forward strand.
AAAGTTCAGATTCCTGGGCCCCGCTCCAGACTTCTGAATCAAATCTCTGGCAGTGGAGCCTGGGAATCTTTATTCCTACAAGCATACTAAGTGAAAATGATACACTCCATCCCATTTAGGGATTATTGATCTATTTCTTCCTTACTCAGATAGCCAACTCTGCCCACCTCTGGATCACTCAATCAGGACCTTCCTTACCATCACTCTGTCACTTTACAGTCTGAGAATGAAACAGGATCTTAAGCATAACATCCATACAGATGTAGAGGGGGACAGGGATAAAGGGGGTTTTCATACAAGCTTAGAGGTTTCTATAACTCTACTGCTTTTCTAGACGAATCGGTTTGAATCGTGTAACTCTATGGGATGAAAGCATCAGTAAATAATTCACTGTTAAGCTAACAATAGTGCAGATTCCAGCAGGATATGTTCCTAGGTTAATGAACAGTCTGACAGCCAGAAAGGCCGATATTAAGAATGCAAAACATGAATGTAACCTAGAAAATGAGAAGCATAATTTACCAGAAATTCAAGCTGTTATTGCACTTTAATATATGTCTCTGGTGCTCATCTTTTGATAGTTCACATAATAATCACTTACCCTTGACCTATTTTTTCAAATCTTGTGTATTTTTTCTTTGGGTCACCAACACTCACAATGCTTCCTGAGGGGAGGGAGGGGAGAGAGAGAGAGAGAGAGAGAGAGAGAGAGAGATTTAAATTGATTGATTTTCCTCTATTTAATATTAAAATTTAAGATGCCAGAGTCAATGACAAATAAAATATTACAGCAATATTCTTATGTGATTTCTATAATTTATATGGATAATGATATATTTTATTAAAGTAACAAACAGTAATATATTAATTAAACTAGTAGTAATAACCCAGATGCTTATACTCAAAATTGATGATGTTTGGGAAACAAGAAGGACTGATCATAACCCAACATTTATAAAAAGTTCCCATAAAAGGATACTGTAGATTAGGAGATTAAAACATCTAAAGGACTTGCACATAGTATTTAATAAAATCACTATCTTCTCTGAATTGGAGTAAAATCGAGTGCTACAGTACATTCAGTTTTGCTGGAAAAATATCTCTTGAGCAATTAATATGCACCCAGTACTGCACTAAGGGCGATGGGGGATGGGGAATGGCTCTAATAAAGAATAAAGGTTAATCATAAAGTAATGAGACTTACTGTTTTAAAAAAACTTACATCCCTGTACACCTGAAACTAATATAATATTGTAAAACAACTATACCTTAATAAAAATTTGTATGATTATAAAATAAAATCCTAAAAAAACTCCATACATCCCTGAACCTAGGCCCCTATTAGCACTCCAAACATTTTTAACAGCTTTACTGAGATATGATTTCCATACCATAAAGTTCACTCAAAGTGTACAATTCAGTGGCTTTTAGTAAATTTTTAGAGTTGTGCCAATTTACTCAATTTTACCATGATCTCATTTTAGAACATCTTTATCATCCTAAAAAGAAATCTTGTACCTGTTAGCAGTCACTCTTGGTCCCCTCTTTGCTTACCAACCCATCCCTAGGCAACCACTCACCTACTTTCTGTTTCTATAGGTTGTTCCAAACATTGTGGAGTAAGTTTACAAGCCACACAAGAAAACCATTCATTTATCATGTTTGGCTCTGGGAAAAAATATTGGTTTTTGCAATTTCAAAATTTCCAGTCCAGTCAATACTTGCCATCAATCAGAATAAATCTAAAGGAAGTGACATTGACTCTCCAATGCAATGCTCAAATAGGTACAGAAAAATTCCGTGCCACGGCAGCATCGTGGGAATAAGTTCTCAAGTGGACTACTTGGAAGGGAATCATTTATTTGGATCCTTCTGGCCCTCCCTTCTTTCCTTATGGAAGCAAAAATCAGTATCATTACCTTTAAGTTATATCTTACTAACATGGCCCCTATTCAAAGAAGTGTAGAGTCAGTTAGTATAACAAGATTTATACACATGAACTAATTAAGAGAAGGTCTGTGGAGTCTATCTCCTAATTGTCACTCTTATCCATTCCCTCCTCTTCATACCCATGGCCACTGCCATTGTTCAGGTCCTCAACATCTCTTGTTCAAACAATTGTGCTGGTCGTGACCTACCTCTAAACTCTGCCTTCTCTAATTCCTTGTCCACAATGCCTTTGGAATAGGGTAACCATGTAACTCATAAACGAAGACTGTCTTGGATAAACTGAGATATGAGGTCAGCCTACTTCAGAGTGATTTCACTCCATTATCCATAAATCGTCAAAAGTTCCCCCTTACTACAGGATCAATTTCAAATTTCTTAGTCTGGCATAGAAGGCCCTTTACCATCCAGCAGCATCTAGCTCCTACCTAACCAGTCTAACCTCATATTATTCCTTTCCTCTCCGTCCCTCCGACTTTATATCCTAGCAACACCATCACTATCCAAGGCTTTGGTCTTTAGACATGCTCCCCCTTTCCCTTTCCTATCAAACCCATGAATTCCTATTTATTATTTAAGTGTAATATCAATATTCTTCTCTGATCATTCTAATGAGACTTACATGCTTCTTTTTGAGGGCAGGAAGCTTGTCTTTTCATCCCTGTAACTTCAGTGCCCAGAACAGTGGCTGCCACTGAATTTGCTGACTAAATGAATGTGAACAAGCAAATATGTATTCAAGAGCTAAACTGTGTGCTACAGACGATACTTTGTGCTAATTTAGACATGATCTATTTTCTGGGCTAGTGAACAACTTCATTCAGACCTACCAGTAGATAGTATACCTGGAAAAAAAAATGTTTCATTCATGGGTTGTTCATCCATGGTTGTTAGGTTTGTTGTTGTTTGTTTTTCGTAAGAGAAGTCCATGTTTCAGTTAGGTTAAATAAGAGTCACGATATGTGAGTCGTTGTAATTCTTTTCCTCTTGTATTCCCAATCTCAGTCAATGGTACAACTATCTGTCTACTCAGTAGCCCGAGTCCGAGATCTGGGAGTCACCCTGACTTATCCCTTACCTTCACTCCCCATGTGTGTAGTTGTCCACTGAGTCCTGGGCCTATATCTGTTTACCTCCTAGATACTTTTTGAATCTGTCGTCTCCTCATTACTACTGTTCTAGTTAGGCCCTCACCATTTTTTGTTTGGGCTATTCCGACAGCCTCCTAACTGGATTCAGAATTTCCAGCCTCTGCCCACTCGAGTCCAGGCTCCACACCTATGTCAGGATGCTCTAAGTGCAGACCTGATCACGTGATTCTCTGGTTCAGGGGTCCTGGATGCTTCCTCAACACCTACAGGGTAAAGCTCAATCTCCTTGGCATGGAATGCAAGGTTCTTTGTATCTGGCTCTTGCTTCATTCTCCATCTCATCTTCCCCACTTCCCCACTAGAACCTTATGCTCTCACCATAACAAACGAATTGTAGCTCATGATCAGATCCTGCTTAGCGACTTGGCTCCCTCTCTTAAAACTCCAGTCCTCATATCCACCACCAATTCTACTGATATACTCAAGTGGCACTGAATAAGTTAATGTTCCCAACCATATACTTTTATACTTTCTTTACATGCTATTCTCTGCCCGCAATGTCCTTCTTAAGTTTTCTTCCTGGCAAGTCCTTATTCACGCTTCAACTCAGCTTCAGTTATGCCTCCTCTAGGAAGGCTTCCCTGATGTTTTTGGAATAAAATTAATAATTTCCCTTCTCTGTACTGCCATTGTACCTTCTCTCTCTCTCTCTCTTTCTGCCTCCTCTTTTGCTTTTTTTCTTGTTTTTGCTCTTGCTCTCCTTCTCTGTACTTAATATACCATCCATCTATATCTATGTATTTGACATCCCCTTATAGACTGTGTCGTAAGGACAGGGGCCATGTCTTATTCATCTCTGCATCCTCAGTGCTTCCCCATATAATGCTGTATGTGAAATACGTTGGTTACTCAATAAATGTCTATTGAATTAAACTCAAATAAAATTAGGAATTACATTTAGTAAATGCCCCGTATTTTAAGGCAGGGGTTAGAGAATGTATTTTACTTGAGCTATCTCTATAGAATACCACCAATGTAATTCTGAGTTGCTATTTCATTTTTCAGATTGTCTCACAGATTTCTACATCACTGAGAACTACCTTCCTTCAAGCCAGCTGTGAATGGGTAAGGACCTGGAACTTAAAAAATTTTTAAATGAAATGATTTTAAAGTCACTTGAAACCACAGTTTTATTAAGCAGTTTAAAGTCTTCTAAGAAAGTTATACTATTAAGTTGCTGAGCAAACTCTTTTCCATAGACTGAACAAAAGCAAATAAGCTTCACCCCAAGCCACTTTCTGAATTATGACCAATTCCAATTGGCAGGCTTCAGTTAATGAGGTTTTTATTTTATTTTATTTTTATACAGCAGGTCCTTATTAGTTATCTATTTTATATATATTAGTGTATATATGTCAATCCCAATCTCCCAATTCATCCAACCTCCCACCTCCCACGCCTTGCTTTCCCCCCTTGGTGTCCATACATCTGTTCTCTACATCCGTGTCTCTATTAATGAGGCTTTATGGCAGTAAATTATTCAACTTTTATTTCCATGGTATGCAGGATAAAAACAACAACTGGGAATAAATCCTTTCATGAGGATTACCAAAAGACAACCATTTTGAGGCGCTTCTGCTTCTGAATTTAACTGCTATTCTAATAAAATGGCGTCCTCATGCCCATTACCAGTCACAGGAGAGTGTGTGCTGCCATCTACTGATGCTAAGCAAGTGAACAGCAGGCCTTGTGTACAATTCCGAATTACAAAACAAGCTTTTACAGTGACCTCTTTCATCAGAGCCATTATAATTTGTGTTCATAAATTATACTAAAGAAAGGAGAAAACCTTGGTACACAATAGGGATAAAGAGACAAAATTCAGCAACTCAACATCAAAAGGAAAAAATGATGGCAATACCAGAACAACTTCCAACCAGAGCAATTTCCTAAATGAGAAACAAACCATTCACTTTAAAGTACAAGGATTTAAGAAATCACTAAATACTAGTATTTGAAAATAGGCTTCATGATGTGGTTTCAGTGACAGAAAAGCCCATCAGTGTGTTCTCCTACATATCAAGGAAACTAAGTTGAACTCCAAGCATTAAAAGACTGTCTGTTTGGCATAATGAAGGTTTTGATTTCTGAGAAAAAGCAAAAGAACTCTCTAAACTAATATTAGTTCTATCGGAGGGGGGATTCGGAGAAAGACTTTTGAGTGGGGAATGCTGGGGGAGGGGAGGGACTAGAGGAGGAGGTGATTGCACAATTCTGCTGACAGTCAGCACCTTTTGAAAAATTTCACTAAAATGTAGGGGTTTCTTTATTTTCCAGCAGATTCAGACCAGACCACAATGAACAAGGCAGACCCAGGCTATCTGTCTGTGTAAAACTGAAAGATGATCTGTTCATTTCAGCCATTAATGATCCCATGGTCTGGCTCCCACAATCAGTATCTGTGTGGAAGAAGAATAGCCTGACAGCTCTGTGGTCTGGGCTGCCCACGTCATAGTAATCAGATCCCTGAGACTGAAGGTGAGGCCGCCCTCCCCTCCTCCCCACGCTTATGGTGGGGTCCACCCTGGTATGGGCCGTAGGCCATTTTCCTACCTCCCTGTCTCCCTTTTCCCTCTCCGTTGCCTCTTAGTACAGGCTCCTTTACTCCTTCCCCAAGCCCCTCCTCCTCAGTGATTTCTGTACAGAGCCCATACATCTGGGATTATTGCTGGTTTCAAACATTCTGTCCCCCTGAAGATCCTAGGCCCCAATTTTTTTTTTTTTTTTTTTTTTTTTTTTTGCGGTACACGGGCCTCTCACTGCTGTGGCCTCTCCCGTTGCGGAGCACAGGCTCCGGACGCGCAGGCTCAGCGGCCATGGCTCACGGGCCCAGCCGCTCCGCGCCATGTGGGATCTTCCCGGACCAGGGCACGAACCCGTGTCCCCTGCATCGGCAGGCGGACTCTCAACCACTGTGCCACCAGGGAAGCCCCCGAATTTTTTATAGTGAAAAATACGGTTGCTCTCATTGTGGAAAACACAGCATAATAATTCTAAGCAACTATTTATTGTGCTGGGTGGCTTACATACTTTGCCTCGTTTGGTCCTCACAAAATCCCCATTATACCAGTACAATCGTCTCCATTTTTCAGATGAAGACACTAAATTTTAGAAGAGTTCAGTGACTTGTCTAAGGACACACAGCTGGTCTGGGTCTATGACTCACTCAGACTCAGTTATGATTCACTTCAAAGTCTGTCCTATTGTATTATCTTAATAAGGCTTTATATTCATGTAATAAAATAGTAACTACCGTTTATTGAGCACCTATTGTGTACCAAGTACTCTTGCTGGAGGTTTTTACATACATTATTCTCATTGAATTATCATAATGCTATAAGGTTGGTACCATTATTATCCCCATTTTTCTTAATGAGGAAAAAGAGGTCCAGAAAAGTTACAATAACTTGCCTAAAGTGACACAGCTGGGAGCAATGGGCTTGCGATTTGAATCTGGGCCTTTCTGACGCCAATACCTGTCCTCTTAGCCATAGGTTGGGCTACGTAAAATCCATCCTGTAGACAGAGTCCTAAAATGTAGTTACGATTCTCATCCCCATTTGGCCAATAAGAAATGAAGGTTCAGAGGGGTTCAATAACTAGCTTAAGGTTATATAAGCGAGTAAGTGGCAGAGACAGGGCCCAGGGAGGGTGATGGTGAAGCAGAAGCAGGAAAGACTGACTTTGCAGACTTTGCAGTAAAGCTCAGCCTGGATTTGCTTCGTGAAAAACACTCCTCCATTTCTTGGCAGGTGTGCCCTGCCGACATCTGTGAGCACAAGGTAGGGTTGAGAGTTGCAGGTGGCCCACAGGCTGGAGGGAAAAAGATTCTCTCTAGGCCCAAGCATTCTCCAATAGAGAAAACAACTGACTTAATTCTTAATTAAAAATGTAATCAATCAAACATGGCTTTTTCCTCTTCATCATGTTGCTCAGTGTGGGGCAGAATAAACAACAAATTATAAAAACCACAGCTCCAGAACCCTTACAGTTTGCAAGCAAAACAAGATCTTGCCCCCGCCTCAAAATAATGCCTGTTTCTCTGTCAGTGAACTTAAGAAAGCTATACATGTATTTTCATTATAATAAATCTACTGAGACTTGAACCAGTTATCAAATAATCAATTTTACTAAAGCGAGGCTGCTAGATTTTTAAAATCTGATATATTCTCACAGGTCGTGTAAAGTAAAGGAAAAAAACTGAGGCAATTGTCTGAATACTTGAACTGAAATTATCCAGGCAATTCTTTCCTTTATTCCTTCCGTTTTACACAAATAGACAGCTGGCAAATGCAGAAGCAAAGTGGGTAATGGAAATAGTATAAGCTTTGAAGGCAAACAGATATGAATTCCAACTCTGGCTCTGCCACTCATTAGTTTGGTGATCTGGTCACTCCAGCTTTTTGAGGCTTACTTTCACTGATCTATAAAATGAGGCTATGAAAATCTACCACAAGGGATTACTGTGAAAATTAAACTTGATAATGTATGTGAAGTGGTCAGCAGAGAAGGCACTTAATAAATGGGAATTATTGCTGTTGTTATTAAGGAAATAGTTGGTATTAGCACTAGAGGCATGTTTGATCGTGTACAGTAAAGTCAGTTGGCTCAATTGGTCCCTCAATTCCAGTTCTGAGCGCTGACAACGGCAACCCAAACCTTTGCCTTTCCAAATACCTCTGTGTCAGACTGTCTCAACATCAGCACTGTTGACATTTGGGGCTGAATAATTCTTTGTCGCAGAGGGAAAGGAAGGAGGCTACCCTTTGCATTATAGAGTGTTTATAAGCATCCTTAGCCTCCATCCACTAGATGCCAGTGGCATTCCCTGTGCTGTGACAATAAACATGTCTCCAGATACTGCCAAATGTCCCCTGGAGGGCAAAATGGCCCTACGACCACCTCTGCAGAGTCTTCCTGTGGCCTATAGCCTGCACTGCTCTCTTCCTTTCCTGAGTTCTTTTAGACAGTTGCATGAAACAAGATGGTCTCCTATTCTCTCATTGCATCACACTATTAAATCTTATCTTCCAAATAAAATTGTAAGTTTCTTAATATCAGGAAATTGTTTTTCTATGGTTTCCTCCAAAGACTCTGGCATAGAACACGTAAGTAGGAACCCAGTAAAGATGCATTTGTCTGCTCATTTTTTCACCCATTCAATCAACAAGCATCCGTTAAGTGCCTCTCTGTACCAGGCACTTTATTAGAACTGGATGTACGGGAAAAGAAGGCACAATCTCTGTCTTTAAAGAGCTCCCAGTCTAGTGAAGGAGACAGACAAGTACAGTGTGATATTTGCTGCAATAAAGGCAGTGAAAAGAAGGTCCATTGACTCAGACTGAGAGAGACAAGGAGGGCTTTCCTGAGGAGGTGTCTTTTGAGCTGAGGTTTGAAGGATGAGTAGGAGTTAGTCAGATTGGAGGCACGAACTGTAGATAACTAGTGATTTGTCAGATGCTTTTGTAGTATGAGTTTAATGAATGTGCTTCACAGAACTTTGACTCTTTTCAACAGAGGATTTTTTTTTAAATCTCTTTGACTCAGAAAGCTAAGTGGAAGAGGAGTGTTTTGTAAAATGGAGCGAGTGTGTATGTACAAGCCTGGGTACACTAATGACACTGGGTACACTGGGTACACTAATGACACTGCAGGAAGGAGGCTGTGAGCATTTGCTGGCCCTGCCTCCCTGTCCACGTAGCAATGTTCCTAAATTAAGAGAAAAGGCAATTTTATCGTGGCCACCCACTTTGATTGACTGTGTTGGGTTTTGAGGTTGAACTATCCATCATGATCGATCAGGTGGGGGCCCCTGGGGTATGATCATAAGATCTTTTTCGTCAGACTGATCCCCTTTGGGGGTATAATCTTAAAATAAAACATACTACTTAATTCATTTAGTGAAGTTTTCACCTTGATTGATGTTTTTCAAGTGAAAATGCTTGGTTTTTGTGCAATTAGGAGTATGAGGGAGGGGGTGATCTGGAATACACAGTGAGTCTCAAACTTTTCATCTTGTGATGTCAGGGAGCCTGGAGTTCATGCAAGCAGGTTCAAATTTTTAAAGGTTCAATCCCCACTGTAGGTGGAGAAACCCTCTCATGAAGAAACTAACGATGGCAAAACAAAAAACAACTCACTTAGCTTCTCTAGGATCTCCTCATCTGTCATCTTGGATTTTTTCCTTTGCCGATCTGTGTTTCTATACAAAGTACTGGAATTGGCGTTCTCAGCAGAAGGTGGTGTGACCTCTTTATTTGGTGCTGCTGGTGAAGCAATGGATTCAACCACGGAACGAGTGTAGATCTTAAAGACAAAAAATCTGGTTACAGATTAAAGACCAAAATAATGCTACAATTGATGAACCTACATTGACACATCAGGATCACTCAAAGTCCATAGTTTACATATGGTTCACTCTTTTTTTTTTTACACATACACACAATGATTTATTATCATGTACTTTCATAATTATTAGATGTATCCTTTACAATAACGACTTCAGAAGTATCCATTTTTGTAGATCATTAATAAATTCAATGTTCCTTGAATCCAAAATCACTAATTGGGTATGGGTAATACAGATACTAGTGAAAATTCTATAACTAAAGAGTTGTAAGACCTTAGACAATTAAATCACTTTCCTAAAGGTTTTTTTTTTTTTTTTTGCAGTACGCGGGCCTCTCACTGCTGTGGCCTCTCCCGTTGCGGAGCACAGGCTCTGGACGTGCAGGCTCAGGGGCCATGGCTCACGGGCCTAGCCGCTCCGCGGCATGTGGGATCTTCCCGGACCGAGGCACGAACCCGTGTCCCCTGCATCGGCAGGCGGACTCTCAACCACTGCGCCACCAGGGAAGCCCCTTCCTAAAGTTTTAGGGTCTGACTATGCCTGATATCTCTCTTCTAATTCTCAAAATTTATGTTTGGCCTTCCCCTCTGAGTCTTTCTTTTCAGAAATGCCTTTTCTGTCTCCCATTATCCTTTATATGGGATGGCAGCCTCCAGGGCCATCAATTTCTGTAGAGATGCTTACCAAACTGTATTTACCTACAAAAGTCAAGTAGGAGGAACTAGAGGAACATACTATAATGAAGGTAGAGTTGGGCTGTTGTATTTTTGGCCACACAGAGACCAATAGGATTATGATATTCAAGTACCCTATTTTTCATCACTTTCAATCCATCAATCACATGGTTCACTCTTAATGCACATTCTATGGGCTTGGATGAATGTATAATGACATGCATCCATCATTATGGTATCACACAGAGTATTTTCTCTGCTCTAAAAATCTTCTGTGCTCCACCTATTCATTCCTCCCTCCACCCCGCCCCTCAACCTTTAATGAGTTTTTAAAGACAAGTGATTTCTATCAAAAAAGATCTTTAAGTTGCTTCAAGTATACTGCCCTTGAAAACGCTCAGGAGCTAGTCTTTTGAGGCCCCCAGACATGCTGTGCTAATTGTGGTCTTGGTGCCTCTGCGTATGCAATTCTTCCTACCAGATTCCCATGGCTTTTGTTCTCTTTCTTAACTTCTGCAGCAGTTTTAAAATTTAGCACTTATTTGTATATTGCTTGGTATTATTCTCTAATTGTCATGTGCTAATCTGCATCCTCAAACAGCAACCCCAGTGAAATTTTTATCTTATACTCTAGTTCCGGGAACATAGATGCTCAACAGATACTAGGTGATTAACTAGATTCTGACTCTAGGACTATGCCAAAGGACGTCTGTTGAATCATTTGGAAACACGGTCACTTGGGACTTACTGATTTTGTGTGCTCTGGTCTTGGTGCGATGACTGGTGGCGGCTCATTGTCGTCTTCTTCTTCTTCCTCTTCTTCATCTTCTTCTTCAGACACAGGGGGAGCCAAAGGAGGCTCTGATGCTGTTTTTGTACTCTTACGGTAAAAACAAAGTTTAAAGACCAGATCTTAACTCCTCATTGTTTCTCTTCAGAAGTGAGAAAAGGGAGATAAAATATCTAAGCACGTAGGGACAGGAAGGAACTTCATCTTTTACAAATGCACAGAACCATCTACAATTTGGTGGCCAGAACCTGCCCGCATTCAGAGATAAATTCAGGTCAGGATTTAAGCACCATGAAATTTTAAAACTTCCTTTTATTTTCCACTGAGCTCAAAAACAGTGAGCTATTCATTGAACATTTTCAAGTTCAGTGTTCTTGAAATCAATGAATATATTTTAAAAATCAAATTAATTGCTATTAACGCCTTGAATTGGTACCGGGCAGATTGTCAGTGTGTTGATTGACAGTTTGTCAACCAGCAAATGGCTATTTTGTGCCTAAAGATCAGAGCATGCGTATGGCATAAATACAGCTCTGCAAATATTCACGAAGTACAAGCGAGCCCATAAATGTTTCTTTCCTGTTCAGCCTCCTGGAAAGAAGCACTCAGAGAATAACAGACATGAAGATTTAAGGAATCCTCATCTACATAAATAATTGTCAATCTCAACCAACAGGTAAATGATGATTTGCAATGAGAAAAATTTCAATAACACCAAAAATAATGACAGCAACCACAGTATCTAGGGTTGGTTCTTGATCATTCACATTAATGCAGGGGTAGAATGGTACCAAAGGTGGATTTTGAAATAACTATGGCCATGGTACTCAAAGTGTGGTCCCCAGATCAGCATCATTAGCATTATCAAGGAATTTGTTAGAAATGCAAATTCTTGGACCCTATCCAGACCTATGAATCAAATTCTGGGGGTGGGACCCAGCAATCTGTGCGATAACAAGCCTTCCAGATGATCCTGATGCTTGCTTAAGTTTAAAAATCACTGAACTATGATATAGGTCTTTGTTGCTCAGTATGATGGCTATTCAACACTTAAAATGTGGCTAGTCTGAGTTGAGATGTAAGGTGTAAGTGAAAAATACATACCAGGTACTGAATATATAATAAGAAAAAAATATAAAATATTTCCTTATTGCTTTTTATATGGAGTGTATGTTGAAATAAAAATATTTTAATATGTTGGGTTAAATAAAATATATTATTAAAATTAATTTCACCTATTTCTTTTTACTTTTAAAAATGAAAGTCAGAAAATTTAAAATTACACATATGGCTTTTATTACATTTCTGTTGGACAGCACTATTATAGATGGTTTTTGAGTTTTTGTTGTGTGTGTGTGCATGTGTGTGTGTACTTGTTTATGCCTTTGAGTACACTGGCTCAGGCTAAGCCTAAAAAGAATTTTCTTTCTTTCTTTCTCTTTCTTTCTTTCTTTCTTTCTTTCTTTCTTTCTTTCTTTCTTTCTTTCTTTCTTTCTTTCTTTCTTTCCTTTTTTCTTTCTTTCTTTCTTTCTTTCTTTCACATCTTTATTGGTGTATAATTGTTTTACAATGGTGTGTTAGTTTCTGCTTTATAACAAAGTGAATCAGGTATGCATGTACATATAGCCCCATATCTCTTCCCTCTTGTATCTCCCTCCCTCCCACCCTCCCTATCCCACCCCTCTAGGTGGACACAAAGCACTGAGCTGATCTCCCTGTGCTATGCGGCTGCTTCCCACTAGCTATCTATTTCACATTTGTTAGTGTATATATGTCCATGCCACTCTCTCATTTTGTCCCAGCTTACCCTTCTCCTTCCCTGTGTCCTCAAGTCCATTCTCTACATCTGCATCTTTATTCCTGTCCTGCCCCTAGGTTCTTCAGAACCATTTTTTTTCTTAGATTCCTTATATGTGTGTTAGCATATGGTCTTTGTTTTTCTCTCTCTGACTTATTTCACTCTGTATGACAGACTCTAGGTCCATCCACCTCACTACAAACAACTCAATTTCATTTCTTTTTATGGCTGAGTAATATTCCATTGTATATATGTGCCACATCTTCTTTATCCATTCATCTGTTGATGGACACTTAGGTTGCTTCCAGGTCCTGGCTATTGTAAATAGAGATGCAATGAACATTTTGGTACATGACTCTTTTTGAATTATGTTTTTCTCAGGGTATATGCCCAGTAGTGGGATTGCTGGGCCATATGATAGATCTATTTGTAGTTTCTTAAGGAACCTCCATACTGTTCTCCACAGTGGCTGTATCAATTTACATTCCCACCAACAGTGCAAGAGGGTTCCCTTTTCTCCACACCCTCTCCAGCATTTATTGTTTGTAGATTTTTTGATGATGGCCATTCTGACTGGTGTGAGGTGATACTCATTTCAGTTTTGATTTGCGCTTCTCTAATGATTAGTGATGTTGAGCATCCTTTCATGTGTTTGTTGGCAATCTGTACATCTTCTTTGGAGACTAGAAAGAATTTTCATTCCTCGAGGACAAAGTTCCTGAGGCCGATGCAGACAGCCTACTAATAGACTGTTACATCAAAGGACCTCAGTCTGTGATTTAAATCCACTGTGGATTTTCTATAATCATGTATAAACCTACGGTGGTGTAATAGGTATAACCATATATCTTTTTGGAGCCAGCAAGATTTATATACTGTGACAAGACAACTTAGAATTTATAAATTTGAAAGAATATTTGATTGCCTGATATATACGCTGAGTGGTTTATAGATTGAAGTTTATATGCTTACTTGATATTGTTTTTCTATTTTTTTTAATTTTTAGTTTATATTGGAGTATAGTTGACTAACAATGTCGTGTTAGTTTCAAGTGTACAGCATATTTATTCTTAATTTAGCCAAAACAGCTGGGCTATTACATTGGGTTGTGGCTGCGTGGATAGCAACATATATTAATGACGTTATATTTCTAGATAAAAAATCAGTTTCTTTTTGTGAAAGACTAATTCTTCAGGGCACCTCAGGGCACAGGGAGAAGTTGTCTTTGGATTAATGGTATTTGCTTTGATATTATTTTGTTCCAGAAACTTCTACTCCATCTTATGCCAGCTGGGATCCAGAATGCAACTAATTACTGTTCCTTGGTAGACGGGCAGAACCTGCATATAAACTGACTCGTTTCTATATGGCAAACGATGCTATTTTATTCATCAGGCAATATGAACCATGCCTAGGAATAATAAGCTTTACGTGTGCCTAAGAAAATATTTGAACTCAGAAATAAATCATCGGCTCCAAAATGCCACAAGAAAATGATAAAATTTGTCAGTTAATGTCTAATTAAATGTCTGTTAAGTATAATATATGTCAACTTAATTAATTAGTTCTTTAAATTTTTAGTATTTATAGAAATTTCATTATATTAAAAAACAAATTATAGGTTAGGCTGTTCTATTTAGCAACAATTCTTGAGTATTCACAATGATTTCTAAGAAGTTACACCTAACCATAAATTAAGTGCTACTTATGATCAAATAATCTCAAAATTAACATTTTAAAAATTACTTTTAAAATTTTATAGCAAAAATAAAAAGTGGGGTATAGAGGCCCTTTAATATACTTGATATATTTGATACAATGCATCACATGTCCTCCATAAGTGAGAGTGTATATACAGCCTATGAGGATCTAAAAGTGGCCCAACCCTTAAACTGGTACAAAGACCAACCAGTGCCTACTGGCCAAGAGGTAGCCTTGCACATTTCAGTTCTCGCTAATTTACTAGAGAAGATCCACCTGCAAAATTTCACGGACTGATTCTTAACATTCATTACTATCCTCACTATCCTAATTTCATATGGGGGACATTCCAGTCTCTAAGGATGGACTAAGGGACTATTCGAAAACCTAAAGATTTTCATCCTTTGAGGGTTTACAGGGCAGGAAGAAGATACATGTCTGATTATCTGGGACCAAACACTATGCTGCCATGTTGGTTGGCTGGAAAGAATGTGTGACCTCCAGTGGACATTATGTTTTGGATGTTGGTTGGGCCAGGGAGCATTAACCACCCAGCATTACACATAGATACCAGGCCTTCCTTGGTACTAAGAATTGAAATGAACATAATTTCTTGCTCCTGTGTATTTTTTCCACAGATTTTCCATCCCTGTGTAAATAACACTGGGGCTGGGCATACTTTCTTTTCCCTGTGTTAAACAATATCAAGATGGAGCATATTTTCCTGTTCTTATGTTACACAATACTGAGAACAAGCAAAAATAGCTTAGCTTCTCACTTTAAGAAATACTTGTTCTTGGAAGATAAGACTGAACCAACTGAAGTAATTTACTTATTAAGAATAACAACAGCTTGCTCACCAAAACTCTATTCAAGACCCTCACTTTGCTGTATTCCCCAATCCAAAGTTACTTTATCAGAAACACTGCACAATCCTAACTCTTTTCTTGTCTTGAGAGACCTGCTTCAAAATCACATAGCCGTGCTCCAAAACCCTATAGATATTCTCCCTTGACATCCCGTTTCTAAGACACTGGCAGTGCTCTTTCTTGCTCCTGTAAGTGTAATAAACTTAGCTTTCCTTGATTAACAGCTTTTTTTGATGGCCTTTGGGGGAGTCAAAGTTATAATGTTGCTACACTCTTCCTTCCGGGCTGAGGATTACTATGTCTAGTATGTCTAAACTTGTAAAAGTAGAGACAGATGGATATCAAGTAAGGAATTTTTTGTCTTTTTGAAATTAAGTATTTTTGACAGTCATTATGTCACACATTCAGTCGAGCTAGGCAGGTTATTCTTAACCTGATTGGGTCTTGGACTCATTTCCAATTCTAAAGGGTTTGGCCTATCTCCCCAGAAAAATACAGGTAGACACATATTTTTACATATAATTTCAAGAGTTCAAATGTCTTCTGAAGCCCATTCATGGACTCCAAGTTGTAAATCCTGCTCTAGAGAATACACCAGCTAGTGGAACTACCTTAGGAAACTCTCCTTTCTTTGAGCTTAATTGTTAAAGGTCGAAGAAAGAATAAGTAAGGACTTTGGAGACTTCAGATAATGCTAAGTGTGGCCTGAGAGCCCCTCTTGGTCGCTTGTTTACAATACAGATTTCAGGGCTCCATTCTACTCTGGGAATGGAGCCCTAGAATCTGCATTTTAACAGGCTATCCAGCCAATTCTAATGCATACTGAAATTTTTAAAAAGCACTAATGTAGATGAACAAAATAAGCCAGTACTGTAAAAAAAAAAAAGTGTCATCTGTCACACGCACACCCAGTTTCTCTAGGCACAAATCACGGCATATTCATATTATTGCTGTTACCTTCCACTCAAAATACTAGCTCAGGATTCTCAATGCATTACTTCACTCTCAATAGTACAATAAATATACACGAATTTCAAAGTAGCCTCAAATTGAAGAGTAGATCCCTGAACAGTATTTAGCGTTTAATAACACTAACACCAAAGAAGCTATCATGAGTGGGCAGTGAAGCAGATTCGTATGACTATGAGAGGCATTGCTGAATTCATTATTAATTATATTGCCATTAGTTTAACACATTTAGTGAATATAACATTGTTTCTATTTTGATTCCCACCCAGGCTACTAGAAGATGCGAAAACTTGTGAGTAGTTCAGGCTATGTCGAGAAGGGGTAGTCAATTCCATTAAATCACATCCTGTAGGATAGCTAGGTCTACTGGGAGTGTTTCTAATGCAACAAAAGCACAAGCAGTGTGAAGTGCAATCTCCCCCTAGAAACATAAGGAGAACACAAGATGCAATTCCCCAAGTTACTGAGCCCCAAAGAAGTGACCCAACCTGACCTTAAGGGTCTAAATTCAGTTCATTCAATCAATAGAAACCCAGCCTTCCTCAAGTAGCCTAATCAATTAGTTCCATCTGGAAGTCTTGCTAAACCTTCGAACTCAAACTGTCCAATAGGAAACTCAGCATCTTCTCCCAGAAATATGCATCTCCTGAAAGATAATACCCTCATATTTTTGGCCACCCACGTAGCATCCAAAGCCTGCAATCATCTCTGACCTCAACCTTTCCTCCAACATCTAATCAATAACCTAAACATCTTTGGAATTTAAATCTAATCTCCATTCCCACTGCCACTACCTCACGTAGGCCCTCATCACCTCTGGCCTTGGATGCTTGAGATATTTCCCCAGTCAGTCTCCCTGCATCCAGTCTTACCTTCTGTCCTTAATTCACTCTGGACATTTGCGATCAGATCACTCTTCTAAAGCATAAACTTTATTCACCTAACTCTCCTGCCCCACAAAACTTCAAGGGCTTCCCACTGTACACTTACATAGGCCAGATTCCTTAGAATACCATTGAAGGGCTTCTATGATTTGGCTCCAACTTAACTTTCAAGGCTTAACTCCTATGATTCCTTTTCCTGCATCTCAGTCTTCATTCAAACCCATACCCCCTTGTCCCCTTGCTCTTTTCACTACCCTGCCCTTTATCATGCCTTCCCTTTGCTTAGAATGCCCTTCCTTATCTTCACAGATCCAAATCGCATCTGACCTTCAAGATCTAGTTCAAATTCCGCCTTTTCTATGAAGCATTTTCTAATTCAACAAATACGTACCAAGTGCCTATTTTGTACTAGGCACTGAGCTTAATTAAGCCCTTGAAGACGAGGGCCTGCTTCCTCTTCCCTCCCCAGCTAAAAGTAAGCTCCTTCCTTTGAATCCTCAGAGCACATGGACATATTTTATGGTATGTAACATGATCCATATGGTACTGTGCTTCTTTATGTTCGTACTTCTCTTCCCTTACCAGACTGAGCTCCAAATTTCCTAGTGCTTATAAGGAGGCACTTGATAAATACATGTTAAATAAGTGAATACCCAGTTGTTTTATCTCCAAACAGTGAGTTCATGAGTTTCCTTTTTCTGATCTGATGGAATATTTTGAACATTATGTAGATTTAGTTTTAATTCTGTAGTAAGACCTTGCAAGGTCTTACTTACTCTGAAGCAAGCTAAAAACAAAAGCAAGCTTACTTACTCTGAAGCAAGCTAAAAACAGAAGGCCAATATCCTGGGAGCTATAAGCTGTTTATAAAAATGAAAACCAACATACAGACTATCCTAGCAGGTTGGTGTTTAAAATAACCGACTACCTGAAAAGATAACAACGATTTCTTTGTCAAGATACTTATCTAGTATCGCACAATAATGACAGTAATTAAATCAAGGGAGGTAAGGTATGTGTTGCTCATGGAAGGTTGGTATTTTTGGCTTTCCCAGTTTGCTATTATCTCCCTTCACGTGCTGTTTTCAGTGAGGCCCAGGAAGCTGTCATGGCAAAGAAGCAAAAGGAGGGCAATGACCAGTGAGAAAAGAAGGGCGACATTCGGCTCTGTTCTGAGAATTCTGAACAAGGCACCAGTACCATGGCCTCAGACAAGTCTCACTCATGGAGAGAATGAGTTTTCGTCTTTGTTGCCATCTACAAATGGTAGCAATAGTAGCTTACATTTAATAAACACATAGTATATGCTAGGTAATGTACTAAGTATATTATATGCATTAGCATATTCAATATTCACACAAGTTTTAGGAGGTAGGTACTGTTATTATTCCCAGTTAAAGGCTGAGGAAAGAGAGGGTCACAGAAGCTGAGCCACTTTCTGAAAGTGGCTCAGCTTGTAAGTGGAGGAATAAGACTAAACACCTACGCCCAGAGCCTTTACTCTTGTAAGTTTTCTTTTTAGTTGTGGTAAAATAGACATAACATAAAGTTTACCATCTTAACCATTTGGAAGTGTCTAGTCCAGGAGTGTTACGTATATTCATATTGCTGTGCACCCATCCCAGCTATCCATCTCCAGAATTCTTTTCATCTTGCAAAACTAAAACTTTGTACCCATTAAACAACAACACCCCGTTTCCACCTCACCCAGCAATCACTTTCTGTGTCTATGATATTGACTACTCTAGATACCTCATACAGGTAGAATCATACGGTATTTGTCTTTTTGTGACTGGATTATTTCACTTAGCATAATGTCTTAAAGGCTCAGCCATGTTGTAGCCTATGTAAGGATTTCCTTCCTTTTTAGGGCTGAATAATATTCCATTGTATGGATATACCACTTTTGTTTATTCGTTCACCTGTTGATGGACACTTGGGTTGCTTCCACCTTCTGGTTACTATGAGTAATGCTGCTATGAATATGGGTGTTCAAATATCTGTTCAAGACCCTGCTTTCAGTTCTTCTGGGTATATATCCAGAAGTGCAACTGCTGGATCATGTGGTAATTCTCTTCTAAATTTTTGAGGCCCTGCCGTATTATCTCAGAGCCTTTAGTTTTTACCAGCAATGATTTATTGCTGTCACACCGGCTGCCCAGGGTGACATCAAGCAGGCCAGCATTTGTCCTCTATAAAAGGAAGAATCAGCTTGACTATCCGTGACTCTGAATAAGCGGTGAGGAAACTTTCACTAATGCTAATTATTTCACTCCAAAGGAAGCAAATGGGGCAGGAGATAATTTCTATCAGGATATCAGAATGAAAATCATGTAAAGGGAAGCCTTGTCTAAGACTGTTTTCTGTGTAAGGGTATTCTTTCAGATACTATAGCACTTCCAAGGCCCTTGAGCTAGGTTGCTTATTTTCTAGTCTCTTCTCTGGTAAAACTATCTATGTGACTTTGGGCAAAGTCTCACTTTGTTGGAACAGGTGACACCGAAAGATGTAGTGGTATGACCTTAGACAAGTTATTTCACCTCTCTGAACCTCATCTGTAAAATGGAGACAACGATAAGACTTGCCTAATTGGGTTGTAGGAATGGTTAAGTGAATACAAAGTATTATTAGCCTAGTGTCTGGCACATTTGTTCAGTCAAGAGAAGTTTCTATCATTATGATGATTATTTTCAAGATTCTATATGTAAAAGAAATAGAAACATTTGTCTATGTAAAGACTTATGCATGAATTTTCATAGTAGCTTTATTTATAAACGCCCCAAACTGTAAACAGTCTAGAAACCCTTCAGTGGGTAAATTGTTAAATAGCAGTATAGCCATACCCTGGAATACCACTTAGCAATAAAAAGGAACAAACTATTGATACAATACAACAACTTGGATGAATCCTAAGAGCATTATGCTGAGAGAAAAGCCAATCCCCAAAGGACATATACTGTATTATTTCATTTACATTTGAAATGTCCAGAAAGACAAATCTATAAAAGCAGATTAGTGATAGCCTAGGGCTAGGGTGCGGTGGATGGGGGTTAACTCTAGGCAGACCTGGGAGATCTTACTGGGGTGATGAAAGTGTTCTAAAACTAGATTGTGGTGATGGTAGCACTGGTGTATAAATTTACTAAAACTCATCAAACTGTACACTTAAAAACGGGTGAATTTTATGTATCTAAATTACACCTTTAAAATATTTTTAAAGGATTCTATGTGTATCTAAAAACAGGATCTGCACAATTGTATTCTGTTGCACCACTGGAAACACGGATCATACAAAACTGTTTTCAATTTTTCACTTACCGAAGGATGGGCTGCTATATATCCATGTGCACTTTTATCTGAAAAGTGAAGATAAAGATATTACCTTTGTTTCATAAAGACTGCCTCATTTAGAGACCATGCTTAAAAAAACTGCATGGGTTTGACCAGAAGGAAATTTTCTGATTCAGTATTAAATAGATACTACGACAAATGACTAGTTTTTCTTAAAATAGCTCACACCCTTACATCATCACCATATTCTCGCCACCCCATTTTATAGATCTTAATGAAGGCCTCCAGTGAATCTCATCTATACTGAGGAGTGTTGAGATAACCTACTCCTGACTGGTATGACTTTACACGTCTATATCCAGAATTTCTCCTCGACTTCCTCCTTCCCTCTCCTCCTCCCTCCCTCATTTCCCTTCCTCCCTTCCACCCTTCCTTCCTTTCCCCTTCCCCTCCTAGGCTATTAGTTAGCATCAACACGAGAGCATAAAGAAAACATATGGTGAGTTTCAGAATAGAGCAATAACTCAGATACTGTTGAGTTCTAACATAGTTTTTTCAGGATTTCATCTTTATAAACTGAGAGAATTTGACACATAAAAACAAAAGGGTTAAAAAGCAGTGGCAGGGCTTCCCTGGTGGCACAGTGGTTGAGAGTCCGCCTGCCGATGCAGGGGACGCGGGTTCGTGCCCCGGTCTGGGAAGATCCCACATGCCGCGGAGCGGCTGGGCCCGTGAGCCATGGCCGCTGAGCCTGCGCGTCCATAGCCTGTGCTCCGCAACGGGAGAGGCCACAACAGTGAGAGGCCCGCGTACCACAAAAAAAAAAAAAAAAAAAAAAAAGCAGTGGCAACGTGGAATAAAGAACAAATTCTGAAAATGTGCCCTGTACTAAAACCAATGCCAAGAGGTAGGGGCTCTTTATAGCTGGAGCACTAATGATACTATTCTCTTCTTTCTTTCTTTCTTTTTTTTTTTTTCCGGTACGCGGGCCTCTCACTGTTGTGGCCTCGCCCGTTGTGGAGCACAGGCTCCAGACGCGCAGGCTCAGTGGCCATGGCTCACGGGCCCAGCCGCTCCGCGCCATGTGGGATCTTCCCGGACCGGGGCACAAACCCGCGTCCCCTGCAACGGCAGGCGGACTCTCAACCACTGCACCACCAGGGAAGCCCTCTCTTCTTTCTTTAGATGTAAAATAATAAATTGTTTTAGAGACAAAACCCAGATCATCATTTTCACAATGCAAAATAATTGCTTGGTATGTTTTTTCAGTTGCTTACAGTGCAAATTTGGACATCAAACCTTCAAACAAAAGCTGGGTCTACAGGCTAGCAAATGAAGTCGAGATATGGCAGGAATGTAGCCATGTCAATCTCTTATAAATACCAAGACATGATTTCTTTTTTTAAGTCTGATTTTGCGGTCAGATCAAAATAACCCAGCAACCACAAAATTTGTGCTGTGTCACCATGGTGCATGCAATTCAGTGAATCTAAGGGATAAAATAAATTTCAAGAGACCAGGGTTTGATCCAGACACCTCTTACTTCCTAAACGCATGACAAGGCCTGATCCTAAGTGACTCAGTGTCTTCATGCCAGTGAAGAGACAAAACAACAATCGTGATTGCTGATTCAAACTGACAACTACAGCTTCACTGAACAATTTCCTTATTTGAGTTATAAAATCACCCAAGTACTGGAAATCTCCTAACATCAACCTCAACTTCCAACTCATCTTTTGGTTGATTTATGTTGAAGTCATTCAGAAAAGGAACTTGAACTGGCTTCGAATACCCTCCAGGCATTCCGTTCTAATCCTGAGGTTCTGAGATTGGAATTACTTCTTCCCTTTTTTTTTTTGGCTGCGCCGCACAGCTTTTGGGATCTTGGTTCCCGACCAGGGATCAAACCCGGGCCCCCTGCCATGGAAGCGCAGAGTCCTAACCACTGGACCGCCAGGGAAGTCCCACTTCTTCACTTTTTGATATCCTAGATTTACTCTTACCTCCGGACGTAAAGCTCATGTACTTCTGGTTGTTGACTGTTTCTTTGGAATCATAGAATTTGAGAACGTCTAGAACGGCTTGGGGGTTCTTCTTCTGTTCCAGCTTTGTTATGTTGGAAGTTTGGAGTAATCGTGCCCATTGCTCAGGAATTCCCTGTGGACAACCAAAGGGAAAGAATGGAAGCTCAGAACATTCGACAGCTGCATTTTCATGTTCCAGTAAAGTTCTTCACCAAGAAGCCCATGCTACCTGTAGGATTACACTTGGGAAACTGAAGTTACACTCTAGATTTAAAGTTAGTAACTTAATAATGCAATCATTCTCTTCTCTAATTAAAACACATAGGTAAAACTAAGATCCAACTTAAAAAGGGTGGGTGGGAGTATGACTGTGATAGAAAAAAAAAAGCGCATGAAAATCACCTCCATATTAACTCTGCTCATCCATGAAATGATGTTTACGGCTTAGCTTATTTTTTCTGGCGACTCAGGGCAGACATAGCAAGACTTCTCTAAATTTGTGCACAGCATAGTATAGTGCAGATCAATAGATTTTATATGACTGGAATAACAGAAGCTGTTTCTGGGCATGTTGCAATCAGAATATCTTTTAGAATAAAAGTAAAGCCTCACCCTTGGTCAGTTCATACTCTGTGGTTATCAAATGTAATTTTTTGGGGGGTCTAGAGCTTTAATATAAAGGGGGATTGAGAGGAGAACAAAAATAGAATCATGGACGAGCAATAACCACAGGGGTGCTAAATAGTAACATTTTCCCTGCAGCTTTCTCCTCTCCTCCCCCCATCCCCTCCTCCCCACTTCGTTCATTGGCCGCATAGAACCTGGGGACAGTGGCAACCATGCCAAAGCCTTCTGAAAATTTGCAATAATCTGAAGCATTTAGAGCAGAGAGGAGGGAGTGTTTGGCAATCTAACCAAGGAGAATTGCAAAAATTACACAGAGAGGTTAGCTTTGTATTGAGCGTTCAGCACTCTTTCCTACACGTTCGGCCTACAGATGTCCCCATTTCATAATTAACCAACCTCCAAGAGAACTTGGAGCGAGAAACAGACACACTCTTCCTGAAGTGCATCTAGACACAATTTACGTGGCTTTGTCCTATGAAGTCTCGGCAAAACAATGTGTGACGTGGGCCTCCAGAGTTTGGGAATGACAACAAAAAAGTGAGATAAGCCAAGCAACAACTCTACTGCACACACATGAACCTGCTGCTGCAGTGCTATGACATCTCAAAGAAGCACTTTGATGCAAGCTTCTTTTGGGCCTGTGACGCACCTCTGGGAGCTTCCCTGGGCACATCTGTGAGCCATAGAGATCTGGCTGTAATGGACGTAAATAAAGAAAGAAAAGAAAGTTAAAACAGAATGTGGGACAACTTAGAAGGTGGGAGGAGATGAAACCAATGGGTCTGAATGGGGAGGGGTTAATCCCTTCTAAAGTGGGGCGGTTATGAAAATAGGGAGGTATTAACTAAATCAGGGGCAGGACAGGCTACAGGACAACAGATTTAAGAAAACAGAGAAAACAACGATGTTCCAAAGTTTGGATGCATAGTTCCACTTTTGGCCAGATGCTTCCTCCATAAATATGCAATAATAAGGATTACCATTAAATGACTGGAGAAATTACTAAAAGGCAGAAACATGAATTTGGAGGGAAGAAGGATGGCATCATGAAAAGCTTCAACGACAATTTGTAAGTTGTTTTTACGACTGGGTGATCACAGGTAGCCAATGGCCATGTGATGAACTTACAAATTTCAGTTCCCAATTCTGGTGAACCATTTTCAATTTCACATTGGAAGTGTCTGTATGGCTAAAATTCAAAGAAGAGGTATATGGTGATGCTGAATTCAACCTGTTCTCATTAAGGTGATTCTTCTGTATTTTGGAGCTAAAGTCGTGGCTGGCTTAGAGAAAACTAGATTAAGGATTTCCCACACAGCCAGACTCTATGTTTGAATTTCTTAGACATTTAGGCCAGGGAAAGGGAAACCATTTCGTTTCAAACCATATTCTGAATAATCTCCATTTTAATGCCGCAGTTCTAAAGTCCCACTTCCCACAAAATAAGATCAGATATAAGGTAACAGCTTTGTCTAAATAAAGATGATATTTCCAATGCTACAGAAACATGCTTTCACCCAACTGATTTGATTTGGGTTACAGGTCTTTGATTCCTGGCATTTGGGGTTACTCCAAGCACAGTGAAAGGACACTTTTACATGCATTCATCACGCAATTTGATGCTAAAGCCTTAAGCCAAAAATTTGAACTCAGGAGCCCATGCATGATCCCAGTTCTGATTCTAAGTGCAATTAATAGCGTTTGGTTAATACTGTAATGGCCAAAGGAGTTATTAAGTGTTACAAAACCAGGTAGGCATTGCACATAACCACCAGAGCAGACATCACTGGCATGATCGTTACCATAATCATTAGAATATTTGCAGTTATTATACATACTCATGGCACTTCTAAACTTTTGTGATAATAGTCTTGTGATCACTAGACAGCAGGAAAGACTGCTGTCAGTTGCAAAAGATCCTCCAGACAACTATACTTACCACGTGACTACACTGCTGACATAATTGTTTTCTTTTTTTAAGTTGAGATAAACCAGTTCATCAATGAAACCTGACACTTCAATTTGAATGTATGCCATGAAGGCATGTAATCAGAAAGCCATAACTCATTACTCCAAATTGAGGTACAAACCCCAAAAGTCAGATAGCTAATGGAGACCTAGAAGTGTGAGCATCAGAAGCCTGACCATGTATGTAATAACAGCTAGATGTACGTCAAGCTGGGGATTGTCCAGTGTAGCCCAGGAGAATGGCAGCATGATACAACAGGCCAAGCATTTATCTTATCATAAGAAATGATAATGTATATCACTCATACCATTTTTCCCTCTGATTGACTTGAAGCGACCGTCACAGGTCTAGAGGTCTGGAAGGGGGAGTTCTGAAGTATTTGGGACAAAAATGGTAATATAAAGGGTAAGGACTTAGAGTAGTTTCATACCCCAAATCTCACCTCCCAACCTAATTTTAACCTCAGGGTCCAAGTGTGTGACCAAGTGTACAAGGTTGCATGGGCCAATTAGCCAAAGGGTAAACACCACCAATACACCAAACCAGTGTCCAAATGTTCCAAATAACAGGCCCTTGTGAGACAACTGGGCTCGACAGTTCAACAAATTGCTCAAAATTCAACCTCAACAACTGTAATGATCAAATTTAGTAATATGTCCCTCCCCCTCCACGTGAACACACGCATACACACACACACACACACACACACACAACCAATTAGTGGTACTGGGGCGATTAAGATCCCATTCTAAATCCTATCAATAAAATGACTTTTAAAAGCTTATTATCATTTGGTATTTTTAAAGTTAGTAAATATAAATCATAGGTTAAGATAGTTAAAAAAAAGGCAGAATTTGGTATCTTTAAAAAACAACGTGGGGACAAATAGTTATGAAAGATTATCACAGCGACAATAAAGTACATCAGATTTCCAAATTTAGCCTGCGTCTCATCTATATATTCAGTGGATTTCTAACAATTGCATCCAAACACTTTATTTTATATTAGGTTTTTAGGAGGAGGGGAAAGGTTCTTGTTTGGTTTGGTTCAGTTGCATCAAAATGTTTTTCACAATTGGAAAGATTGCCCATCACACATCCCACCCCACCCCTCTCTGGTTGATTCTTGGGGTTCTAACTGACAGCAAAGTGAAAATGGATGGTCTCCAGTCAGCAAGATGATGGTGATTCACTTTCCTTCATTTCCATTCAGAACCCATAAAGAACAAAGGAAAAGCTAAAGATAGAGAAATTCTATCAGAAGATGTCAAGCAAGTAGGAAAGAGTGGAAAAAATTTAAAAATTGGAAAGAAACCAGAGTATCACATGAGAATAGTGGAGGGGAAAATTTTCACATCAGAAAACAAAAAGGAAGAATAAAAGAACAGAGAAATATGGAATGACAACAATAAAACAAGAAAAGATTAAACAGAAGAAAAGCACATGGAAAACAAAAAGGTCAAAACAGGAAAGACAGTTCTTAAAATAAAAAAGGGAAGATTTTTAAGATAAAACTTATAATGATTCAGTGCTTTTACTGTTTCAAACATCAGAAAAAATAGTCATCTCTTTGTTTATGATTTTTTAAAAATCTAAACTTGTTCAGATTATAAAAATATATATAAATATTTTTTGTTTTGGGTGGTGATGATGGTGGTGGTAGTGGTGACAGTGAGGTTATATTTTCTAAGTGTAGCTAACAGAATATTCTCAAATACAGCAAAGAACAGAGGCTGGGCTCAAACTCAAGGCCATTTGAATAATATCTCTGACTCCAATGATGAAATTGGCTAAACCAGTATCTCAACTTTATCAATGTCAGCACTTCTTAACGTTCTCTTCTGCTTGCTACTGAGAACATACAATCAGCTCACATCACTTTACAAGGCTAAGATGTTTAGTCAGTTTCCATTTCATTCTCACACTGCTTACTTCCGGAATTGAAAAAAGAAGGTAATTTGTCAGTTCAGAAACATGGTTTGATTCTCCAAATCAAATTAATTTGTTCCTTCTTTTTAAAAATTTAATCTTATGACACAGTCTACTCACTAACCATCATGTTATGAAATAGGAAATTTAATTATTTAATACCTAAATTTCTCTCTGGTTTAAGAATCCAAGAATTAACGGTAATGGTTCTATCAAAGAATTTTTTTCCAGAATGCATTCAAAATTACTCATTATCTCAGAATGCACATTTTGATTGAGGTCCTTACTAGTATAAAAAAGTAGTTAATCTTCCTGAGGACATGTTTCTAGCCACATCTTTTCCTTCATCCATCCAAAAGAAAGATGCCAGATCTTTAAAAAAAAAAAGGTATAAAATATCATAGATCTGAGATCGTGTGCTATTTGAGCACTAAAAATATCCAAAGAAAGACTGGATCTATAGCTATAGTCTTTCTGGAGAATTCTTACTGGTATTTATTGTGCATTATGTATATATATTATATTTGTATAGATGTATATATATATATACATCTATACAAATATAAAGTAAGCATATAACCACTAAAGCATATGATACAACCATCAATATTTCTTCCTGAAACATGGGGTCTGTTGTTTTGAATGTCTACAAAATATACCTGTAAATAAGCCTAAAAATAAGCTATGTTCTTGAAATCAAAGAGAAGAAAAGGTCAATTTTACAGAGATTTTTGGTTAGTGTGGTTAACTTATCTGGGTAATCCAGGTTCCATTGTAAAGCCTGAATTATTCAGATAGACTATCTTCACTGGCCAAGTTGAGTCAATGGTTCTCTGATTCACTTCAAGTGCTAAAGCACAGGCTCAAGCTGAGTCTATCTGGACTACATCTCCTGTGCCATGGTAAATTAGCATTTTCAATCACGTTGAAGGCTAACCGCGATCAGACGTTTCTGTTAAGATGGACAAAATAATTTTGCCAATACTCTTGCCACTCTCTAGTTCCATCTGTGATTGTCTAGGCAAAGTCCATCTTCCTTGAAATCACCAAAGACATCAAGTCTGACATTTTGGGACGTGGCAATTCTTCCTTCAAACCTATTTTCACAAAGGAATCTTTTCATGCCTTACAAAAAAAAAAAAATAAGGAGCTTACTTACAGTGAATTCCCCGGTGACTGCATCAAACCCCACATGAATCGTATGTTCAAAGTCTGAAGGAAGAGAGATCTCTGGGCGTTCTTTCTCTTTCTTCTTATTGGCTAAAGGCAAAATGTTAACATGTATTTATTTGGGATACAGTTTTGGCATCCATAAGTTGTACAATTAGGTTCATCAAAATAATTACAAAGTTGAAAGACAATTGAGTCCAACACAATTATAACAATATTTAACTCCAGAATTTATAATTTTATTTAAATAAATGGCTGAGAGTTTGACAAAATGCTATGTCCAAATAATTTACAAATTTCCAAATCCAATTCAAACAAAACTTGCAGTCAAACTGATTTATGTCCTTTACCAGTCTAATGATGTAATCGGCAGGTATCTAGGTATATTGTGTTTAACTGGTCTTGTTGGATCAAATTCCACACACTATAGAAGAAATTCATTAGACTCAAGTCAAGCTAAGCCTTACTATTAGAAAGAAAGAATAGAAAAGTGCTTAAGCTATCTATATAGTGTTGTGAATTGTTTCTATTTTAAACCATAGCTAAATATCAAGTAACTAGAACTTTAATTTACACGTTTACATTATGAAGAGTAGCTTAATAGGTTCTTGGTCTTCTTTCAATGAGAATACTACTGCAAAGCAATAACTTTGCTAGTGAAAAACAAAACACAAATTGTTGCTTTTTACTGAATTAATTTTATTGAGTTCTTAGAAACCTCAAACCAATTCCTTGGTTTCGTCATTTTAGTTCGTAGCTATTTTTCCATGTCCCTATAAATTTTGTCATAGTAGCCATTCGAAATCATTGTTCTCAAGTAACAGATTATTCATAGTGACACAGTTATGAAGAAATACATCAATAGTTAATAAATCAAAAGCTTTTAAAGGTATAATCACTGAAGAAATTAAGTTGGGAACTGTAATGAAATTAGTCTATCTCAAAAGAGATCACAGGAGGAAGTTATTATGGAAGCATTGTAAAATGGCATTTCCTAGCTTCCATAATAGACAGAGCAGCAACTTTGAGCATGTATCTCTGATATGGCTGCATTTCATAGTCAAAAAAATAATACTCACCCTAATACTGCGTAAGTCAGCATGAACCAGTTTTGCCCCATTGAAACCAATCAACTTTAGAGTTGCCAGGGTGGCAAATTTAGAATATTCTGGTTCAAAGAGATGTTTCCTTGGCCTCAATTTCAGACAACATTTAACTAACCGTAATGGATCACTGGTTTGGGGGGTTACGCAGGACAAATTTTAAATTCAAAACATTTCATGTTCAAATGTCATTCGTATGGCTTCTTTTCACTTTCTACTCTCTCTCACTGTTCCATATCCGCCAGCCAGAGGACAGAGATATGGGACAGAAATATGGAAATTCAAGTAGTAAGAGGATTAAGATACAGGATTAAGAAAGAAAGGTTGGGGTTGGGGGAGGCAAGGGTCACTCAAAGTCTTTGCCTGGCCATGGAACACAGTTAGGACTCATTTTGAAAGGTATATACGTGCCACCTAACTTCAGTTCAGCATGGATTCCACATTTACAGTGAGCCTACTTTATTCCCTATCATTTTAACTGAACATTAGAGTTTTGGGTAGGTACTTCTACTTCCCCTGCATGTTTCTGGACTGTAGCTACCTTTTATACTTGTTCACCTACCACTTTTACTTATCCAGAAAGGCAAACAGAACAATCAGCTTTCTGTTCTTGCCACTTCACTGAAGACGTCCCAGCCACTTCTGTAATCGTTTTCTTATTTTCCTCTTTCCTGATCTCCCACCCATGTTGGACATGGCTAACCGCCTCTCTTTATACTTCCTTGACAATGTGGTCTGATTCTCCTCCTCCCTCAGTGACCATTCTTCATTTGATGGGCATCCTTTCTTCTGCCTTTCCTGGTGCAGTCTTTGGCATTCATTTCTCTTGGATGGCATTCACTCCCAGATACTAACTCATGTTGGGTAATTCCCTAATCTGCGGTTGGCAGGGGGTAGACACAGATTTTGTGGGACCAAAGACTTTATGTAATTTGAGAGGAACGCTCCCTTTAGGTAAAAACAATACAAAATTGCTAGGGCTTCTTCTAGAGCCTTGGAAGAGTCCCAGGCAAGTGAGAAACTCTGAATAAGCAGCTTTATTCACTTCATAGTAAACGTACTCTGGTGGTTGGTGGCCTTTTTGGTGTCAAAGATCACTCTGAAAAATCTGAAGCAAGCTGTGGTACTTCTGTCTATAAAATTGCACTATACACACATATACACAATTTTGCATATAACTTCAGAGGTTCAAAATTCCCCTGGGCTCTAGGTTAAGAACCCCTAGCTTAGTCTCCATCTCTAATCATTGTATCAACTTGCATCCATGACCTCTCTTGCCAGCAAACAGGCTCTCCCTACTTCTCCATTAGCAATGGCTGCACAATTGAAGCCTGTTGACTTAGATGTAAACACTCCACTTCAGCTAAGCTACGTGAATCAGCCTAATGGGGTCTCCCTAAGGCCATCTGGTTGCCAGTCCCTTACCAGCCTAATTATGCCATTCTCTTCACGCAGGACAAAGCGTAACAGAGGCAGGAAGCTCAAACTCGCTCCTCCTTCAGTGTCCATGTTCTCTGTGAAATGATAAGCACTTACCACCCAGATCAGAGAAGGATTAAGGCCTTGGACCCCTCCTCTTTGGGAGGCTCTAAGCAATGAAAAGATTACGACCTCCTCTCTCAAATAAAAGCAATACTACAGCATAAAAAGGGAAGGAAGCCCCAACAGTTCTGATGTTCCTATGATGATTAACTTAAGTCTTTTAAAAAACGACTCTAGATCCCAAATCAAAATGTTTTCACATTTTGGGTGCCCCGACGTGCTGGGCCTTAGGCACATGCTTGCTCTGGCTTTTGGTTATTTCAGCCCTGGCCCAACTGCCCAAATCATAAATTTGGGAGCTTCTTTGACTCCTACTTTAATTCTACCTTAATCAGTCATCGCGTTCTATTTCCCAAACTCACTTTGGATGCATCTTCTTCCTTTCATCTCCACAAACCATCATCTTAGTCCAGGGCACTGGCATTTTTCACCTGGTCTTACTACCTCCAATTTTGCCCCCTGCAATTCATTACTCTGTGGCCGGAGTAATCTTTTGAAATATATATATCTGCCCGCATTCCTCCCTGTAAGATCCTTCAATGGCTCCCCATTACCCAGAAGTTCAGAGTTCATGCTCCTTAGCGTGCTAGCCAAGGGCCTGCTTAATCCGCCCCCAGCGTACCTCTCTACTGTCTATTCTCGCTATGGCCCCCGCTGTTGCATACCCATTTCATGCTCCCTCAACTGCCAAGCTTTTCTCTTACTGCCAAGCTTTTACGCATGCTACACGGAGGCCTGGGGAGTCTTACTTCTCAACGCCCCACATCTGCACCCATTAGTCCTTTTTTTTTTTTTTTTTTTTTTTGGGTACGTGGGCCTCTCACTGTTGTGGCCACTCCCGTTGCGGAGCACAGGCTCCGGACGCGCAGGCTCAGCGGCCATGGCTCACGGGCCCAGCCGCTCCGCGGCACGTGGGATCTTCCCGGACCGGGGCACGAACCCGTGTCCCCTGCATCGGCAGGCGGACTCTCAACCACTGTGCCACCAGGGAAGCCCCAGTCCTTTTTCTTGAAGACTCACTTTTGTGTTTCCTCTCCTTTGGCAAGTCTTTTCCTGTCTTCCCTCTGCAGACAAAGTTGAATGCCCTTCTCTTCATGCTCCCAGAGAGCTACCCAGTGTGTACTCTGAGTTTGGCCCTTATTAACACTGAATTGTCATTTCTTCTTTACATACCTATCTCTCTAGCTAAAATCTGAGATATTTGACAGCAGAGACTGTATCTTATTCGTTCTCACATTCCCTAGCACCTGGCTTATGTCTGCACATGTAATCACTATCATCTACGGAATATTCACCATGTGCAAAGTGCTTCTAGGGTTATCTCGTTTAATCTCCACCACAATCTTATAAGGCAGGCATTATTATTGTATTATTATTGTTTTACAGATGAGGAAAGTAAGACTCAGTGAAGTTAAACCACATATCCAAGATTACACAGCTGGCAGGTGTCGGAGCCAGGATTTGAACCTAGGTCTCAATTGTGTCTACAGAACCTAAGCTCTTAATAGCGACACTATTTATTACTCAGTAACATTAAAAGAAAACCGCAATAGGGTTGAGCCGTTAGTCTTCAGTAAATGGTTATTGACTGAATGGAGACTAGCTGAGAACTTTTTTCTTTTTTTTTTTAAGGAATACTAAAATGTCTGTATCTCCCCCAGAAAATTCTGTGAGCAGTGGTTGTTTATATTAAGACTCATCCTAACCTGAATCTTGGGCTCATAAGACGCGGCCTGATCACCTCTGGGTTGATATTTGCAGAGAGCAGAAGAACAAACGAGTACCACTTTCTAAGTGTATCAACCATATTCTATTGGAACCTAGAATGAAGGCCACAAATCGCTGACTAGACCACAGATTACAAATGGTGTTTGGCACTGGGACCCTCTACCTGCTCATGGTTCTGGCTGTAACTCCAGGGGCCAGCCAATCTCTCCAGAATCTCTCATCCTGACATCTTTCTCCATCCCACTACATTTTTTTTGTTTTTGTTTTGCGGTGCGCGGGCCTCTCACTGTTGTGGCCTCTCCCGTTGCGGAGCACAGGCTCCGGACGCGCAGGCTCAGTGGCCATGGCTCACGGGCCCAGCCGCTCCGCGGCATGTGGGATCCTTCCGGACCGGGGCACGAACCCGTGTCCCCTGCATCGGCAGGCGGACTCTCAACCACTGCGCCACCAGGGAAGCCCCCCCACTACATTTTAAAGAAAGAGAAGTCATCTGTCACCTCCTGTACACCCCGACCCCAATGTTCTGCATTTCTCTAGTGACTAGGGCTCACTCCATTAAAATCCCCCTACACCTTCACTTCAACCTCTTCATTAAATGCACTGTTGACTTCTTGCCTTAGGTTCTCAGACTTCACTGTGCATCACCCTCATGTGGGAAACTTCAAAAAAGTAAGCGAGAGAGAGAGATTTCAGAGCCCTGCCCCCAGAGATTCAGATTTAGCCTGGGGTAGACCTCAGCACCTTTAATTTTTAAATGCCCTCCGGTATTTCCATTAAGCAGCTGGGGTTGAGAAAAACAATTTTAAACCCTACTATCCAACGAAGGTATCACTTCCTCAGATAATCCTGATGGACGATGACGGTTCTTCCCCATTCCAAGTCTTTAGGTCCAGGGGAATGGAGAAGGGCAGAGTTTCCTCATTTTTATTCCATATTGTTTGTTTGAGATCAGTACTTCTGCACTTTCCTACAAAGCCCCCTCCTTTGAGGTTACTGCCATTTAGTTCTCCTGGCCAAGTCGTCGTATCCACTGAGGACTTTGGCTCGCAGTATTCTTCCCAACACTCAGTGCTGCCATCTCTCTGTGAAACGTAATATACAAATGGACACCTCTTTCATACACACCCTCTCCTTTTAACTCCTTGACCTCCCTCAGCTCTAATGAACTTCATCTCCTTTCCACTTCTTCAATCCACTCCCATGGTCACCATTAAACCAGTGGTTCTCAACCAGGGCTGCTCATCAGAATAACCCGTAGAGTTTCATAAAAATCCCAACACCTTGGGCCCACTCAGAACCTACTATATCAGGATTTCTGAGGATGAGACCTGGGCAAATGATTTTTTTAAGCGCCATAGATGATGTGCAGACAGAGTGGAGAACCACAGCTACCCCAGGCCTCTTCATTACCCAGAATGACCCTTTCTCTGAAATACTCTCTGAAATAACCCTGTTATCTCATTCTCTGGGCCCAGCCTCCCATCCTGCTAGCCTTCTCACTCTTTCATGACCTTATTCCTATTTGACTTGTTCTTTGATGTCAACAAAACTTCCAATCCCTGGATCCTTCCATTTTTAGCCAATTTCTCAGCTTCCTCCTCGCCTAGACTCTGTGGTCCATCATTTAAACTTCTCTTAAGCCAGTGCCCTGGGAACTGTGCTCCTGTGACCCCCTCTTGCAATTCTCCCACAAAACCTTACCCTGACAGAATCCAACTGTGAAATCTCCATTTCCATACGGAAGCTGGTAAAAGTTGTTGGGGGAAAAAGAATCACACAGCCATGCAGATTGGTGCTTACTATAAAGGTCACGGACAGAATTGGGTCATCAATGGCACTGAGCAGTACCCTTCTTGACCCTGGCCAACTTCCTTTCCCACTGCTCTTAGCGAATATTCTAGAATTTCACAACTTCGCTCAAACTTCTGCTTCATCCTCTCCTCCCTTACTTTCAGCGTAAGAAATTCCTTCTACTTCACTGAGAAAAACGGAGGCCATCAGTTTGGAACTCCTTTGACTTCACTTCCTGTCCCGCTCCTATGAATTTATCTCCATCAGTAACATCTCCCTTCACATCTTACCGGAAACAGTGTCCTCTCCTACCTGAGGTTTATGCCCTCACTGGTGCTCTAGATCCCTGTCCCTCTCACTTCTCCAGGGGTCTCACTCTATCAATTACCTCCTATTTCTTCTTATATCTTCAATCTCTCCCTCTCTACTAACACTTTCTATTTGGCTTCAAAAAAACATGCTGAGATTTCTTTAGTCCTTAAAAATTGAAACCTCCTGCCATCACACAGCTTTCTTTAGTTGTTATAGTCTCTCGAATTTTCCTTCTCTAGCTTAAACTTCTTGAAAAGGCAATCTAGACTCCCTTAAGCCTCACTCTTCAAACCACGGCAATGAGTCTCTGAGGTCCCGAATCGATCTCCTCCCTGAAGACGGCCATTTTCCAGTCCTTACAACCATTGACCTCTCAGTCAAAACTGACATTGCTGACCGTGCACTTCATGAAACTAACTTCTCCCCACCATCTCTCACACAATTCTTTCCTGGAGTCTATTCCTACATTTCTGGGTCTCTTGTAGACAATTTAAATAGTATTCCCCAGGAGCTGTCCTAGGTCCTCATCTCTTATCAACACACCTCTCCCTTTGGTCACCTCATCTACTTGTGCGGTTTCAATCACTATCTACTTCCGTGACTCCCCAGCTGGATCCCCAGCCCTGACCTCTCTGCTGTCCCCTGACTGAACACCTCTATTTGGATGCCTCATAGGCCCCTCACTCGAAATACTTTCAAAAGAAAGTGAATTCTCTACTGCCTTTCCCCATGTAAAATAAGAAACTACAACTCCTCTTGTGTTCCCTACCTCACCCTCCTCTAGTTTCTCTTGTCACCATCTGATAAGTTGCCTAGTTCTATTAATTCTTCCTCATAAATGTTCCCTCTGCATTGCCCTCTTTTATTCTTACAACACTGGCCCTTAGGCCAGGCCACTGTCATTTCTCACCTACCTGAATCCCATAGCCTGACTTGTCTTCTTTCATTGCCCACCCCCCACCCACATTCATTCTTCTCCTGTGGCTAGAGTGATACTGTGAGACACAAATCTGATTATTATTCCCCTGCTTCAATGTTTCCGCATCGCCTTCAGAATCATATTCAAAGCGCTTAGCATTGCACATATAAGCCCTCCAGAACCCGATCCCCAATTCCTTCCACAGCTCTGTCTTCCATGCCTCTCCCACCAGCACTCTATGCACTAGCTATGCTGAACAACCTGTAGTTACAGTCATAGAACCTCAACTAATAGTGTGTCACGCCTACTGTCTTCATAATGCTGCTCCTTGTTTCTGAGATGCCACCCAACTTTTATTAGCTGGCTCTATTCCTTCATTAAGACTCACCTCAGTTGAGTGGTCACCTCCTCCAGGAAGACTTCCCTAACTGCTCCCTTCCCTCAGTCTTCAATAGACACCCCATCTCAGTGCTCACTTCTCTACTGCACTTACCATGCTGATCTCTATTCATTGACTGACTTGTCTGCGTCCCTCATTAGGCCATCAGTTCCTTAAAGGCAGGAACTGGGACTTATTCACCTCTGTACCCCAACATCTATCTAGCATAGTACTTGATTCAATAGATATTTAATGAATAAGCAAATGAACAAATGAATGGATGAATGAATGACCTTCATTATATGAAATGAGACCCAATATATGGAAACAGGTCATGCCTATTTGCCATTATGTGTTCATGGATAAGGAGACATTGATCCAGGTTCCCCAAGAAGGCTGGGGGGTGGGAGGGTATGTTTTAGAGTAGTTGTTATAGTTGCAGTTGGCGGTGATGGCGTTGTTGCTGTTTTCCCCGCACTAGGGATGCCTCTGTACTCATTCAGGTATATCTCTTGCCTGGTGACACTTTGGGGCCAAAAGCATATATTGGCAACAAGTTGTGCAGGGTTCGAGGTACAGCAAAGCAACCAATTCTCCCCTGGATGAAATCCCAGGATGGTGCTATGTCTGCCTTCTGAAAGCATTTTAGCAATCTGTCACCTGAGTCTTCCTTGTTGTAGGAGTTCCACTTGTCATCTTCCCCTAAAATTCCTGGAAGTTTTGTTGGGCCTTCTCATTGGATGTCACGTCCAGAATTATTTTTTAGAACACTTTCTAGCTCCTTCAAAACAGAGCATGCAGGAAAAGAAAAAGAATAACAGGGGACAGACATAGAGAAATGCTTTCCTATGTAAATTTAGCCTAAAAGAACAGAACAATAATTATTTTTTAAAAAGCAATGGAAAGCACGCAAAGTTACGGTGTACGGCATAATAAAAAAAAGTGACATTGAAAGCCATATAAATACAGAAAGAGAAAACCAAAATAGTATATAAAACATATTTTTTAAATGCAGAAACAAGTTTTCCAAAGGAAAAAGCACTTAGGCTGGCTAGTTCTAAACAGCAAGCATTTCACAGCCCTGGCTCTGAGGAACAACTCTCTCTTGCTACTGCCCCAGCTTCCTTTTCCTCTGAACCAGTCAGTAGGTCCGTTAACCAGTATACATGGAACTGTGGATCAGTGTAGTGACAGATTGTGTTGCGTGACTCGTTAGGAACTAAAGTAATATTCTAAGTTTGCGATCTCATTGGGGAAATAAACTTAGCAAACAAGAAGCAACAACTGATACTACCAGACCAACGAAAATTCAGTGCTAAGTTGGGAAAAATAGAGTATAAATGCTGTAGCATGTCAAAATAAAAGAAGATCAGAAAACTGTGGCGGAGAGAGAGGGCTTACTGGAGAGGAGGTAGGATTTGGGAGATGGGTCTTAAAGAATGGGTAGGCAGGAAAGGTAATGGGTAGGCAGGAAAGGTAAGGCATCGCAAGCAGGAAAATCGGGAGAGGCAAAGCTTGGATGCTGAAATGGATACGGCACATTGACGAGGAAGCGAGAAGACAGAAGGGTAAATGGGTAGGGTGTAGTCTTGGAAATCAGGAAGATGAAATTGGAGACAGTGATAACGAATATGCTGGGAAAGGCTTTGGGCAGGTGGATGATATGATAGAAAAGGCGTCTTCTGGAAGAGAAGCCAGGTAGCTTTGTGCTGCGAGGGACACGTGGGATGGTAGAGGCAGGCTTCAAAATGGTCCCTGTTTCACACAGACTGAGGAAGAAAATGAATAGTGGGGATGGAATGGGAGGACCTATCTGCCACTGCATCTGTTGCCTCGCAGGATCACCTACTGGGCATTTCCTGCATAAACTGCGTGTCTGATTTCTGCACCTAGATTGAAAATTACCTGAGGACAGGGAATCTTATCGTATATGTAGTATTCCCCGTCCCACGACACACAGTGCAGAGCTAGGCACATAAAAAGCAGGCACAAATCTTTTCTGAGTCAAGCATATAAGTGAACTACAAAAGATGCTCCAGGTAAGCCGACATTAACAACCAATTCTGTTCTATCTCATTTTTAAATCGCGATAGCTAGTAAACTAGATCTGGGCTCAAAGTCCGCACGCAACTCAGATTTAGGCATTGGCTGGTTGCACATGTCTCTATCCTGTGACCTTCCAGAAAGTTCCTTTGAGACAAAGGAGGTCTAAAAAAACATTTTGCTAGGAGGCTCATACTGGAGTTGCTGGAGTTGGAGCTCTCCTAGGAGGGTCGCTTGTCCTACAACCCCTAGCTTGACACTAGAAGCGCTCCCTCCTCTCCCCGCTTTGTGGCGCTCCCCCTACCCAGGTGCAATCTGTACTCAGTGTCATGTGTTCCTGAGGCCAAACAACTTGCGCCGACATGGGGTCATTTCTGGCAGGGGCAGTGAGGGTGTCAGGGTTAGAGATCCTTCATACTAAAATACTTGTTTTTCACCTCAATATTCCTGGGCTTTGCTCTGGGAACGCCATGTTGGAAGGATACAGAAGTATTTTTAAAGGGCCATTCATCTCCTATGGGTGACAACCTTTACTTTTCCCAATAGACGATCCTTAGTGACTTGGTCACTCTTTAGCTGGGTGAGAGGCGCATTCAGTGGTTCGATAATTTCTCCAATTTACTAAGAGGCAGTACCTCACAAAGATCGTTTACAAAATGTTACCCTTGTGGTCTTTCAAGAATTAAAATGCCTTAGTGTCTACTTAACTACCAGGAAAGTAAATTAAGTACTGGAGTTGGTGTTTTTAAGTTAAAAAATGCCATTTTGCTCCATCCTCTGCTTTGTGGGTCACTGAGCACACCGTTCCATAACTGCCTGCCTACCCAGCCCCCAGCCAGGAAAATGTCCGAGGTCTTATAATTCGGGTAAGAATAAGTATCCCGAAACAGTTCTTTCTATGGCAACAGCAGCCCTGCAGGTGGTGTCAAAAAGGCAAGTGTTCATTGTGAGGGCAAACAGTTCCAGGGGGACTGACTTCTGCAAGGACAGTTCTAGTTTCTGGCACTCCTGCTCTATAAACAAATATCCCGTTTGAGGACATATTATGAGAGGGGACCCACAGGAATTCCTCACCTCCTGAATTCAGGAAGTGCATATGTTCCCTTACAGAGGGGAGAGATTATCTAGTTTTCCTCTATTTTTTTTTTTTTTTGTAGAAAGAATGACATTTTGTGGACCTTCAAAATTTATTTTTCCCATTGGAAATACTTGAAAGTACTATGTGGTAACTACAATGGAAAGTTAGGCATAAAAATAGATTTTATTCTTGGCTCTAAGAATTTAAAGAAATTGATAGTGCAAGGTTGGTAAAAGATTTAAAAGAGGTTCTACATAACAGATATATTTCTGCTTAAACCTAGCATCTTGGGCAAAATACATACCGATTCTGAGCAGAAAAGGAAACCGATGTTGAGTAAATGAGGAAAAGGGCCCAAATCCTTAAATACTGGATTATGAATGAACCTAAAGGGAGGGATGAGAGGTGACTCTTGTCTTCTATTTTAATATAGTTCTTTATTTTAATTATAACAATATCAGATATTACTTTTGTAATAGAAAAAGATTTTAAAGGCAAAAAAAATAACACAGGAATCAGGGGAAAAAATTAACTATTTTCTGTTTTTACAAAGGCTGTTACTTTCTGCTAGCAAGTTAGGCCCTCAGGAGGATTAACTTATAAAAAGGCATGACTACTGTTGTTAACTGCTGAATGAGAAAATGGGTTAGATTCACCTAAGTTTCACCTGCTTCCATAAAAATTCCATTTCTGCATATTCCATTGGCCAAAACCTATTTTCAAAACAAGTTAGGTGACTCTCATTTTATCGCAAGTGGTATAATAGTCAACCGTCACTGGACCAGGAGTCGGGGATCTAAATTCTAGGCCAGCCTTGCTTTGTAATTAGTAGTGGGGCAAGTTTGTGGAGGTCAGTTAACCTCTCTAAACTTCTGCCTTCCTCTGCAAAATGGATAAACCTTGCCCCCATCACAGGAGGTTTGAAGAAGGTGATGATATGAAAGTACATTGAACGCTGGTAACACCCCTACAACTACCATCAAACACATCATCTCACTAGGAATATACGTATTAGCAGGGTGACTGTGTTTGCTGGAGAATTAAGTAATCTGTCACTTCTTAAACCCAGCTCTTCCATGCTATGAATGATGTCCTTGCAAATATAACTACCAAGAAAGGAGATTAAACTGGGCTATCTTAAACATTCACTGCTCTTACGTCTTTCGTTATATTAGCAAATGCCAGAAGTATATAGTTGGGAAGGCCCATGGTGGAAGGTTCCTTCACCTGCCTTCAGGTAGAACCTGCTAAAGTCATGAGACACCCCCCATAGAGAACCTAGAAAATTTCACCCTTGGTAATTCATAATATTTAATCGGCATATCTGGAATTTCTTTATGGCTAGTTCCATTCCCTCTGGTGGAACAGTAAGCCCATTTCCTCCTGTCAGGTCTTCAGTGGCTATGAAAAACAATATATGCTCTCCATAAACCAGCAGCCTTTAATGTATAGATAAAAACACAAAGTGGTACCCAATTCCTTAAGAGTAGCTACAAGCCCAATTCAGAGGTTAGGTGTTCCATGAGGATGACAGGGAAAAGGAAATGATGGTCCCATGTGAGCCCTTTTAGTGACTCCCACTCACATACAAGCAGACAGCCATCACCTTCAGTGGTATCATCTTCAAAAACTTTCAGCAAAAGTGATCATTCTGGCAAATCATTATGAACTTGACTCTTACCTATCTTCTTCCAGGCAACACACACCAGTTCCAACTCTCATTTACACCCAATTCACACATGCAACAATTTCAATGGAAAATGTTGGAAAACAAAAGGCAAATATGAGGCCATGTCCTCAACTGGACACTTCTGATCATGTGGATAACGATATAGGGCAAAAATACGTTTGAAAGGGGTGGAGGAGGCCTCATTTGTTTTGAGGAAAGCAACTTCATATCCCTTAGCTGGTGTCCAATTCACTCTCTTTGCAACCCTTCATCTTAATGTTTGATACATCTCTCTTGTCTTCCTCTCTTCTCATCCATTTCCTGTACCTTCTCCATCTCCTAATCTCCTTCTCATACACTACTTCCTCTCTCAATCTATTTCTCCCCATTGCTTCTCTCCTTTCATCTATTTATCTCCTAATGCCACATTCCATACTTTGCTTGAATTTGTCTGCTGGTTCTACTGGGCCACCATATTTGTGCCCAGTTTCCCTGTTTACGGGCCTTGAAGTAGAAACACGGGTCCTAGTAGATAGAGTGCATCCTTACCCCACCTTCTTCCCATTTCAAACACAGAGGACTTCTAGGAGTAAAGGAGTAGTACAGGAAGCTCTTCTCCGGGGCAGAGCACTGACCATGGAGGACAAGCAAGATGCCGTGCCCTTTCGCTCCCCAAAGGGCAAGGCAGTGACCTCCAAAGAGCACTCTTTGCTGAGCTGTATGGTCTACATTTGAAGAACCGAGAGGAATGTAAACACCATTCAGGATGTAGTGGTCTCTGACATCTGACTTTCTGCTAACAGAACCCTCAATTAATTGAGACTCCCACTCATAGTTAGTGCAAGGAAAATAACCTTGAGCTACTGCAAGATCCCAAAGGGTCTTCAGCATCACCGAAGAAAGACTGCGTACTGTTCAGTCTAGTTATCACACTAAGTATTTTTTATTGTGCATTAATTAGATGAAAGTTAATAAAGTGTATTGACCGAAACATTTGAGTAACAAGACCATAAAGGATAACTGAGTCTTCTTTAATATAACTGTTGCACAGTAATGCTTCCTGCTGTGTAGTGTATATAGAAGATAACATACTCTAGGAGTTATCACAATAATGTGTATGCAATACAATAACAAAACTATACGGCACTTTAAGAACGTTTTCTTCATTAAAATTTAAAAAAAAAGAACTTTTTCACATATATGAACACACTCAGTTTAGAACCTCAAGCTTCTAAAGTAAGCAACATGTAAGCCAATAAAGTACACATACCAAATGAGAATCTAACCACATCTCTCTTGTCAAGAATATTTTCTTGCCATCATTTCTTTCCAAAAAGACATGAAAAAACGTTTTCTTTCTTTCTGAGTGGCAATAAAAAGTCCCCTCTTCTGAAATTCGGATATGTTTCAAAGTGCACTGCCATCTTCTTAAGGAAAAATGAAAGCCACTGCTGGCTTTTGGATGCTAGGAACATAGTTTACCACCTATCCCTTTGTCTTGTTTCAAGGCAGTGTGACAGAGTAGCACAAGCATGGGGTTTGGAGTCAGAGACACCTGGGAGATTTCTGGCGTCTATCGTTTGCTATGTGACCCTAGAGGCTGTCTACTTAAACGCTTTGAGCTTAAATGGCCTCATCTGTAAAAAGGGGTTAATACAGAGTAGTTGTAAGGATGTAAAGATTCAATACACATAAAGTGCCTGTCACACAGCTTGGCATGTAGGAACTAATGGGTAAATGACAGATCACTTCCTATTCGTCTTGAGCTGAT
The DNA here is from genome assembly GCF_039906515.1 of Pseudorca crassidens. NCBI lineage: Eukaryota > Metazoa > Chordata > Mammalia > Artiodactyla > Delphinidae > Pseudorca > Pseudorca crassidens. Next base: position 36,444,324 of record NC_090317.1, read on the forward strand.
TTAGCCAACTATCCCCTCGTACGCCTCCAGGAAGGGGGGCCTTCACTTCCATTTGCAGGCTCACCAGCTCCCGAATCTCTCGATTTCCCACAAACAAAATGCACATGAACTGTGCTCACTAAAGACACAGCCCTTCATACAGCATTGCATGCCCCCTGAAGCACACCTAATGCTCTAGTACAGCACAAGACAAAGACGCATAAGCACGCTTCAGAAGACACAGACGTCACATAGGACACGTCACCTCCAAAGCAGCCTCACCTGCTTCTTTCCCACATGTTCTTCCAAGCTTCCAGTCCTTAACATTGATTATTTTTAGAGGTACTATGCCATTTTCAGAGTCCTGGCTGATTCATTTGCCTCATTGCCTTTGCCTTATTGTTTTATTTATTCATGTATTTTTTCATGTATTTATTTACCCATCCATGTATTCATTCCCCACCTTGTTCCAAAATAGATATAAGACGGCTTACAAGAATACACAAAATACAGTATGATAGCAGCAGAAATCCAAAGTCGATATAGTGAAAGGAAAAAAAAAATAGAACAAAGATAGGCACATAAAACGGAGCCTGGAAGAAAGCTATACAAAGTGATACATACCATAGAGGCCCGTTACAAGTGCTAGGCAGGGGCCATACATCTGGCTCCATGCTTTCTAGTGGCCAACAAAAGAGAAACCTGATCAGTCTCACACTTCACAGGGTCCTTAAAGGAACATCAAACCACTTGTTCAGGATGTCCTTTTCCTGGTCTAAATTCTGAAAACTTTTGTAAGGTGAAGCATCATAAATTCGTGGCAAACTGTCCCTCTTACTTTGCTCTAACACCAAGATTCAGCTCCTGGAAAGGCCTCCAACCAAGACAGGTCCTCCATCTGGAAATTACTTTTACTACTTGTTTTTCTTCTACCTGTCTCTTGAAGTTCCATTTGGTCAATGAAATGTAGCTATTAAAGAGACCCCTTAAAACACACAAAAACCTCTGCTGTCACCAAAGCAAGTATTTTCATTTAACTAAGGAAATAGACAATGTGACATTATTTATGACAAAAATTTGGATAGGATCCCAAATAATGAACAAAATAAATGGTTAAGTAAACCACGATGCTACTATATGATGAAATGTTATATACCATCAAAACTTATATTTATGAAAGCTTTTTTAAAATATAGGGAAGTGTTCACGATAAAATGTTGAGTGAAAAAGCAGGATATAAAACTGTATACGTTATGATTTTTAACTATATAAAAAAGTATATGTATATATAGCCATTTAAAAAAGTCTGGAAATGAAGCCACTAAAATATTAACATTGTTTCTGAGATTTGTGAATATGGGTGATTTTTACTGTTTCTATACTCTTGTCTTTATTTTCCAAGTTTTTATCATTGATGAACAGTTTCTCTATGATGAGAAGAAGAACTGGGTGGAAAAACACCAACCCAGTTAGTTATCTTTGGCTTGTGAAATTATGGGTAATTTTAACTTTTTTTTTTTTTTTTTGGTACGCGGGCCTCTCACTGTCGTGGCCTCTCCCGTTGCGGAGCACAGGCTCCGGACGCGCAGGCCCAGCGGCCATGGCTCACGGGCCCAGCTGCTCCGCGGCATGTGGGATCTTCCCGGACTGGGGCATGAACCCGTGTCCCCTGCATCGGCAGGCGGACTCTCAACCACTGCGCCACCAGGGAAGCCCTTAACTTTCTTTTTAAAATTTTCTGTAACTGACATATAAATTCTAGTTAGGGACAAAGTTACTTAAAAAAAAGAAAGAAGGATTCTAAAACCTAGTTTTTTAGTTGTTTGTTTGTAAGTTCCAGAATGATACAGATGTAATAACACCTCACAATTATTTAGCACTTTTTAATTTCACTTTTAATAGCACTCTGACATTTAGAATTACATTTGATTAGTAAAAATATTTTGCTAGGGAGGCCAGGTCTTATTATTTTCATTTAACAGGTGATGAAACTGAGGATCAAAAAAACTAAGTGATTAGCACAAAGTCACAATAATCAGTGGCAGAGCTGGACTTGAAAGCAGGTCTCCAGAACCCAAGTAAGTCCAGTGCTCTTTCCATTCATTCAAGACTGACTGTGGTATAATCCAAGTAATCACCAAGAGGTAGAAACACAGAAATCGTAACCCTTCTTTACCTATGAAGATCAAGTTCCTGAATGACCCCCCCCACCTAGGTAGGAGAGTTCAGCTGAGGAAGTTATAATTTTAGGAGGTGAAATAAAGGGCAGGGGAACTGAGGTCACGTAAACTTTTGAATGCCCTCATAAATATTTTTTTGCACAGTAAAACAATAACAGTACATTACATAAAAAGAATAACGAGAGTTTACATAGCTTAAATTAGTAAACGTGATAGGCTCTGTAGAGTTTCCATTTAGATCTTGAGACGGTTTCCAGAGGTGATGAGGATGTATCACTCATTATGGCAGTGGAAAATGGGGGTGACAGTGAAGCAATGAACAGAGGTGGACTGTTAGTCCAAATCATGGATCTTCGTGCTCTCAGAGTCTTCATCAAAGTCCAATCCTGAGATTATAACAACTTGGGGCTTTAGCCCTACCAAGCAAGTGAAGTTACGTGGCATGACTTAATGACTTTGGCTCTTCTGAAGATGCTGTCTTCTCAAGTCTTTTCTGAAGACAGCTTGGCACTTCTGTATAGAGCTCAAATTAAACCATTTAAGTTTGTCTGAAGGCAGCTTCTCTGCTGTCTGACACAGATACTTAAATGGCAAGACTCGATGATTTAGGCTCCTCTGAGGTTGCTTTCTTCCGAACATGGTGTTGTAGAAAGACTCCACCTCTTTATAGAGTTCAATTAAGTCGTTCAAGTTTTGTACCATGGCAGCTTATCAGCTGTCCAGCAATGGTATTAAACGGTACCATCTGATGATTTAAGTTCTGCCGAAGATGGTTTCTGTCCAATGTGATTTCTTTTGCAAGGCGTAATGTCACCTCTTTACTGAGTTCTGCCAAATCACTCAAGCTTTGAACACGTAAGATTTGACATGTAAAGGTACCCATTTTTCCATTACTTTCTTGGGGAGGATTTAATCTTGTTCTTAAAATTTTTCTCCTGTTGCTTGTAACTGCATTTGTCTGCAGTGCCATAGCTTCCTAATTATCTTTATCATCACTTATGATAATCACCTCTGCAGTCCCAGGAGCTTCCTGAGTCATCCTCCAGCCCAGCACATCACGTGAACCAGCATCAACCAGTTCAGATTCAACTTCGGCCAATGACTGCTCCTGTGCCAAATGTTCACCCTCACCTACAGGTTCTGTTTCATCCAAAGACTTTTTGTCTTCAGGAGAAATCACTGAAAGATATTTCACCATCTCTAGCCACATCTTCTCCCCGATCACATGAATGACAGGCTCTGTTAAACTATCTAATGCCTATTTTATGAAGAATACAGCATTGGTGATGGTGTAGGAATCCCATGCACTAGGATCTTCAGACAGATGAACCTTTGTGAGATTCTGAACAACAAAGTTATACATTAGTTTGGCCTAAGTCTTCCTGAATGGCTGGATCAAACACCGATCTAAGCGCTCCAGGACCTGAAACAAGCAACTGGTTCTAAAGACAACCTTAACATCAGGATGACATTGGCAAATGCATCTGCGGCACCAAGAGGACAGTGAAGAATCAGTAGGGCTTTGAATTCAAGACTTTTTTTCTTGTAAGTAGTCTTGAGCTTCCGCAAGAAAGCACTGTTCAAACAATTCCTAAGGGGAGAGGGAGTCACCCAGGCTTTTCTCTTTGCACGCCAGTATACTGGCAACTTAGCTCGGATTTTCCTCTGAGAAGACATGGGCCTAGTTTTCTGTAGAGTGGTAATGGTTTCACTATGAGGTCACCTGAAGTATTAGCACAAAACAGAAACACCAGCCTCTCTGTTTTGGCTGACCTCATGTCAGAATCAGCTGGCTCCTGTTCTTCAAAAGGGCAGATGGGACTGTTCAAGGGCTTCCAAAGCATGGCGGTCTCGACAGCACCAAAGACTCGTGCAGGCACATAATCCCCCCTTCAGTCGCTTTCTACAGTTGTGGCAGATACAACACGGGAGCTGCAGGATCAGGTGACTTGGTCTCCGGGTCATGGTGCACCATACATTTCTCAACCCTTGCTCCTGGCAATACTTTTTCTCGGGACCCACTTCGGTATCTGAAAACATGTCTTCGAAAATTCTTCTTGCATGATGGCAGGTCCCTTGCATGGAAAGTGTTTTCTTATTCCTTTGCTTGTCTTCAATCCAGAGGTTTAACGTCATTTCCATCTTTTCCATCCTTGGGTCACGAGGGATAAAGCATCTCTTAAGTGACACAGGTCTACAAGAGGTGATACTGGCCCTAATAAGAGTTTCAGCTTTCCTTATGGTACGAATTCTTTAATACCATATAAACGACCTACAAAGCTATCTGTTTTACCTTTGAGAAGATCAAGAGCGTCCCTTTTCTCTTCAAGAGACATCACCCCTCTTACCCTTTAGCAACTCTCTCTGGTGCCAGAGTCCTTGTACTTGGCTTTACTCTCTTCCGCCGCAATAGTCACGTTTATAGAAGCCATGTTTAAGCTTTATGCTAATTAATGCAACCTGACAATTACTTACTAGAGATTTTATATCTCCCAATGTTACAAAGTGTCAGCGTATGACATTTAAGGACCAAATGGTATTATGAACAACACAAGGATAAACGATAGTATATTGTTGGGATACTCGGTGCAAAAAGGGCTGATTGTGTAGGGGGTGACTGTCAGAAGAATGGGAGAGGAAACAAATAGCTCAGAAGTTTCTTCCCACCTTGTGATATAGTCAGAGAGACAATAATGGGGCACTTGGACTGACTTCCGTATACTCAATTCAAAATTTTCATGGCTGTCAAAAAGGTATACAGAAGTAAATCCACCTATACTCAAATTCCCAATAAGGGCAACTTGCAGTTAGGAAGGGATTTACTATAAATTCTCCTGTAAGTTATCAGAAAGAAAGTCACTATTCATATATTTAAGACAGTACTGTTGCTATGATTTCCCTTGGCTTACCACTATGAATTCAAGGCTATGTGAAAGGCAAACACAGCATACGTGTATCTTCTGTAAACCCACAGTAAGTCAATCAAACATTATCCTCTGACAAAATGCAACCTCCGAAGGTGTAGATGTAAAGGTCAGGCAGGCCCTGAACAGCCCACGCTCAAGAAATGACTACTCGAGAAAGAAAGTGACAATGAAAGAATAAACTAGCCCCTTTTCAATGCCCGGTCACTGATACTTTACTTTTATCCCCTCCTCCTGGGAAGATAGAGCGAAGCCTGGCTTTCTTATTCTTCTCTTCAGGGGCCATGGGAAGTGGTTTGGAGCTGTGGTTGAGTGCCGAAGAATCCCGGTTGTTACTATTCATCCTCAGTGGGGGAGCTGGGGGTTTCTCTTCATTATCCAGACCGTCAGACATTTTCAGTTACAACCGATTGCACAGCTCCTAAAGACGAGGAGGAGAAAATAGGAGTTAAGGGAGGTCTAAAAGACAAAGTGGTAAATCCGGGGAGTCTAACATCTTAGAAACAAAAGCATTCATCTCACGTCATCTCAGGTTTGGCACTGACCATTTTGAGGGGTTTCTTTTCTAGAGGGAAGGGAGCTGCCTGCCTAAAACCCAACGATGCCATTTCCCAAAGAGGAAAGCGAAGGCAATAATGAATGGCTTTTCAATATGTAGACACAAACACCTAAGGTCCCTTCCTTTTCCCCCAGTGACGCTCTATTTTCTGCTGTCCACTCAGTCTTTTAATGAACAGTTTCCAATCTTTCTTCTTTAAAAATTCTATCCTCATGATCGTGGTCAGGTAGCACAACCTCCCCGGAGTCTGGAATTGACACAGGCCTGGCTGTTGATACATAATGGCCCACAACTATCATCTGTTAGTTGCTTTGACACTGGGATGCCTTTGGCGCCTGATTCTTACCTGTGTACACCTGATCAACAAAACACACCCTACTGTTTTATGAGAAAGAACTGAGAAACAATCTAGTAAACCTGGTAGTTTCAGCAGAGTTGGGGTGGACTGCTAGGGGAAGAAATGCCCCATCTGCAAGGAGCAGGCAGAAGATAAAGCAGAGCCCAATGCCACCATGAGCAAAGAGGAGGTCCAAGGAGAGGACTGCTTCGTGAGGAGACACCATAACCTTCCTCCTTGTCATATTTTATGTCCTGGAACAGGGAACAAGGGAGTTGACAGGGGTAACAGGGTGGTAAGAACCAGTCTCGTTTTAACAACTTATCTGCTCTTAATTTCATTCTTCTTCAGTATCTTGTGCTGAGGGTTCAATACATTCAGGTTTCATGCCACTGGAGGGTTAAGTGAACTAGAAAAGCACAGACTCCACAAGGAAATGTTTCTGCTTCCAGCTGTCTTCCCATTCTCATTCAAGTCCTTGCATTAGGGCCCTGACACTTGCCATGCATGTCACGCATGAAGAGTACCTTCTAGGGGAGACAGGGCAGGGGAGGGAGGGATGGAGTGGGAGTTGGGGATCAGCAGATGCCAACTATTGTACATGGAGTGGATAAACAACAAGGTCCTACTGTAGAGCACAGGGAACTATATTCAATAGCCTGTGATAACCCAACATGGAAAAAGAGTATGAAAGAGAATGTATATATACGTATCACTGAATCACTCTGCTGTATAGCAGAGATGAACACATTGTGCAAATCAACTATACTTCAATATAAAAGAAAAAGGGTGCCTTCCAAGTGAATCTCCAGTTCGGATACAAGGAAAATCAAATCCCACTGCAACAAAATCTCTGTAATTCCATCAAGTATTAACTGGCACTAATTTAGGAGTGTATGAGCTCTCCATACACAACTTGGCATATCACTTTATTCCAGTAACATTTACTATTAACCAACCTAAGTACAACAACCACAAAAACAGGGGTCTCCTCATTACCTGCTACAGTGAGAAATAATCTACCTTAACTCTTTTCAGCCCTTCAGTGGTGACAATGTGTTTATTACTTTCAGTAATGAATTCTAAGTTATATTATGTTATGTGGAAATTTTTACTGTTTTAAATTTTCTCAAATATATAGAGCCTGTACGTATTCAAAAATAGCTGAGTATCAATTAAGTTTCCCCATCTGCACAGGTGACTGCCAACTAACTGATTGGTTTGACCTTGGTTTGGACAAGAGATCTCTTTTCCTTTGCCTAAGTGTCATGCCTTGCATTATCTTAATGAATTAAGACCAAATCTGTATTTTTTTTCAGGAATCACGACAGTGAAATTATCAGTAGTAAATGTTTTGTTACCACCAGCTTGATTAAGTCTCATATTTTCCTATACGGGTGAAACTACAGCACAAGGTAAAATGAAAACCTAGCTGTGCTGTCAAGGATCAATTATATGCATAGATACTGCTGGTAAATATATGAAATCAGTGCTAATGTGTCGACATTCCCTTTCACATTTTGATTTTGGTCTTTCTAAATTCATTCTTTCTCCAGAAGAAAAGTGAGTTTAAGACTGACTTCACCAGTGGTATTCTGTATCAGACGGGTTCATGGTTTTAATTTAGTCACTACAAAGAATTTGCCACCAGAATAAAAGCACTATATATTTTTTGTGTGTGTGCGGTACGCGGGCCTCTCACTGTTGTGGCCTCTCCCGGTGCGGAGCACAGGCTCCGGACGCGCAGGCTCAGCGGCCATGGCTCACGGGCCCAGCCGCTCCTTGGCATGTGGGATCTTCCCGCACCGGGGCACGAACCCGTGTCCCCTGCATCGGCAGGCGGACTCTCAACCACTGCACCACCAGGGAAGCCCAAAAGCACTAATTTTTTCTCTGTGTGTGCTTTGTCTGTTTTACTTTTCTGGGTTCAAAAATAATGCCTGAATATGTGGTGATTATTAACTAAAGCTCAACATACAGAATCTAGGTTGGTAAAAATAATGAAGTCTGAAGGTTATTGCAAAAGAACTGAGGATTCTAGGTAATACCTAGAAAATAGTGAAAAATGTGTCTCAGGAAGAGAAAGCCACCACATTCTGGATGATACCTATTTTCTGAGGACATGTTAGTTAACTTGAGATGACAGAAGTCAGAGAAACATACATACCCTCTTTAACATGATATACAAAGTTGACCTTACACAATAAGGCAAACAGGAGTCTGAGCCAGTCAGGGTTCTAGTGCACCTCCGTAATCCAAAATACTAGTCTCCTTTGTTCTGGATAATCAGGTGTGGGTAACAGTGGCCTTTTTTCTTCCTAAATATTCTCTCTGGGTAGAGACTCAAAAGGTAGATGCCCTGTTTCTTTTCAGGTCGGGAAACAAGGGCTACTTGGGATATAAAATTCACACTATACTCTCCTATAGTAGACTAGAAACCCCTGCCCAGAATTTGAATACCACACACTTGCTGCGGTCCGTATCACAGGCATTCTGCAAGGGACCCAGCTTAGATGGCCCACCTTTCTACTGCCCAGCAAACTGGAATTGGTTTAATTCCATTCAACTTATCAGGGGATTATAAGAGGGGCTGGAATAAACCTCTTTTACAGAGATGTTAATGAAATTGAAGAATCTTTATCTACTTCCACAATAGGAACATGAAGCAAATAATCACTCCGTTTACCTAGACATTTCAGATTTGCTTTTGCTCAGATTATCCTGCTATTACGTCAGTTCTTCATGACTCTTTACAAGGCAAAACCAATCTTCATCTTCTTCTCACGATTCCAGATAATTCTGAGCTGGTGACAAAGGAATAGGGCTGGAGACTCTTGTTATCTCTAACTCACCTTCAAAGCAAGTGCCTCAAAGCACACTTTTCGGTGACCGATGGAGAAAGGGTAGGGCCCTGTAAGGAAGCCTTGCTGTTAATGTATTTGCTTCCCAAGTGGGAGGTGTCTCCGACTATTCCACAAACGTATGAGAAAAAGGGGGATTCTATTCTGTTATGTTTGTAAACAATGCCGATTTACTAAGCCACATCCCTCCCCTGAGACAGCTTTCTACAAAGGATACTATTAATGGACTGCTGGTTCAATCTGCCTATGAGGTCATTATTTCCAAGATCTTGAAAGAGACTATTTTGTTTGGGGCGGCTGCAGGCTCTATTTCAAGAATTGTACAAAAGTGCCATTATTCTCCAGGAACCCAATCGAAAAACTGTTGATCTTTAAAGTTTAACTGTTGTCGTTCGCTTCTGCAACACAGCAGAAACTTGCAAGTGCAGGTCACGCTGGATCCAGCCACAGGCCATTTCATTTCACTTTCAGAATGTGGCTCTTAGCATTGAGGAGGAATCTGAATGGACAACCAGCAACAGTTTGTATCTGTTCACAAATTGCTTTCAGACTTGGCTACTAGGTTTTTCAGAGAGAATTCAAATGGCTTTTGTGGACAGTGTACTTTTTGTCCAGCCCTTGGGACTGAATGTGGCTTACCGATGCTCTGTAATTACAATTGAAATTCATCAGCAGTAAGAAATGAGCCTCTTGTCTCATGATAACCAAGAAGCCAGAGCATCCCTCTTTCAGAGTACTAAGAAAGATTAATTCTCTATTTCCTCCCCTCCTTATCTCCCTTTTCTCTCGCTCTTTTCTCTACTCCCCACTCTCACCCCCCAAGCGCAAGGGCAGGCACACACACACAGGTGCATACACACACACACACACCCCTTCACTGAGTTGCCTTTTGACACAGAGATTTGCTGCAAAGTACTTCAGAGGAAAACTTTTATCAAGGTGCATGGCAACTTTAGATGAAATGATTAGGCATTATAAATAATTGTCATTATTCTCTCATTCTTCCAAAATGTATTCTCTTAATGTGGTGACAAACTAAACCCTCAGAGAATGTTCAGTAGGTTACAAAAGAAAGCCGCCAGCCTGCATGTTCCAGGAGTCAAGGGGAAAGACAGGTGCTCAAGTATACTCTAGCTAATGTGGCCAAAATTCATATCATGGCATATGTGTTGAACTGGATACAGTCAAAAATGCCAATTGTGCCCATTTGCCACAGATGCTCTACCCAGGTGTGTGAAGGGTGAGACTCCAGAAATACTGGCCCTACAACTTGCAAAGATCATCTATTAAGCCATTAGCAACTGCACTAAATATTTTCGTCAGATCTGGTACCATCAGAGACAGCCCATATGTCTGTATTATTCTGTCTGCTTTCAAAAATCTAAATAACTGTTTATTTGCATATTTTCCCAATGAGAGACAAACTAATAATGGTCTCCTTTCAAAAACAAAAGCCCAGGCCGGCAGATGCACAGCCATGACCTAATAAACCCAGAGGTAAAGCTCCCAGACCACCAACCACACAAGGCCATTACTATAAACTGGTGAGCACATCAATATCGCTTATCTCCCTGTCATATCAAACTAGAGGATCTAACACAGGAATGAGATGTAGCCCAGGGGAAATTTCCAGGGTGAACTTCCTAATGTTTCTGAGATACCTACATAAAGAACAGGGTTGGCTGCAAGACACCTAGAGCTGATGAGATGACAGCTAAACTGACAAGAGCACACATGAAATAAGACTGATTTTAGGATCTCAAAAATGTAGTAAACAGGTCAAAGAACTCTCACTATGTTTAGACATTAACAGAACATGAGAGCGTTTCAAATTTCTAGAATTGGGTAAATCTTTTTAACAAGAATTAGCTCTATAGATCAAGAAAGAGTGAACTTTAAATGACAGCTTCCAGACTTGGAGGTATTAAGTAAACATAGATTTAAAGTCAGCCAATGTCTCCTTAGACAATGATATCAACACTGGACTGTTCTTCGTATTTCAGGATGAGGTTACTGCTTTTACTATAAGAATGACGTATACACTGAATTATACTTTGGTGGTGGGAAAAAGGATCCAAGAGTTACTTGCTGGCTCTTTCTTGGGCTTCCTTGTAAACAGAAGCAGACATTTTCAAGATGGCTAGCTGAGCTTCCTGGGATAAACTGTGATGGGGAAACAAATGATGCTTTGCTAACTATCCTATGCTGATACTAAACCCACTTTATCTTGGACACATTCTTAGCAACTGAACCAACCAGCCAGACACTTATGACTGACAGTGTAAGAAGATGTAGTGAACTGTTTTCAATTGCCAAAAAAAAAAAAAGAAAAAAAGAAACAAATCATCTAGCCTTCTACAAAGGGGACAATGTATTATCATTTGAAAGAATGTTTATACCTTGCTTTACGTTTTTACAGCAACTTGTATCTGAAGATTTCTAGCAACTTTTCAGACATTATTTCCCATAATATGCTAAGATGCCAAAGAAGAGAGAAAGGGCTCATTTTATAGGGAGGAGAATGAGCCAGGTCTGGGTCCCTCAGCAGCCCTAAACCCACACTCCCATTCCCAGACAAGGTGGACGAGAGCCCGACCCCTAACAATAGTCAGCCAGATGGGCCCAACTTAGCATTGCCACCATCTTGTCTCAAATTGCACACAGTCATGAAACATGTCATTCCCCTCACTAGATCATAAGCTCCTTGAGGGTAAGAACCCCTCAGTCATAACTATAATGCTTTCAAACTGCCTAGTACAGTGCCTTGTTCCCAGGAGGCATTAAATACACATGTGAGGGAATGAAATGGAACTCTGTAAGTTCTATGCCTTTGTTGAAGCTCTGAGTAAGTTTTTCATGGTGTTGAATAAGCCTATATGCCTACTCCAAGCAGGTCTGAGCTAAGAAGGCGTTTGGAAATTTTGGCACTAGTCTAACTGCCAAGCAATTGGGCATCACGTAGATGCCAGCTACCCTCGGATTACCGACACCTCATTTTTTACTATATGACTTCATAATGTCCAGGAGCTTATTTGAGCTCTTGCTCTTATCTGAGCCGGACACCAACCTGTGAAGAAGGGAGCACCATCCCCATTTTCCATGTGAGGAATTAACAAGGCATAGAGGTGAAGCGACTTCCCCAGGGTCACAAAATAATTGAAAGAACTGAGACCAGAATCTCGAACTCTCCTCAATTCCCCTCCCATGACACCATTACAATATGGATCCAAGTAAACCCACAAACACACACACATTCTCTCTCTCCATATGTGCACTTTCAACCTCCCCGAATATTCATATGACAGTTCTAGCTTTTTCATTTCAACCCACTTCAGGCTGGTACTTACCGATTTCAACTGCTTGTCTCATCCAAAGACCCAAGGCTAGGAGATTTACTGACAGAACTCCAAGAGGATTCGTTGGCCGGTAGGACCAATTCTTAGATGGCCTTGTTTTGGGGCTTGTCTGTTCTGGGGCACTCACCAAGGGAACTCTGCTATCAGAGACAGGGGTGTGCTGTTTCAGAAAGCCTGGCCTGGGAGATACCATTACAGCGTGTAATGGAGGGAAGCCATTTCAAAGATCATTTGATCAGGAGTTGCTGAGCTACTTGTTAGGCAGATTTGCAAAAGCAGCCGGACAAGTAAGGGAGGCACTAGCTCTTTTTACAGCCGCCTCATTTCAATCTTAGATCCTGCAAGAGATAGCTCACTACTGACACACATACAAGGCATGGTCACACAGAATACGTTCATGCTCTCTCTCACACACGCGAGCAAATGAGGTCGGTTCCGCTGTAGTCCTGTTCTCTGTTATGAGTGGCTTCCACTGTTTGTAGCAGGAACTTCACAGTAATGAAATCCAATAAGCCAGCGTATTGTAGTTGCAAATTTCAATAATAGCTTGCAAATAAGGTAATCGATAGGTATACCCCAGCATCCAGACCTCATACACTGCATATATTATAGGGGGCAAATAGTTCCTATTCGAACGACTTCTTAAGCTTCTAAATGTATTGTGTATGCTGCGTGAGCTAATGCCAGGAAAATGCTAATAATCACCTGACCTGTGTCTGTATTTGCAAACTGATGCATTATCACAGGTTTCAGCTTTTCATTTCCAACACTGATGCTTCTAAGAAGAGAAAATAAGATGCATAAAGAACAGAGGTAGACATTTTTGTAAGCGTTAAAGAAAATAAAAGATGCCTCAAATAAACGTGTGGAAAAAAGAAAAGGGAAGCAAAACCTAGTAATAGAACATTTCCTAGTTCTCAAAAGAGAATGTAGTATCCTTGCAAGCAGTCAGATGGAAAAAATTAGATGCAGACTAGCAGCCCAAGTGAACAAGATATGGTAAACCAACATCTCGAGTCTCTGGGGTTCTAGCTGCTCGCTGTTACTATGCATGGGTGATAATTATACCGTTCCCTGATCCACTCCGGCAAAAGAGCCACAAATTCCCTCAAACTCAAGCCTAAAAATTCAATTCCCAAAGTTGCTAGGGCTTTTTGTATACCAGAGAGATGTCTGGACATCGTTTTCGAACATGTGCCTTATGGCTTATCGTCCTAGGAACTTGCTCTATTCTCAATGCTCTACACCCAAATCGGCCTTCTATAGGGAAGGTGCCCATTGAATATTTGAAGAGAAGAGTTACATGGGGTCAATTGAGATCTTAGCATTACATATTTCTAAACTAGGAATTGAGATCATTGTAGCAAAGCTCAATGCTACCCGCTCTAAACTAGGAATTTAGATCATTTTAGCAAAACTCATATGCTGCCCGCTCCCCGCAAAAAAAAAGACATCCTGCCAGAACTGGAGGTCAAAGAATTTGAGCTGGTGCAAAATGCAGCAACTCTTCTTCAAGCTTTTGCCCCTTAACCTAAGTTTACAAAAGAGCTGAGCGTGTGTCTCAGCATCTTATCTGGGGGCTATGGTTAAGGATGAGGAAATACTATCTATTAAAAACAAAGCGGGGCTTCCCTGGTGGCGCAGCGGTTGAGAGTCCGCCTGCCGAGGCAGGGGACACGGGTTCGTGCCCCGGTCCGGGAAGATCCCACATGCCGCGGAGCGGCTGGGCCCGTGAGCCATGGCCGCTGAGCCTGCGCGTCCGGAGCCTGTGCTCCGCAACGGGAGAGGCCACAACAGGGAGAGGCCCGCGTGCCGCAAAAAAAAAAAAAAACAAAAAAACAAAGGGCTTCCCTCAAATGCTGAAGGAAGAACGGGACGTGACCAGGCCCAATTGCCATCTATCCCACTTCACAAATGGTAGGGGATAAACATCCAGCTGGCCATAGCCTTAGCTGCAGGAATTCCCCATCTCCTACCCCCACCTCTTACTGCCGCCAAAGAGGATTATTTTTGTCTTAAAAAAAGACTGTCCATGGGTCTAAGAAAAGATTGTAATCCACCCAGTGAAATGCCTCTAGAAACCAGAAGCCCGAAGGATGACCTCACAGTCGAGCATGCTGGCTTCCCTATGGCTTTCCTGTACCAGGTAAGTTCTTCACTTACGAGCTGTCAGATCCACCGAGTGAGTCATTCTCCTTGCTGCCCGTTACTCAGCTGCCACTGTCCACTTCTATAAGACGTGGCTCATGACATGCAGCAGATCCCTCCTCCAGCACTCGATCAGCTACGCTGCCCCAGTGCTCACCCGCACACACAAAGAGAAGGCTGCCAGGTACCTAAGTCTTTCTGGAGCCTGGAGAAGCCTCCAGGCTGAGAGCACAGGGCCCAGCCCTCACTTCAAAGGAAGGACGTGATAGCCCGGTAGGAAAATTGCAGATAAAGCAGAAGTAGGGTTTGTTGCAAGGAACGCGAGTCAGCAGGCCTGAGTTCCCAATGACTCCTGTGGAGGTGGGACTGTGGCCTAGAACACATCTTGACAAACATTTGGGGGAAGAAAAAGGGAAGGAAAGTTGGGTGTTTATAATAAATATATATAACTCCATTATAATTCTGTATCAAGCAACGGTCATCTCAGAGTGTTCGTTCTCCTTTAAGATTGAGCCTAGGGTAATTCCCTGGTGGTCCAGTGGTTAAGACCCTGTGCTCTCACTGCAGAGGGCCCGGGGTTCAATCCCTGGTCAGGGAACTAAGATCCTACGAGCCGTGCAGTGTGGCAAAAAAAAAAAAAAAAAAAAAAGATTGAGCCCAATACATTCCCTGCACTCACAATCATGGCAGCCAACCACCAGCAGGTTTCGTGGCCTTCTGCAGTCTCTTAGACATGCCCTACACTCTTCTGGCCAGCTTAACTATGAGGGTCTATAATGAGGGTCTATATGACGGTCTTTATGCACAGCTGTATAAAGAGAGGAAAAGAGAAGATCTTAGGTCAGCCTAACATTGCTTTTTATAGGAAAAGAAACCAGTTACGTGCCTTCTTCTTGTGGCTTGTTGGCTGACTTTCATTTCAAAGAATCCTAAGACCAAAGCAGAGACCTACTCCCCTTTAACGGTAAGGTGCTGCGAGTAAAGAGATAAATAAACGCCCAGCTCTGAGGGACATTATAGATTTGAGCAGTGGGTTTCATCTCTGGCTGCATACTGTATATAAAATGTATATTAAATACACAGATAAAAATATAACTACAGAACCAGGGCACGTGTATTACAAATTGAAGGGGGCTACAAAAAGAGGGACTGAAGAAGGGAAGACTCTCCTTCACTGACTGCTATCCTATTGGATGAGAAATCAGTGCCAATAATCATACCTCCCCATATAAGGAAAGTGTTTGATGTGGATGTTCCAAAGAACATCACTGTCCTGCCTTTCATCTCCATGCCACAAACATTCATATGTACCAGGTACTGTGTCAGGTACAGGGGGTATACAAAGAGAGGTGAATGAAGACCAGTCCCTGTCTTCAAAGAGCTCACAGTTAAATGAGGATGGCAGACAGGCATACATGCAATAGGGAATACAACGGATGCACCCAGGTGGGCACAGAATGCTTTGGAAGGACACAGCAGAAAGGTAACTGAGGTTCTCAAAGAGATCAGAGATATAGTACTTCAGCAGGGCATTGAAGGATGAGTAGGAAAGCACTAGGTTGGTGTAATACATTATTCAACAGTATATTCCAGCAAACAAATACTCCAAGCATGCTAGATTACGTTTCTTAGCCTTAGGCCTCTGTTTCTGCTGAACTAAGTGATGCTGGTGATATGTAAGAAAAAGAACAGATCTTAAACCTCTGGAAGAAAGTAACACGTATGAGACTTTCAAAGGCCAGAACACTGGCTTCTGGTGAACTATGGAAGGGATCAGTAAGGGTGACACAAAGCATTTTCCAGAACTGAAGTCATATATGGGCAGAACAGACTTCTTTTGGGGAAGTGTATTAAGAACATAACACTTGGAAAAAGAAACTACTTCCTTTCATGCTACATTTAAGAACTAAGTTGCATCTTGCTCTGCAATTTTAATTTTTGGAGTTGATTTCTGGTTAGGTCTTTTTATAAACCCCAAAGAATTGTCTCCAACCAAAGAAGAATGGCTAATTCTAGCCCCACTCCTGGATTGTTCTGTGATCTTCAGATAATCACTGAATCTTCATAAATAAATTCAATCTTTCATTCAGCATTTACACGGTGTCTAGTATGTGCCCAGGAAGGCAGGGGATGCTTTGGAAGGCCAGTGTAGGAAGGGAAGCTAATACTCCCCAGAGGCATCAGAGGGCATTACACTTGAGCAAGGTATTGAAGGGTAAGGAGGAACTCACCAGGGTCTAGGGCAAGAGATGAACAAGTTACAGTCCCCACCCTCAAGGAGACAAAGTATAATGGGTGTTGGCCGTGACAACTCAGGCCAAAGATGACAACGGGTTGCTACTGAAGGGCAAGAGAGGGGCTCCCAGCAGCCTGAAGAAGGATGCTTCACAGAGGAAGTACACTGGAGCTGAATTAGGAAGAACAAATAACCAAACCACGGGGAGGTCACGTTTCAGGCACAAGGAACAACATGTGCTAAGGCCGAGAGGAGAGTAGAGACAACATAGTGTATTAGAGAAACTACAGGTAACTTGGTGTGACCGGAGCAAAGAAGAGGGATGCGAAAAATAAGACCAGTGGAGATCAAATTAAGAAGGATCTCGTATGCCTTTCTTTGGGGTTTGGACTCTTCCTGTCTAGATAAAGAGATCTCAAACAGTGGAATGGCATGATTAGCTTTGCATTTCAGAACTATTATTCGGGTGACAGTGTAGCAGATACAGCAGGTTGAAGAAAACTTGGGGAATTTTTTTCCCATGCAGTGGGATGTTCCAGGTAGAAACATGGGAATAATTTTGAAAAGAGACAACTCTCAGAAAAGGAGCCACGGGAGAGGAAGCACAGGCAGTATGGGAATAGAAAGACAGGAAAAGAGAGGTTTCAAGAGGGGTCTCTATTTTGGACATTGGCCAAATATGGCACGGATGCTAGACCTGGTGTGATTAACGGGTCTCAGCACCCCAAATGGAAATCTGGGTAGAAATATATTTCTATCCCAAGAGGCCCAGAGGAATGTGGGAGGACTGATTTTTTTTTTATACTTTAGGGGTTTTTCCAGCTTTACTGAAGGATAACTGACAAATATAAAATGTACATATTTAAGGTATACAGTGTGATTAATGGTTTGGTATATGTATACTATGTGAAATAGTATACATATACCAATTAACATACAATTGTGGAACGTGAAATACAATCACGTTAATTAATACATCCATCACTTCTTTGCTTTGTTTTGCTTTTTGATATGTCGAAAACACTTAAGATCCACTCTCTTAGCAAATTTCAAGTATACAACACAGTATTATTAACTACAGTCACCATGCTGTACATTACATCCCTAGTGTAGCCTTTAGTTTTTGTTCAGGATTCCAGACAGAACCGTGCCTCAGTTTCTGGTCTTTTCGGAAACGAGAGTAAACAACTAGCTTAGAATGGTGATTAATAAAAAAAAGCTAATGAAGTTGGTATGCTGATAGCAAATATGATTATGCGGGAGATGAGATATCATCTCACACCAATCAGAATGGCCATCATCAAAAAATCTAGAAACAATAAATGCTGGAGAGGGTGTGGAGAAAAGGGAACCCTCTTGCACTGCTGGTGGGAATGTGAATTGGTACAGCCACTATGGAGAACAGTATAGAGGTTCCTTAAAAAACTACAAATAGAACTACCATATGACCCAGCAATCCCACTACTGGGCATATACCCTGAGAAAACCATAAGTCAAAAAGAGTCATGTACCACAATGTTCACTGCAGCTCTATTTACAATAGCCCGGAGATGGAAACAACCTAAGTGCCCATCATCGGATGAATGGATAAAGAAGATGTGGCACATATATACAATGGAATATTACTCAGCCATAAAAAGAAATGAAATTGAGCTATTTGTAATGAGGTGGATAGACCTAGAGTGTGTCATAGAGTGAAGTAAGTCAGAAAGAAAAAGACAAATACCGTATGCTAACACATATATATGGAATTTAAGAAAAAAAAATGTCATGAAGAACCTAGGGGTAAGACAGGAATAAAGACGCAGACCTACTGGAGAACGGACTTGAGGATATGGGGAGGGGGAAGGGTGAGCTGTGACAGGGCGAGAGAGAGTCATGGACAGATACACACTAACAAACGTAAGGTAGATAGCTAGTGGGAAGCAGCCACATGGCACAGGGATATTGGCTCGGTGCTTTGTGACAGCCTGGAGGGGTGGGATAGGGAGGGTGGGAGGGAGGGAGACGCAAGAGGGAAGATATATGGGAACATATGTATACGTATAACTGATTCACTTTGTTATAAAGCAGAAACTAACACACCATCGTAAAGCAATTATACCCCAATAAAGATGTTAAAAAAAAAAAGCTAATGAAGTTGGTAGCTGATAACAAATATGATTATGCGGGAGGCCCCTTAAATGAGCAGCCACTGGCCCACCAGTAATAACCATATTCCCAAGAGAATAAGAACACGTTATTCTGGTTTTGGCCAATAGGACAGCCCTTATCAGTTTTATAGAAAATTTTTCTAAATTTTTCTAAAGACTCTACCAACAAACATAAACATTCTACAAAGACTAAATAACTGCAAATGGTCCTCGAATACGTAACTTCTGTATAAGTCCATACACAAAGAAGAGAGAACAAACGCAGTGACACAATGGAGATCTCGGTAAAAATTAAACTAGGAATATCTAGGAGGAAGCAAAACAAATATCTAAGCACCCTGTCTTTATTACATAGCAAATAATAAAAAGCTGAAGGGAAACACCAATTCACATGTGATGGGAAAAAAATCTCTCCCTAGCTATATCTATTCCTCTCAACAGAGAAAGCAAAATTAAGACAAATATAAACGTAGCAGCAGTTCTAACATGTGTATTTGGCATTATGGAATGGTTCAGTGGAGAGCAGGACACGTGGGCTGAAAATATTAATTTGGAGACCATTAGCATGCGAGTAGGTGCAATTGCCCAGGAAGAGTATAGAATGAGAGAGGAGGAAAGACCTCGGCGGAACACCAACATTTTGGGGCTGGAAGAGGACCCAGGGATCCTCGAGAAATATGCTTCAAGTAGAGGAACTGGCTCTATGACATCATGGAAACCAAGAGAAATGTATTTCAAGATGAATATGGCTATGAGGCAAATGTCACAGAGAGGTCAAAAATGTTCTTATCTTTTTGTCCTCCCATCCTTTCCCTAGAGTTCACTAAAATTGACGCCTTGTCATTTTCAGGTCAGAAGAGAAATGGCCAAGTGGCACCAGAGGTCTGCTGATGTGTTTCAGAATGTTTCAAGAGTCTCCAGGCTCTGGACATTTGGTACTCCTTGAGCAGCATGAACAAAACCACACGGCAGGCCTCAAGAAAGATTTTCCTTTTGGTGGTAAACGGTACCACCGTGACCATATATCACTCAGCCTTGTTGCAAAGGGTACTCTTATGATGTCACATTTATTGCACTTTTGCAACATGTTGGGCATCACACAAGACACAGAGAGAAACACCGTGTGGTCTGGCGAGCAGCTAAACTGTAGCTAGTAGCATTTAGACATCTTTTCACAGGAAGGATCATGCTCAGTTCAAACAGCTCATATTCGCCAAGTGTCGCCCCAAAGACTTTGCCCAACAAAGATGCAAATATTCTGCCTAGACTAGTACCTTCTCAGCCCAGCACCGCTAATGAGCTTCGTGACCTTGAGTACATCCCTTGGTCGCTCTGAATCTATTTCCTCACATGCAAAAGGTGACTACCTCACCAAGAGGTTGTGAGGATCAAATGACCCACATGTGGGAAATGCTTTGAAGTCATTTAAGACTTTTTACCCCACAGAAGGTGTTTACAATTACTGCCACAGACTTCACAGGCCATAAAAAAAATCACCACCATTCACTGAGATTTGATTATGTTCCAGGCACTCTGCTAAAAGTTACTCATGTACAAGTTCACGTAACTTGCAAAACCACTTGTGTTATTATTTCCATTTTACAGGTGAAACTGACATTCGGAGACATCAGTTCACTCGCCAAGGTCACAGAGTAAGACTAGAGAATCTCAAAGACAAATACCATATGATACCTCTTATATGTAGAATCTACTAATAAAATATGACAGAAATGAACCTATCCACCGAACAGAAACAGACTCACAGACCTAGAGAACAGACTTGTAGTTGCCGGGGGAGGGGGCAGGAGTGAGGACTGAGAGGTTGGGATTAGCGGATGCAAACTATTATATACAGAATGGATAAACAACAAGGTCCTATTGTATAGCACAGGGGACTATATTCAATATCCTGTAATAAACCATAATGGAAAAGAAAAACAAAACTATACAATCCCATGTCTGTGTGACTCCAAAGCCCATGCTCTTATTTATGCTTCCTCAATCACATTACAGTTTTATGTGATATGCTGAGTTCTCAGTTACTCACAGCTTTTGCATGGACACAAATGCTCTTAGGGCTCTGAAGTGAGTGAACCGTGCCTCCACTCTGCTGTCTGGGACCAAAGCCTGGAAATGAGCAGACCCCTTGCCCAGGACACAGAGATTTCAGCATGAGAATCAAGGGCAGAGGAGTGCCTGTGGTTAGAGACCAGACCTCTGGCTCCACCAGCATCAGAAGTCTTTTCCATTCCTCCTCTCCCAGGTTTCTGTACCCGCATATGAAGGTGATGTTACCGAGGGCCTCACGATTTCAAGGGAAAAGCTGTAGGACTAGAGGGGACATTGAAATGAACATGAAACATTGCTACAGTGGCCAAATAAGCATGTCTGAAAATGACACAGGAAATGAGGAAACTCGCATGGGTTAATTTTATTTTTCACGCATCTTCTTAAGTGGAAATGAGCATTGACCCCTAGCCCCTGGTTAAGCAGAAATAAAGACTTAAAGGAAAGCACGCAACCAGTCCTGTGAAAATCGGGTCTTTGGCAGCAAGGAACCATACTGTTTCTCCGTTACCTCAGGGTTCTGCCCCTTTGAGAGCACCTCCTTCCAAGGGCTGTGGTAAGGATAATAATAAGATCTACCATTTTTGTTCAGCACTGACTATAATCCAGACATTGTGCTAAACGCTTTCATACAGTATCTCAATTCATCCCCATAACAACTCAATGAGGTATTAGCGTCATGCCCATTTTACAGATGAGAAAACTGAGACTTGAGGATAAGTAATTGACTCAAACAAGGTTACATGGCTAGGAAGTGCCCAGATTGGGATTCAAATGCTGGTCCAGCTGATTCCAGAGTTGGTGCTCCTAATGCTTCTATCATAACAGATGACAGGGTTATTAAATATTTTGAGAAGTATAAAATACCATATACATGCAAGGGGTGGGTCTCCTTACTTAGCGCTCCTCATTGTATTCAAGTGAATTCAGGGAGGTGCATTTTGTCCCTCCTAAAATTCAGCCAGTACTGTCAGTTTTATAAATTGCTTTCGGTGAGTCTCAGCTTATCGGCAGAAATGATCAAATGTAAATTTGCCGAGCTATTTCCCTAAAGCTGTCTCCTGGTGGAAGTGGTGGCTAAATCTTAATTAAGTACAATATTTCCATTAAGGTCTAAAAGCTCACTTTTATTCCTCTGCCTGATGCCCAGTGACAAAGCACTTTGTTACACAATCTTCTAGAAAGATGAGCCATCTTTCCTGTGCTAAGCAAGATGTCTATGAGGCAGTTGGCTTTGGGAAGTGTCCTCCCTAAATCCTGACTGCTGTTTCCAACCACTCATGGGCCCTCAAGGCCTTTTGGAGCCTGAAGACCACGGAATGACATGATGAGGATTCCGCTGACCCCCAACTTCAAGACTGCTGCCTTGTACTATGGTTTCATGGTGATTCATCTTTCCCATTCAAATGAAATTACCTCAGGGGCAGAGTTTGTGCCTCTCGCCCATTTGAATTTCCCTCTGGGCCTTGTACTATGTGTGGCCCACAGAAGGTCCTCAATGTGAGCTGGTAATGCCATTGGAATCCTGGAATTGAGGGAGAGAGGCACTGGATCTGTCCTGACCACATGTTGCTGCCCACCCACCCCGTTTAGTTTCTTAATCGAGTTTCTCAAGTAGCTGCCCTGGGCCCGGCGTTGTGTTAGGCACTGAGCATCCAAGCTAAGTAAGGTGGTGTGGTCTCAGCTATCAAAGAAGTTCTCGATCTAATGATGGGTGTACATGGGGTGGGCTGGAGAAGTGGTATCCCAGAGTATAGGCTCCTCCCCATGGTGTGCTGGAACCCATATCCAATGGCGGCTTGGTTATATTTTGAAGTGTTTTTACTCCAGGGAGACTCCAGCAGGGGCAGCCATGGACTACGGAGACTCCTACAAGGTGCTCTTGGGGCCTAGGGTGGCACATGGCCCTGGCACCAGGCTCCTGATCTATTGGTTCACTCCGGGGGTTTTTTTTTTCACCCTCTGCAGGGAAATCTACAGTCTGTCTGGAGTGCAAGGAAGTTTCTTCAGCTTGTCTTTACCCACGCCTACTGAGAGATCTCCTCTGTTAACTTGTTAGTAACAGCTGCTGAAATTCCAGTGGGGTCTATATGTGCTCGTGCACACTCACAATAGGAACATGTTTTATCATCCAGCTAGCTCATTGGCCTTTTCTTTCTCTTTCTTTCTTGAATACCATGGTCCAGGGTTAACAGGGGAAGGGCAGACCTGGCTGGATGAGAGGTACCTGCTGGAAGTAGGACTGCCCTTTCCACGTGTCTAATCAGCAGGCAATTCCAGATCATAAACATTAAACCAAAGACACACTTTCACATAGGAAACCATTATGAGTGCATAAAGAAACGCATGCTTCACCTCCCCCTGCCCTTGGGAGAGAAATGAGGTGGCAAGTTAAGCCGTAAACTTCCAAAAGATAAACAAACCGTTGAAACCCTAACCTCTCTGGAAAGGAGTGGCTAAGGTTCTGCCTATTAGAGGTGATTTCTGCAAAAGGAAACTATGGTGAAAGGATGTAAAACTTGACCTGAGGGTTTGAGCAGCTACTTTTAATCCTAGACATAAATCTCACTCCTTTCTGCTAGAAAGATCCAGTCCCATTGGCACCTGGCTGAGAGCAACACTCTTCCTTTTAGCCAGAGGTGAGAAGAGAACTAGTGGCAAATAGGGGGGAAAAAAAGTGACAGCTGTGACTACGAACTACTGCCTGTAATTGGGTGTGTTACAATGTGTGTGTGCGTGTGTGTGTGAAGTGAGAAAGTGTGTGAATGTGATAGTATCAGTGCGGGGGTATGTGTAAGAGTTTGGGAAAGTATTACATGGGTGTGTACGTGACAGTGTGGGTCATTACTAGTACTATTGTGAATCTGTGTCAAAATGAGTGTTGCCATGGGTAAGTGTGATTACGTGTGAATGTGACACGGTTAGAGTGACTGTATCAGTGCTGAATATATGAGTGGAAGGGTGTAATTCGGAGTGTACAAAGATATAAGAGTTTAAATGGGTGAGATTGTGTTTATGGTGTGAGCATGTGTAAATGTGAACATGTATGCACACGTGTGTGTTCGTGACTTACGAGCTGTGTAAACATGTAACTGTGAGGAGGAAATAGTGGTGTCAGTGCAAATGTGTTGGAGTGTATGAAATTGAGCGTGTGTATGACCATGTGAGAAACAGGCAGGGAAAGTCAACCTATGTCTGCGTACGGAGTGTGTGTAATTGTGTAGGAATTTGAGGGAGGGTTAAGGGTGACTGCATCATCTGAGTGGAAGTGAGTGTGTAGGTATGACTGGGAGAGTGTGAGAACATAAGAAGGAACGTAAAGAGTGTGTGAGAACGTGAGGGTGGGTGTATGATAAGTGTGGGCGTGTGTCAGTACGGAACTGTGAATACAGAGACGTGACTGTGTATCAGTGTGTGTCAGTATGAATGTACCTGTATATAGTGTGTTCAGAAATATGACGGTGTGTGAGGGCGAGGGGGTAAGAGTGATCATCACTATGAATGTGTCCAGTGTGAACAGTGAGTGTGAGTCAAGGAGGTAAATATGATCGTGTGAACGTACAAGGGTATGAGTATGTGCTTGTGAGAGAGTGTGTGTGTGAGCGCCGGAGGGTACCAAAATTATCTGGGATGCTGAGAAACCCTCCAGAAGTGTCTTTCCTCCCAAAGTCACTACATGTGTCCAGTTACACGCAAGCACCTTAGCCCCTCTCAACCTCTATCTCCTCATGGGTAAAACAGTGATGATAAAAATGCCTACCTCGAACTAGTATCACTTTTATAATCAGAAACAAAAACAGCAACGATCAGAAAAAAATTTCTACCTTGCAGAGTTACTGTAGGATCAAACGGTCTCATGCAAGTAAAATGCCTAGCACAGTGCTGGCAACAGTGGACAATAAATACAAGTTATTATTGTGGCTGTCATGGAACACCCAGGAGAGACCCAGGGGCTTGCTTATTTTAGCCAGTTCTAGTTACCTTTTGTTGCTCAAGCTCTATAGAGGATCCCCTGCCAGAGCATCTCTGGAAAGCTGAATGCATCAATATCGGCAAGGCTGTAATTTCATACCTTCAATTTCACGGCCAAAACTCTGGAGCTTCCCCTCCATGAGATGGCATCACAGAAGCACCTGCCACTGAGCCGCAGTTTTCCTTTGTCCTGTAGGCCCAGGACAGGCTCAGTGTGAAAGGAAACTGCATTGTATATTCCTTGTTTGTTTTTTGTTTAGGTCTCTTTGTTTTTCTTGTTGGGTCTTTTTTTAAATGTTGGTTGTTTGGTTTTGACTTGGGCAATATGAGAGATGTCTCAGCAACTGACAAAAAGACAGAAGACCAGACAGGGAGACAGAGGGACGGTAAGATACAGATAGCTGGACAGCAGCATATGGCCACAGAAGGCCAGACAGAGACGACAACAGAGGAAGCTATCATGGCTGCCCGAGAGGAAAAGAGACAGGTAGAGGATCAGAGAGGCAGGCCAAGAAACCTGAAAGGAATGGACAGGAAGAGAGAGAGGCCCAAATGGGAAAGCTGTTAGGGAACTGCCAGACACTTGAGAGAGACTAGAGACCTGTGAAATCTGGTCCCTACTCCTGAAGACCTTACACAGTCCAGTTTACCTGCCAAGATGAAGACTCCAGAAATCATGCAAGAATTAGTTAAGGCAGCAGAGAAACAAGGGCTACGCTACATGCTACAGACTCGGGCGTCGTTGGAGAGCTGGGGGAGGAAATGCTCCCTGGTTGGGTGGTAAGACAGAGGGAATGTTCTGGAAGGTTTAAGTTAAGCCTGCCAGGCCCAGAAGCTGGGATGGATGGGATGGGGGTACACTTTGAATAGGAAGGTAAAGTTAAGGTTATGGGGCAGTAGAAATTACAGGAACCAATTGGTGAATTTGGGGCATGTGGCTGAAATGCCACTTCAATATCAGGGAAGCAAGAGGAAAGGAAATGACAGCTTGACGGGAAGCATGTCTGTGTTACACGAAAGCTCTTAGATGGAGCTTGACATTTGCAGAGGACTTGACAATGACTGGTAGGTTGTTTCTCCTGCTCACTCCAGGATGTAGGTCAAGGTTGTCAATCCCATATTAGAGATGGGGGAACCAAGAGACCAAGCGCCACTGCACAGTCCCCCAGAAAGTATGGGCTGTGCCCTGAGGCCTGGCTGGTGAGGCCCAGGCAGGGTCTTTGACATAGGGAGCTCTGGTGGAAAGGTGGCATTCACCTGGATTTGGAGATCCCTAACTCCCTGCCCTGGAATCCATTACTCACCTCACACAGCCACCGCTGCAGGACCTCAGCACAGGTGGGTGCTGCCCATGAGAAGGGGCCGGGCTGCCTTCAGCTCCGACGGGCTCAGTGCTGGGCACACCAGCTGCCACAAGATGCAAGGACTCAGCTGCTCTTTCTTGGGGGAAACCTGCCGAGAGAAGCATTGTGGGGGGGCGGGAACCTCCTTCCCCACCTGCTACTACTCCATGCAACCCCCCAAATATCACACACACACTCACACACACACACACACACTACAGAAAATCCCTTAAGAAGGTAGATAATCAGAGTCAAGAAGTGTAAAAAAAAAGCCTCGGTACATGGGAATCCGGAAAGGGCACTGAGCTGGGAGTTTCAAGCTGAAAGCTGCTAGCACTTCGCCACTCTGCATCTGCTTGCTGGTGAGTGGAAAAGACCTGCCCTGGTCACCCTGGACAAGTACTGAGAGCACTCAATCAAATGACAGGCGTGAAATACCTGCATATTTACAGGGGGTGGTACAGTCCGGTGGACAGGAGGAAACTGCGAGATGGTGGCAAACCCTCACCCCCAAGTCTCCACCGCCATTTCCATTTCCCTCCTCAACAACCTCCTTCACTGGGTTGGTGGGCAGGCTTGGGGGAGCACTCTGAGGTCCCCTAATTTGCTATCATCTCACAGCTGCTGAGGGCCTCAGCCTCTGATCCTAATTGGAACTTTCCTCTACCTTCCGCCAATATCTGCCACAGGGATGTCTTCCGTAGTCTTCCCCAGATTTTCGGGGTGAATACATACTGGGGTTTTTAGGGGGTTACAATTTTCCTTATCTTCCCCAGAGAGGTTTCCATGTCCAACCACAAAGGAGACAGGGTCCCCCCTTTTTTTTTTTTTGCGGTACGCGGGCCTCTCACTGTTGTGGCCTCTCCCGTTGCAGAGCACAGGCTCCAGATGCGCAGGCTCAGCGGCCGTGGCTCACGGGCCCAGCCGCTCCGCGGCATGTGGGATCTTCCCGGACCGGGGCACGAACCTGTGTCCCCTGCATCGGCAGGTGGACTCTCAATCACTGTGCCACCAGGGAAGCCCAGACAGGGTCCCTTTAACCCTTCCCTTTCCTGCCTTTCCCCACAATCACTTGAGCCTCTCAAGGAGGAGACTGATATTCCCTTGATAGGACCCCAAGCCTTGCAATCCTTCCTTCCTTGCCCCCTCTTTCCTCCATAGACTTTGTCCTCAAAGAAGAGCAGCACCTATGGGCTAACTTCCAATCGAGTCAGATCCAGGCTCGCACATGCTCTATTAGGGGATTCCAGAACACAGAGGGTCCTAATCCAAAGACATGGATGGATGGATGGGTAGCTAAAGCTGGAGAGAGTAAAACTGAAGCCTCAGGGAGCCAGGAAAAGCCCCGTTCTTCCCAATTCCCCTTTCTAGAAGAAAAAGACCAAGCCATCCTCCGGGTCTGCCAAGTTGCTGCTGGCAAGCCTCCAGAGCACGTCTGGCCCCCCAGGGCCCTGGCATCCCCTGCGAGCGTCCCACATGCACACTCCAAGCAGCCTTTCCAAATGCTACCCATTGCACCGCTGAGTGGTGTGCCACCCCCGCCCCCAAGGCATGAGCTCATCCTGCAAGGGCGTGGGGGGGGGTGAGGGAGGGAGGGCTGCCGTAGCTCCAGAGAGGGGCGGGACTTGGAGAGGGCCCAAGAAGAAGGGCCGCAGGAAGGCCCCTGCGCATCCCCAGGTGGGGAGCGGCACCAGAGGACCTGGGGGAGTGGGGTGCTAGTGCACCAGCCAGTACTAACCAAGCAGCTCCAGGTTTCTGTGCAAGGTCAAGAGCTTTCCTTGACGTACCTCCACTTCCCCTCAGCTGCTTATTGCTTCCACAGCAGCCCGCTTTGAACCCACCAGCTGCACAGCTGGAGCCAATGCAGAAGCAACGGGCAGGACACGGAGCTCCACCTGGCGGCCGCACTCCTGTCACCCGTCTGGGGGTATGCTGTGGTGGAAGCGTGGGGGCATGTCTGTGTATTTGCGTGCCTGCACCGTGTCGTGCCTGTGCAGCTGTGTCTATATTGGCGTTGTGCGTGTGTATCATGGCAGTACCGTATTGCGTATGTGTGCCGTGGGTCTGCGATGTGTTACACGTGTATTCCATCTATCCCGTGCTTGGGGAGCCTGTATCTAATCTATATTGTGTGTCATATGTCTACGCCACGTTGTGTGTCTGTATCTTCTCTGTGTTTATACTGCCCGTGTATGCACCTGTGGCTTAGCCTCCTACTGGAGGCTGGGGTAGAGATCAGTGCACCCCTCGTGCGCCTACCAGCACCCCAGCCTTGCTACATTCCGGCTTCCTGCCAGCATCTATCTGGGGACTAGGGCTGCCACCTCTTTGGTAGGGGAGGGGATCTGTGGACAACCATTCTCTCCACCACAGAGACTACCTGTCCCAGCACTGAAGAAAGCTGGGAATGTTCCAGAACCTTTTTCAGGCCCAAAGAAGGAAACTGGGCACTGGGGGTGAAATGGCTCCCTCTCTCAACTCCCAGCCCCAGATGGGCCTACAGGAAGTTGCAGCCACCTGAGTTTCAAAGTTGGAAGGACTGGAGCCCTTCTCCACAGGAAGGAGCTGCTGCACAGGGGGTTAAGCTCTGACCTTGGAGCTGGGCCACGGGATGTATCCGGAGCTCTGCCAAAGGTGTCCCCGTTGAGGTCACTAGAGGGCGCGATTGTGCTGATTGTTAGGGGTAGTGTCTCTAGAAAGTACAGAATTCCAAAACTTCCCCCTGGCTCAGAGAGGGAGGGGGTTGAGGAAGACAGAAGGAAAAGGATACAGACCCTAAGCCGGGCCTTTCCTTCACCCTCACCCCAAGCCCTTCTGTTTTGAGGCTGAGTTAGGGAGTCAGGGCCACTAACGCATGTCCGCCCCCCTCCAGGGTGTAAGATCTGTGTAAGAGCCCTACGGCGCTTTTCAGGGGCTTGGTTACAGGGGCAGATTCTCCACTTGCGCTTCTCTTTTCCTCCCTGTTCCCATTCCCATGAAATAAAAGTAAGGCCACCCTGCTGAAAGAGATGAAATGTGTGTAGTGGTTGTGGGTTTGTTTTGTACAGTTTTCCTCCAAATTAGAGGCACGCCAAAAAGTATGATTTAAAAGGGGTAAATTGGGGGGGCTCTCCTTTCGTGAATCTGTTTTTCATTACCAAGAATAAATGGACCCACTTCCTAAAATGTCACCACCATCTTAGAAACCACCTAGTCCAAACCCATCATTTGAAAGACAAGGAAATTGAGGCCCAGAGAGGGGCAGAAACACTCAGACCAGAACACTGGCTTCTGGACTCCCAAGGTTGGTTCCATCCCAGCTCCTGGTCCTCTAGTCCCTAAAAAATCTTCCTTCTCCAAATCCAGGACCCTCCCACCTCAGGGCAAAATCCTGGCCTCCATCTCCACTGTGTGGGCTCCAACACCGTCCTATTCCATCTCAGTGATCAGGCGCCCAGGCCTTTCCGTGATTTCCATTGCCCACCAGGAGACTGTTCATCTCTTTCCAGTCTTCAAGCTCCGCTTCCCCTCATTTTGCTTCGCGCCCGCAGACCCAGCTGTGGCCACGCCATCTTGCCCCTCCTCGCATCCCCCTGGGTGCAGCGCAGATTGCCCCAACCTGCAGATAATTGACCGACTGTGCAAATCAGACACGGATCCATCGCATTGTTTAACGTTTCCAATTAAACTCTGGGTTAGGCTGTATTAGTGACTCCAGTAATCACCGGGGATGTAAATGCAAACGCCTTCCAAAGTCGCGGAGCGCGGGAGGAAGCGACACATTCTGGGAGGAAATGGAAGCAGACTGCCAGACACGAGGGTTCATCTGGTACCCCTAAATCAGATTTGAAATGTATGGCTGTCACTTGATCCGAGGCCCAGGTTTCACACCTGAAATGGAGGTCTCTGGCCCTGGGCGCACCGCGGCCTGCCCTTTCCCGCCCCCTGTCGGAGAAGCCGCGTAATGCTGAGCTGGCAGTCGAGTTCACCCCAAGGCCCTGCAGAGGGAACTGCCTAGCCTCTGGCCGGTGGCGAGCTTGGGGGACAACAGGGCAGCTGAAGCTTAAGCTGCATCCTAGATGCCTCAGCAGCTTCACTTACCTTCTAGGGCAGTGGTTTTCGCCGTCCCCGGTCTGCACAGGGTCCCGGGGCCCCTGGGAAGGAGGGCTTTCTTTTTGAGCACAGGCAGAGATACCCCCATGCCTGAAGCAGGGGCCCCAGACCTGGCCCTGGACCACCCCAGGTAAAAGCAGTCAACCTACCTGTCTCGGTCAGATTCGAAGCTCCCCCAGTCCATTCTGGGGCCCTGGCCCCCCACTCCCTTCTCCTTACCCAGGAGGAAGACCCATTTGTAGAGGCTGCTGCTCATCGAGTTTCTTCTTCTTCCCTCGACCAAAGCTACTGGCTCCTGAAGGTTGGGTTTCACCAGTGAGAATGCTATTGATTCCCCAAGTACGGAGCAATTGTCCCCCTAAGTCTGGACTGAGCCACAGGTGCCCCAGCCACCCAAACTGCCCCCAGTCCACCAGGGAAATCAGGGCCTTTGGGCTCCTGGTAAGATGATGGCTTTTTTCTTCTCTCTCTCTTTGGCTTTGCTCCTATCTACTCCCCTGACCTTACCTACCTACTCTATCTGATTTCTAGATCTGATTTTTTTTTTTTTTTGGCCTTGGCTATCCACTTTGACTTCATAGTAGCTTAGTCTCTGACTTCATAATAACAGAGTCTCTGATGAGGGCAGCACCTCCCAATCCCCGAAGTTATTCCTCATTTCCATCTCTTGTCACGTCTGTCTGCTCCCTTCCCCCGAAAGACCTCAGAGCAACCTGTGGGAATGGTCAGCTACTTGGAACGTCCTTAGGGTGTTGTGGCCCCATGCCTGTACCTCTGTCACAGGCAAACCCCCTTTTTCTGTGAGGTCTCTCCTACAAGGTCCCCCCCTGGCCTCGAGATTCGCAGCTGTTGGCTTTTACCCGCCCCCCCCAGTCTCTGGCTATTTTGCCTCTTTCCCGGGGGGAGGAGGCTATGATATTTGTATCCAGAAACGGAGGCTTACATGGCTCTCTCCAAGCCCTGGCCTGTTAATCGCCCATTACCATATTAAGCCCCTTTGCCCAAAGGTGTCCCTGATTAAAGGCCTCAAGAACCAAATGACAGACCTGCCCAATTATAATTTTGCAGATGGCCCAGTGAAAACCACACTGACCTTTACACCTCGGTCATTCCAGAACAGGGCCACAGTGTTGTCACCGACAGGAATGGACTTCCTTCTGTTCCAACACCTCAGACAGCCATACAGTTGGCCTGGATTTGAGTCTGCAAAACCATGAGGGGAGCGAGACTAACATGGCTAAAGGCTTCCCTGCTGAAAACCATTTTTTAAAAATAGCACTGCAACCGCCCCCTTCATGCTTCCCAAAGCCAAGCCACTCACCCTTCTCTCCTTCGCTTCTACAGACCACAGCCCAGAACCCTCAAGTCCAGAGTCTGGCACTGGATTCTGGAAGGTGGGACCAAAAGAACAAGTGGAGCCTCTGGCTCCTTCCCTGCAGGCACCGCCCTCCCACCGCTCCGCACTCCACCCCTCCACAACCACCGAGGGAAGGAGAACCTGCCAGAGCGAGAAATCAAAAAGGTCCAATCCCTCCGAAAGTGTGGCAGGAATCCTGCCAGAGCAAGAATCGAAAAGGTCCAGTCCCTCCGAAAGTGTGGCAGGAACCTTGCCAGAGCCAGTTCACAAACTGAGGGCAAGGCCCCCTGCAAGCTGACGGGGACAGGGAAGGGGGGCAGTGGACCTGATGACCCTGCTCCCCAAAGACAAAGGCCAACTGAGGGACCCCGGGTTTTCTAGGGACATTACTGCATCATTCTAGTCCTCACAGGAGAAGAAAAGAGTCCTCCTCTGGTTGCCCTACCCCACCAAAAAGGGGGAGGGGGAATATAGAAAAATAAAAGAAAGGGGGGAAAGGCGCCCGTGTAAGAAAATCGTCACTTTTTCTGTTTGCTCCGGTTGGGCTGTTCCCCCTCCCCCGGACTTGCCGGGGCCGCGGCCACACCCCCTCGCCTTGTGGGGGTAGGGGGCTGCCGTCGCTGCTACAGTGGCTGGGGGAGGGAGGCGGGAAGATGGTATAAGACTTACAGCCTGACGTAGCTCCGGGGGCGGATTTAGCCTCAAGCGGCCCAGGCCCCAGTAAGCGAGTCTAGGGCTTGACCCACCGAAGGGGCCCTGGTCCTCCAGGAATGGCCCCGACACACCCACTTGTCCGCGTTCGCAAGCCGAGATCGTGTACACGGTGCGCCGGGTGTCAGGGCTCTGGGGGAGCCACGTAGGGGACTCGAGGCCGGGGCGCCACGACAGCGGGAGGGGGGTCCAGGCAGGCAGAGAATCTGCCCGGCCGGCTAAAAGCAGAGCCCAGCCGCCACCCCCTTCCCCAGAGCGAGCCGGGTGCCACCCATCGCGGGATTTACCTGCCACTGGTCCAGCCACCCCGTCCAGACCTTGCCTCTCCCTCCGAGCGCTCGGGCTGGCTGGCGGGGCTGGGGCGCCACAGCCCCGCGGCCGCAGCCGCAGCCCCGGGCTCGGCCCGCTCCCCACCCTCCCGGCTCTCCTCCCGGCCCCGCACACTCGCTCCGGGCCGGGGAAAGCTGCAGCCCCCCGCGCGAGACCCCAGACGGTCCGCCGCCCACAGCTGCACGCCCGCGGTCGAGCCGTGCTCGGCAACAGCTCCCTCGCCCTGCTCCGCTATGACGTCACCCGGGCTCTGCACCGCGCGGAGGCCAATCAGAGCCGGAGCAGAAAACTAAAATCACCCTGAGTGGGCTACTGGGGACCAATCTTTTGTTTCCAGGCAGGAAGCGCCGGGAAGGAAAAAAAAAAATGAAGGGGAGGGAACAGGGAGAGGGAAAGGAAAAGGAGATGGAAACTTCTACACTGTCAGGGTTGTCTAGACAGAGGTGTGGCCCTCGAGAAAGAGGCGCACCTGACAGTGGGAGGGGAGGGCGGTTATTGAGTATATCTTCCTCAACTGCCCCCGCAGGAAGACTGGGATTTCAGATACATTTTCAGGGGAGGAAATCTGTCCAGCTACACAAGCACTTTTTACTGGGGGCAAATGGTTTGGATTTGGGACACCACCTGTCAGGCAAGCAGTTTACACCGATGGAGTCTCCAGAAACCACAGTAAACTGAGAGGCAGGTATGGCAATGGGGTTCAAAGAGATGGCAATCTAGATAGGAAAACTACCTTTCTGCACATGAAACACACATTTTTAAAACAGCATTATAGGGGCTTCCCTGGTGGGGCAGTGATTAAGAATCCACCTGCCAATGCAGGGGACACTGGTTCGAGCCCTGGTCCGGGAAGATCCCACATGCTGCAGAGCAACTAAGCCTGTGAGCCACAACTACTGAGCCTGCGCTCTGGAGCCCGCGAGCCACAACTACTGAGCCCACGTGCCACAACTACAGAAGCCCGCGTACCTAGAGCCGGTGCTCCGCAACAAGCCACCGCAATGAGAAGCCCACGCACCGCAACAAAAAGTAGCCTCTGCTCACCGCAAACAGAGAAAGCCCACGCACAGCAACGAAGACCCAACGCAGCCAAAAAAATAAAAATAAAAACAGCATTATACAAAAAGAGAATGATTAATCTACTTCAAATACAATATATATGTGTGTATACACACACACACATATATATAGTTATATTAACAATTGTTAAGATGTGGCTGTTTCTGTCCATCCTTTCCCTAAAACCTCCCATGGCATATCTTGTCTTTAAGAAAAAGTTCAAATTTTTGCCCATGTTGAAAGCCTTCTAAAATCTAACCTCAAATGTCGTCTCTTGGGCTTCCCTGGTGGCGCACTGATTGAGAGTCCGCCTGCCGATGCAAGGGACACGGGTTCGTGCCCCGGTCCGGAAGATCCCACATGCCGTGGAGCGGCTGGGCCCGTGAGCCATGGCCGCTGGGCCTGCGCGTCCGGAGCCTGTGCTCCGCAACGGGAGAGGCCACAACAGCGAGAGGCCCGCGTATGGCAAAAAAAACACAAAACTGTCATCTCTTGCTACTCCAAAATCCAACCGCCCTAGGATTTGGCTAGATTATGTAAATTAGCGTAAACCCCAGCAAGGAGACAGTAAGCTGTCATCAAAAATGACCAAAAATGCAAAATAATAAGTACATTTGAATTACAATGATGTAAAATATGCCTACACACACACACAAAAAATTAGAGATGAACATAAAATTATAATAGTTGGGTTAAAGAAGTAGAATTATTGGTGATTTTTCTTCTTCACTTTGAAACTTCTTTTTATAAAGATAAATGTGTCCTCACATAGTTAAATGGTCAAGATGGGTCATGACCCTCCCCAGTGCACTTCTATCCAATTTTCTCAACACTGCATAATATCCAGCAATCATTTTGCTGTAATGTCAACAAAATAAGTTTCAAGACCAAGAGTGAACAAATACATCTGCCAGGGTCCTCTTAGGAAAAGTCACACAACAGGCCTCTAGATTCACCAGAGACAACATCTGGGGAAGTTGGAGATTGGGATTCCTCTTTGGACTAATTCATGTTAAATTCTGATGATATTGGGAATTGGGAAATGAATAATAACGACCCTTCAAGTCTACGACAAAGCAAGAAAGAGGGAGGCAAAGACTAAGTAAACCACATATTCTTAAGACTTTTTTAAGAATCACTTTGCATTTTACTTTTTATTTTCCTTAATTAAAAAATATATTTATGTATACATGAGTATTACATGAATTTTGCAGAGCTGGGATTTGTGTCTAGATCTGAGTACAAAACCCATGCTCTTTCTAATATGATGTGTGGTATTACTGATTTTGTTAAAATACATATTTGCTTTAAAAAAAAATCTGAGTATACCAGCTTGATTTTTTTTTAATCAGGCATTTTAAAAAGGCTTTTTTTTTTGGTGTGGTTACTGTCTTCTAATGCAAAAACTCCCATCACCCTCCTCCTCAAATCCTTGATTAATAGGTTTAAATCAGGATGGTTCTGCTTCCAATGATTTTACAGATATCTTTTTTTTTTTTCTTTTTTTTTGCGGTACGCGGGCCTCTCACTGTTGTGGCCTCTCCCGTTGCGGAGCACAGGCTCCGGACGCGCAGGCTCAGCGGCCATGGCTCACGGGCCCAGCCGCTCCGCGGCATGTGGGATCTTCCCGTATCAGGGCACGAACCTGTGTCCCCTGCATCAACAGGCGGACTCTCAACCACTGCGCCACCGGGGAAGCCCCAGATATCTTTTAAATTAACTTCGGGGTTAAAAAAAGCGCAACCCATCACACTGATTTTTATTTTTACATCGTGGTAAACGTAATCTAAAAATCACTGATATAAATGAATGTCATTTACTTAGTGTTACATCTCTGATTTGTAAAATGCGCTTCTCTGGGTTATTTTAAACAATAAGAACACTTAAAAAAAAAGAAATAGAAAATATAACTGGATTTTCCTGGCTAATGATCTAACTTGAGTCTTCTAGGCTATTGACTTAAATTGTAATTAAAAGGTATTTGATTTCACTCTAATCCTCCCATATACCTCAGCTATACTTCAGAGCTATTTATGCAATCACCGCACATGGTTATTTAAACATTTCATGCGTGTATTTCTTCTCTCCCTGGTGATTATAGAAACTAGCACAGGGCCAAAATCCTATTAGGTGCTTGACAAGTTAAAGCATAGTGGTATCATAGAAAGAGGACTGGACCTAGGAGCGGGAATCGACACAAACACTTCAGTCTTCCTGTGAAAAGGTGATAACCTATTTCATTCTTGATACCATACAGCAGTCTTCACTGCTGCTGGGGTTTGTCCTCCAGGAATATAGGATAACTGCATGGGACCTTGCGGGGAAACTGAAATGTCTTAAAGATTTCATCTGTGTTCATCAACTCCCTTCTCCAAGCTCATTGATTTAAGGATACAACAACACTACCATAATAACCTCTTTTTGTGTGTCTGTCTTTTGCGGTACGTGGGCCTCTCACTGTTGTGGCCTCTCCCGTTGCGGAGCACAGGCTCCGGACGCACAGGCTCAGCGGCCATGGCTCACGGGCCCAGCCGCTCCGCGGCATGTGGGATCTTCCCGGACCGGGGCACGAACCCGCGTCCCCTGCATCGGCAGGCGGACTCTCAACCACTGCGCCACCAGGGAAGCCCCATAATAACCTCTTGGCACGTGTATCCTGCTCCTTAGGTTACACACCAGTTTTGTCTCTCCCCGTTTGATCCTCACAATAACCACGACAGTGTACTGTGGCAATTATGATGACCTGCATTTCACAGATGAGTGAATGGAGGTCTGGGGTTGAAAGTAGCCTGTTCAATGCCTCCGAGAGATGGTCCTAGAAATCAGGTCTCCCAACTGTCAGTTCTGTTCCTTCTACCACCCTACATGGCAACTTCAGTTGTATTTCTCCTTTGGCTCCCACCGATCCAGTCAGCCCTTTCAGTCGCAGGAGAAGTGAGATGGGGCTTGTAGCAACAGATGTAAACTAAAACGAATATCTTCAAACTGTTCCAGCCAAATCCCTGCTAAAGGGAACCCACCAGGCAAAAGCAGCCTGGATGTTCTGGCTCCCTCTCCACCCCTGCCTCGAGTCCCAAAGCCAGAAATTATTCCCAGTAGTCGACTCTGGGTCTCTGTGGCTCTCAGTCTTCACAGCTTTTGCTGCAACAGCTGAACTTAAAAAAAAATCCTCCCTCCTGCTCTGAATACAAAAGAACCTGCCTTGCCAGCTAGCGCACAAGGCATTGGTTGGGCGCGCGGTGCCCACTCCTCTTTCATCTGGGCCTGCTCACTCTAACCTATTGTCATCACTGTAGTCAGGCCCTACTGGGCTCCTTCCCATCCCTTCCACCTTCTACTCCAGTCATTAGGGGCTCCAGCTGTCCTGAAGGAGGCAACGTGGTGGGTATCCTGCAGGGCAAAGGTCTCATCCCACATCCCTTAAAACCAGAGGCTAGGGAAAGAGGGAAGCCCATGGCTAGGGAAACACCATGCTCGTGGGTCTTCAGAGTTCTGGCCAGGGAATCAGGAGAGCCAGACTGTAGTCTAGCCTCTGGCTAGGAAACCTTGGGCAAGATTCGAATTTCCCTCAGCTTTAAATTTCTCCTTTGAGAAACCTGTCCTGCCTGTCTCCCTGGACTCTTGTATGGAGGCAAATGGCTAATGGAATATGAGTGGTTTAAACAGATTTCAGAGCTACACACCTCCTTAATAGACTGGACGAATCCCCATTTACATATACTCCCTGTATAGTGGAACCTCGGGACTGGGTGGTGGTGGTGGGCACTCCTCACCTTCCCTCACTATAATTAGTGCCCGTTAGAGACCTGCCCTGTAGAATCTACCAGCTTTCAGAAGCCCGCAGCCTCTGCCCTCCTCCCCTCCACGAGGGAGTTAGCGAAAGAAAAGCAGAAGACAATTAAATGCAAGTGGCTGTGGATGAATTAATATGAGAATTAGGAAGTTCCTCTCCTCTGACTTGGTTTTAATTAGCTCCACTTCCATGGTCCTACATATCAAACCATATTATTTAATTGAGCTGATGCTCTGTTTTGCTCCTAAGTGGATCACATTATACATTCCTTCCCCACGCACTCCGATCAGGCACTGCCCGAACCTAAGTCAAACTGCAGAGTGAATTTGGAAAGTTGGTTTCATTGCTGTCTCCATTTTACTAGGGGAAAAGAGAGAGAATGAGAAAGTAGAGGACAAAATCTAGGGGACAAAGAACCAAGGAGAGAAATAGAAAAACAAATCTTAATTTTTTTTTTTTTTTTGGACCGGCTGGACTATGATGTCATGCTTTCTCAGCTCACCTGTGATTGGCTGCTCAGTTCAGCATCTGCTGAGAGCTAAAGGCTGATTATTTGCCAGAGATACAGACCTTTCAGGGAAGCTTTGAATCATTGCTGGTTGTCGTGACAACCTGGGCAGTGTCTGCTCCTGATAACCACATAATGAGGTTGTCAGGAACAGAAGTGACCCCATCCCCACATCCAACCATCTGAAGTGGTGAGCAATAGAACATTTCTCTTAGGAGGCAAAGGGAAAAAAACCACCAGCAGGCGTGGTGGAGATCCCCTCAGGTCAGGTATGTCAGCCAAATCCTGGAGAAAATCTTCTTGAGGAGCTCCTCACCTAGCATCTGCAGGTTCCCATCTAAACCCCATTGTATTCACTATAATTCAGAGACCCAAGGAACAGGTGGTGGAGGGGTGAGGCATCTCTGCAAGCGTCCAGCAAAGCTGAACAGAGGGAAGTGAGAGTGGAATGCTAAATAGATTAGGGCAAGGTACATTACATCTCTTCAAAGGACACCATCATGGCATGGTTGAGGGCCAATCGAGGGCATATGTCAAAGATGGCAAGGCATGGCCGTACCCAGTCACCAAAGCCAGATACAAAGGGAGCTTGAAGAGGATGGGTTGTGTGCTTTTCTTCCTGATGCTTTCATTTCCCTGGAGGTCAACACCTCACTCTACATTATCTTGGGGCTCTGAATGTTCTCGAGAGGGAATATCAACTGCACCTTTGTGACACGTTATACATTCCTAGGACAATTTTATTAGCACCTACCAAGGACAAAGCACACAGCTAGGTGCTACAGATGCTACACAGACGAACCAAATCTGGACCATCTCCTCAAGGAACTTGGGATCTAGCTGGGGAGAAAAAATACAGACCCAAGTAACTGTGATACAAGACAGGTGTAGTAAGTACAATACTACAAGGAAAATCCAAAGTCCTCGATTTCAGAGAGGAGAGAATCACATCCAGACTGTTACATTCCAGCTCCAACCCATCTTTCCAGGTTCTTCTCCCACCAGTCCTCCTTTATACCCCAAGCATCAGCTCCATCAAACCAATATCTGTTTCCCTGATATGCCTTGACTTTCACACTTCTGTGCCTTTCCTCCTGCTCTTCCCTTTGCCTAGCATAGCTTTCTCTCTCCTTTCCCTACCTGGTGATATTTAACACGTATTTCCAGACCCTACTCAAATGGCATCTCTGTTGATGCACAAACGGTTCTGATATTTATAACCCCACAGGGATCTGTAACTGGTAGACATGGATGTTGACGGACATTACTCTTGGGTACCATCTTCAAATTCAGCGACATACAAGAGAACGTTGATATAACCAATTTTGGATTATTTGGGGGGAAGAGAATAGATAAAGTCACACTACTTTTAAAGAGGTCTTATTAAGATGATCAACACAAACACATCTTCTATAACTGTTTTCAATTTTGAAAGAGTTTAAGGCTCACAAGAAGTTGCAGAAATAGTACAGAGAGTTCCCAGGTATCCGTCAATGAGTTTTCCCCAATATTTTGATACATTGTATTATTTTATTTTACACGGCCATAGTACATTGTCAAAACCCTGGACATTGACATTGATATAGTAATAACTGAAATAAAAGCCTTTTTCAATATTCACCAGTTTTACACGCACTCTCCCATTAGATAATTTACCAACTCAGCTGAAAAGTAGCAAAACCATTCATTGTAGATCTGAGTGTCAACTTTCTTTTCCCCCTCAGGCCCATCCCCTCTGAAAAAGCCCAAAATCTGAGAGTCAAAACTTCAATCAGCTTGGACTAAGAAAAAAGAGCCCTGCCATTAATCAGGCTGGGAGGACAGACAAATAAAGTCAGCTGCAAAGTTAACAGAAAACACTTTCTCCCAAGGTTACACAGCAGTTGTAAAATGCCATAATGACCTCCGTCTTCTTTGAGTGACTACTACTATTGATACTTTCTTGCCAGCGATGGCCCAGACCTGCTTTGCTATTCTCATGTATTACTGGGAATACCAATTACTAAGCCACCCTTGCCTCATGACAGTACCCAATTCCTACTCAACCCTCCTTCTCCTGATCCTGCGTCCGAAGCTGCAACCAATCCAGAAGTCATCCCTGCTTCCTTAGACCCTCCTCAGCATCCTTCAGTGGGAACCCAAACACTACAAAAGATGTTCCCTCCTCCCTCTTCTCAAGAGTGGCACCCTATGGTTCCTCTGCAATGCACTTCCTCAATGCATCAGGTCAATACATTTGACTTTGTCCAACTACAGTCTTGTCTCTGGTAGCCTTTGGCTGATTAAGCTTTAACGTAAATAACGCGATAACCAACCTATGGCTATCTGGAAGGCCCCGTGAATTACCAGGAGTTAGCCACATTTCCTTGAATCTACCTAGAGTCACACACTACACCTAAAACTGAGATTTACGTAGTAGGTGCCCAATAAATTCTCACTGAGTGGACATGGGATTGTCACATATCAGATTCGTTGGAATGGTACTGGACCCAGGGGACAAAAGCCCAGAGAAACAGTATTGCATAGAAGTTCAACATGCAGACTCTGAAATTAATCTGCTGATATTCAAATTCCAGATTCACTATTTAACAGCTTTGAGACCCTGGCAACTTATTGAGCCTTTCTGAACCTCAATTTTCTCATCTGTGAAATGGGGATCTAATAGCACCTCCTTCTTAGGGTAACTGGGAAGATTAAATATAGATTAAATGCATGTAAGGTGGGAAAGCTTTAGGGTAGTGGGTCCCAATTTGCTGCACTTGGAATCATCTGGTGATCTTCACAAAATGCTGGTGCCTACCCCCGCCCAGAGATTCTGATTCAATTGTTTGGCATGAATCTGGGCATTAGGGTTTTTAAAAATCTTACACTCTAATCTCCTCTGATTCTAATGTGCAGTAAAGTTTGGGAAGCACTACATTCAGGATTTCATTACTTAAGGATTATCTTTCCTCCTTAGGTTAGTGGGTAACCTCTCGCCATCTCTCTCAGGGCCAGGAAGTAGAATTGGGGAATTTTCCCAAAGGGCAGGCAGGCATTTAAGTTTGATTCTCCCTCAGGCTTTACCCAGCTTTTTCCTGCAATCCCCACCCCAACTGCCAGATGGTTTGTTCGACTTGGAAAAAAAAAAACACAGCCCTTTTCTTCCACGTGCAGAACAAAGTGATGAAGACTCTGAATATTGGGATCAAACTGCAGCTGTATTCATCTTTGTTTTTTTTATTTTTTTACATCTTTATTGGAGTATAATTGCCTTACAGTGGCATGTTAGTTTCTGCTTTATAACAAAGTGTTTGTCTCCTCTTTCCCCCTTCCCAAATACAGCTCAGTCACACTTCAAATCAAGCGGTCTCAAGTGTGACTTTAAAAACAAAGTTAAGGGAATTCCCTGGTGGTCCAGCGGTTAGGACTCCATGCTTCCACTGCAGGGGGCACGGGTTCGATCCGTGGTTGGGGAACTAAGATCCCACATGCCGTAACATGGCCAAAAAATAAATAAATAAAAATAAAGTTAGAATTGAAAAAAAAAGTTAATACGTGCACGCAGGATTGGCTGGCCGTCACAGACGTGGTTGATAGATGCAGATCTCCCTGTGCCGTTGTCCCATCTAGGTATGCACCTGTTGATCCTCATAACCAATCCTTATTTTGTTATAATCCAGGAACTGGTTACGTTCAATGCTCTCCGGTGTTCACTTGACCAGGTCACTTGTTGGGGAAGGGACATCCGAAACAGCTCGCCCCTCCGCCCCTTTGAATCAAGCAAGCTAATACCTTCCCTACCCAGTAAATAATAAATATGAATTAACTGATGAACTTTAAAGGTCAGTTAAAAAGTGAAGTTTAAAATATGTTCATGTTGATTTTTTACAAGTGGTTCACCACCTCCCCTCCTTATTCATTCCGGCGGCTAATATG
This sequence comes from Pseudorca crassidens, assembly GCF_039906515.1. Taxonomy (NCBI): domain Eukaryota; kingdom Metazoa; phylum Chordata; class Mammalia; order Artiodactyla; family Delphinidae; genus Pseudorca; species Pseudorca crassidens. The sequence goes on from NC_090317.1 coordinate 36,486,207, forward strand.
GAAAATTTAACGAATTCTGACATGCCAGGCTCAAGTTTACTGCCAAAAAGGGAAGGGGGCAGGTTGCTAGGCGAATTAATACTATAAACATAGGAAAGTGACAGCCTGCTATGGGAGTATGCTAACACGCAGGTTTTAAGCACCACTTTGACTGCACTTTGCATTCAAATGACCAGTATGCTAATTACAGTCCTTATCTGTTTGTTCAAGGCCTTAAGAGTCTTGGAAGCTCAGAGCACAGACCCCAGCCAGCAGTTGGACTGCACGTTTGTGGAAATAATAACATGGCATTTCTCTAAACATATTTTCAAATTCAAGCTTCTTACAAGTCGAGATTGGCTTTTCCCCCATTCAGGGAATTAGTGAGGCTTAACTGTGTTCACTATGGTGCCGGCCCACACAAACCCCTGCTAACAAAGGCTCTGACTCTTCCTTGAGCACTGCTGCTTGGGGCAGATTTCCATGGTAATTTGCTGGTTCTCTTTTGAAAGACGTGGGGCGTCTTTGGAAACGGGAGGAGGGTGTACTTTCTCACTAATCTTGGGATCGTCTTTGACCCTTTTTAATTTTCACCACCCATGTAAGGCGAGAAAGACTCTTAACCCGGCTTTTTGTAATTTAAAAAGCAAACTGCCCCCTCATTCTGTTCTTGAGAGGGAGGTAGAGAGACAGAGCATCACTCTCCCTCTACTCTAGTTGAAATTATCAGACATTTATCAAAGCTACATTGGGGGTGGGGAGCTGAGGATTTATCACCCTTCCCCCCAGGCTCTATTTGGATTTGTCTGCTGGAGGTGGGTGATGGTGAAAGTTACCGTGTTCTAGTTATGCCACACAGCCCTCAAATTCCTTAGATTTTTAGTTAACTCTAAATGATCTAGACTCCCCATAACAGCAGCCTCAAATAATAAATTTATTATTTTTTTTTACTATATTCCACTTTTTTAAAAAGCCTGTCCCACACACACAACACACACACACATGTTGACATCTGAGTCATCTCTCTAGAGTTTGAGACAATGATCCATGGACATGACAGGTCTGTCCTAAACAAAATTATAAACTAGTCTTAGTATGTTTTTTCCCTTCCCGTGTTCCATTCTTCCTCTCAGGGACTTCTCCCAGCCACCCAGAAGCCCAGTGAACTAAGGTTGCTGCCCATTTCCTTCCTGGGTCTGTGAAAAAGGAAATCTGATTGACTTCTTCTCAGTACAGTCTTAGCCATTCCATGTATTGCTTCTTTTAGATATCTGCATTTAGGAATGAAGTGCACAGGTGAAAATATAGAAGCCAGTGTAGGTTTGCGGGGGGTGGATGAGAAAGGCACGTTTTTGGTGAAGAAAAAGAGCCTGCTGAAGAGACCGTCCCACAGTCAAGTTTGGTTCCGATGCGGGCCAGGGTTCTCAGACATCAGAACTCCATGATTTCAAAGACAGACTTCTGCATTCATACACGTAAGCAAGACTTTTCATCAACTCCAAGAAACTGAAGACAAAAACAGGGCTTTTGGTCAGAGAGAAATTTAAAATGCCTCTCAGGGCTGATGACCCTCAGCTTTCTGGTTAATTTCAACCTGACCATATTAGGAGTCTAGGCCAGTCCCTGCCTCAAGAACATCTGTCTTCACTGCTGTGCAACTTTATGCGTCCAGATATAGAAGGCTGGGGGTGATAGTGCGGTTGGGGAGCAATCTCGTGGCTATTTTAGCAGAGGCTTGAGATAACCTGGATTAAAACAGACTGGCTAAATTGGAAAGCCACTTTCTGGTCTGGGGATTTTGATTGGCTACAATACACCACTTTACTTTTAAATAACATCTTCATTTTTAAACACTCAAGTTCTCTTGTTTAAAAAATGACATTTAAAAATAATTCAGCACTTGAAGATAAGTTGGATGTTTTCTGCAACTTCGGGAAAATCTGCTTGTACTGAAAAACAAAAATAATAATCAAATACATTTTCCTCTAAGCAAGGCTCCTAGGGAAAGGGGTAATAGTTTTTCCAAAAATCTACTGTGCCAAACCACACAAAAAAGGAAGGCACAGGAAAAAAACAAAGGAATTCCCTGGCAGTCCAGTGGTTAGGACTCTGCGCTTTCACTGCCGAGGGCCTGGGTTCAATCCTTGGTTGGGGAACTAAGATCCCGCAAGGCACACAGCACAGCCAAAACAAAAACAAACAGAAAACAAAAATACAAAACAAAATAAAACCTCACACATTCCCCTGGAATAGTGACAGCATAGTTTCGAAGTTTCTGAACCAGAAAGGCAAATAAACTACAGAAAGGTTTAGAGGCTCAAGGACTCGGCTACTGGGCTAGGTGTTCTGAAACTCCCCTGGGTGCGAACCATTCACAAGCTCCATTCCATAAGCTAGAGCTTATCAGTTACTCTGCTCAACTAGAAAATGATTGGGTGCCATCCATCCACATCACAGAAAGGGAGGCAGGTCCCAAAGAAGCATCCTAGAGGAGATGACGATATCTGATGCATAGCTTGAGCTGAGAATGGAGTATGAAAATCCCTAAGGACAGAAGACACAGAGGATAAGCAGCCCGTGTTTAAAAGCTGCCTCACAGTTGGAGCTAAACTATTTACAACCTGTGATTAGTTTTATTTCAATTCATTTCATTTCATTTAACAGTCACTCCTTTTCTTCAATAGCCCAGAGGAAGAGAAAATTAATTGAATCCAGTGAATCAGTAACCTCTTGAACACATTATTTTATATGCAATGGAGTGATAGGGCTCTGAGCTAGTTTCCCCAAAAGTCAAGTCAAACAGGCCTAGTCCCTGCCCTCTGGACGCTCACAAAGACAGATAATCCAGGAAGGAACAGAAATGTGTGTGCAAGAAATACTGGACAAACATTGTGCAGTATCAGTGGCCACCTGTGAATATTTCATGGACACTTCTGAATGGACCAGCCAGTCCTCTCCAGCACACTGTGGGGTTGGTGAATGTTATATGTCAAGATATGCAGATTAATTTTAAACACGAGATTAATCAGGATGGGTACATCTGCACTCAAAAAGATAAAAATGATTTTGAAATTGCCTTTTATTCGTGTCATGGGCAAAAGAGATGACTGTCCAGAAATGAAATAAATAAGATCAATGCTTGACGGCAAGGCCATGTTCACTGCTATCTATCGAGTGCTTAGCACTCTGCCAGGTATCTAGAGGTGTGCAGTACTGATGAACCAAGCGAAAGACATGCTGTATAAGGAAAAGAGTTGGTGCGTGCAGTGGGGAAAGCATGGGGCAGTGGTGGGTACCGCTCGGGTGGAGAAGCCCTCCCTTGCTCACTGTCAAGAGCATGGCATTGCACGTTCCGGAATGAAAAAATGGGAGGTGAAGTTTTATGTGCAACAGTTGATCAAAGAGGCCAAGAATTGGCTGTGACAAAAACACAGGAAGAAGGAAGGACATAAACAACAATATAACTCATCAGTTCAGATGTTAGATGGTATTGAGAGTGGCAAAGGAAGGAGGGACGGTACCACTTAAAACAGAGGTTAAAGAGAACAGAAAGAGTTCGTGCTAATAATCGGGGGAAAGAGAAGAGACCAAAAACTAGCCCGGTAACGAGTGAGAGAGGTTATGGAATGAATAATGATTCAAGTTTACAAGAGTGGCGCCTTTTGAAAAGTCAGCTTTCAGACAAATGAATAAACTAATTTAAGCAAGCAGCAAGTCATGAAGGCCTCATAAAAATAACCATCAGCTAGAATGAGGTAAGGGACTACTCAGGAAATGCGAGCCAACTCAGTGAGCCAGCAGCTATGATATACGAAATCATAAGAAGGAAAAGACTGGTTATACCTTCTGTGCCGTATTCGGATTTATGGGAAAGAAATGTCAAAAGCCACGACAAGAAAAACAAACAGGAAGACCTCATTCATTTGAGCCCATCCAATTTAGTTTTGTGATCATTCCAGACCTAGGGTGGAATAAAGTTATCTTTTGCATTTCCTACCAAAGAACTGTTTGCTAAGTAAACTACTAGTGTTCATGTCAGACAGGATGTAACCAGTTTGGGAAAAGATCATTTCTTTTAATTATTTCTGTGGCATTAATTTCTATATCCATGTCCTAATCATCAACGTGTCTCATTCATTCAATGAGCAATCTTTTTTTTAGTACCATCTATTATGTGTCGGGAAGCACTACATATAGATAGAACTATATCTGTATTCCTGCCCTCAAGAACCTCATACTCAGGGATCAGAGATGGAGGAGGGGGATTAGAGGGAAAAAGCATCCATTTAAAAATCATTATTCAGATTCTTTTCCCATTCAGGCTGTTACAGAATATTGAGCAGAGTTCCCTGTGCTGTACAGTAGGTCCTTGTTGGTTATCCATTTTAAATACAGCAGTGCGTACAAGAATTTGAAAAAGAATAGTTACATGTATAACTGAATCACTTTGCTATACACCTGAGACTGTCACAACACTGTTAACCAACTATACTCCAATATAAAATAAAAAGTTAAAAAAATCATTATTGAATGTCTACTGTATGTCATGAGAAATGCTGTATATTTGACCTATGTAACCTGCATTTCCCCATGTACACGGGTACAAATGAATTTACCGTAATAGTAATAACTCAAGTAAAACTTGCCTCCTCTTGGCACAGTGGGGAACAACAGAGAATCTTTTCTTTTTTTCCCCAACCAATTACTATTGGCTTTCTCTTCCTCCAAACTAACATCCCACAGGCAAATGGAGCAGCTAAATCTCAGGAAGAACCTGCCAGAATCAGCCCCTGCACCTCCATCCTCATCCCACCCCGAAGGTCTTCTTAATAATTAGAAACTTCCCAAGAGCCCCTTGGTGTCTAGATGAAGCTTAGCTGTCTAACACCCAGAACACTCCAGAAAACATTTTGAACCTTTATTAACTGTTAGGTCTCAAGTTTCCCCAAACCATACCTGACCTTGATCACACATGAGATCACATACACTTTAATAACTCGCATCGCACTGACTCGTGTCCCCCACTTGCTCAGTCCCCCTTACTGTTTCCCCAGTTATTTCTGAGAATCCTCAAGAACAGTTCTTTTCTGTTATTCTTCTACTCCCTCTCTTCTCACAAATGTCAACTGCCAGCAAATTAATTGAACAAATGTTTCTTAGGTACATACTATGCACCAGGCACTGGCCCAGCTGCTGGGAATCCAGCGGGGACCGCTGACAGAAGCGTCCCTCTTCTTACGGAGCTCACATTTTTTACATCTTTATTGGGGTATAATTGCTTTACAATGGTGTGCTAGTTTCTGCTTTATAACAAAGTGAATCAGTTATACATATACATATGTTCCCATATCTCTTCCCTCTTGCGTCTCCCTCCCTCCCACCCTCCCTATTCCACCCCTCTAGGTGGTCACAAAGCACCGAGCTGATCTCCCTGTGCTATGCGGCTGCTTCCCACTAGCTATCTACCTTACGTTTGGTAGTGTATATCTGTCCATGCCTCTCTCTCGCCCTGTCCCAGCTCACCCTTCCCCCTCCCCATATCCTCAAGTCTGTTCTCCAGTAGGTCTGTGCCTTTATTCCTGTCTTACCCCTAGGTTCTTCATGACACTTTTTTTCTTAAATTCCATATATATATGTTAGCATACGGTATTTGTCTCTCTCTTTCTGACTTACTTCACTCTGTATGACAGACTCTAGGTCCATCCACCTCATTACAAATAGCTCAATATCGTTTCTTTTTATGGCTGAGTAATAGTCCATTGTATATATGTGCCACATCTTCTTTATCCATTCATCCGATGATGGGCACTTAGGTTGTTTCCATCTCCGGGCTATTGTAAATAGCAGAGCTCACATTTTTAATGAGAGACAGTCAGGGGCGGCCCCTCCACCCCTCGCCAGCAGCTGGAGGGAGCCTCTGGCTGTGGGAACACGGAGGCCCCTGCTGGGGTGGGGTGTGGGTTCCTGGGCGCTCACAGCTGCAGATGAGCAAAAGCCCATGAAAGATGCCACCCTCCCTTCCAGAAGCTTTGGCTGAAGCCATCTACGGGTCTACCCAGAAAGGTAGAAACGCCCCCTTTCTTTTCCCTGCCACACTTTGTCACCTGGACACTGAAGCCACGTTGCTTCTACCCTGTATCTCAGTGAGGCCCATGGGAGAAAAGGGCCTTCAGCTTCTTCCTGTAGCAACACCCCCTTCTCCAGAGCTCCCACCACCCCGGCTCAGACTTCCCAGCTCTGTTCCTGTGCTCCTCCACCACCACAGCCTTAGGTTTCCCAGAGTCCTCCTCACAGAGCCTTGTCCTTTCCTCAAATCGTCTCAAGCAGATAGACATCTGGTGGTCTTCACACACCCACATGTGTCTGAATCTCAATTTAGGGTCAGCAGCAGGACCCCTGATACAAATAATGTGTTTCACGTAAGTCTTGGAATAATCTCATGAGGTCAGGTACAATTCTTCAGTCCATGATCAAGAATTCCAAATTCCTGAAAGCTTTGAAAGCCAGTTTTTTATAAGTTCCCCGACAAAACTTATACAGTGACAAAATCTGTGAGGCACTCCCTGTAAATATTCATATGTTTCATTGCAGAAATATTAATGTGATTGATTCCTGGGTTCTGTTCCAAATCCCACTAAGGGTGTTGTACACCATGCAGTAGTTTTAAAATAAAGAGAAAATACTGAATTATGAAACTCATCTGGCACGAAGGCTTTTGAACAAGAGGTTGGAAAACTACTTCTACACCAGTTTTATAGGTAAGGACACTGACATTCAGAGACTTGGCCAAGGTCACAGAGCTAGCAAATGCTGGAGCCTGGAGGAGAATCAAGGTCTTTCTGACTCCTAACCCTTTGCAATGTCCAATACATAAGTTTGGCTGGGTGCTTATGTAAGAGGTAGGGTGTATGGGCGGATGTTACAATCAAAGGAAGGTTGAGACCAAGTAATCAGAACACATCTCCAAATTCTGCCTTGCAAAGTCGTGTATCTGTTAGTTAGCCACGTTGGTAGTATTGTTTGTCACAATTCTATCCTCAAAAGAAATTATTTTCTGAGAGTACATTTTAGTACTGCTTTTAGAAGACTGACAAAGGTTAATGAGAAAACTCAGAAAGAGGATCCACTTCTAAAGGATTCCAGGGTGTTTCACTCTACTCTCTGGTGGGGACATGTGGATTTGCAGTAGAAAATCTGAACAGTACTATTTGCTCAAGATAAACACCCTATGTGGCCAGATAAGCCATGCTCCAGAAATGTGACAGCTCCATGGTATATTCCCAGCACTCTAATAACCATAACCATAAGAGGTGCTATTTTTGAGAAACTACTAGGGACAAGAAACTCTGCTATATAGTTTATATAATTTTATTTAATAATCTCACAAAAACCCTGAAATGCAGTTAGAGATGGTGATGATGATGATAACAATGTATTAAACCTTTCCAATGTGGTAGGCATTGTGTGGGCTAAATTCTTCATGTGAATTAATCCTTTCAACAAACCTATTATTATCCCATTAGATAAGGAAATCAAGGCACGGAAAACTTAGAGTAAGTGTCCAATGCCACGCAGCTGGTTAAGTGGTCACTATTTCATAGCGAAGCGAGGCTTAGAATCCAGTTCTATCAGTTTCCAAAGACCAATATGGCCTCAGTAAACTGGTTTTCTCAATGACATATGTGAGAATGCCCCCAAACACTTTTTAACATCCAACTACATAGTATATGTGTGCAACAGGCTGTCCGATTAGGTTGGGTTACTTACATGGATTCTAGAGTCTGATATGCAATCACTCATTAATTATGAGAACCACCTGATGTATACATGTGCCCTATGAAGTATTATCAGAAAGAATATTTTAATACAGACATCAAAGGGTTGGGGAACATGGCAGGTCGCATGTGAATAGATCATATGCAGCTCCAGAGGCTCGGGGAAAGTATCACTGCATTAAAGAATACGCCAATTCTCTACAGGCAAACAGAAGTGCGTAAGATCTGCCCTCAATTATGGGAGCTAAGAGTGAGGATTCCCCCCACTAGGTGCCCAGCATGTAGCAACATGTTCAGACTCTCGGGAGAGCAACATTAGATCAAAGTAGCGACCAAGACAGGATATCACAAAGTAGACGAAGTGCAAACAGTGGCCGGGTCAAGTATGAGGTCTGGGACTACAGAATGGCATTTTCCGTGGGCCTCAGCTGCCTCACCTGTAAAATGGGATCACAGTAGCACCCGTAGCTGAAGGAAGGGAGTTACAGCAGATAGTCTCAAAGTCCTTGCCGGGTCCAAGATCTATGATTCATTTGAAAGAGACATCCAAGAGGTATAGTAATGACTACAAGTACACAAAAGCCTTAACAGGAGATTAAAACATTCTTGTGCTCAAAAATAAAAAAAAGCCTTCCCTCCTCATCCCTGCCCCCAGTTCAACCTGAATTGCAAAGATTTCTCTGCAGGGAAAGAATTGCAAAGATTTTTCTGCAGCAAACATAGCCCAGTCTCAGAGAGGCAAGATGTCTCCATTTGAGGCACGTCCCAACCTGGACACATGGCCACAGCCATTTTGAAGTCACAGAGTACTTATGGGAACCTCACTGGAAGCACACGCAGTCCATACAGACGATCAAATTCAGCAGTTTAAAGATAGGAGCTTCAAGACAGCTCTGGGTTGGTGCAACTCCCCTGGAATCCCAGCCAGGCTGTCCTTTTGTTTCAGGGTTACCTTGTGCCCATATAATGCAAAATCATTTTGTAATGGCTTGAATGGGTAGAAAATCGATCATAGAAAAAGAAAGAGCTAATCTAGTGCACTGCATATCTGGCAAACAGGTTAGCACAATGCAATGTCAGGTCTCTCTTTATCCTGCATTGTCATTAAAGATACAGAGGAGAGAAAGAAAAAGAAAGTCAGATTCGGTCTACGGAAGAGTCCAATTAAGGGTTGTCTGGAAGCAAGGACATTAAAAACGATGGATGTGGGTGTGAAAACAGAACACTGTGCTGGAGGGTGCAGTTGGGAAGAAACGGCCCTATTCATCTGGAAAACGAATTAAAACTCACCATTCTTAGGATGTACACATCAGGCGGCAGTGGGGGATTGGCAGTAGCAGTGGGAAGAGGAAGAGACCATAAAAGCAGTCTGAAGGATGCCCCCATCCTGACATCTGAGATACAAACTTTGTCACAAGGCAACGAGACTGTGGTCTTACAGAGAAGGTACAAAGGGAGATGAAACACCCATCAGGTTGTTAAGCAGAAGGAAGATGTATTCCGTTTTGGTTTTGTTTTATTTTGCTAAGACTATCTGGTCATTACCCATTCATCCCATTTATTCTTTCAGCATGAACGTACTGATGTATTTGTTTTGCTTAGCTCTTTACAAAGTACTTGAGGAACTACTTATGGAGCTAGGTAAGATGCAGCCCCTGCTCTTAAGAAGCTGAAACTATAAGTCGGGAGACAAGACATCTATGAAAGAGTTATAAATATAGCAAAGAAACATCATAGGTTACAAGGTAATATAAAATCACCTCCTTTGCTATGGATACAGTGGGTTTGAAGAGCAAGAAAATAGTGGTGTTGAGTAGAATAAAAATTAACCAGAAGCCCTAGCTTCCAAGGACAGATAGATAGTTTTTTTTCTCCTGAACAGGACTTGGAAGATTCTACTTCCTCAATGCCCCATGAGCTATGGGATGTGCCCATAACCAACTAACCAAGGCTCTTCAGGGTAGCTACAAACCACTAGAATTAGATGAGGCAACATGATAGGTGTGTACTGCCTGGCAAAGAGGGCTTATAACGTAAATATCTTCTCTCTACCCTGTAGAAGAGGCTCTTTAGGAAAGGAGCTGTCCCTCTCTCAGTGGATCAACTAACTTTTCAGAACTGACATTCAGTCTCATTTCTCATATCCTCAAATGCTCACTCTTAGGTGGTGCTGAATATGTAAAAGTCAACATCACACCGCCTCCAGATTGGGAGACAAGGCAGAGACACACACTGGGATGGACAATTACAGTTTGTATTGATTGAGAATACAGGTTCAAAATCCAGCCATTCAAAATGGATTAAAGACCTAAATGAAGGCCAGAAACTATCAAACTCTTAGAGGAAAACATAGGCAGAACACTCTATGACATAAATCACAGCAAGAACCTTTCTGACCCACCTCCTAGAGAAATGGAAATAAAAACAAAAATAAACAAATGGGACCTAATGAAACTTCAAAGCTTTTGCACAGCAAAGGAAACCATAAACAAGACAAAAAGACAACCCTCAGAATGGGAGAAAATATTTGCCAATGAAGCAACTGACAAAGGATTAATCTCCAAAATTTACAAGCAGCTCATGCAGCTCAATAACAAAAAAACAAACAACCCAATCCAAAAATGGGCAGAAGACCTAAATAGACATTTCTCCAAAGAAGATATACAGACTGCCAACAAACACATGAAAGAATGCTCAACATCATTAACCATTAGAGAAATGCAAATCAAAACTACAATGAGATATCATCTCACACCAGTCAGAATGGCCATCATCAAAAAACCTAGAAACAATAAATGCTGGAGAGGGTGTGGAGAAAAGGGAACACTCTTGCACTGCTAGTGGGAATGTGAATTCGTACAGCCACTATGGAGAACAGTATGGAGGTTCCTTAAAAAACTAAAAATAGAACTACCATATGACCCAGCAATCCCACTACTGGGCATATACCCTGAGAAAAACGTAATTCAAAAAGAGTCATGTACCAAAATGTTCATTGCAGCTCTATTTACAATAGCCTGGAGATGGAAACAACCTAAGTGTCCATCATCGGATGAATGGATAAAGAAGATGTGGCACATATATACAATGGAATATTACTCAGCCATAAAAAGAAACGAAATTGAGTTATTTGTAGTGAGGTGGATGGACCTAGAGTCTATCATACAGAGTGAAGTAAGTCAGAAAGAGAAAGACAAATACCGTATGCTAACACATATATATGGAATCTAAGAAAAAAAATGTCATGAAGAACCTAGGGTTAAGACAGGAATAAAGACACAGACCTACTAGAGAACAGACTTGAGGATATGGGGAGGGGGAAGGGTAAGCTGTGACAAAGTGAGAGAGTGGCATGGACATATATACACTACCAAACGTAAAATAGCTAGCTAGTGGGAAGCAGCCGCATAGCACAGGGAGATCAGCTCGGTGCTTTGTGACCACCTAGAGGGGTGGGATAGGGAGGGTGGGAGGGAGGGAGACGCAAGAGGGAAGGGATATGGGAACATATGTATATGTATAACTGATTCACTTTGTTATAAAGCAGAAACTAACACACCATTGTAAAGCAATTATACTCCAATAAAGATGTAAAAAAAAAAAAAAAATCCAGCCACGCAGGACTCAAAAACAATTAGAAATCAGCAATTGGGCTTCCCTGGTGGCACAGTGGTTGAGAGTCTGCCTGCCGATGCAGGGGACACGGGTTCATGCCCTGGTCTGGGAGGATCCCACATGCCGCAGAGCGGCTGGGCCCGTGAGCCATGGCCGCTGAGTCTGGGCGTCCGGAGCCTGTGCTCCGCAACGGGAGAGGCCACAGCAGTGAGGGGCCCGCGTACAGCCAAAAAAAAAAAAGATAACCAACTCCCTCACTCCCACCACTCAGACCCCTCACTCCCAGCACACAGACCCAACACAACATACGTCTGCAAATTAAAAAAACAAACACACTTCTAAACAGCTTTTAAATAAAAGAGGAATTTAAAATGATATTCCAAATGCTTTAGAACTGAATGATGATGAGAGCAGTACCTATCAAAGTCCGTTGGATGCAGTCAAGGCAATATTCAGAGAAAAACATATGGTCTTAAATTCACTTACTAGAAAATAAAAGCAAATGGAAAATGATTAATTAAGCTCTCAAATCCAGAAGTTATAAAAAGCACAGTAAAATAAATTCATGGAGAGTAGAAGGAAGGGATTGATAAAGATAAAATCAGAAAATGGTGAAATAGAAAACAAAATATTTTAATATTAAAATAATATGTAACCAAGGTAATATTAAAAATAAGAGAATACTACGTAAAATCTTATTAACAAGTTTTTTTTAGTGAGGTACCATTGGTTTATAACATTATATGTTTCATGTTACAGCACTATATTTTAACTTTGTATACCCTACAGTGTGCTCACCACCAAAAATTCAGTTTCCATCTGTCACCATACAGTTGATCCCCTTTACCCATTTCATCCTCCCCCCAAACCTCCCCCTCTGGTAACAGCTGCTCTGCTCTTTGTATCTATTTGTTTGTTCTAAACTAATATATTTCAATGGGAAAATTTCTAGGAAAAGACAAATTACTAAAGTTTATCCAAGAAGTAGAAAAAAAATCATAGACAAAAATCATAGAACAAGTTGAAAAGATAAGCAGTTTTATCCTTCCAAACCTTTAAATCAGACGATTCCCATTTATATAAATGGTTCCATAGTATAGAAAAGATGAGCTGCTCTCACAGCTTGAACAGACAGACAAGAAAGAAAAAGAAAATTATAAACTAATCTCACTTATAAATAAAAATATAAAAATCCTAAAGCAAATGGAACGTAGCAGCTTATTAAAATGATACATCATGTCCAAGTAGGGTTTTTTTTTCTTAGATTCCATATATATGTGTTAGCATACGGCATTTGTTTTTCTCTTTCTGACTTACTTCACTCTGTATGACAGACTCTAGGTCCATCCACCTCACTACAAATAACTCAATTTCGTTTCTTTTTATGGCTGAGTAACATTCCATTGTATATATGTGCTACATCTTCTTTATCCATTCATCCGATGATGGACACTTAGGTTGCTTCCATGTCCTGGCTATTGTAAATAGAGTTGCAATGAACATTGTGGTACATGACTCTTTTTGAATTATGGTTTTCTCAGGGTATATTGGGCCTCAGTTTTCTTAAATGTCAAATAGATAAGTTAATAGTAGCTACCTCATAGTGTTCTTATGAAGACTGAATGAGAGAAAGCATGCCCAGTACTTAGCAGTGTTCTCCTTCACAGAGGCTATGTACTCATTAAATGGTAACATTACTACTACTATTGTTATTATTGCTGTTGTTGTTTTTAAATTGGGTGATTTTCTTCCTCACAAAGTCCTGATGAAAGAGGTATGACTCACAGTGTCATTCTCTTTCTTCAAATAAGAAATTGTTCAACAGAGTAGGGAAATGGTTTAGCCAAAGTAGGAGCATGTCAGAGCCCAAATTAGGCACACCATCTGGTTTCCCCTTTAAACAACCAAGGCACTCTGACGTACAGAGCAGTAAACAGATTAGCATAGTTCAGGGTGCGTGGGAGGGGTCTGTGGTCTAGAGCAATCCTGGAATTGTGCTCTTCCCCTTGCCAACAAAATCCCTGAAAGACAAGGAACATCCTGGAGTTATTCAGGGGTTAAGTCAAGTCAGTCTCTGAGTCCAGCTAATCTTGAGCAGTGTTGAGGAGTCTAGAGCTTCTTTTCATGTGTAAGAAGCCACTGCTTTTGCAATAAATGCCCAGTTCCATGTGCCCACTCTTTCCTACAAGAAGAGATGACTGCTTTAGCAGCAGGGTGCTACTGAAGGCCTCTCTGGAGAATCTTGTTTCTCTTTAGTTAGGTTCAAATAATTTAGTGTCTGCTTACAAGTCACTGGAGAGAAACAGATATAGCATAAAAGACAGTGTCTCTTCCCTTTCACTCTCAGGCTTTTCACAACAATTCCATTCAGTAATTCTTTCTAACAGATAATTTTCGTGAACCTTGAATATTGTTAGATTCTTTGCTAAGCATTTTATACATATCATCTCTTTTAATCATCACAATGACTTTTGCGGTAGATAGTATTTTCATCCTCACTTGGCAGATAGGAAACTGAGGCACAGAGAAATTAAGTGATTTGTCCTAGTTCACATAATAAATGAGGAAAAGAGCTAATATTAAAGTCCAGGTCTGTGGACACCTAGCTCCTTCCACTTGGCCATGACCTGACTGAAGAATACTTCATTCCATTATGCTTTCCGGGTATTTTCCAAAAGTGTGAGGCAGAGAGGCTCTTTTGAGGAAAGCACATGTTAGGCAGTTGGCTTCAGCCACCAGTTTTTCCAAGCTAGTGTAAGAAGAAAGAGGTCTTTTTCTTCAGATAACAGGAGCTGAAGCTGTCATGTGGCAGTACAAACAATATGTCATGGAAAGGGCGAAGCCAGTCACCCCTAAGTGGTGATTGCCACTATGACAAGAAGATAATCTTCAAAGCAGTGGCCTTTCTCTCCTGAGGCAGTGAAAAAAATGAGGTAATTTCCTGACTCAAGGGTTCTACAGTTTGATGGAGGTGTAACAAACCACAGTTCTCTCTCTTCTGTTCCCATTTGGCTTGATGACCTAAGGCAGGCAAGCAACAGGGTCTTCAGCAGAAATCTCATCTGCTGGGACTGGACCTCCAGACCGGCCTCTTGTGCCACTCTTACCCCAAGCAAGATCCTGTTACGTGATGAGACTGAGCTTTTATGGTATATACAGAGCCCTCCGTCTCGGAATTTTGTCACTTCTAGGAGGTTCCACAGATGTCTGGCTTCAATTTGCAGAGTACATCTGCCCAAAGTTCAATTCAACCCAAGCCAATGCTCTGCAGGCCATGAGTCCATGATGCTTATGCATTCTTTCCTAATGAAGATGGTACCTGGTCTCAAGTGTGGCACTACACTCAGCACACCATGATTTAACAAATCTTTAAAATTAGAAACTCCTAACCTTGATAAAACTTATCTACTAGAAACCTACAGCAAGCATGCTTTCATGGTGAAAATTTAGAAGCATTTTCATTAAAATGAAAAAGAAAAGGATGATCATTAACAACTACTATTCCATATGGTATTAGGTATCCTAGCCAATGCAATAAGACATAAAAAGAAGTTAGGCTTAAAAATGAAGTGACAAACTATTTAGACCTCATAGCACTTTTAAAAGCAATTGGGTATATGATTCACAGGCCAAAATTAATAGCTTTCTATACACTAGCACTAACCAGCTGGGAAGTGTAATAGAAAAAGAAACCCAACCTCTGAAATACATAGGAATAAATCTGACCCCCAAAATGGTCAAAATTTTTATGAAGAAAACTATAAAAATTTATTGAACATCATAAATATAACAACATAAATATAGATAAATATAAGTATAAATATAGATGAAAGACAGGATGTTGAGGACATAAAGTCTCACAAAAGGAATCTTATAAGATCAACATAATGACAATCTAAATCCTACAAGATACATCATAAAATTTGACAAGCTGATTATAAAATTCAAAAATAAAATGAATATGTAAGAATAGCCAAGATAATTTTATAAAGAAATAAGCAAGATATTTGTAGATAACAAAGCATGTGATACCTCTGAGTAATTAAAATGTATTTGCATAAGACTAGACAAAAATAAATCAGTAGAGCATAGTGAAAAGTCTAGAAACTGATTCATGTATCTATGGGAATTCAGTAAAAGTAGCATCTCAAATCACTGAAAACCCTGACTATTCAAAACACTGCATCTGTACAATAGGTTATCAGTTTAAATAAATAATATACTTACCTAATATACATCATTCGGAAAATAAATTTCACGTGAATGAAAGACCTAAATGAAAAATATGGACGTAGTCTTCATCTAGAATATATAATAAATGCCTACAAATCAACAAGACAAAGATGATCAACACAGTAGCAAAATGCGCAAAGAATGAAAACCAAAAGTTCACAGAATAGTAAACCCAAATGGCCAATAAATCTGAAAATATGTCCACTCTTCCTAGTAATTAACAGTGAGATACCATTTTCATCCATCAGATTGCCAAAATGTAATTTTTTTGAAACATCAAATGTTGACAAGAAAAATGTTTAACCTGACACTACTCAAGCCACTGGATGTAACTTCCAGGTTATAAGAAATCCAAGGGAAACAAGAACATGTAAAATAATACTGTTCATCACAACACCATTTGAAACAATCAGACAAATACAGAACAGTCTACAAGACAATTAACTTGGTATCTTTCAAAATCAATGTATGGGGGAAAAAGGCGGGAGCACTGTTCTAGAATAAAAGAGTCTAAAGAGACATAAGAAAATGCAGAGTTTCACAAATGACCAAAAAGAAATGTAAAAATCTGAATAGATCTATATAAAGACATTGAGTTAATAATCAATTAATTCCTACAAGGAAAAACCCAGGACAAGAAAGCTTCACTGGTGAATTCTATGAAATGTTTAAAGAAGAATTAACACTGATACTTCACAAACTCTTCTAAACTTAGAAGAGGAGAGAACATTTCCTAACTCCTTCTGTGAGGCCAGTATCACCCTGATACCAAAACCTGATAAATACATCGCCAAAAAGAAAACTACAGACCAATACCCTTTACAAATAATAGATGCAAAATCCTCAACAAAATAGTAGCAAATCAAAGCCAGCAGCATATAAAAAGGATGATACAGCGTGACCAAGTGGGATTTATCCCCAAAATGCAAGATTGGTTCAACATATGAAAATCAATCGATGTAACATACCACGTTAGTAGAATAAAGGGGAAAACCCCACACGATCATCTCAATAAAAAAAGTAAAAGCATTTGACAAAACCAAACATTCCTTCATGATGAAAACACTCGACGAACCAAAGATAAAAGAAAACCTCCTCAACCTGATAAAAGGTATCTATGAAAAACCCATAGCTAACATTATACTTAATAATGAAGGGCTGAAAGTTTCCCCATAAGATCATAAGACATAAATGTCAACTCTCACCATTCCTATTCAACATTGCTTGGAGGTTTTAGCCAGGACAATTAGGTCAGGAAAAGAAATAAGTGGTATCTAGACTGGAAAGGAAGAAGTAAGACTATCTCTATTCATTAATGATATGATCTTATATATAGAAAATCCTAAGGAATCCACTAAAAGACTTTTAGAAAAAATAAATGAGTTCAAAACAACTCAGTATCAAAAAATAAACACCCTGATTTAAAAAATGGGCAGAAGATCTGAATAGACATTTTTCCAAATATGATATACAGATGGCCAACAGTCACATGAAAAAATGCTCTAAATCACTAATCATCAGAGAAATGCAAATCGAAACCACAATGAGACATCACCTCACATCTGTCAAAATGGTTATCATCAAAAAGTCTATGAATAACAAATGTTGGCGAGGATGCAGAGAAAAGGGAACACTAGTAAATTGTAAACGGGTGCAGCCACTGTGGAAAACAGTATGGAGGTTCCTCAAAAAACTAAAAATAGAACTACCATATAATCCAGCAATTCCACTGTTGGGTATATATCTGAAGAAAACAAAAACACTGATTCAAAAAGATACATGTACCCCAATGTTCATAGCAGCATTATTTACAGTAGTCAAGATATAGAAGCAACCTAAGTGTCCATCAACTGGTGAATGGATAAAGAAGATGTGGTATACACACACACACACACACACACACACACACACACAAAGTGGAATATTACTCAGCCATAAAAAAATGAAATTCTGCAATTTGCAACAATATGGATGGACCTAGAGGATATTATACTCAGTGAAATGAGTCAGACAGAGAAAGACAAATACTCTATGTTAACACTTATATGTGGAATCTAAAAAATAAACAAATGTATATAATAAAATCGAAACAGATTCACAGATACAGAGAACAAACTAGTGGTAAGCAGTGGGGAGAGGGAAGGAGGGGCAAGATAGAGAAAGGGAATTAAGAGATACAAACTACTATGTATAAAATAAATAAGCAACAAGGATATACTGTACAGTATAGGGAAATATAGCTATTATTTTATAATAATTTTAAGTGGAATATAATCTATAAAAATATCGAAGCACAGTGTTGTACACCTAAAACCAATATAATATTGTAAACCAACTACACTTCAATAAAATAAATAAATGAGTTCAGGAAGGTTGAAGGATACGAGATCAATATAAAAATTGTATTTCTATACATTAGCAATGAGCAATCTAAAAATGAAATTAAGAAATCATTTCCATTTACAATAGTATCAAAAAGAATAAAATACTTAGCATAACTCTAAACAAAAGAGTGCAAAAGTTGTACACTGAAAACAATAAAATATTATTGATAGAAATTAAGACTTAAATAAATGAAAAGACAACCCATGTTCATGGATTGGAAGACTTATTAAGATGGCAGCACTCCCCAAATTGATCTATAGATTCAATGCAATCCCTATCAAAACTCCAACGGCCTATTTTTGCAGAGATGGACAAGCTGATCCCAAAATTCATATGGAAATTCAAGGGTTCCAGGATAGCCAAAATAATCTTGAAAAAGAAGAACTAAGTTGGAAGACTCATACTTCCAGTTTCAAAACTTACTACAAAACTACAGTAAGCAAGACAGTGTGGTAGTGGCATAAGGATAGACATATAGATCAGTGTGACAAAATTGAAAGTCCAAGACTGTTTAAAGAAAAAAAGAACAGTCTCTTCAACAAATGGTGCCAGGACTACTGGATATCCACATACAAAAGAATGAGTTTTGACCCCAACCTTATGCCATATACAAAACTTAACTCAAAATGGTTCAAAGACTTAAATATAAGTACTAAAAACTATAAAACTTTTAGAAGGAAACATAGGAATTAATCTTCATGTGTTTGGACTAGGCAACATTTTCACAGATATGACACCAAAAGTATGAGCAGCCAAGGGGGAAAAATAGATAAATTGGACTTTATAAAAAGTTAAAACTTTTGTGTGTCAAAGGAAGCTATCAAGAAAGTGAAAAGACAACCCACAGAATAGGAGAAAATATTTGTAAATCACAGATCTGATGAGGCACTTGTATCTAGAATATATAAGGAACTCGTATAACTCAATAAAAAAAGACCACCCATTTTAAAATGGTAAAGGATTTAAACAGACATTTCTCCACAAAGGTACACAAATGACCAAAAAACACACAAGATGCTCAGCATCATTAGGGAAATTCAAATCGAAACAGTTAGATACCACATCATGCCCACTAGAATAGCTATAACATTTCTTAAAAAGTAAAATAACAAATGTTGGCAAGTATTTGGAGAAATTGGAACCCTCATACACTGCTGGTGGTAATGTAAGATGTTTTAGTCACTGTGGGAAACAGTTTGACTGTTCCTTGAAATGCAAACATAGGGTTATTATACGACCCAGCAATTCCACTCCTAGATATGTACCCAAGAGAAATGAAAACATATGTCCACACAAAAATCTGTAGGGGAATGTTCATAACAGCATTATTTATAAAAGTCCCAAACTGGAAGCAACCCAAATGTCCATCAACTGATAAATATTATTTAGCCATAAGAGGAATAAAGTACTCATACATGCTACAACAGGGATGAATCTTGTGAACATTATGGCTAAGCGAAAGAAGTCAGGCACAAAAGGTCACATATTGTATGATTCCATTTATATGAAATGTCCAGAATAGGCAAATCTAGAGAGACAGAAATCAGATTACCAGTTGCCAGGGGTTGGGAGGAGGGAGAATGAGAAGTGACTGCCAACAGGGGTGAGGTTTCTTTTTGGGGTGATGAATATGTTCTGGAATAAAGTAGTGGTGATGTCTGTACAATCTAATGACTGTACCTAAAACCACTGAATTGTTCAATTTAAAATGCTGAGTAGTTTTTGGTATTTGAATTATTTCAATAAAAAATGCACTTAGTTAGCCTTGGCTGGATCCTGGTTGCCAAAATAAAACATTATAAAAGATATTTTTAGACACCCAGGGAAATTTAAATGTGAGCTGGATATTAAATGATATAAAGTTTAGGAAATTATTGTTAATTTTCGTAGGGGTGATAAGATATTGTGTGAATATAATTGGCATGTATATAGGATAATGTCCTATTTTAAGAGATCCTTGCTGAAGTATTTAAGGGTCAAGAGCCATGATACTTAAAACTTACAGTGAAGTGGTTCACCAAAAAAGAGAGATAATAGATAGCTAGATGACAGATAAAACAAACATGACAAATGTTAACAATTAATTAATTTAGGTGTGATTATATGGACAGTCATTATACTATCACATTTTTTATGTTTGAAATTTTTCACAATAAAAGCTTGGAAAAACATTTGCAAAGGATCGGGGAAACACATACGTTCATACACTTTAGTGGAATGTAAATTTTGAAAAGGCACTTAAGAGTGTGATTTTGCAGTACTTATTACAATGAAAAAGGGGGGAATTCATGATGACCCGGTGATTCCCATTCGCAATATCTACCCTAGAGAAATCCCTGCTCAATTACACAAGGAGGCATAAGCTAAGACTTTCACTGAAGCACTGTTTGCAATAGAAAAACACTGTAAACAACTTAAATGTCCATTGATAAGGGAGTAATTACATAAATTGAGATATATTCATAATATGCCACACTATGCAGTCATTTATTGTAAATGAACTAGGTACATGACAAGATCTTCAAGACAACGTAGGGTAAAAAAGGAAGTTGCAGAATGATATGTACTACCCAGCATTTGTACAAAAAGTCCGTGCATAAAATAATCCTCTATATTTGCATAGGTCCCTATATATGCATGTAAACATAGAGATAAAGGTCTTAGAATACACACACCAAATGGATGACACTGTCAATTTAGGGAGGGAGCGGGGAGTGAGATTGAGTGTGACAATAGCACATATGAGACCAAAACCCAACCCAATGTAAGGAAAGGAGAGAAATGGGCAGAAAGGAGTTCAAGGGACATGAAGGACAATGAATCATGGTTTAAGTCTCTAAAGATTGACAACAAACCTACAGATGAAGAATTTATTTAAACAAGTATTTTCTCTCATGTGGTATAGCAAGAAGTGGGATAGCAGGAGGCACAGAAGATTTTATCTACTTGACTTTTTTGTTCAAGGTCTCCTCTAGTTCCTCCCAATTTGGCTGACACATCTCCCTTCATCTGGGGACAGGTCTTAGCTCACCAGCAGCTGGCGTGCGGGCCGGCCCTGCTTACTAGAGAAAGGGGATTTTGCTCCCCAACCATTCTGTTCCAGGAGCATAGATTCTCATTCGGGAGGCCCAGTCTCCTGCAGCAGCCCTGCCTGAGGAGGTGGTACTGCCTTAGATGTTTCCCGAGTTTTCCTCTGACCTAAATGGGACTGTGAATACATCAAAAGTATTTTGACAAACAATACAGCAGTGACTTGACTGAAAGAGAAAGAGAACAAGGGAAACAGAGAATGGAAGCAAAGGGGAGAAAGGAGAAGAAAGCGGGGGGTGGGGGAGAGCAGAGAAAGGGAAAGGTGGGGAAGGAAGAGATGAATGTGAAGAGTGGGGTCATACGCCAGGTCTGCTCATGATCGTCTCATGAAGTGGAGGACACTTCTGTGGGCTCCGGTCATCTTAGCAGCTTCTGCAAGATTCCTTGGTCTGCTCAGAACATTCAAGTTTTGCAGGCTGATGTTCGTTCCCTAGCCTGGTGAGGGTTCGATTCAGGATGTGAGGCGTGGCTGTGCAGGTGGTCGTCTGGTCAGCATTGACGTGGATCCTGGTCTGGGCGGGGATGACCTAGCGCTGTGCGGAGAGTAGGCACGGCCCTGTTCTAGTCAGTGTCCTGAGTGGTTTCACGGGCCTGTTTGGGGTAGAGAGTCATTGTTGGGGGAGAGGGGTTTGAGAATTGACTCTGTTTAGCAGGTCCCTCCAATTGTTGGAGACGGTGTTACGGATCTTAGTTTCATCAAATTCAGCCTAATGCTCTGTGAAGAGGTGGTAGGGGAGCCGTGGTAGGGGCTGACACCTATGTCCCAGGTAGACTCTGGTCTAATCATAGGTTGCCTCAGGTTTTGAGGACTGGTACCGGCTATGTGGACCTGGTCTTCTCCGTCATTTCCTCATGCTGGAGCTGTGCACTGGCCAGATCACGGGTTGTCCAGAGAACAGGGGCAGTAGTGAGCGGCAGGTCAAGCCAATAAATGAAGAGGAGGCGTGGTTATAACCTGCCACATGGTGTGGGGAGATTGACAAGTGTCTGGAGGGCTGCTTCATGAAGAGCTTGGTTGGGGTGAGGTCTGCTCAAGGGTGGTCTCAAGGAAAAGGGTACATATAAGCATGGGGAGTGATGGTGTGGGCCAGTAGCTGGTGTGCACTGCAAACCTACGTTAGAGTCCTCGCTGGTTTGGAAGAGATTTGCCTAATGGCATGTGTACCTAGGTAGTGAGACTTAGAGAGCTAAATAATGATGGGTGCAGTGGTTGTAGGAGAGGATAATATTCAAAATATTTCACAACAGATTCTGCATGGGCACTGGCCAATCAGTACACACACTGGAACAGGATGCATAAGCAAGCACTATGCCTCAGTTGCGAGATTCTGAGGAGGTCCAGGACTCCTTAGGGAGGGTCTAGGGAAACCGGGATGATGGTGGGACGCACAAGGGGAAGGGGGAATGGTTTAGGGAAGTAGGTATTTATCAATAAGTAGGGAAGAATTTCAATATTTGAAAACCTATTATGGCCATACTCATGTATTCTGGATGAATATTGGTCCTAGTTTTAGGGTTACTTGTTCTAAGCAAGAGTTGTCTGATGGTGTGAGGCATTTTGAGTAGTGGCAGGCGGCTGCCTCATAGTTTGTGGGGAAACAGAGAGGGCAGGCCAAATCGGGGCCTTTTTTGGAAGCCCTAATTACTGAAAAGATTTTAGATGACCTTCCTTGTCTTTATCATTCAAATGGAAACCATTCTAAACCATATAAAGGTGTAAAAAAAAATCCAACAAAGTTCTGATTTTTCTTGTCACGACTATTTCATCTTTTAATGTCGAATTACCAACTCCTGAACAAGTTATTTGTCTGGTGCCCCTGCACTGCTGTGCCCTAAGCACATATTAGAAAGTTGTTCCGCTGGGCATATGGGGAGATATGAACGCTGGTCTGGGAGAGGGCTGCCTTACTGGGAGCAAAATGGCAGCCTAAGCCCTGGTGAAGGTGAGGGCTGGTGAGGTCAGCTTCACAGTAGACCCAGCAATGGGAGCCTCTGGTCTGGCTGTCCTGTGTGAAGTGGTGGCTGGGTGCTCAAGATTGACCTCACGATGTTCAGAGTGGTGGCATGGCGAGGGATCGTGTAAGGCTGCCTTCACTGCATTGGAAAGTTCAGTGAGAGCTCCAAGCCGAGCGAGGCTTGCCTCACAGAGTTAAGATGGGTTAAGTAGACCACGGAGGTCATTGTCAAGGCTGCATCACTGTAGGATACAGTCCGGCGGAGAGCAGACTCGTCTCAGCATGTATCACAGCCAAGACGTGACCTCAAAAAGAAAGCTCTTACTCCACGCAGCTAGGGTACGGCTCCTCAAGTAAGTGAGAGCTGCCTGATGGTGTCTGGAGTGTGGGTGACTGCCAGGAGGGCTGCTTTGGGGTATGTGCCGTGGTGGTGTCGACCTTGGTCTGAGAAGGTACTGTGTGGGGTTATCCCGATCAGTGGATGAGGCCCCTTGAAGGAATGTGTCAGGGAAGAAAGAAAGGGCTCTGGGATGGACGGGGCCTGCCCAGCATGGTATAGCACAGTTGTGAGGGTCTTAGGTGGGGCGAGAGTTACCCCACTGTACGTAGCCTGGTCTGAGGGTCTCCTTGTTGATAAGATCCTGCCTAATAGTATGTAGTGTGTCAAAAGTGCCTGAACCTTGAATGGATATTTGAGGGTATTATATCCAGACAATTACAACACACAGCGAACCAGTATTCTGAAAGGGCTGCCAGTTGGTGACTGTGCAATGGCTTATACGCCATCATTTAATATCTGTACAGATAAAGAAATAGAGGCAACCTGACCGTTCTTCTGAACCTGTTCCTGCAATCCTAGCCCTATAATCTGGAAGACATTGGGCCTCCAATTCTCCATGTGCACTGGAAGACACTGGTAGCTACCGGCCAAAGAGCACTGAGAACCTCAAGCTTTAGAACCTGTTGGGGTGCCGACTCTCTCATCCAATCCTGAGTCAGTGGTGGAAGCTCATTCCTCAACCAGGCACAGCTCTTCCCATCAAGGATTCTGGAAGCCTACACCTCTCTATATTCTAATCTCAGATCTCTCCTGGAAGTAGACATATAGGAAAGCCCTGCCTCCGATACTCTTCACCTCACTTACACATGGGGCACGTTCCCTGAATATGTTTTATATCTCAGAAGAACATATGTGAACCTAATTCAGTTGTGCCTATGAGATACATGAGCTGTACGTCTACCACAAGTTTCCACAGTAAAAGCCACCACTGTCTATTCACAGCTTAATAACATTTATAACATGGCCTACTGTTTAATAAAAGTATAAAATAGATCACAATATCCTTATCTTTTGAGCTTTTCTGACACTGGTAAAGGGGTGTGGCCATGTTAAATCCCTTCTTCCGTGAAAGAAGCCAAACGTTTACAAAATCATCCACTTCCATTGCCACTGCCTCAGCTTAAGACTTTATAAAATTGGTACTTACGTAAAAGAGTCAAAGGAAGGAAACACACCTATTGTAGTGCATCGGTTAACAGAAGTTAGAGAGCTTGGCTTCAAATCCCGTCTCTATCAGGCAGTAGCTATGTGACCCAGGAACATTTATTCACCGCTCTAAGTCTCAGCTTCATCATCTAAAAACTAGTGACAGTATTAATTGTACCTGCCCCGTGGGAATCACTGTGAGGATTAAATGAAGTGGTGGAATAATGTGCTTAAGAGGATTAAGGTATCTGGCACATAGTTTACAATACATGTTAGCTGCCATTATTATTAACGCCACAAGATAGAGGGTCTAAAAAAAAAGAAAGTATTGACCATTAATCTGTATTCTCTGTAAGACAAGACAAATAAAACGTTCAAGCTACACGGCTACATAAAACATTTTCTGGAGACCCTCTGGCTCACATTCCAGTGTTTTGTTGTCTTAAATAACTCATTCTCCTGTGTTGATGACCTATAGATTGTTCAAGACCTCTGACTCTTGCCTGCTCCTTCAATTCTTCCCATTCACCAATAAGGGATGTAACTTAATGCTAATTCTCTTCCTCGGCAATTTCTGGAGATGGTGGGAGAATCTGGGAGGAGGGTTGAGAGGGTGTGACTCTGGTTTCTGAACTAGGCAGCACAAGGAGCTGGGCTCAGCCTTGACCAGGGGAGCGGGATAGATGGTACCTCCTGCCCCCAGCACCCTCCTCCCAGGCAAATGGAAGTACTGTTCACAGACACGGGCTTGCTTGTCTTCCAAGCTTCCCAGTGTCTTATTTTACAGTGACCTTGGAGCTGCTGAGAGTAGCTTCACCATCTGTGTGTTTTGGGAAGGCCAACCGTTGCCTTGAACTGAGAGCTCCACCTTAGGGCCAATTTGAGACTTGGTCTCTAATGAGATGTCTTCCTGTCTAGTACTTATCATGGCTCTAGTGACAGGCTGAGAAGTGCTTAATCATTTCACTTACATGTAAATCTTCACCCTCCATGGGCTTCTTTAGTTCTTTTCCTTCTTCCAGGCAGTTAAAATTGCTTACACATGTACACACATGCACACCCATGAACACACACATTGCCCAGAAGGACTACATCCACTGATGTCACACTAAGCAGAGATCAGCCCGAAACTGGAACCCCAAGTTATTAGAAGCTCAGACTGCGGCAGCAACCTAGTGACGGGGGAGGAAAATGGGGGGCCTATGACGATTATCAGCTCAAGGGGAAAAAAAAATCTCAAAACGTTCAATATGGAATACTAGGTTTAGAGAAAAACAAAAAAAGGGAGGAAATGGGCCCAAGACCATCTTTTAGAAGCAATCTCTGTGGGGTTTTGGCTTATTGCCTGGAATGTTACAGCAATTAAATTCTTCCAGTAATAGCTAGGGAAAGGTTTCCACTAGACAAACTGAGTTTATCAATACTAGTCTAAGATTCGGGATTGATATTCAAATCTATTTTCATTCATCCTCATATCCAATACATATTTATTGTGCACCTGCTATGTGCCAGGCACCCTTCCAGGCCCTGAGGAGATGGAGGTGAACAAGCCACACAGAGCCACGGCTCCAGTGGAGCATATGCTTCTTGCTTTCAATGGGGGCGGAATCCTTTTCCAGAAGCCAAATTCAGACTGTCTTGTCTTATTCAGAAGGTGATAGCGCACTCTGACCACCCAAACCCACCCGTCTCTTTCTGCTCAAATCCGAGGCCCAAAGCCCAGGACAAAGTTGTAAGTTTCATTTCCTGCAGCAACTGAGAGCCTTGGGCCACTTGTCATTCCGTCCTCTGAGTCCCTACTTTACAGTGTTCTCCTCTACCCACTCCCCCGACCCCGCCACCAGGTTTGCCTTGTGGGGTTTAGACACTGACATAGGACAAATAAGCCCTTCAAGTGAAACAAAACCGTTATTGTCAAGTCCGCATTAGGGACCCTTATTATAGACTCTCCACACAAGCCCTGACACTGGCCGGTGCCCATCTGCTAAGGGAAGCAGAACAATCAGTCTCTGATAGGCTCTTGGCTCCTAGCAGGGCTTCAGGATGAAGCCCCGCGTGGAGGATGAGGCCTTGCTTACTGGCACAGGGAGAGGGTAGGATTAACAGTCTGAGATTGTTGCCAACAGCTCCTTCTGAGCTGAGGGGCTGGGCCTAGAGGTCTGAGGACCTCATGCCCGCTCTGCTAGTAACTCAGATGAGTGAGCTCCTTCATCGTGCCAAGCCACATGCTGGCAGTGAATACAAATGATAACAGTGCTTCGACTGACAACATTAGCCAGACTTACAGAAAGCTCTGCGTGTCTGGATGAGATCGTTGATGCTGCATTGTCTCTGGTGCTTAAGGGATCAGAGTGCGCACTTGTAGTAGGAAAGCAAAATACTGGTGATGACTTTATAGGCAGGCTTTTTCCCCAACGGATCTCAGTCATTCCAAGGCACTCTCCATTGCTTATCTTGATATCCGCCCCTGTGAGTAGTAAGGAGCCTATGTTATGAGGCTGATGTCAGGAAGGATGACAAGGACTCCTCACCGCCCACGCTTAGGGCCCCCTGCCTGGGAAGGAATCCACAGCATTGTTCAAGGGAGGGGGCGAACTGTAGGGAAGAGGCTGGGGGAATTGGAGATTATTCTAATCTACACTTTCTAGTTGTATTTCCTGGGAGCTACTAGATGTGATAAACAGATCCCTTGGAATGACGATTTCCTATATCCTTCAGCTGCTTTGTACTCCTGAAGGGTCCCACAGCCATTACTTTAAACTCTCATCTCTATGCTGATGAGATCCTCAACCTCTCTCTCCTCCTCCCTGCAGGATTCTAGGCCCACATTGAAAGGCTCTGCCAGAAACCTCAGGGGATGAGTAAAACTCAGCATGTTCTAAACCAGACCTGTCATCCTTCCTTCCCACCCACCAGCAATTCTTCCCCCAAACTTTCTGCTTTATTTTCATGGCAAGAAACTATAGAATTATCATTTATCTCTTTCTTCCACTCCCATAACTTCCAGATAGCAAGTTCTACTGATCTATTCCTCCACTTCTATTTTTGATGAATGGATAATTATTTATTGTGTAATTGACCTGGGGTCCCAGTTTTGATAATCTGTAATAGAAACAGTGACCTAAGAAGCCTTCCAGTGTTTACAGTATTAAATACACTGAAATGAAATCTGGGTGGGTTTGGTCTAATACTGATTTGTTTTTCCATTTTGCTTCCTACTGCCACCAATTTAATTAAAGGCTTTACTGCCTATTGTCTGTATTACTGCAGTAACCACTCTGCTGCCAATTAATTCATTCAACATGAATTCAGTATATATTTATTATATGTCTACTACATGCCAGGTACTGTTCCAGGCATGGAGGATACCAGGGAAAGTAGGACAGAAAAGGTTCCTGCTCTCATGGAGCTTACATTCTAGTTCTGTGCATGGGAGGTGGGGAGTAAATAGTTCAAGAACAAGATAAGTTGACAGAGATAAATACTATGAAGAAAAGAAAACAGGTTGATGTATTAGAAGGTGATAGCAAGGAAGGAAGCCTACTTTAGGTGGTCAAGAAAGGCCTTTCTGAGAAGGTGACATTTATGCTGAGTCCCCAACGACAAGAAGGTGTCTATCACATGTAAATAATTAGAACAGCATTCCAAGAAGAAAGAAGAATTGGTGCAGAGGCCCTAATGGACTTGTTCACAAAACAGAAAAGACAGTGAGACTGAAAGACAGTGAGCAAGAGGGAATAGGGCACAAGCTGGGGTTGAAGAATCATGCAGGTGCCAAATCCTGTAGGACTCTTGTACACCACAGGAAAAAGTTTGGATTTTGTTCTAAGTGCAATGAGAAACCACTAGACGGTCTCAAGCAGATGAGTGATGGTCTGACTTATCTTTTTAAAAGCTCACTGTAGAGGCTCTGTGGAGAATTAATGATAGGCCCTATAATAATAATAATTATATAATAATAATAATATAGAGGAGAAAAGGTAGAATTGGGAAGACCAGGTAGGAGATATTACAGTGGTCTAGGCAAGAGATGATGACGGCTCGGACCAAGATGAGAGCGATGGAGGTAGAACAGATGGATTTTTAATATTTTTTGGAGGTAGAGTCAATAGAATTTATTTTTTTTAATAAATTTATTTTTGGCTGCATTGGCTCTTCGTTGCTGCGCACGGGCTTTCTCTAGTTGCGGCGAGCGGGGGCTACTCTTCGTTGCGGTGTGCAGGCTTCTCATTGCGGTGGCTTCTCTTGTTGCGGAGCACGCGCTCTAGGTACGCAGGCTTCAGTAGTTGTGGCACTCAGGCTCCGTAGTTGTGGCTCGCCGGCTCTAGAGCACAGGCTCAGTAGTTGTGGTGCACAGGCTTAGTTGCTCCACGGCATGTGGGATCTTCCCAGACCAGGGCTCGAACCCATGTCCCCTGCTTTGGCAGGCGGATTCTCAACCACTGCGCCACCAAGGAAGCCCCAATAGAATTTACTGATGAACAGATGAATAGAATGTGTTGGGTGAGAGAAAGTAGGGTCAAGAATGAGGCTAGGGATTCCCTGGTGGCGCAGTGGTTGAGAGTCCGCCTGTTGATGCAGGGTACACGGGTTCATGCCCCGGTCTGGGAAGATCCCACATGCCGCAGAGCGGCTGGGCCCGTGAGCCATGGCCGCTGAGCCTGCGCGTCCGGAGCCTGTGCTCCACAACGGGAGAGGCCACAACAGTGAGAGGCCCGCGTACCGCAAAAAAAAAAAAAAAAAAAAAAAGAATGAGGCTAAAGGGAATTCCCTGGTGGTCCAGTGGTTAGGACTCTGGGCTTTCACTGCTGAGGGCGTGGGTTCAATCCCTGGTCGGGGAACTAAGATCCCACAAGCTGTGTGGTGTGGCCAAAAAAAAAAAAAAAAAAGAATGAGGCTTAAGCTTTAGTCTTGGACAAACGGTACCATTTACTTAGGGAAGCCTGAAGTAGGAACAATTTGGTGGTGGGGCTGAGGGGTACATGGATCCAGGGCGTTTTGGGAGCCATGATAAGTCTGAGATGCTATTAGACCTCTAAGTAGAGATTTAAGTAGATAGTAGGATATATGAATCTAAAGCTCAATGGAGAGCTGAGAACTGAAGATATAAATGTGAGCATCATCAGCATGTAGACTTTTAAAACTATGAAACTGGATAAAATCATTGTAAGAGAGAGCACTGACATTGTAAGAGAGGAATAGAAGACTTAGAGCTAAGCTGTGGGGTGTTCCAACATTTTGAGGTTAGGTAGAGAAGAAATAGTCAGCAAAGGAGGCTGAGAAGAAATGGCTAGAGAGATATGAGGAAAACTGGAAAGTATGGAGTTGGAGAAATCAAGAGAAGAGACTGTGGCAGAAAGAGGATGGAAAGATGACCACTGGATGTGACTCCGAGGAGGTCAATGGTGACCCTAACAAGAGTATTGACCGTAACATCCTGGGGGTAGAAGCCTGTCTAGAGAAAGCTGAGAAGAGAATGATAAGTGAGGAAGTGGAAACAAGGATATAGATAGCTTTTTCTTTTACTTTCTTGGAAGTTTTGCTATTAGGGCGGTAGAGCAATGGGTACGAAGCTGGAAGGGAGTGTGAAGTTAGAGAAGGTTTTCATTCTTTTTTTTTTTTTAAAGCAGTAGGCTAACACTGCATATCTGTGGAGAGAGAAAGATTGAGGATGCAGAAGAGAAAGATACCATTCCAAGAGAGAAGTCCTTGAGGTGGCCAGAGGAGATGGTACTTCCTGGACCCTGCTGTCAGAGTGTCTTCCAAAAGGGCAGTTTCGATGATGCAATTCCTCCTTTGCAATTCCTTTGCAATTGCTCCAAAATTGCCCATGGCTCCCTACTGCCTACTAAATAAACCTAACTTTTTAGCCTGGCAGTTAAGCCCAGCCACCACCAAAACTTCCAGCCTTGTTATCCTTCAGCAAGTCCCCATGTGTATCCCATGTGAAAGCCAACATAAGCTACTCACTGGTACCTTCATACTCTGTGTGTGTTCTCATCTCCACGGCTTTGCTGGTGCCCTTTGCCCTCAGTTCTGCCTGTTGAAAGCCTCATGCTTCAGTGCCTTCCCTGATGCTCCAACAAGAAACAACCCCTCCTTCTCCTGGTGCCTATAGCACTCTGCAATTCTTAAGGCCTGTAGAAAAGACTACAACCATTAGCATTTATATAGTTTCAGCTTATAAGGTTATGTGTATGTTCTTAATTAAGACTAATAGTTAACACCGTCTTGTCCTATAGCATGTTGAGTTTGAGTATGTGTCTCTCCTTAACGATCAAATATCTCTCTGAGATCAGGGACCACCTCATGCCACAGATGACAAAAAGTAGGCAGTTACTAACTGTAGAGTGTGAAATGACATCACATCTACCTCTATACACAGGTGTATCTCACTTAATGCAGTCAACCTGTTTCTGAAAGTTAAGCATCTTGAATTTCTGTAAGTGAATCCCTTATGGCATTCATCTCAGAGGCTGTCAGTTTAAAGAGGCCTGTCTCTTATCGTGGTGTTCAGATTGAAACGTATAGAAATATCACATCACTATGTTGTGTAACAGGCACTGACATAGTGTTGTAGGTCAAATAAACAAACTCATAGAAAAAGAGATGAGATTTGTGGTTAACCAGAGGCAGGGGCTGGGGGAGAGGAAATTGGACGAAGGCAGAATTGTGCTGCCACAATTCTTCTCAAGTATCAATAGAAATATTGTGCTCAAAATGTCAGAAAATATAACTGTTGAAAATAAAAATAAAACATAATCCCGGAAACCTGGCAGTATCTGCCAATAACACACTGGAAAGCGTGAGCAGTGTGGTTCTGCTTTTAACTCGTGTCAAGCCACCTTAGCACTTCCAAATTGACGTTCAAGGTAATTTCCTATACATTTTGGGCACTTTGCCCATTGCTTCCCCTTGTTGGCCTCTTTCCAGACACCTGTGCCTGATTATACCTGCATCTGATGAGGATCCTTGGGAAGAAGAGCTAACAGCATCTAAGATCTAAAATGGAAGTCAATTTCATTGTGGAGGGGAGGAAAGGAGAAAAGAGCTGAAGAAGTCTGTGGCTGGGGTTTCTGTCCACTAGGCTTCCCTTGCAGAGGCTGTGTCTTTCACTGCAAGCTTTCACGTCATATGTCATAGCTTGAATTTCCATCTTCTAGACATTTCTGAGTCTCCTATGCCAGCCCCCACCCTCCTCCCAAAAGGCTCATGTTCACAATCTCCATGATCCAGCTTAGGTGGGCAATGCCAAAATGGCAGGTTTTCTTGGAGTTTCTGTTCCAGTAACCTGCAAAACACATTCTAAGATCACATTCTTGTAGTCACAGATGACAGCACGGATGGAAAAATGAACACTTATGTGTAAAAGCACTGCAGAACTCTGGTATGTACATTCTCCAAAGCTGCACCTGAGGGACTGCTACTACAGGGTGGGAGATGATGATAGATGGGGGTAGCCAATAAGGTAACCATGTATTTGCTAGTGAGCACCTATCTCCCTATTTCTAAGGCAACATCCAGGGAGTGACCAGGGTACCTGGACAGAAGAGAAAAGAAAGGACCATGAACCTTGATACCACTGCTTTCGAAAAGTTGTCAACTCTCTTTCTAGGGGTTCCTGCACAAAGCAGGGTGGTTAAAGACCAAATGAAGAAAGCAGGTCTTGTCCTTGGGGGATATGCTATTAGCAGCCATTGAGAGAAAGAAGAAGGAAAATCAGGAGCAACCAAAGCCATCCTCTCAGAATTTGTCAAGAGTAGGGGGTAGCAAAAAAAAAAAAAAAAAAAAAGAAAAGAAAAAGAAAGTATCTATTGTATTATGTTGGGTTATGTGTCCATTCTAAAATGTTCTAACAGGAGAATACATTATAATATAATAAATTAATCTTTAAATGTTAAAAAAAGAGTAGAGGGTAACACATTGGGGAATAATACTCCTCCATTGTTTTGTAATGTGATGGTGACACAGTAGTAGAGTGTAAGAGATACATGGTGGATGCCTGGATTCTCCTTCAAACTCAGTCACTATTTTACTGAGTGGCTCCAGGCAAGCAAGTAGAAAGTTCCTCATCCAAAAAACAGACATAATTTAGCCTCCCAGACTACCTATCTACTTCAAAGCATCATGACGGAATTGCATGCAGCATACTTTGGTTTCTTATAATGGTTAAAGCCACCAAAAATCTCTGGATAAATATGTTTTTTAAAATTGGCATAAAATCAATAAAAAACCACATTATTTATGAACTATCAGAAAGAGAAATTAAGAAAACAATCCCATTTAAAATTTCATCAAAAAAGAATAAAATACCTAAGAATGAATTTAACCAAGGAGATGAAAGACATGTACACTGAAAATGATAAATCATTGAGGAAAGAAATTGAAGAAGAAACAAATAAATGGAAATAGATTCTACACTCATGGGTTGGAAGAATTAATATTGTTAAAACGTCTATACTACCCAAAGCGATCTACAGATTCAATGCAATTGCTATCACAATTCCAATGGCATTTTCCACAGAAATAGAACAAATATTCCTAAAATTTGTATGGAACCACAAAAGACTCAGATAGCCCAAGCAATCTTGAGAAAGAACAAAGTTGGAAATATCATGCTCTCTGATTTCAAAATATGTTATAAAGTTATAGTAATGAAAACTGTATGGCATTATTATAAGGACAGACACACAGATCAATGGAACAGAAGAAGGAGCCCAGAAATAAACTCATGCATATACGGTCAATAAATTTCTGACAGAAGAGCCAAATATATACAGTGGGGAAAGGACAGTCTCTTCAATAAATAGTGTTGAGAAAATTGGACAGCCACATGCAAAAGAATGAAACTGGACCACTATCTTACATAATACACAAAATTTAGCTCAAAATGGATTAAAGACTTGAATATAACATCTGAAACCATAAAACTCCTAGAAGAATACACAGGCAGTAAGCTCCTTGACATAGGTCTTATATCACCTTTGATGATGTTTTTTAATCTGACACAAAAAGCAATAATAAACAAATGGGACTACCCCAAACAAAAAATTTCTGCACAGCAAAGAAAACCATCAGCAAAATGAATAGGCAACCTACCAAATGGGAGAAAATATTTGCAAATCATATATCTGATAAGGGGTTAATAATCAAAATATATAAAGAACTCATACAACTCAACAGCAAACAAAACAAAACAAAACAAACCCAAAACAATCCAATTAAAAGTGGGCAGAAGATCTGAATATACATTTTTCCAAAGAAGACATACAGATGGCCAACAGGTATATTAAAAGATGCTCAACATCAGTAATCATTGGGGAAATACAAATCAAAACCATGATGAGATATCACCTCTCACCTGTTAGGATGGCTATTATGAAAAAGGCAATAAATAACAAGTGTTGACCAGGATATGAAGTAAAAGGAAGTGCACTGTTGGTGGGAATGTAAATTGGTTCAGCCACTATGGAAAACAGTATGTGGGTTCCTCAAAAAATTAAAAATAGAACTACCATATGATCCAGCAATTTCACCTCTGCATATTTATCTGAAGAAAAAGAAAACAGTAAATCAAAAAAGATATATGCACCCCCATGTTCACTGCAGCATTATTTACAATAGCCAAAATACAGAAGGAGATATGGAAGATACACACACACACACACACACACACACACACACACACACACACACAGAGGAATATTATTTAGTCATAAAAAGGAACAAAATTTTGCCACTTGCAGCAACATGGATAGACTTGAGGGTATTATGCTGAATGGAATAAGTCAGACAGAGAAAGACAAATACTGGCTGATTTCACTTCTATGTGGAATCTAAAACAAAAAACAAAAAAAAAGACAACCCAAGCTTATAGATACAGAGAACAGATTGGTGGTTGCCAGGGGCAGGGGCTGGGGGTGGGTAAAATGGTGAAGGCGGTCCAAAAGTACAAACTTCCAGTTATAAAATAAATAAGTCATGGAGATGTAATGTACAGCATGGTGCCTATAGTTAATAATACTGTGCTGCATATTTGCTCTCTTAGCAAAGTTGCAAAGAGTAAAAGTTCTCAGAAGAAAAAGAATCTGTGACTATGTATGATGACGACTTACTGTGGTTATTGTTTTTCAATATATACAAACATCGAATCATGTTGAACACCTGAAATTAACATAATGTTACATGTCAATTACACCCCAATGAAAATAATAAATAAAACTAATGATGTTGGTTAAAAGAAAGAAATTATGGTTAATGGGATGAGAGGAAAGGAATGTATAGTAGTGGTCAATAAAATATTATACATGTAGAAAAAAAAGAACTAACAGGTAGTGAGTATTATGGGACAAGACTGACGTGATAATGGGAACCTAGAAAGTTGAGTAAGCATGGAGGTAGCTCCTTTTGCCCTAAGGGCATTTTCCAATGCTAGCGAATTTGAACTTCCATGTTGAAAGGCTTGTGGGTCAAGGGGGACAAAAATCAAAGCCCGGAGCCATAGAAGGTGAGAAATACGGTAGGAAACTCTCACCACAGAGAGAGCCAGGGTTCCAAATAATAATACTTACAGGATAAGGATGAATCACACATGAACCTTGCAGGCTTGCAGCCAGTGTTTATATTGTCCATAAAAAACTCAAGTCTTGAAATAAAATTGCCCCAGGCTAGCAGTGCCCCAAGATCCTGGTCAAAGCAAACACAAACTCTCTCTCTGAAGAAGGATAACTTTATCCTGGGTCTCAAATTATGGCTACACATAAGTTTTCAAGTAAAATGACTAGCACACAAAGATAACCAGACACACGAGGAAATAAAGTACCATGTCCAGGAGCCTGTAGAAAAAACAAACAACAGAAATCGACCCACAAAGACTTCAGATTTGGGACTTGTTAGAGATAGACTATAAAATGATACTATGTTTAAAGAAATGGAGTTAATCTGTTCTAAGGTCCTGATATTATCCATGAGCAGGATAAAAAAAAAAGTATGATTCGAAAACTATGACAAGTTAAATGGGCATGCTCTAATTTTTAGGTAACAACTAAAAGAATATAAACAGTATTTATCTTCCAAACTAGTAGAGCGGAAAGAGAAAAAAGATAAAACAATAAAATCATTGCCAAAGAAGGCAAGAAAGGAGAGGAAAAGAAACAGAAAGACAAGTAGAAAGCACAAAACAAGTTGGTGGATATTCATATTGGAAAATGTACACAGAAGTGCTAGGGAAAAGCTCACAGTGTATTATGAACGCAAGAGATTCTTGTGATTTGGAAACTTTAATTGTGGTAAGCACAGAACTGTCCTCTACTTTCAGCTCTCAATTCTTGAATGGTCCTCGGACTCTACTGCCTGGTGGTCCCACAAGTAGGGTGTGGGGTGGTGGAGTGGCTGTTCACCTGAGCCTCAAAAGAACCATGACCGATTCCAAAGAAATCAGAACATAGGGACAAAAAGGACATAAAATAGATGCAGCCTTTCTTTTATGGTCCAATTTGCTGAGAGCTGGGGAGTGAGAGCTGAGAGCATGGACCTAGGCACAGTCAGGGGCCCAGACAGGGCCAGGGCCAGGGCAAAGGCAGGACAAAATAAAAACTACTACAACTATGACAAACTGGTCGTTTGGACACTTGACCGTTCATTCAGTGATTTGACGTTCAGTGAATTCACTTTTGGAGAACTGGCTTTTAGTCCACTAGAACCATTTGACATGTATTTGCTACATGTGGATTTCCTGTGCCTCTTGTCCCAGGGCCTTGGGAAGCAGCACAAGGGAATGGGGATGGCTAGCAGTGATGGCCCCAGACTCAGAAGAGCCCTGCGTGTGGTTTAAAGCTCTGCTCTCACTGTCTTGAAGTTCTTAGTTTTTAAACCAGAGGCCTGACCTTTCTATTTTTCCTTGGGCCCTGCAAATTATGTAGCTGGTCCTGACAGCCAGAGTGGTAAGTGGGCAGCAGCAGATGAGAATAAGGTCAAGGCCACTCATTGAGTTTTGCCAACCTCATGGCTCATGAGTGCCCCAAGCCTACGACTAAATGAATGCTTCATTGGGCGCCATATACAGCCCGAGATGTGTTGAATGGAAGTGGTGACTGAGGTACCAGAGCACCCATCCAGAACTATTTGAGGCTTATTTTATATAGATACTATACACCAGGCACTGGGCTAAGCCCTTTGCATACGTGGTCTAACTAATTCCTTATTATGAGCAGGGTACTGTACTAGGTGCTGTGGGAAACACATAAGTTCTTTTCTAAATCCCCTTTCAGGGAGGAGCTAACTGTGTAGCTGGACAGAGACATATAAGCAATAGTAAAACAACTGAAAAGGCAGGATATGTTTAAGGGCCAAATGCATGACGTGTCTGAGCAATAATGCAGTACAAGTTCAGAGGAGGGGAGTCCATTGAGTTGCAGTGTCAAGGAAAGTTTCTTGAAGAAACTGAGGTTTGAGATGGGTCTTGAAGGAAAGGTCAGTCCTGGATACATGGATAAGGATTTCAGGAACTCCAAGCAAGGAGAACGGTATGGGAGAGAGAGGGGAAGTAGAAATCCCCCCAGTATGACAGGGAGTGGAGGCAGGATGAGGTTGAACAATCTTGTTGAAGTATAAGGTACGTAGGGTAGGGTGAGGGAAGCAGCCAGAACTTTTGGAAAGAGGAAGGTGTGGAAGGCCTCGAATGCCATGGTTTAGACTTGATCTAGAACTTGTAGGGAACGGCAGCAAAGGTTTGGGGCAGCAGAGGAGTGGCATGTAAAGGGATGTTGGGGGAAGCTGAACCTAGAGGCAAAGACAGGGGGTACTGGGTACAGTGAGTGGTTCTGGAGCTTCCGGAGGAGAGTTCAAACATTCTCTAAAGGCATCTGGCCAAACTGCATCCCAAACATTCCCCCAGGACCGTCCCTGAGGGCTACCACCCAAGAGGGCAAAGTGAGAGCAATTCAGCCCTCTCTTCTCCTCATCTCTGCCCAGAAAGGGCCTGTCTGGACCCCAGCTCTTGCCTCAGCGCCTACGCAAACACTAATAAGTGCCAAGGCATTGCCATGGAAACCACCGCTTTGGCTTTCTCATGGAATGCTCTGCAGCCACGAGGCTTCCTGCTCTGGGAAGCTTTTCACAAATATTTGAAGAAAGTGGCAAATGCGTCAGCCAGGAGTGTACACGTACAACTGGCTAGTGGGGTGGGGGGTGGAAGGAAGGGGCTACCTCATGGTACAGGGTCCATGGGGAACTGACTCAGCCGTGGGGTCACTAGAAAACAATGACCTTTGAAAGCCACAGTGCTTTTAGTTAACAGGGTGGGCTCCTAACAATGTTTTACCTCTTTCCACTAGCACTGGGTCATACCCGAGGGCCTGAGAGTCTCAGTCGCACACCCCCCTCCAGGAGTCCATTAGTGACACTCCGGACTTCCCTATGGTACAGCTCAGCATGATGTAGTAAAGGCTGGTAGAATTACATGGAACACAACAGGGCCGAGAATTGCAGAGGGTAAACATCCATAATGATAATAACCAGGAATAAATCTTAGTTAATTCTGTGCAGGGCACCACACTGAGCACTTGATGGGGGTTTCCTCATTTAATTGTCACAGTATCCTGCGAGCTTGGTCCTATGAGCCTGAAGTGGCTACATGACTTACCCAGAGACTCACAGGTCATAGAGCGGGGGGTGTGAGCCATGATTTGTCATACATTGGCAACCATTCCGCCTTCCTTTTTTCTCTTTCTAATGACGGTTTTATTGTGAAATACAGTATGCATTAAAAGTGTGTGAAAATGTATATGTATTTTCTTAAATAGTTATGTTTATCTGCTTTCAGTAACTGTTCCATAATGGTGATGATGATGATAATTACCATTTACTAGGCACTTCGTTTTTGCCAAGGAGAGCGCTAAGTGCTGCACCTACATTCTATTTATGTAATTCTCACAACAACCCAATGAACCAGGGACTTTTATTATCACCTCTACTTTAGAGAAGAGGAAATTGAGACTTGGAGAGGTTAAGTAACTCATCCAATGGAATTTAGCAAAGCAGGGACAAGAACCCAGTTCTCTCTGATTCCAAGGCCTTACTGCCATTTGCAGTCGCTAAGCGGCATTCTCTCTGGACCTAGGTTGAGTCTTTTAGTGCAGGCAAACCTCCCCCCTCCACTATGACAGCATCTTGGAGACAGCGTTTTGCTATATCTACATTTCCTGGGATGGTTAAGAACTCCGAGGGGCCCAGCCCTTCTCTAACAGGCAGAATGTCTCCCTTGGATTCTCAAGGTTGATAGGTGTGCCTCAGCCATGACCCTAGGAAGTGTGTGCCTCACAGGACCCCTTCCTAGCCACAGGGTACCCCACAGGCACAGCTACTTTAGGGAAATTCATTCACCTATGTGCTCATACCCAGCTTGCCTTCCTGGTTTGAATTTCAGCCCAGTTTAGGGCTGATGATACTGACACTCCATCTCCAATCATTCAGGAAGCTGCCTCTGTGTGGGCTACAGTCTAGCCTGATTCTCCAAGTGAGAAATCATCTCTGCCCCAGTTCTCCCACTTCCGTTTGTCTGCATGGTCTATTAAAGCATCAGTCCGGTCTGCTGAGCTTAGAGCAACTCTATCACTGAACAACCTCACCTGGAGGCATACTTCCGGTCTTTAGTGAGTGGCGGGGGGTGGTTGAGGGCAGATGAATGGCTGCTACCTTCTGCTTAAATAAGAGGCTAAAGTCAAACGGCAGATGCAGGTACGTCTAGGTCAGATATACAACTGACGAGCTGATGGCATCAGTTTTATGACATGATAATTCCTCTCATTTAAGAGCAACAGGAGTCTTACAAATGGGAAGATTGTAAATCAGCAAGCAACACCCAGCACATGAATGAAAGTTGCGCCCAAAGCCTCTTGTCAATCAAAGTGGTCCAGGATCTGACAAGGAGGCAGCAAGGAAAACTGGATTTCTGAGTAATAGCTGTTTTGTGAGCATGAGAAGGGTGACTAGTTGAACTTGCCCTTTATGCCACTGAATTTCATGGATCGATCTTCAAATGTCATCCAAGGAAACACAAGCTTAAGTGACAGTGAGAGTGGCATAGAAGAAAGAAAACTCTACTAAGTTCTGAGTTAACCTGGGTTTATCCTAGGTATTACTTGCTACTGACTAGCTGGGTGACCTTGAAGGGCAAGTCACAGAACTTCTGATCAGGAAGTGATGGTAAAGTTTATCTTGTCTAATCCTCTCCTGGTGCTTGAATATTTTTCATACTACCAGCCTCTACTGGCATCCTGGGAGTGACAGGGAACTCGCTACCCATAAAAGCACTTCCTCCAATTCTTTTATTTTTTTATAAATTTATTTATTGATTTATTTCTATTTTTGGCTACACTGGGTCTTCATTGCTGCATGTGGCCTTCTCTCTAGTTGTGGCAAGTGGGGCTTACTCTTCGTTGTGGTGCGCGGGCTTCTCGCTGTGGCGGTTTCTCTTGTTGCAGAGCAAGGGCTCTAGGCATGTGGGCCTCAGTAGCTGTGCCTCGATGGCTCTAGAGTGCAGGCTCAGTAGTTGTAGCTCACGGGCTTAGTTGCTCTGTGGCATTTGGGATCTTCCCGGACCAGGGCTCGAACCCATGTCCCCTGCATTGGCAGGCGAGTTCTCAACCACCGCGCCACCAGGGAAGCCCACTTCCTCCAATTCTTAGTGAGCTCTCAATTTTATCTATTTTGTTATTTAACAAGCACTTACACTGTCCTTCACGTTTGTCAGATACTGAACTAAGCAAATCACAAATTTTAAACTATTTAATCTTGAAAACATCTTTATGGTATAGGTACTATTATCCTGATGTTACAGGTGAGAAAGCTGAGTATCAGAGAGGCTAAAATACTCAAAGTCACACAGCTCGTAAGTGTCAGAGTCAGGATTCTAACCCAGGCAATGTAGCTTCTCACTGTGTACGTTTACCCACTGCACCGTGAAAAGCTCTGTTATTGGGCTGAAACCTGTCTACCTTTGTAACTTTGTGACCCCATTGGTCCTAGTACTTACTCTTCCTGGAGTCCCAAAGACTACATTAGACCTAACCTCAGAAAGGCCTTTTCTATGCGTGAGTGCAAGGCAGATTAGGATGCAGGAGCCATTGCTATAAGAATGATGGGGTTAGTGCTCTGGCTCAGACGGGCAGAGGATGCCAGGGCACTTTACTGTCTGTGTACCAGGCCCACAGATGCAAAGAAAGTCACAGAATGACTTGATGATAAAGTCTGAACTTGAATCTATGTGTTTGAACTTCATGTTAATGTCCTTTATGATATAGTCCCTGAGGCTACCTCCATCCTTGCCCACTGCCCCAAACACGTACATTATTATTGTTGATAATAATTGTAGCTATCATTCAGTGAATGCTTACCTAATCTGTGTCTGATGCTCTGCATACGTTATCTCACTTAACCCTGAGAGATACCTCTATCCTGTGAGATATGTACTACTATCATCTTCATTTTACAGAAATGGAAATCAAACCATCGGGAGGTCAAGTAATTTGCCAACAGTCAAACAGCTAGTAAGTTGCAGAAGTTGGATTTGAAATCAGATCTTTCTGTCACCAGAGTCTGGGCTTTTAATCAGTATGTTGCAGACCTCTCCACAATATTCACAAGAAACTGGGGCACCTTGTGAACCCCTTGTTGAAATGGAGATTATTAGTGTTAAAAACCTATGAACACGTATAGATATCCTGTTCCTGATATAATCAGATTTTTTAAATATTGGAAAAGAAGAGTTTGAGAGAAAAAGAGAAAGAAGGGAGTCTGCCTCGTAACTGAGATAAGA
Source organism: Pseudorca crassidens (assembly GCF_039906515.1). Taxonomy (NCBI): domain Eukaryota; kingdom Metazoa; phylum Chordata; class Mammalia; order Artiodactyla; family Delphinidae; genus Pseudorca; species Pseudorca crassidens. Next base: position 36,527,541 of record NC_090317.1, read on the forward strand.
TATGAGGCTATAACTGATAAAACATGATTCTTGGGGAGGAGGGAGATTCATGCTTGCTTTAATTTTACAACAAAGTTTTTCTCAGCACCTACTACGTACCGGGCACTGTGTACAAGGAAGACGGTAGACCTATGCTGTCTACTACTTGACAGGCTCAATTTTGTTTCTTGGCAGGGTTATGCCGAGTCTCTATGACTAAGGGGAAGACAATATTCACTCTGCTTCCTCTAAGAACTGAAATACTTGGTTATCCTTGAGTGGTATAAACCACAGTACCAAGGAAAGACCAGTTTTGAAGAAACAAGGGATGTGGGAAGATTTAAAAAGTCATCCACACCAATCCAACCCCCAAATGGAAATGCTCTCAATTTTAAAACAGTGGCAGGGAATCAGCAAGCTTAAAAAAACAATCAGCACAAACATGACAGAAGGTTGGGAGCCTTCGTATATAAAGAGCTTGCAATTTGTCAAGAAAAATACTGAGACTCTAATGATTAACTGGGCAAAAGGTACAACTATTTTCTAAAGGAGGAACTATAAATGGCTAATAAATATGTGAAAAACATTCAACCTCACCTAGTCATAAAATATATAAAAATGAAGCAACAGTCGGAAGCAAATTTTGCCTATCAAATAAACAACAAAAAATAGGTTTTTTTAAAAAAATGAGAGGACTCAAAGTTGGCAAAAAGTGTCCTATGGGCTCTCTTAAGCACGGCTAGTTTAAACTGGGCAAGCTGTCTGTAAAGAAATTTGGTAATAAGTATAAAAAGCCTACAATACATTTAGACCCATGGCATATAATGACTTGCTTGAGGTCTCTGTGAGGGGCAGCTACAGTCCACAGACACTCAGCACACGGCCTTGGTTAGTCAAGCTCAGCCTTGTGTAACTCTTGGTGTCTCAACCGGACTGCGGTCTGTGTCCAGTGCCACCTCCTTCAGCAAGCCCCCTGCACTGAGTACGTGTTCAAGGACTCACCGCCTAGAGATGGATGAATTGATGGAAATGGTGATACACGGGGAGCCCAAGTTCCACATTTCACATCGTACAGATAATAAGCTAGGGCTTTGGCATCGGCTCTTCCACTGACTGGCCATTTGGCTTTGGGGACTTTACTTACCTCTCTGTTTCAGTCTCCTGACCCATTAACTGGGGCTAGCTTTATTCACCTCTCAAGATGACTGCGGAGTGAGGCTCCACCAGTCCCAAGCTGTCTGATCTTGAGAGAGCTACTACACCCCTCTCAGGACTTTAATTTTCTCATCTATTTAGTACTGCCCTCATAGGGTTGAAGTGCAGATGGAATGAGATACTTCATGGAAAGAACCCAGCACTGTGCCCAGACAGAGTAAGAATAATAAAAAATGAGGGGGCTGCAGCGTCATATCTTCTACTTGCACAGCATTTAAAATCCTATTTTTAAAGCATTTTCTTTCTATTTTCTTTTTCCTCTCTCTCTCTAGGAAAGCCTGAAAACATCTAGCTAATAATGTCTCAGGGCCGTGACCACCACCTCTGCCTGCTGGCATGCCACCCCACTTCTCCCCCACCCCCCTGCTCTCATACCAGGCACAATCAGTCCCCAGCATGGCATCGGTTACCCACAGTAAAGAACAACAGGTGCTTTGGGAAAATTCAGCCACGTGCTTACAAGTCCCTCTGGGCATCACAGTGACTATTTAATGGGGACTAAGCTGAGCCTTAGAGATTTGGGTGAGTCCCTGCAGACTGAAGCAGTTGAAACAAGAGGCAGAATCCTTGACCCTTGTTAACCACAACTACATCCATTAGCACAGCACTGTTTGTGTGCAGGAGGCTTTCCTGACATTTCCATTGAGCCGCCCAACAAGGCTATGAGGGCAGCAGGGCAGATATTACCATTGCCATTGAAAAGATGAGGAAGTGTGGCTCAGAGAAGGACAACCTTGCCTACAGTTATACGGTTAGCTAGCAGAAGAGGTGACATTAGAACCTAGGTTGAAAATATCCTATGATATCCCTTACATGTGGAATCTAAAAATAGGGTACAAATGAACTTACCTACAAAACAGATGTAGAAAACAAACTTGTTACCAGGGGGTAAGGTAGGGGGGAGGGATAAACTGGGAGACTGGGACTGATATATACATATTACTATATGTAAAATAGATAACTAATAAGGACCTACTGTATAGCACAGGGAACTCTACTCAATACTCTGTAATGGCCTATATGGGAAAAGAATCTAGAAAAGACTGGATATACGTATATGTATAACTGATTCACTTTGCTGTACACCTGAAACTAACACAACACTGTAAATCAACTCTACTCCAATAAAATTTTTTTCAAAAAAGAATGTGAAAAAACAAAACAAAACAAAACAAGGAACCTAGGTCTAGTCTAGAGTTCTTTCCACTACATCGCAAGGCCTGGCAGGCGCAGCTATCAAGGTCAGTTTCAAGGGAGTGCGGCACCTCAGACAGGATACAGAGGTTGTCTTGGGAAAAAGAGTAGATGACTGGCAAGCCCACTCTTTGGCCGCAAAGTAATCTACTTGCCCTGACCTGGGAAATTACCAAAGGACTGAAACAGTAGCATCCATGGAGCACTACAAAGGTTGTCGAAAAGATCAAAGAAACTTATGTAAAAATTGGATTTTACACATTGTTGGAAAGGGAGGAGTGGACAAGCAAGGACAATACGACGATTGAAGCACTCGGGCAGTCTCTTATTTATGGACGATGACCTCCATTTGCTCTCAGGATCATTTTTTTTAAATCTCGGCCATTTATCTCTCTCTCTCTCTCTCTCTCTCTCTCTCTCATCAGATGAGAGAGAGAGAGAGAGAGAGAGATACAGACATATATATATAGATACATAGATAGACATACAGATATCTTCTCTCTTTTGGGCCATATTTTAGCCCTCTGAGTAGGTTACTGTGACCATCTCCCAGGAAATAAGCTATCCTTCAATTTTACTCTCTAGCTGCCATCCTCATGGAGAGAATAAAGTACAGCAAGAATTAAGTACAGAAGGGAAATTTAGAGTAGAATTGTGCGTATGCATTTGTATGTCTGTGTGTGTGTGTGTGTGAAGAGGCAGGAGAAATGAGAGCTTGAAATTAAGAGAAAAAGTTCCCAGCTCTGTTAGGGTGCTGACACTGAAATGATGTAAGGCACGAGATTGTGGAATTCTTTTTTAAGAGTATAAGAGATTATGCCCCCTCACATGATTGCAAAATAATAACAATAATAAGAACAAAATTAATGTCATTTTTATTGAGATCTTATTGTGTGCCAATTACCCTGCAAAATGTTTTTACAAACATCATTTTACTTATTCCTCACAACTCGGTGAGGTAGGTATCATCATCCCATTTTACAGACAGGCAAACGATACTTAGGGTGATTAAGTAACTACACCAAGGTCACACTGTTAATGTCACAGCTCAGACTAAGCCCACGCATCCACCTCCAAAGCCTATGACTTAAACATTACACTCTAGTCTCCTGCAGGGAGATGGACCTCCCCGCGCTCCAAAATAAGGCATAATACTTATGAAAAGTTCCTCAGAGTACTCTTATACTTTTCATTTAGTTTCATCCTCATAGCAGGCATTATTAGTCCCCATCTTATAGTAAAGTTAGGAAAGAGAAAGTAAGGAAAACTGCTCAAGGTTCCATGGTTAGCTAATGGCAGAGCCAGAATTAGAAGACAAGAGTCCTGACTCCCAGTCCAGTGCTTCAATGCTCTTTCCATTATGCTACATCTGCTTCAGAGCTCCTGACATGGACCCCAAGGCTCTCTCTGGTATCGACAGCCATGGAGCATAGGCTAGACCTAGTGACTTGATCCTAAGGGACAAAATATAGCAAAAGTGATGGGAAGTCACTTCATTGATTAGGTTCCAAAAGACTGTTAATCCATCTTGCTGACACTCTCTCTCCATTGCCTTTGCGGCTTCGACACATCGATGAGGTAAACTGCCCCACAGGAAGAGGCCATGTGGCAAGGAACGGAGGGTGGTCTCTGGACAGCAGCAAGATCCAGGCCAATAACTCACAAGGAGCTGAATCCTCCCGACAACCACACGAGTGCGCTTAAAAGTGGATGCTTCCTCAGTTGAGCCTCGAGATGACTATAGTCCTGGCCAGCAGCTTAACTGCAGCCTTGTGAGAAAACCTGCTTAGCTGGGCCTGGACTCCTGACCCACAGAGACTCAGAGATAATACATTTGTGTTGTGTGAAGTCGCTAAGTTTTGGAGTGATTTGTTATGTAGCAATAGATAGTGAACACAATATGATTCCAGCCAGCAGCTTCACTGATCTTCTGCTCATTCATAGCAAAACAAATCCATGGCACAGCGCTGGAGAGGGGTGAGAAAAAAGATCTAGGTGAGTCTTTTCACTCCAGGGGAAAGCTGTGAATGCAAGGATCACCTCTTGGCCTACATCGATGTTTCCTTTGCCCTGAGGTTCTGATAGCCATGTCCTAAGGTGGTGCAAGTAGATCTAGGGTCTCTCATCCTCTGCTGGTCAGAGTCCAGCATTTCTCACAGCTCGGCTTCCAAGTGGTTGACAACATCAGGTCAGCTTCTCCTCACTGTCAGCTTGAGAAGCACCTTAAGTGCCCCCCATAGGAGCTCCCGGAGGGCCCAAGCCACCACCCTAGGCTGTCTCCATTCTAGCATTTGGAGCTGCTCCCCAGCCACCGTCCCAACCACAGAGCTATTTTGGAATTTCTGAGTGTGGGCTGGAGTAAGTGAGGGGTTCTGACAGACTCCCTAAAAGCAATTAGCCAAATGGGAATCACTTAACACTCAATTTTCAAATGGCTAATTTGGTGTCGGGGAATCTTCTTTAAAAGGCGTGGGTAGGGCTTCCCTGGTGGCGCAGTGGTTGAGAGTCCTCCTGCTGATGCAGGGGACGCGGGTTCGTGCCCCAGTCTGGGAAGATCCCACATGCCGCGGAGCGGCTGGGCCCGTGAGCCATGGCCGCTGAGCCTGCGCGTCCAGAGCCTGTGCTCCGCAACGGGAGAGGCCACAACAGTGAGAGGCCCGCGTACCACACACACACACACAAATGGTGTGGGTGGCAGACATCCCAGCGTATCCTGTAACGATTTCGCTAGACAGCTTAGCCAAGGGAGTCACATTCCCACACGCTGAGAAAAGTCTCATCAAGGGGGTCCACCTGAGTGCTTTCTTTGCCCGCCCTCTCAGGTGTCTCTAAAAAACTAGAGACAAGCCAGGGAGAGTTACTTTTCACCATATCAGCAGAAACTGGAAGGTGAGTGCAGGCCAATGTGGGGCTTTAGCAGATCAGTGCAGTGCCTGTGAGGTAAGGGTCCTCTGCCCCTTCCACATCCTTAGTCCCACGTGTCATGAATGCCTGTGCGTGTGCCTGGGTCGGTAGTTACGGGGGAGGAAGGAGGGATAGGAGGGGCGTGACAGATTGGAGAAGGTGCACTCCCCACAGATATGTAGGCTTGAACAAGTATCACCTCTCACAGATGTAGGTGATGGGTGTGAAGATTTGCCTCTTGACAGCTACAGGTGACATGCGTCTAGAGGGGGCTGTGACCACGAAGACCCTGTGTGTGCGGAGGGAAGCTGCGAGTGGGAGAGCTCCACTGAACTCTCACTATATAGAGTCAGAATGTTTCAGGGTCAGCATACCTAAATCTGGTGATTATAAATCGGGTCACAATGGGACTATGTATGTATGTGTAGAACGTCTCAGATTCGCAGTGTGAGTCATTCACTGACGTGTGTGTATGAGTATACCGTCCTGCATGTTAGTAACAGGGGAAAAGAAGACAAGTATGTCAGCATGGAAGACAGAAACTGACAAGGAGCCCATGAAGAGCCCTTTAAGAAAAGGACAAGGAAGAAGATCTGGCTCATTAAGTACCTACCTCATTAGGGCTCCAGTTGCCAGGGAGCTGAACCAAACTACTTCAATTCCTTGACAATTAAGCCAGTCCCTCTCCCCTTCTCCCTCCACTGAAGTAATCAAGAGAAAGGGAAATGGTGCAAAATTGCCCCTCCCTCAGATGAAATGTACATGTCCTCCACGCCTCTCTCTTTCCTAACAAGGGTCTGTTAAGTACCTGCCTAGCTTGGGCTCAGCAATGGGCAGTCTTCCCTTTGTTTTTCATTATCTTCATTTGATCTACACAAGTCCACCGTTCACAGTAGCATCCAAGGAAGAAGAATGGTTAAATGCAGTACCGTGAGCCACCCTATCTCGTTTCTGACGGTTCCCTCAAATAACAGGGGAACTGGCTGCAAGTAGAGCAATAAACGGATTATCTTGCACCCAGAGGTCTTGTACCTTAAAGAATTAGGCTTGGCTGAAAACCAGAGTGGCTCACATAATGTTCCTTTTTTGCCTGTAGTTACACAAAATGCAACCTGGGTTTAATGGTCTTCAAGAACATTGACCTAAATGTTTACAAGCTTGGGCAAGTTTCTGGATGAAAGATGCTAACATGGTGGCCAAAAAGAAATACTACTCCTTACTTTCTAGAAAAAGCAGTTGTAGCAAGTGCAGTGCGGAGCCTCTCAGCCATTTTTGTGCTATGGACCCCCCTGGCACTCCAACGAAACCTATGGATCTCTTTCTGAACAATGTTTTTATTTTTATTCTTTAAACTTTATTTATTTTTTGGCTGCATTTGGCTGTGCACAGACTTTCTCTAGTCGCACCGAGCAGGGGCTACTCTTCATTGTGGTGCGTGGGCTTCTCATTGTGGAGCACAGGTTCTAGGCATGCAGGCTTCAGGAGTTGTGGCATATGGGCTTAGTTGCTCCACAGCATGTGGGATATTCTCGGACCAGGGATCAAACCTGTGTTCCCTGCATTGGCAGGTGGATTCTTAACCATTGCACCACCAGGGAAGTCCCTGAACAATGTTTTTAAATGTATAAAATTAAATATATAGGATTACCAAGGAAATATTGAAATATGCACACTATTAAAAAATTTGTGATATAGTCACATATGTGTTTTTTTATTAACATGTTAAACAAGTTTTAGCAGAAGGTCTCATAACTAATATAATTTCAAAAAGGTGATCAGCGCAAATGGTATTTTAAGACATTGGCAATGGCTGTAATGTTATAGGAAAACATCTGTGATTTCTACTGGTGATAAAATTACAACTACTGCTAATACTACTGCAGTTTATTGCCAAATTCATAACAGAAGAAAAAGCTAAATCTCAGAGATTTGTAAAATTACAAACGCCCTTTTTTTCCTATCCAAGTTCACAGACCCTCCCTGCGTTCTATCCACAGATCCCTAAATCGTTAAACTCTCTTGAGAGACAGAGACAGAGGCACAGAGAGAGAGAGAGAGAGAGAGAGGGAGCGAGAGAGAGACAGAGAGAGTGCCAAACCTGAAAATAAGATTGCAATAGTAACCCCTAAATAAGAGAATGTTCTGACCACCGCTGAAAAGTCAAAGGAGGCCGAGAACAGTGAAGACAGTGATTGTATTAGAGGCGCAAAGAGACAACAATGACAAGTACACAAACAAACAACAATAACAGTGGAGAGAAGAACGTGTGCTCACTCCCTCTTGCGAGAGCACGGGAATCACAACTAACTGCTGGACAATCATCAACAGGAAGACACTGGAACTCACCAGAAAAGATACCCCACATCCAAAGACAAAGGAGAAGCCGCAATGAGACGGTAGGAGGGGCACAATCACAAGAAATCAAACCCCATAACCACTGGGTGGGTGACTCACAAACTGGAGAACAATTATACCACAGAAGTCCACCCACTGGACTGAAGGTTCTGAGCCCCATGTCACGTTTCCCAACCTGGGGGTCCGGCAACAGGAGGAGGAATTCCCAGAGAATCAGACTTTGAAGGCTAGTAGGATTTGATTGCAGGACTTCAACAGGACTGGGAGAAACAGAGACTCCACTCTTGGAGGGCACACACAAAGTAGTGTGTGCATCAGGGCCCAGGGGAATGAGCAGTGACCCCATAGGAGACTGAACCAAACCTACCTGCTAGTGTTGGAGGGTCTCCTGTAGAGGCGGGGAGTGGCTGTGGCTCACCACAGGGACAAGGACACTGGCAGCAGAAGTTCTAGGAAGTACTCCTGGACAGGAGCCCTCCCGAAGTCCACCATTAGCCCCACCAAAGAGGCTGTAGCCTCCCGTGCTGGGTCACCTGAGGCCAAACAACCAACAGGGAGGGAACTCAGCCCCACCCACCAGCAGACAAGCGGATTAAAGTTTTACTGAGCTCTGTCCACCAGAGGAACACCCAGCTCTACCCACCACCAGTCCCTCCCATCAGGAAGCTTCCACAAGCGTCTTAGATAGCCTCATCCACCAGAGGGCAGACAGCAGAAGCAAGAAGAACTACAATCCTGCAGCCTGTGGAACAAAAACCACATTCACAGAAAGAAAGACAAAATGAAAAGCCGGGGGACTATGTACCTGTTGAAGGAACAAGATAAAACCCCAGAAAAACAACTAAATGAAGTGGAGATAGGCAACCTTCCAGAAAAAGAATTCAGAATAATAATAGTGAAGATGATCCAGGACCTCAGAAAACGAATGGAGGCAAAGATCAAGAAGATGCAACAAATGTTTAACAAAGACCTAGAAGAATTAAGGACAAACAAACAGAGATAAACAATACTATAATTGAAATGAAAAACACATTAGAAGGAATCAATAGCAGAATGACTGAGGCAGAAGAATGGAGAAGTGACCTGGAAGACAGAATTGTGGAATTCACTGCCATGGAACAGAATAAAGATAAAAGAATGAAAATAAATGAAGACAGCCTAAGAGACCTCTGGGACAACATTAAACGCAACAACGTTCGCATTATAGGGGTCCAAGAAGGAGAAGAGAGAGAGAAAGGACCCGAGAAAATGTTTGAAGAGATTATAGTCAAAAACTTCCCTAACATGGGAAAGGAAATAGCCACCCAAGTCCAAGAAGCCCAGAGAGTCCCAGGGAGGATAAACCCAAGGAGAAACATGTCGAGACATATAGTAATCAAATTGACAGAAATTAAAGCCAAAGAAAAATTATTAAAAGCAACAAGGGAAAAACAAAAAATAACATACAAGGGAACTCCCATAAGGTTAACAGCTGATTTCTCAGCAGAAACTCTAAAATCCAGAAGGGAGTGGCACAATATATTTAAAGTGATGAAAGGGAAGAACCTACAACCAAGATTACTCTACCCAGCAAGGATCTCATTCAAATTCGACGGAGAAATTAAAAGCCTTACAGACAAGCAAAAGCTAACAGGATTCAGCACCACCAAACCATCTACAAAAAATGCTAAAGGAACTTCTCTAAGTCGGAAACAAAAGAGAAGAAAAGGACCTATGAAAACAAACCAAAACAGTTAAGAAAATGGTAATAGGAACATATATATCAATAATTACCTTAAATTTGAATGGATTAAATACTTCAACCAAAAGACACAGGCTTGCTGAATGGATACAAAAACAAGACCCATATATATGCTGTCTAAAAGAGACCCACTTCAGACCTAGGGACACATACAGACTGAAAGTGAGGGGATGGAAAAAGATATTCCATGCAAATGGAAATCAAAAGAAAGCTGGAGTAGCAATACTCATATCAGATAAAATACACTTTAAAATAAATATTACAAGACACAAGGAAGGACACTATATAACGATCAAGGGATCAATCCAAGAAGAAGATATAACAATTATAAATACATATGCACTCAACAAAGGACCACCTCAATACATAAGACAAATGCTAACAGCTATAAAAGAGGAACTCGACAATAGCACAATAATAGTGGGGGATTTAACACCTCACTGACAGCAACAGACAGAGCATTCAGACAGAAAATTAATAAGGAAACACAAGCTTTAAATGAAACAGTAGACCAGATAAATTTCTTTTTTAAAAAAACATCTTTAATGGACTATAATTGCTTTACAATGGTCTGTTAGTTTCTGCTGTATGAAAAAGTGAATCAGCTATACATATACATATATCCCCATATCTCCTCCTTCTGTGTCTCCCTCCCACCCTCCCTGTCCCACCCCTCTAGGTGGACACAAAGCACTGAGCTGATCTCCCTGTGCTATGCGGCTGCTTCCCACTAGCTATCAGTTTTACATTTGGTAGTGTATATATGTCCATGCCACTCTCTCACTTTGTCACAGCTTACCCTTCCCCCTCCTCGGGTCCTCAAGTCCATTCTCTATGTCTGCGTCTTTATTCCTGTAATGCCTCTAGGCTTTCAGAACCATTTCTTTTTTTTTAGATTCCATATATATGTGTTAGCATATGGTATTTGTTTTTCTCTTTCTGACTTACTTCACTCTGTATGACAGTCTCTAGGTCCATCCACCTCACTACAAATAACTCAATTTCATTTCCTTTTATGGCTGAGTAATATGCCATTGTATATATGTGCCACATCTTTTTTATCCATTCATCTGTTGATGGACACTTAGGTTGCTTCCATGTCCTGCCTATTGTAAATAGAGCTGCAATGAACATTGTGGTACATGACTTTTTTTGAATGATGGTTTTCTCAGGGTATATGCACAGTAGTGGGATTGCTGGGTCATATGGTAGTTCTATTTTTAGTTTTTTAAGGAACCTCCATACTGTTCTCCACAGTGGCTGTATCAATTTACATTCCCACCAACAGTGCAAGAGGGTTCCCTTTTCTCCACACCCTCTCCAGCATTTATTGTTTCTAGATTTTTTGATGATGGCCCTTCTGACTGCTATGAGGTGATACCTCATTGTAGTTTTGATTTACATTTCTCTGATGAATAGTGATGTTGAGCATCCTTTCATGTATTTGTTGGCAATCCGTATATCTTCTCTGAAGAAATGTCTATTTAGTTCTGCCCATTTTGGGATTTAGTTGTTTGTTTTCTTGATATTGAGCTGCATGAGCTGCTTATAAACTTTGGAGATTAATCCTTTGTCAGTTGCTTCATTTGCAAATATTTTCTCCCATTCTGAGGGTTGTCTTTTCATCTTATTTATGGTTTCCTTTGCTTTGCAAAAGCTTTGAAGTTTCATTAGGTCCCATTTGTTTATTTTTGTTTTTATTTCCATTTCTCTAGGAGGTGAGTCAAAAAGATCTTGCTGTGATTTATGTCATAGAGTGTTCTGCCTATGTTTTCCTCTAAGAGTTTTATAGTTTCTGGCCTTACATTTAGGTCTTTAATCCATTTTGGGTTTATTTTTGTATATGGTGTTAGAGAGTGTTCTAATTTCATTCTTTAACATGTAGCTCTCCAGTTTTCCCAGTGCCACTTACTGAAGAGGCTGTCTTTTCTCCACTGTATATTCTTGCCTCCTTTATCAAATATAAGGTGACCATATGTGCGTGGATTTATCTCTGGGCTTTCTATCCTGTTCCATTGATCTATATTTCTGTTTTTGTGCCAGTACCATACTGTCTTGATTACTGTAGCTTTGTAGTATAGTCTGAAGACCGGGAACCTGATTCCTCTGGCTCCAATATTCTTTCTCAAGACTGCTTTGGCTAGTCGGGGTCTTTTGTGTTTCTATACAAATTTTGAAATTTTTTGTTCTAGTTCTGTGAAAAATGCCAGTGGTAGTCTGATAGGGATTGAATCTGTAGATTGTTTGGGTAGTAGAGTCATTTTAACAATGTTGATTCGTCCAATCCAAGAACATGGTATATCTCTCCATCTGTTTGTATAATCTTTAATTTCTTTAATCAGTGTCTTATAGTTTTCTGCATACAGGTATTTTGTCTCCTTAGGTAGGTTTATTCCTAGGTATTTTATTATTTTTGTTGCAATGGTAAATAGGAGTGTTTCCTTAATTTCTCTTTCAGATTTTTCATCATTAGTGTATAGGAATGCGAGGGATTTCGGTGCATTAATTTTGTATTATGCTACTTTACCAAATTCATTGATTAGCTCTAGTAGTTTTCTGGCAGCATCTTTAGGATTCTCAATGTATAGTATCATGTCATCTGCAAACAGTGACAGCTTTACTTCTTGTTTTCTGATTTGGATTCCTTTTATTTCTTTTTCTTCTCTGATTGCTGTGGCTAAAACTTCCAAAACTATGTTGAATAATAGTGGTGAGAGTGGGCAACCTTGTCTTGTTCTTGATCTTAGTGGAAACGGTTTTAGTTTTTCACCATTGAGAATGATGTTGGCTGTGGATTTGTCATATATGGCCTTTATTATGTTGATGTAAGTTCCCTCTATGCCTACATTCTGGAGGGTTTTATCATACATGGCTGTTGAATTTTGTGGAAAGCTTTTTCTGCAGCTATTGAGATGATCATATGGTTTTTCTCCTTCAATTTGTTAATATGGTTTATCACATTGATTGATTTGCATATACTGAAGAATCCTTGCACCCCTGAGATAAACCCCATTTGATCATGGTGTATGATCCTTTTAATGTGCTGTTGGATTCTGCTTGCCAGTATTTTGTTGAGTATTTTTGCATCAATGTTTATCAGTGATATTGTCCTGTAATTTTCTTTCTTTCTGACATCTTTGTCTGCCTTTGGTAGCATGGTGATGGTGTCCTCATTGAATGAGTTTGGGAGTGTTTCTCCCTCTGCTATATTCTGGAAGAGTGTGAGAAAGATAGGTGTTAGCTCTTCTCTCAATGTTTGATAGAATTCGCCTGTGAAGCCATCTGGTCCTGGGCTTTGATTTGTTGGAAGATTTTTAATCACAGTTTCAATTTCAGTACTTGTGATTGGTCTTTTTACATTTTCTATTTCTTCCTGGCTCAGTCTTGGAAGTTGTGCTTTCGTAAGAATTTGTCCATTTTATCCAGGTTGTCCATTTTATTGGCATATAGTTGCTTGTAGTAATCCCTCATGATCCTTTGTATTTCTGCAGTGTCAGTTATTACTTCTCCTTTTTCATTTCTAATTTTATTGATTTGTGTCTTCTCCCTTTTTTGTTGATGATTCTGGCTAATGGTTTATCAATTTTGTTTATCTTCTCAAAGAACCAGCTTTTAGTTTCATTGATGTTTGCTATCATTTCCTTCATTTCTTTTTCATTTATTTCTGATCTTATTTTTATGATTTCTTTCCTTCTGCTATCTTTGGGTTTCTTTTGTTCTTTCTCCAATTGATTTAGGTGTAAGGTTAGGTTGTTTATTTGAGATGCTTTTTGTTTCTTGAGGTAGGATTGTATTGCTAGAAACTTCCCTCTTAGAACTGCTTTTGCTGCATCCCATAGGTTTTGTGTTGTCGTGTTTTCATTGTCATTTGTTTCTAGGTATTTTTTGATTTCCTCTTTGATTTCTTTGGTGATCCCTTGGTTATTTAGTAGTGTATTGTTTAGCCTCCTTGTATTTATATTTTTTACAGACTTTTTCCTGTAATTGATACCTAGTCTCATAGCGTTGTGGTTGGAAAAGATACTCGATACGGTTTCAATTTTCTTAAATTTAGCAAGGCTTGATTTGTGACCCAAGATATGATCTATCCTAGAGAGTGTTCCATGAGCACTTGAGGAGAAAGTGTATTCTTTTGTTTTTGGATGGAATGTCTATCATTATCAATTAAGACCATCTTGTTTAATGTATCATTTAAAGCTTGTATTTCCTTATTGTTTTTACATTTTGGATGATCTGTCCATTGATGAAAGTCGGTTGTTAAAGTCCCCTACTACTATTGTGTTACTGTCTATTTCCCCTTTTATGGCTGTTAGCTTTTGGCTTATGTATGGAGGTGCTCCTATGTTGGGTGCATAAATATTTACAACTGTTATATCTTCGTCTTGGATTGATCCCTTGTTCATTATGTAGTGTCCTTCTGTGTCTCTTTTTTTTTTTTTTTTTCACGGTACATGGCCCTCTCACTGTTGTGGCCTCTCCCGTTGCGGAGCACAGGCTCCAGATGCGCAGGCTCAGCAGCCATGGCTCACAGGCCTAGCCGCTCCACGGCATGCGGGATCCTCCCGGACTGGGGCACGAACCCATGTCCCCTGAATCGGCAGGTGGACTCTCAACCACTGCGCCACCAGGGAAGCCCTGTGTCTCTTTTAATAGTCTTTTTTTTAAAGTCTATTTTGTCTGACATGAGAATTGCTACACCAGCTTTCTTTTGATTTCCATTTGTGGAATATCATTTTCCATCCCCTCAGTTTCAGTCTGTATGTGTCCCTAGGTCTGAAGTGGGTCTCTTGTAGACAGCATATACACAGGTCTTTTTTTGGTATCCATTCAGCCATTCTATGTCTTTTGGTTGGAGCATTTATTCCATTTACATTTAAGGTAGTTATCGATATGTATGTTCCTATTACCATTTTCTTAACTGTTTTGGGTTTGTTTTTGTAGGTCTTTTCCTTCTATTGTATTTCCTGCCTAGTGAAGTTCCTTTAGCATTTGTTGTAATGCTGGTTTGGTGGTGCTGAATTCTCTTACCTTTTGCTTGTCTGTAAAGGTTTTAATTTCTCTGTCGAATCTGAATGAGATCCTTGCTGGGTGGAGTAATCGTGGTTGTAGTTTTCTCCGTTTCATGACTTTAAATATGTCTTGCCACTCCCTCTGACTTGCAGAGTTTCCACTGAAAGATCAGCTGTTAACCTTATGGGGATTGCCTTCTTTGTTATTTGTTGATTTTCCCTTGCTGCCTTTCATATTTTTTCTTTGTAATTAATTTTTGATAGTTTGATTAATATGTGTCTTGGTGTGTTTCTCCTTGGATTTATCCTGTGTGGGACTCTCTGCACTTCCTAGACTTGATTGACTATTTCTTTTCAATATGAGGGAAGTTTTCAACTATAATCCCTTCAAATATTTTCTCAGTCACCTTTTTTTCTCTTCTTCTTCTGGGACCCCTATACTTCAAATGTTGGTGCTTTTAATGTTGTCCCAGAGTCCTCTGAGACTGTCCTCAATTCCCTTCATTCTTATTTCTTTATTCTGCTCTGCGTTAGTTATTTCCACTATTTTATCTTCCAGGTAACTTATCAGTTCTTCTGCCTCAGTTATTCTGCTGTTGATTCCTTCTAGAGTATTTTTAATTTCATTTATTGTGTTGTTCCTCATTGTTTGCTTGCTCTTTAGTTCTTCTAGGCCCTTGTAAAAAATTTCTTGTATTTTCTGCATTCTATTTCCAAGATTTTGGATCATCTTTACTATCATTACTTTGAATTCTTTTTCAGGTAGACTGACTCTTTCCTCTTCATTTGTTTGCTCTGGTGCATTTTTACCTTGCTACTTCATCTGATGTGTGTTTCTCTGTCTTGTCATTTTGCTTAACATACTGTGTTTGGGGTCTCCTTTTTGCAGGCTGCAGGTTTGTAGTTCCCGTTGTTTTTGGTGTCTGTCCCCAGTGGGTGAGGTTGGTTCAGTGGGTTGTGTAGGCTTCTAGGTGGAGGGGACTGGTGACTGTGTTCTGGTGAATGAGGCTGGATATTTCTGGTGGGCAGAACTGTGTCCAGTTTTGCGGTATCTGTGAACTTATTATGACTACAGGCAGCCTCTCTGCTAATGGGTTGTGTTGTGTTCCTGTCTTGCTAGTTGTTTGGCACAGGGTGTCCAGCACTGTAGCTTGCTGGTCATTGAGTGGAGCTGGGTCTTAGCGTTGAGATGGAGATCTCTGGGAGAGCCTTCACCATTTGATATTATGTGGACCGGGAGGTCTCTGGTGGACCAATGTCTTGAGTTCGGCTCTGCCACCTCAGAGGGTCAGTCCTGACACCCAGCTGGAACACCAACACCCCATTAGCCAAATTGCTCAGAAGAAAAGGGAGAAAAAAAAGAGAGAGAGAGAAAAAAAGAAGGAAAGAAAGAAAGAAAGAAAGAAGGAAAGAAAGAAAGGAGGGAGGGAGGAAGTAAAGAAAGAATAAAATAAAGTTATGTAAAAAAATATTATTGAAAATAAAAAAGTAATAAAAAAATAGAAAAAAAGAAAGGAGGAACCAAACCAAAAAAACACATTCACCAATGATAACAAGCACCAAAACTATACTAAAAAAATAAAAACCCAGACAGCCAGAACCCTAGGACAAATGGTAAAAGCAAAGCTATACAGAGAAAATCACACAAAGAAGCATACACATACACACTTGTGAAAAGAGAAAAAGGAAAAAATCTATATATACAAAAAAAAAGTAAGAGAGCAACTAAATATATAAACAAATCTATGAATGGAGAGAAACCTTCAAGATGGTGGAGGACTAAGACATGGAGATCACCCTCCTCCCCACAAATACATCAGAAATACATCTACATGTGGAACAACTCCTACAGAACACCTGCGGAACACTGGCAGAGGACCGCGCAGACTTCCCAAAAGGCAGGAAACTCTCCACGTACCTGGGGAGGGCAAAAGGAAAGCAAAGACAAAAGAATAGGGAGAGGACCTGCATCAGTGGGAGGGAGCTGTGAAGGAGGAAAGGTTTCCACACACTAGGAAGCCCCTTCGTGGGCGGAGACGGTGGGTGGCAGGGGGAGAAGCTTCAGAGCCGCGGAGGAGAGCGCAGCAACAGGGGTGTGGAAGGCAAAGCGGAGAGACTCCCGCACAGAGGATTGGTGCCGACCAGCACTCACCAGCCTGAGAGGCTTGTCTGCTCACCCGCCGGGACGGGTGGGGGCTGGGAGCTGAGGCTTGGGCTTCGGAGGTCAGATCCCAGGGAGAGGACTGGGGTTGGCTGTGTGAACACAGTCTGAAGGGGGCTACTGTGCCACAGCTAGCCGGGAGGGAGTCCAGGAAAAAGTCTGAACCTGCCTAAGAGGCAAGAGAGCATTGCTTCGGGCTGCGCGAGGAGAGGGAATTCAGAGCACCACCTACACGAGCTCCAGAGACCGGCGGGAGCAGCGGCTATCAGCGCAGACCCCAGAGACTGGCATGAAACGCTAAGGCTGCTGCTGCTGCCACCAAGAAGCCTGTGTGCAAGCACAGGTCACTTCCCACACCGCCCCTCCCGGGAGCCTGTGCAGCCCACCACTGCCAGGGTCCCATGATCCAGGGACAACTTCCTTGGGAGAACACGTGGCACGCCTTAGGCTGTTACAACGTCATGTTGGCCTCTGCCACTGCAGGCTCGCCCCACATCCATAACCCTCCCTTCCCCTAGCCTGAGTGAGCCAGAGCCCCCGAATCAGCTGCTACTTTAACCCTGTCCTATCTGATCAAAGAAGAGATGCCCTCAGGCGACCTACACGCAGAGGTGCGGCCAAATCCAAAGCTGAACCCCAGGAGCTGTGCAAACAAAGAAGAAAAAGGGAAATCTCTCCCAGCAGCCTCAGGAGCAGCGGATTAAATCTCCACAATCACCTTGATGTACCCTGCATCTGTGGAATACATGAATAGACAACAAATCATCCGAAATTGAGGCAGTGGACTTTGGGAGCAACTATAGACTTGGGGTTTGCTTTCTGCATCTAATTTGTTTCTAGCCTTATGTTTAACTTAGTTTAGTATTTAGAGTTTATTATCATGGGAATATTTGTTTATTGATTTCATTCCTCTCTTCCTTTTTTTAAAATATATATATTTTTTTTTCCTTTTTCTCCTTTTGTGAGTATGTATGTGTATTCTTCTTTGAGTGATTTTGTCTGTATACCTTTGCTTTTACCATTTGTCCTAGGGTTCTGTCTGTCCTTTGTTTTGATTTTGTTTTTGTTTTCTAGTACAGTTTTTGCACTTGTTGTCATTGGTGAATTTGTTTTTTGGTTTGGTTGATCTCTTCTTTCTTTTTTTTCCTTTCTTATTTTTTCTTTTTCAATTACTTTTTAATTTTTAACAATTTTTAAATTCTTTATTTTAATAACTTTAATTTATTTTGTTTTATTTTATGTTTTTCTTTCTTTCTTTTTCTCTCCCTTTTCTTCTGAGCCGTGTGGCTGACAGGGTCTTGGTGCTCCAGCTGGGTGTCAGGCCTAAGACTCTGAGGTGGGAGAGCTAAGTTCAGGACATTGTTCCACCAGAGACCTCCCAGCCCCACGTAATAGCAAACAGCGAAAGCTCACCCAGAGATCTCCATCTCAACACTAGACCCGGCTGCACTCAATGACCAGCAAGTTACAGTGCACCCTGTGCCAAACAACTAGAAAGACAGGAACACAACCCCACCATTTAGCAGAGAGGCTGCCTAAAATCATAATAAGGTCACAGACACCCGAAAACACACCACCAGATGTGGTCCTGCCCACCAGAAAGACAAGATACAGCCTCATCCACCAGAACACAGGCACCAGTCCCTGCCACCAGGAAGCCTACACAACCCACAGAACCAACCTCACCCACTGGAGCCAGACACCAAAAACAACAGGAACTGAGAACTTGCAGCCTGCAAAAAGTCAACCCCAAACACAGTAAGTTAACCAAAATGACAAGACAGAGAAACACACATCAGATGAAGTAGCAAGGTAAAAACGCACCAGAGCAAACAAATGAAGAGGAAAGAGTCAGTCTACCTGAAAAACAATTCAGAGTAGTGATAGTAAAGATGATCCAAAATCTTGGAAACAGAATGGAGACAATACAAGAAACGTTTAACAAGGACCTAGAAGAACTAAAGATCAAACAATGAGGAAGAAAACAATAAATGAAATTAAAATTTCTCTAGAAGAAATCAATAGCAAAATAACTGAGGCAGAAGAATGGATAAGTGACCTGGAAGATAAAATAGTGGAAATAACTACCGCAGTGCAGAATAAAGAAAGAAGAATGAAAAGAATTGAGGATAGTCTCAGAGACCTCTGGGACAACATTGAACGCACCAACATTCAAATAATAGGGGTCCCAGAAGAAGAAAAAGGAAAAGCAATTGAGAAAATATTTAAAGAGATTATAGTTCAAAACTTCCCTAATATGGGAAAAGAAATAGTCAATCCAGTCCAGGAAGCGCAGAGAGTCCCATACAGGATAAATCCAAGGATAAACATGCCAAGACACATATTAATCAAACTATCAAAAATTAAATACAAAGAAAAATATTAAAAGCAGCAAGGGAAAAATAACACATAAGGGAATCCCCATAAGGTTAACAGCTAATCTGTCAGCAGAAACTCTGCAAGCCAGAAGGGAGTGGCAGGACATATTTAAAGTGATGAATGGGAAGAAACTACAACCAAGATTACTCTACAAGTACGGATCTCATTCAGATTTGAGGGAGAAATTAAAACCTTTGCAGACAAGCAAAAGCTAAGAGAATTCAGCACCACCGAACCAGCTTTACAACAAATGCTAAAGGAACTTCACTAGGCAGGAAATACGAGAGCAGGAAAAGACCTACAAAAACAAACCCGAAACAGTTAAGAAAATGGTAATAGGAACATACATAATGATAGTTACCTTAAATGTAAATGGATTAAATGCTCCAACCAAAACACATAGACTGGCTGAGTGGTTACAAAAAGAAGACCCCTATATATGTGATCTACAAGAGACCCACTTCAGACGTAGGGACACATACAGCCTGAAACTGAGGGGATGGAAAATGATATTCCACAAATGGAAATCAAAAGAAAGCTGGTGTAGCAATTCTCATGTCAGACAAAATAGACTTTAAAATACAGACTATTACAAGAGACAAAGAAGGACACTACATAATGATCAAGGGATCAATCCAAGAAGAAGATATAACAATTGTAAATATTTATGCACCCAACACAGGACCACATCAATACATAGGCAAATAATAACAGCCATAAAGGGGAAGTCGACAGTAACACAATAGTAGTAGGGGACTTTAATAACCAACTTTCACCAATGGACAGATCATCCAAAATGAAAATAAATAAGGAAACACAAGCTTTAAATGATACATTAAACAAGATGGACTTAATTGACATTTAGAGGACATTCCACCCAAAAACAACAGAATACACTTTCTTCTCAAGTGCTCATGGAACGTTCTCCAGGATAGGTCATATCTTGGGTCAAAAATCAAGCCTTGCTAAATTTAAGAAAATTGAAATTGTATCAAGTATCTTTTCTGACCACAAGGCTATGAGTCTACATATCAGTTATAGGAAACAATCTGTAAAAAATACAAACACATGAAGGCTAAACAATACAGTACTTAATAACCAAGAGATCACAGAAGAAATCAAAGGGGAAATCAAAAAAATACCTAGAAACAAATGACAATGAAAACACGATGACACAAAACCTATGGGATGCAGCAAAAGCAGTTCTAAGAGGGAAGTTTATAGCAATACAATCCTACCTTAAGAAACAAGAGACATCTCAAATAAACAACCTAACCTTACACCTAAAGCAACTGGAGAAAGAAGAACAAAAGAAACCCAAAGTGAGCAGAAGGAAAGAAATCATACAGATCAGATCAAAAATAAATGAAAAAGAAATGAAGGAAACAATAGCAAACATAAATGAAACTACAAGCTGGTTCCTTGAGAAGATAAATAAAATTGATAAACCATTAGCCAGACTCATCAAGGAAAAAAGGGAGAAGACTCAAATCAATAGAATTAGAAATTAAGAAGAAGTAACAACTGACACTGCAGAAATACAAAGGATCATGAGAGATTACTACAAGCAACTATATCCCCATAAAATGGACAACCTGGAAGAAAAGGACAAATTCTTAAAAAGGCACAACTTTCTGAGACTGAACCAAGAAGAAATAGAAAATATAAACAGACAAATCAGAAGCACTCAAATTGACACTGTGATTAAGAATCTTCCAACAAAAAAAGCCCAGGACCAGATGGCTTCACAGGTGAATTCTATCAAAAATTTAGAGAAGAGCTAACACCTATCCTTCTAAAATGCTTCAAAAATATAACAAAGGGAGAAACACTACCAAATTCATTATACGAGGCCACCATCACCTTGATACCAAAGCCAGACAATGATGTCACAAAGAAAACTACAGGCCAATAGCAATGATGAACATAGATGCAAAAATCTTCAACAAAATACTAGCAAAGAGAATCCAACAGCACATTAAAAGGATCATACACCATGGTCAAGTGGGGTTTATCCCAAGAGTGCAAGGATTCTTGAATATACACAAATCAATCAATGTGATAAACCATATTAACAAGTTAGAGGAGAAAGACCATATGATCATCTCAATAGATGTAGAAAAAGCTTTCCACAAAATTCAACACCCACTTCTGATAAAAACCCTCCAGAATGTAGGCACAGAGGGAAGTTACCACAACATAATAAAGACCATATAGGACAAACCCACAGCCAACATCCTTCTCAATGGTGAAAAACTAAAACCATTTCCTCTAAGATCAGGAACAAAACATGGATGTCCACTCTCACCACAGTTATTCAACATAGTTTTGGAAATGTAAGCCACAGCAATCAGAGAAGAAAAAGAAATAAAAGGAATCCAAATCAGAAAAGAAGATACAAAGCTGTCACTGTTTACTGATGAGATGATACTATAAATAGAGAATCCTAAAGATGTTACCAAAAAACTGCTAGAGCTAATCAACGAATTTGGTAAAGTATCAGGATACAAAATTAATGCACAGTAATCCCTTGCATTTCTATACACTAATGAAGAAAAATCTGAAAGAGAAATTAAGGAAACACTCCCATTTACCATTGCAAAAAAAAATAATAAAATACCTAGAAATAAACCTACCTAAGGAGACAAAATACCTGTATGCAGAAAACTATAAGACACTGATTAAAGAAATTAAAGGATATACAAACAGATGGAGAGATATACCATGTTCTTGGATTCGAAGAATCAACATAGTAAAAATGACTCTACTACCCAAAGCAATCTACAGATTCAATGCAACCCCTATCAAACTACCACTGGCATTTTTCACAGAACGAGAAGAAAAAATTTCAAAATTTGCATGGAAACACAAAAGACCCGAAATAGCCAAAGGAATCTTGAGAAAGAAAAATGGGGCCGGAGGAATCAGGTTCCCGGACTTCAGACTATACTACAAAGCTAGAGTCATCAAGGCAGTATGGCACTGGCACAGAAACAGAAATATAGATCAATGGGACAGGATAGAAAGCCCAGAGATGAACCCATGCAGCTATGGTCACCTTATTTTTGATACAGGAGGCAAGAATATACAATGGAGAAAAGACAGCATCTTCAATAAGTGGTGCTGGAAAAACAGGACAGCTACATGTAAAAGAATGAAATTAGAACACTTCCTAACACCATACACAAAAATAAACTCAAAATGGATTAAAAACCTAAATGTAAGGCCAGACACTATAAAACTCTTAGAGGAAAACATAGGCAGAACACTCTATGACATAAATCACAGCAAGATCCTTTTTGACCCACCTCCTAGAGAAAGGGATATAAAAACAAAAATAAACAAATGTGACCTAATGAAACTTCAAAGCTTTTGCACAGCAAAGGAAACCATAAACAAGACCAAAAGACAACCCTCAGAATGGGAGAAAATATTTGCAAATGAAGCAGCTGACAAAGGATTAATCTCCAAAATTTACAAGCAGCTCAATATCAACAAAACAAACAACCCAATCCAAAAATGGGCAGAAGACCTAAATAGACATTTCTCCAATGAAGATATACAGATTGCCAACAAACACGTGAAAGGATGCTCAACATCACTAATCATAAGAGAAATGCAAATCAAAACTACAATGAGGTATCACCTCATACCAGTCAGAATGGCCATCATCAAAATATCTAGAAACAATAAATGCTGGAGAGGGTGTGGAGAAAAGGGAACCCTCTTGCACTGTTGGTGCGAATGTAAATTGATACAGCCACTATGGAGAACAGTATGGAGGTTCCTTAAAAATCTAAAAATAGAACTATCATATGACCCAGCAATCCCACTACTGTGCATATACCCTGAGAAAACCATAATTCAAAGAGTCATGGACCACAATGTTCATTGCAGCTCTATTTACAATAGGCAGGACATGGAAGCAACCTAAGTGTCCATCGACAGATGAATGGATAAAGAAGATATGGCACATATATACAATGGCATATTACTCAGCCATATAAGGAAACAAAATTGAGTTATTTGTAGTGAGGTGGATGGACCTAGAGACTGTCATACAGATTGAAGTGAGCCAGAAAGAGAAAAACAATTTCCATATACTAACACATATGTATGGAATCCAAAAAAAAAAAATGGTTGTGAAGAATCTAGGGGCAGGACAAGAATAAAAATGCAGACGTAGGAAATGGACTTGATGACACAGGGAGGGCAAAGGTAAGCTGAGACTAAGTGAGAGAGTGGCATGGACATATATATACTACCAAAAATAAAATAGATAGCTAGTGGGAAGCAGCCACATAGAACAGGGAGATCAGCTCGGTGATTTGTGACCCATCTAGAGGGGTGGGATAGGGATGGTTGGAGGGAGACACAAGAGGGAGGAGATATGGGGATATATGTATATGTATAGCTGATTCACTCTGTTATACAGCAGAAACTAACACACCATTGTAAAGCAATTATACTCCAATAAAGGTGTTAAAAAATATCTACCAATGATAATAAGATCTAAATACTAAACTAAGATAAATATAAAACCAGAAACAAATTAGATGCAGTAAGCAAACCCCAAGTCTACAGCTGCTCCCAAAGTCCACCGCCTCAATTTTGGATGATTTGGTGTCTATTCAGGTATTCCACAGATGCAGGGTACATCAAGTTGATTGTGGAGATTTAATCTGCTGCTCCTGAGGCTGCTGGGTGAAATTTCCATTTCTCTTCTTTGTTTGCTCCGTTCCTGGGGTTCAGCTTTGCATTTGACCCCACCTCTGCATTTAGGTAGCCTGAGGGCATCTTTTGGGAAGTCTGATGTCTTCTGCCAGCATTCAGCAGGTGTGCTGTAGCAGTTGTACCACATGTTGAGGTGTTTTTGATGTATTTGTGGGGAGGAAGGTGATCTCCATGTCTTACTCCTCTGCCATCTTGAAGGTCCCTCCCCCCAGATTTATTTAATTGCTATTTATAGGAAATGCCATCTGAAAACAGAAGATTACACTTTCTTCTCAAGTGCACATGGAACATTCTCCAGGATAGATCACATCTTGGGTCACAAATCAAGCCTCAGTAAATTTAAGAAAATTGAAATCATATCAAGCATGTTTTCCAACCACAACGCTATGAGATTAGAAATCAATTACAGGGAAATAAAGGTAAAAAACAGAAACACATGGAGGCTAAAAAATACATTACTAAGTAACCTAGAGTTCACTGAAGAAATCAAAGAGGAAATCAAAAAATACCTAGAGACAACTGACAATGAAAACACAACGATCCAAAACCTATGGGATGCAGCAAAAGCAGTTCTAGGAGGGAAGATTATAGCAATACAATCCTACCTCAAGAAACAAGAAAAATCTCAAATAAACAATCTAACCTTACACCTAAAGGAACTAGAAAAAGAAGAACAAAACCCAAAGTTAGTAGAAAGAAAAAAATCATAAAGATCAGAGCACAAGTGAATGAAATAGAAACAAAGAAAACAATAGCAACGATCAATAAAACTAAAAGCTGGTTCTTTGAGAAGATAAAATTGATAAACCTTTAGCCAGACCCATCAAGAAAAAGAGGGAGAGGACTCAAATCAATAAAATTAGAAATGAAAAAGGAGAAGTTACAACGGACACTGCAGAAAAACAAAAACATCATAAGAGACTACTACAAGCAACTCTATGCCAATAAAATAGAAAACCTGGAAGAAATGGACAAATTATTAGGAAGGTATAAACTTCCAAGAGTGAACCAGGAAGAAACAGAAAATATGAACAGACCAATCACAAATAATGAAAATGAAACTGTGATTAAAAATCTTCCAACAAGGGCTTCCCTGGTGGCGCAGTGGTTGAGAGTCCGCCTGTTGATGGAGGGGACACGGGTTCGTGCCCCGGTCCGGGAAGATCCCACATGTCGCGGAGCAGCTAGGCCCATGAGCCATGGCCGCTGAGCCTGTGCCTCTGGAGCCTGTGCTCCGCAACGGGAGAGGCCACAACACTGAGAGGCCCGTGTACCACACACACACACAAAAATCTTCCAACAAACAAAAGTCCAGGACCAGATGGCTTCAGAGGTGAATTCTATCAAACATTTAGAGAAGAGCTAACACCCACCCTCCTCAAACTCTTCCAAAAAATTGCAGAGGAAGGAACACTCCCAAACTCATTCTACGAGGCCACCATCACCCTGGTACCAAAACCAAAGTTACTACAAAAAAAGAAAATTACAGACCAACATTACTGATGAATATAGATGCAAAAATCCTCAAAAAGTACTAGCAAACAGAATCCGACAATGCATTAAAAGGTTCATACACCATGATCAAGTTGGATTTATCCCAGGGATGCAAGGATTCTTCAATATATGCAAATCAATCAATGTGATACACCATATTAACAAATTGAAGAATAAAAACCATATGATCATCTCAATAGATGCAGAAAAAGCTTTCGACGAAATTCAACACCCATTATGATAAAAAACCCTCCAGAAAGTAGGCATAGAGGAAACCTACCTCAACATAATAAAGGCCATATATGACAAACCCACAGCAAACATCATTCTCAATGGTGAAAAAAATGAAAGCATTTCCTCTAAGTTCAGGAAAAAGACAAGGATGTCCACTCTGGCCACTATTATTCAACATCGTTTTGGAAGTCCTAGCCATGGCAATCAGAGAAGAAAAAGAAATAAGAGGAATACAAATTGGAAAAGAAGAAGTAAAACTGACACTGTTTGCAGATGACATGATACTATACATAGATAATCCTAAAGTAGCCTTTAGAAAACGACTAGAGCTAATCAATGAATTTGGTAAAGTTGCAGGATACAAAATTAATGCCTAGAAATCTCTTGCATTCCCATACAACTAACTATGAAAAATCAGAAAGAGAAATTAAGGAAACAATCCCATTCACCATTGCAACAAAAAGAATAAAATACCTAGGAATAAACCTACCTAAGGAGGTAAAAGACCTGTACTCAGAAAACTATAAGACACTGATGAAAGAAATCAAAGATACCAAAAACAGATGAAGAGATAGACCATGTTCTTGGATTGGAAGAATCAACATTGTGAAAATGACTATACTACCCAAAGCAATCTACAGATTCAATGTAATCCCTCACAAATTACCAATGGCATTTTTTACAGAACTAGAAAAAAATCTTAAAATTTGTATGGAGACACAAAAGACCCTGAATAGCCAAAGCACTCTTTAGGAAAAACAGAGCTGGAGGACTCAGACTCCCTGACTTCAGACTATACTACAAAGCTACAGCAATCAATACAATATGGTACCGGCACAAAAACAGAAATATAGATCAATGGAATAGGATAGAAAGCCCAGAGATAAATCCATGCACCTATGGTCAACTAATCTATGACAAAGGAGGCAATGATATACAATGGAGAAAAGATGGTCTCTTCAATAAGTGGTGCTGCGAAAACTGGACTGCTTCATATAAAAGAATGAAATTAGAACACTCCCTAACACCATACACAAAAATAAATTGAAAATGGATTAAAGACCTAAATGTAAGACCGGACCTTATAAAAGTCTTAGAGGAAAACATAGGCAGAACACTCTTTGACATAGATCACAGCATGATCTTTTTTGACCCACCTCCTAGAGTAATGGAAATAAAAACAAAAATAATGATTCACTTTGTTATACAGCAGAAACTAACACACCATTGTAAAGCCATTATACTCCAATAAAGATGTTAAAAATAAAGAAATAAATAAACAAATGGGACCTAATGAAACTTAAAAGCTTTTGCACAGCAAAGGAAACTATAAACAAGACGTAAAGACAACCCTCAGAATGGGAGAAATTATTTGCAAACGAATCAGTGGACAAAGGATTAATCTCCAAAATATATAAACAGCACATGCAGCTCAATATTAAAGAAACAAACAAGCCAATCCAAAAATGGGCAGAAGATCTAAATACACATCTCTCCAAAGAAGACATAAAGATGGCCAAGAGGCACATGAAAAGATGCTCAACATCACTAATTATTAGAGAAATGCAAATCAAAACTACAATGAGGTATCACCTCACACTGGTTAGAATGGGCATCATCAGAAAATCTACAAACAACAAATGTTGGAGAGGGTGTAGAGAAAAGGGAACCCTCTTGCACTGTTGGTGGGAATGTAAATTGATACAGCCACTATGGAGAACATAGTTAAAAAACTAAAAATAGAATTACAATATGACCCAGCAACCCCACTACGGGGTATATACTCAGAGAAAACCATAATTCAAAAAGACACATGTGCCCCAATGTTCATTGCAGTACTATTTACAATAGCCAGGTCATGGAATCAACCTAGTTGTCCATCAACAGACGAATGGATAAAGATGTGGTACATATATACAATGGAATATTAGTCAGCCATAAAAAGGAACGAAATTAGGTCATTTGTAGAGATATGGATGGACCTAGAGACTGTCATACAGAGTGAAGTAAGTCAAAAAGAGAAAAATAAGTATCGTATATTACTGTATATATGTGGAATCTAGAATAATGGGACAGATGAACCGGTTTGCAAGGCAGAAATAGAGACATAGATGTAGAGAAAAAACTTATGGACACCAAGGGGGGAAACTGGGGGTGGTGGTGATGGTGGTGGGATTAATTGGGAGATTGGGATTGACATATATTCACTAATATCTATAAAATAGATAAGTAGTAAGAACCTGCTGTATAAAAAAAATAAAATTCAAATAAAAGTAAAGTAAATGACTAATTAGAACCTACTGTATAGCACAGGGAACTCTACTCAATACTCTGTAATGACTTACATGGGAAAAGAATCTAAAAAATCGTGGATATATGTATACGTATAACTGACACACTTTGCTGTACACCTGAAAGTAACACAACATTGTAAATCAACTATACTCTAATAAAAATTTAAAAACAAAACAATAACAGTGGAAATGTTTGGAAATCAGAACTGATTCAGCCATAGAGACTTAGAGTCATTAGAGTAACAGGATGATGATGAGCCAGCATCAACCAGAAAAGGTTAAAATATGTTTTGCCACTTTGTTCTCTGCTCAAAGAAGCCCTCTGTTGATTTCCTTCTCTCTATGGGAGGAAGCCTAATCTTCTTGGGTTGGCCTCCAGGGATTCCCAGTACCTCCCTCCTGTACGAAGCCTCCTCTGACCCTTTCAAATAGTGAATCACCTCTTGCTCTAGTCTCCCGCAGCCATCTAGTACTGACTTGCTGTACTTTAGTTCCCTGTTTCACATATCTATTTCTTCCATTAGACTGTGAGCTCCCCAAAGATAGGAGCTGTGTTTCATTCGTCTCACAGTTGGTATTCACTTTGTATGCGTTGCATGTATATGTTAATGAGTAAAATTATTTCCAATGGCTGAGCCATTTCAAACAACTGGCTTTGACCACATCACTAGTTCAATTTGCAATTTGCTTGGGACAAGGGTGAGGGTGGGTTACATAAAGTTGGTTGTTTACCAGTTGCCAAATTGTAGGACAGTGGAGAGTTCAACTGATGATGAAATCAATTGTAATGTAGCTTAAACTTTCACAGTGAGAATTAATGTCCTTCAAATGTATTGAAACTAAGCTAAGATGAAGCATCTATACCACTGTTGGGCACACTTAAAACCTAATGAAGGAAGTGGGAAATGACCAGGAAGTATTTCATGATGTCTTGAGGCAGGCCTACCTGAACTTCAAAAACAATCAAGAAACAAGCAGATCAACTTGAGGTTTTTTCCTTTGTCTCAGTCCAGCTCTCCATCCTTCCATCCATCCATCCATCCATCCATCCATCCATCCATCCTTCCATCAATCCATCCAACAGCCCTTCAACTGTATATCCAACATCTAGCCATCCATTCATCCCTGATCTATCCATATATCCAACATCCCTTCATCCATCCAGCCACCCACCTATTTAACTAATGTAACTATGGAACTTTAATGTTCTTGGAATCTTAAAGGCAAATGAACTCTACAGTTAATCTAGCTCTCAAATTGAGTGTCACATGAAAATTCTGGTGGGGAATATGGAAATCTGATATTTAACAATTGCTGAGTTGCACTAAGCATCCCTTCTCTTAAAAACCTTCCTAGATCTTTTCAGTTCTGCCTTCCCTCTCACTCCAGATTCCAAATAATTCTCAAACATCAGTCCTGTCACCCTCCTACACAAGTTTCTTCTCAGTGAACATTGGTAAGGATTTGCAGGGAGGGAGGCCTCCTCCTCAACATGAAGGTGGGAATTCTGCTGCAGTCTTTTGATAGACATGGAGAAATGACAAGGAGGTTTTAGGCAGGATGTGACAAAGGGAACCACACCTTAAAACTCACCTCCTCCCCTGAAACTCCCTGAGGCTTCACTAGCTCCCAATTCCTTAAGGAAGGTACCAAGGGACAACCAACAGATCAAGAATAACAAATATCTGAAAGCTTTATGGGAGGTTGTTGCCCCATGAAGCCAAGCTTCATATGCAACTTTGCTGAATTTCCAAGCAAGGAGAACAGCATAGCATGAAATGGCACTGTAACTCAGTCCCACGTTGGCATGAGTCTGCGATTCCTGGGAGAAGTGAATTAATGCAGTTGAGTGCCCAAGTGGGATACATTGCCCAGAGAGGGCTAGCAGCCTTCCTCCCATCAATGTCTCCTCCATACACCCTTTGATTCCCTTGTCATTTCCTTTTGTGTACGTATGTTCTATAGATAGTTTATTTGTGGTTACCATGGGGGTTAAATGCAACATCCTAAAGTTATGACAATCTGTCTTTAATTGATACCAACTTAAATTCAATCACATAAAAAATTCTACTCCTTTACAGCTCCACCCACTCACTACTTTATGTTATTGATGTCACAAATTACACCTTTATGTATTTTATACCCATTAACATAGATTTATATTTTAATGCATTTGTCTCTTAAATCCATTAGAAAATACAAAGTGGAGTTGTAAGCCAAAATTAAAATTAATTTTTTAAATATTTGTCCATATATTTACCTTTATTGGAGAACTTTATATTTTCATATGGCTTCAAATTGCCATCTAGCATTCTTTCATTTCAACTTGAAGGACTTCCTTTAGCATTTCTCTCAGGGTACATCTAGTGGGAATGAATTCACTCAGGTTTTGTTTGAGCATGACTTAATATCTCCCTTATTTTTGAAGGACAATTTTTCTGGATACAGAATTCTCAGTTGACAGTTTGCTTTTCATTCATTGTTTTAAATATACAACCCCCCTATCTTCTGGCCTACATGAAATTAAAGGTTTCTTAAGGTTTCTGCTGAGAAATCTGATGATAGTCTTATGGGGAATCCTTTATACATCCAAGGCATTTTTCCCTTGCTGCTTTCAAGATTTTTCTTTGTCATTCTCTTTTGACTGTTTAATTATAATGTGCCTTCATTTGGTTCTTTTTGGGTTTATACGCCTTGGAATTTATTGAGCTTCTT
The DNA here is from genome assembly GCF_039906515.1 of Pseudorca crassidens. Lineage (NCBI taxonomy): Eukaryota > Metazoa > Chordata > Mammalia > Artiodactyla > Delphinidae > Pseudorca > Pseudorca crassidens. The sequence goes on from NC_090317.1 coordinate 36,557,949, forward strand.
GGATTTGTATATCTATGTCTTTCCTCAAATTTCAGAAGATTTTAGCCATTATTTCTTCAAATAATCTCTGCCCCTTTCTCTCTTCTCCTTCTGGAACTCCCATAATGTGTACAATGGTCTGTTTAATAGTATCACATAAGTCCCTTAGGCTCTGGTCACTTTTATTCATTCTTTTCTCTTTTTGCTTCTCAGACTTGATAATTTCAAATAATCTGTCTTCAACTTTGCTGATGTTACGCCTGTTTGAATCTGCCTTTGAAATCCTCTAGTGAATTTTGGAATTCATTTATTTTCTTTTTCAGCATCATAATTTTTTGTTTCTTTTTCATAATTTCTATATTTTATTGATATTCTCATTTTGTTCATATATTGTTTTCCTGATGTTTTAGTCTGCTCATGCTGCCATAAAAAAATATCACAGACTCAGTGGCTTAAACAACAGAAATTTATTTTCTCATACTTCTGGAGGGTGGAAGTCTGAGATTATGGCACTAGCATGATGGAGTTCTGCGCCTTCTTGCTGTGTCCATACATGGCAGAGAGAGGAAGAAAGTATGAGAAAACTCTCTGGCATTTCTTCTTATAAGAGCACTAATCCCACCATGAGAGCCCCACCCACATGACCTCATCTAAACCTAATTACCTCACAAAGGCCCCATCTCCAAATACCATCACACTGGGGATTAGGACTTCCATATATGAATGGGGATTGGGGGGCACATTTCAGTACATAGCACTTTATTTCCTTTAGTTCTTTGTATTATATTTTACTTTAGCTCTTTAAGCATATTGAAGACAGCTGTTTTAAAGTTTTTGTCTAGTAAGCCCAGTGTGTGTGTCTCTTCAGGGACAGTTTCTGGAGATGTATTGTTCCTTTCATCAGGCTAGTTTTTCCTGTGTTTTTTTTTTTATAACTTTTGATGTGATCTTTTTTTGAAAATTGGGCATTTGAAAAGGCAACTACCTCTTCCAGTCTCTGCACACTAGCGTGAAGACCTTCACTAGTTAGCAGGTACCTGAGCCTTGGGGTCAGTCCAGGGTTAAGGCTTTTAAGTTCTTCTCAGGTATTTTCTGGAAATGCATCCTGTCTGTGCTTGCTTATGTAAGATTTTATTATTTTATATCCTCCAACTGCTTTTATTTATTTATTTGTTTATTTATTTATTTGAAATATAGTTGATTTACAATACTGTGTTAGTTTCCAGTGTACAGCAAAGTAATTCAGTTATATATTTTTTCAGATTCTTTTCCATTATAGGTTATTACAAGATACTGAATATAGTTCCCTGTTCTATACAGTAAATCCTTGTTGTTTATCTATTTTATATATGTAGTATGTATCTGTTAATCCCATACTCCTAATTTATCCCTCCATCTCCCCTTTCCCCTTTGGTAACCATAAGTTTGCTTTCTCTGTCTGTGAGTCTATTTCTATTTTGTAAATAAATTATTTGTATTATTTTTTAGATTCCACATATAAGTGATATATAATATTTGTCTTTCTCTTTCTGACTTACTTCACTTAGTATGATATTCTCTAGGTCCATCCATGTTGCTGCAAATGGCAATATTGCATTCTTTTTATGGCTGAGTAATATTCCATTGTATATATGTACCACATCTTCTTTATACATTCATCTGTTGATGCACACTTAGGTTGCTTCCATGTCTTGGCTATTGTAAATAGTTCCCCAGATGCTTTTAAATATCTTAATTTCCCAAAAATCTCATCCCTGCTTCTTCTTGGGCCCTTGGATATTCTACGGTACTCATTTGCCCATAATCTCTTGCTCCCAGGCATCCACACGTCAGCAGTTCTCTTGCAATTTTCAGGTGCTGCAGCACCTGCCATTGCCTCCATGGCTTCCAGCCTGAAATGCAAACTATTTCACTGTTCCTCATCTGTGCTCTGAGTCAAGTGATACAGAAACCAGTTCCTCAGGTATCCCACAGAGAGGTCAGAATATTGCAAACAAGTTCCACTCTGCTCCTTCTGTCCCAAGGGAGGGAAACAGGAATTGGGTTGATTACCCCATGACCATACTGCACCACACTGGGGAGGGGATGAGGCAAGGGTGAGTAAAATATCATGAAATTTCTGGCCATTTTGAACGTAGCTTTTACTTGATTGGGAATTTGCTTGGTTGCTACTGATCTTTAACTGGTTTCTGGAACTCCTATAAAGTTATTGTAGTCGGTCCTTAGTTGTTTATTTGATGTTTCTGTGAGGACCTGGAGCATCCTAGTCCACCATTTTGCTGACATCACCTGTTTGCACTTATTATTAATCATGGAATAAACAATGCATGGTACATAGGAAGTGCTTAACAAATGTTTTCTGAATTGAGTTTTAATCTAACCTGCATTATTCATTATTGCTTCAGGTATATTAGACTTGAATCCTCACCTCGATTGTAAGCTCCCTAGGGTAGGGAATCATTCATAACTTCTGCTGTGTTTACAGAGAATAGATGCTTAACATCTGCCTATTTTGCTCAAAGTAAGCAGACTTGGATCTCATTAGATGATACATAAAAATAAATGGATTGGATATATATATATATATATATATATATATATATATATACACACATATACAATGGAATATTACTCAGCCATAAAAAGGAATGAAATTGGGTCATTTGTAGAGAGGTGGATGGACCTAGAGACTGTTATACAGAGTGTAGTAAGTCAGAAAGAGAAAAACAAATATTGTATATTACCACATATATGTGGACTCTGAAAAAATTGGTATAGCTGATCTTATTTACAAAGCAGAAATAGAGACACAGACGTAGAGAACAAACGTATGGATACCAAAGGAAAAGGGGGAGGGGTGGGGTGAATTGGGAGATTGGGATTGACGTATATACACTATTGATACTATGTATAAATACATACCTAATGAGAACATACTGTATAGCACAGGGAACTCTACTCAATGCTCTGTAGTGACCTAAATGGGAAGGAAATCCAAAAAAGAGATTTTATATATATATATAGCTGATTCACTTTGTTGTACAGTAGAAACTAACACAACCTTGTAAAACAACTATACTCCAATAATTTTTTTTTTTTTTTTTTTTTTGTGGCACGCAGGCCTCTCACTGTTGTGGCCTCTCCTGTTGCGGAGTACATGCTCCGGACGTGCAGGCTCAGCAGCCATGGCTCACGGACCCAGCCGCTCCACGGCATGTGGGATCTTCCTGGACCGGGGCACGAACCCATGTTCCCTGCATTGGCAGGCGGACTCTCAACCACTGCACCACCTGGGAAGCCCCAATAAACATTTTTTAAAAAATGGATTGGAGCCATATATTGCCCTCATCTCACTCCCAGGAGGTAAAAATAAATCTAGGTCTAGCCTCTACTTTGCCCCATGCCAAACTCACATTCATTTCCAGCCAAAAGCAGGGACTACTGTCCATGTTGAATTTTTACTATTTAGCATTGTGAGTACCAAAGGAAACACCAATTTTAGAATAAAAGTAATAGGTCAGAAGCTCCTATTTATCTCCAAGAGCCCCTGGGGCAAATGCTTTAATCATCATCTCATAATTATCCCTTCTTTTCTTCCTTCCTTCCTTCCTTCCATCCTTCCCTTCTTCCTTCCTTCTTTCTTTCCTCCCTTCCTTCTGCAACTGTATATGTAACAAGCAGTACTGAACAAGAACTGATGATGTGCACATGAGACAACTAAGGCATGGACCTTGTCCCAAAAGAGTTCACTGAATAGTAATCATATCTATAGTGTCCTCCACTCTATCTGGAATAATGGTTACTCTTTGAAAGAATTCAAATAACTAATTATCTCCCTAGTAACAAAACCAATTTGGGGGGGATAAGTGTGTCCAAGATGGAGGAGTAGGAAGACCCTGGGCTCACCTCCTCCCATGGGCACATCAAAATTACAACTATTTACAGAGCAACTACCTATGAGAAAAATCTAAAGACTAGCAAAAAAGATTTTCCACAACTAAAGCTATAAAGGAACCACAATGGGATGGGTAAGAAGAGCAGAGACACAATACAGTCAAGACCGACACCCCTGGTTAGGTGACCCACAAACAGGAGGATAATCACAATTGCAGAGGTTCTCTCTAAGGAGTGAGGTGGGCACCCCAGCCTGGGGGTTCTGTACCAGCAAGACAAACCCCCAGAACATTTGGCTTTGAAGGCCAGCAGGGCTTGCCATATAGGAGAGCCTGAGGGCTGTAGAAAACAGAGACTCTGCTCTTAAACGGTTTGCACAAAATCTCATATGCTTCAAGAACCAGTGCAGAGGCAGTAATCGGAAAGGAGCCTGGGTCAGACCCACTTGATGATCTTGGAGAGTGTCCTGGAGAGGCAGAAAGCAACTGGGACTCCCCCTGGAGACACAGACACTGATGGCAGACATTTATTGGAGCTTGTTTTACCATAAGGACACTGGCAAGCGCCATTTCTGAGTCCTCCCTCTAGCCTATTAGTGCCAGGGGCTTATCTGCTCACCAGTAGGCTGGCATCGTCCCAGGCCACCACACTGCCCCAGAGCCAGGCACCTCAGGACCTGGCCCTGCCCACCAGCAGGCTGGGACAAGACCCAGGCTTTCCCTGGCTCCCTAAACCAGCCAACCCAGGACCTGGCCCCAGCCACCAGTGGATCAGCACCAGCTTGGGATCCCCCTGACCCCACAGCCACCACAGGACCCAACCTGCCCACCAGCCAGCTGGCACCAGCCCTGGGACACTTTGGGCCATGCAGCCACTCATGCTGTGACCCAGCCCCACCCACCAGCAGGCCAGCAGCCACTGCAAAGGCAGAGCCTAGTAGCCAACTAGGCCGGGGGCCAGCCCTGCCTACAAGTGTGCCCACAGCAGTCAGCCCCACCGAAACAGAAGGGCTCATGTAGCCCACATAGGGGACAACTCTAGAGAATGTAGCCCTGGTGACCAGAGAGGAGTGTGCTGCTGGGCCCCATAGGATGTCTCCAACAAAAGGCCACTTCTCCAAGATCAGGAAATGTAACCAATCTACCTGATACATAGAAATAAACACAGAGAACTAGGCAAAATGAGGAGACAGAGGAATATGATCCAAATGAAGGAACAAGACAAAACATCAGAGGAAAAACTAAATGAAGTGGAGACAGGCAATCTACCTGATAAAGAGTCATGGTAATGATCATAAAAATGCTCAACAAACTCAGGAGAAGAATTGATGAACACAGTGAAGTTTAACAGTTAGAAAATATAAAGAAGAATGAAACAGGGCTGAAAAATACAATAAATGAAATTGAAAGTACACTAGAAGGAATCAACAGTAGACTAGATGATACAGAGGAATGAACCAGCAAACTGTAAGACAAAGTAGTGAAATTACCCAGCTGTACAGAAAAAAGAATTAAACAAATGAGGATAGTTTAAGAGATCTCTGGGATTACATCAAGCATATCAACATTTGCATTATAAGGGTACCAGAAGGAAAAGAGAGAGAGAAAGGGACAGAGAACATATTTGAAGAAATAGTGGCTGAAAACTTCCTTAACCTGGGGAAGGAAACAGATATCTGGGTTCAGGAAGCACAGAGAGTCCCAAACAAGATGAACCCAAAGAGGTCCCCACCTAGACACATTGTAATTAAAATGGAAAAAATGAAAGATAGAGAGAGAATCTTAAAAGCAGCAAGAGAAAAGCAAGTGGTTATGTACAAGGGAACTCCCATAAGGCTATCATCTGGCTTCTAAGCAAAATTTTGCAGGCCAGAAAGGAGTAGCATGATATATATATTCCAAGTGATGAAAGGAAAAAAACCTAAAACCAAGAATACCCTACCTGGCAAGGCTATCATTCAGATTTGAAGGAGAATTAAAGAGTTTTACAGACAAACAAAAGCTAAAATAGTTCAGCACCACTAAACCAGCTTTACAAGAAATGGTAAAGGGACCTCCCTAAGCAGAAAAGAAAAAACCACAACTATAAATATAAAAATTATGAAAGGAAAAATTTCACTGGTAAAGGCAAACACACAGTAAAGATAATAGATGAACCATTTATAAAGCTAGTAGAAAGGTTGAAAGATGAAAGTAATAAAATCATCTCTATCCACAATAAATATTTAAGGGAGACACAAAACAACTAGTTGTAAAATATGATGTCACAAACATTAAAAATGGGATGGAGTAAAAATGCAGGGTTGTTAGAATTCATTCAAACTTAAGAGATCATCAACTTGTATTCCATGTAAATGGAAGGGAAAAAAAGCTGGGGTAGCAATACTTATATCAGACAAAACAGACTTTAAAACGAAGACTGTAACAACAGACAAAGAAGGACATTACAAAATGATAAAGGAATCAATCCAACAAGAAGATATAACCATTGTAAATATATATCTGCACCCAACATAGGAATACCTAAATTCATAAAGAAAATATTAACAGACATAAATGGTGAAATGTACAGTAATACAGTGATAATAAGGGACTTTAACACCCTACTTACATCAATGGACAAATCATCCAGACATAAGATCAATAAAGAAACACTAGCCTTAAATAACACATTAGACTAGATGGACTTAATAGATATAAAGAGAGAACAGTCCATCCCAAAGCAGCAGAATACACATTCTTTTCAAGTTCACATGGAACATTCTCCAGAACAGATCACATCCTAGGCCACAAAACAAGTCTCAATAAATTTAAGAAGACTGAAATCATATCAAGCATCTTTCCCGAACACAATGCTATGAGACTAGAAATGAACTAAAGAAAAAAACTGTAAAAAACACAAATGTGAAGCCTAAACAATATGCTAGTAAACATCCAATGGATCACTGAAGAAATCAAAGATGAAATCAAAAAGTACCTGCAGACAAATGAAAATGGAAACACAATGATCCAAATTCTATGTGACACAACAAAAGCAGTTCTAAGCGGGAAAGTTATAGCAATACAAGCTTATCCCAGGAAACAAGAAAAATCGCAAACAATCTAATCTTAAAACTAAAGGAAGTAGAAAAAGAAAAACAAACAAAACCCAAAGTTAGTAGAAGGAAAGAAGCAATAAAGACCTGGGCAGAAATAAATGAAATGGAGACTAAAAGACTATAGAAAAGATCAATGAAAGTAAGAGCTGGTTCTTTGAAAAGATAAACAAAATTGATACAACTTTAGGCAGATTCATCAAAAAAAAAAAGAGAAGCCCCAAATAAATAAAGTCAGAAATGAAAAGAAGTTATAACCAACACCACAGAAATACAAAGGACCACAAAAGGTTACCATGAACAATTATACTCCAATAAAATGGATAACCTAGAAAAAAATGGATAAATTCCTATAAGTGTACAATCTCCTAAACTGGATGAGGAAGAAAAGGAAAATATGAAAAGACTGATAATCAGTAATGAAATTAAATTAGTAATTAAAAAAAACTCCCAAAAAACGTAAGTCAGAAGCAGAGAGCTACACAGGTGAATTCTACCAATCATTTAAAGAAGAGTTAATGCCTATCCTTCTCAAACTATTCCAAAAAATGGAAGAGAAAGAAAGGAGTGCTTTCAGCCTCATTATATGAGGCCAGTGTAACCCTGATACCAAAACCAGACAGACACCACAAAAAAAGAAAATCATATGTGAATATCACTGATGAACACAGATGAAAATATCTTCAACAAAATATTAGCAAAACAAATCCAGCAATAAAAGGATCATATACCATGATCATGTGGGATTTACACCAGGGACGTAAGGATGCTTCAATAGCTTCAAATCAATCAATTAGATACAGCACATTAACAAATTGAAGAATAAAAACCATATAATTGTCTCAATAGATGCAGAAAATGCTTTTGACGAAATTAAACATCCATTTATGATAAAAACTCTTACAAACTGGGTATAGAGGGAACGTACCTCAACATAATAAAGGCCATATATAACAAACTTACAGCCAACATCACACTCAATGGTGAAAAGCTGAAAGCATTTCCTCTAAGATCAGGAACAAGCAACAATGCCCATTCTCACCACTTTTATTCAACGTAGTATTGGAAGTCCTAACCATGGCAACCAAACAAGAGAAAGAAAGAAAAGGAATCCAATTGGAAAGGAAAAAGAAAAACTGTCACTATTTGCAGGTGACATGATACTATATATAGAAGATCTTAAATATGCTCACCAAAAAACATCTATTAGAACTGATAAATGAATTAAAGTTACAGGATATAAAATTAATATACAGAAATCTGTTGCATTTCTATAAATATTAACAAAGTATCAGAAAGAGAAATTAAGAAAACAATCCCATATACAATTGCCCAAAAAGATTAAAATACCTAGGAATAAACCTAACCAAAGAGGTAAAAGACCTGTACTCAGAAAACTATAAGATATTGATGAGAGAAACTGAAGATGACACAAAGAAATGGAAAGACATACCATACTCATGGAGTAGAAGAATCAATATTTTTAAAATGATCATACTACCCAAGGCCATCTACAGATTCAATGCAATCCCTATCAAAATACCAACGGCATTTTTCACAGAATTAGAACAAATAATCCTAAAATTTGTATGGAAACACTAAAGACCCTGGACAGCTAAAACAATCTTGAGAAAGAAGAACAAATCTGGAGGTAGGACACGCCCTGATTTCAAACTATACTACAAGGCTACAGTAATCAAAACAGTATGGTACTTGCACAAAAACAGACACATAGATCAATGAAACAGAATAGAGAGCTCAGAAGTGAATTCACACTTATATTGTCAATTAATCTCTGACAAAGGAGGCAAGAATATACAATGGGGAAAAGGCAGCCTTTTTAAATAAATAGTGTTGGGGAAACTGGACAGCTACCTGCAAAAGAATCAAACTGGACTACTTTCTCATGCTCTTTAAAAAAATAAACTCAAAATGGATTAAAGACTTAAATGTAAGACCTAAAACCATAAAACTCCTAGAAGAAAATGAACATACACAGTATGCTCTTTGGCATCATTCTTGGTAATATTTTTTATATTTCTCCTCAGGCAGGAAAAACAAAAGCAAAAGTAAACAAATGGGACTACCTAAAGCTAATAAGCTTTTGCACAGTGAAGGAAACGATCACCAAAGCAAAAAGGCAGCCTACTGAATGGGAGATGATATTTTCAAATGATATATCTGCTAAGGGGTTAATATCCAAAATACACAAGCAGCTCATACAACTCAACATCAAAAAAACAAACAACCTGATTAAAAATGGGCAGAGGGTCTGAATAGACATCTTTCCAAAGAAGACATACAGATGACCAACAGGCACATTAAAAAAAGATCAACATCTCTAATTATTATGTAAATGCAAATCAAAACCACAGTGAGATATCACCTCTCACCTGTCAGAATGGCTATTAACAGAAAAGACAAGAAATAACAATAGTTGGAGAGGATGTAGAGAAAAGGGAACACTTGTGCACTGTTGATGGGAATGTAAATTGGTGTAGCCACTATGGAAAACAGTATGGAGATTCCTCAAAAAATTAAAAATAGAACTACCATACAATCCAGCAATTCCACCTCTGGGTATTTTTCCAAAGAAAATAAAAACACTAATTCGAAGAGATACATGCACCCCTATGTTCATCGCAGCATCATTCACAATAGCCAAGATATGGAAGCAACTTGTGTCCAGTGATAGATGAGTGGATAAAGATGTACATGTGTATAATGGAATTTTACTCAGCCATAAAATAGAATGAAATCTTGCCATCTGCAACAACATGGATGGACCTACAGGGTATTATGCTAAGTGAAATAAATCAGACAGAGAAAGACAAATACTGTTTGATTTCAGTTATGTGTGGAATCTAATAAACAAATGAACAAAAATAAAAACAGGGAATTCCCTGGTCGTCCAGTGGTTAGGACTCTGTGCTTTCACTGCCAAGGGCCTGGTTTCAATCCCGGTCAGGAACTAAGATCCCACAAGCCGCGCAGTGCAGCCAAAAAAAATTTAAAAAGAAACAAATTAAAACATCTTGGGACTTCCCTGGCAGTCCAGTGGTAAAGAATCCGCCTTCCAATGCAGGGGACATGGGTTGAATCCCTGGTTGGGGAACTAAGATCCCACATGCCACGGGGCAACTAAGCCCGCGCGCCACAACTACTGAGCTCCCACGCCTCAACGAGAGAGCCCGTGTGCCGCAAACTACAGAGCCCACGCACCCTGGAGCCGGCACGCCACAACTAGAGAGAAGCCCGCACGCTGCAACTAGACAGAGAAGTCCGCGCTCCACAATGAAGATCTGATGCAGTCAAAAAAATAATAATAAAATAAATAAAAAATAATTTTAATAAAAACCTTGTTTTTTTAAAAAAATTTTTAATTACAAACAAAAACAGAAGCAGTCTCAGAGATACAGAGGACACACTGGTGGTTGCCAGAGAAGAAGGGAGTTTGTGGTGGGGCGGGGGGGATGAGTGAAATTGGTGAAGGAGATTAAGAGGTACAAACTTTCCATTCTAAAGTAAATTAAGTCACAAGGATGTAATGTACAGCATAAGGAACATAATCAATAATACTGTAATAACTTTGTATGGTGACGATGCTAACTAGACTTACCGTGGTGATCGTTTTGCAATATATAAAAATACCCAATTACTATGATGTACACTTGAAACTAATATAATATTGTTAAGTGAATTACACTTGAATAAAACAATTTGGATCTTGTGATCTCTCCCTTTGCACTCTAGGACACACACATGCGCTTTTAAGTAGGCAAGCTATCAAAATTTCTCTTTCGGATTTTTCCATGTCTCCATTCCGGCACTGTCTCTTCCTGCCCCAGGCAGCTAGTGCACTCTCTTTTTTTTAACATCTTTATTGGAGTATATTAATTCCACCAGGTAACATTTTAGAGAGTTTATGCCGTCTGGCACAATGCCCCCACCTGTTCCCATGGAGGCTTCTCTTCCTGACAGTGCCCTATGCTCTATTTTCACCTCTCCAACACATTCTGTCTTATGGCCCAATTCCAAATGGCTATTTTCTTAGTTCCCAGTTAACTGAAAAAAGAATTTTGCTGAGATACTTATTGGTTTCATTATTGAGCACAGGTTCAGTGAGAATATAGCCTTTCTGATAGCAGCCCAGGGGGAACCATCTCTCAGGGCACCTCCTTCTTCCGATGATAGAGCAACCTGTTTCACCCTCCACTGGTTGTGTACTAGTCTCTTTATGTTACTCTGTCCACAATTCCCTACCTTTAGATCTCGCAACAATTCTGCCCTTGGTAGACAGCCCACTGCCTCTACTTTAGCTCAGACCTTCATCACCTCATGTCTGAGCTATCCTAATAATAGCTCATTTTTATCAACTGCTTACTAAGTGCCAAACACTGCTAGAGGAGCTTGACACAATTTAATCCTCACATAACCCTTTGAGATGAATACTATTCTTGCCCCCATTTTACTGACGAGGGACCTGAAGCACGGTAACTAGAGTCCCATGGCTAACAAGTAGCAGGGCTGGGACACAAGCTCAGGGAACCTTGGCCTCACATTTAACAGTCACACCATAAGACTTCTTTAACTAGAAGGAGAACATAAAAACAAAGCCTATGGCAACAGCTTCTGTCTCCATTTTTTTGCTGTTGTTTGGAAGATAAAGTTATCACAGATCCAGGAAGTGAGTCCCTGTGAAACAACGTAGCCAGAGGTTTCTTGAAGTAGCTGGCCCTTGAAGGGTGAATGCAATTCAGACAGGAAGAGAGAGCAGCAGTGGGTATTTCAGGCTCGGGGGCATGACATGTGCAAAGGTAAAAAGTGAGAATGCCCCAGTTGTGTGCAGACCAAACCGCAGGAGCAAAGGGTTCCTATGGGAGAAAGTTGGAAGCCCAACGGGAGAGGCATGTTAGGGCCAGGCTACTGCAGTCTTGAATGTCAAGTTAAGGCATTTGAGTCTCATGAGTAAGCCAGTGGTCTCCACACTGTGTTCCCTGAGGCCCAGGAAAGAAGGGAGGCTACATTTTTTGAAGCATGTTTACTTTTATTTGCTTTTCATTTTGGGGTTTCAGCTACCTAATATTTTGCTTGAAAAAAGCATCCCCGTAGTAACTGGAAACCAAAGAACAAACAAATGAACAAACAGACTTTGAAAACTACTACTCCGGGCAATGGAAAGCCAGCTATGGTTTTTGACCATTGGTATGACGTGACCGGAATGGTGTTTTAGAAATATATTCTGCCGATATAATGTAGGGTAGACTAAAGGAGATAATGAGTAGGGGGACCTGCTAGGACCTTGTGGTAACTGTTTAAGTTGACAAGGTCAGTGGCAGTGGGAATGGTTAGAAAAAGGATAGATGTTTGGAACATTCCAACGGATATACATAGAGCACGGTTAATACAGCAGGATAACTGACAGGATGTGAGAGTCAGAAAGGAGTTACATCTCTAAAAAGGATATTTCAGCTGGTAAGGAAATATTTGGGGTCAGAGAGACCATTCCAACGTGCCTCAAACCATAACATGTTGGGTGAGCTGCGCTTCTGACTCCTCAGAAGAGAAAACCGGCCTCTGTTTGGTTTTCTGGAAAGAAAAACAAACTGACACATTCATCTTTAAGAGTGAGTTGGGCAAAATAAGGGACTATTTTTCAAGACTACTCAGACACCAGTTACCAGATATTCCTGTCTGACAAGAAGAGATTCCCTTGGGGGTCCTTAATGGTGAGAAACAAGCTTAGAGAGGAGAAATGTTCTTATAAGCCTGTACCGTCAATGAAGAGCAATAACTATTTTAGATTGGGCTCCAACAAATTGAGCTTGGCAGCTACGGGGCAGCAACCGGATTTAATTCTACAGTCTCTAGAGCACCTAGCACATTACTGATGTTCCATCAGTGTTAAATCAGCCATGGAAAGAAGCATAGCTCCGTATGCCTAGAGTAAGAGAGAAACTGGGTTAGGCCAAAGGAGACTCAAGCAGAGGCCTAATGAGAAATGGAATTAAGATCTCATGTTATACCCCTTTTCTACAAGTGGAATGAACACTGGATGGGGGGATCCCAAATTCAAGGCTGTTGCCAATTATGTATGTGACTTTGGACGAGTCATTTACTTCTCCAGGCTTCATTCTCCCTGTTGTCAAATGACAAGAGTGGTACCTGTCATACAAGGCTGATGGAAGGGTGGAATTAGATTTTTTAAGTGCTTTGAAAAGCATCAAGTATATACAGAGCACCATGTTTTGATATGGATTTTATATGCCCAGATAGTGGTATATGACCAGACTTTTTATAAATCAAACCACATATTAACATCTTAACATTCTGTTATACGACTATGAAAGAACTTTGCAGTGAACACCTATATGCCTACCATGTCCTTGATATTTAAAGGCACTGTTCAGCAATAGTTTTCCAAAAGAAATTAGCAAAGCAGACTGGCATTCATCATTTTCTGTAATTTGTGCTCATCTTCGTATTCTAGCCTCTCTAGTTCCTTTGTATTTTCTTGCAGAGGAATCTTTTTTTTTTATTTATTTTTTATTTATTTTTTTATTATTATTTTTTCTTGCGGTACGCGGGCCTCTCACTGTTGTGGCCTCTCCCGTTGCGGAGCACAGGCTCCGGACGCGCAGGCTCAGCGGCCATGGCTCACAGGCCCAGCCGCTCCACGGCATGTGGGATCTTCCCGGACCGGGGCACGAACCCATGTCCCCTGCATCGGCAGGCGGACTCTTAACCACTGCGCCACCAGGGAAGCCCAGAATCTTTATCTGAGAGAGAACCCAGAACATGTTTGCTGCCAACAAAATGTAGTTTCTCTTTGCTTCTCAAGGTTGGGCCTAGGGTACTCATGGCTAGAAAAGGCGGGAGAATAACTGGACTAGATCAGTGAAGGAAGGCATCAGGAAGATTTGGTCCAGTTGGATAAACTGTAATCCACCACTTTCTGGGATCCCACAGAAGAGAAGATTCTATCTTTGGATGCCCATTCCTTACAAAAGTCCTTTCCAATTCATACCCTTTCCTATGGGGCACTACGTTGATTATTGAGAAGGCAAATGAGATCTGCTTAACAGATGAACAATAGACTTTTTGACAATAAAAGGAGAGAATCAGAATGCTATTTATGAAAACCAGGCAAGCAATCTTGCCGTAGGTAAATTAAAACCCTCTGACCCAGCAATCTTCCCACCACCCCTGGTAAATATGCTGAGATGAACGGGGATGGTGCCCTCTTTCACAGGAATGACCACAAAGTTCTACACAGCTTGAGTGCTCATCAATAGATGAATGACTGAACAAATCCTGGGAGAATCATATTATGGACTATCATGTAGCTATTTGAAAAAATGAGCGAGATCCATGCCTACTGGTGTGCTGGGAGATCTGTGAGGTACTTTTAAGTGCGTAAGCCCGGCTGCAAAGAAACATCTATCTCAGGATCCCATTCTAGTACAAACGCCAAAATCTCCAATCGATGTACTCCATGCCTGCATGTCTTTGCATGTGCACAGTAAAGTTGTGGGAGGATTCAGACTCAGGCTGTTACTATCGCTTACTCTGTAGAGAGGAAAAGGAGAGAGGAGTGCATTGCTTATTTTGCTTCATATGCCTGTGTATTATCTCACTGATGGCACTGAAAGTGTGGAACATTTGTAATTTCTGAAAAAGTTTAATAATTCTTTAGAAAGAAAACTTTACATGGGACTTAGAAGACTTTTCCCCTCCACTACTTCCCTGGTCTCTCTGCTCCCCTGTCCTTCGTGTCTACATCGAGGGACAAGGAAAGTTATTTCTTGCTCAGAGACTCTTGCCTCCTTTGCTGCTAAATTGTTTGCATGCCAGGAGAGGTGAAGGGTGAAGGGTGATGGAACGGGTAGGGCTTTAACAAGGCTTCATCCGCTTGCCCCTTGCCAACATTCCTGGGAAACAGAAATAACCTACGTGGAAAGTCAGACACAGCCCTGTGCATAAACAGCTCCTGTTTGAATAAGAGGCGGCTGTGTTTCAAAATCACGCCTTCATTTCAAGGAATGGGGGAAACTGGCAAGCCCTGTGGTCGAGGAGGCTCAACTATCCAAATTGCCTGTCCCCTGCTGAGGCCTCCCTCCCCCTTTTGCATTTTGCCCTCCCCCCAAGAATAACAAGTCACAAAATTTCATCATCTTTTGTGCATGCACTCAGTACGAGGCCAGCACTGGCACTTTGCAAGGCATTTTCAGCCATATCATGTCAAGTTAACGTGCGCCACAACCTCTGTGATAGATAGGCTATGATTGTGTAAAAATGGGATAGGCTGGAAGAGATATGGGAACATATGTATATATATAACTGATTCATTTTGTTGTGAAGCTGAAACTAACATACCATTGTAAAGCAATTATACTCCAATAAAGATGTTTAAAAAATAAAATAAATAAATAAAAATAAATAAAAAAAACAAACAAAAAAAAAAAAAATGGGATAGGCTGGAGCCATCTTCAGAAGGCTTTCACTGGGTTTATTTAATCCCTTTATGTACCAAAGGCTGAGGATTCCCCTAGCGCTCTCCCAACTGCACTTGATGAAACGCACAGATATGCAGTTCAGAGAAGTTGGCTAGTGCCTAAAAGATCACACAGCCTTGAAGAGCAGAAATGGGAATGGCTTGTCCAGGATTTGATTTAGCCAGAGAAACTTGCAGCTTCCCAGGGTTACTACGGAGCACCTGAGGAGCTCTGGTTCCCAACCTGCAACCCTGTGGCTCTTACACGATCCCAGGAAACCATTTATTCATGTTAGCAATTCCTGACATTGACATAGCACTTTACATTTTGCAAAAAACGTTCCCTGAATCATTGTATATCTTATCCTCACAAATCTGATGGAGATAAGACAAGAAAATTACCCCAATTATATAGATGATGAAACGTTTTCAGCGGGGTTAGGTGACTCATCCAAAGTCATAAAGCCAGGAAATTCATGAGCCAGAACTAATATCTAGGTGGTGAATGAAGGAAGCTACTGTATGTGGTTGCTACACACTTCTTTTTTCTGTTCAACCAACTAATTAACATCCATGCTGGGATTATGAGGGCACAGTATTGCTTACGGGTGTAAAACATGGATTTTGTTACTTACCAGGTGGCCTTGGACGAGTCACTGACCAGCTCTGCTGCCTCAGTTTCTTCATCTATAGAAAGTAGATACTTAATAAAACTGCCTACCTCCTAGAGTCATTGTAGAAACTTAGGTAACTCATATAGAGCGGTTATGAGAAGTTAGGGCATTTAGTGCAGCGCTTGGTACCCTATAACATATTCTTATATTTTAAAATACTTGAGATGTGGCTCTTGCTCACAAGTACAAATACAAAGCAGATATTTGTGAAGCTGTGGAGCCTGCCAAGGTTATTTCGTAAGAGATGCTTTGAGACAGAGCAAATTTCTTCATAAGGACGAGGAGCCCAAAGATGGAAGACACGCTACCAAAGAGGACAGCAATTCTCAGAGGCCGTAGTTGGTTGTCTACTGCCTCTGGGGTCGCTGGAAAGTGAAGCGACAATGGGTTCGCTTGCTTTCATCCGTGCCAAGAAGTGGCTTTGCCAGCTCCAACCCGCACTCTGCTGGTGCCACCCTTTGGGGCCGGCATCTTTCCAGTGGGTCAGCACCTTCCCTCCCTCTTCCTAAACGTAGATGTCAGCCAGAGACACCTACTCCTGTCGCCCCAAAAGGCAGAAGGGTGGAGAGACATGGAGCAATTGGAAAAACAGGGAGGGAGGAACAAATTGGGAATGGGGGCAGGTATGGTACAGTGACAGGCAGAGTGATAAAAACAGATAAACACCGCCTTCCTCTGGATACAGCCAGGTGAAAGTGGTAACCAGCTCTAAAGAACTCAGGGACCAGGGGCAGCCCAGCACTGTGAATGCACTAACCACCACTGAACTGTCCACTTTAAAATGGTTAATTGCATATTATATGAATTTTACCTCAGTATAAGAAAGAACGCAGGGGCTCACAGCGCCACTGCCCCAGAGAGAATATTTTGCAGACACTGGCCCTGGCCTGGGGTTCAAAGAGCCCCTCATGGGCAACAAACGCCTATTTGTGTCTCTCCTGTAACCTGTCCTCTCTGGGTTGTCCACTCGTGTGGTGGTAGTGTATGAGTGTGTGTATGAGTGTGTGTGTGTGTGTGTGTGTGTGTGTGTGTGTGTGAGAGAGATCTCTCAGAGCAGCTCCTGTGATCCTTGACTGCCGGAATTCTCTCAAATAATAGCAATAATAACACTTAATCCTTATTAAACTCCCACTCTGAGCCCAGCTTTATTCCCCACAGCAATCCCCAGAGGTAGGGATGATGATCACACCCATTTTACAGATGAGAGAATGGAGCCCCAGGAAGGTCCAGGAGTTGCTACAAAGCCACTCGGCAAGTGAAGCGGACAGGCTAAAAGCCAAAGCCAGGCACTGAAGCTCTCTGCTTCCTGCACCGAACACCTACTCTCTGCCAGGTACCATGGAGACACCAGAAAAGTATAAAGGATGTGGCCTCCGCCCTCGAGGAAATGACAGTGCAGATCAGGGAGGGTCTACTGGAGGAGACTGCAAAGGACTATTTTAAAGAGTGCTTGGCTACGAAGCGAATCTACTCATAATAAGGAAGAGCTCAGAGAAGAGCTGATAATAACAGTAACCACAACGATTACGATCATTCACACTGACTGGGCACTTTTCTATGTACCTGACCTGATTTATTCCTTACGGCAATCCTGGGAGTTCCACGCTAGTACCAGCCTCATTTGAGAGGAAGGGAACTGGGGCTGAGAGAGGTAAAAGAAAGTAACTGGTCCAAGGTTGCACAACCGGCAAGTTAAGGGTGGACTGGATTTGAACTACTCTTTGTTTATACGTAGAAGAAACTCAATAAATCCCCAACAAATGAATGGCTCTCTTCCATCTGTTGAGCACCGGCTTGGCTCTTTATCTCATCTGATACTCACAACCCTATGAATTTAGTACCGTTACCGGCCCCACTTCACAGATCAGTCGGCCTTGATTTGGACGCAAATAAGGGAGATACAAATAACAGGCTGGCCTCTAATGCAATGCGTGTAAAACGTGACCACCGCATGCAGGCCGAGGGGAAGGGCACTACCATGGGGGAAGTAGGGAGGCGAGGCCTGGAAAATTCCGCTCCCACCAGGGGAGAGACATCTTGGTTCCTCTTACAGCAAAAGCAACAAACTCGAAGCATGCCACAGCCAACAGGAAACGGGAATGTTCCTTGGAAATCTGCTTCTCATAAATGAATGCCCACGCTAGAGGAGGAAGCCTGTACCCCGACACCTCATCAGAATTATGCTGCTCTCTGCAAGGGTCTCAGCTCGGCTCCAACTGCCACCTACCAGGAGTGGCTGAACTCTTCCCGTGACGTGTATCATGGGCTCGCTTTTGAAGAGACTGTTTCATGCCCCCTTCCATTTGCTGCCAGCTCTCATTTCAGCTTGTTCTGTTGGGTGCTCCATTCTGTTCTGGGGATCAGAGTGACTCTCACAGGGCCAGACCACACGGTTCACAGGGTGATGCCTTAGTCAAGGCCCACTCTACTTCACTTAGGGAATTTCTCCTACAGTGCTGAGCCCGGTGGAGATGGTTCCAAAACACTTGATTGATTGACAGACTGATCGTGGGGTAATTCAGTCGTAGAGCTTTGCTACTCCGGCTGTGGCCCCTGGACCAGAGGCGCTGGCATCACCAGAGAGTCTATTAAAAACGCAGAATCTCAGGCCCCAGCGCAGGCCTTCTGAATCAGAAACTGAGTTTTAACCAGACCTCCAGGAGATTTACATGAGCATTAAAGGGAGAGAAGCTCTGGTGTAGGACAGTGGCTCAGAAAGCCACAGCTGTATAATAGGTCCTCATTCGCTCTGTGTTTCTGAATCCAGTCGTTTCCAAATCTGGTTGTTCAGTAGTTCATCTGGGGAACTGGGGTACTTTTTAGAATTTTTTCTTTATTTGGAAATCATTTTAAACTAACAGAAGCGTTCTAAGAATAGTACAAAGAACCCTTGTCAGCAGGGTAAGCCCTCACCCAGATTCGCCAAATGTTAGCATTTTGCCATATTTGCTGTGTTCATCCCTCTCTACATTTCTACATGGTATTTCCCCCTTTAATCCATTTGCCTAAATTGCAGACATCATGCTCTTCACCCCTAAATACTTCAGCATGTATTTCCTAAGAACCAGAACATCCTCTTATGTAATCTGGTTATCAAGTTCAGAAATTTTAACATCGATACGGTAATATGATCTAATATTCAGTGCATATTCAAATGTGGTCAATCATCTCGATAATGTCCTTTATGGAAATTCTGTTTTTCATCTGGAGAGCTTTTAAAAAGTGCCAAGGCTGTGGCCCTAACCCCACACCAGTGAAGACAGATTCTCCAAGGGAGGGGCCTGTGCCTATACATTTTGAGGCTTTCCAGGAGATTCCAATGTGCAGCCAGGGCTAAGAACCTGTGTGCTATATAGGCTTTTCCTATGACCCCTATATATTGTACGGGTAAGAGCCCTTGTCGGCAGAGTGAGCCCTGAGTACAATTTGCCTAGGCCCCATGTCTCCTTAATCTGAGTTCTGCCATCACTCACTGCCTATAAGTTTCCTTGGGCCTTTCCTCACTGTCTTCTGATGTCACTTCTCAAAAGGCAACAAAACATTCATTTTTCCACCCTGCTATTTCCCCTACAGCCACTCAGCACAGTCCTTCTTTCTTCATAAAAAAATGAAGCCTTGAACGGCATATGCCCTGGGCTGTGTTCTCCACAAGCTATGTCTACCAAGTTGGCTACATCACCTGGAATTGCAGAAGAGCAAGGGCAGACGGTGGGAAAAGAACGCCAGAGATACAGCAAATCAATTAAGGAGAGGGCCAAATTTCTCTTTGGGCTCGCCACAAAGTTTCTCTAGAGTTCGAAGGCTGCTCGATTATAACTAAACGGTTCTCAAATTACCTTGGCTTGAAAGCGAGCCACTGAGGTGAGCAGATGTAGCAATCCGGGGCTATGGTGGACATGAAGGTGATGTACAGATGGGGAGCAATTGAAAAACTCAAGCTAATCCCACGAGTCAGTAGGCTTTTGCGTTTCCTGAAAGAATCTGGGTCAATCTAACCTGTCGGTTTAATTGCTTCAATGGATCTGTTCTGTTTCCAGCTGTTAGCAGATGAAGGGGAAGCCTGGCACGTCTGCGAGGGAGCTGACCAAGAGTTCATGAGATTTAGTCTGCTGGGTACAGAGCCGTTTCCCCAGCCCTGAAACAGCCCTGGCACCCTTACCCCTGCACCTCCTCCCACCCAAACATCTGTTTCACTGCAGCCAAAGAAAGTCAGCTTTCTTTGAAAAGGCTCTAACAGAAGAGGCTGAGTCCAGATTTGTATGTGTTTGTGAATATATTCTGGAAGAAAGGTGAAGGCAAAAAGGGATCAGTTGGCTTTTAAACCACTTTGTCAATGCCTGACAAATCGACTTGCTCTTAGGATGTATTGATATTCTTTAATATTCGAGAGAACTAGCCTACTCAGATGGATTGGTTTAACAGATGCATCTTTGCAGTTAGTCAATGACAAAATATTTGTGAGTGGTAGTGTCTTTCTTCTTCACAGGAACTCAATAATGTGCCAAGTGAGATCATTTCCTCTGGCCCAGGACTTGAGAACATTTTGAATTGGGTTCATCCTGATTGGGAACTAAAGAATACTCAAGTTATTGCCAGAACCCAAACGGAGGGCACTTGTTATTACTAGACAACCGTTAGAAAACTCCCTAATTAGGAACCCATGTACATTGCTGTTGCCATTTCTAATCATCTCTTTCATCAGAGGACTCCTTGTCGTAGTACAGATTTTGGTCCCTGCCAGTAAGACAGAATGTGCTTAAATTGACTGAGTATGTGTGAATTGCAGATATCTCAAATTTTTGTACAAGAAGGCCCACAGTCGGGAAATGTTTTCATAGAGTATATTTCACATAGCTTAACTCAAACTAACAAAGGGGTTGTCTTTCACATTACGACTATTAAAAATTGGCTAATACTCTCTCCCACCATGAATTCTCATTTTCTGCTTATTTAATATGTATATTAAATATAATATATACATGGTATGTATTTATGCATTTAAAATATATACATTTAATATTATATATAAATATGGTATGTGTAATTATATAATATATATAAACATAATATTATATATTATACATAAATATAATATTGTGTATACACGCACACATGTACACATTTCAGGATCTCGTAACCTGACCTAAGCTCGGGTTTATACGTAATAGTGGAGTTCAGACATACACTAACTCAAATACCCCTGCTCTGAACCTGACTCTTGCCCAATCCCTTTCAGTTTGGGAAATGTTAGCATTTAGCACAGAGATAAGGACGCAGAATCCTAGAGCCAGTCTCCTGCATGTAAATCCTGTTTCTAACCACTTATTCTGTAACCTTGGGTAAGTTAGTTAACGTCTCTGAGCCTCACTTACCCGACTTTAAAATGGAGAGAGAAACAGTACCAACTTCATGGGACCATTGTGAGGACGAAAGGAGATGATGTATGCAAAGCATTTATCATAGTGCCTTGCACATGGTAAGTGCTCAAAATGGTAGCCGTTGTTTCTAAAAAGAGGGTAATGGCCCCCTCTATATAACATTAGACGTGCAGAGAAGCAGAAAACACTATGGCTGTAGGTCTTCTACTTTCTTTACACCTCCTGTGGTACATACTAATAATAGTAATACATATATTGATACCTTACACAAGTGGAGTAGTTTACATTTTGGAGAATACTATCCACTAAATCCTCTCATCCAATCTTTATAACACTATAAGGACAAGGCTGCATGCTTGTGTGGACCTCTGGATGAGTTGAGGTGTTCTGAAAACACCATTGCTGTCTACAAACTTCCCAGTAGGCTGGCTTTCCCCGCGTGGATTGCTGCTTCTGCACAGCTGGAAGAGGAAGCATCCTGGGTCATGGCTGCCAGACGAGGAGGCTCCAGGGACCACCCCCCTGACCCTGTGCTTGGCCCATCTTCCTTAGGTACACATCAGGCCAGGGGAGGCTGCTTCCCGTGTGGCATCATGGCCTGCATTCTGCTTAGTGCATGCATTACTGGACCCCAAATATCCAAATGATGCTAACTGGATGACTCAAGGACTTTTGATAATACACATAAACCAACCCAGAAGGATGCTCTGCATTTTTCATCAATTCTACTTATTAGGCCAAGAAAAATCAGCCCGCTTTTCTATGCTACCAATTACACTTCTCATTAAGGCGAAATCATGAAGATGTCTCAGGCGGTGGTATTACTGCCACACTCAGCATTAATTAGAGTTCACTGATTGGAGAGAAATCAAGCACAGGAGACTCAGTAACTCGTTATGGTGCTTAATAATGATTTGTTTCCTCACCAGAAATTGGACAAGGACTCTAGACTTCAGCGATTTCACTTCCCTGCTCTTTTCTTTGCCTTCATGTTTCTGTCATTGGTGACTCTGCTGGAAACAGAGGACAATGGCAGGTCCTCTATTTGGTGTCTATTGTTTGACTTCCCTGAGCCTTCCCCTGTGGCCAGTTTCGTCCTGTTATCTTTAAGATCACAGGATGAGGCAAACCGACCTTGCTAAGCTCTGTTCTAGTCACTCCAGGCTTCCTGCTGTTCCTTAAAGTGGTCAAGCCTCAGGGCCTTTGCACTCGCTATTCCCTCTGACTGATACACTCCTTCTTGGAGCTCTTGCTCCCTCCCTCCTTTAAAGTCTTTATTCAAATGCCACCTTTTCAGTGAGGCCTGCCATAACCATCCTATTTTAAAACTGCCCCTCTTCTGCTCCCTATCTGCCTTACTTTATTTCTCTCCATAGCATCTATTTCCTTCTAAAATACTAATTTCCTGATTGCTTTACTTATTCCCTCCTCCACCTTCTCTCTACCAAAAGGTGAGCCCCAGGAAGGCAGGGATCTGTTTAACTTTTTATTTTGAAATAATTTTATTAAAAAAAATTTTCCTAGAGGATGGAGTGATGGTATTTTTATTTCTTCTGTAGCTTCTGTCACAAAACTGAATATTTATAGCTTGCATTTTTATAATACTTCAAAAGCAGGTTCCCATACAAATTCTTTGAGATACATTATTATTGGGTCTAATTTACAGATGAAGACACTGCGGCTCAGGAAGCGTAGCAGATACTGTCAATGCCCTTCCCATATCCTTTGGCATTTATCATTTCTGTGCCTGCCAGCCTGCTTTCAAACTTCCTGAAATAATGTTAGACTTTACAGGAAAATTGTAAACATAGCACAGAGAGTTGCTGTATACCATTCACCCAGCTTCCCCTAACATTAAACACCTTAGATAATAATGGTAATAGTATTGAAACCAAGAAATTAATACTGATACCACACTGTTAACTAATCTACAGACCTTATTCAAATTTCCCCAGTTTTTCCACTGATGTCCTTTTTCTATCCCAAGATCCAATTCAGGATCTCCTATTGTATTTGTTGTCATGTCTCCTTAGCGTCCTCTAAACTGTGACAGTTCCTCAGTCTTTGTCTTTCATGACCTTGACAATTTGACAAGTCCAGGTCAGTTACTTTGTAGTTTCCTTCGATGGAGGTTTGTCTGATGTTATCTCACAGTTAGATTAAGGTTGTGTATTGGGGGCAAGAATACCGTTGAAGTGAAGTTGTGCAAGGTGGGATATTTTGATTGTTTGTTCCCTGAGGTATCCTCAGTTGACTAGGACAGGCCCTGACACGTGGGAGGTGCTCAGTACTCATGAAGACACAAAGGGATCAGACCCCCAGGCACCCACACTCATCTCTGGACATGGGAAGATTATGTTCTCTGGAATATCACATGTGTTGGGAACCTCTTGTGGCTTTGAGGAAGGGGAAGGTAAGAGAATTGGGGTGGAGTGAGGGTCCGCTACCATAATGTTAAACAATAACAGGTGAAGGAAACCAAGTAGCATATGGCCCAGTGAGAGGAATAGTGGTACAACACTTGGACAAAATGATAGCAAAAATTATTTTTTACTTTAAAAAATAATAATAACCTCCCGTCTGCTACAGACTGAAGGTTTGTATCCCCTCAAAATTCGTATGTTGAAATCTAATCCCCAATGTGGTGGTATTTGGAGGTGAAGCCATTAGGAGGTGATTAGGTAATAAGGGTGGAGCCCTTATGAATAGGATTAGTGCCCTTATTTAGAAAAAGTGTCCACAGAGCTCCTTTCTCCCCCTGTGCTATGTGAGATGATAGGGAGAAGATGGCCATCTGCAACCAGGCAGAGGGCCTCACCAGACCCCATATCTGCTGGCACCTTGATCTTGGATTTGCCAGCCTCCAGAACTGCAAAAACGAAATTTCTGTTGTTTATAAGCCACCCAGTCTATGGTATTCTGTTATAGTCGCCAGAATGGACTAAGACATGCCCCTAATAAAACCCATTACTTTACATGTGGAAGTGAGTGGCTCAGTCTACAGGTTCTGAAGCCAGATTGCCTGGGTTCACAATCTGGCTCTAACACTTACTAGCTAGGTAATGATGAACAAAACTTTTAACCTCTCTGTGTCTCATTTTTCTCATCTGTAAAGTGGAGATGCTGTTAATACTAGTATAGTATATTTTTTCTGAGGATTGATTGAGGTAAAACATGTGAGAAGTCTAGAGTATCTGAAATATAGTAAGCACTCAATAGGCATTTTTATGTAAATTTCTCTACTTTACAGACCACTATCCAGTAAGTCATCTTATTAGATATTCAAAGCGATCCCTCAGGGGCAGAGACTATTACTTTCATTGACTGATGAAGAAACTGAGGCTTAGAAAAGTGAAAGGATTCATCTAAGGTCTCCTAAGCTAATGAGTGAAAGAACCAGAGTAAGATATAGGTCATACGTTTCCTAGTCCAGTGCTGTTTCTGGGCCCCACACCCCAGACATCCAGGAGAGTCTCACCAAATATCAACAGTGACCGAATGAGAATTGGGGCTTAGATTTACCTCTGAGCATCACGTTCTTCTTGGTGCTGGAGAGGATGTGGGATACTCTCAACCTTCTAGGATCTTACAACACAAGTGAGGGAGAGAGAAAGTAATAAGATAGCCCAGCAACTATCCGGGGAACAATGGCTGCACTGACAATCACAGGCAGCTTCCACCTTATACCAATGGGGATGGTTGTTTGAACCATGGAAGGTATTTTCCAAGGGAAGTATCACCATAAGCAGGGTTAAGCAGCAAAGCCAGACTACCAAATGTACCCAAAGCGGAGCACTGCCACTGCCACAGAGCCCGGTGCACAGGTGTTGTAGGGGCGGGGGAAGAGGAAAATGAGATAAGGCTGGGGAGGCAGGCAAAGGCTGGGTTCTGCCAGGCCTTGATGGCCCAGGAAGAAAGTCGGATTTTACTCTAAGTGTGATGGGAAGCCACTGGAGGCTGTCAAGCCAAGGCATGATACTATCTGATTTACATTTTTTAAAAGAGCACATTGATTCTATAATAGAGAACCATGTAGAGCGTGAGTCTGTCATGAGACAGATCTGGGCTTGAATCTCAACTCTCTCCCTTCATAGCTTGAATCTCTTCTGTTCAAGAGAAACAATAATAATATTAGGAGGATGGGATTAACAGATACACACTACTATATATAAAGTAGGTAACCAACAAGGACCTACTGTACAGCACAGGGAACTATACTTAATATCTTGTAGTAACATATAAGTGAAAAGAATCTGAAAAAGAATGTATATGTATAACTGAATCACTGTGCTGTACACCTGAAACTAACATGACATTGTAAATCAACTACACTTCAATTAAAAAAAATAGTAGTCACGTCACAGGGCTGCAGTGAGGAGTACAACAGACAATGTATGTAAAGTACTTAGCCCAGCGTCTGGCCCGTAGTAGGTGCTCAGTATGTGTCAGCTGCAGTAATTATTACTAATAGTAGAAGTAGTAGTAGTGGTCACTGTTGTTATTGTATTTATTATTATAGTAACAACTTTGAGAAAACACACAGGATGTGGTCCAGATCAAGTATTAAGTCAATGTGGATTGAAATAAACGTTTTGGACTCCTAAGACCTGACATGACGGTGGAGTCTTTGGGGGCCAGGTGAGGAGATGGAAAAGGTCCATCTGGGGGTGCTGCCAATTAACTATGTGGGCTTCCCTGTCCTTTCTTCCCAGCCCAGGACATGCTCTGCCCCTGGCTGTGTCCCAGCATAGGACTGTGTCTGGGCATAGAGTGAGATGACAGGGAAGGCATGGAAAAAGAAGCATTCTTTCCTCACTATTTGTGTCAATTCCCAGAGTCCCAAAGGGTTCATTCATTCAAAAGTGCCCCTTATGCACCAGCCCGGCGCTGGGCCATGCCATCTTTCCAGCAACAGCTGAGTCACAGGCACCATGGGGAAGCCCCACTGGGCCAGCCCATCACCTTACACTGTGGGGATTACGCAGTGCAGCTGCTGGGAGGAGCCAGGTCCAAGGCTTCCGGTGGCTGCATGGCCATGGGCTTCTCCTTGGACTCTGGTTTAGCTGTTCCTTGGCCTGAGCTACAGGAGGTTATTAATCACCCTCCAGCCAGCAGGGGCAGACTGGGTCAGCAGTGTGTCCCGTGTCTCACATGTGCCCTGTGCCGCAGACAGACCACACCCGGAGAATGGCGATGACACAGAGGGCTTTCTCTTTTGGCGTGCTCCTGAGCTTTGCGGTCTTGTCTGGCCGCGCTCAGTTCTTACAGTTCCAAAGCCTGTCTGCTCCCTGGAACGGATGACCGCAGAGACACAGCGTGCCCTCTTGGCAAAGAGAGTTGTGTCATGCAACGCATGCCTAAGCTGTCTGGCCCTGGGGTAAGCTTGGTGTGCCAGGCGTGTGGCAGGAGTGACTGGAACTCAAGCCAGGGTGCTACTCAACTCACCTGCCACTTTATCCTGCTACTACTTCTTACTCAACTCTTTGACCTTTACTTCCATTGATTCCTTCAATCATTTGATCATTCACCTATTCAACAACATTTTTTAAAATGTATCTTATTGAAGTATAGCTGATTTACAATATTGCATTAGTTTCTGGTGTATAGCAAAGTGACTCAGTTATACATATATATATATTCTTTTTCATATTCTGTTCTATTATGGTTTATTACAGGATATTGAATATAGTTCCCTGTGCTATACAGTAGGACCTTGTTGTTTATCCATCCTATATATAATAGTTTGCATCTGCTAAACCCAGACTCCCAATCCATCCCTCCCCCACCCCCTCCCCCTTGACAACCACAAGTCTCTGCTCGATGTCTCAACAACATTCATCGAACGCCGACTCTGTGCTAGGCACCGTGGGAGGTGATGGGGATGAAAGAAACAAAATCCCTGCCCTCAAGGAGCTTACATTCTAATGTGGGAGACTGGATCATTCGCATTAGAATATTATTTCTCCCATCCAAAACATTAATAAAATCCTCTCTCAACTCTAATCCTCCCTCCAGATACTGCTACTACCCTATTGCTGCCCTCCTCTACATGTTACAAAATCCCACGGTCTTTCTTCGTCCTCCTCTTCCTTGAACTCTCTGCAGTGTTTGACATAGTGACCACTCTCTCTTCCTTGAATGCCTTTCTTCCCTTGGCTTCCAGGAAACCACATTCTATTGGTTTTCTTCCTTTTACTCTGGCTGCTTCTTCTCAGGTCCAATTTCTTTTGCTCTTCAACTCAACCTCTAGACTTTGGAATGCTTTAGGTCTCAGTCCTTGGACCTCTTCTCTTTTCTACCTGAATTTACTCTTGAGGTGATTTCGTCCAATCTCATAGCTCCCAAAGTCCTATCTCTAGCACCAACCTCTCCTATGAACTCCAGATTTATATTTCCACTTCTCTACTTAACATCCCCAGTTGAATGTCTAAAAACAGGTGCTTCAAAATTGTCAACTTCAAAACTAAGCCCTTGATATTTTCCCCTCAAACCTACTCTTCCCGTAGTCTTTCCCATCTCAGTAAAATGGCAACTCCATTCTTCTAGACGTTCAGGCCAAAAACCATGGTGTTGTCCTTGACTATGCACTGCCTCGGGCCCAACACAGTCAGCAAATCCTGTGTACTCTAACTCTCAAGGTACGTAGAGATTTTGACCATTGTCTCTCATATCACTACCATTGCTACCACCCTTCTCCAAGCCACCATCATCTCTCACCTGGGTTATTGCAGCAGCTTCCTAGCTGGTTCTGCTGCTCCCGCCTTTTTGCCCCTTCAGTTTATTCTCAACATGGCAGATAGAGTGAGCCTATTAAAATCTAAGTCCGATTATGTTACCTCTCTGCTAGAAATTCTTCAGTGATTACGTGCCACTTTTTACTCAGAGTAAAAGCCAAAGTTCTTACAATAACATTTAAGTTTCCACATTATCTGTCCTCCATTACTTTTCTGAATTTATCTCCTACCACTCTGCCCCTTGTTCTCAACTCTCCAGCCACACTGGCCCCCTTGTGTTTCTCAAACACACCAGGTCTGGTCCAGCCTCAGGGCCTTTGCACTTACTTTTTCTCTGCCTTGAATGCTCTATCTCCAAATAGCTGCATATCTAGATCTCTCATTTCCTTCATATCTTTACTCAAGATTCTCCTTTCTAGGCCACTCTATCTAAAACTTCTCTCTCTCCCCTCTAAAAAAAAATCTCCATTTTATGCTTTATTTTTCTCCTTAGCACTTATCCTTATCTAACATACCATATGTCTTAGTCTGCTCAGGCTGCCCTAACAAAATACCATACATTGGGCGGCTTAAACAACAGAAATGTACTTCTCACCGTTCTGGAGGCTGGGAAGTCCAAGATCAAGGTGACAGCAAGGTAGGTTTCATTCTAAGGCCTCTTCTCTTGCCTGGTAGGTGGCTGTTATGTGCTCACAGGACCTCTCCTCATGTGTGTGTGGGAGAGGGAATGGGATGGGGGACAGAGTAAGTTCTCCAGCGTCTCTTTTTACAAGGAAACTAATCTCATGAGACCAGGGCCCTACCCTCATGACCTCATCTAACCCTAATTGCCTCCTAAAGCCCCATCTCTAAATATCATCCAATTGGAGGTTAGGGCTTCAGTATATGAAATTTGGGGGTCACAAACACAAACATTCAGTCCACAGCTATATATATACATATGTGTGTGTGTATACACATATATACATATATATCTTATTGTTTATCTTCCGTATTAGAATGGAAGTTACCTAAAGGTTAGGATTTGTGTTTATGGTGTTCATTGTTTTAATCCCTGTATTTCGAGTCATGCTGGGCACATGGTAGGGGCTCAATAAATATTTATTGAATAAATGAATGGAATAAGCATAATAATTACAGCTTGTGATAAGTACTAAGGAGAAAATAGACAAGCTGATAGATTAGAACAGCAGCTGTCAACCTTGGCTTCACATTAAAATCACCAGAGGAACATTTAAAGTATAGATAACCTGGGACTCATCCATAGAGGTTCTGATTTCCTTGGTCTAGAAGGAGTCTGGCCACGTTTTTAATGTTCTCTGAGTGACTTCTAATGTGAAATGAGGGCTGAGAACCAATGAGTTTGAGATTAACATGGGGGACATGAACCAACGGGAACCTACTTGAGATAGGATACACAGGAAAGACCTCAATGAATGATACCATTCTGAAATGGTATCATTAAATGGAAACCTGAAGGGCAGAAGGAAGCATGGGAAAGTTGGGGCATGGGTGGGATTCAATTCCTGGTGGCGAGCAGAATGAGAATGAAGGCACTGAAGCAGGAATGAGCTGCGTGTGTTCTCACAACAGAAGGCCGGTGTGGGTGGTGCAGAGTGGGCAAGGGGAAGAGTGAAACAAGATGAGTTTGGAGAGATATGCAGGGGCCAGATTATGCAGGGCCTTGTAGACCATGGGAAGCAAACTGGATTTTGTACTACGTGAGATGAGAGCCAGTGAAGGGTTTTGAGGAGGGGAATGATGTGATCTGATTTACTATTGTCTAAATATTGCTCTTGCTGCAGTGTGGAGGGCATGAGTGAAAGTAGGGAAACAACTTAGGAGGCCACTGTGGTAGTCTAAGAGAGACTTCATGGTGGCCTAAACTAAGTTGGCACTTGATGTCCCTTTCCATTTAGACAGCAGAAGCCTGAGAGCGACATGTAAATGTATTCTGCTCAGATAAACACACACTCAAGGCCATTGTTTTCTGGAAACCTTCCCAAAGCTACGATTCCATAGATTGCTAATACTGTGACCAGTGGCTCAGTTGTTGGAATATGTATGCCATGCCCTGCCCAACAGACAAGGCCCCGTTGATTAGTTAATGGGAAAGATGCTTTCTAACAAGAACACAATACAGCGATAAAGAGATTTAAAATATTATGGCAACATTTATTCATCTAAATTTTAGAGAGCTCACTAATCCCCAGCAATGGGTCTTTTATGCTTTCTAGTTGGTGGCGGCGGCAGGGGGGTGGGGAGAAAAAAAGAGAGAGAATGAGAGAGAGAACTCCGCTCTCAAGGGAGCTTATAAATTAGAGGAGGCGATCAAGACATGAACACAAATAGAAGTCACACAAGTTATAATGAGGTAGGTATCCAAAGGGGGATATAAATACAATCAATTATTGCTGTCATTTATTTAACACTCAGTTTATGCGGAGCACTGTGTTGGATGTTTTACATATGTTCTCATTTAATCTTCCTAACTCTATGGAATAGGTAATATGGTCACCCATGATGATAATAGCAGCTAACATTTATTAAGTGCAAGGAAAGTTCACCACGCAACACTGTTTACAACAGCAAAAGTGTGCCGATGATCTAAATATCCTTCCATACGGGACTGACGAGTTAAGTTAGGAAACATCCCCAGAAAAGAACACTATGGTGTTAAAAAGGATGAAGTAAAACTATACATTCTGACAAGGAAAGATGTTTCCAAAAGACTGTAAGTGAAAACAGCAGGTCACACAACATTCTCTCTAGCATGATTTGATTTGAATCATAGATCTGTGTTTAGGAATGCACAAAACCATTAACCACAGTTATCTGGTAGGTTGTCAGCACAAATAATTACAGAGGAACTTTCACTTTCTAATTTATATGCTTTTGCATGCTGTTGACCTTTACAATTATATTACTTTTGTAATTGGAAAAAAAAGTACAGTAGTTTCCATTTTACAAAACAAAACGAGCCATCTTAGATCATCCTTCATCCATCCTGTCTTTTGTAACTACAACATATCTTGGGTTCAGCAGTGCATCTGAAATTGTCTCCTGTAACTTTCTATGAATGAGCTGAGATAAGGCAGCAACATATTAACCAGGTTATATAGCACAAGTGAAATGGATTAGCAATTGATCAAAGAATTTTACACAAAGCGTAGGTGGCAACCAGCAGAAAAGTCACCAGAGAAAGGCCACAGGCTTTTCCACTTTTACTAATTACTTAGATGACACAGAAAATGTACTTACAAGTCTGGAGATGACCCAAAGCCGGCAGGGATATCAAATATGTTGAAGAACAAAACTGAGATTCAAAATGAGCTCAGATGGGCTGGAGTACTGGGCTAAAATTAAAAAAAATAATAAAGTGAAATTTATAAGATAAAGAAAAAAATCCTCAAAAACTTAAGTCTATTTTGTAAGACCAAAATAAGGGAAGCATAGCTCAGCATCAGGTCACATAAAAACAAACAATTCAAAAAAGATCTAGGGGTTCGATTTGAGCCAACAGTTTAACATAGCTAAATTATTTAGCTGCTAAAAACAGAGCACAAATTTAGGTTGAATTAATTAAAGTAAGGTTTCTAATAATTCAAAAAGAGTCATGTACCACAATGTTCATTGCAGCTCTATGTACAATAGCCAGGTCAATGGAAGCAACCTAAGTGTCCATCGACAGATGAATTGATAAAGAAGATGTGGCACATATATACAATGGAATATTACTCAGCCATAAAAAGGAACGTAATTGAGTTATTTGTAGTGAGGTGGATGGACCTAGAGTCTGTCATACAGAGTGAAGTAAGTCAGAAAGAGAAAACAAATACTGTATGCTAACACATATATATGGAATCTAAAAAAAAAAATGGATGTGAAGAACCTAGGGGTAGGACAGGAATAAAGACGCAGATGTAGAGAATGGACTTGAGGACACGGGGAGGGGGAAGGGTAAGCTGGGACGAAGTGAGAGAGTGGCATGGACATATATACACTACCAAATGTAAAATAGATAGCTAGTGGGAAGCAGCCACATAGCACAGGGAGATCAGCTCGGTGCCTTGTGACCACCTAGAAGGGTGGGATAGGGAGGGTGGGAGGGAGACGCAAAAGGGAGGAGATAGGGGGATGTATGTATATGTATAGCTGATTCACTTTGTGATACAGCAGAAACTAACACACCTTTGTAAAGCAATTATACTCCAATAAAGATGTTAAAAAAAAGTAAGGTTTTTCGATTCCAGAATATAATTGTCACACTGCAATCTCTGCTGTTTTCTCCTGGAGTCTCCTGTTCCATCCTGTGCAGCACACTTTAAGAGGACCACTGAGAAAGTGGAACACCTCCAGAGGAGGGTCTCGAAATTGACACAGGGGCTGGAAACCACCCCATAACAGGAGTGGCTCTAGAAGGGACCAGAGACATGGGGCCTACAAAAGAGAGGCATCCAGGGATATAGAGGCTTCCCACCTGCTTTCAAATCTCAAAAATGTTTTCCTATGGAAGGTATGCATTTATTCTGGGTTGCTTGGGTGACAGAATTAGGACTACTGCCACCCAGTGGTAGCAAGGAGGCAGATTTTCAGTAAACCTGTCAAAAAGGCTTTCTGATCTTGAAAGGGTCCTGCAGGAGGCTGAGCAGGCTGGTGAGACAGTGTTATTTTAAGCCAAGGCTGGATGAACAGATGCCCAGTGGCAGAATCACATTAACCTGGTCCCTTTCAGCTCTAAGAGATTACATCTTTCTCCTATTCTCCACGTCCTCCTCTGGACCAATGAGCCCTCTCCCTGCGGTCTACAGAGTGGTAAGGACAGCTGGGCAGGAACTACTGGGGCTGCCCCCTCTTGCTTATTGTTGTCCAAGGCCTATGTGGGCAAAACCCACTGCTTATTTTATACTTTTATTTTGTTTTCCTATCCCCCTCTATTGGGCTATAAGTACCCTAAAAGCAGGGATCATGCATGTCCTGTTTCTGGCTGAATCTCAGCCCCTGGAATATCAGTAACATATAGTAGGTGCTCACTAAATATTTAATGAAATGACCACTGCATCCCAAAATCCGTGCCATTTTCTGCAGTCTTGATTTTCTCAACAAAAGACATTTCAGATTTAAGAACCAGATCTCAAAATAATAGCCAGCAGTTGTATCTTAGTAGTAAGATTTAGGGTGATTTTGTTTCTGCTTCTCAATTTCCCCAATTTTTTGTTATGCAGCCATGTTACATTAATGATTA
This sequence comes from Pseudorca crassidens, assembly GCF_039906515.1. Taxonomy (NCBI): domain Eukaryota; kingdom Metazoa; phylum Chordata; class Mammalia; order Artiodactyla; family Delphinidae; genus Pseudorca; species Pseudorca crassidens. The sequence continues at coordinate 36,591,441 of NC_090317.1, forward strand.
CCTGGCCATAGTCATTGTAATAGCTCACATCTATTGAGTGCTTTCCATGTACCAGGCACTGCGATAAGCACTTTACTTGGATTAATTCATTTAATCCTCATAATAGTCCTTTTCAGTTGGCGCTAGTATTATTATTATTATTATTGTTTCAGTTGGCACTAGTATTATTCACATTTTAAAGACCAGGGAACTGAGAAACAGGGAGGTGATATGCCTTGCCCAAGGTAACACAACTAATATCAGGCAGACTTCAAAGCCCATGTTATTAACCCCTGACATCAATATAAGATGAAACATGATGATGATAATGACAACTAACATTTCTTTAGTACTAATCATATATCAGGCCCTGCGCTAAATGTTTCAAACACATCACCTCCTTCAATGCTCAGGACAGCGATCGCATGAGGTGGGAACTATTATTATGACCTACTGTACAGTACTAGGCCCTCCTGTAATGTAATCAAACACGCCCACTGCCCCATTTGGACTCTGCTTTGATTTCATAAGAAGCGCGCTTTGTTGGATTTTCTCTTCTGCGTTCCAGCCAAGTGGAGAAGCGATCATCTGCTAGTCACTACTTGAACCCTCCACGCCGTGGAGATTAGGCCTCCAACACACATAATGTCAGCCCTTACCCGTGCTGTTGTCCCTTCCTAGAATGTCTTTCTTCTTCCCTCTGCCAACGCAATCCTACCGATTTCTTTTTCCAAATGCAGCTCAAATGCAACTCCCTCCAGGAATCCTTCAGTGATCAGCCCTTTCCACCACAATCTCTCTTGTTACACAGTCTGTACATTTCATTCAGCCTGGTCATCTCTGGCTTTGCAGTGCTGACTCTCTTTCCACTCACATATGTCCCTTTTTCTGAGTTAGACTAGAGCTCATGGAGGCAGCTAGGCCTTGAGTTCCTTGGTCTATTAGCTGGCCCATAGTAGGTGCTCAATAAATATTTTGCTGATTTCAAAATGATACTATACCCTCACAGTTGTAAAATGTTCTCTTTTCAAATAGCTTTCATACATATCATCTCACTTTTGCCTCATAGCAGCCCAGAGAGGCAAGATCTTATTTTTCTCATTTTTACAGGTAAGTAAATTGAAGGCCAGGGAGGTTAAGTAAGTTGTCTCAGGTCACACATCTGAGAATTCAGCCCAGGCCTCTGGACTTGAAGCCCCAGATCCTTTACCCTAGACCACACCGATTCTACTGGAAGGTACCGCTGGCTGGGCGCAATGCTAATAACGTTCCTATAAAGGCCTTGTCTTCATTCTATCACTGGAGCAAAAGCAATAAAGAGCGCCAAGAGGCAATGTCGACTGTTGAGGTTGGGAAGGCAGGTAAATTCACACACTGTGGAGTGAGAAGTGCCTGGTATTTAGCAGACTATGTTACATCCCCCGCGAGAAGGGCACTCGGGACTGAACGGAACGTTGTCCTCTACACAGGCCAGAGTGGCTCAACCCTCAGCAGAAGCAACACAGAAATCAGAAGATTTTACATAAATATTCAGATGTCCAAGCTCTCTAGAAAAATCAGACGATCTAGCAACATTTAAAAAGTGGAAGACCTCACATAAAATTCAATTTCCAATCTTTCAAGAAAAAAAGATCTGGACGCATGGGGTTATTTTTTCATCTGTTTATTACTTACAATATAGTATGTTATGTTTTGATAAGTACCACAGAGAAAATATAAAGGAGACAGGGAGTTCTGAAGTAGTAGGGGTAGGGGGATCCTGCAAGGCCTACAGTTTACAGAAGGTGATCTGAGAAAGCCTCACTGCCGAGGTAAGCTATTCCCAGGACCATACTGGCCTGGAGTCCAGGAGTAGCTGCTCCCTTTAGGTGGGGCACATGGGAGAAAGGTTTAGGGGGTACCAATACCCTCAACATACCAAGTGGGGAGTAAAAAGACACTGATGTTGGTCCCTGTGAATTGAAACAGAGTTTTAAGTCTATTACTTGATTTCACAAAAGTAACAAAAGAGTTTCAAATGGTCAAGTAAGTATCAAAGTCTGAAAGAAGGAGCAGAACAAACTGTGTTTACAAAGAGTTCACTAACCAATAGCAACTAAACACCCCAATTCACTCAGATGCATTTTCTGTCTAATGGGGGTCAATGCAATTAGCCTGATACCTATAGCAATACCCCTACCTTGCCCTTACATCTCAGGCCAGGGCCATTACACAGTATTAGAACTCATTCTAATTAGAGAGCAACCAACTCTGTCAACCCAAGCATAGCATGGGAGAGACGGGGAGAGGAGAAATGGGTCCTGCTCCATTCTCTGGTTGGCCATTTCTTGTCTGGGCTGGGACTTGACAGATAATTTCTCTGGATACTAGTATCTCCAAATGGAAGATAGTATCCTCTAGTGTATTTCCAACATTTTGGACCATGATCTAAAGTAAGAAATACATTTGTCATTCATATAGCACACATTACGGAAATATATATTATATATGTGTGTGTGTGTATATATGTATACAACAAACATGTCCTGAAGCAATCCTTACCCTTACTGTGTGCAGTGCACACTGTTATTTCCTAGTCCATTCCTTTTTTTTAAATCCTGGTCACTACCCACTAAATTGATTTTCTGAGTGGGTAATAATTGGCAGCTTGAAAAATACTACTCTAGACCAATGGAGTTTTTGTTAAATACATACTCTTGTGCTCCATTCCAAACCTACAGAAGCAGAACTTCTCCAGGGTGAGGCCCAGGAATCTATATTTTTTACCAAGGACTAGCCATGCACTGGCATTAAGGAATCACATTTCTCCTCAGGACACAGAAGCAAATAACATCAGTAACAGTCATTATTATCAAACACCTACTTCATGCCAGTGCTGCTGGCATAAGAGCTTTCCATTCATTGACTCACCTAAATCCTCCCAACAACCCCACTTTATAGATGAGAATACTGAGGCTCAGAGAGCCTTTGAAAGACACAGATAGAGAGGTTAAGAAAGTGGTGGGGCTCTGATTCATGTGGGATCTGTTCCCACTCTTACTGACCCCTCCCACCCTCTCCCCTCTGTAGTTCCAGAGACCTTGGATCTGTCCTAGGTGTTCTATACCAAGATGGTCCAACCATCAGAGGCAAGGAGCAGACATAAAACAACAACAAAAATAGGTTGCACTTATACTGAGTTTTTACTGTTTCCAAAACATATGTGTGTTTATTTTCTCCACAGTTAAGCCTTTCAGATATCCTGTGAGGCAGAAGAGGCAGTTAAAAAAAAACAGAGACCCAAAGACGGGAAGGGACTTACCCAAGGTCTCACAGCAAGTTCAGAGCTAAGCTGTCCACTCTGACTTCCCCAGGTAGGGTCTACGATTGCACCTGGGCTGGCTTTCTCCAGAGTTCCCAGCTCCACTTCGTTTCAAGTCTGTCTCCCTTTAAGGCAGAAGAGGAAGAAGAGCTGGTACTTTCTGCCTCCCTCCCTACAGGATTTACCATCAACTTCTGAAATGAGCACACTCTGTATACACACTGCCTGAGGGACGGTTGCCCTGAACCTCCTCCACAGGGCTGTACTTAGGGCTGGCTGCATTTCTATTTTTGCTGTGCAATTTGGAAAAAGAAAAAAAAAAAGCTCTGCACTGTGCTTCAAAGAAAAAGGAAAAATAATGGATTCCATGATGAAAGGCAAAGGCACCATCCCTCCCACAGAGGTTAAATGCCACCAGCCACTAGCAGAGCAGTGTTTGGAAGTCTCTGCCGAGCAAAATGCTGTGAGCCCACGGAACACCTAGGTGGTGGATTGGACCAATCTTTGTGATGGCAGAAAGAGGTTGGAGGGATGAATGACCCCCATTTAGCTTCCTTGGCTGAGGTCCTCCCTCTGTATAGAACATCCCCTCTGTTTCTGCCACAGAGAGGGGTGTTGTTTGCAATGTGTATATATTTATGTGACAAATGACTAGCTATTTATCAAACACTAACATTTTTCTTCACCCCTTCCCCTTCACAATGCAGTTTGTTCTGTCTCTCCCCTTAAGAGCTTCCAAAGATCATCTACCCCCCGCCCCGCCACACATGCTTAGTGAAAATAAAAGCAAGCCATCCTTCTCGGCCTCGGTCTCCCCATCTATAAAGTCAATGAGTTGAACCAAATGGCTTGTTAGGTCCTTTCTCTAGTTCTAGTATTCTGATAAAATATGTGGGGAACCCCCTCCCGTATAGCCCACAGATTTGCGATACAGGCTATGAGCAGGGAGGGGCAAACTGATGTCAAATTGTGTTTTAAACAGTTGTCTTTTGTTAAAGAGGGTCCAAAAACGTGGGATAAAGAAAAAAGAAACATTTCTGTTATGCCCATGAGCAGGCTAACATCCTTAATGATGAGAATCACTCCGCTTTTTCTGTCCCTTGCTTTATTTTTTTTTATTCTCTTTATACGTGGTCAGGCTGCAAAGCCTACCATGTCAGTTGCCTCTTCCCCACGTGTCAATTTCTCTTCTCATGTGAAGGTTCCGGGTGCAGTCTAGCCCTGTAATAGCTGAGGTTTCAGCCGTGGAGAGCTTCAAACTAACGCCATTATCACCTCAGTGGAAGCGCTCCACTTGATGTCAGAAAAATTGGAAGAGGTGTTAAATTTGCTTTGTGACTGCAACTCCCTTTTAGTTGGGTGAGGCTGGCTTAGGATTTGATGGTTTTATAGATTTCAATATCAAGAAAGGAGAAAAGATCTCAGCTTTTTAATTTATATTGTCAATCACCGAAGTGGCTCCTTGCCCACGGGGACACTAACTAGATCTGCACTTGCTGCTGCTTTGCCAACACGGCACGTGACCCTCTCCCACCTGCTTCCCGGGGCTGGGTTCAAGACGATGAGACTGCACCAGGGAAACACTCCCAGGGCATTTCAAGAAAGAAACCAGAGGAAATTAGAGGATTCTCACCCTTCCACAGTACAGCAGAGAAACTCCATTCAAACTGCCTGCATTTGAATCAAGTGACTGAATCTCCTGGGTCTGCTCATCGCCAAATGGGAATAATACTAATAATACCTCAGAAGGTTACTGCTGAGAGTAAATGAGTAAAGTGCCTAAAGCAATGCCCCACCACGTGCTAATGCCTCAATAACTGCCGGTTATGCTGACTATTATTATTCCTTCTGGCCAAACCGGTCTTTCAGCTTTCTGATGCTTAAACAGCTTGCATTTTCCGGCCATCTCATTTCACCAGAGGATCTGAAAGTACACTAGTGATGGGGCTGAGTCGAGGTTCATCTTAGAGCCATTCGGGTGGGTCGAAGTTGGCCCATTTTCCTGTTCCTGTCCTGTTATTTATTCACTCAGCAAATATTTATTGATCACCTATTACAAGCTCTGTACTAGGTGATGACATAATACTGAATAAGATAAAGTCCTTGCTTCATAGGGTTAGCACTCTAGAAGGGGGCAGGGGGGGCATGGTACAGGGATGAGCTTGCATGATCCGGGGTCCTAAAGCCAGGATGCCTGGGGCACGGGAGAGGGTGGTATGAGATGAGGCTGCAGACGAAGGCAGGGGCCAGATCATTAGAGCCTTACAGGCCAGGCAAGGAGTTTTGTCTTCATCCTAAGAACATTGGGAAATAAATGGCAGGGTTTTTAAAAATTTATTTATTTTATTTTATTTATTTTTGGCTGCGTTGGGTCTTCGTTGCTATGCGTGGGTTTTCTCTAGTTGCGATGCGCAGGCTTCTCATTGCGGTGGCTTCTCTTGTTGCGGAGCACGGGCTCTAGGCGCGCGGGCTTCAGTAGTTGTGGCACGTGGGCTCAGTAGTTGTGGCTTGCAGGCTCTAGAGCACAGGCTCAGTAGTTGTGGCGCACGGGCTTAGTTGCTCCGCGGCATGTGGGATCTTCCCGGACCAGGGCTTGAACCCGTGTCCCCTGTAGTGGCAGGCGGATTCTTAACTACTCTGCCACCAGGGAAGCCCTAAATGGAAGGTTTTAAGCAAAGGATCAATGTACTCAAATGTTTGTTTCAGTTCTTGCTGACGGCTGTACGGCTTTGAGATCATTGGGGGGCAGGGCTGCCACTCTCTGATACAGTGTCTTTGTGTGGGTTACAAAAAAGACACCCCTTCTTCAAGTTAAAAGCACAAAAATTAGGCTACAACCTAAACCACTATAAGTTCTGCCCAAGGGAGTTTACCAGAGTCCCGGCAGGCAGCAGCCTTGGCTGTGTGCACCCACATTCTTCTTACTTATGCATTTCTTGTCCCTAGAAAAATGTACCATCAACAGCACTTTGCACCCCACTGTTCCACTGCCTCCCCCCCGCAAGATGAGGCAACTGTGGGTGGGAGGGATGGGGCTTTAGAATGTGAGAGCAATGGGTGTTGAGTGAGAGAAGTGAACTCAGGGGACACCCAGGGCTTGGGCAGGACAGAGCCCACTTGTGCCACCAAATGTGTGTGTGCGTGTGCGTGCGCACGTGCGTGCACGCATGTGTGCTCTCCGGAGTCTGTACAAGACCATGTGTACTGGTATAGGTTTATGTAGGAACAGGCTCTCTTCCTCTGCTCTCAGACTTAAAGCCAAGAAGCCCAGAATGTCTGCACCCATCTGTACCCTCTTATGTAAGTTAGTAAGCGTCTACGATAAAAATGGCACATCCAGAGCTATGGTGCCCTTGTGCAGTACACAACCTGAACATCCATGCACGAAAGCACTTTGCATTGAGTTGAAGCAAGTAGACCAGTTGGGGGGCTGCAGGAGTGGACCAGGAGAGAGATGATGGTGGCCCACACTAGGTAAGAGCTGAGGAGGTAGTGAGAGGTGGGCAAATTCAGGATGTATTTTGAAGGCAGGTCAGCAGATTAGCTGATGGCTAGTACTCGATGGAAGAGGCAACAAGAGGAATTCAGGATAATGACTAGGAGTCTGACTTAAGCAACTGGGTAACTGTAGTGCCATTTACTACATGGGACTGACAAGAAGAGGAACATCGTAGGAGAAAAATCACAAGTCCTGCTTTGGGCAGTTTGCATTGACTCCGGCTGCCCACCTAAGAAGCTGATCTATCAGTTTCTGTACCTTAAGCTCCTTCCCACTGAACCTGGTAATCCCTGCTCCTTATCTATGGCTCAGCATGTTTCTTTTTGTGCCTCCTTTGGCCTGAGATGAAATAATGATTTCAGTTTGTTCCTACCAGTTTCTCAAGATTCCTCATTTATTGACAGGCTCCTGGTCCCTCTCAATCAGTATATCTCTCTCTCTCCCTCTCTCGTGCATGCACGCACACGCACACACACACACTCACACTTACCATTTCCCAATGTCCCTTTTTCTGAGATTGCTCTTTGTCAAAACCCAAAAACCTTCCGCTTTGGGGAGTACACCTTCATTCAAGGACAGGGATTCTCCATCTGCCGCTGCCGAGAAGCCACCCAGAGCTCCACCGCTTCACCCAAACCCCCTCCCCAGGACAGGAAAAAGGTACTTGGAAGATGGAGCAGAGTCAAGTGAGCTGAGAAATGAGCCAAGCACTGAGAAATTCAAGAAAGTAATGCTGACTGGGGGCGTGGGGGGAGGCATTAATCAGGAAATCTTAAGGTCATTGCAATCTCTTTGATTGCATTAACATCTAGTAGAAGAAGACTACAGATCGATTAGTGCTACGGCAGAGGGGAGGGGGAATTAAGCTGCAAGTGTACTGCCCAGAGCTGCATCTTCCATAGAGAGAATTAATGCCAGCAGATGAAGCCAGATCTCCTCATTCCTGGGCCACGCACATTCCCTTAGAACCCACTTCCTCCCTAGACACGTATCAGGCCATCTAGGCACCAGAATACCGTTCATTAAATTGCCCCCTTGTACACTGTGCCCATCCTTCACCCTAGATCATGCTACCCCTTCCCTCCAAACAGCCCTTTCCCGGGATGGCCTAGGGAAGGCTTCTGAAGAATGAATCACACATGGTGATCCAAGTAAGCCTTTGGGGCCTGCCCTTGTTCCAGCCGCTCTGACTCTTACTTCCTAGAGCCCCTTGCACCTTGCTCTTAATTTGCCAGAAGAGGAAAGGAGTCCACCTTTTTCAGTGACAGGTTGTGGACCTGTCTCCCATAAGCAGAAGACGCCATGCTGTGGTAGCTTTGCCTCATTTCAGCCAGCAAACCGTAGCGACCTGAACTGCATGGGCCTTTTAGGAGAAGCCTACTTAATGTGGACAAGCACGAGAAAGGAAATATCAATTGATAACAATTGTTGTGCTGTGCAGCATGTGGGATCTTAGATCCCCGACCAGGGATTGGACCCGTGCCTCCTGCAGTGGAAGCGCAGAGTCTTAACCACTGGACTGCCGGGGAATTCCCTGCAGCTCCTATTTCTCCAGCTCCAACCATGTGCCAAGCACTAGGCTAAGAGCTCTATATAGGTCAGCTCATGTAACCCTCAAAGGAAGGCATGTATGGTGAGTATCACCATTTCATAGCTGGAAAAAAAAAATGAGGCTCAGAGACATGAAGGAACTTGTTTGAGGGCCCACAGCTAGAAGTGAGCAAAGCCAGGATTTTAAACCCACACATGTCTGATGTCAGAGCAAGTACTCATAGCCCGTTGAGTGTGCTGTGCTGGACCCAGAAACATCCCTCTATTTTCAGCCTGTCTTCCCTTCACAACAGATGTATCCAAAACCATTGTGATGACTCCCACATCTCTGGCTCTAGCCTTGACCTCTCTATTCACCGTCAATCTTTTTGTTTCTTTGTTTGTTCTTGTTTTGTTTTGATTTTTGGCCACACCTAACGGCATGCGGGATCTTAGTTCCCTGACCAGGGATCGAACTCGCACGCCCTGCAGTGAAACCATGGAATCTCAACTACTGGACCGCCAGGGAATTCCCTCAGCGTCAATCTTAACCAACTCCTTTCTACTGGATGGTTTCTTTCCACACATGTCCCCTAGTCACTCAAACTTAAGACGCCTAAAACTCGTTTTTTCTCCCAACCAGCTCTCCACCTAGATTTGCCTCTTTCTGTCAGTTTATCCCAATTCCCAGGCTCCTAACTTAAGGACCATCCCCAACTCCTCTCTCTGACCACATCTGGTCAGGCACCAAATTTTGGTGATTTCCCCTCCATCATGTCTCTTGAGTCTATACTTTCTTCCATTTCAAATGCTTCTTACACACCTTTCAACTCAATAAACACACACACACACACACACACACACACACACACACAAAGTTATAATCTCACAGTTCCCATGCATGGGTCCAGTCCTGCTCAGGGTATCTCTGGGCTGAAAAGGTGTCAGCCAGGGTTGTGATTCTCATCTGAAGTTCCATTAATATAAAGTGTAAAAGTGTAGTATAAAGAATTTCCATATACTCTTCACTCAGATTCCTCAAATGTTAACGTTTTCCTACATTTGCTTCGTCCTTTTCTCTCTTTTTTGTACATATTTATATTTACATACACTATTATTTTTTTCTGAACCATTTGAGAGTAAGTTGCAGACATCATGCCCCTTTATCTGTAAATAATTCACTGTATATTTCCTAAAAAAAGAAAATGAGGTTATTCTCTTATATAGCCACAGTATAATGATTAAAATAAGGAAATTAATATTTATATAATACTATCATCTAATCAAAAAACTTCTTTCAAATTTCATCAATTATCCCAGTAACATCCTTTAGACCAAAAACAAATTTTTTTTATCTGATATAGGACTCAAACATGGATCAATCCTTGAATTTAGTTATCATGTCTCTCTAGTACCCATTAACCGGAAACAGTTCCTTGGTCTTTCATGACCATGACATATGTGAAGAATACACTGGACTCTGATATTTTATACATTTTATCTCACAGTAGACAGAAAAGCAGAATTCCATAACTTCCCAACTATGGAATCATAGAATATGGAAGGAAACTTAAAATGAACTACTTATTCATCTAGGTCCCAAGCTGTTTCCATGCACTCCTCACATGGCCATATCATTTACCCAACATTTTTCTTTAAATTAGTTCACTTTTTAAACTTAATTTCTGTGGTAGACAAAGTTCTAAATATGATCCCCAATGACCCTTGCTCTTGTAAAATCCCCTCCCCTGAATGTGGGTGGAGCTATCAATTTGACGAGAAATAATTCCAACGATTATATTACATTATATGGTAGAATGGAGATTACCTGAATGGGCCTAATGACGAGAAATAATTCCAACGATTATATTACATTATATGGTAGAATGGAGATTACCTGAATGGGCCTAATGACGAGAAATAATTCCAACGATTATATTACATTATATGGTAGAATGGAGATTACCCGAATGGGCCTAATCTAATCACATAAACCTTTTAATAGCAGAGTTTTCTCTGGTGAGTAAGCAGAAGAGGAAGTCAGAGAGATTTGAAGCATGAGAAGGATTTGACGTGACAGGTTGCCAGGTCACTGGCTTTGAAGATGGAGGGGGCCATGTAAGAAGGAATGTGGGTAGCCTCTAGGAGCAGAAAGGACACCTGGCTGACAACCAGCAAGGAAATGGGGACTTCAAACATATATCCCCAAGGAACTGAATGCTGCCCAAAACCTGAATGAGCCTGGAAGGAGATTCATCCACAGAACCTCTAGATAAGAGCCCAGTCCAGCTTACATGTTGAACGGCAAACACTGTCAAGTCTACCAGGACTTCTAACCTACAGAACAGAACAAAAATGAAAATACAACAGGCTACGTTGAAAATCCAAAGTGTCAACAGGCTACACAAGAAAAACGATATGACCGTGTCAACTGATGCAGGAGAGCATTTGACAAAATCCAACACCCATTCATGATTTAAAAAAAAAACTCTCAGAAAACTAGGAATAGAGGGGAGCTTCCTTGACTTGATAAAGAACATCTACAAAAACAAAAAATAAACAAGGGAGACCCCCACAGCCAGCAAATTGAACCAAGCAATATCTAAAAGGATTACATACCGTGACCAACTGGGAGTTTTTCCAGGAGTGCAGAGTAGGCTTACCATCCAAAAACCAATTAATATAATTCAGTTGAATTACACTTCAATAGAATAAAGGACAAGAACTACATGTTTATCTTAATAGATACAGAAAAATGCACTTGACAAAATTTAACACCCCTTCATCATAAAACACTCAACAAACTGTGAACAGAAAGGAACTTCCTCAACCTAGTAAAGAGCATCTATGAAAAACCCACAGCTAATGGTGAAAGAGTAAAAGCTTTCCCCCTAAGATTATGAACAAATCAAGGATGTCTGCCCATGCCATTTCCACTCAACATTGTACCGGAGGTTCTAGTCAGGACAATTAGGCAAGAAAATGAAATAAAAGGCCTTCTGAATGGAAAGGAAGAAATAAAACGATAATCACAGATGACATGATCTATATCTAGAAAATCCTAAAGAATCCACTAAAAACCAATTAAAACTAGTAAGTTCAGCAAGGTTGCAAGATACAAAATCAATATACAAAATATAAATTTCACTTCCACACAGGAGCAATAGGTAAACCAAAAATAAAATCAATAAATCAGTTCCATTTACAATAGCACCAAAAATAATAAAATACTTAGGACTGGATTTAACAAAATAAGTACAAAACTTATAATCTATACCATACAAAACATGGTTGAAAGAAATTAAAGAAGACCTAAATAAATGGGATCTAACCCTAAAGAAATGGAAAGACATCCCAAGTTCATGGATTGGAAGATATACATATATATACACACACACACATATATACATACACATATACTTATAGAACAATGGAATAGAGTTGAGTCGAAAAATAAACCCTCACATTTATGACCAAGTGATTTTCGACATGCATGCCATGAGATTTCAATGGGGAAAGAAGTCTTCTCAACAAATGGTACTGGGACAACTGTATATCCACATGCAAAAGAATGAAGTTGAACTCCTACTTCATGCCATATAAAAAATTAACTCAAATGGATCAAAGATGTAAATGTAAGAGCTAAAACTATAAAACTCTTAGAAAAAACATAGATAGATAGATCGATCGATCTTAGCAACCTTGGATCAGGCAATGGTTTCTTAGATATAACACTAAAAGCCCAGGCAACAAAAGAAAAAATATATAAAATGGAAATCATTAAAATTAAAAAATTTGTACTTTAAAGGACACCATCAAGATAGTGAAAAGGCAATCCACAGAATGGGAGAAAATATTTGCAAATCATATATCTCATAAGAGACTTCTATCTAGACTATTTAAAGAACTGTTAGTAATAAAAAGACAACCATGACAGTCAAGAAGTGGAAACAACACAAATGTCCATCAACTGATGAATGAATAAACAAAATGTGCTATGTGCAACAATGGCATATTATTTAGCAATAAAAATAAATGAAGTACTGATACATGCTACGACATGGATGAACCTTGAAGAAATTATGCTAAGTGACAGAAGCCAGTCTCAAAGACCACATACTGTACGATTCCATTTATATGAAATGTGCAAAACAGGCAAATCTATAGAGATAGGATGTAGACTGGTGGTTGCCTTGGCTGGAAGAGATGAGGGATTGGGTGGTGATAGCTAGGGGGTATGTGATTTCTTTTGGGGATAATGAAAATGTTCTAAAATTGATTGTGGCAATAGATGCAAAGTTCCGTGAATGTATAAAAAGCCATCGAATTGTAAACTTTAAATGGGTGAATTGTATGGCATGTGGATTATATCTCAGTAAAGCTGATAAAAATATACAGCCACAGCTAACATCATACATGATGATGAAAGACTGAATGCTTTTGCCTTAAGATTGGGAACAAGGCAAGGATTTCTATTCTCATCACTGGGATTCAACATAGTACTTCCCAGTGCAATAAGGCAAGAAAGGAAATAAAATGCTCACAGATCACAAAGGAAGAAAGAAAACTGTCTCCATTTGCAAATGCCATGATTATCTACATAGAAAACATAAAAGAATCTATAAAAAATGCTCCTTCATCTAATAATGGAGTTTAGTAAGGTCGCAGTATACAATATCATCATACAAAAATCAACTGTGTTTCTATATGCTAATAATGAACATGTGAAAGCTGAAATTAAAAATACAATACCGGAGGGCTTCCCTGGTGGCGCAGTGGTTGAGAGTCCGCCTGCCGATGCAGGGGACACGGGTTCGTGCCCCGGTCTGGGAAGATCCCACATGCCGCGGAGCGGCTGGGCCCGTGAGCCATGGCCGCTGGGCCTGCGCGTCCGGAGCCTGTGCTCCACAACGGGAGAGGCCACAACAGTGAGAGGCCCGCGTACCGCAAAAAAAAAAAAAAAAAAAAAAAAAAATACAATACCGGGCTTCCCTGGTGGCGCAGTGGTTGAGAGTCCGCCTGCCGATGCAGGGGACACGGGTTCGTGCCCTGGTCCGGGAAGATCCCACATGCCGCGGAGCGGCTGGGCCGGTGAGCCATGGCCGCTGACCCTGCGCGTCCGGAGCCTGTGCTCCGCAACGGCAGAGGCCGCGACAGTGAGAGGCCCGCGTACCACAAAGAAAAATAAATAAATAAAATAAAAATACAATGCCATTTACAATCACTCAAAAAAAATTAAGTACTTAGATTTAAATCTAACAAAACCTGTACTTGTATGGACTCGTAAGCTGAAAACTAAAAAAAACAATGATGAAAGAAATCCAAGATCTAAATAAATGGATACATGTACTGTGTTCACAGACTGGGAAACTCCATACAGTGAAAGTGTCAATTCTCTCAAAATTGATATACACGTTTAATGCAATTCTTATCAAAATCCCATCAAGATTTTGGTGGATTTAGGCAATAGTATATTCTACAACATATTTGAAAAGACAAATGACTTAGAATAGGTAAACAATTTTGAAAAAGAAGAATAAAGTGAGAGTAATTGCTTTACCCAATATTAAGGCTTACTATGTAACTTCAGTAATCAAAGAGAGCATCGTTATTGGCAGAAGGATAGACACAGAGATCAATGGAACAGAATAGAAAACCCAGAAATAGACCCACACAAATATGCCCAGCTGATTTTTGACAAAGATGCAAAAACAATTCAATGGAAGAAAGATAGCCTTGTCAACAAATGATAATGGAGTAATTTGACATCCACAGGCCAAAAAAGGAAATGAACCTTGACCTAAACCTCACATCTTATACAAAAATTGACTCAAAATAGGTCATAGACTGTATAGTTTTACAACTATCCACAGTTTATAGAAGACTTCTGAAAGAAAACGTAGGAGAAAATCTTAGGGACCCAGGGCTTGGTGAGGAGTTCTTAGGCATGACACCAGAAGCACAATCCGTAAAAGAAAATCAATAAATTGGACCTCATAAAAATTAAAACACTGCTCCGTGAGAGACTTTGTTAAAAGAGTGAAAAGACAAGTCAAATACCGAGAGAAAATATTTTCAAACCATGTATCTGACAAAAGCCCAGTATCGAGAATATATAAAGAACTCTCAATACTCAACAGTAAAAAACACAAAATTCGATTAGAAAATGGGCACAAGACATGACAAGACATTTAACTGAGGAGGATATTTTGATAGCAAATAAGCACATGAAAAGTTGTTCAACATCATTAGCCACTAGGAAAATGCAAATTTAAAAGATACCACTACACACCTGTGAGACCGGCAAAACTAAAAATTTAGTGGCAACATCAAATGTTGGCAAGGATACAGAGAAACCGGATCACTCATCTATTATTCATGTTGGCAGATTCTTATAAGACTAAACCTGCACTTACCTTATGACCTAGCAACCACACTCCTAGGTATTTATCCTAGAGATGAAAACTTCTGTCTACACAAAAACCTGTACACAATTGTTCATACCAGCTTTACTTATAATAGCCAAAAACTGGAAACAGCAAAAATGTCCTTCAAAAAGGTGAGTGACGAAACAAACTCTGATGTATCCATTTCATGAAATACTACTCTGCATTAAAAAGGAATGAATTATTAATATATGCAACAACCTGGATGGGTCTCTGGGGCATAATGCTGAGTAAAAAAGTCAATTTCAAAAGGTTATATATTGTATTATTCCATTTATATAACATATTCGAAATGACAAAACTACAGAGATGGAGAATAGATTAGTAGTTGCTAGGGGTTAGCAACGGCTGGAGGAGGAAAGTGGGTATAACTAGTTAGAGGTAGCAGGAGGGAGATCTTTGCTGTCATGGAGTGACTTTGTATCTTAATTGTGGTGCTGGATACATAAAACCACACAAGAGATAAACTGACATAGAACTATACACACACATTGTGTCACAGTCTATTTCCTGGCTTAATATTGTATGGTGGTTGTGTATGTTACCCTTGTGGGAAACTGGGTGAAAGGTACACAGGACCCCTCTGTAACATCTTTATAACTTCCTGTGAATCTATAATTATTTAAAAATTAAAAGTCTAAAAAACTATGGCCTGTGCCATATGCATTGTTTTTCAATATAGTGATTTTTTCTTTTTTTTTTTTTTTAACTTGGTCGTGCCACATGGCTTGTGGGCTCTTAGTTCCCCAACCAGGGATCAAACCTGGGGCCACGGCACTGAAAGCACCAAATTCTAACCACTGGACCGCCAGGGAATTCCCTAGGCATTTTTTTTTTAAGTTGCTGGGGGCGGGGACTCCCCTGGTGGTCCAGTGGTTGACTCTGCACTTCCAGTGCAGGGCACGTGGGTTCGATCCCTGGTCAGGGAACTAAGATCCCACACGTTGTGCAGCACGGCCAAAAGAAAAAAAAAAATTGTGGAGAGATATTTGTATAAATATCTAGATTTCTATTTTCTCTTGAAAAGTCCTAAGACATAGAAACCCTGGCCATGCTTTCCACTGCTCTTTTATGTGGGAATTACTCTCTCCAGCCATCACCCAGGTCCTGGTAGTTGTTTATGCTACGGCCTGGCCCCCAAAGGCATTTGAGCTTGTGGCCTCTGGTTATGCCTTTGTCCCCAACCCTCTGCCTGCCTCAACTTTCACCCATTTCTAACACAGCCATGCCCCAAACAGGAACCCTGCATGAGAAGCCTCCAGTTTAGGAAAGATACCTCTAGGCCTCACCTTTCTGTTATCAGCTCTGACACACCCCCTCCCTCACTCATTAATCCCCAGTCTGTTGGCTTTGGCACCTGCCCTGTTCCAGTTCTTGCCCCTTACGGCAAGCCTTTAGGATGTTAACTGTACCGCTGGTTTCTTGAACCACAGTCAGGGATACAGGGTGTCCTAAGTAGGCACATCACAGGTCAGGACTCTCCTTCCCTACCTACCTGTCTGGGCAGGAAGATTAGATACTCTTGCAAGTGAGAGCTGAGCATATGCCTGAAAGTTCTCTGAGTCCCTGTTGAGTGGTCTAGCATTCCCTTGCACACAAGGAGCACTTTTTAGCAGCACATACAGGGCACAATCATTGCTCTCGAGGACAAGGTATTCTTGGGGGCAGAATCCATCCCTGACACGAACTATACAGACATATCCTGTCCCACTTTTTTCTCTTCCTTAGAAGTTGTTTTATTCACAAAAGTCATTCATACTCATTTGGAATTCTGGTGACATTATAGAAAAAAATTAAAGGAGAAAAATAATCTGCAACCTCACTACCTACAGATAATTGCTATTAACATTTTGATGAATTTCCTTCCAGTCTTTTTTCTATATTTGTTTACTGACACACACACACCCTAAAAGGGCGTCACACTCAATATATTTTGTAGCCTGCTCTTCTCACTTACCATATATTATGAGCATGTTTCCTAGTCGATAAAAATTCTTATAAGACATTTAGATTTGAATGTTACTGTTGGTCCTATATTTTCCTTCTCATTTTTCTAAAGAGGGAGTCTCTCTCTCTCTCCTGTCCCCCTCTCTCCCTCTCCCCTTCCCCCTCTTTCTCTCCCTCCCTTCTCCCTTCCCTTCCCCCTTCCTACTCTCTTTCTCTTTCTTTGACATACTAAATGAATCAAATTTATAGGGATAAAGGTTTGGGGTTGGGGGGGAGCAGTGGGCCTAAGGAAGGTGTAGATTGAAGAGGAGGAGGTTTGGTGGGTAGAGATGAAAAGCTGCTCTGGGCATCAAAACTGGTCTGCTACGCCAAGTGGCAAGATGAATCGTCCCACCCCTCTTTCTGTGTCAGTGAATGGAGCTGGAGCCCTGGGGCCAACAAAGACCACCATTCTTTCTATTATGGAGACTCCAGCCGTGGAAACCCATTTTTCATATTAGAAAAATATATTCCTTTTCTAGGTGATACATATTTGGCCATTCATTGAAACACTGAGACTACATCAGATGAATGAATTATAAGCACCCTATTTACCGAAGATTTACACGTACCGGGCACCGTGCTCATCACTCTACGTGAGTTTGTGCGGTAAAGGAAAGCATAGTGCTTAAGTGGTGGCCTCTGGAGCAGGCTGCCTGAGTTCCATTCTCAGCTCTGCCGCCTACTAGTTGTGTGACCTTGGACAAGTTAAGCTTTTTGATCCTCGGGTTCCACATCTATAAAATGGGGATAATAAGAGTACCTATCTCATAGGGTTATGGTGATGCGTTACTCAGTTACAGCATGAGAAGTGCTTGAAGAGTGCCTGGTCCATAGCAGGAGCTTCTCAGTGTTAGCTAACATTGCTATTGGTAATACATCTTCATAGTAGCTCCAGGACAGGGGTACAGTTGTTACCCTTTTATGAGAGGTGATGAAACTTGGGGCTTGGAGAAACCAAATGATTGCCTAAGCTCGTGCAGCTAGTAAGAAGTCAAGGGCCGGGTCCAAGCTGCCTCACTCTGGAACTGGGCTTCTTAACCACAGTGCTATAGGTCTCCTGTCTTTCTGTGAATAGCAGCTGATCTTCTTGTTCCCAAAGCCTGTTGCTGAGGCTGCAGAGGAGGAAGGGGACAATGATAGCCAGCTGGCCTCCCCACGCCCTTGGCCACTTCAGCAGATCTCAGGCCGGGGGGCTCAAAGCAGCAACCCCCAATCAGAGAAGGGGTGCTTGGGGGTAGCTCAATAGGTTTGGATCTCCTGCTTGGGGACTGTGGGCTTAAGCTCCCAGCCCTCTGATTCTCAGACGCTTTGACCCGTCCCAGAAAAAATGCTACCTGGATTTTCTATTTTCCTCTGTCCCGTTTCCACTTCAATCTCACCTCCTGGAGGCCCACAAGGCCTTCCGGGCAGTCAGCCTCACACTGGCCAGAAGAGACAGCTGTCTCGACGCTGGCCCCTTTGTTCGAGAGAAGCTGGTACATCAGCAGTAATCCCCGATTCACAGCGATAATCAGCTCCCTGTCTGGACGGTCAGGGCTGCACAAAATAACAAGTGGGGCCGCACCTGTTCTGGGGGTCTGGCACTCGGAAAGCAAGCTGCTATGAATGGCCCAAACCCCCAGCCGTGTAGCAGCTGCAGCCTGGAATCAGAGCTTTGTTAGCATAAGAATGGAGCCGGCCACGCCAGCCAGCCTGCTAACCAGCCAGCCAGCCAGCCTGCTAACCAGCCAGCCAGCCTGCTAACCAGCCAGCCAGCCAGCCTGCTAACCAGCCAGCCTTCTAACCAGCAAGCCTGCTAACCAGCCAGCCAGCCAGCCAGCCAGCCTGCTAACCAGCCAGCCAGCCTGCTAACCAGCCAGCAAGCCTGCTAACCAGCAAGCCTGCTAGCCAGCCTTCTAACCAGCAAGCCTGCTAACCAGCCAGCCAGCCAGCCTGCTAACCAGCCAGCCTTCTAACCAGTAAGCCTGTTAACCAGCCAGCCAGCCAGCCAGCCAACCTGCTAACCAGCCAGCCAGCCAGCCAGCCTGCTAACCAGCCAGCCAGCCTGCTAACCAGCCAGCCTGCTAACCAGCAAGCCTGCTAACCAGCCAGCCTGCTAACCAGCAAGCCTGCTAACCAGCCAGCCAGCCAGCCTGCTAACCAGCCAGCCTACTAACCAGCAAGCCTGCTAACCAGCCAGCCAGCCAGCCAGCCTGCTAACCAGCCAGCCTGCTAACCAGCAAGTCTGCTAACCAGCCAGCCAGCCAGCTTCCTTTTCTCCCTCCTCCCCAGCTCGCCTCGAACACCAAATGGGTCACCCTCATGGTGAGCAGACCGGCTTTGTGATTCTTTTCTCAAGTGTGCTGATCAAGTTTTCATTTGTGGGAGAAAGAGCACTTTTCCTTGCTTCAGACCTGGCCCAGGTGGATGAAGAGTCTGTTGATCTGCTCACTATTCACTGGGGTCTCGATCCAGGGCAGGGGTTACTTCAGTACACACACCAGGAGGAACGCTGCACAGAGTATAATGCAAATGGTGCCCCCTGGAGTTGTGCAGGGCCTGGCCTGTGTGGCCCTGCTCCAGGGGCAAATGGAGATCACGGGATTCCTCTAGAAAGGCCTCTAGCCCCTCGATACTCAATGTGGTCCATGGACCCGCTACATCAATGGCAGAGGAGCCTGTTGGAAATGCAGAAGCTCAGGCTCTACCCTGAATCAGCAATCTGGTTTTAGTGAGATCTGGTGATTCAGCTGCACGTTAACGTTTGAGAAGTATGGAGCTAGAAAACAAGTTTCCACTTTTCACATACTTGAAAGTGTTTGAGTTTCAAACCAGAAAAATCATGGTTCCAATCTTAGCTCCATCAATTACTAGGTGTGTGACCTCAACCAAGTCACTTAACTTCCCTGAGCCTCAGTTTCCTCATCTGTAAAAGGGCAACAATGACAATAATGATAGGGTCACTGTGAGGATGAATAACAAAAATGTTTATGAAAGTCATTAGCATACTGCTGGTATATGATCAGGTCTCAATAAATAATAGCTCTTATTATTATTTTGCTCCCCAAAAAACAACATTATTCTGCCAACTGCAGATGATTCAGATGCTGACTTGATCGGTTGCCTGTTAATCAGGAAGGCCCCTTTATTTCTTCTGCTGTTAATGGGAACTTAAAGCACTCGGTTTAATTACGAACACCCCACATCTATACAGCACTTTGATCTTTTCAAAGCATCTTTCACACTCATTGTCTCCTAGCATTGAAGACTCAGGGCATCAGAGCTGAACGGGAGCCTAGAGATCATCTCATCCAACATCCTCCTTGTTCAGACGACAACTGTTCAGTAACTTGCCCAAGGTCATACAGCACAGTGGGTGGCATAATCAGCATTAAAACCTGATTGCCAGTTCCGTGCTTTCGCTATCAAGCAGTTTTAACAAGAAGGTTGGCTTAGGGAGAAATGACACTAGAGGCTCAGGTCAAGCCAGGGTGTGGCCACAAATGACTCACCCAGGAATGTCCCCTGAACTAGACAAATTAAGACTATTTTACAGCATGGGACTGGGAACCACCAGATTTGTCAATGCCAAGATTCCCTTTTTATAAGTTAGAATGTGCATGTTGCCCTTTCCCAAAGGCAGATGAAAAGCCTCCAGCCTGAACTCAATCCCAGTTTGGAAGAGCGAATCAGGGCCACTGTCCATGACCTGCTCTGAGAACTAAGCTCATGGGGAATCAGTTCCCACTGAGGTCACAGTGTGGGGCTGGACAGGGTGTCTTAAGGTTCTCCCAGTTCTGAGAAAGGGAGCAGAATTTTATTTCACAAAGTAAACAGGTAACAATCATTGATTCAGTGGACTCTTCTGCAGCTTTTAAAAAGACTCTTTAAAAGGGACTGAGAAAATATTTGAAGAGATTATAGTTGAAAACTTCCGTAATATGGGAAACGAAATAATCAAGTCCAGGAAGCACAGAGAGTCCTATACAAGATAAATCCAAGGAGAAACACGCCAAGACACATATTAATCAAACTATCAAAAATTAAATACAAAGAAAAAATATTAAAAGTATTAAGGGAAAAACAACAAAAAAACATACAAGGGAATCCCCATAAGGTTAACAGCTGATCTTTCAGCAGAAACTCTCCAAGCCAGAAGGGAGTGGCAGGACATATTTAAAGTGATGAAGGGGAAAAACCTAGAACCAATATTACTCTACCCAGCAAGGATCTCATTCAGTGAGATGATGGAGAAATTAAATTTGAAATTTAATTTCAAAGCTCCGTCAGATTTGACAGAGAAATTAAAACCTTTACAGACAAGCAAAAGCTAAGAGAATTCAGCACGACCAAACCAGCTTTACAACAAATGCTAAAGGAACTGCTCTAGGCAGGAAACACAAGAGAAGGAAAAGACCTACAATAACAAACCCAAAACAATTAAGAAAATGGTAATAGGAACATACATATTGATAATTACCTTAAATGTAAATGGATTAAATGCTCCAACCAAAAGACATAGACTGGCTGAATGGATACAAAAACAAGACCCGTATATATGCTGTCTACAAGAGACACACTTCAGACCTAGGGACACATATAGACTGAAAGTGAGGGGATGGAAAAAGATATTCGATGCAAATGGAAATCAAAAGAAAGCTGGAGTAGCAATTCTCATATCAGACCAAATAGACTTTAAAACAAAGACTATTACAAGAGACAAAGAAGGACACTACATAATGACCAAGGGATCAATCCAAGAAGAAGACATAACAATTGTAAATACATATGCACCCAACATAGGAGCACCTCAATACATAAGGCAAATACTAACAGCCATAAAAGGGGAAATGGACAGTAACACAATCATAGTAGGGGACTTTAACACCCCACTTCCACCAATGGACAGATCATCCAAAATGAAAATAAATAAGGAAACACAAGCTTTAAATGATACATTAAACAAGATGGACTTAATTGATATTTATAGGACATTCCATCCAAAAACAACAGAATACGCTTTCATCTCAAGTGCGCATGGAACATTCTCCAGGATAGATCATATCTTGGGTCACAAATCAAGCCTTGCTAAATTTAAGAAAATTGAAATCGTATCAAGTATCTTTTCCGACCACAACGCTATGAGACTATATAGCAATTACAGGAAAAAAATCTGTAAAAAGTACAAACACATGGAGGCTAAACAATACACTACTTAATAACCAAGAGATTACTGAAGAAATCAAAGAGCAAATCAAAAAATACCTAGTAACAAATGACAATGAAAACACCATGACACAAAACCTATGGGATGCAGCAAAAGCAGTTCTAAGAGGGAAGTTATAGCAATACAATCCTACCTTAAGAAACAAGAGACATCTCAAATAAACAACCTAACCTTACACCTAAAGCAATTAGAGAAGGAAGAACAAAAAAAACCCAAATTAGCAGAAGGAAAGAAATCATAAAGATGAGATCAGAAATAAATGAAAAAGAAATGAAGGAAACTATAGCAAAGATCAATAAAACTACAAGCTGGTTCTTTGAGAAGATAAACAAAATTGATAAACCATTAGCCAGACTTATCAAGAAAAAAAGGGAGAAGACTCAAATCAATAGAATTAGAAATGAAAAAGGAGAAGTAACCACTGACACTGCAGAAATACAAAGGATCATGAGAGATTACTACAAGCAACTATATGTCAATAAAATGGACAACCTGGAAGAAATGGACAAATTCTTAGAAATGCACAACCTGCCAAGACTGAACCAGGAAGAAATAGAAAATATGAACAGACCAATCACAAGCACTGAAATTGAAACTGTGATTAAAAATCTTCCAACACACAAAAGCCCAGGACCAGATGGCTTCACAGGCGAATTCTATCAAACGTTTTGAGAAGAGCTAACACCTATCCTTCTCAAACTCTTCCAAAATATAGCAGAGGGAAGAACACTCCCAGACTCATTCTACGAGGCCACCATCACCCTAATACCAAAACCAGACAAGGATGTCACAAAGAAAGAAAACTACAGGCCAATATCACTGATGAACATAGATGCAAAAATCCTCAACAAAATACTAGCAAACAGAATCCAACAGCACATTAAAAGGATCACACACCATGATCAAGTGGGGTTTATCCCAAGAATGCAAGGATTCTTCAATATACGCAAATCAATCAATGTGATACACCATATTAACAAATAGAAGGAGAAATACCATATGATCATCTCAATAGATGCAGAGGAAGCTTTTGACAAAATTCAACACATATTTATAATAAAAACCCTCCAGAAAGTAGGCATAGAGGGAACTTACCTCAACATAATAAAGGCCATATATGACAAACCCACAGCCAACATCGCCCTCAATGGTGAAAAACTGAAAACCATTTCCACTAAGATCAGGAACAAGACAAGGTTGCTCACTCTCACCACTATTATTCAATATAGTTTTGGAAGTTTTAGCTACAGCAATCAGAGAATAAAAAGAAATAAAAGGAATCCAAATTGGAAAAGAAGAAGTAAAGCTGTCACTGTTTGCAGATGACATGATACTATACATAGAGAATCCTAAAGATGCTACCAGAAAAATACTAGAGCTAATCAATGAATTTGGTAAAGTAGCAGGATACAAAATTAATGCATGGAAATCTCTTGCATTCCTATACACTAATGATGAAAAATCTGAAAGTGAAATTAAGAAAACACTCCCAGTTACCATTGAAACAAAAAGAATAAAATATCTAGGAATAAACCTACCTAAGAAGACAAAAGACCTGTATGCAGAAAATTATAAGACACTGATTAAAGAAAATAAAGATGACATAAATAGATGGAGTGATATACCATGTTCTTGGATTGGAAGAATCAACATTGTGAAAATGACTATACTACCCAAAGCAATCTACAGATTCAATGCAATCCTTATCAAACTACCACTGGCATTTTTCACAGAACTAGAACAAAAAGTCTCACAATTTGTATGGAAACACAAAAGGCCCCGAATAGCCAAAGCAACCTTGAGAAAGAAAAACGGAGCTGGAGGAGTCAGGCTCCCTGACTTCACACTATACTACAAAGCTACAGTCATCAAGACAGTACGGTACTGGCACAAAAACAGAAATATAGATCAATGCAACAGGATAGAAAGCCCAGACATAAACCCACACACATATGGTCACCTTATCTTTGATAAAGGAGGCAAGAATATACAGTGGAGAAAAGACAGCCTCTTCAATAAGTGGTGCTGGGAAAACTGGGCAGCTACATATAAAAGAATGGAATTAGAACACTCCCTAACACCATACACAAAAGTAAACTCAAAATGGATTAAAGACCTAAATGTAAGGCCAGACACTACTAAACTCTTAGTGGAAAATATAGGCAGAACACTCCATGACATAAATCATAGCAAGAACCTTTTTGATGCACCTCCTAGAGAAATGGAAATAAAAACAAAAATAAACAAATGGGACCTAATGAAAACTTAAAAGCTTTTGCACAACAAAGGAAACCATAAACAAGACCAAAAGACAACCCTCAGAATGGGAGAAAATATTTGCAAATGAAGCAACTGATAAAGGATTAATCTCCAAAATGTACAAGCAGCTCATGCAGCTCAATAACAAAAAAACAAACAACCCAATCCAAAAATGGGCAGAAGACCTAAATAGACATTTTTCCAAAGAAGATATACAGACTGCCCACAAACACATGAAAGAATGCTCAACATCATTAATCACTAGAGAAATGCAAATCAAAACTGAAATGAGATATCACCTCACACCGGTCAGAATGGCCATCATCAAAGAATCTACAAACAATAAATGCTGGAGAGGGTGTGGAGAAAAGGGAACCCTCCTACACTGTTGGTGGGAATGTGAATTGATACAGCCACTATGGAGAACAGTATGGAGGTTCCTTAAAAAACTACAAATAGAACTACCATACGACCCAGCAATCCCACTACTGGGCATATACCCTGAGAAAACCATAATTCAAAAAGAGTCATGTACCACAATGTTCATTTCAGCTCTATTTACTATAGCCAGGACATGGAAGCAACCTAAGTGTCCATCAACAGATGAATGGATAAAGAAGATGTGGCACATATATACAATGGAATATTACTTAGCCATAAAAAGAAACAAAACTGAGTTATTTATAGTGAGGTGGATGGACCTAGAGTCTGTCATACAGAGTGAAGTAAGTCAGAAAGAGAAAAACAAATACCGTATGCTAACACATATACATGGAATCTAAGAAAAAAAATGGTCAAGAAGAACCTAGGGGCAAGATGGGAATAAAGAAGCAGACCCACTAGAGAATGGACTTGAGGATATAGGGAGGGGGAAGGGTAAGCTGGGACGAAGTGAGAGAGTGGCATGGACTTATATATACTACCAAGTATGAAATAGATAGCTAGTGGGAAGCAGCTGCATAGCACAGGGAGATCAGCTCCGTGCTTTGTGACCACCTAGAGTGGTGGGATAGGGTGGGAGGGAGGGAGATGCAAGAGGGAAGAGATATGGGGATATATGTATATGTATAACTGATTCACTTTGTTAGAAAGCAGAAACTAACACACCATTGTAAAGCAATTATACTCCAATAAAGATGTTAAAAAAAAGACTCTTTAATCATTTGGAAGGATAGCAGAGATAATGTCAAGTAGAAAAAATGCAAGTTATGGAACAGTGTGTAATATAATATCTCAGGCTGAGCAGGGATGGTACCTGCATCATGGCCATGGGTGTTCTTCAGGCAGAGTTCTTCAATTTTCATGCCTATGACAGGCACTAGCAAACCCGAAGGAAAGAGGAAGGGCCTTCGAACACTCACAAAAAGTCACATCAAGCTGTGAGAGCCCTCAGTCTGGGCCTTGGCAACCAAATATACACATCTGGAAGGGTCAGAGTTCCTAGACACCAGCTCTATGAAGCTTGCATACTCTTGATATAAGAGATACTCTTCTATTCTTGATAAACAGTGTACTTGGTTAAAGTTTGTTGTGAAGATCAAGGTTAATGGCATTCAAATTTTTTCTTCTGGCTACAGAATTTTTACTCTAATGGAAAATGTCTTCAGTTGCCCTAATTAAATTAAAGAGTTTGGCCCTGGTGTGTAGTCCACTTAGCTCACTGCCCCTCACCTTCACTCCAGAAAACGCACAGGCATCCCTGAAGTATTAACTTGAAAACCACTGCTATAAGTCCCTGGGAGTCATTGATGGCATATAAGCAGGGCAGTAACTCGAGAAGTTTTGCATGGTAGAAAGATTATTCAGGTTCGGAAGACAGCTTTAAGGAGGTTGCTATAGAGCCAGGCGCTCCAGTTAGGAAGATATGATGGTCCAGGTGAGAGATGATGGGAATCTAGAGAAGGGGCAGTCAAGATGCAAAGGAGCAAATAGATAAGAGATGTTTGGGAGATAGACTCGGGAGCAACTGGTAATTGTAGAAAGTGAGGAAGATGAAAGAAGGATCTTGGATGACTCAGGTTTCTGATTTAGTGGAGCCAGAGTATATAAAAGGTCACATTCAGTTTGGGACATGTTGAGTGGAATTTCTAGGCAGAGACAGCCCATAGGCAGTTTTATAAGCAGATCTAGGGCTCAAGAGAGAGATCTGTGGTAGAGGTAACCATCTGGGAGTTAGAAACATGTAGGTGATAGCTGAAGTCGCAGGCACGGATAAAACTGCCAAGAAAAAATGTGAAGTAGTAGGAAAAGAAAGAGAAAGAGCTTCCTGGGAACACTTATATTTTGGGTTTGGGAAAAGAAAGCAAAGCTCAAGAAGCAGCCAAAGAAGTAGGAGGTGAATCAAGAAAGAACAGTGTCATGGAATCCACTGGAGAGCAAATTGTCAGGAAGGCAGGCAGTAAACATTAATGACTCAAACACCAAGTCAGTCAAAAGACCGAGACGTGTTCATTAGGTGTGTCAGTTGGGAAATCACTGGTGTCCGTGGCAAAAAATGTTTCAGGAGAGCGATGAGGACAGAGACCAGATTCCAGCGGACTGCAGAAGTAAATGGAAGGAGAGGGAATGGAGACAGGCTAGGGAGACTCCTTGTTCAAGAAGCTTGGCTATGAAGGGAAGAAGAGACATAGGGCAGTAGCTAGAGAGGGAGGGGGGATATGGGGTTGAAAAGAAAGTCTTGAAAGATAAAAAAGACTGTAGAGATTCTGAAGGGAGCCAAAGGTAAGTAACATGTTGAAGGTCCATGAAATAGAGGAAAGTTTTGGTAGAGGTGGAGGAGACAATGGAATAAAAATGGGTACAGATGCATCCACATTTGAGGCAGCAAGACAGGAGTTTGAGGCCGTGGAAGCCTCTTATTTTTTCTATGAAATGTAAAACGAAGCCATCTTCTAAGAGAGACAAGGACAAAAGTGGGGCTAGAGGCTGGGGGACGGTACTTTACACACCAAGAGGAATGTGAGATGTAGCTTACTAGGGTCACTTTGTAAGAGTTCCAAGTAGTTTTAAGGGAACAATTGTGATTGGTTTCCTGCCCAGGTGTGGAAGTATAGGAAGGAAAGAGGCAGTCGCTCGATTAATCCAGTTGTTCATTAGACTCACTGGCTGAGCTTAAAAAGACCAACATATAGGGACTTCCCTGGTGGTCCAGTGGTTACGACTCTGCGCTTCCACTGCAGGGGGCACGGGTTTGATCCCTGGTCGGGGGATTAAGATCCCACATGCCACACGCTGGGGCCAAAAAAAAAAAAAAAGACCAACATATGGGCCCCAATGTAATCAAGCACCAGCATACTTTAAAGCATCTCGGGTGATTCTCATGTGCAACCAGGACCAAGATCCACTGGAATGATCTATGGTTTGGGCTTTGCTGAACTACTAACCAGGCCAGAAAGTTGACACATGAGAACTGCTAGAAAAGCTGCACTATAGGGTTTAGGAGAGAGAAGAAAGAATAGAGCCCAGAAGGACTGATATCCATGAATAACTAAGCAGAGTCAGGAGATGAGAGATTTAGATAAGGTGAAAGAGAAAGCGTAATTAGAATTAAGGGGCTGGATGTATAAGCTTTGCTACCATAATTCTTGAGTTTAAGATTTCAGAGGTGAAGCAGTTTGGGGCAATGAAAAAATAGGCAGGGGATTTCCCTGGTGGTGCAGTGGTTAAGAATCTGTCCAGGAAGATCCCACATGCCACGGAGCAACTAAGCCCGTGTACCACAACTACCGAGCCTGTGCTCTAGAGCACGCAAGCCACAGCTACTGAGCCCACGTGCCATAACTACTGAAGCTCGCGTGCCTAGAGCCCACGCACCACAACGAAGAGTAGCCCCCCACTTGCCACAACTAGAGAAAGCCCGCGCAGCAATGAAGACCCAACGTAGCCAAAAACAAACAAAAAGAATAGGCAGGCAGGCAATAGGGACAGGTGATCACAGTGGAGTAGAGATGAAGGTGAGTGGAGACAAAGGAAATCAAGGAAACTTCAAATGTAAATCAGACTCTATCCCATTCTCTAGCCAGAACCCTCCCTTCCAAAGGCTCACCATCTCAATTCAGCGTAAGAGCAGGGCCGGAGTCCGTACAATTTCCTACAAGGCTTAAGAAGACCTGGCGTCACGTACCTCCCTGACCTCATCTACTACCCTCCCCTCACTAACTCAGCTTCAGCCATACCAGCCTCCTCCCAGCCAGTACGCTACTGCCTCAGCACATTTGCACTTGTTGTTATCTCTGCCTGTAACACTCTCCCACAAGATATTTACACGGTAGCTCCCTCACTTCCTCCAGGTCTTTGCTCAAATATCATCTGCTCAATGAACGCTACCCTCATTGAAATTCCTTCTCTCACATATAAAAGCGATTCTTCTCTCCCAGCATTCCCTACCTTGCCACCCTGCTTCATTCTTTTCCATCTGTTTATTACCATCTGACATTCTATGTATGATTCACTCCCATCCTCCTGATCGTAAGGTTCTTGCAAGCAGGGATTTGTGTCCATTTTGTCCATTCGTTCACTGCTATATCCCTCACACCTCTAACAGTGCCCAGTACCTAGTACCACTCCATAAACATTCATCAAAGGAATGAGTCGTGAGTCCAGGGTACTGGATGGATTGTACATTGGGGGACAAAAGTAATCCAGGATAAGAGCAGGGCTCGGGTTTGAGAGGAAGGTGATAAACAGGTATTAAAAGTCCAGGAAAAGTGTGGGTGAATGAGAAGGAAAAGGGTTGACAAAAAGAACAGTGGGTGGTATAGGCAGCATGTGCCTCAAAGGAGCTTTTATTTAATTTTATTTCCTTTCTTTTTTTTTTTTTTTGCGGTACGCGGGCCTCTCACTGTTGTGGCCTCTCCCGTTGCGGAGCACAGGCTCCGGACGCGCAGGCTCAGCGGCCATGGCTCACGGGCCCAGCCGCTGTGCGGCATGTGGGATCTTCCCGGACTGGGGCACGAACCTGTGTCCCCTGCATCGGCAGGCTCACTCGCAACCACTGTGCCACCAGGGAAGCCCTCATTTCGTTTTTAAAACAATAAACAATAAATTTAGTTGTTATTTAATTCTGTTAGCTGTTGATTTCTTTTCTTTTTTTAGGATGGACACAAAAGGCCTGAAAATAGTGCTAGGGAACAGGAACGTGTGGACATCACCCCTCAGCTCTGTGGTGTGTGCAGCCCTTGAGAGTGAGCAGCTGCAGGAGAATGGATGTGTCCTGTAAGGCAAGCAGGTGTCAGTGGTGTGTAAACCTGGCGCACATCAGCATCGCCTGGGGTGGCTCTTAAAAAAGTAGAAAAGCCCAGGCCCCACTTCAGGCCAATTGAATCAGAATCTCCAGGGAGGGAGCCCAGGCTTCAGTCCTTGTTAAAAAGCTCCCCAGGTGACACTAATGTGTAGCCAGCGCTGTGATGCACTAAGGCAGATGACACTGCAAGAGGGAGGGGCCAGGGGACTTTGTCGATGTGCAACATGGGTCTCAAAGGGCACAGACGAAAGCCTGGGAGAGACGGTGAAGAGAAAGCACAAAAATGTATGGGGATGAAACGCCCCAGGAGAGGCGAAAGGGGCTTACATTTAGGGTAGTGGCAGAGGATGGTACGAATGGAGAGGCGTTAAGAGGTCTCAAATTTCTTTTTTTTTTTTTCCAAATTCTTCCCTTTTTTTTTTTGGCCATGCCACGCGGCTTGTGGGATCCTAGTTCCCCGACCAGGGATTGAACCTGGGCCCTCAGCAGTGAAAACGTGGGGTCCTAACCATTGGACCCCCAGGGAATTCCCTGAGGTCTCAAAATTCTGAGTTGACTCCTTTTAGAAGGAAATCACTGGGTGAAGTTGTCCCTGAGTTGAAACCAACTGGGGAGGTGCTGATTACCGCCCAGGGCCAGTTCCAGATTTGGGGAATTCAGAAGGTATAGCCAGGTCCAAGGGGGTGCAAGGTGGGGATGTGATTATTGCCTGCAGGTTTCTCTTGCTGGCTTTGGAAAACAGGAAGTGAAGTGGACCCCTAGATGTTCACTGCTACAGGCTGTGTTCCACAAATGATGACCAGGTCAGTCTTGGGTCTCCATCAGGAGAGGTGGAAGGCAGGGCAAGTGGCAGCAGTGATGATGGGGCTGCTCAGACTTAAGCCCCTGGACACTTGGCGGAAGGTGGTTTGCATGCAGTCCAGACTATAAGGGGTGGACACACTGGACACAGAGCAAGTTTTGGTTAGGCAGGGAGCTGGGCTGGCTAGACCAGGCCCAGGTCGCTTACAGTGTGAACCTGGAGCTACCCTTAATCCCACTGAGATGCTAAATCCATACCCATCCCCCAGCAACACCCCCTGGTTGGGTATTAGATTACAGGGCAAGGTCCAATTCAGTTCCTCTTTGAAAAGCAACCTTAGAAGTTTGTGGGTACAGGCCAAGGTACTGCCTCTGCAGACTAACTCCACCACCTAGCGCCACCTTGAGGCCTTCCCTAAAACGGACCTGTTGTGCCAGTCAGTTCCGAGGTGCAGCTGAAACGTTACAGATTCTGGCCTCCTGGTCCTTCCCACTCTGGTGGTCAGGACTGTTACATCTCTTTTTCTGTCACTCATGTGGGTGTCCATGCATGTCTACAACTGTGTCTGGAGTTCCTGGGGCCCCTGAGAATGACTCTGGACTATCCCCTGAAGAGGGAGCAGGGATGAGCTGGGTTGTACCCAAGGAGCTAGCTGTACGTGCTTTCAGTTCCAGGGCTGATCTCTGAAGCCATGACGTCTCAAGGTGTGATCCAGGGCTTACCTGCACCATAATTTCCTGGGATTCTTGTAAAAATGCAGATTCCTGCGCTCCTACCTCAGAACTGCAGGATCAGACAACTCTCTGTAGAACTTCTGTAAGAATCACATAAAAACTGCAATAGGGCACCTCCTTATTGTTTCATCTTGTTTAGACATGGCAACCCACCTATATTTTGTCTATTTTGTGACTGAATCTAAGGTCCATAGCATGTTATCCGTAGTATGTGTTTACCCCTGGCCACGAAGGCCCACACCTGCCTGAGCAACTGAGGCCCTTAGGCCACTTCTAGTCTTCTCCTTTGCGCATCCTGAGCTAGCCTGCACACGCCCATGAGGCCATGCTTCTGCGAACACGTAGCCTTTACTGCACGGATGAAGGATGTTCTGAGGACCAAGGTGAGGTGTGTCCTGTGTATCATGCTGACACGGCAACAATCGTTCAAAAGGTGATTAATGATTAAATGCAGTTCAAAGTCTGTATCAAAGCACATATCTCTTCGAGAGTATGTCATAGCTTTTTCTTTTTCTTAAGAAAAGCTTGACCCAGAGCCATGCCTGATGCCTCAGTGAGAAGAGTAAAAGTTGAAAGAGAAATGAGTTCCTTCCCTTAATTGATCAGTCGGTCTTCAATACATCACGTCTTGGGTGCTTTGGGCAATACAGACGTGAGTAAGACATGGTCAGTGCCCTCAAAGAGTTTAAAACCTACCTAGGGAGACAACAAATTCACTCGTGTTAACTGGCATCGAAACAAAATAGTATAGGATATATGCTACCTAAGCATTATAGACCAAATGTGGCACAGGAGAGCTAACCTCTGAATCAGTTTCAGGATACATCCCCATGTCCGTCAGTGGTATTGTCCTCCACCTTGCTCAAGCCAGACACATGGAAGTCTTCCTTGATTTCTCCCTCCCCTCCGCCAACATATTCAGTCCACTAGCAAGTCCTTTTGGCTCTAGCTCTAAAACGTATCCTGAATCTGCTCACTTCTCTCCATGGCCACTGCCACCCCCTAGTCCAGGCCACCAGCATCTCGCTTCCTGGAGTAGTATCCCAGCCGCCTATCTTGGCCCTCTTTCCCTTCTTGCCACTCTCCAGGCCAGTTTTGTGTAGCAGCCAGAGTACTATTTTAAACGTATAAATTGGATTATTTTGATCCCTCACTTAAACACGTCCGGGACTTCCCACTGCGCTCAGCATAAAGAGGGAACTCATTACTGTGGCCTGCAAGCCCCCGCCTGGTCTCCAACCTCACTGAGCATCACTTTCTCCCTGGTTCACTAGCTCTTTCAGTCAGTTGAATACGGCCAGCACCCACCTCCGGTGTCTGCCCAAGTTGGCCCCTCTGCATAGAACATTCTATTATTTGTTCATCTTTCAGGTCTCAGCTTAGATGTCACCTTCTCCCAGAAAGGCCTTTCTTCGTTGCCTCCCATCTAAATTGTCTCCCTTGTTATTATCTTTCATACCACCCTTTCTTTCCCTTCACAGCACTTACTACAACTTGCACAGTTGACCTTTGAACAACATGGGTCTGAGCTGTATGGGTCCACTTATAAGTGGACTTTTTTCCAATAGTAAATACCACAGTACTACACGATCTGCGGTTGGTTGAATCCATGGATGGGAACTGCAGATACGGAGGAACCGCATATATGGAGGGCTGACTATAAGTTATATGCAGATTTTTCACCTATACAGAGATTGGTGCCCCAAACCTGACATTGTTCAAGGGTCAACTGTAATTATATACGTCTGTGTTTGTTTGTTTAATGTCTACCTCCTCCGCTAGACTGTGAGCTTCATGAGGGCAGAGCCTCTGTCTGTTTTGGTTATAATCATATTCTAAGTGCCTAGCATAGCACCTAGTATATAACAGATGCTCAATGTGTCCTTGGGATGAAAGGATGAAAGACTAAAGGAGTAAAGAAGTGAGATGGTTTAAGAAACATTTTTGGAGAACCGGTAAGAGAACACCATAAACAAAGGCATGGAAACAGCTATTTATGTGCAAGATGTATTCTGGGGATGAAGGTAGACCGGTGTGGCTGGAGTATGGGGTCTGTGTTAAGTAAAAGCTATTGCAAATGTATGTTATAGTCATTTATAGTCATATAGCAAAAAAGCCTAAAACTCCGGGCTAAGAAGTGTAATCTTTATTTGGTCATGTCTACCATGCGGCTACCCCAGCCTGATCCCAGCTAGCCCCCAACAACCCAGGGTGGGCAGGATGCACCAGTCCTCCTCAGCTGCAAGAAGTTAGGGGTGGCATGGCCCCTACATCTCCAGCCATGGCCAGGTGCCCAGCAGGATTCAGAATGAGCAACATCTGCTGTACCCACGCAGCTGGTGGGAAAGTGGAAGGGGTGGTACAGAAGGGCTTGTTGT